>NC_133617.1:146414674-147702204 GCF_048593235.1 Sminthopsis crassicaudata
ACCAAAGGAATAGGATAATAAATTTAATCATCTTCCAAGGCCAATATGCATCTGGGGAGGACCATCTCTGGACATGCCCTAGGAAAAGCTTCTGCTGACCTCTACCCCCAGGGACAGCTCTTGCTGGTCCCAACTGTACTGAACCTGTTAAAAAAAACTGGAAAAAAAAAATCCTGCTAAGGCCTGGGCTTTCCCCACCCCAGTCCCCACTACAATTCCAAAGCACAATGGTGAATGTAAGAGACAATAAAAAGGTCATTTTGTCTTTCAGCGACAGCAACACAAGGGGCTGCATTTCCTGATTCTGGATTAAGTTCAAGATTCCAAATACAACTTGGCCTGGCTTCTGATTAGAAAGTTTGATATTGATCATAGGCTTTCCTGTCTTCCATATCCAGTGTGAGCCGAGATTGTAAAAAGGTAAACTGAAAGGAACCATTCTTTTATTCCACAATTAACCCCATCTGAGTAAATAATACGGCATCGGGCACTTGAGCCTCTGCTGCTCGGCCCTGAGTCCCGAACTCAAAACGGCTTCAAAGCAGCGGGCATGAGACGATGACAAGATGAGGCAGAAACCGCTTTTCATGTGGAATATAATGCGTGGATTGGGTTACATAGTACAGTAACAAACAGAGCAGAGGCCTAATGACACAGCAGATAAAGTGTCTGGAAGTACTTACCTGAGGGAAATCCAATCTTGCTTTAGTGCAGGGCCCTAGGCCTATAAACACAGTATATGGTCTAGAAACTGGAATATTAGAGAGAGAGTAAAAAAAAGGAAAGAAAAAACATTTCATGAGAGGTTGTAAGGTTTCCACAGCAGGCAAATAAAAACAAAATGCCCCGATGGCCTCACTGGAGCAGCAAGAAGCGGGCCTGCTTCTGAAAACCTGAGCTTGGCTCTCCTTTTTATCACGATAACTTAGTTAGCCAAAGAGGGCAGATGTCTCTCCAAGGTATCAAACAGGGCATTAGGACTTTGAAAGCCTGTCAGTCAACAAATCGAGATGATAAGCATCTATTGAGCTGCTGAATAGAGAGGGGGGGAAACAGAGTCGAGGTCAATCTGTCAGCAGAAGTATTCAAAAATCTATACTCTGAATTGAGACAAGGAACACTAATAAACTGAGATTACTTTCTGAGAAAACATTCCAGTATCTCTTCAAGCCCAAGGCCCATACCTGACTGCATTCAGGCATGAGAAAAAATACATTGGTAAAAATAAGGGTTTTCTTGCATTCCTGCAGAAGGGACACCCTCACAGGATCTTTCACTCTATAGATATCAGTTAAGCCAAAGGTACAAGAATAGAACTAGAAATATTAGGAATATTCATATGATTTACTAATTCATTCAACAATTTATTAAATTATCTGCAAGATGCTGGGAGGCACAAAGACAAAAAGCAAATATTCTCTGCCCTCAGAGTTCTTATATTTAATTGAGAGAAAACATATACACAGATATTTCATTATTATATACACATGTACATAATGTATACACACACACACACACACACACACACACACACACACATAGGAGGGCATTAACAATTGGGTGGATGAGGAAAAGCCTTAGTTAGGAGACAGCATTTGAGTTGAACCTTGTAGGAAGGTAAGGATGACTCAGGAGTGATTTTAATTTAGACACGGAACTGGGAGTTAGAGTCATCATTATCACAGTTGTATAAATGCATAAATATATTTGTAATAAATATATTTATTACATAATAAATATATTATTAAAGTGTCATAATAAATATATGACACTTTAAAATTGACAAAGTGCTTCCTATACATATTATTCTTTTTATTCTTATAGCAACCTTAAGAGTTTAGTGTTTTTCTCATTTTAAAGGTGAGAAGACTGAGGTAGATAATTAAGTGACTTTGTCAGACTCACATAGCCAATGGGTATGAAGCAGAATTCAGATTTAGATCTTTCTCAATTCAAATTCTATATGCTCTAGTGCCTAAATAGAATGGCAAATACAGAAAACACCAAAATTGGATTATGTAGGAATTGGTGTATTTCACTAGAGGTCTCTTTATCATTTGTTGGATGGGTTGTAGAGAACATTCTGTTTAGGAGCATTTTGTACTAGCTAGGTATGCATTATCTTTGTTGGATCTTACCCCTCTACTGAATTTTAAGGTCCACTAGAACATGTTTTAGTCTAGATTTTTATCTATCTCATTGTCTAGGATAATACTCTCTGAATAGTTGACATTTAATAAATACTTATTGTTGAACAAATGAATGACAATGTACTCATGTCAACTCTTTTGTCCAGTTTTTGCTATTATAATATAGATGATAAGGGATGACTACAGGGGATCCTAAATTTCTTCTGGGAAACAGCATTTACTTAACCTACTTAATTCTCAAAGTCTCTTTTGAATGGAAAGGAACTGTTCACTTAATTTTTACTAGTTAGTGCTACCTGGAAAGTCCAAAGGGGGAAAAAAAAACACAAAAGCAACAAGGAGATACTAGATTTAGACAATCTCTACTGTATAAAAAAGAACAGAGGAGTGGGAAGAAAAATGAGGTGGAGGATAAGCCACAAAAAGTATTATCTGATCCATGAATTGTGAATTCACAAATTCTTGCCTTCCCTTTCGTATCTTAAACTAGGGAATTACAGATGAAAACAAAAATATATATATATACATATATATATATGACAGTTTTTCTTGTTACTTTCTCTCCCATTCACTGACTGCCTTGGTTTCTCTCCTCAGATAGAATTCAACTTTTGACTGAGACTGGCCTAGAGGTTTACAAGAAAGGAAATTAAATTTTACATCGGTTTATAAAATACTTATTATATACAAACAAGACATTGTAATAGAAAATAGTAATAGAAAGATTGAAAAAACCACTATAATTCTTTCCTTAGAATAAGGAATTTACAATCTAATAGGTGGCAAACAAAAATGATAAAATGTAGAATATAACATTAATAAATATGATTATAGTAGAAGATGACAAGGAAAAAGGAGAGGACCATTCAGGCTATAAAAATTTTAAGTGGATACTTTCTTTGAGACAATGGAAAATGTAGGTGAGGATTATCATACACAATCAAACTTCATTTTTGTGTTGGTAAATTTTGCTGAATTGATTTTTTCCCTATCTTTTTTTTTGCACTTTATTATAAAAGATGGCCCTCTGAGTAGAAAAAGAAGAGGGAAATGCTAGGAAATGAAAGTAATATTAAAAAGGTCTCAGTATGGGGTTGGGAAGAAAACAAGAAAAAAATGAGATTATTTCGGAGCAGGGGGAGGTAGATAGGAGAGGAATATAAAAGAAAGAGAAAAAATTTATGGAGGGAGTTACACCTGAATTGTACCTTGAAGGAAGATTATAATTTCACCTGGAAGGAATATGGGGGAGAGGAAGAATTTCATGGATTTAAGGAGCAGCCTGCACAAATAAAATTAGATAGACAACTGGGATGAATGAGATCAAAGACCTTATCATCATCTGATTTCCTTAGAATATAGTCAGTGAATAGGAGAAGATGGTGGCAAGGAATATGTTCAGTTGGTTGAGAAGATCTTTTCCAGGTTCTTCAAAGATTTTTTTTTTCTTTTCTTCATCAAGCATTGATACATAAATTTCATTTTTCTGCATGGATCCATAGAATTGGAAGCAGAAAGAAAACTTAGAGATTAGTTGATCCAAAAATCCTCATTTTATTGATAAGGAAACCAGCTCTGAAAGTTCAGTTTATTTGTTCAAGTTCACACAGATGGTCTCTGGATTAGAATACATGTCTCCTGACTCCAAGTCCAGTATTCTTTCCTCAGTTTTTATGGAGGTCTGTTTCATTTCATTTATTTTGAAGTATACAAGACAAAATGACCAAGGGTCCAATGAAATAATGCATCTTGTTACCTGTGAACTCATAATGAAATCAGTGCTGTTACTTCCTTTATTTGTTTCTCATTGGAGAGTATATGATCCACCTGTTCCTTCAAGTTTCATTTCTGGTGCCAGTATCTCCATAATCCTTCTCCTTCTTCTTCAGTTCTCCTTCTGAAAATAACCTTCCATTCTATTCCATTTCTTCCATTCTGTTCCTTTCCCTTCCCTTCCTTTCCTTTCCCTTTCTTCCTTTTCCATTCCTTGCTCCCTTCTTCTGTCTCTTTTCTCCCTTCTGCTCCCCTCTGTTCCTTTCCCCCTTGCCTCCCTTCTGCTCCCCTCTCTTCCCTTCCCCTTTCTTCCCTTCCCATTTCTTTCCTTCTCTTTTTTTGTCCTGTCTTATCAGATTTTCAGAAGATTCATAAATGAAAGTGATTCCCAACATTTCAAATTACAGCAAGAATCCAAAATGATATTTCAAGGATACAATTTTGGGCCAAATCTACTATGATGGAATTTAATAATTATTATCCTTTGGTTCAAGTCATTCATTAACTGCATAAAAAGGGGATTGGATTCATCCCACATCCCACATTCATCAATCCATCTGAAAAAGATTTGGAGTTTACAGTAGAAGACAAACGTCATGTGAATCAAGGGTACAATATGACAACCACAAAAAAACTAAAGCAATCTTAGGATACAATGAGAGAGGTATAATGTCCTCTAGAGGCAGCAGGGTGGCACAGTGCATAAAAACAAAACAAAACTGTGGAGTTTGGAAGTATGGAAAACCTAAGTTCAAATGCCACCTCAAGCACTTACTAGCTATGATAGACAAATCATTTAATCTCTGCCACAGTCCTTAATTGTAAAATAGAGATAATGATAACATCTATCTAGTAGGATTATTATGAGCATCAAATGAGTGAATATCTGTAAAATACTTAACAATGTCTGGCACATAGTAGGTACTTAATAAGGACTTATTTCCTTTCTTTCTTTCTGAGAAAGAAATCTTGGTCAAACCACATCTGTAGTATTATGTTCAGTTCTGGGCACATTATTATAATAACACCCTTAATTGTTGAGTCAATAAAATTGTATCCAATTTCCTCTGACCCCAGTTGGGATTTTTTTAGCAAAAAAAAAAAAAAAAAAAGACTGTAGTTGTTTAGTATTTTCTTCTCTGATTCATTTGACAGAAGAGGAAACTGAGGCAAACAGATTAAGCAATTTGACCAGAAACATATAGCTGTGTAAATTGCTTGAAGCTGAATTTGAACTCAGGTCCTCTTGACCCTAGAATCAGAGCTCTATTCACTGTTTCTCATAAGGGGTCTGGTAGGCTAGAGAATACTCAAAGAAAAGCCAGCAGTATGGTGAAGATCATGCTATTTGAGCTGGATATTTAATTCAAAGACTTGAAGACTTGGGAGAGAACATGATAGACACCTTCCATCTTCTAATTCAATGATATCGTACTCAAACAAAATAGTGGGCCCATAATGATTTAAAAAACTACAAATTAACATTATCTATGCCATATTGTAGTTTTATTCATTTTATTTAAAAAAATCAATTATATCTTAATCTGGTTGGACCCTACTTGGAATTTTTCTGATCCATTGACACCTTGTAAAGGGCTAAAACTCTGAATAGGTGCACTGAAATCAGACAACCAAGCACTTAAGGCTAATTACCTATTGGGCAATACTGTATTAGCATATGCTTGGAAAAATGGCCCTTCCCACTATTCTGTTCTGGCTCCATCTTTTGGTGTATACAGATAATTGTAGGAGGGATTAGGGGATGGAGTAAGACAAGCCAGAGTCACTTTGGAGGAGGACAATGAGAAGGGAGATCAATGGGTGGAGAGCGTGAGCGATCTCCTTCACTTCTCCCCCTAAAGACCAAAGACTTTTGCTTATCCTGACTCTGGCTGATCCTGAGGTCCACAGGGAGCTAATTCGGACTTCACAACACCTGATGCATGTTTGAGGATTCTACTATAAATAATTGAGAGTCTGTTATATGTAAGAAGGACTAAATATCTTTTTGGCCCCCCAAAACAAAATAAGGAGCAGTTGGTGGGAACTGCAGAAAAGCAAAATTTTTGTGATGTAAAGGGGATAACTTTATAATAATTAGAGTTGCCAAAACTTAAAAGGGGTGTTGCCTCAGAGGTAGCATGTTCTATCTCCCTGGAAATACCCCAACAGAGCTTAGACGATGGAAGATTACTATGTTGGAGAATGAATTCTTAGTCATGAGAGATTGAAGTAGACGATTTCTGGAGTCCATTAATACCCTAAAATGCTATGACTCTGACTCTTTGAAATAGGAACTCAGAAATCATCCTCTCTAGTAATAGTAATAGATTCTATATAGTCCATATGATTATCAGAATAATTATCAGTTACTCTGATTTAAAACCTCACCATCATCTTTAAACTCTTCTCTATTCCTCACTCCTCCCCCATCTCCAATTATGGGACAGGTTATGTCAATTCTGTATCCCTTACAGCTGTCATCACTTTTCTAATTCCACTGTCACTTCCCTAATCCAGGCCTTTATCACCTCTCATGAGGACTTTTGTAATAGCCTCCTCATTAAACTCCTTACCTTCAAACTACCTCTTGCACAGTTGCTGTGTTAACTTCCTAATATACAGATCTGGTCATATCATTTTCACAAACTCAAATGTTTCAATGGCTTAATGAATAAAATCCAAATGTTTTTCAAATCTTTTCATACTCTGGCTCATACCTATATCTCCAGACTTCCAAACTTTCTCTTCTCCCTTCAAATCTACAATACCATATTATTATCTCTCCCTCTCAACAGATTTCCTCACCTTATATTTATTTCCCTGTGAAAATTTGGACTGTTCATTGAGAGCTCCCTTTTATTTCTTGTTCCAAGTCTCTGTAACTCTTGTTATTTTCTGTTCTCCCCTTTTCTCCAGTCTCTACTGAAGAGATGGCCTTTTAATTCATCGAAACAAACCTTTCAATTGTGCCTTTGATTTAATTTTCTATCATCTTCTCTAGAAACTCACCTCCTCAATCATCACCCCTTTTAATGATCAATTTTCTCTATTACTCCTTTGATGCCTAGAAATATTACCATCTCTCCACTGCCTTAACACACATACACATACACACACAAACCTTTAGTCATCATCCCATCATGCTGTCATTGTGTATCTTTTCACCCCTTCACAAAAATTTCTAGAAAAAGCTGACTATTACCTACTATCTCCAGTTCTCTTTCTTCCATTTCCCTTGCATTTTGGCTTCTGATATTAACTCTAAATTAAAACTTTTCTCTTCAAGATTATCAATCTATTTATTACTAAATCCAATGGTCTCTTCTTGATCTCTCTGTTGCATTTGACACTGCTCTCCCCCTTCTCGTGGATAATCTCTTTTCTGTAAGTTTTTCTGGCATTGCACCCTTCTAATTCTCCTCCTAGCTCTGACCAATCCTTCTTGGTCCTCATTGTGTAATCATCATTAGTGCCATGTTCTCTGACATCAGTATCTTATAATACTGTTCTTTTTTTTCCTTTTTGTTAACCCCCTCTCTATGATTCTCTCCATTCCCATGGGTTCACTTATTATCTCTGTACAGATGATCCCCAGATCCATATCTAGTTCTAATAGCTTTCCTGCATTCCAGTCCTTTAACACCATCTGTAGTTTGGACATATTCAACTCAATATGTTATAGAAAATAAGTGAAATATATTATTTCTGACACATTTCAAATGAAATGTGTCACAAATTGAACTCATTATATTTCCCCACAAAACTTATCTCCTCTCTTCCAATCTTTCTTATTTCTGTTGCAGTTATTTCATTGTTCCAAGCACCCAGTTTCACGACCTAGGTATCATACTCAGCTCTACCCTCCCCTTTACTCCCCAATTTTAAACAGTTAATCCTTCATTCATCTGCCAAAATAATATGCCTAAAGTATGTCTGATTGGTTATCTCTCTGCTCAAGAAATTTTAATGGATTCTTATTGTCTCTAAGGTAAAACAAAAACTCTTCAGCTAGATATTTAGAGATCGTTACAACCTTGCTTTAGTTTATCCATACAGCCTTTCTGTCCATAATATCATTTTATATACTCATCATAGTCAAACTATTTATGGCATTTTAATTATTTCTATCTGACTGCTTTCAGTATTTTCTCATTGACTTGGGGTTTCTGGAATATGTTTGTAATATTCCTGGAAGTTTTCATTTGGGGATATCTTTCAGGACATGAGCAGTGAATTCTCTCAATTTCTACTTTGCTTTAGGATTCTAAGATATTTGGGCAATAATTTCTTGAATATTATGTCTAGACATTTTTTGGATCCTGGCTTTCAAGTAGTCCCATAACTCTAAAATTTTCTCTCTTCTATCTACTTTCCAAGTTAGTTGTTTTCCCTATGAGATAGTTCACATTTTCTTCTATGTTTCATTCATTTGATTTGGTTTTATTGTTTTTTGATGTCTCTTGAATGCATTAGCTTCCATTTTATTAATTCAATTGTTACTTTCTATTACAGAAATGCAAATTAAAACAACTCTGAGATACCACCTCAAATCTATTAGATTGACTAATATAATAGCAAAGGAAGGAGGAAGGTATTGGAAAGAATATGGAAAAATTTGCACACTAATCCACTGTTAATGCCATTCTAAACAGCAATTTGGATTGATGCTCAAAAGGTCATAAAACTATGAAGACCATTTGACATAGCAATTCCAACAAGAGGTCTGTCCCTTAAAGAGATCGAGGAAAAGGGAAAGGACCTATATATACCCCAAAAACATTTATGGCAGTTCTATTTTTGTGGTGGCAAAGAATTAGAATTTGAATGGTTAGACAATTGTTAGAGAATGGTTGAACAAAATATCGTATATGATTGTGATGGAATACTATTATGCTATAAGAAATTACTTTCCAAAGGACTCAAGATGAAAACTTCTACCTGTCTCCAGAGAAAGAACTAGTGGAATCTGAAAGCAGATCAAATAATACTTTTTTAAACTATTTTTCTTGGGCTTTTTTGTCTGTGTTTTCTTTTATTGCAAGACTAATACGGAAATATATTTTGCATGACTACACAGGTATTACCTATATCAGATTGCTTTCCTTCTCAATGAGATATAGGGGAAAGGAGGGAGGAAATTTGGTAGTCAAAATTTAAAAAGAAATGTTTAAAAATGTTTTATATGTAATTGGAAAAAATAAAATATTTTTAAGGAAAATTTGGTTTGATGAACTTTTCAAATTTGTGTAGAGGAATGTGTTGGAAGAGCTCAGCAAAAATGCTTA
Organism: Sminthopsis crassicaudata; assembly: GCF_048593235.1. Taxonomy (NCBI): domain Eukaryota; kingdom Metazoa; phylum Chordata; class Mammalia; order Dasyuromorphia; family Dasyuridae; genus Sminthopsis; species Sminthopsis crassicaudata. The sequence goes on from NC_133617.1 coordinate 146,423,886, forward strand.
CTTAACTGTGCCATTTCGTTTCAGCCTCATGAAATAATATTTTATTTTAGAAGCAATACGGAACCACCAAATCATTTTTAAAAGGGAAGCGACATGGACAGACCTATGCTTTGGTATTATAAATTTGTCAACTATATCAATAATGTATTGACATAGGGAGAGAATGGAGGCAAGGAAGTCTTATTAATAGGCTATTGAAAAACTTTAGGTGATGAGACTATAAACTGGAAGGGTAGTTATTTAAGTAGAAAAAAGAGGACAGATGAGAGAGATACTGTGGAAGCAGAGGCACAAAATGTGGCAACTGACAGGATGTGGAAAAGTTGAAGAAGAATCAAGAGTTAGGATGATTCTGCTTTACAAACTTAGATGACTAGAAGGATGGTAATATAATAAACACAAATAGGGAAATTTGGAGGATTGGTGAATTTACAGGGAAAGATAATGAATTCTATTTTGAATATGTTGAGTTAGAAATGTTTATAGGATGTTCTTTTGGAAATATATGACAGACAATTGGCAACTTATTGGAACTCAGATAAAAGATAAAAGTTGGAATTGTAGATCTGGAGATGATCTGCATGGACATGTTCATTGAACTTAGGGATCTGATAAGTTCAGGAAATTACAGAAACCCTGAGATATTGTCTAATGGTGAGATGAAGAAGTATTATATCCATACACAGGAGTTCAAACATAGAATATAAATTCTATAAAAGGAATTGAAAAGAATCATTCAGACATGTAGAAAGACTCATGGGAAAAAGTAGTATCAAGAAGATGCAAAAAGGAAAGAATGTCCAGCAGGAGAGGGTGGTTAGAAGTACTTGTCAGAGATAAGTTATGAAACCAATTCTTTCCAATTCCAAGCCCAGCACTCTATCCATTATATGATGCTATGTCTTCTATATGTCAGATTTGACATCTTGCACTTCCTAATCCTTACCATGTTTCTCTTCTGTTTTAAATACATAGTTTTCCTACTCTGTTCTAGAGGGATTTCAGTCTGGAAAATTTGGATTTCAATAATGCCATTGAGAATATCTCTTTAGAATCTTTGTGAATAAGATAGTGATGTGAACTAAGTAATAGTAAACTTGAAACTAACTGGATAATCATATCCAAAAATATCTTATTAGTAGTTGTTAATCTAAATAGGGTTCTCTAGTGGTAAATGGTGAAGCCCTGTTTTTGTCTTTCTTCTGATCAATTTTTTAAATCAATGACAAGAATAAAGATGCCAGATTTTCAAATCTTCAAGTAACAGTAACCTAGGGATCACCCTTAATGTGTTAGCCCAGGAGATCACAGAGCTGAAAGATGAAAGAATAAGGAAAAGGACTAGACTTGTGATTTCACTGGTATAGGGATCTCCAGGGTGAAGAAATTCTCCCTCCCAATGTAGAGTGGCACCTTCTCTAAAAATTATAGTTTTAAAGAGCTGCCTATACTAAGATACTAAGGAACTTATCAAAGGTAATATAATCAATATAAATTAGAAGTCTTACTTAAATTCAGATCTTCCTGGTTTTGAGATCTTCTTTCTATCCATTATCCCAAGTTGTGTCAAACAATATGATAATTATTTTCCCTAAACTTGGAACAATCTAGAATGATGCATCAAATATAAAAAAATGGAATTTAATAAGTAAAAACATCTCACAACTAAGTTTTTCAATTCAGCCACATGAGTTTACAATAGTGAACAGGAGAGATGTGATTCAGCAGTAATTCTTACACACACACACACACACACACACACACACACACACACACACACACACAATACCTATGAAAGTTGGGCATTCAAATTCTATAGAGAATTGTTGCAGAAATATAAAAACAAGAGCCTCAAGAGATAACTAACCAAAGGATGTAAAAAGTTTTCAAAAGAAAAAAATCCAAACTATCAGCAGCTATAAAAAAGTTCCAAATGACTAATTAAAAAAAAAAAGAAAAAAGAAAACAACTGAGGTATCACCTGAGCCTCATCAAATTATTAAGGAATAAAAGATAGAAATAGTCAATATTGTAGGGGTTGCAGATGGAGAAATATATTAATATGTACTATTGGTAAAGTCAGAAAGTAGTCCAAACATTTTGAAAGATAGTTTAAAATTATATTAAAAATTGCTAAACTGTTTATAACTTTTGATATAATGATTCTACTACTTGGCAAAGAAATCAATAATGAAAAAGCTCCATATATAGCAAAATATTTATAGGAGTAAAAAATGGAAATAGAGTATGAGTCTATTGCTTAGGGGCATAGCTAAACAAACTATAGCATATGGAAATTAATAGAAAATTGCTGTGCCAAAAGGAAGAATTAATATGAGGAAATCAGAGAAACATGAGAAGATCTGTTACAAACTGGTTCAAAGTGAAAATAGATTAGAAGAACACAATGACAATATGGACCTGAAGTTGCCCCTCTCACATAACAGGGACCCTACATCACCCCATGTTCAGAATACTCCATGGATCCATTTCTACTCAAAATAATAGTTCATAACATCTTGACTATGAGTTTATTATTTTCTCTAGTCAATCAGAAGATACAATTAGTTTAAAGCAAATACATTTAATGATACAGTATAGTATAAAATTTTCAATAGAAAATTGCTTCTCATTTCTCCCTCCTCCCCTCACTATAAAACTAGAGCACACACACACACACACACACAATCATCATTGCAGAAAGTGAGCATGCAAAATTATTACACATGAGAGGCCCGCACATGAAAATTATGTCTGGATGAGTCTCTAATGCAAAATGGAGTCTCTGATTTCCAAGTGATATCTTCAGGTGATATAATTTTGCTCATTTCACTAAGCTTGCTACTTGCTGAATGTCCAAAGGACCCACTTAAGTGCATAACTGACAATTAGTCTCTGCCTAACTGGTCCTATAATAATGTTGGTATAGTTAGTCTTTGTTGGCACAATTGTTTTGCTGGTTTAATGCCATTTAGGGCATGTTGTTCTGCAAGTACTTTTCTCTCCCCCTAAAATTTATGCTACTCTGATGAATATTGCTCTTATGACTATATTTTGGCTTCATCTCTTCAGGGCCACCCTAGCCATCTCAGTTTTAGTCTGCTAGAGTATAGTGACTAGAACCTCTCTCTGAAAAGGGAAGGCTATTACAGCCTTTATTTATAGACAATATCATATCTTGCCACTGAATCCAGATTAGCTGTCTCTGGAGGAGAAAGTGAGGCTGGTGACTTTTACACAATCCTCCCTCACATAAATCCAATTCATTTGCATGTCATAGCATCAAATGCCTGATGTCATAGTCCTCTTTGAGAATGAAAGACAAAGTATTTTTGATAAAGGTTTCATTTCTAAAATATAAAGAAGTATATCAAATTTATAAGAATTCAAGTCATTACCCAATTGATGAATGGTCAAAGGATATGAACAATTTTCAGATGATGAAATTAAAGCCATTTATAGATATATGAAAAAATGCTCTAAATCACTATTTATTAGAGAAATGCAAATTAAAATAACTCTGAGGTACCACCTCATACCTCTCAGATTGGCTAAGATGAAAGGAAAAGATAAAGTTAAATGTTGGAGAGGATCTGGGGAAAAGTGGTACACTAATGCATTGTTGGTGGAGTTGTGAAAAGATCCAACCTGGAGAGCAATCTGGAATTATTCCCAAAGAGCTACCTTTTGACCCACCAATGCCATTACTGGATCTGTATCCCAAGGAAATCATAAAGGAGGGAAGAGGACCAATATGTACAAAAATGTTTGTAGCAACTCATTTTGTGGTAGCAAAGAATTGAAAAAGAACTGAATGCCCCCCAAATGGGGAATGGCTGAACAAGCTGTGGTACTTGAAGCTAATGGAATGTGGGACATGAAGATACATGAAGGTAATGGAATACTGTTCTATAATTATTGTTCTATAAAAAATGATAAATGGTTATATAAGGCCTAGAAGAATTTACATGAACCAATATTGAGTGAAACAAACAAAACCAGGAATACATTATATACAATAACAGCAAGAATATGTAATGATCTATTATGAAAGGCTTGGTTCTTGTCAGTGGTTCAGTGATCTGAAGCAGTCCCAAGAGACTATGGACAGAAAATACCATCTGCATCCAGAAAAAGATCTAAAGAGAATAAATGTAAATCAACAAATGCTACATTTACGTCTTTTTTCTTTTTTTTTAATCTCTCCCCTGATTTTTCCCTTTTGCTCCAATTTTCTCTCTAAAATATAGAACTAACAAGAGTCAGAGTTTAGATTCTTATTTTTAAATATATCTTATCTCTGGGAAGAAATCTAATTATTACACACAAATATTTAATTTAGATTTAGAAACTCTTAAATACTTCCAAGATCCTCTCTGGATTAGCTTCTAAACTAATTTGAACCAAAACAAAAAGTAAATGAAGGAGACAAAGTCAAGATTCTCCATCTAGCCTACTTTCAATTATTTGTTAAATATATATATATATATATATATATATATATATATATATATATATATATATATATATATAGAGAGAGAGAGAGAGAGAGAGAGAGAGAGAGAGAGAGAGAGAGAGAGAGAGAGAGAGAGAGAAGAGAGAGAGAGAGAGAGAGAGAGAGAGAGAGAGAGAGAGAGAGAGAGAGAGAGAGAGAGGTCAGTAGCCACATTTGCTTCTTGCATATATTTTTACTAAAGATAAAAATAGTACCTGCCTTCATAGGCCTCCTATCCTAATAGGAGACAAAATGTGCTAACAACAATGTACAAATAAAAGATATATAGAAAAATGTGAAAAAATCCTAGAGCAATGATTTTTAAATTTCTTCATCTACATATCTTTCTATAACCAAAATTATTGAAGATCCCTCAAAGAGCTTTTGTTTCTGGGTTATTTCTGTTGATATTTACTATATTAGAAATTAAATCATCTTAGTATTTTTATGAAAATTATTTTGACTTCACAGTCCTTCTCTGAGTCTCTGGATACTGCCATCTTAAAGAGATAGTACAAGCATTAAAGGTTTTTCTTTCAGAAAGAAGGATTTTAGTTATAACTTAAAAGAAATCAGCTGATAGAAATGAAGAGGGGAAGAATTCCAGGCATGGGACTTGCTTCAAGATAACAATAAGTATCCTCAACAAAACTTTAGAAAATTAAATGGAAAAGATAATATTAGTCAAAAGTATGATGTAGATAACAAAAAAAGATTAATGCAATTTTAGACTGCATAAGAATAAGGTCAAGAAGAAAGGAAGTTGTGATTCCATTGTATTATGTCTTGATAAAATTTCCTTTGAGCTACTATTTTTAATTCTTTGTAACATGTTTTAGTTAAGACAAAGATATCAAAAAATGAGGATTTTTAGCTTAAAGTCTATGGACTTTAAAGAAAAAGTGACATTCTATTTCAATATAATTGATCTCCTTGCATTTTGCATTTAAGAACATTTTTTTTTTAAATGGTCCATAGACTTCACTAGATTGTCAGAGGGATCCATGACAAAGACAGAAAAATGCTAATAATCCCATGTAGAAAGATAACCACAATGGGAGAAGAGGTAGTAAGGAAAGAGATTTTCATAAAATTCACACTTCCAGTTGAAAAGTGATATTACAAAATCTCTGCCACAAAAACAGGGCAGATTCACCCCTGCATCACCTCGTGCTTTTCACCACCTCGTCAGGATGGTGAGAAGACTAGATCCTACGTTACATAAGTAACTGGAGATGTTTAATCTCTTAAAGAGGAAACTGGGGTCAACAGTGAGCTGCTGGAATAGTTGATCCTATGCAGACTTCTCAATGAAAGTATTGCTATGGCATAACTTTTTGCTGATTACGGAGGTCAAGTGGGTAAAGATCAGAGAGATAGCATCTCCTATTATGATTGAGATGGTGAAAAACAACAGATGCTACAGAAGTGAATCTGCCCACTCTTTGATCCAAAGTACTCAGCAGACATTGCAATGTCCTCCTTGGAATGTGAGTTCTCTTGGAATTTGTTCTTTCCTTTAAGCCACACCCTATGCCTTGCAATTTGCTCAGGAATGAAATTTTAATCATGCTTAAATCTAATAAAACCTAAAAGGCAGCTAGTTGACTCACTGGATAAAGAACTAGTCCTGAAGTCATAAGTTTTGAGTTCAAACCCAGATTCAGACATTTACTAACTATGTGACCCTCAATTAAACTCTGTCTACCTCGATTTTCTCATCTACAAAATGGGGATAATAACCTTCCTAGGGATTTTATGAATTTTGAATGACAGCACAGATAACATGCTTTGCAAACTTCAAAACACTATGGGAAATTATTATTTCCTATTTCTTTAGTAATCATTCAAAATTATAATTAAATGACTTGTTTTTAAAATGTTAGTCTTCTTCTCTTTTTCACTGGTTTCCTAGTAAATTTCTGTGACTATTTAGATTATTTTAAAATTTTCTATAGTAGCTACAATGGAGACTCAGCCTAACTAGTGTATACTTTTTATTCAAAGTATCCCCTGCATTGAACTCAATTATCTGTTGAGAATTCCAGAGAGGTTAAGAGTTTCAAGTGTCTCCTGAGAGAGCAAGATTCCTGAATTGGAACCTTGTTTGTCTTTTTTTAAAATTTTTTGCACTTTAGGGTCCCTCTCACACCCAGGTCAACAGAAAATTACTCTAGGTCAAAGTAAAAAAAAAGCACTTCTATTTTATGACAGACATGGAACTAAGTGATGAGAAAACATAAAAGGCAAAAACAAAACAAAGCCAAAAACCAAAAATTAACAATATTTAATCTTAAGAAGCTTACAATCTAATAGGAGTGGCAACATGCAAACAACTATGTACAAACAACAAATATACTGGAAATAATCAACATATATTTATTAAGCACCTACTGCATGCCAGGAATGAATTATTAAGCACCAGGGAAAACAAAAAAAGGTAAAAGTGAGCCCTCAAGGAACTTACAATCTAATAGGGGAAACATGCAAATATATATATATACAAATCAAAACATTATAGGATAAATAGGAAATAATTAACAGGAAGAAAGCACTGGAATTAAGAGAAATTAGAAAAGGTTTCCTGTAAAAAATGATATTTTTAATGGGAACTTAAAGGAAACCAGGGAGATATGTAATCAGAGTGAATGATAAAGAGGATTCCAGGCATAGAAAATGGCCAAAGAAAATGGAGTCAAGAAATGGAGTAACTTGTTCATGGAATAGCAAGAGATTAGTAATATTTGAAAAGTAGAAAAGGATCCCATTAGGAGGGTCTAAATCCACTGAATCCATTGGCCTCCGGCCCCCATTAATATATTTACTTTCACCAAAATATCAGGAAAAGATATATTAGTTCCCTGTCAAAAGACACTTGAGCAAATAACTAATAAATTATTTAACATGATCGCACCTCCACACACACAGACAACCACACCAAAAGTCAGATTGTACAACTGAAAACATGCTTGATCAAATCAAACATGAAGAAACACGTGATCAGGGACATAAATGTGGTCAGAGAACAAATATACATTTTAACAGTTTGTTGGGCCAACAAATATTTCTAATATTTTCTAACTGCCAGTGACCTCTTGTGATGTCAGGCTGTTCTTTGTTGGATATTGTATCTCCACTGTCCATGGACCCTTCTATCTCTGCTGGTTTTTAGTTATGGTAGTTGCTGACCTTCTGTTGGTCTTGGTCTCTTTTCTCTATCAGCTACCCTCTGCTACCATCTGCTGGTATGCAGCCACTGGTAAGCATTCTCTCTTGCAACTGAGGGTTAAACTTTTGTTTTTGTTCTATATAGCTATAGAGCATAGCCTGGAAGCAGGGGAAAAAAAAAAGACAACAGAAGCTCTCAAACTAGGAATAAAATGGACTTTAAACTGTTTTGTTGTCATTCAAAATTCCTGATACAATAGAATATAAACTCCTTGAGGGAAGAGTTTGTTTCTATTATATATGCCTACTGTCTTACACATTTAATAAATATTTAATTAATCCAAACTATAAGACTTGGGTTTAAAAGATACTTTTTAAATCCCTAATTCATTCACTTATTTATGAATTAATAAATTATTTATTGAAAGCCAACTATACTTGTTTATTTTATAATATATCCCTTAACCATTCCTTAACACATACTCAAAAATGATGCCTCATAGGCCCCATCAATGCATTTATTCACTAAGATACCAGGAAAAAAATGAATTATTTCAAATTAAAAACTATGTGACAAAATTTCCTCTCTTCACCCCTCGCCCTTAATTGAATCAGGAATATTCTCTCTCACAAGCCACCATAACACAACTCTGGTATATACACAAGAGAACACACAACCTGGTCAAACATGAAAAATCCCATACCAAAACATTTGAAGATACCAAACAATAAAACAAATATAGAGAAGCTACCTTGAATCCTTAGTTCTATATTGCTGTTTTTATTATATATACTGACCAGCCACAAAATTTTCTCATCTTTGTTTAGTATTCCCGTGCTAAATCCTGGTGCTTATCATCCAAATTTTATGGCAGCAACAAACTACACAGGTCTCCCTTCTGTTTAACTAAACAGAATTAGATAGAACTTCAACACCAGCTTCATTTGGTCAAATTATGAGAACTCCCCTATAAGACTCATTTGCCAGTTGTTTGAGAGTGTATATTTAAGGTGGTTCCTATGTGTTCTTGATCAGCCTAGCACCATGGAAAGAAGTATTTACTCTTAAAGACAGAAAGAAATAGAAGGAGAAAGAGGGATAGTAACAAAGAGATGTTATTGATTTTGGTTTTTTCATATTATAAGTACTGGAGGTGGGGGAAATAATTGTGTTCAGATATTCTGAAGGATTGTCATGTGGAATAGGAATTGGGCATTGGAGGCAGATCCAAAAAGAAGAATAAGAATGAATGGGGGAAAGTTTGAAACTGTTAAGGGCACTTCTCCCTCTAAAATTCTATGCCTATTTCTGCAATATTTAAAAAAAAAAAAACTATTCCTCTAGACCTTTTAAACATGGGATTTTGGGGAAAAAAACATTTACTTCAGTACTTTTGTACTACAAATATACAAATGTACACAAATATACAAATACCAAAAACAATTTCTTATATTTTCAATAAAGCACTAAAAATACAAAACACACAAGTTTATGTGGAAAAGAGACAAAAAAAAGAAGGAGAGAGACAAAGACAGAATGACAGAAAGAGGCATAGAGAGAAGCAGAGAGAGTGGAGGGACAAAGAGGGAGACAGAAAAAAAAAGAGATTACAGAGATAAAGAAGACAGAAAAGAAAGAAACAGACAAAGAGCAAGAAACAAAGTCAGAGAGAAAGAGACAACTAAAGAGAGAGGAAGAAAAAAAGACCATGAGATGAGACAAAACAGAAAGATAATGAAAAAAAGACAAAAGAGAAACAGAGACAGAGAAAGACAGTAGGACAAAGAGAGACAAAAAGAGGCAAAAAACAAAGACAAAGAGACAGACATGGAAGCATAAAGATTGAGAGATAAAATGTAACAGAATAACAAAGACAAAGACACAAAGAAAGAAAGAAACAGAAAACAAAGAAAATGAGACAGAGAAAGAGAAACAATGAAAGAGACAAAGAGGGAAAGACAGAAAAAAAGAAAGCAAGAGAGAGATAGACAAAGAGAGACACACAGACAGAAGAGAGAAAGACACAGAGAGAGAGACAGAGAAAAAGAGAGAGAAACAGACAGAGATAGAGAAACACAAAGACATGGAGAGAGGGAGTGGGAAAAGACAAGGGGAGGGAGGGAGAGAGAGAGAGAGAGAGAGAGAGAGAGAGAGAGAGAGAGAGAGAGAGAGATTTTATACTGAGTTTTGTATAGCAATCTCAAACTCAAGATGTTCAAAACAGAACTTATTGTATTCCTTCCCCTCACCCCCACTCCAAACCCAATATTCTTCTGAACATCTCTGTAATTGTTGAAGGTATCATCTTCCTAGACACCACAGTAAAATACCCTCCTTACATCCTTACTATCATCCCATGTAACCAATCAGTTGAGAAATCTTGTCATATTCTTCTCCTCAATATTCCACTAGACATTCTCTTCTCTTCACTCATATAGCACATCCTAATCTAGCTTCTCATTGCTCTTACTTGGACTATTTAAACAATGTTCTGATTGGCCAGTCTTTCTTAAAGATCTCCTGACTCATCCTACATAGAGTTGTCAGAGTGATTTTCCTAAATTGAAAATCTACCAGGTCACTGCCATGCTCCCTTATTCAATGAGCTCCAACACCTCCTTATCATCACAAAATTAAGTATAGACTCTACTTTTTGGAATTAAAATTCTTTATAAACTTGTCTTTTCCTATATTTTCAGTGTTCTTATATATTATCTCCTTCCAGAATCCTGACATCTGGGCATAGTTACTATTTTTTTTTTTTTTAAGGCTGGGGTTAAGTGACTTGCCCAAGGTCACACAGCTAGGAAGTGTTAAGTGTCTGAGACCAGATTTGAACTCCCATCCTCCTGAATTCAAGGCTGGTGCTCTATCCACCACGCCACCTAGCTGCCCTCTCATAATTACTATTTTTCATACAGATGGTCCATTTATTCTGACCAACATGTTTATAGTAGAACGTCCTTCCTCACATCTATTTCTTTTTTTTTTTTAATAATTTTTGACAGTATATATGCATGAGTAATTTTTTTATAATATTATCCCTTGTACTCATTTTTCCAAATTATGCCCTCCCTCCCTCTACTCCCTCCCCTAGATGACAGGCAATACCATACATTTTATGTGTTACAATATAACCTAGATACAATATATGTGTGTAAATCTCATTTTCTTGTTGCACATTAAGTATTAGATTCCGAAAGTGTAAGTAACCTGGGTGAGATAGACCGTAGTGCTAACAATTTACATTCACTTCCCAGCCTCACATCTATTTCTTAAAATCCCTGGCTTCCTTCAAGACACAAATCAAGCCAAGCCCACACCTCCTACAGCAGAAAGACTTTCTTAATTCTTCTAGACTCTAGTTTTTCCCTTTTGCTACGCATTTAAGTTTATGTTGCATCTACAGTGTATGTATTTTATAATACTTATTTACATCTTATCTCCTCCATTAGAATGACTCCTTGAGAATGGGGATTGTATTTGGTTTTTCTTTATATCATCAGTGCTTAGCAAAGTTCTGGTTAGTTAATATGCTTATAATAAATATTTGTTGATTGGTCAAAGGCCAATTTATTTAGAATTACAGATCACTGTTTTTAGTCAGTCTATTCAGCATTCTAGAACTGATTCCTAAGCATTAATAGAGAACATGAGTCAATTGTGTGTCTTTCTCTGAGACAGCTTTAAAGGCAGTGGGAGATCCCACATAGAATCTTTTAAAGGCCTCATTTCTAAAATATATAGAGAATTGAGCCAAATGTATAAGAATACAAGTCATTCCCCCACTGATAAATGGCCAAATGATATGAACTGACAATTTTCAGAAGAAATTAAAACAATTTCTAGTCATATGAAAAAATGCTCTAAAATACTATTGATTAGAGAAATGCAAATTAAGACACTTCACATTTCTCAGATTGCCTTAGATGACAGAAAGATGCCAGAAAATGATAAATGTGGAAGGGATGTGGGAAACTAATACATTGTTGGTGGAGCTGTGAAATAATCCAACAATTCTGGAAAGCAATTTGGAACTATGCCCAAAGAGTTATAAACTGTACATACTCTTTGATCTAGCAGTATCTCTACTAGGTCTATATCTCTTTTGGAGATCATAGAATAGAGAAAAGGACCCAAATGTGCAAAATTGTTTGTAGCAGTCCTTTTTATAGTGGCAAGGAACTGGAAATTGAGTGGATAACCATCAATTAGGGAATGCACTGAATAAGTTATGGCATATGAATATAATGGAATATTATTGTTCTCTATGATAATGATAAGCAGGCTCTTTTCAGAAAAGCCTGGAAAGACTTATATGAATTGATGTTAAGTGAAGTGAGCAGAACCAAAAGAACATTGTGCATAGTAACAAGATTGTGTGATGATCAACTGGCATGGACTTAGCTCTCGTCAAAGTGAGGTGATTCAAGACAGTTCCAATAGAATTGTGATGGAAAGAGCCATCTGTCTTCACAGAGAAAATATGGAGACTGAATGTGGATCAAAGTATAGTATTTTCATTTTTTTGTTGTTTGTTTGCTCAGGGTTTTTCTTTTTCTTTCTAATTTTTTTTTCCTTCTTGTGTTTTTTTTCTTTTGATCTGGTTTTTCTTGCACAGCATGACAAATATGGAAATGTATTTAGAAGAATTGTACAAATTTAACCTATACCAAATTGCTTGCTGTCATGAAGAGGAAAGAGGGAGAGAGAAAAATCTGGGACTCAAGGTTTTGCAAAGGTGAATGTTGAAAACTATCTTTGCTAGCATTTGGAAAAATAAAATGCTATTAAAATGTGGGGGGGAAATTTTAAAAGAAAGAAAAGAAGAGGCATATTGATTTTTAATCTAGGAGATCCAACTCTTAAAAAAGGAAAAAGCCCTCTTTTCACTTAAATCACACAACCTTTTGTTCTCATGATTTTCTAATACTTGAAACTAGTTATAGCTGAAGAAGAGATGAGGTGTTCCATATTTTGAGCCATTAAAAGACATTAAGGTATAAGTTGACTTATAATGTTGCATAGGTTGACTAAACAGGAAGACACCAAACTTAACAAGAGAGGCATATTTTTACTCAACATAAATAGCGTTATAACCAGGAGTGCTCTGTGTGTGTGTGTGTGTGTGTGTGTGTGTGTGTGTGTGTGTGTGTGTGTGTGATGGACATTTCTGTCAGTCTGGAGAAGCTTATAGAGTTCTTTTTGGAATAATATTTTTAAATGCATAAAGTGATATATATAGGATTACAAAGAAAAACAATGATATTAAATTCAAGTATCAGAATATGTTTTAAGTTCACAAACCCCAAATAAATAATCTCTGTTTTTAACACTTGAAGATGTCTAAACATGGAAGGAAAGGCCAATGTGTACTGTCCACTAGCAAGGATGTTCAAAGAGAGACTATATAGTCACTTTTCAAAATTTGGTGAGGGGAATCTATCTATCTGGTAGGAGATTTGGGGAAAATTATCTCTGAGGTCCTTTCAACATTAAATTCTCTGATTCTGCATTTCTAGGCTGGGCTCTGCTACCATAAAATTTCCAAGTTCAAAATGTTTTTAGATTCTCTTTCAGACATCTGCACAACATTGTTGTCCATTCCTTCTTCCCCAAGTATACTCTTATACCTCTCTCATCTTTTTCCTTGGTTTTATGTTAGTCTATTAAATTTCAAAAGTAAATCTGAGACCAGAGAAATTATTTCTGATGCTATTTACACCAATGAACTTAATATTCTTTTCACATCCTGTGGATTAGCTGAGATAAAGTATAAGAAAATGCTTTGCTAAAATAATATTTTATGTAATCTTCCAGATGCAAGTGTATTATTATATAAATATTGCACAAGTCATTATCATCATTGTCACATTATCAGAGAGAACTCTACTTTAGGTATTCAGCCCTCTCTACTGGGCTTCATTCCAGCCTGGGAAACTCCATGGGAATTTTGAGTACTGAATGAGAGCCACATTTACAATTTAGTTAGTAAGTATCTGAGTGAATAAGTAAGTGGGTCCTACTAACCATTGTTACAGGAAAATAAATCCATTTCATACATGTTTTTCAAATCCTTGGCAACAGCTTTGTTTGGTTAAAAAAACCTATAATTCGCATTTTATAGTATTTTATAGCTTACAAAGTTCTTTTGTGTATTATCTCATTTGATCCTTAAATATACATGATGCATGCATCTATTTATCTATTCATCATCAAGATTTACTAACTTCCCTTGGAATGACTCTACAGAGGCAGAGTCTATAGTGTGGGGTTGAAGGGAATCAAATAACCATGTGTTTATAAACTCTCTGTATCTTTCAGGATCTCTGAATCTGTCTCTGTTTTCTCTGTCTCTCTTTATGTCTGTCTTTCTGTGTCTCTAAGTCTGCCTGTCTGTTTCTCTGTCTTCACCTCTTTCTTTCTGTATCTGTTTATGTGTGTGTGTCTGTCTCCTTCTCTTTCTCTCTCCCTCATATAATGTTGATCTACTTTGTATTGATATGTGTAAGCCATACATATATATAAATGCAAATATAACATTTTTGTAAACATTGTTGCTTTACTCCAATAAAATATAAGCATATTTAAATACTAACTTCAATTTTGATAGCAACATATAAGACTGCATCAAGTACAATGTAGACATTTAATGAATGCTGTTAAATTGATAATGATGTTGATGATTTATTGTCAGACCTAGCTCAGTTCCTGAAGGAAAGTGTGGGAAAGAAGAGATATTAGACTATCTACCAAACTGAAAGTCTACAGAATCACTGACTCATCTCATTGTTGTATGTCTGTAAAATCTGGACAGTATACTAGTGCCATGCCAGGAAATTGAATTGATTCCACTTGAATTGTTTAGGAAGATTCTGAAGATCACCTGCTAGGATAAGACGCCAGTCACTAAAGTTCTTTCTCAAAGTAAAGTGCCAAGCATTCCAACTTTACTACAAAGAGTGTGTCTGCAAAAGGCTGTCCATATTGTTCAAATGCCAAATGTGCTTGTTTGAAAGTCTATTTTATAGAAAATTTACACAAGGCAAGTGCTTAGATGGTATGATACAAGGACATTCTCAAGGTCTCTCTTAAGCAGTTTGAAATTGATTATATGACATGGAAGATACTGGTACAGGACTGCCCAACATGATATGTCCCATCAGAGAAGACACTGTGCTCTATGAGCAAAGCAGAATTAAAATGGCTCAAAGAAACACGAGATACACAAATTTAGAGAATCCACCCCCAAAAGTTCACATGGACTATTTGTACCTGATCTGTGGTAGAGCATTCTGAGCTCTAATTGGTCTGATCAGTCACAGTTGGACACACTGTAACTTGACCCTTAATAAGTCTTCTTCCAGATATTATTTTGGTCCTCTTCCAGAACCAAAGACAACAACAATATATACATATATAGACAGATGTGTGTGTCGATATATATAGACATACACAAATCTATCAATTCTTAATTTCCAAGTACAATGGCCTTTTCTAAATCCTCATTCTTCTTGCCTTATCTGCAACCTTTGGCACTGTGAACCACTATTTTTTCTTAGCCATTTCTCTCTTTCCTGGGTTTTTGTGACATATTGGTGTCTCAATTCTCCTCCTGCCTGTCTAATAGTTCCTTTTCACTCTCCTTTCCTGGATCATCATCCATAGCATGCCCCTCTAACTGGGGTTATAGTAAAAGGATGTGTTAGTATTTTCTTTTTCTCTATATATCCACCCTTTTTAGTGGCCAAATCACTTCACATAATTTTAGGCATATAACTTGATTTCCAGATATATGGAAGGAGACAGAAAGAAAGGGAGAGAAACAAAGACAAAAAGGGAAGGGGGGAGAGGCAGAGAGAGAGAGAGTGAGATAGAGAGACACACAGAGAGATAGACAGAGAGACACAAGAGAGAGAGAGAGAGAGAGAGAGAGAGAGAGAGAGAGAGAGAGAGAAACAGACAGACAGACAGACAGAGACAGAGAGAAATAGAACTCATTGTCTTTTCCTTTGAAACCCAGGCTGATTCTCAGTTTCCCTGATTCTGTGAAGGGACACCAATATTTACACCAATATCTTTCCCTTCATCAAGGGTTCCCCAACCTCAGAATTATCCTGAACTCCTCATTGTCGCCTCACCCCATATATAAAAACAAGAAGTCACATCCTAATACTTCTGCCTCCTCAGCATTCATTATCTTCTGTACACTCATAAAATAAATCACTCTAATTTATACTCTCACTAGCTATTATCTGGACTAGTGCAAATAATCTCCTAATTTGTCTGCTACCAGAATCTTCCCTTCATAGTTCCTCTTCCACACACCTCATTTTACTGCACTTGCTTTTTTCCAATTTGCAATTAGCACATTTTTTACAAATCACAGCTTTTTGGCAAACTGTAAGGATGCGGTTCCCACAAAACAAGAGAAGGGAATTGTAAGGGCCCTTTAAATGGGCGGCACCACAGCGCAATGGGAGATTGAGTGCCCCAGGAAGTATTCTCTGTGGATATTAGGACTTCCCTGTAGGTGGGATCTTGGCCACATTGAGCTAGCTTTCAAATGGGTGACTCTCTCACTGATTGGCTGTGTGTGTGACCTCACAGGCCCTTTATGAGCCCACTGCAGATAGCAGTCGCTCTCTTTAACCTGGCACTCTTTAACCTCTTTATATAAGCATTATGTTCAGCTGTGTCCTTGAGCCCGATCCCAGAGTTACCTGGGTCCATATTGCCTCTCTGCCTTCTCTCCTAAGTGGCGTTTCTACCGGATCTTTCAGAATCTTAATTCTGAATATTAAATATTTTCAAAACCTGATAATTCCTGATGCCCCATGTTGGGCGCCATTTGTAACATGCCCTCCTGGCAGTTACAATTACTAGTCTGTCCTAGGCCCAACAGAGTACCTTTGCAGTGTCAACTCTACCCAGCTCACCTCCTCTGAGGCCTTCAAAGGTCTCTGGCCATGATTTCTTGAATCTATAGTTTAATAACCGGTAGCGCACTCAAGAACAGCCACGTGCAATCTTAAAAGCCTTTATTATACCTACTCACATAATCCCCTGACTTGATGCCATGACTTGTTAACTTCTTACCTCTCATAGCTCCATCAGCTTGGCTTGGGTAGCCCAGGTTAGGGAGCCAGGTTAAAGAGCGCCCGGTTAAAGAGAGTGACTGCTGTCTGCAGTGGGCTTATAAAGGGCCTGTGAGGTCATACACACAGCCAATCAGCGAGAGAGTCACCCATTACGAAGCTATCTCAGTGTGGCCAAGATCCCATCTATAGGGCAGTCCCAATATCCACAGAGAATACTTCCTGGGGCACTCAATCTCCCGTTGCACTGTGGCGCCGCCCATTTAAAGGGCCCTTACAGCAAACCTAAATTGAACAAGTCTATTGGCACCATTTTTTTCAACAGTATGCACACACATATTTCTCCATCACATTTTGGTAATTCTCAGAAACTTTGAGCTTTTTCATTATTATTATATCTGTTATGATGATCTGTGATCAATAACCTTTATAATAACTATTGCAATTGTTTTGGGGCACCATAAATCCTGTCCATATAGATAGCAAACTTAATCAATAAATGTTGTGGGAATTCTAAATAGGTAGGTAGTACAATAAATAGATACTGAGCCTGGAATCAGGAAAATCTGTCCTTCTGAGTTCAGAGAAGTTTCAGATACTTGCTAGTTATGTGATCTTGAACAAACAACTTAACTATGTTTGTCTCAGTTTTCTCTTCTGTAAAATGAATTGGAGAAAAAAATGGCAAAATACTTCAGCATCTTTGCCTAGAAAATCCTAACTAGGGTAATAAGAAGTCAGCCATAATTGAAAAAATGGCTCAATAATAACAATAACTTTACTGCTCCACCAACAATTCCCCTTCTCACGGTTCCCTGTTCCCTGAAACACAATAATATTTAAATTAGTCCAATTAATAATCCTACAATGACCTCTAAATGCTCAAGTGAAAGAAAATGAAATGAGGCAGACTTCATTATTGTCTTATTTTAAGAAATTGCCATAGTTACTCCAGTCTTCATCAACTACCATCCAGATCATTCAGTATTCATCAGCATTGAGGCAAGACCCTCCACTGACAAAAATAAATAAATAAATAAATGACAATTCACCCAAAGCTCAAATGATGCTTATCATTTTTAGCAATAAAATTTTTCTCAATTAAGGTATGTATATTTTTGACAATACTATTGTGCACTTAATAGCTGTAGTGTGAACATAAATTTTATATGCACTGGGAAACTTAAAAATGTGTATGACTCACTTTATTAATGCTTGCTTTATTGTAGTAGTCTGGAACCTAACCCACAATATCTCCAAGTTATGCATCTGTGCCTAAAACACAGCTCTGATCTTGCTACTTTCTGCTTAGAACATTTCAGTAGCTCCCTATTATCAATAGGATTAAATGGACATCCAACTAGTTTTTTAAATTATTTTACAACCTGACTCTATTCTATGCCCTCAGGCTTATTATGCATTACACTATTTTTCAGACTTCAGTCTAGCCAAAGTGACCTTTTTACTGTTTCTCCTATGCTACTTACTATCCCCAAGTTTCTGGGTCTTTCCATTAGTTGTCCCCCATGCTTAGAAATTTCTTTTTACTTCTCCCTATTAGAATCCTTATTTTCATTCAGAACTCAGATTTAGTGTCATCTCCTATATGAGGCTTTTTTTCTAATCCTCCAGCCACTTAGTATCACCTTGACAAAATAACAGTAATAATTTTCTATAGATTTTTTTTTTTTACTTATGTTGCGTCCTGATAGAATATATGTTCTTTTTCTGTTTTGCATCCCTAGTCCCTAGCACAATACTTGGCACACAGCAAATACAGGTACTGACCTGTATTATCACCTTCTCCAAAATTTATAATTTTATACAGAGGTTTTTATTCCTGTCTAATGATTTTTTATTAACCATAGTAAGGGCTATGCCTCATAGTAAAAATTCAAATAATAAACAGAGTTTTTGCACCACATACCAGTATTCTCTATCCAGCTAATGATACATGTTAAATGCAAATGATCATTTAGAAAATAACTACTTCTGAAGAAGGGGAATCTATAGTTAGCAAATTTTTATCACATTTGAAATCTTATCCTTGTAGTGAAGCAGCTCATTTTCTTCCCACTGGGAACAGGTTGCTTTTGTTGTTCAGTTATATCCAATTCTTTTTAATCCCCATTTGGGGTTTTCTTGGCAAAGATACTGGAATGATTTGCCATTTCCTTCTCCAGCTCATTTTACAGTTGAGGAAACAAAGGCAGAAGTTTAAGTGACATGCTCAAGATTACATACCTAGTGTCTGAGGCCAGATTTGAACTCATGAAGATGAGTTTTCCTGACTGCAGACCCAGAACACAATCCACTGCATCACCTAGTTGCCAGTCAAGAGGGAATATTTTACTATAGCAAAGATAGAAACAAAACAAATGTAATCATCATTTTGTATCTTTCAACAGTTTTGTGTGAGTAAATAAGCATAACAGCATCATCTATCAGCTGAGCTCTGCTCTCATTTGGTCCAAAGTAGGTCCATACATAGTGCCATGTGCCAAAATTTGAAAGCACAGATTTTTAAAACTGAACGTATTATTATTCAGTCTCTAATGAGGAATAGTATGGAACACCATTAGTATACAATTTTCTATTAAGGCTGTTGTCCAGTTCTGGTCCTTGACTTTTGAATAGGAATTGCAAACAGGAAGATTCTCCAAAGGGGTAGGTAAAAATGCAGCTTCTTCTTTGTTTTTGTTTGCATTTTAATCTCCTTGCAGTAAGGAGTGTTGTAACTTTTGAGGAATGTTTCCAAATTCCAATCTTGTTTTCCAAATGTTTTGTTTTGTGTTTTTTGCTAATTTAGCATTTTTTTCATTGATTCCTTTGGATTAGAACAAGTTTTTATTTTTAATATTCAAACCACAAGTCCAGTGTGTGGTTTGGCCTGTGGTGGTAGAATTGATGTAACAAAATATATAATATTTAAACAATCTGCTGCTGCTCAGTTTAGATTTTCCCTCACATTCACTCATGCTTCCTCATTGAAAACAAACAAACAAACAAAAACTTTTCTTTTAAAATGGAATCAATTGTATATGAATTGCCCTTTCTGGGGAAGGGAAAGAAAAGGATAAAGAATTTAGACTTCTTTCTCAATTATCTCCAAATTGGTACCAGGTTCAATATAGGGTGGCCCCAGTGAGTTAATGGATGGTTGGTGTGTTCAAAATGAGATGGGAGTATCTTTCCTTTTCTGTGTACTTTATACATGTCACTACCAATGTTGGGTAAGAAACAATAGCTCAGCACATATTGGTATAACTTTCTATATAAAAGTTTACATTCTTGTCACTTTTTTGGATTTTCTTTTAATGTAGAAGCTGGGGCATCTATACTAAATTTAGAAACAGTTCATAAATGTGTAGATTTGTCATCTGCTTAACTTTTATTAAGTAGACCTAAAGACTCATCTGTTAAATTGTGTGTGTGTATTTATGAAGTAATGATTCATGAGGCTAGAAAGAACATCTAGATTCTAACTCTTTGTGATTGGCAGCTTCCAAGAATACTATATCCAATTCACCTGTGGACAATATTGAAAAGGGGAAGGGAGAGAAGGAGAAGGACTATTAAGATATAGGGTACTGTCTCATAAAGAGAGGATATCTGGAGAAAATAAAGTCCTTATTCCCTTCATTAAAACAAAACTGAAACTTTACATGTGTGCATGCATATACATAAATGTGTGTAATTGTTAGCAACTGGAAGATTTAAATCTACTATCCCTAACCATAAGGAACCAGTTCCACTGAGAAGTAAATGGTGGGAAATCAAATTTGAAAATATATAGGGGAGAATTGGCTAATAATCTTTATAGGCTGTGTATTTGTTGGGATATAATATATTGTATGTATGTATGTATGTATGTATATTAATGTGAAAGGGGAGAATCCTTGCTAAATTCATAAGTTTCAAAAAAGATGGTAAAAATCTTGATTTTTAAAAAAATTAATCTCAATGAAAGCCCCCTAAAATGTAAAAAAAAAAAAAAAAAAAGAATTTATTTTCTAAAGATCATTTTGATAAAAGTATTTCAATATAATTGATTTGTTTTGTATTCATATTTGATTTATATACACTTTTAAAAAATTATTCTGAGAAGAAAATCACAGGCTGCATTAGAATTCCAAAGGGGTCTACAGCACAGAAAGGATTAACCAGTCCTTATCTTGTCCAATTTCCTTATTTGGAAATGAAACTGAGGCCCAAAAACCAGGTTTTAATCTATACAAGGTTACTTAAACAAAAGAGGCAAAGCCAGAGTTTGAGTCCAGTGGGTTTTTTTTGTTTGTTTGTTTGTTTTTGTTTTTGTTTTTCACTTCACTATGCAGAATAACATAACATTAACTTTATATTGAGGTATAGTTCTGTGTCAACTATTAGTTTCATATATTCTACATCAGAGCAAGAACAATTTGCAAGGTTTGGGAAGTCACTACATATGAAGTCAAGAACAAGAAGATATCTGTAGTTTTGGAACTGGAAAATAGCTTAAAAGTAATCTAGTCCAATCTTTTCTATTTTACAGATGAGGAAACAGAGACCTAGGGAAGTTATTTCACTTGCTCCTGCTCAAATGAGAACCAAAGTCCTTTGACCCCAGAATCAATACTCTTCCCCTGGTTTGTATTTATCTAGAAGGCTGGGTGAGGATCATGGTGGCCAGCAGCTAAAGGTAGACTATGAAGTGAAGTAGTTTGCTGTGCCAACATGGTATATGGCATATTTGAAGTCTTGTGAAGGAGGTGACACTAGTTTATAATAATGGATTATTATAATAATGCAGCCAAAGCTGCATCAATCCATATTAGAATGGAATGTACTGAGAGCTTCTGAGGTGGGCTTACCTCAAGAAATCTGCCTCTTCCTACATGCTTGAAATTTTGTAGTTAGGAAGTAAAAAGCTGGTCATTTCTATTGAAATTTGCTGGAGGCAAATATTTAGATCAGTCCCAAATTTCTTTCCAGTCTCAATGATTTGAAGACTCAGTTCCCTAATGCTTCTATATGATATTACAGTATAATAAAATCAAATTATCATGGCTTTTGACATTTGTAGGAACTTCATTTGAAAAGATTATTAGTTATTGACATTTATCAAACTTTCATTAGATGCCAGACACAGCACCAAGTGTTAGAGATATGAAGACAAAAATGAAATCATATATATATATATATATATATATATATATATATATATATATATGATATGAACTTGTAAGTGTTACGGTGGATAGAGTTCCAGACCTGGAATCAGGAAGACTCATCTTCCTGAGTTTAAAGCTGGCCTCAAATACTTACAAGCTGTGTGATCTTGGATAAGTCACTTGGCCCTATTTCTTCAGTTTCCTCATCTATAAAATGAGCTGGAGAAGGAAATGGCAAATCATTGTAGTATCTTTGCCAATTAAATTACAATTGGGATCACTAAAAGTCAGACATGACTGAGAAACATCATATGTAGAATATACACAAAAGGAATATTAAATAGTTGGAAGAAAGGGAACTAGTGTCTGGGATGATCACGAAAGGTTTAATGTAGAAGGTGCCCTTTGAATTGAGTTTTGAAGCAAAGTAGGAATTTCAAGAGAAATTAAAGGAAAAGCATGATGAGGAAAAGCATCAGTACATATACTCCCAAAATAGAAGGTAACCAATACAGAAGCATGGAAATGGGAAATGAAATCTCAAGTGTGAGAAATAGCAAATTGGCCAGTATAACTGGATTAATTATAGAGAGCAAGATGAAGAAACTGCCCCAGAGAGGGGACTGAACAGTTAAAATTTAAACCTAAGTACCCTAACCCCAAGTCTTGTTTCCTTCATGCTATAATCTGCTACTTCTTTCTCAAGGATTTCATTTCAAATGCTCCCTAAGTAAAACCTAGTCCATTGGTCACTTAAGGTTTAGGATATGCTTCTATTTTACTGATTTCAGTGCTGAGGCAAGTTAAAATTTTTCTTTATTTGAGGGAATGGTCTTCTGGTGTTGTTGTGATGGAGAGGAAAAAAAAAAACATACAAACAAATCTAGTGACCAATCCTTCAGTGGTGAAGACCAAATTTAGCTCAAATGACAGATGCACATTCCATTACTGAGCCCACACTCAGATCCTTTCAAGCATGTTAGGACCTGTCACAGCATGTCCCCATTGGCACAGTCTGCAAGAACTCAGGGTACTCTCCCTACCTCTGTGATGCATTACATAAACTCACACTTTTTCTCAAGGAAGGAGATATCAATACTGACCAAATTACCCACATTTTTTAAAGCTCAATAATGTTCTTAAAATTGGTTGTTCCATTTGAAAAACATCGCTCTCATTCATCCTTTTAGTACATGTACTCCCAGTGCTGAGGAAATGGGTATGGCAATTTCAATCAGAATCAAGCTCACATGAAAAATTGAAAGAAAGGGTAGGCATTGTCTCAGCCAGGTGTCTTATAATACTAGACAGAAACTCCAAAATCCTCTTTGTATTGATATTTTCCTTGACATAATTTTTTTTCTCTGTGACTCCAAGAGGAAATACTCATAATTATTGGCCTTTCATGTAATGATTATCACATTTTTTTTATTCCAGAGAAAAGGCAGCAAAAACACCCCTGGAAACACATTCCTTGTGGTAACCTGAAACCCTCCATTTGAGTAAGATTCTGATTGATTTCAGCAGAACAAAGGAACAATTGCATCTCATTTGAAACCCAGATGAGAGTCTCCATTATTTTATTTTAAATTGGGGAGTGAGAATGGTTGGGTGGGTCAATATTTCAAGGGGGGGTGGTGGGGGAGATTTCGAAGAGTGTCAGGTGCTGGGTTTAGACTGACTTTTTTGGGCTGGGTGAGTTGGTTAACTGGGAACTGAAAAGCCTTGCGAAGGAAGACTGAGTAAGGACCTGCCGCCTGCAAACACTTATTCCCATCAACACTACCCCAAGACGTAGGAAGTGCTTGAAATGCTGGGGTCCCTCGTTCTGATCTTGTGTCTGCCCTGGTCTGAATTAGCTGCGGGAACAGGAAATAGATCAACACTGTTCATAAGGAAGGAGCCAAAGCAGGAGAGGAAGGTCTTCTGCTTTCAATCAAGAGAGGGGCCACAATCTAAGCCGCCATCAGTGAATCTTAACCATCAGACCATCCTTGGTTAGCTGAGGAACTGAACTCTCCCAATGGATGCGATTACAGTCTCTGTGAAGAAGGCCCATTTCACGTATAGAATTCCTGTCAATTCCCACTGAAAATGTACATAGATGAAACCATATGGGACAAGTTAAATAGGCAAGATGAACACTTAAAACCTGCCTGTAAGTTTGTCACCATGGTGGAGAGAGAAAGAAGCAGGGACTGACCTTTTTCTTTACGGAATGTCCAATTTGGCATATCCAGAGACAAAAAAAAAAAAAAAAAAAAAAAAAAAAAAAAAAAAAAGTTTTATCTCTCTTGGCCCCAGCTTGGAAGCAGTTTCTGCTACCTGTTTATCTGTTATCTGAATTGTAGTTTCTAGACCACCAATATTACTTTCAAGTTCATTGACAAACTATTTCAAGCGAATAATCTGTTGTTTGTTGTTGTTGTTGTTGACTGCTTGTGACCCATTTTTATCTGTGTCATTATAGTTTTGCTGGTGTATTAACTCCCTCTGCTTTGTATGCAAAGAAATGTTTTGAAATCCAAACTCTTAATCAATTGCTCTGTTCCAGAGGAGGTTTAAGAGTGGGGCAGCCCAGGACTCAGAGAAAAAGAACACTGGCTTACTCCCAGAGTGGAAGATGGTTGAAGGGAGGTATAAGTAGAGCAACAGCATCTATAAAATTTCCTGGCTCTTTTTAAGTCAGTTTTCCAGAGTGTGACTTCATTATTTTTTTTGAAGTGAATTCCCAGAAACTCAAACACACACCCATATTTGAATGTGAGTACAACAACAAAGAATGTGTTATTTTTAAGTTCATTTGCCACTTTTGATTATCCACACCTCAGCTTCTCTCCTTGATTTAAAGTTGACTACGCTTTTAATTCATACAAGAGAAGAAAAAGGCTGTGAAACCTGGACAATTTCTGTAGTAAACCTGCAGTCTCTTAAAGATCCCAATCCATCCAGATTCTTGGCCAACTCCTTGTTGGAAATTAGGGTCTTTTGAAACTGTCACTTTTTTTTTAACCAGTTCACTAAAGCTGGGTGGATATTTCATATATGCAACATTAAACTTCTAGATATTAGGAGAATTTGAAATAGAATCTAAATGGCATTCAGTTGATCCAAAGCTAAGGTAATTTCCAAAAGTGATTCATGCCCAGAGAGCAGTTTACATATTACAGGTGAGAAGATAGAACAATAATATAAATGAGGGATAGAGAACTGTAGGCAAAATGACTAATTAATTGTGGGTTCCCTCCCCATTTTTTCCCACGACTGCTCTTGTGTTATAGAAAGACAGAAAAGTTGATGCAGTGCTTTCTCCTTTCCTTAAGAAAAGGAAAGGAACTCTTTCATGTAGAGCAAGGGAAGATTGGTCCTTGTCTTTAGAAACTAATCAAAACAACATGATTAGAGACTACTTCTCAAGAAATCTTTGTGTCCTAATCCCAATGACTGATCCAAGATAAGAAGGAATTTTCCAGGTTCTGGAACCATGAAGTTATAGGAGAACTCTTGGGTAGAACTCACATCTTAGTAGAGAAGGATTAAGGAAATTCAAAAGTAAATTGAAGGACTTTGGAAACATAATACTATAATTTGGTATCAGATTCAAATTCCTTCAAAAGGAACTGTGAAACCAAAGGGGAAAACTTTGCAGTCATGATGAAGTTTGTTTTTAAGCTATTTTTGAAATCTCCTTCTATCTATCTCTCTCTTTCTCTTTCTTTGTGTTTCTCTCTTTCCTTCTTTTTCCCTCCCTTCTTCTTCCTCTTCCTTTTCTATTTCTCTCTCCTCCCCTCCTGTCACTCTTCTCTCTATCTCTCTGTCTCTGTCTTTCTATTTCTCTGGAGTTCCCTCTCTCTCTGTCTCACTATCTCTGGGCCTCCGTGTGTCTCTCTCTGTGCATATGTGTTTCTCTGTCTGTCTGTTTCTCCTTCCATCCCATGTTTCAAAAGAGATATGCAGTGTTTTGTGTTTTATATTGTGAATATATTCTGCCTAAACAAAGATACTCCCTCGTCTAGCACTGAGACTAAAAAAAATTTTATATAAAGATATTTTCCTTAGAAAATGAAATAAAGATCATTTCATCACACACCCCAATCAGGAAGAAATATCTTTTCATGAAATTCTGGGTCCATCTCTATCACAGTACTCCTGATGAGTTTAAGATAACTTTAAGTAAGACTACTGTGAAGGTAATTGCAGCTTATGTACCAACATCCCAGGCAGCTAAATGGTATAGTTGAGAGGGGGCTAGACTTGGGGTCAGGAAAATTTGCATGTAAATCCTGTGTCAGACATCTATTAGCTATGTGACTTTGGGCAAGTTATTTTATTCTCTCAACTTGTTTACTCATCTATAAAATGGATACAATGATAACATGTAATTCCCAGGTTTGTTGTAAAGATCAAATATGACAACAAATATAAATCTCTTTGCAAACCCCCAAAACAATATACAAATGCTAGCTATTACCAGAAGATGATGTATATAGAAATATTATGAAGAATAGAAAATGTCATCTGAAGTAAATCAAAATGTACTTTGATACCCAGAGACATCAGTGTACAGGAAAGGGCAGTGTTGGGGAATATGATACAAAGTCAAGAAAAGAAAGAGGCCAAAGAATATATACTTGGAAATGTAGTAAGATATATTGGAGAGAGCAGTAACTCTGAAGTCAGAGAACATGGCATTAAATACATGATTTAAAAAATAAAGGCTATCAATAAAAATCTATTGGGAGGGGGAAGGAGAAGGAAAATTACTATGTCATTTTCTTCTCTGTATCAGAAGCCTCTCCATCTTCCTCACCCTACACTGTTTTATGTGGCATTTGTCATTCTTCTATATACATTGCCCTCCCTATACATTGATCTACCTATCAAACAACTATAATTCAAAACTTTACATATTAAAAAACAAACTTTTTTGTTGAAGGATTTAGAATGACAAAATTTTAGTCTACATGCAACAGTAAAACTTTTGGCCAAAGATACTATAAGAAATTTTGCCATAAAATATATTGATATGATATGTTTAAAATAATCAAAAAACCTTCTTATTCATCTTACTAGAACCCAAGGACCTCTCTCTCTTAAAAACTTTGCATTAGGGCTTGGGAATTTTATTTTATTTTTATTAAGGCTTGAATTAGACAATAGGTTCCTTGAACATGGATAGAGAACAAATGAATATTTTTTTTAATAATAACATTCATTCATCTAAGACTCACACTTTCTTTAACCAAATGCCTCTCCTTTTCCCCAGCTCAGAAGATGTTTAGGATAAAAATACCATGAACATCGAATAGAAACTCTTTATAATAGAGGACCTCTTTAAGAATTGATTGCTCACATCAAGGGTCAAGTTAGACTAGCAAACACCTAACTACCCCATTAAAGAGTCATAGTTCACAAAGAGAGGTCTAGACATCAACACATCACTCTTCTTAGAGTTTCCACTTATTCTTCACAGAATCATGGAACCTCAGATTAGAAAAATGCCTCAAAGTCATCTAAATCTCCCCATATTCAAACCATGAATGCTGTCTTCAGCTACTCTGGGCAAGTCATGATAAAAAGTCTCTGCTTGAAGACATCCAGCAATGAGGAATTCATTATTCCTTAATGCAGTCCATTTCATTTCTGGACAGGTCTAGATTTCTAAAAAAAATTAGTGTTGACATGAAATCTGTCTCCCTATTATTTTCACCTCTTGGTCCTGGTTCTATAGTCTCTGGGATCAAATTACAGGGGGATGCTTGTAAATGTTTAACAATCAACTTTTCAGAAGGAAAAAAGTATACACTTGACACACTAAGTTTAATCTTCTAAAATTAAGTTTAATCTTGATTATTAATATTTTCCCCATAACTTATTAAATCTAGACAATCAGCAAAATAATTGAGTTCTGATTTGTAGCCCTTGCTCTTTCAAACTGGCCCAAAACAACTCTGGTCAATCAGTACCAGCATAGTCCTTCTTTTGTTGTATAATTCTTCAGATGTCTGAATATAGATATCTTACTCCCATCCCAGACAAGTACTGCTATCTTCTCTTCTCCAGGTTAAAAATTTCTTCTTCCCACCCCATTCATGTTTAGAGCTCTATTAAGGGTTTCTAAAACAGAGATGCCTAATTCAGGAAACAGATAAGTTAATTTAATTAAATAAAGCCTTATTTATAGCCATCATTAAAATACAAACAACCAGTAAGCAAATTAAAAAGATCAAAGAAACACTTAGTGGTAACCAGTACTGACCATGTGTGGGAAGCAATAAAACAAAAAGGGGAAAAAACAAGGAGAGAAATGATTTACCATCCATCCAGGGACTTTTCTGAGTAGATAGAGTCCAATAAGTGCTGTATTCTCTTTAGAAGCTGAGTGGTGAGGCAGGGAAAAACTAAGTTCTAGCCATTACAATTCCTAGATTCAATCTCTAGAAGCATCTAATACTTTGACTACCATTTTCATTTTTCATGAGTCAGCCTGTTCAGCTCTATCCCTTTTTCTCTCTCTGTCTCTCCCCATCTCTCTGTCTGTCTCTGTTTCTCTGTCTGATTCTCTTCTAAGGTATTTAAAATTGCAAGCATTACAACAACTCTTCCATTTATTTCAAAGATAACTTTGATATTATGATAACTTTAACTGTTCCTGAACTTGGAAAAAGCACAGCTCATAGGATCTTCAGTGACTGTTAATATGTATGTGTTTATATGTGTATTTGTATTTGTGTGTGTATAAATTTTTTAGGATTTTTGATTTCACTATTGTGTATACTACCTCTACCAACTCATAACCATTCACAAAAACTTAAAAAATTACTTTCCTGAATTATTTTAGTTGAGTGATTCATTGTCTGATTGATTGCAGCCCAGTCATGAGCCTGAATAGCATGAACTCAGCTTACTGAATCTTACAGAATTTCTTACTGAATTCATAGACAAAGCTTTTCTAACTTGGTAGAACTTAGTAAAATCTGAACTCCAATGGCACTGCCTACAAGAACCTAGGATCATCTTTCTGCCATGATAAGAAATCCAGGTCAGATTTTAGTAACGAAAAAAGATTATTATCAAATGATGATTGAAGTGATGGCACTTAGCATAGGTGAGACAGTGATAGTGGCTGATGGAGAAAAAGTAAGGCAGTTTGGCTCTTGCTCTTGCTTATTTATTTTTCTGCCAAGAAAATAATATTTTGACTTGAAAAGTCAGAATAAAAGTGGCTCATGGAGAGTTGAACCCAAGGTAAACATGGAAATAGAGACCCAGCTGCCCTTCATTAGTATAAGTCCCCAGGTCCAGACAAGCTTACATCTGAAGTTACAGAAAGGACTAACAGATGTGATTGGTGAGGCATTGTCAGTGATCTTTGAAATATCATAGAGAATTAAAGAGGTGCTATAAGACTGGAGCCGGGCAAATGTCATTTTTTAAAGGAAAACAATGAAGCCTACAAAATATAGGCCCTTGAACTTGACTTTGATTATTGGAAAATTTCTTGAATATATTATCAAAGGGAAGTTATTGAATGTCTAGGAAAGGAATTAATGATCACAAAGAGTAAGCATAACCAAGAACAGGTCTAATTTCATTTCCTTTTTAAACAGGCATACTACAATCAATCAAGCAATGAACAACCATTTATAGATAAGGGTAATCCTGATTGCGTAGCATTTTATATCTTGGGAAACATTTAACAAAACCTCTTTTACTCTCTTTGTGGAGAACCTAGATGATAGCATGGTTACAGGTGGATTTGAAACAGGCCAGTTAGATTTAAGGTATAGTCATAATTGGAAGGAAGGAAAGAAAAAAAAGGAAGGAAGATAGGAAGGAAGGAAGGAAGGAAGGAAGGAAGGAAGGAAGGAAGGAAGGAAGGAAGGAAGGAAGGAAGGAGGGAAGGAGGGAAGGAGGAAGGAAGGAAGGAAAGAAGGAGGGAGGAAGAAGGGAAAATGGATGCATTTAAGACCTACTATGTGCCAAGCACTATGTAAAGTAGCTTATAAATATTGTTTCATTTGATACAACAACTTGAGAAGTACCCCTATCATTATTTTCATTTTATAATTGAGGAAACTGAGGCAAACAAAGGTTTAGTGACTTGGCCAAATCACAAAACTAATATCTAATAGCTTAGTGTCAGCTTACAAGACAATCTTTAGTGGCATGCCCCATAGATCAGTTCAAGACTTTGTGTTGTTAAAAACCTTTATCAACAACTTTGATAAAGGTGCATGTCATTTTTATCAAATTTAAGAATGACACAAAGCCTGGAGAAATAGCTAACACTTTAATTGAAAGAATTAATATCTAACAAGAGATCCCACAGGTTTGAAATAAAAATAAAAATGAAAATTGATATATATAAATAAATTCAATTAAACAAATAGTTAAGTGACTATTATGTTTGAGAAACAAAACCAAACTTCAGCTTTCAAAAAATTTATACTCTACTGGACAAACTTACAAGTTAGTAGTAAATTTAAAGTCTTATATGCATTCAAAATATCAACTCCTAAAGTGTAAGAAGGAAAGGGAGTTTCTGAAAAATGAGAATAGTTTGTCTGAAAATGATTTGGGGCTCTTAGTAGATAACAAACTCAAAATGGATCAACAATGTGATATGTTGACCCCCTCCAAAAAAATGTAGTTTTAGACATTAAGTGAGTAATAGGATCAAAGAATAAGGAGATTGATGGTTATCCTAGTGGTCAGAACACATCTTAAGTATTGTGTTTAGTTCTGGGTGTTGCATTTTTGGAATGTGGGGCAGAGATAAGATGGAGTATAAGCTGCATGCTGAAGGGCTTCAAGTTCATACTTTATGAATATCTGCTGAAGGAAGTGGGGGTATTAAACCTGGAAAAAAGAAAAATTAGGGTGAATATGATATTTCTCTTCAAGCATTTGAAGGGTTGTTTGTAGGAAAGCAATTAGATGGGTTTTACTTGCCTTAGAATTGGTATCAGAGATTGGGAATTTAAGATCAAATCATGATTTCCTGGCATTTCTCCAACATTTCCAAAATATACATATTCAAGTTTACCACCTGACCCTCATGTCCCCTTTATCTGCGTTTTGCTCTTATTTTAGGATGATAGATCTTGAAGGCCAGAAGCTGCTTTGTTTGTAGTTGTTTTGCTAGCACAGTTTCCAGTGTTTGACAAACAGAAAGTGATGAATAAAAGTTCTTTAACTTATCATACATTTGAATCAAAGAAACACTTGCCAATAAATTATTGTTGTTGAGTCTTGTCCAATTCTTTGTTACCCCATTTGGGGCTTTCTTGGCAAAGATACTGAGATGATTTGTCATTTCCTTTTTCAAATCATTTGACAGATGAGGAAACTGAGACTAACAGAGGTAAGTGACTTGTCCAAAGTAAGTATCCATGGCCAGATTTGAACTCAGGAAGATAATTCTTCCTATCTTTAGGCCCAGAATTGTATCCACTGTACCATCTACCTCCCAAGAATTAATGCTCCCTAAATAAAATCTGAGATGTCTGGAATAGGTTTCCCCTCCCTAGAGGTCTCTAACTAATCCCTGAAAGGAGACTTATCAGGTACTAAGCAGTGATTCTCATTCAAGTTCAGGTTGGAGTAGATGACTCCTATGACTATTTTAACTTCTAAAATTCTCTGATTCTATACAAAGCAATTTCAGTTAAAAAAAAAAAAAAGAAAGAACAAAAACCATATGGTATCATTAATTTTTAGAGCCTGAAGAGGTCCTAAAATTCATAACCAATGAATATTATATATTATGAAATGTAGATCTCAAGAATAGAAGTAAAATATGTGTTTTGACAGAAAAAAAAAAAGACTCTTAGAGGTTAGAGATTGAAAACAATGAGTTTTTGGAAACTTTATTAGATTATACCTTAATCCTTAAAAATAAATGATGTTAGAGAAATTATAACAAAATAAAATATAATACAAGTGAGGGAAAATTATCTTGAGATGGCAGAGTAAAAGAAATGCCCTAAATATAGCACAATGCACACACACACACACACACACACACACACACACACACACACACACACACACACCAGCTGGAAGAAAGTATGAATGGGCATACCTAACCTAAAATTCATCTATGATGATGATAAAATATCATGTTAAAAACAAATCAACCCTTAGTATATCATGGATAAAGTGTTCCTTTCTGAAAACATATGTTGCTGTCATATAGACACTATCCAAAAAACAAACAAACAAACAAACAAAAACCCCACATGAATTCCTAACAAAGGCTTCCCTTTTTTGGTTGTTGTTGTTGATATTTGTTCCCCCATTGTAGTGGAATTCTTGGATGTCCCCAGCAGAGAGGCTGCCATGAGCAATGATGTGGAAGGGAAAGATGAAATTAAGTATAATTTGTATATGTATCCTTTTCCAATTTCATCATCACCCTCTTTTAAAATGGTAAATTGCTATAGTGGAAGGTTTGAAAATCTATTTTCTTTTTTTTTTTTTTTTAATTTTTTTTTATTCATTTTTTCAAATTATCCCCTCCCTCCTTCCACTCCCTCCCCCCGATGGCAGGTAATCCCATACATTTTACATGTGTTACAATATAACCTAGATACAATATATGTGTGTAAATACCATTTTCTTGTTGCACATTAATTATTAGCTTCCGAAGGTATAAGTAACCTGGGTACATAGACAGTAGTGCTAACAATTTACATTCGCTTCCCAGTGTTCCTTCTCTGGGTGTAGTTATTTCTGTCCATCATTGATCAACTGGAAGTGAGTTGGATCTTCTTTATGTTGAAGATTTCCACTTCCATCAGAATACATCCTCATACAGTATTGTTGTTGAAGTGTATAGTGATCTTCTGGTTCTGCTCATTTCACTCAGCAACAGTTGATTTAAGTCTCTCCAAGCCTCTCTGTATTCCTCCTGCTGGTCATTTCTTACAGAGCAATAATATTCCATAACCTTCATATACCACAATTTACCCAACCATTCTCCAATTGATGGGCATCCATTCAACTTCCAGTTTCTAGCCACTACAAAAAGAGCTGCCACAAACATTTTGGCACATACAGGTCCCTTTCCACTCTTTAGTATTTCTTTGGGATATAATCCCAATAACAGCAATGCTGGGTCAAAGGGTATGCACAGTTTGACAACTTTTGGGGCATAGTTCCGAAAATCTATTTTCAAATGAAGAAAGGTCAAGCCTACAAAGAATATTAAATATCATTTCAACTGAGTTATCAACCCAAAAATCTGAATGACCTTGGAAATTTTCAATTCAAGAAGTTTTGTTTTTTTTTTTAAATTGATTGCCTCCTCTATTTCAAGCTTTAGGCGAAACACTAAGGATACAAATGAAACAGGAGAACATTATACATAATAACAGCAATATTGTAGAATGAAGTACTGTGAATGAATTACAAAAAAATCATTGTATTCCCAGCAATACAATGATTTAAGACAATTCCAAAGGACTAATGATAAAGCACACTATCCATATCCAGAGAAAAAACTTGTATTGTTTGAATACAGACTGAAGCATAGTATTTGTTTTACTTTCTCTTTAATTCTTTTTCTTTTATTTGACTATTGTATGGAAATGTTTTACATTATAACCTATAAATAACCTATATCTGATTGCTTGCCATGTTAAGGAGGGATGAGGGGAGGGAAGGAGAGACAGAATTTGGAACTCAAATTTTTTTTTTAATCTTAAAAAATAATTTGTGGGGAAAATAAAATTAAGTAAGATTAAAAGATTATACAAAATTAGTTTTCAATAGGTGGACCCATTAGGAAAGATTCTTTATTTAATTAGGTAGCATTTGATCTGAATCTGTAAAGAAATTAGGTACTCCATGAAATACAGGTAAATAGGGTAGGCATACTAAACATAGGAGATGGCCTGTACAAAACATGGGATTGGAGAAATGTAATATCATTTGTGAGAAACAGTAAGAAAGCCAATTTGACTGAAATGAAAGTTCATGTTCATGAAAGGAAGCAATATTCAATGAGCCTGGAATTGTAGACTGAAGGCAAATTATGAAGTGTTTTGAATGTCAAACAAAAGTTAGCATTTTTTTTCCCTAGAAGCAAGAGAAAAGCTCTAATTTTGAAAGGCTGAATTGGAGCCAGAGCCCCAATTACTAATTTTGGCACCTACAGTAAAATTCACAAAACATGCTCTGCACAAGCAAAAAGAAATAAACTTACCTTCAAGTAAATTTTGCAATTTGAGGGGACTTACTTAGACCCAAAGCACTATAGGAATAGAAACCCACTGATATTGTGAAAACAAGCTATAGGAGATGGGGGCATGATAAGCAAGGTGTCTAAGTAGGAGATGCTCACCTGGAATGAAAAATCTTGAGAATGAAACATGCCATCCCATAGTTTCCTATTTTTTATGATTCAATTAGTAGTTCTGATGTTTTTGAAAGAATATAAGCAGGGGTGTGCTGGTAAATGTTTAATAACAAGCCCTCTGAGGAGAAAAAATGAGCATGGCACACTTTTAAGTTTAATCTGAATTAACATTTTCTCCATCATTTTCTTAAGCCTTGATAGTCAACAAAACAATAAATCCAGCTTTCATTTCTAAAGTTTGCCAGGTCCTGAAGTGTGAGTGCTCATTCAGAAAAGTTTACAGGTGGCTCTCAAGAATTCATTGCCAGCTCCAGTGTACCGCTGAGTATAAGCAGCCAATACCCTTTAATTCTTAGTGTTTTAGGGAAAGTTGCAATTGTCTTGTCTTAGTTATGATTCTAGTTGGAACCCCTAAGTTCATTATGAGTTAGATCAGTATTTTAATAAAGTTAAATTTAACTTGGAGGACATAGGACTTACCTAGCTTAATATAGTCAGCTCTGAGTAGAGATAGGATATAAAACTATTCCAGAATCTTTCTTGGTCCAAGTATGGACTATCTAAAATATCATAGAGTTAGTTCATGTTTTAAGGATGCTTCATTTACAACTAGATGAGTCTCCCTGTAACATAGACTCCCATATTTACTTTCTAAATTCACAGCAATATTCAAGTGATACAACAGATGATTTTAAGCCTGCAGAGTGGCTAGAGCATTAACTAATATCCCATGGGGCTTCTCTCGGCTTCTCTGTGTTTGGAGACATAATATTCAGTTTCTCCAAAACAGCTCTAGTTACTAAAAGCAAATACATGTGAAACTCATGATGATGGTCAAACAAAGAGTTAATACAACCCAAACAAAAAATCCCATTTGAAATATTTTTACAACTTTCCTTACACTCATGAGTAGGGGGAGAAAAAACACCATTCTAAGTGCTGCTCCTTGTCCCATTAGCTTGTCTGCTTTTACAGGTGGCAAGTTGTAGCAAGATCTAAAGCCCAAAGTCACATGCCGAGATGGTCTGGGACTGAAATACTCGACCCTCCTGACCCCCTGCCCATACATACAACATAATCACTCACAAAATAGATACTAAACTCATGTTAGCAGCAGTCTGACTTAAACCAATAAAAGCAAGGAAATTTGGAGTTAAGGCAGAAACTCTGTCCTTAATTCACCCTACTGGGCCTCGGCATTACCTCTTCCCTGGCTGGGATTAATATGTACAAAACCAAAACTTTTCTTTTCTTCTTCTTCTTCCTTCCATTTCATCCCCCACCTACCCATAATTACAGACTTCTCTGATTAAAACCAATATAACCTATTTTTAAAAGTGCCAAGTTTACTCAAATAGTAGAGATGGAGCAAACTTGATGATCACTTTTGGTTTGTTTTCTTATTTCATGTTTATTTATTGTAAACTTGCATGATATATCTTAGTAAATGAAACAAGTTTGGTTGTGATTCAAGAGATTATATTACCAATAAAGTTAAATAGAGTGGAACAAAGTTTGGAACAACTTTGAATGGAAGTGCCCAAAGCCTAAAGCTTAATGAGAGATAGCAGAGCCTAGTGACTAGAAAACTAGACTTAATGTTAGGAGACTTGGATTTAATTTTTTAGTTACCAGGTATATAAAAAAACACCTCAAGCTTTCTGTATCATATTCATAAAATAAGAGTAATAATACTCTGCAAAAAATATTTCATATACTCTAGATGCTTGAACATGGTGTGGAGATAACCTGTGAGATAATGAAAAGTACAGCCATAGGACACTCTTCTATAGGCTGTATCATAAAAGTTAGCTAGAATTCACAAAGCACCATAAAGTCTGCAAAGTACTTCAAAAATATTGTGTCATTCATTTCACCCATTTTACAGATGAGGAAACTGAGGAGACAGCAGTTAAGTGACTTGCTTAGTGCTATGACTTGTTTCTGGAGGTTAAATTTAAATCTGCTTCTTCACTCTATGTCCCGCATTCTAATTATTGTATGACCTCACTAACTTAGCATGGTAGAAAGTTTTGAATATGGTTCTGGAAGCAAGCCAAGTTTGCTTTCTGAAGGCCAACCTAAGTCTGGAGAGGCTCATCACCAGTAGATTAGTCACTGATCATTTAGCTGGTCAACAAACATTTACTAAGAACTCATTACATGCTTACTGTACTAAGCAGTGAAATTACAAAGAAAGGCAAAGAAAAAAAAAAAAAAAGATTCCTTCATTTGAGATTATATTTTAGTGGAGGAGACAGAATCTAAATAACTGTCCATAGAAGACAGGCGTGTGTCTGTGTGTGTATGTGTGTGTATATACAGAAACATAGTAATGAAAGACTTCTGGAAGCAGGTGGGTTGAGGATGAGTTTTGAAGCCAAGAAATCTAGTACATACAGATTAGGAGAGTATTCCAGGTATAGGAGACAAAGACAAAGACAAAGTTATTGGGGCCAAAACATGAAACAAAGCATGTGAGCAAGCCATGGTAGCTAAATTGTAGAGAAGATGATAGAGAATAAAGTATAAGGAAATTAGAAAAGTAGGAAGAAGACAGTTTCTAAAAGGATTTGAGTGCCAAATAGAAGGTATTATGCTTGATCATAGAAATGAAAGGAAGACACTGGAGGACACTGAGTAAGGGAGAAACATGGGTAGTCTTGTGCCTTAAGGAAAACAATTTGGCAGATATATAGAGGCTTGATTAGATCAATGATATAATTGAAGCTAAGAGAAGAAGGAAGGAAGGAAGGAAGGAAGGAAGGAAGGAAGGAAGGAAGGAAGGAAGGAAGGAAGGAAGGAAGGAAGGAAGGAAGGAAGGAAGGAAGGAAGGAAGGAAGGAAAATCTATAGACTAGATTTTGGCATAGTTAGATGGGCAACCTGTAGAGTTATTCTATTAATAGATCATATGATTTGACATCCAGGAGTATTAATTTGTTCCTTTTTAAAACTGCCTTTATAATATTGACTTTTTATTTTTCAATAGGAATTGAATTCTACAATGTATGTCACTTTTATTGTAAATAGTACTGCTTTATATCTATCATTTTGGAAATATTGTTAATATAAAGTATGGTATAAAACACAGGAGTATATACTTCCAAAATTGTTTTATATTTTTGGAGAAACTTTTCATTATAAGATTTGAATTAAAGAACACTACCTTAAAAATGTCATGAAGCATAGATTCCTTTGGTAGTGAAATCTATGGATTCCTACTTAGAAAAAAGGGATGGGTAAATTTCAGTTAGAAATTAGTGAAAATGTAGATTTTTTTCTCATCTAATTTATGAGTATTCTGAAATCTATATATGAATCCCTTGGGACTTTTATACTTTAATAATCACTATGTGAGATGATCTTATTTTCAGATAGCATTGTGCCAACTTCATCAAGCTGTAGATAATTATAGACCTCTTAAATAATTACATAAGCATTTGATCTAACTTTTCACACTGAAAACCTAATGGATATAAATTTACCAGACATATGATATGCAGTTGATGAACAACTTACTTAATTGGTCCATCAGTACATATGCCTTGGACAGTAACTGCACATAGACAATGAACTGGGTCCAGAATTGAACTAGAGAAAGCAAATGAATTGTCTTTGGAAAATTGTTCAGTTCTTTTGATGACATCAACCATGAAATAAAGATCCATCTTTCTAATCATAATATTATTCTAGTAATGCTGCATAATTATGAATCATGAAATATCTTGATGTAGGAGAATTAAAATAGAATCCTGTAAAGGACAATGAGAGAAGGAAATGGTCAGTGTGAGTAAGTTGCAATGCAAAAACCAAGAACTGAAAAAAAGAATTGGCCTGAATTATGTTGTCAAATTGATGTCTGACCATAAAAAATGAGGCAGTCAAATCTCAAGAATAAAAGGTGACCAAAGAACAGTCTGTGTGATCCACTTGGATTCATGAAATGCTAAGAAAACCAGGGAAAGGTCCTTAGCAAATTGGGTAGACCTATGTGGAAATCTTACAGGATGAAATTTATGTCAATCAGTTATGAGAAGGCAGTTATAATGAAATAGTAAACTTTTGTTATCTCCAGCATTTCTGAAACTATTTTGAATGAAAAGTAGTGTGGTAACATTGATTAAGAATTAGCCTTTGATTTGGGAAGTTCCTCTTTAGAAACCCTGAGCAAGCAACTTAACTTTTTGGTGCTCTCAGGCAATTTTCTATAACTGTGATTTACAAAGAAATTGCAGAACTTCATTTGTAGAGGAAGATCACTTTTTTGGCATTTTCTATCCTGAAGAAAATACAATTCAAAACCAAAATTAAAAGAAAGATGAAAAATATCAGTAAAATAGGCCAGCCTTGCTTAATCTAAGCTCTGTGCTGAAAAGATTTGCTGCCATATAATTGGGTAAAATAGCTCCTAATTTCTGATGCTGGTAATTTGGTTTTGTTCTTTCCTTTTCCTAGTCAAATTAATCAAAGGTTTATCTATTTTGTTGGGGGGGGTTTTCCATAAAATCAACTTTTTCTCTATTCACGTACTGAAATTGCTACTTCATTGTCTATAGTACCCTTTAACAAGATGTATTTTTCTTCCTTATCTCTTCTAATTAGATATATATTTTGCTTTTCCTTTATCTGAGATCAGAATTCCTACCCCCTAGCTTTTTTTTTTTTTTACTGCAGCTGAAGCATAATAAATTCTGCTCCAATCTTTTACCTTTACTCTATATGTGTCTCTCTGTGTCAAATGTGTTTCTTGTAAACAACATATTGTAGGATTCTCTTTTTTAATTTACTCTTCAATTTGATTCCATTTTATGGGAAAGTTCATCCCATTTGCATTCACAGTTGTGATTATCAGCTCTGTATTTCCCTCCATTTTATTTTCCCCCTGTATATACTTTTGTTCTCTTTCCATCCTGTCCCTAGTAGTGTTTTGGTTTTTTAGCCTATCCTATCCACTAGCATATCTTCTATCTCCCCTCCCCCCTCTCTTACCTTTTTTTCCTAATGTTTCTGCTCTCCCTTCCATCTAGTCCCTCCCTTTTCTTTCTTCTTTCTCCTACTTCTCTCTAAGGTTAGATAAATTTCTATACCCAATTGAATGACTAAATTATTCCTTCTTTAAGCCAAAACTGATGAGATCAAACTTCAGACAATGTTCATCCCTCTTCCTTCTATCCCTCAATTATAATAGGTCTTTTGTGCCTTTTCATGTGATCTAATTTGTCGCATTATATCTTCCCTTTCTTCTTCTCCCAGTATAGATGTTTTTCCCACCCCTTAATGTCTTTATTTTTTAATATCACATCAGAGTCCATTCACAATCTCAGTCCATATTCTGCCTTCCTTTATCTGCCCCAGTACCAGACATAATTCTCAAGAGTTACAGGTATCATGTTCCCATTTAGGGGTGTAAACAGTTTAATCTTTAAATAATATATATGTTCCCCTGTTAACCTTTCTATGCTTCTCTTGAGTTTAAAATTAAGTTTTCTGTTTAGTTCTGGTTTTTCAATAGAAATGATTGAAAGTCTCTTCTTCTTTGAAGATCCATCTTCTACCTTGAAAATATTCAGTCTGAATGGATAATTAATTCTTGATTGTAACCCCAGATTCTTTGCCTTAAAGAATATGGTTTTCTAAGCTCTCCAATCCTTTACTGTAGAAACTTCCAGATGCTGGGTAATCCTGACTGTTGCTCCTTGATATTCAAATTGTTTTTGTCTGGCAGCTTTCAGTATTTTTAACTTGAGATTGTAATTAGGAAGTTTTGCAACAGTATTCCTCAGGGTTTTCTTTGTGGAATCTCTTCCTGAAGGTGATCAGTGGGTTCTTTCAATGACTATTTCCCCCTCTTTTTCTAGAATATTGGGGCAATTTTCCCTAATCTTTCTTGAAGAATGCTATCCAGGTTCTTTTTTTGGTCATGGCCTTCAAGTAGACCAATAATTTTTAAATTGTCTCTTCTAGATCTATCTATTGTCTGTTTTCCAATGAGGTATTTTATGTTTTCTTTCATTTTTTTCATTCTTTTTATTTTGTTTGACTAATTTTTGGTGTCTCATAGAGTTATTAGCTTCCATTTGTCCCATTCTGATTTTTAATGTGTGATTTTCTTCAATTAGCTTTTATATCTCTTTTTCATATTTGGTTAATTCTACTTTTGAAGCTGTTGTTTTCTTCAGTGGGTTTTGTTTTGTTTTGTTTTGTTTTGCATTTGGACAATTGTGTTTTTAGGAGTTGCCTTCCTTTTCAAAATTGTTGACTATCTCTTGCATATCTCTCATTTCTTTTCTCATTATTTCTTCTACCTCTCTTATTTGCCTTTTAAAAGCTTTTATGAGCACTTCCAAGAAGTCTCTTTGGGCTTGAGACCAATTCATATCACTCTTTGAGATTTCTCTGTGGACATTTTGTCCTCATCTGAATTGGGGTTTTCTTCTTTTCTGTTCTTTTCTGTTTCTTGCTCATTTTCTTTCCTTTTCTTTTGGTATTTCCTCTTTTTTTTTTTCCTTTTATAGTCAAGTTTAGCTCCTTGAGTAATGGGGGCACTGCCCCAAGCTTCCTCTGTAGGAATCTTGGCTTTGAGCACAAGGGCCCCTTGTGTTTGCAGGGGGTAGTTTTATTTGCTTTTTCCAGGAAACAGTTTGGTTTCCCAGAATTTTCCCTCTGAACTGGCATTGGAGACTGCCCCATTGGTCTGCTCCTTTACTAAACCAAGACCAAGAGTTTCAGTTGTTGATTTGCTGTGATCAAGATCCTCTCATTGGCTTTCCCAGACCTCATATGAGCTGGGCTGATAAGCTTTTTCACTCCAGTGAGACTTACCTTTCTTGAAGTTTTTCCAATACATTTTAAGCTTGGAGGATGCTTTAATTCCATGAGACTGTTCAGAGGTTTGATTTGATGTGATTTTTGAGGGAAACTGGGAGAGTTTGAGCAGCTTCCTGGCTTCACTCCACCATCTTAGCTCCACCCCTTCTTAAGAAATAATTCCATCCTAGGAGATTTTAGGATGAAGTCAAATTCTATCAA
Organism: Sminthopsis crassicaudata; assembly: GCF_048593235.1. Taxonomy (NCBI): domain Eukaryota; kingdom Metazoa; phylum Chordata; class Mammalia; order Dasyuromorphia; family Dasyuridae; genus Sminthopsis; species Sminthopsis crassicaudata. The sequence goes on from NC_133617.1 coordinate 146,465,196, forward strand.
ATACATCATTCTAGCTCTTTGTATTTTCTCTCCTGTGATTTTAGTTGCAGTTTCTTGATAAGTGTCACTTTTCTCCTTAGTTATTTGTAAAGTTATTGCTATTAATTAAAACCTATGGTTTGACAACAATGTGTCTGAGGGAGTTGGATCTCATGTTTCTCTTGAGTGAACCCATTGAATTCTATCAATTCTCTTTTATCTTACTTCTGGAAAAAAACTTCAGTGCTTTTTTTTTTTTTTTCCAGGCAAACAGATGATCATTTAATTATCTTTCCAAATTCTGTCTCTCATTACACCACTTTTGTTGCAAAATTTGCAACTCCTTTTCCAGTTGGATTGTCTTTTGATCTTGTTTTGCTGCTTGTTCTGTGCTTCTGACAATTTGCTCCCAAGCTGACATTTTTGTTTCTTATTGATTCTATGCCTTTATTCACATTTTCCATCACATTCTCCAGGTTGTTAACTTTTGTTATCAAATTTTCTTGATAATTTTTTTACTGGTGAGAGATCACTCATTGTGCAACCAGCTCTTTCTTTCCTATCACCAGCTCCTCCATCATCCATTTTCAAAGGTTTATTATCCAATTTGATACCTCCTCTGCTAGATCCAACTTCCTTTCTTGGGCCATTATTGAATTTTTTTATTCCTTTGAATTCTCTTTGGCACTTTAAAATCCATCATATTTTTCTCCTTATTCATTTCCTTATCTTTTCCTTTTATTTATGTGGGAATATTATTTTTTACTTTGAAGACCTTTGGTTTCTTCCCTGCCCTTCCCTCCCTCCCCTTTTTTTCTCTGTATCTCTATCTGTCTCTCCTTGTTTCTTCTTCCCACATGTATCTCTGTCTCTATCTTTGATTCTCTTGTTTTTGCCTGTGTCTGTTTCTCTCTGTCTGTCTGTTCTCTTTATCTCTCCTGTTTATTCTGTATTTTCCTTGTCTAAAACTCTAAATTTCTGTCACTTTCTTTCTCATTTTTTATTTCCTCTTTCTTTCTCTTCCTCTCTCTATCTCCTCTTTCTTGTTGAATGGCCAAACCTAAATATAATTACTAATGTAAATGTAAATTTGAAAGAACAAATATTGCAGGGATCTGTGCTTGCCCCTATGATATTTAGATTTGGGAGGAGAGGATGAGAAATAAAAATCAGTAACTTGGATGGAGGCATAAATGATGTACTTATAAAATTTTTAGATAAAGCTGAGGAGAACTAACATGCTGGATGTTTAAATCAATGTGTAAAAAGATCTCACCAAGCTAGAATTTTGTACCATATCTGTTAAAGTCAAAATATTTGAGAAGCTATTAAAAGGGGTTTTCTTCAGAAAACACTAGATATTTTCATCAGACTATTAACTTTGTTGTTGGAACTATCATCTCAAAAGTCCCAATAGATGCACAATTAGCTTTAGGTTCAAGAAGAAAACATTTATTTAAGTTTCACTTCCTCTTTGTCTCTCTCTTTCTGCTGCCACTGAAATTTTACAACCTGAGATGAATTCACATAAAATGGCATGGCCACTTTAGACACTAGGAGTTGGATCTGGCCATAGTATGAATGAACATATGCATATAAGCTAAGCCCCAAGCTGTATCTTTTTCACTGCTTTCTCCTACAGGAAATCAGAGTAAAGTGGACTTTGCCATTACTAAAATTTAATAGGCAGATAAGTGCTGTGTGTGTGTGTGTGTGTGTGTGTGTGTGTGTGTGTGTGTATTAATTAGATATATGGTGGGATGGAACTTTTTGAGAATGAACAGGTAATATAACACAATAGTGTCTTGTGGGAAATGTAATGAGTGTTTTTATATTAAACTATGAGTCTGGGCTAAGGAGCTGAGAGATTCCTAAGAATGAGATGATGTAGTTGAGGTAGAAGATGATAAAAGAGAATTCCCTAGTGGGTGGGAGAATCATGGCTGTTTTCCTTGATACATAAATGGAACTCCCTGCAGCTAGGAGTGACATATTGAATGAGTTTCTGCACTGTTTCAAAATGGGCCTGTGTTTATATTTCATTGTGAAGATTTCTTAATGGTTTTAAAGGACCATGGGGAAGTTATGCAATGTTTATGAATGGGAGGGATAACAAGTGCCAGAAACTGGGTCAAGGAACAAAGTTGTAATAATATAGATAGCTTCAGAGTAATTTGACTTTTTGAGTTATAATCAGAAATTTAAATATTGTTCAGGTAATCAAAATAAAAGCTATTTAACTGATTGTGGTTGGGAAAGATTTTTTAGCCATCAGAACTAAGGTTTTTTTTTTAGATTTGTTATAATTATAGGACAAATGCACCATTATTCTTGTCTCCTGGTATATTCCACAAGGAATACCTTTCCTTTAGGGTCAGCTTCATAGATTTGTAGGTCTAGAGTTAAAAAAGAAGTGAAGTGAGAAACCAAATATATATGTGTATATATATATGTACATATATATATGTACATATATATATATACACATATATATATATGAAGCATCTTTATACTTCAAGGTACTTTGTTAAATGCTTTACAAATATTATTTCATTTGGTCATCACAGCAACCATAGGAGGTAGATGCTATTACTATCCATATTTTATTGTTGAGAAAATGGAATCAGGCAGGAGTTAAGTGTCTTATGTAAGCCATTAAGTGTCTGAAGTAGCATTTGAACTCAGATCTTCTGGACTCCATGCCCAACATTCTATCTACTACATCATCTAACTTAATTAGATCTTAGAAGTTACTAGTTCTAGTCACATCATTTTGTAAATGAGAAAAATGAAACCCAGCTAATTTAAGTAATAAAGATTAGATTCAAACAAAAGGACTGGAATTCTAAGTTCAGAACATTCTTTTCATTGCTCCCCAAACACTGATTACTTAATAATCAATGCCATTTCCATAACTGTATGCCAGTGAATCAAGATGGAAACTGAAGCATATGATGCTTGGAGACAATGTTCTAGGTTACAAGTCTCAACTCTGATACTTGTGTCTAGTTAAGTTTACTTCTCAGAAACTCAGTTTCCTTGTCTGTAAGATATATTAAAAGACTAAATCCATGATTTCCTTTGAATAGGAAATTTCAAGAAAGGAAATTCCCTTTGCCAAAGAAAGTTAGCACCCCTTTTATCTCTCTTCCTTATATATAAAATGAGGATAATAAAACCTGACACATCTACTTTATGGGGTTGATGTAAGGAAAATGATTTGTAAAGTTTAAGGAATTATATAAAGCAAACAAATTAATGTACTGTCACATAGACTTCTCACATGTTTCTCATATACTTAGCAAATATTTTATATTATCTTCCTCTGATTATGTGCCATTTTCCCCAAAGGACTGTGAATTCCTTAAAGGCAAGAGCCTTTGTTGTAATTAGTCCTTTTATTTCTCCAAGTGCTTCACAATAGTTGCTGAATAAATATTCTTGATTTTTTAAAAAAAATTCTTCACATCCCCAATTTAAAAGTGAAGTAAAATTGCCTAGTTTTATAGCCTTCTTCTCATTCATTATCCCTGGCATATCTACACATTAATCTTATATATGAAGGAATAAAATCTATTCTCAAACTCCATGCAATATCCATCTCAGTCAGGTATTCATTTTAATATCTCCTCCTTTCATTTAAGAAATCAGGGTTTTTAATAATGAGATAACCCATCCTGGATAGAATGACAATCTTGTTTTCCAAGACTTTTGCCCAGTGCCCTGGAAAAAAAAAAAAAAAAAAGAAAAAAGAAAAAGTCTTTCAGATTAACAATCTGTTTCTTTTTATAATTTTATAAATCTAGACAAGAAGAAAAAAAGCAATCCTTCTATGCAAGTTCAAGTTTAACTCTAGGCCAATTTCGGCTCAGCAAACTACTTAACCTAATAACTCTTTTAAAATAGCATGAATTATTCCATACACTTGTGAAGTTCATATGACTAAAGGTGTTTGTTCAATCAGAAGCTTTCATAGGGCATTAGAGAGGGAAAGTATAATTGGAAATAGGACTAGATCTTAAATAATATTCTATAAGTGTTATAGGTAATGGGAGTAATAAGAAAAATTGTTGTTGTTGTTGTTGTTTCAGCTTTCATTGTAAATATTTAATTGCATTCAATTGTTCCATAAAGTGCTATGAAAAACTTTATTACTTCTAAAAATCTCAAAGATGGAACAAATTTCAGAGATCATCTCTTTTGATAGAAATTTCTTCTATAATTTCTCCTGAAAGGGTAGCTAGGTGGTGCAGTGGATAGAGCACCAGCCCTGAATTCAGGAGGACCTGAGTTCAAATCTGGTCTCAGACACTTAACACTTCCTAGCTGTGTGACCCTGGACAAGTCACTTAACCCCAGCCTCAGAAAAAAAAGAAAAAAAAAAAGTACATTTATAATTTCTCCTGAAAAGACTTTCACTTAAAGTGGAGATCATTCTTTTTTTTTTTTTTTTTTTTTTTTTCCTGAGGCAATTGGGGTTAAGTGACTTGCTCAGGGTCACACAACTAGGGAGATTTAAGTGTCTAAGGCCAAATTTGAACTCAGATCATCCTGTCTTCAGGACCAGTGCTCTATCCACTGCACCACCTAGCTGCTCTGTGATCATTCTATTTTGAGGAAACTCTAATTATTAGGAAGATTTTACTTACATTGAACAGGAGTTGATTCAAAGATCAGCAAGTAGGCAATTTTATTTAAATCTAAAGTTCAGAAAAGGTTAGCAGAGCAAGTAAGAAAATAAGGACTTTAAATGACAATCTGATGAATATTTATTTTATCTTAAAGACAATAATGAACCACTGAAACTTCTTGAAAAGAAAAAAATATGACCATACATGCTTCAAATCACTAACAATCAAATAAATCCAAATCAAAATGATCCTGAAGTTTTATCTCACATCCCCAAAATTTTCTAGGGTAACAAAAGATGAGAAGAGTCAATGTTGGAAGGGTTATGGGAAGTTACTATTGGAGTGTTGCTAGAGTTGTGACTCAGTAAACCACTTTGAAAAGCAATTTAAATTCTGCAAATAAAATGACTGAAATTCCCATATGTGCAAAAAGAATTGTTCTAACACTAAACAAATTATGTAACTTGAATGTAATAGAATACTGCTTAGTTGTGATGGATACATGAGAAAATGGAAAGGTTTATACAAAATAGTGCAGAGCAAAGTACATAGAACCAAGAAAATAACATATAAAATTATTACTAAAAACTGAACTTTGAAAAATAATTTTAAAAGCATGACTCAGAAGAAGAGATACCCTTTTTGAGAGATGGGAAGTTGAAAGTTCTATATATTGCATATATTTTAAGTGTTTGGGTTTCTTTTTTGATTTATTTTCTAGAAGAAATAATGTTTTAAAATAATTTAATAAAAATTTAATAATTATTAAATCTAATACTTTAATAATAAATTAAAATTTTAATAATTTAAATTAATTTTAAAATAATTTTAATAATTATTAAATAAATTTGATAATTATTCATTTTAATAATTAAACTAAAATTTCATTATTTAAAATAATCTAATAATTAATAATTTTGATGGTAAATAATAAATTTAATGATTCAATAAAATTGTATAGTTTAATAATTAACATATTTAGTAATAAAATAAAAATTTATTTTATGAATTAAATGAGAGTGATAGAGGGAATAATTGGAAAATGAATGATTTATAAAAGGAATATTATGTGGAAATTAATGGATTAGTAGAAGAAATATAAAAACTTAACGAAGCATTTGATTTCTTAAAAATATCAATGGGCCAGATTAAGTTAATGATTCCATGTGACAACAATAAATAATAAAATGAAATCAAATGTAATACATTTCATATCAAAAACAGTCTGGAGGGGCAGCTAGGTGGTGCAGTAGATAGAACACCAGCCCTGAAGTCAGGAGGTCCTAAGTTCAAATCTAGTCTCAGGCACTTAATACTTCCTAGCTGAGTAATCCTGGGCAAGTCACTTAACCCCAATTGCCTCAGGAAAAAAAAAAAAAAAAAAAAACACCAGTCTGGAAAACAGGTTGACAAGTCATTTGACAATGATTGGACTCCCTAAAAAACATTCCCCCCAAAAAAGAATACCTAACATAATATTTCAAAATACTTCCTTGTCTTAAACTATTAGAGCAGAGGACATCACCCACCTCCAAAAAAACAAAAAAAAGACAATTTCTAAGAACATCATAATCAAGATACAGGGCATCCAAATCAAAGATAATATAATGTAAGAAGCCACAGAGAAAGAATTCAGGTACTGAGAAGGTTAGTCAGCATCACAAAAGATTTAGCAGCTACTACTACAAAGTATAGAACTTGGAAAACAATACTCTAAAATATGGGCTTATAATTTAAAAAATAATAATTTACTAATCAAACATGATCATCATGATAATCCTACAAAGGGAAAATATCATTAATGATAATCATAAGTGATAAAAATATCAAAGTGATAAAGCTCCCAGAAGAATTCCAACCTTCCTGATGTAAAGACCAGAGATGAACAAAATTTTGAAGTCTAAATATAGAAATGAAGACAAACATAAAAAAGAAAGTACAAATATTCTTCTTTATCCTTCATTTTGAAAGAGTAGGAATGACATCAGGAAGGTTGACTTGCAAATGAATTGGATTTAAATGAAGCAGAGTCTAAAATCATCAGCCACACCCTCTCATCCAAAGTCATTGGAGTTCAATGATAAGACATAGAACAAATAAGACCATTCAAAAAGATGGGGGAGAGGAGGCAGGAATAAAGAAGGGAGGTCCTGAAAGTGGTTTTGCTATATTCTGATAATTTCAAAAGAATATATTGAAGATAGATGGAAAGGAATACAGAAGAAAAGATCACATCACATAATCAAGTACTCAAGTAGATTATTCATATAAAAAAGAAGGGAATGCAAGTAACAAAAATATAACCTTGAACTTAACTTGTAAGGGTAGAATAGAGTTGCATGCATAAATGATTTCAACCAATAGAGAAAAACTGATGAATATGGAGAGATCTGGGAATAAGAGGAAAGGCATATTACAGAGGGATTAGTAGTAAAACAAACAAATAAAAAAACAAATCCTAAGCACACAGGGTAAACCTTGAAAAAAAGATTTAAAAGATAAAAAAGAAAGGTTAGAAACAAGTCACTAGAGTCTAGGGTCTAAATAAGAGACAATGAACTGATATTAGACACACTCCTCCTTCAGTAACCTCATCTTTTTTATAAAGTAGAAGTGGAAAGCAGAGGGAAAAATAAAACAAGAGAATTGGGGAGGAAAGGAAATACACATACAAATACTGTGAATGTGAAGGAGATCTATTCAACCGTAAAGTAGAAGAGAATGACAAATTGGATTAGAAAACAGAAGTCAATAAAATATTTCACAAGAAACACACTTGAAACTAAAGAATCACAGAGGTAAATTAGAGGGTTGAAGCAGATAGAACATACTTCTGCCAAAGTTAAAAAAAGAAAAGACTAGATTAAAAGAGATAAACATAAAAGCCACATTATTTTAATAAGCACCATGGACAACAAACTAATGTAAATGCTTAACTCATATGCAAGTGTTGAAAACATTTAAATATTTAAAGGAAAAGTTAAGGGACTTATAGGGAGAATAACAGTAAAAGTATAATATTTAGAGGCCTTAATACACTTCTATTCAATACTGAGGGAAAGAACAGGAAAAATCTAAACAATAAATAAATAAACAGCAAAGTTAACTATGGTAGATCTCTGACAATTATTCAATAGACATAGAAAGGACTATATATACTTCTCAGCTATGCATGACACTTTTACAAAAACTGATTATGTATTAGGGCTGAAATACTTCACAACCAAATGCAGAAATGCAAAAATATTTTTAAAATATCCTTCACTAATCATAATGCAATAACAATTATATTAAATGAAAGGCCACTGAAAAAATTATTAATATTAGTTCATAACTAAACCAATTAATTCCAAAGATTTGGTGGGTCAAAGAACAAATGATAGAAGCAATAGATAAATTTCTTTAAAGATAATGGGAGCAACAAATTTGGGGGATGTAATTAAAACAGTTCTTCAAGAAAAACTATGTGTCACTTAAAACTGTCTTTGACAAAAACAACTTAGGCATGCAAGTAAATTAGAAATTCAAAATAGTTTAAAAACTCAAATTAAACATCAAATCTGAAAATTTTGTAATACAAAAGGCTTACAGAATTGAAAGCAAAACTTCATTGAATCAATAAGTACAATAGTGAACTTAAAAAAAAAAACTCTAACCAAAAAAAGGGAAAATAATTTATTTATGTCAAAAATACAAAAGGACAAATGAAGAATACATAAAAGAAATTATTAAAATTCATTTTGCCCAAATATATACAAAGAAATTACAAACCCACATGAAATTGGATGGATTTTTACAAAATATGATACCCCGAATAACAAAGGAAGAAATAGATTGTTTAAATAGCACTATCTCAGTGCTGTTGAACAAATATTGAACAAATTCAATAAATCATAAATAAGCTTCATCCACCCAAAACAACAACAAAAATAACCAGGATTACATGAATTTTCAAGGAAATGCTATCAAATATACAAAAAACAATTAATTCCAATACCATATAAACTGATTATCAAATGGGAAAAGAAAGGATTCTATTATATTCATTGTATAACCAAATTATAATCCTGATATATAAACTGGGAAAGTCAAAATATAGAAAACTAGAGATCAATATGCCTAATGAACATTGGTTCGAAATTTTAAAAGATATTAGCAAAAAATTAAGCAACAAATCTCAAAGGTTATATTTTATGACCAAAATCAATTCATACTATAAATGCTGGAGTTTTTTTTTTTTTTTTCAATATTAGGAACACTACCAACACATTTGACCATATTAATAAACAAGACAAACAAAAATTGTATGAGTATACAAAACTTTGGCAGATAAAATATTTATTACTGTTAAACCCACCAAAAAAAAAAAAAAAAAAAAAAAAAAAAAAAAAAAAAAAAAGCAAAAACATTAATATGAACATATTTAAAACCAGAGCCAATAGCATATGTAATAAGGATATACTAAATGCTTTTCCAATAATATCAGGGGTAAAAACAAACAAAAAGGTGTCAAACATCACTATTAATTTTCAATGTAAATGTAGAAATGCTAGGAACAGGCCTCCCCACCAATGTTAGCTGCAAGAAACCCCATCGAGGACTATAACAACAAAGAAGGCCTCAGTAGGTGATGGTACCAATTGCCATGAGGTACTAAATGAGGAGCTCAAGACCAGAGAGGTACTCCTGAAGAGCTCCAATCCAAAGTTCCCGAAAATAAGGCTATGTGGCTGCAGCACCAGGACCAGCCATCTGGTCTCTGAAAAGTGCCACATGCCAGCCTGAGCAAGATGACCCCCGAAGTCTAAAGAATTCATCAAAAACATGTCATCATTGTTCTAGTCCTCCTTGTCCTCATCTTACTCTGAACAAGAATGGGAACAGGAGGACAATCCAGGCCCCAATATCCCTCTATTGTGATATCTTTGGTTAGGTGGACACCAGAAATCTCCAGGAAACTCCCCCCCAACCCAGCAGTAACAGCAACAACAGTGCCAGTAAAACCATAGGTTCCATAAATATCAGGACCTCTAGTGATTAACACTGCTAAGGAGGTTGAAGAGCATTGCTACCCTGGTGTCCTTCAGTAAAAATGAGCGCTCTCTTCACTCAAGGATTGTTAGGATTCTTACAGACATTATGGGCCAGAATTTAAGACAAGGTAATCTTCTTGGTTCACACCTTTAAAGGAACCTTTGAAAGAGTTTACACCTTTAAAGGAACTCCCACAAGCCCAGGGAGTACCCACAAGCCCGTTCTCTGGGAGGATATAAGGAACCAAGATTCAATGGGATCAGTCAGTCTGGATTGGGCAAGGAGAGGACTTCCCCAGAGAATTTCAGGGAAGCTCAAGGAGATTCAGAGAGCCAGGATTTCAGTGGGGAGATTCACAAATCCAGGAGATTCACAAGTCTAAAAGAAAAGCCTGCTTATGGACTTTCGGGAGATTCACAACTAGGATTGAATTCTGGGAAACCCACAATCCCACACTCTTGGAGACAGAGTCTGATTTATTCCCACTTCTACCTTTGAGCTGGCTGGGGGCTTTGGATTCAGAGGGAGCTAGAGACTGAAGCTGGCTGGAGACATTCTGACAATAGCTTATCGGGGAACCAAGGAAAGAGATAGGCCTCTATTAAAGCTAGCCAGACCCCAGGAAAAGATTCAAGACTTTGAAGGACACAATAAAGGATCCAGATTTTAACTCCTGGCTAGATTTGGGATTATTGAACTGAACTGAAACTAAGGCTGCCCTCCAGAAGCACCCCCAAGAAACCTGCCTCCAAGAGAACATTACATTTTAGAGAAACAGAACATTACAAAAGATAATGATAAGGTAAAGGCCCTCTATATCAAAACTGATGTGACCCTCTTGTTCTAGATTCCAGAGCCCTCCTCCCCACAGGAACTCACCCTGCCCTGGCCTCCCCAAGGATCAAAGACACAGATCTTGTCCTGCAGGCAACCAAAAAGAGTTTATCAAAATCTAAGGAGAAACCTAAGCATGGAACTGAGGAGGATTTTCTGGAGATCAAGAAGACTCAGGCAGATAATGCTCTTGTTATCAGAAATGAATGATTACTTTGGCCGCCAACTGCACTTCATCATCACGCCATTGCAACTTGAACACCAATAGTAGACTGAATAGCTACAGTTTGTTCACATCCATCTTCTCCAGACAATCAGTTCCATTCTCCTTTTAGAGACATTGCTAAAACAGTACACTACAAGTCAAAGAACATTTTCTTCCAAAATAAACCAGGATCCCAGAGGGAACCATGGTTACCATTATCCAATGGGCACAGAAACTACAGGAGATAAAAGCTGATGATATGCCACATAGTGCAAATTATTTTATGCAATAAGCTAAATGGATAAAATATAAAATAAACACTGTTGTGGAAAAATTTGGAAAAACTTTGAATCATGCTAAAGCAGCCCTGTCATTTATTGAGTGTGGAAATGCAATAGAGCAAGGCCCAGTGGAATCTAAATCTCTCTATGCAATGTACTCAGAAACAGTAGAACTTATCAGGTATACTAAGGAACTATAAAGCCCTACTCAGGACCAAATATCACTCCAGAGGACAAACAATTAACTGTATTATGTTATAGCTGTCTGACTTTTTTTTTTTTTTTTGACTCATAAAAAACCATTCTACAAAGTATTCAAAAGTACTTATTGACTATTTCAAGAATTCATCTAAGGTTGCTCAAGCCTCATCTCCATGGGGTACTAGTAGAAAGAGCACAGCAACTCTATCCCCCATGTTTCCCAGAATTTTTCTACTCAGTTTGGTAGGATCTCAGGGGAATCTCTCAAGCACTAGCACTACTTAACCATTATTCCACATAAGATCAATCAAATGACAACCCACTATGTCAGCATTAACAACAGTAGTCTGCACAATTACAATTACTAGGAGTGTAATGTCCGATCTAGTTTTCTGGAGGATCTCTTTAGTCTTAATCTTAGGTGGAGAAGTGATGAAGGCGGGAGAGCCACCACAAGGATGGTCAAGGGTGGAGTCTTTCTATTTCAAGTCCTCTCAGACTTTAAATACCTTAGTATGATTGTATCACTACAGCACACTGAGCATGTGCCAACTGTAGAACAAGTACATCACCATATCACACAAAGTATATGTCAACTAGAGTGATTACATCATTACATCACACTAAGTATATGTGCACTAGAGAACCATTATCTCATCAATCACTGAGTGAACACCCTTGCTTCAAGTATACCTTTCCCAGAGTCCCCCACTATCTGCAGTCCTCTACAGGAAGAGGACCGACAATCCTACCAAGGAGAACAGAATTCTTTAATGAACTGCATTTCCCAATAAGGTCTGCTATCCTGCATAATTCAGTACTCCCAACAAGGATTGCATTAACTGTGAAATAGTGTACACTCATCATAATGACTGAATGTCATTTAACTGTTTTGTGTAATAATCTTCCTTGGACTGTTCAATTATTCTGGACACCATACTACTGAAATTCTCATGCACTGCTTTTAGTGAAATTAAAGTAATTTTTTTTTTCAGTATCAAACAATGATATTTTTCTAAGGGGTGTGTGTGGTAAAATATATTGAGTTCTTCAGATTTTATCTCCTCCCATAGTCTCCATAACTTTAGGATAGGCAGAAGTGACTAGAAGTGTTTGATTTGACAAACACACACACACACACACACACACACACACACACACACACATCACATCACATCACATCACATCACATCGCACCAATATTTACTTTCTGTTTCAATATTAAACTTTGGATTTTTAGAAATCCAGTCAAAATCTAATGGGTTAATCAAGTGCAATAAAGTGCATTGAAAGCTGACTTCCAGGTTAGGTGCTCTAGAACATATAGTATTGAACGCTTTTCAATCTTATCTACCTTTGCTTGCAGATGAATAATTGAAAAATGGAATTAAGTATTTAAGTTTCAATGGATTTCATGTTACTTTAATTATTCCTCTTTTCTATTATAGCTTCATCTGTCATTCAGCCTTATTCACTTAAAAACACAACAGAAAGAAAAAGAGATTTTTCCTAAATATCTTTCCCTTCCTTCCCTCCCCTCCCCAAATTAGAGTGGCAGTAATGGCACTGAAATTAATAAAAGAAAAAATCCAATAACATGGAACCTAAATGGATATTAAAACTGCAAGGCTTTCTGACTAAAAAGTAGAATTCATTTACACAGGTAACATCAGACACACATATACACAAACTTTCAGTTCTCTGTCTCTTTTATAATGGCCATATGGAGCAATGTCTTATCTAACTGCCAAAAATTTAAAGTCTTTTCCATGATAGCTTTCTTGCAAGTGTAGGCCAATTCGAGACATAACCTAGAATGTCTCTTTACCAAAAGTCTGGGTTCACTGCTTATCGTGTTAAAAATCTTTTACTATAATGATTCCATGTAATTCCCTCTTCTTGCATAATCTACTAGTACAAGGCATATTTCTTGATCTGGGAAACATTTCCAGTCATTGTTGCTTCCTTTTATTGAGGAAAGAGCTTAAGAGTTGTGTTAATCCTAGAATAAATACTGTTTTCTTTGGGCCAACAGGAATCAATAGCTGTATTTATCTATATGTATTTATATATATCCTCTGTAATAAATCATATGCATTCTTCCCTTTGCTATCAGTGCATTTCTGTTTGACAACTTTATCTTTACATTTTGGACATCTTTTATTGTTATCAGTTTGTTTTGGAAATGTAACTACAATGGGGGGGGGAGGAGGAGAAATGTTAGCTATAGCAATAAGACAAGAAAAGGAAATCGATGGCATAATTTAAGCAAAGAAGAAACAAAAGTTTTGCTTTTTGAAGATGATTCTAGAGAATCAATTAAAATTAATTAAAATAATAACTTCCCCAGAGTTACAGGATATAAAATAAATCCACATAAAGCATCAGCATTCCTGTGTATTACAAACAAAACCCAACAAGATAAGAGAGAAATTCAATTCAAAATTACTAAAGAAGTTATGAAATATGTGTGAATCTACCAAGTTATATCCAGGAATGATATGAAAAACTGATTAAAATTTATAAGAGTAAGATTTATTCCACCAGTGATGTAGAGTCAAAGGATATGAAAAGTAAGTTTTTAAAAGAAAAATTCTTTTGAAGAAATCAATGTTTATCAGTACCCTCCAAGTCACTACTATAATAAAGAAATTAAACTTAAAGCAATTTGGAGTTTGCATCTCACATCTATTATATGAGTCAAATTGATAAAAGAAGGAAAATGACAAATGTTAGGGGCCTTATAAGAAAACAAAGTGATAAATTGATGCATTGTTGGTCTGCAAATTGGTCCAGCCATTATGAAAAGTCCTTTTTTTTTTTTTTTTTTAAAAACTATGTATCAACAGCTATTAAACCCATTGTTTTGGATCCTTTTTGCTTCTTCCTCTATAATATTTAATTTAACAATTTCATCAGCTCCTATGGATTCAATTATCATTTCTATATAGATTATTCTCAGATCTATGCATTATAGCTCCAATTGACTATTAACTAGAACTAAGAATCTTAAACTCAAATGTCCCAAACCTAACTCATTATTTTCCTCCTCATCCTTAAACCCTATTCTCTTCCTAATCTTCCTATTACTGATAAGGGTAAAGCCATTCTCTCCCTCACATTGGCTCACAAGCTACACATATATATCCCTGATTCTCTCATCCCTCATATCTAATGAGTTATATTCTGTCATTTCTACCTTCGTAACATCTCTCACATATATTTCATTTTTTCCTCTGATACTACCAACCCCCCATTACAAATGCTTATCTTTATTCTTGGACTATTGTTATCATCTGCTGGTTAATTTCTCTGCCTCAGATCTCTACTCATTCCAGTTTACTTTCCAATCAACTGTCACACTGATCTTCCTAAATAAAAGGTCTGACCATATTACTTCCCTTATTCAAAAAAGTTCAATGTTTACCTCCAAGATCAGATTTAAATTCTTATAACTTTTAAAACTCTTTATAACCTGATCACTTCCTACCTTTACAGACTTTACTCCTTTTCACATACTCTCTGATCCAATGCCACAGACCTCTTTGTTTTTCCTCATACAAGATATTCCACGTCCATGCTTTCTTTATTTCTTTTTCTTTCCTTCCTTCCTTTTTCTTTTCTTCTTTCCTTCTTTCTTCCTTCTTCCTTCTTCCTTCCTTTCTTTGTTTCTTTCTTTCTCTTTCTTTCCTTCCTTCCTTCTTTCTTTCTTTCTTTCTTCTTCCCTTCCTTCCTTTCTCTCTTCCTTTCCTTCTCCTTTCTTTCTCTTTCTTTCTCTTTCTTTCCTTTCTTCCTTCTTTCTTTCTTTCCTTCTCCCTTTCTTTCTTTCTTTCTTTCTTTCTTTCTTTCTTTCTTTCTTTCTTTCTTTCTTTCTTTCTTTCTTTCTTTCTTTCTTTCTTTCTTTCTTTCTTTCTCTTTCTTTCTTTCTTTCTCTCTTTCTTTCGTTCTGTCTTTCTTTCTTTCTCTTTCTTTCTTTCTTTCTTTCTCTCTTTCTTTCGTTCTCTCTTTCTTTCTTTCTTTCTCTCTTTCTTTCTTTCTTTCTTTCTCTCTTTCTTTCTTTCTCTCTTTCTTTCTTTCTCTCTTTCTTTCTTTCTTTCTTTCTTTCTTTCTTTCTTTCTTTCTTTCTTTCTTTCTTTCTTTCTTTCTTTCTTTCTTTCTTTCTTTCTTTCTTTCTTTCTTTCTTTCTTCCTCCCTCCCTTCCTTTCTGTTTCTTTCCTTCTTTTTATTTCTCTTTCTTTCCTCTCTTCCTTCTTTCTTTCTTTTCTCTTTCTTCCTTCTTTTCTTTTCTTTCTTCTTCCTTCCTTCGTTGCTTTCTTTCTTGCTTTATACCTATCTGCCTACCTATCATTTATTTCTCCATATGTTTATCTATCTATCATCAATGTAAAATTAAAGATAATCTCATCTCATAAGGAAGGAAATATTATTGTTGGTAGTGATGGGGATAGGACATATTTCCTGCAGAATTTTTGATGCCTATTTCACATGACTGACACTCTCTCCCACCTCATTTTTGCCTGCTTGTTTCCCTGGCTTCCTTCAAGTTCCAGCTAAAGTCCTACTTTCAATAAAAGGGCTTCCATTCTCTTCCTTACTTTTAATACTTTCCTCTATTATCTCCCTTTTTCTTTTATTCATTTTGTTTTTATCTGGTTGATCATATATTGTCTTCCCCTCTTAAATTGCTTTTTGCCTTTTTTTTATCTCCATCACTTATTACAATATCTGGAACATAGTAGATGCTTAATAAATACTTATTGGTTTAATAAAAGACAACATATTAAAAAAATGAAAACTTTAGAGCCAGGCATTGTAGTAATAAAAAAAAAATGTTTCAGAGATCTGTATGTTAATATTTGATTTATATTCTTCTAAAGCCAATGAATAATCATGTGATTTAATTTGTTCTACACCTTTTTCTGTGGACTTCTTGATTCTTATTTCACAGATGAACTGTGTTCATTCAAATTACACATAAATGGGATGAATTAACAACTTGGACATCTTTAGTCCACTGAGCTATAGCTATTCCAACCCCTTCATACTTGTATCTATGATTATATCACTGAGTTGATGAAGCACTATTTAATATATAATTGCCATTGTGGGAAAAGTGCTTCAGAAATGAAATCCCAATAGCATGGAAGCTAGTGATCTCCTCAGGGTTATTGCCTACAACTGCTACCTCCATTCCCCCATGGCTAAACCTTATTATGCAACAGGCAAGACTCTCAGACTAGTTAGGGCCAGAGAATTGTCCATCTGGCTATTCCATCTTCTCTGTCAATTTGACCAATCATTACCATCTTAAGGATCATCTCGCCTTTTTCCTACTGCCCTCCCAAATGTCTGTTTATTGTTCAGCTGAATTATCATGTATTTATTATTGTCTCTCCCTCTTAGAATGAGGCTTCTTGAAAGCATCCTCCTTGACCAAATCTTTAGAAAAATTATGCTGTATGTGCCAATGAAAAGACTAAAGTACTCTTTTCACTTGCTTCTTTAGAGAGAGAGAAAATCATGCAGTGGATAAATATATTGGATTTGGAGTCTTATAGTCCTGGGTTCAACTAAAACAGTTACTGTGTAGCCCTACTCATCACTTAACTTTTGTCTGCCACAGTTTCCTCAACTGAAAAATTGAGATTATAGTAGCATCTACCTAATATTTTGTTGTGGGGATGAAATGTGATGATATATGTAAAACATTTTTTGCAAACCTTAAAAGAGTTATATAAATGTTAGCCATTACTATTTTCATGGTTATTATTAGTGAACTTGCACTGCTCTCAACCCCAAATTAAAGGCAATGCTGACTAAGGTAAAGTGAAGGATCCTATAAAGGGTCTGTCTGGTTTTTGAGCTTAGGGAGGAGTTAGTCATAGTCTTTTTTCTTACCAACAGCTAATTGCTGGGATATTTTACAACATGGGATCACTAAGCTATTTTTCTTGGAAAAGGAACTTGTTATGATTTTTGCCCATGATTGAACATAAAATGTATTGATGTGTGAAGTTGGTAGCACATGACCATCTAGAATAGTTAGCACTGCCATCAAGACAGGCATAAGTGTCTGCACGAATTTCTAAACCAGCTCCCGAGCCCTGCCTTTCTTTGGCCTTGTCTGATTCCTTTGATACCTGGAAGCATGTTAATAAATCATCCTCCATCAGCCTTCCAGACTGCACAATGCAAGGAGTCAGCTGTTTGGCAGAGAAGAGGAGCCCCATGCGGTTTGATGTGTCTATTCTGTGACTCATCACAGGAATCTCGTTCCTGTTGCCATCACTGAGGTCCTGTTCTTACTGCAGTAGTCATCACCCATAGCGATGAGTGAAAGAAGCAACATAAACTATTTCGCAAGCCAGATTCAAAGCCTTTACTGCTGGCGGCTGTTGGCCTCAATAGACTCCTCCCCCACTTACAGCTGTGTAGTCGGCTGTCTGGGTTCTTCTGACTTTAAAATATCCTTGAAGCCAGTGACAGCAACAACTGTGAAGATTCTTGTATCTTGTCAGGACAACCATCCTTCCCTCTGTGGAACTGGAGAGAAAGGAAATTGACTCTTTCCTCTTGATAATTCTACCATAGGGAGAAATGACCCAGAAGACTGCCTCCTGACCACAAACTTCTGTTTTCCTTCCTTTCTGCCAGCTAACAGTTGGCCCATGGGACTTGGGTCTGACCAAGAGTTTTGTATGACTTGCTCTGACAATGCAGTATAGATCAGAAGATTGGCTGTTATATCTGTCCTTGGGTCTCCCTAAAGTCAGAATGTCCATTCTATTTATTTAGTGGGATGTAGATCTGTAATTGACATCCATCTTGAAATCATCAATAGTCAAATGTTTGACCATAGCTTTCTCATTAACGTCTGCCCTTTCTTTAATTGCTCCTTTATTTTCCATTTGGATGGATGATAATATTGCATTTGATTTCCTGGCTTGAACTTGAATGTTTATTTAGGATTCTTTTCCCCCTCATTTCCCAAATTCCTTGGTCAGTGCGCAGTGTTTAATTATGGGTCGGCATTTGTCACAATGCAAGACTCAGCCAACAAGCGTTCTGATTTCTGGATTTTCTCATTTACAAGTGTAGCCTAATCCGGAACATTATTCTTTTCTTGCTTATTCGTGTTAACTGTCTGATAGTTAAAGCAAAATGAAGCCTTCACTTCCTCTATAAATATTTGTGCAATGACCCAGAACGACTGGTCAGTGTGCCTGCCAACACCCCATTAGAAGTCATCTCTTTTATAATCAACTATTATCATTTGATAACCTCTTGGGGTTAAGAGTACAGATGTAAGATCTCTAAGATTTCTAATGGGAATACTTCATATCAGAAGTATGTTTTGCCTTGAAAATGACATCAGTACATGGATACATTTTTCAAATAATTTGGCTATAGTGTTTTGAAAGTTTCCTTAAAAATATAAAGACGCATCCCAAAACCCAAGTAAGTTTTTCTTGAGGTTCAGGATTAGGAAAAAAAAACAAAAAACCACCAACTATTTAATTCATCTGGAAGGTGGTAGGTGGAATTGAGGTTAGAAGTTCCAACTAGGATTAATATCATCACAAAGGAAATTGGGTTGTTTCAAGCTATTTTGGGGCTAACAATCTCTCCTATAATCTAATCTTTGTTATGAGACCTATCTCTTGGTTTTCCTATGAAAGGCAGTGAGTTATAGTGGAGAGTACACTTTGATCTGGCATCAAAAACTTTAGATTTGAATTTGGGTTCTACCACCTCCTTTCTATAAGACCAAGGGAAAATCAATTTCTAAATAAAAATGATCTGTTCTACTGTTTTCATATAGGTACTCATTTACAGCAATCAGGAAGACCTAAGCTCAAATTCTACCTCTGAAAGATCCTAGCTGTATAACTATGTGTTAAGTTTGTGTTCCCCAGGTAAGGAATTAACTACTTGACACAATGGATAGAATCCTGGTATCAGGAAGATTCATCTTCCTGAGTTCAAATCTGGCATCAAATATTTACTAGCTATGTGACCCCAGGAAATTGACAACTCTATTTATCTTACTTACTCATCTGTAAAATGAACTGGAGAAGGAAAGGGCAAACCACTCCAGGATCTCTGCCAAGAAAACCCCAAATGGAGTCACAAAGATTTGGACACAATTGAATAACAAAAAATGTGCTAGTCTTGAGCACTGGTGATACAATTTTCAAGAAACTCACATTTCAATGGGGGAGAAAATGTGTAAATAATTGTTTATATACAAGTTATATACGTAGTAGATATGAAGTGGAATTTGAGTTATGTGTAAAAGGAAGTCGGAGAAGCTAGGAGATGAGGGTAAAAAAGGGCACCATTCTAAGTACCAGGGAGAACAAGTGCTAAAAGCACAGAGATGGGGAATGGAATGTGTTTGAGCAAAAGCAAGTATATTAGTGTAATTGGATCTTAGAATGCACAGAGAAAGTAACGTGTAAGCATACTGGAAAAATATGAGAAAGATAGTATGAGAAGAGTTAAAAGCCATACTTTATCTTAGAGGTAATAGAGAGCCACTGGGGTCAGCTGACTAGAAAATGGGTAGAAAAAGGATTAATGATAAAGATCCACAGGTGTGACCAGAAGAAAGTCCATCTCATAGTCAGAAAAAGGAAAGGTGAGCAATGGTAGTTGGAGAATAAGTATTGAAGGATGCCAAAAGGTGCCAAGGGAGTCATATGGAGATCTGATCCCACAATAATATAATATGGGAGTTGGAATAACTATCTAGTCCAATACATATACAGATTCCTCATATTATATCCCTGATAAGAAATTCTTCAATCTTTGCTTGAGCACCTTCGAGGAGGGAAAGTCCACCATCTCCCTAGGCTTTCAGCTGGCAAATGTAAATCGATTTCTTTACAAATTTCTACCCATTGCTTCTGATTCTGTCTTCTGGAACCAAACAGACCAACACTAATCCCCTCTCAACATCACAGACTTTCAAATGAGCATTCTTTTCTCCAGGATAAATATGGCCATTTTCTTGAACCAATTCCTGTATTTCATCAACTCAAGGTCTTTCACTGTCTTAGCTAATCTTGTCTTGAAACTTTCCAAATTATCATGTTTTTCTTAAACCAAAGTGCCCCAAACTGAACACTATACTTGAGGTGAGATTTCACAAGAAGTCTATTTACCTCTCTATTCCTGGAAGTTATACATCTCTTAATGCAGCCCAAGATTCATTTCCTTTTTTTTTTTTTTTTTGGTGTTCAAGGCATTAGATTTTAAATTAAGCCTACAATTCACTACAATCCTCAAAACCATTTTTCCCCAGAATAAGTCTCCTGTTTAACCTTATCTCTTTCATTTTATATTTGTGGAATTGATCTTTTAATATTCAAGGGTAAAACTTTATATTTATACTGATTGAAGTTCACTTTTTTCAGTTAAGCTCATTGCTCAAGCCTTTGAAAAGCTTTTTGAAACTTGACTTTGTCACTGAGGGTATGATCTGTCTTTCTTACCTACAATTTTATCTTAGATATAACAATAAGTCCTTTGATTTGATGTATCTAAGAGATGTCAAAGTTACATTTCAGATATTCAAGGGAAAAGGCAGAATAATATGGGACGAGTAATAGAATAATCCAATGCTTTCTCATACCTGGAGTGAAATAGTATTAGAAGGAAGCAAAGAGGAGATGCAACTAGAGATGTCATTAAAGAGGTTCAAGTGCTATGACTGTTCCGACCATGCCAAGAAGAAACCTAGATTGATCTAGGACTCCTGGGTCCACACTTGAAGGCAGTTCTATAGTAAAGGAAACTTACTGAGCCCAGGGGTCATAACCACTCCAGCATCAGAATATTTTTATAGGGAGATGAGGGGTTCTTCTGAGGATTGCCTGGTTGGTTTCTTACCCATGAAATTATATGGGGGCAGCTAGGTGGTGCACTGGACAGAGTTCAAATCTGGCCTCAGACACTTAACACTTCCTAGCTATGTGATCCTGAAAAAGTCACTTAAAATTGTAATGTGCTGTTGTCTCCAGAAACTGCCAATAGCTCTCTGTCTAGAGGAGAGACTTCTTCCTCCAGAGAGGCGCCTCAAGTCTGATCCAGACCAGACTCTCTCTCCTCCAGAGAGCCGCTCCAACTCTGACCTAGAGCAGAAGATTTTATAATTGAAGAAATTCTCAAATCTCCTCCTCCCCCCCTCCCCTTCCTCCCTCCCTCCCCCCCTCTCTCTCATCCTCTCAGAGAATGGGCCTGGGATAACGCAAGGGCTTCTGGGAAGAAATACTTCAACCAATGAACTTGCTCCTCCTAAACATGCAAGCTCCTCCCCAGGAGTTCAAAGGGGTTGAACTCCTAGTAAAGACCAGAACTAGAGAATTGTTAAGTACCAACTTAGCACATAGGAAGAACCTAATATCTCATTATCTCATTAGCACTTAGTAAGAACCTAACAAAAATTGCCTCAACAAAAAAGAAGAAGAAGGAGGAGGAGGAAGAGAAAAGACATTTATTAGCTAAGAAAGTGTACATTTCCAACCTGAAGCAAAAAAATTCAGATTATGTGTAAGAGAAAGAGAAGAAATTCTTAGAAATCTCAAGACAAAAAATAGGGTATGTATGTATTCAGAATATATTATATTGTGTATTTTTATATAATAATTCAGAATATATTATCATCCATATCATACAGCTAGGACAGAGCTTCAGGATAAAAGGGAGAACTTCTCTCTCAAGTTATAATCCTTTATCATATCCCTGATATTTACAATCTATGTGATGTTGGCCAAGCCATAAAGCATCTCTACATTTCACTTTTCTCATGTATAAAAAGGGAGTTGGACTAAATGATTTCTAAGATCTCTTTAAGATCTACCAAAGGATTCTCAGCTAGGGTCTCTATGAACTTAAAAAAAATATTTTCTAATTATTTAAATGTTTTGATTGGCATTCTCATATCTTTCATTTTATTCATTTAAAAAGATTATTCTGCAAAGGAGTTCATAGCTTTTACCTGCTTTGCCAGGAGGAACTATGACACAAATAAGACTAAGAAAAAAGATTGATCTTCTACAATTCTATGATTGCAACATACCAATGTAAGCCTCAAATGTGTGAAGATTTCTAGAAGATCCCCTCTTGGGAAATCCCACTATTAAGGTGATGGGCCCTAAATTGCCATGCCATTACTTTTGGTGGGACCTAAATAGAAATAATCTATATGAGTGTTGCTATAAAGACTCATTGAACCATCTGTTATTCTAGAACATTAGGCTAGTCAGTCAATAAGCATTTATTAAATACTTACTATGGGCTACTCACCTTTCTGTGTTTTCAGTACAAGAGGTGGTTCCAAAAGCAGATGATCTAGGTCTGGCAACTTCAGTACTCTTTTCTAACACATTCCCATAAAACAAAAACCCAATTGCCACATGTGCCTGGAATTTTCTTTTAAGGCAAGGTGTCAGCTTTTCCATGGTGAAACTTCTGCTTGGTTCTGGCGAACAGCTCTGTTGCTGTCAAGTCTAAGCTTCCCCCTTCCAGGCCTTTGCAGTACCTCTACCACCTGCCAGAGAGAACTGAGAAATGGAATGTTGGCCACAGTCTGGAATGACGGGTCCCATCCAAAGCCATATGCTTCCACCTGCAGGATAAGGAGGTCAGGACCACAAGGCGCTGGAGCATAAGTCTGGCTCAGACTCTGTGGGGGTCATTTGTTCTGATAGTTTCTGGGAGTCTTTACAAATCTGGGCAATTTCCTTTTCTTTTCAATAGAGAGGCATTTTCCTCCTAGAAGGTGAATTTGAGTTTTGCAACATTAGCTAAAAAATAGAGCCTCTACTCCAACCCCAATTTTTTTTTTTCATTTAGCCAATGCAACAGATTTATTACATGAAAATCAAGAGGGAGGAAAGCATAACCCAAGTCAGATATTGTGATACAGATGGAATATTATTGTAACATTCTTTTTAAATTTTTATTTATTTTATTTTGAACTTAAGAAATAAAACAAGCATTTTTATAGCAAAATAGAATAGAAAAAGAGATGATTGAATATGAAACTGTAAATCTGTTATATAGAACTTGCTGGGTTTTTTAATTATATAATAAATTTTTCATGCAACATTTTTTTTCCCTTTTCTCTTCCTCCATCCACCTACAGATGGCTACCATTACATACAAATAGATATGCACGTAGATGACACATATATGTATGTAAAATCATTCTATACACACTTCTATTTATCAGGTTAACACATAGTTCCATATAGCTTTCTAGCTGCTGGTTACTGGCTAATAATGGATTTAGTTTTTGTTTGTTTGTTTTTAGTAAAGATGATTTCAACATTCCTTCAACCCTTTCCTTGAAAGTACATCTGAATCCCATTAGAACACTTTTTGGCAGAACAAGTATAATTACATCTTCAACATTTGAGGAAGGAGTATGAATCTGAGAAAAATTAATTGACTTACCCAGGGTTGCCCTGCTATGCAGAATTTGAATGCTTGAACTTGGGTCTTCTTAACTCCAAGTACAGTGTTCTAACAACTATGTCATCTAGATGCCATCTCAGTAGATTTATATACTCCTAGGAACTATAAGAATAAATTACACCAATCAAAGGATTGAATGAAAAAAAATATAAAGGATAGTGGCTTAACAGTACCAAACCTAAAACTATATTATACATCAACAGTGATTAAAACCAGTGGTGCAGCAGTAGAATAGATCAAATACACATGCTATAGTAACCTAACATTTGATAAACCCCAAAATAAGAATTACTATTTGACAAAAATTGCTGGGGAAACTGGAAAATAATATGTCAGAAAATCAGCGTAGACATACATCTCACATCCCAAGGGGAAAACTGCCCCCATATTCTAAAAACAGAGAGGGAAATACTCACTAAAAGAACCTACCAATTACCTTTAGAAAGAGATCCCACAGGGAAAACTTCAAGGAACATTGTTGCAAAACTCCAAAACTACAATCTCAAGGAAAAATTACTGTAAGCTGCTAGACAAAAATAATTGAAATATCAAGGAACAACAGTGAGGATTGCCCAGGATCTGGTAGCTTCTACATTAAGGATTTGAGGGCCTGGAATACCATATTCTAGAAACCAAAGGACTTATAGTTACATCCAAAAATTAAATACCCAGCAAGATTTAGCATGATCTTTTAGGGGAGACAATGGATCTTCAATGAAGTATGAGACTTTCAATCATTTCTATTGAAAAATCCAGAACTAAACAGAAACTTTAATCTACAAACACAGGACTCAAGAAAAGCATAGAAAGATAAATGGGGGGAAAATATAAATATACATGTACATATACATACATATATATACATATACATATATAATTTAAAGGTTAAACTGTTTACAACCCTAGATGGGAAAATGATATCTATAATTTTTGAGAACTGTATCTGTCATTGGGGCAGACAGAGTAGGGCACCACATGGACAAAGTGTGTGACTGTGAATGGATTCTGATGTAATGACATTAAAGAAAAAGACATTAAGAGGTGGGAAAAGGTCTGTATTGGAAAAAGAGGAAAAGGGGAAGGGATGATAGTGATACAGTTAGTGGCAGTGCAAAGAGTTATGGGAACCCCCTATGGTCAACGCAGGTTCAATGTGAAAGAATTTACAAATCCAAAAAGTCTGACTGGCAAAAGGGAAGTTTATTGTGTTGGCACTGAGAAGCCAGCTTTGCTAGGTAGACAGACTTCAGAGTGACAATATCCTGTCAGAGAAATAACAAAAGGTTATCACTGAGAAGAAGGTCTCTTCACAGTGGGCAGGAGTCCTGGTAGGCAGCTATGCCAAGAAGAGGTCCTTTGGCAAAGCATACTACTTCAGACTTCTGCAAAGATATGAGTTTAAAATTGTCTTTTTAAAAGAAACCTGAGACTGGGGTTTCAATTAAATGAGATTCTCGTCAATATTGTCACTGCCCGAAGGCCTAGATTTCCAATTGAATGAGGCCACTTAAGTTGTATCAAGTCCAGATCTCCAGCTGAATGAGACCACTTAAGTTTGAGCTAGAGTTTCAGGTTCCTGAATTCTTTCACGTTGGACCTGCATTAAACATAGGAGACTCCCACAACTCTCTGCACTGCCACTAACCACATCAATAGGAAATAAGGAAGTAGGTAAAACACACACCCACACATACAGCTAAGAAGAAGGTGGAAAAAGAGAACAAAAATATATTCAGGGGAGCAAATAGGATGGAGGGAAATACAGAGTTGGATGCAGTATCAATAAGATCAGGGGTAAAACAAGGATGCCCATTATCACCATTGTTATTTAATATTGTACTAGAAATGTTGACTTTAGCAATAAGAAAAAGAAATTAAAATAGGCAATGAGGAAATAAAACTATCACTCTTTGCAGATGATATGATAAATCACTTAGAGAATTCTAGAAAATCATTCAAAAACCTACTGGGAAGAATTCATAGCTTTTGCAAAGTTGCAGGAAGTAAAATAAACCCACATAAATCATCAGCAGTTCTATATAATATTGACAAAGCCCATCAGAAAGATATAAAAAGAGAAATTCCATTTAAAATTACTGTAGACAAAATAAAGTACTTGGGAATCCACCTGCTAAGACAAACCCAAGAACTATATTAACATAATTACAAAATAATTCTCATACAAATAAAATCAAATTTTAACAATTGGAAAACTATAAATTGTTCATGGCAAAGCTGAGCTAAAATTTAAAAAATGACAATTCTGCCTAATTAATCTACTTATTCAGTGACATACCAATCAAGCTGCCAAAATATTATTTTATAGAATTAGAAAAAAACAAAAACAAAGTTCATCTGGAAGAACAAAAGGCCAAAAATATTGAAGGAATTAATGAAAAAATTACAAGGGATGGTGGCTTAGCAGTACCAAGCCTAAAACCATATTATAAAGCAGAAGTCATTAAATACATTTGATATTGGCTAAGATATAAAATAGTGAGTCAGTAGAATAGATTAGATATACAAAACACTATAATTATAATCTAGTATTCGATAAACCTCCAAATCCCAGCTTCTGGAATAAAAACTCCCTATTTGACCAAAAATTGCTGGGAAAATTGGAAAATAAGATGTCAGAAAATTGACATAGACATTTCACACCCCATACCAAAATAAGGTCCAAATTTGTACATGATTTAGGCATAAGGATGATACCATAAACAAATTAGGAGAACAAGGGAGAATTTACCTATCAGATCTTTGGGAAAAAAGAGGAATTTTAAGACCAAAGAAGAACTTGAGAACATTATGAAAGGCAAAATGAACGATTTTGATTACATTAAATTAAAAAGGTTTTGCACAGACAAAACCAACAGAACCAAGACCAAAAGGGAAGTACAAAGCTGGGGGAAAATCTGTACAGGCACTGTTTCTGAGAAAGGTCTCATTTCTAAAAAATATTAAGAACTGTGGCAAATTTATAAGAATAGAAGTCATCCCCCAACTGATAAATGGTCAAAGGATATCAACAGACAATTTTCAGATGATGAAATTAAAGGCATTGATAGCTATTTGAAAAAAAAAATGCTCTAAATCACTATTGATTAGAGAATTGCAAATTAAAACAACTCTGAGATACCACCTCACATCTCTCAGATTGACTAAGATGACAGAAAAAGATAATGATATATGTTGGAGGGGATGTGGGAAAACTGGTGCATTATTGGTGTAGTTGTGAAATGATCCAATGATTCATTCTGGAGAGCAATCTGGAACTATGCCCAAGGGCTATCAAAATGTGCATACCTTTTGATTCAGCAGTACCATTACTGGGTCTGTATCAAGGAAATCATAAAGGAGGAAAAAAGACCCACATGCACAAAAATGTTTGTAGCAGCTTTTTTTGTGGTAGGAAAGAATTGGAAAAGGAATAGATGCCCATCAATTGGGGAATGGCTTGGAAGTACCTCAAGGTAATGGAATATTATTGTTTTATAAAAAATGATGAACAAGCTTATTATAGAAAGGTATGGAAAGATTTATACAAACTGATGCTGAGTGAAACAAGCATAACCAAGAATACATTGTATACAATAACAACAAGAATGTGGGATGATCAACTATGAAAGGATTGGTTCTTCTCAGTGGCTCAGTGATCCAAAGCAATCCCAGTAGACTTTGGCTAGAAAATGCCACCTGCATTCAGAAAAACAAACAAACAAGCAAACAAAAACTATGGATGTAATCAACACATGCTATGTTCATTTATTTTTTCTTTGTTTTTTTATCTCTCCCATGCTTTTTCCCTTTTGCTCTGATTATTTTTTCCCAACATGATTGATAAAGTAATGTGTATAAAAAATAAATAAAGTGGAGCAGCTAAGTGGCATAGTATATGGAGCAGCAGTCCTGAAGTCAGGAGGAACTAAGTTCAAATCTGGTCTCAGACACTTAACACTTCCTAGCTGTGTGACCCTGGGAAAGTCACTTAATCACAATTGCCTCAGCAAATAAATAAATTTATTACAATAAAAAAGAAAAACTATTTTAAAAAATAGATGTTATAAACAACAAAAATATTAAAGATCCCATGATTAAGAGATATAGAGAATGCTTTTGACAAAATATAGTATTAATTTTTGCTAAACACAATAAAAACTAAAGACATAAACCAACTTTTCCTTGCCATGGCAATTAATATGCATGTAAAACTAAGAGCCAATATTATATGTAATGGAGATGAACTAAAGACCTTTCCAATGAGATCAAGGTTAAAAAAGTTGTCAATTATCTCCATTATATTTTATATAGTTCTATAAATGATAACTAAAATAATAAGAAAAGAAATAGAATGAATTAGTATAGACAAAGAGGATAAAAATGGTAAGTTTTCAGAGAATAGTTTGCTGAAAGAACCTTAGATTCAACTAAAACTTAATTGGAACAACAATTAACTTCAATAAATTTGTAGGAGATAGAATAAATTCATATAAATCAATAATATTTCATATATTACAAAGAAACTCATGCAAAGGGATCATGCAATAGATTCTCTTAAAAGTTACTGCATAATTAAAAATATTTGGAATTCTACATGCAAAGATAATCATGAATTGACATTTGAAGTACTTTTAAAAACAGAAATAAAAGCAAATGGATAAAATTTAATGTCTCATGGGTAGACCATGCTAATGTAAGAAAAATGACAGTACCACCTAAGCTCATTTGCTTATTCAGTACCATATCAAATTACCAAAATAATATGGAACTAGAGAAAACAATAATGAAATTTACATGGAGAAATTAAGGGTCAGTAATCTCAATGGAAATATTGATTGATAATAATAAGTATGTCAGATGGAAGGTCATCAGGAACAGTATTCAAAAGCCCAGCTTCTCAAGATTAACTCTAGAACATTAAAGACAGTAGTATAAAGGTGCTCTTTGAAGATATGTGCTATCAATTTGAATGAGAATTGGATAAGTAGTCTGGAAAGGGATGAGTCAATATTATTTTAGTCTTTCATAAAACTACACTGTAGGAACTTATGATTTAACCATACTAGCTCTCTTTACTACCAATTCTTACACATGACATTCCATGTCTAACCTCTATGTCTTTGTACTGTCTGTTTACTATACCTGGAGTACTTTTCTTCATTTAACCTCAGAATTCTGGCCAGTTCAATTAGAAGTTTTCTCTTTATATATCCTTTATAATATTTTGAAAATAAGCTTGTACTCTAAACCAAAAGCAATTTACATGCAGCCTACTGAAGCCCAAAAGACACCTAAATATTCCTGAATCAGATTAAAATGTAATTGGAAAATATTTAATTATATTATAATAAAACATAATAATAAAATAAATTATAATAAAATGTAGATAATATTAATAATTGCTTTTCTAAGTCATTATGTTGCCTGGAGGGATTCTTGTGAACAGTTGAGTGGGTCCATACACCTTGATACTCTTTTCTAAACAAATAAGTTTTCTTGTCTTTTTCTTTGGCAAGAAAAATTAGCCTCTGTTGACTGAGGCAACTTCAGAGGTCCTTTGACCTCTTTGTGAATATATTAGTTATGGTTTTTTAAGAAATTATGATAATCAGTCAAAATCTTTGTATTTGTTGATTTCTCCTCTCCCTTTTAAAGTCAATATCTTATATAAATAGGCCTACTTGGAGTTGCTATATCTGCCCATGTATTTTTGCATATTTTTTTCCTTTTCTCTAATATGGTATTGACTTTGATTTTTGTTCTACCCAGTTCATAACCTGACTATACACAGAGAACTGACTCTGAAATGATTACTACATCTGTAACCAGTCATTTCCCATCTGTAAAGACATTGTTAAATTCAGTTCTTTGGTGATGTCATTAGTTTCTCACTATACCAAGTACCTTCTGTTTCTCTTCTGATGAAAATACTGATGATGTACAGATGTGAAGTATTAGACTCTTTTATTATCACAACATATATTTTCTACTCTATTTTTTACTGTATATCTCTCTGTTCAAATAACAAGTATCAAGATATATACTATTAACTCAACTATGAAGGATTTTGCCAGATTCTTTATAGATTTCCTTTAATTTTTCATCCTCTGTAATACATATAAGCTATATAAGTTCCATGGAGGTCTGATTGTACTGCTCACATGAAAAATATTGCAAGGATATATGACCGAGTTCCCCAAAGAATCCTTGAAATAATAATGAACATTATTATTTTCACTATTATCATGAATAATAATAGCATTTATAGAGGACTTTAAGACTTACTAAAAATGTTATATGTATTATCACTTTTTATCTTCACAACAACTCTGGAAAGTAGTGGCTACATTTGAATTCAGGTATTCTTGACCCCAGGACCAGCCTTCTACATCACCTAATTTCCTAAATTAGATTTGTCAAATGTAATTCTTATTGTAAATGAGGACAATGAGACTCAGCAAAGAAAAGTGGCTTGCCTATTGGCAAGCTGGTGAGTGGCATGTGATAAGGTGCATACTTGAACCCAGGTTCAGATATGTGAGCCTAGACTTTGGATCTAAGTCTATATTTCTACTGCGTGTTCATGAAATGGTGTTTTTTATTTATTTAAGGCCCAAGGTGAAACAATTCAACTAACTCCTTTATTTGACTCTCTGGGGAGATTCTGTCAGTAATCCTATTTAGAGGACACCTTTTGTTCTTTGGGTTTCATTTACAATCAACAACTTTGGTTGGGGTTCTCAACTCTGGATATGAGGGACTGAACTGCTGTATAAGATTGTCCTTTAATAGAATGTCAAATTGTTGGTCATTGTTCAAAGATACACATATTAAAATAACTAGAAATTTAATTAATGCTTATAGATGGTGTAAGACCCATGTGATTCTGAGTACCTTTTGTCTCTCTACCACCATCATTGCAGAAAGAAGGGGACATATAAGGCTGAAGGCCATTTTTCATTGACAAAATTTGCTAAGATAGCTCTGAAGTAGCTCTGTATTTTTTACTTTTTCAGTCTAATTCCATTCACTACATGTATGCTTTTCTCCACCAAACTGAGCTGCTTAGAGTCCCTATATGCACAACCTGATTTCTTCTCCTTATGAATTTTCTTATACAGAAAGCTCTCTTTCTCCATTTTTGCCTATTGAAAGCCTACCCATTCTTTGGGGATGTAGATGGTGCAGTGGATAAAGTATTTATTGGCTTTGGATTAGGAGAATCTCAGTTCCAAATCAGCCTCAGACATATACTAGCTAATGTTGTACCACAGTTCTCTTTTAATGTCCCGACCGGGGCAGCTAGGTGGCGCAGTGGATAGAGCACCAGCCTTGAATTCAGGAGGACCCGAGTTCAAATCTGGTCTCAGACATTTAACACTTCCTAGCTGTGTGACCCTGGGCAAGTCACTTAACCCCAGCCTCAGAAAGAAAAAAAAAAAAAAAAACTGGCCATTAATGTCCTGACCCAGTTTCCCTAATTGTCCTTTTTAGTTACTGTGCCTCAGGTTATAACCATTCCCTTTTAATGTTAGGATAAAGGTTTTATATCTTAGACCTTAGGCTATACTTATTCCCTCTTAATGTTTGATGGGATAAAGGTCTTTATCCATTTTAGACATCATTTTATGGATCATGGACTGAGAGTTTCAGTTAGAAAGGATCTCTGAGGTGAGATCTAGTTAAATTCTCATTTTATGAGTATTAAATTGAATCCTACAGATGTTGCATGATTCCCTCAAAGTCACACTGAAATTAAATATATATAAAAAAATCTAAGAGCCAAAGTAGTTTTGGTTTTATTTGGTTTTGACTTTTTTTTTGTTTTTTAAGCCAAGAACCATTAATGTCAGAACAGGGATTCAATGCTTATTTTTTCTTGGAGGCTTTGAATATAGGGACTTTGACTTTGTTATCATTTCCTGAGTATATGTTTTAATCCTCCTTGTCACCATAATAACTTTCAATGGTCAGAAACTTTTTTTTGTTTGTTTTTTGATCATTTTCCTAGTCCATCACTTGGCTTTAAACTCTTTCATTAAAGTAGAGCTTTTTTTCCAGGGTGGATGGTACACTGAACCAAGTTTCAGGTGATTTGTGCAATTATTTTCAGCAATTCTTCTAGGAATCTGATGATAAGCCCTTTTTTCTGCCCAGGAACTGTTAGGTGTATCCCCACCCCACTGTAACTGTAAGATCTGGTGTGCTGAAAGGGGCTGAGGTTCTGCTGCCCTAGGCTCTTCTGGGATTGCACACCAGACATCACATCCCAGACTCTTTCTAATGACCTTCCAAGGTCTGCAGACTGAAAGGTCCAGAAGTCTCCAGTACTGCTGCTGATCCAGAAGTACCACCTTGCTGCCACTGTGGACCAGTTGGAGCTGCAGCCAATTTGTACTGGGATTGCATTCTGGGGTCACTCTCTAGGATCCCACTCTAATCCCACAGATATTTTCTGCTTACCTTCCAGTTTCTATTTGGTCTATTAGGGCTGAGAAGTCTGAAAACCACCAGTATTGCCATTGATCCAGAGGTTGGGCTGGGATGGACTGAGGTTAGTTGAGGTTCCCTAGCATGTCCTGCCCCAGGACTCCCATTCTGGTGTCACAGATCTTTTCTGCTGAATTTCTAAGTTAACCTCACCTGGAAAATGTTCTGTTCATCTTTTTGGGTATTCTGATAGTCTAAATTTTGTCTAGAATCATTATTTAAAAGAATTTAGAGCAATTTGGGGAAGGGGTTGGGCAAGTTCCTGCCTTTACTTTGCCATCTTTTTAAAAAACAGTTATTTTAATTCAATGGATTTTGCTTTTAATTTTGTCCATCTGCTATTTGAATATTTATTATTTCTATTTTTTAGGTTTTTAAAATTGCATGTCCATTTTATGGATCTTCTTGTCTATGACTGTCTGTCTATCTTTCTCTGTGTGTGTCTGTCTAAGAAAATGTTTTCCATAAGTATTGCTTTCTCTTTACCCCAAAAATCTAATATGTTGTGTCATAGTTTTTATTTTTAATGAAATTATTTATTTTCTATAATTAATTTTTGACCCTACAATTCTTTAAGTTATTTTGTTTATAGTTATTTTTAATGATTTCTTCAAGGCTATTTTATTAAATGCATTTAATTTCATTATGTCCAGGAAATTATGTTTAATAGTTCTATTTTCCTGCATTTGTTTATAAAATCTTTATATTATAATATAGGTTTTTTGAAGGTGGCATTAAGTGCTAAGACATATAGGTAATTCTTTATACACTTTTCCATTAATCACCAGAGGCCCATTCTATCTCTTTACTAAAATTCATTTCAGTTCTTTAATTTATTTCTTTTTTATATATGATTTATCTAGCTCTTAAAAGTGGTAAAATGAGGTATTTAGCTGTTAACAATTTTTTTTTTATTCCTCCCTGTAACTCATTTAACTTTTCTTTTAAATATTTAAATATTATGCCATTAGATGCATATATGTTGGGTACTGGCATTAATTTACTGTTTACAGTGCTTTCTACATGACTTAGTTTTTCTGTTTATTTATTTTAATCAAGTTTACTTTCTTGTCCAGAATCATTATTACAATCTATGCTTTTTTAAAGTTTAGCTGGAACATAACTGGTCTTACTTCATAATCTTATATAACCTTGCACAAATCTTTGTATTTATAAACAACATAATTTTGGGGATTTTATTTCAGATGCAGTTTTCTACCTTCTTCCATTTTATAGGTAAGTTCATACCATTTGCATTCATAGTTGTGACTCTGAATTGTATATTTTTTCTCCATTTTCTCTTCTTTTTTACCCTCTCTTCTCCATTCTCTCTTTAAGGAAAAAAAAAAAAGTGAGGTGGGGGAGAGCTCAGAGTCAAAATCATGGCCTAGAGGCTGAAATCTGGCTGAACTTTCTTAATATTTCTCTCTAAACAACTTTAAAATAATGACTCAAATAAAATTCTGGAGTAATATGGTTGACAAATGGTTAAAATGAAATGTTTTTCCAACCCAAGACAACTCAGGTGATTAGAAGGAGAGTTCTATGACTTTGTAGTGGAAATTGATCTGGAGTGCACATAGTGTACTATACACCTGAGAAGCAGCAGTAATAGTAGCAGCAATAGCAACTTTGGAAGTAATCAGCATAGAGGTAGTAAAAATATTAAACACTAAGTCAGCAAAAAATTACAAAAAATACCTATGCAACCACTGGTAACAGAACTAGGAGATATTTGGCAACTCCATTGGCCATTACTCAATTCTAGGCAAAGGTTTCAGGGTGAAGAATCATGAAAGCACTAATGGCTACATTTAGGCATGAGCTCTTTCTGAGTAAAGAACATATACTAGGAAAGCAGGGACCACAGTTCTTTCCAAATCACACCATTTAAAATTTATCCCAAACTTAGAATAACTCAGAACTAGTTGTGAAAATGGCATTGTGAAACATCTGAATCATGAGACAGTGACATCTTTTCCCCAGGAGCAAGCTGAGTCAAATTTCTATCATAAACTTCAGAGTCAGGGAATCGGTTGGAAAAATTAGCAAATGACACCAACAAAAAGAATTTGAACATAATCTATTATGATAATAGAGAAGAACAAGCCAGTAACATAGAAGATAACTATGTGAAGACAGCTATGTGTAAAGTCTCAAAGAAAACCGAATATTAGACATAGCCTAACAAGAATTCCTGGAAAAACTAAAGAAGGAACAAAAGAAGGGGAAAAAAGGATTTTTAAAAATTAAATAAAAATGGTAGAGGGGAAAATAGAAAAAGAAATGAGAGTGATGCAGGAAAATTATGAAATGACAACTAACAGTTTGGTAAAAGAGGTATTGAAAAAATATTAGTCAAATAGTAAAAGAGGCACAAAACCTCACTGAAGAAAACTCTTTTAAAGGTAGAATTGGGAAAATAGGAGCGGGGCACAGAGCCTAAATGGCAGAAAACAGGAAAGGACTCATGTAAGCTCTCCCAAATAACTTTAAATAATGTCTTAAAATAAAGTCTGAAGCATCAAAAGCCACAAATGATCAGGGTGAAATAATTTTCTCACCCAAGACCACTCTTTTCTGCCCTAGAACTGCTTGTGGTTGCTAACAGATTAGATGAGTTGTAAACACACCTCTCAAATCAAGCCACCTTGGAAAAAACAAAAATTTAAAGTTAAAGAACTAGTTATGAAAACAGCTGCACACCTGAGACTTGGGAAGCATCTCCTGTATCTGTGAAGCAGAGCCCAACTTTAATAAAAAGCTGAAAGTAAAGAAAAAGACCGAATAAATGAGCAAACAAACAAAAAAAAAAGTTCTGATCACAGAAAGTTACTGTAGTGACAGGAAAAGATTAAAACATAAACTCAGAAAAAGACAGTAAAGTAAGAACTGCATATTCCTAATCATGAAATCCCCAAAAAGTTGAATAGACAAATAGAAAAGAGATACAAATATTAATTGAAGAAAATAATTCCTTTAAAATTAGAATTGGATAAGGAGAAGCTAGTAGCTGTACAATACTTCAAAGAACAATATCAAAAAAAGAAAATATGAAATTTCTTATTGGAAAAAAATCTACTTTGAATATAAATACAGAAGAATTAATATTCCTGACTAACACTTGGTATCACCACCTCTAACCCCTAAGTCTTCTCCCTGTTCCCTGTTCCTATACCTGTCCCCTGAATGGCAACCTTAGAACAAAGGGCCAGGTGCATGCTATGGAAAGAAGGGTGTCCTTGGCCTTAATGGTTGTCAAATGTTTCTTTCTGCTTTAATTATGTCTGAGATAGATTTATTGAATGAATGAATGATTTTGGTCCTGGTTTGTGTTGAGTGTACAGTTGCATATATCACAAATTCTTTCTCTTTTTCTAACCACATGAATTGAAACCTCCTACCTAGAATTTTTTAACCTCATGAATTTGTAACCTCCCAGCTAGAAATAGTCCTTTAAATAAAATCTTTATGAATCTTAAGGGGGAAAAAAAAAAAGAAAATAAGTACAGAAGAGATAATTTTAAAATTATTGAACTACCTGAAAAACATGATCAGGTGCTAGAAATTATCTTCTGTGTAATTTTAAAGAAAAACTGCCCCGATATTTTGGAACCAGTAGATAAAATAGAAATTGAAAAAGTCCACCTATTTCTGAAAGAGACCCCAAAATGAAAACTTCCAGGAATTCCAATGCTTCTAGGTCAAGAAGAAAATATTGCAAGCAGTCAAAAAGACACAATTCAAATACCATGGAGCTACAGTAAGAATAATACAAGATTTAGCAGCTTCTTCACTAAAGTATTGGAAGACTTGGAATATATTTCTGGAAGGAAAGCAGCTAAGATTATAACCAATAAAACTGAATATAATCCTTCAGGAGAAAACAAAAACAAACAAACAAACTATAAAGTAGATGATTTCTTTAAGCATTCCTTATGAAAAGACCAGAACTGAATAGAGGAAATTATCTCACATATAGGAGTTATGAAAGAGCCTTTACAGTGGAAAGGAACTTGACCCTTATTCTCATTGGAATTGGTACAAAGAAGGAAAAACATACACACTATTTGAGTATAGAAATCTATCTCACCCTAAAGAAAAGTAAGAGGATAAATGGATAAGAGAAGTAGTAGCCAGAAACAAAACAGTTTCGGGGATGGACAGAATAAAAATTAGAATAGAGGGAAATACATGAAAAAAAAATTACAGCAAGTTTCTCTGATAAAGATCTCAAATATATAGAGAACTGATTCAAATATATTTAAAAAAAAATAAGAACTGCTATTCAATTGATAAGTGGTCAAAGAATATAAACAGGAAGTTTCAGATAAAGTAATCAAAACTATCAATACTCATAAAAATGCTCTAAATAACTACTGTTTAGAGAAATGCAAATCATAACAACTCTGAGATAACATCCCATACCTACAAACTTGGCTAATATGACAGAAAACAAATATAAGAAATGTTGGGAGGGAGGTGAGAAAACTGAAAGACTAATGCCTTATTAGTGTGGTTGTTAACTGATTCAACCATTTTGG
Organism: Sminthopsis crassicaudata; assembly: GCF_048593235.1. Taxonomy (NCBI): domain Eukaryota; kingdom Metazoa; phylum Chordata; class Mammalia; order Dasyuromorphia; family Dasyuridae; genus Sminthopsis; species Sminthopsis crassicaudata. The sequence goes on from NC_133617.1 coordinate 146,501,878, forward strand.
AGAGCAATTTGGAATTATGCTTAAAGACCTATGTATGCTTTTTAACTCAGCAATAAATGAAACTACTAGGTCTGTATCCTCAAAAGATCAAAGAAAAAGGAAAAGAAACTATATGTTACAATAATATTTATAAACAGAGTACATCTGTGAAATGTCAGATTGGATGAAATAACAATCTCAGATATGCAGACAACAGCAATCTGATGGCAGAAAGTGAAAAGGAATTAAGAAGACTCATGATGAGGGTGAAAGAAGAGAGTACAAAATCTGACTTAAGCTTAACTAAAACCAAAACAAAATAAATCTAAGATCTTGGTAATTGGTCACATCACTTTCTCACAAATAGAAAAAATGGGAAAAGTGTCAGATTTTAGAATTTGGGGCTCAAAAATCATTAGGCAAATGGTAATTGTAATGAACTTAAAGGAAACTTGCTCCTTTAGAAGGAAAGCTATAACAAATCTGGGTAGCATACTAAAAGGCAGAGACATCACTTTGCTAACAAAGGTCTATATAGTCAAAGCTATAATTTTTTCTAGTAGCAATGTATAGTTGTGATAATTGAAAAGAAAGCTGGGCATTGCAAAATCAGTGTTTTTGAACTATGGTACTAGAAAAAAAAATTGAGAGTTTCTTGAACACAAGGAGGTCAAATCAGTCAATACTTTAGAAAATTAATTCAGGCTATTCACCTCAATCAAATACTCAAGCTTAAAGTTTAACTATTTTGGCAACATAATGAGAAGATGGGAAAGGAAAAGACTCTGACCTTGGGAAAGAGTGAATGCAAAAAAAGAAAGGGGGACAACAGAGGATAGATGTATAATTGTTGTCCATCAGGTCAAGAGTCACATATGCCTGAACAATTAAAGAATGAGGTACAATCTCATATCTATCAGATTGTCTAGCATGACAGAAAAGGAAATTGGTAAATGATAGAGAAGATGTGGAAAAAATAGGAACTTTAATTGTTCTGGAGAACAAATAAGAACTATGCTCAAAAGGTAATGAAATTGTGAATATTCTTTGATTCACAAATATTACTCTTAAATTTGTATCCCAAAGAAATTAAAGAAAAGGGGAAGGATAGATATGTACATATATATATGTGTGTGTGTGTGTGTGTGTGTGTGTGTAGTGGGTATCACATATATTTGTGTGTATAAGTTTTTTTGTGATGGCAAGGAATTGGAAATCGAGGAGATGCTCATTGATTGGGGAATGGCTGAACAAATTGTAGTGTATGATTGTGATGGAAAACTATTTGTGCTAAAAAAAAAAAAATGAGCAGCATATTTTCAGAAAAGCTTGGGAAAACATATAAACTGATGCAAAAATGAAATTAGAAGAACCAGGACAATATGGTACATAGTAACAGTAATATTATACAATGATCAACTGTGAAATACCGAGCTATTCTCAGCAATACAATATTCTGAGACAATTCCAAAAACCCATGATGGAAAATGCTATCAACTCCAGAGAGAGGGAAAGTAATTTGAGCCTAGAGTCAGGAAGGCCTGAGTTTAAATACAGCTTCAAATATTTACTAGTTAGTTGCCTTAGAGTTCGTAATACAATTCAAGTACTGTTCCTTACTACATACTGGATATGTGACTCTAGACAAGTTCTTAATTTCTCAGTGCCCCAGACAATTCTCTAAGACTAGAATTTTCAGAAAAAAGTGCCAACATGCATTAGTGGAAAGTCTCCCTATCTTGGAATTACAATAAAATCATGGGTCTAATCCTTTTTCCCTTTGATGCTATGATATGTATTAAAGGATGTCAAAATGACTGTTTTGAGAAAACTTAGAGGCAAGTAAGATTGTATGAAACCCCAAAATGTCACATTAGCATTATTATTATAACTCTAATTAAAACACTAATAGATATACAAAATACAGAGAAAAATATGAATCTGGCAGTTTTGCTATTAGTTTGATAAATACTTCACAAGCAAAAATCTGTGATTTTAGAAATGTGGACATCCTCAATTAAGGCCAATCATAAATCCTCCATGGACTTTGAGGATTACTGAATGTAAAAAATTCATCCCATATCAGCCAACTTGGTGATGAGCCTCTCCAATCTCATCAAGCTGGTCCTCAGCTGACAGACATATAATCCATCACAAGCCAACACTCTTTCCTGTCTTTCCAGCTTGGTAAGATCTGCCAGAATGAACATTGCTGATAAAGCCTTCAGGAACTTAGGGTCTCCTTCTTGCCAGGATGAGGCTTCAGATGAGGATTTAGAGTGTTTTAATGAATATAGAATTTAATAGACATAGACAACAAAATAATATCATTCCCCATGGAGTTGTATGAAGTGAGTTAATTCATTTTAGTTGCCAGCATTGAATTAATTAAATAAATAATTATACAACCTGTCCTTCTCTTCGATCTAAGAAAGAAATAGCCTCCTATTTGATGGATTTTGGATAACAGACCATAGCTATCAACTGCAGGAAACTCTCAAGTTTTGAAAACAATGATTCCGAAATGCAAGCTTGTTTCCCCAAGACAAAGCCCCATAAACATATATTTTTTTAAAATATACCATTGTTGGTGTCCCTATTGAAATATCCATTATAGAAAACCCAGCCCAAGATAATTCACCTCAGCCTTTTTGGATAAAACAGTCATAAAACTTGGATTTGACTTCACAGTATCCTGAGTTTCTTTGTTGGGAAAAATTGTATTGTTCTTTTTGAAAATTATAACAATGGAAAAATTGTAACTTCCATTTCTAAAACAAGGAAGATATAAACAGAAAAAAACATGGGATTCCCCAGTGCCTAGGATCTTTGCATTTGTATTCCTTCCATGTTTTATTTCAAAAGTCATTTCCTAGAACTGGGGGTGGGGGTGTGAAATCCCAATTTCCTGGAGTGATTTTAATCATATTTAGTTTTCTAAGATTTATAACCAATATATAATATTCACATTAGGTCACATATTTTATAGTGGCTTTAAGATTTACAAAATACTTTACATAGATTATTGCTTTTGAGTCTCATCACAATCCTTTGAGATAATTTTTTTTAAAGTTTTTTCTTTTTTCTTTTCTTTTTTAAATTATAGCCTTTTATTTTCAAAATCTATATACGAGTAGTTTTTGACATTCACCCCTGCAAAACCTTTGTGTTCTAATTGTTTCTTTTTCTTCCCTTCCCCCTCCCCACATTGGCAAATGATCCAATATATGTCAAACATATAATTTGAGGTAGATTTTTTTTTCAGCTATTACTTATCCTTATTTAAAAATGAAGAAATTGAAGTGCAGAGAAGTTAAATGATTTATTCATGATCAAATTGTTAGAAGTCAGATTCTAGCCCCAAGTTTTCCTAGCTCTGTGTCAGAATGGTATCTATCCACTAAAGTTCAGATTCATATCCCATTTACATCCAGTTGTCCACCTAGGCCATCTTGAGATAGAACTACCTTAATAACCCCAATCCTTTACAAGTACCAGCTCTCTAATTTGGACATTGAGAATCTATATGCTTTCCCCACCCTATAGTCAGAAGATCTATAAATCAAAAAGCACTCATTAAGTATTTATTATGTTACAGATTCTGTATTTGGTGCATTTGACACAAAAACAAAATTGAAAAGTGCTTGACTTCAAAGAGCTTATAGTCTAACCAAGGGAGACAATATGCCCATATATTTTAAACAGACAGAATGAGGAACAGTATCAGGAAAGATTTATATTTCACATGAGCAAAGATTTGAAGGGATCCTGAAAGTTGGAGATAAGGGATTAGTGTATAATAGACATGGAGGATACCCAGTGCTACATGTAAGGAATAGCAAGAAGGCCAGTTTGATTGGCCTTCGATGTATTAGAGACGAGTATGGTGAGATTTTGATTTTTAAGATTATGTGTTTTGGATTTAGTAAATGTTATAGATGTGAACTCACATGAACATTTTCTTGCTAAAAGTACTCATACAAATAGCCTCAACAATTTAACCACATTTACTGTTTAGATAAAGTTAAGTATATCACCATTTATTAAGCTCCATATAAGTGAGTTTTGCCTTTCAACTTGCATTGCATCATTCAAGTGTCACAGTGTAGTGCTTATAAGAAATACCATTATGCTTTAAAAAAAAATAATAATGTGTTTTGCTGATAGGTATATGAGGATGAATAGTAAGGGGGAGATATCTGAAGCAAAAACAATTAAGAGGCTACTCCAACAATCTAAATGAGATATACTTTAATAAAAAAAAAAAAAAAAGAAAAAATAGAACACCAATGGTAGCTGTGGAAGTGAAGGGATGTGATATTAAGAAAAGTTTCAGAAGAGGAAATGATAAAATTTGGTCAGACTTTGGGTTAAGATGATAATATGATAAGTCATACTAGAGGCCAATTCTCCCACTTTACTCTATAAATCATTTTTTAAAAGAAAACTTAAGAGGAAGAGTGGATTATGAGGTTTAATTATAAGCAAAGTTAAATCACTCATCAGAGATTAGAGACTGAATGAAAGGAAATTGAGAATAAAAGGAAAGAAAGGACAGTATCCAAGACAAGATGAAAGGGGAAAGAAAAGGATTAGTGGAATGGAAAAACATGGCATAAAATTTAGATCACTAATATTTGGTATTCTTCTAATACCTTTTTCTTTATAATGTGGATAAGATGGAGGAAGGATAAGAAAACATATAAAGAAATAGGACAGAGGGAAATATACAATTAACAATCATAGCTGTGAATGATAATGGAATGAACTTACTCATAAAATGAAGGAGGTTAGCAACATAAATTAGAAAGCAGAAACTATAATATTCTATTTCCAGTAAACACATCTGAAACAGAAAGACTCAAACAATTTTTTTAAAAGACTTGAATCTATTATGCTTTAGGTGAACTAAAAGAAGAAAGGTAGGAGTAACCATCATGCTCTCAGCCAAGGAAAAAAACAAAAAAATAGAGATGATTTTAAAAGAGATATTCAGGAAAATTGGATTATATTTTTAAAAACCATTGAATTAATATCAAGTATACATATGTAACATACACACACACACACACACACACACACACACACACACACATATATATATATATATATATATATATATATATATATATATATATATACAATTAATGACATAGCATCTATATATTTAAATGCTAATTAATTACAGGGGGAAATGAGTAGTAAAGTTATTAAAGTTGAAGAATTTAATATATTCCTTTCAAATTTTGACAAATCTAAACAAAAGATAAACAATATTCAAAATTCTGAATTAAAAAAATTTAAGTTAGATGACAAGTTTCTAAAGCAATGGTAACAAAAAGAAATATACATTATTTCTGAACTTTGGGGGGAATTTTATCAAAATTGACTGTGTAGTGGTTTATGAAACCTCACAACAAATATGGAAAAACACAAATGTTACATACATATTATTCATTTGTGAGTGAACAGCAGGAAAATACCATGAAACTTCTGATTAAGTACACTACAGATTTATATTATCCCAACTGAGCATTTATGTGTCTTTCCCTACTTCTGTTATTAAATTGCTTTTCCACTCATCATAGTGTTTATTATAAAACTTCTCATCCCTCCTGAGATTTTCCAAATCAATCCCTCTCAGTATTGTCTCAGAAAAGGACTGCACCTCCTACTTTACTAGTCAAATAGAGGTCATTTACTTGAGCTCCTTTTTTTTTCCCTCCTGCTCTCAAGTATCCTCCCCTATGGCCTCTTCTTTAATTGTTGTCTCTCATGAACCAAATCCCTCAATACACACAATTTATCACATCCCTTCTATTCTTCACTTTTTCAGTAGATTGCTGCCTCTATTTTCTCCATTTACTTTGTAATCTTTATTCCCTCACTGATGAGTCCTTCTTTGCTGCCTATAAATATGATCTTGTTTTCTCCATTCTTAAAAATCACATGGGGCAGCTAGGTGGCACAGTGGATAGAGAACCAGCCCTGAATTCAGGAGGACCAGAGTTCAAATCTGGTCTCAGACACTTAACACCTCCTAGCTGTGTGACCCTGGGCAAGTCACTTAACTCAAGCCTCAGGGAAAAAAAAAATAACTCAATTGATCCAACTCTCCCTCTCAAAAATTCTTCCTATACTTCCCCTACATATTTTTGACTAAACTCTTTGAGAAAGCTATCTCTACTAGGTGTCTCTACTTCCTCTCCTCTCACTGTATTTATTATATGACTATGACCTCATCATTCAGCTCAAAGTGCTCTCCCTAAAGTTAGCAATTATCTCTTGCTAAATATAAAGAAATTTTTCTCAATATTTATCATTCTTGACCTCTTTACAACATTCAAAACTTCTAGTCACCTCCTCTTATCTTCTCTAGATTTTTGTGTCACTGTTCTCTTTTGGTTCTCCAACATACCTAACCAAGCTTTCTCAATTCTGGGGGGGGGAGGGGAGAAGTAAGGAAGGATGTCATCTACTATATGATCCTCAGACTCTATCCTGGATCTTCTTCTCTTTTCCCTTTACATACTTTCCCTGATGACTTCATTAGTCAAGATGTATTAAATCATTTCTGTACTGATAATTGATGGATATAGAATATTCTATTTATCTCAAATACATCATTTGTATTTGTCATCTATTTGTCATTTCATACTGGATGCCCAAAGGCATCTCAAACTAAACATATGTAAAACTGGAATTGTTATTTCACTGCTCTCCAAAACCACCCCTGTTCTAAGATTTGTTATTACCACAAAGGATACTTCAATATTCCTACATTCACAAAAGTTCCCATCCTCAGTGTCATCCTCAACTTCTCATTTTTACTCACTGACATATCCACTTAACATCTTGTCATTTCTGTTTATTTGTGGATTTTTTTGGTTTGGGTTTTCTTCTTTTATTTTCTAGTTACATGGACAATTCATTAATCTGGTCTTTCACATTTTTGTTGATTAATGTATTAAGAGATATAAACTTCAAGACTCTTTTGGCTGCATCTCAAAAAATTTGATATTCTTGCCATTGTCCCTGATGAAATTTTCTATTGTTTTTCTGATTTGTTTTATTATCCATGAATTCTTTAGAATTGACATTTTCTCTGCAATTGATTTTTAATCCCCTATTCAATCCTTCATTTAATAAAATTTTCATATGATGTGGTCACTAAAAAATGTCAGTTGATGATATTTATTAAGTTCTTGCTATGGGCCAGGCATTTGCTAATCACTAGGGATTCTTAGAAAGGAGAAAAAAAAAAAAAAAAGAAATTGACCTCAAGGAGTTCATATTCAATGGGGAAAACAACATGAAAATAACTACATAATGAATACAGTAATCGAATCAAGAAAAACATTATTTCAGGAAAGGGTGTGTCTGTTGATTCCATCTCACCTTTCCTGTACAGTCACAATAAAATGTCTTTTCCTGACCACCATTCATCTTCATTTGCTATCTTCCATTACTAGAATATATCCTTGATAAATAAGAGAATCACAAAGTAGAACTAGAAGAAACCACATAGGTCATCTAATTCAATTCTCTTTCTTAAAAGATGAGCAAACTGAGGTTCTGTGTAAATCATAAATTGCCAAAGTCACACAAGTAGGAAATTTCAGAGGTAGAATTTGAAATCAGATCCTTTTATTCTAGAAAGAGTTCTTTACAATGTATTACTGTCCCTGTGCATTTGTATCTCTAGCTTTTAAAACACTGCCTAGCACAGGCTAAAAGATTAATAAATGTTTTTTCATCAATTTATTGATTCACAATAGACACTGTGTTTAAACAGATATCAACAATGTTAAATTTTACTTGTTAGCCAGCTTCTTTCCAATTGCCTTGAAACCTTGACCAGATATTATACTCTAGAGCTGTGATTTCCAGTCTTTTTTGTTGCATGAATCCCTTTCAACAACAACAAAATAGGTTGTGAACCCATAGAATAATTTAATATATCACTCATATTATTTTTAGACTTATTCATTGGTCACATAATAGCTACAATAACTTTTGTCCAAAAAGCTTTAAATTATTAGATCTTATACATTATATCTTCTCATATATATATATATATATATATATATGTGTGTGTGTGTGTGTGTGTGTGTGTGTGTGTGTATGTGCATTATGCTATATATCACTGCATAATTATCCTATATGTTATAATAGATATTGTAGATATTATAAATTATAATCATCAGATATTATAAAATATATAATGTTCAATTTATCATTATCAAACTCTTAAGTATATAGCATTATAATTTCTAATTATGTGATAATTAACAATATTTTATGTGAAAATAAACAATTTATTATCTGGAAAAATTAAAAGTAAACCACCAAGATCTCAAATTTTTATCATTATCTGAAAAAAATTCATGTTAAATGTCTATAGATTTTGTTAAATGTAAATAATATTTTAATGAAATAAGTTAAACTTGGAAGATGTTCAACATAATATAAAATCATATACAAATTTGATTTTGATATTTGAATAATTTTGCAACATTTGGCTTAACACCAGACAAAATGTTAATTTGGTTCCATACTGAGTTTGTTTCATTATTTTGATTTAAAATAGGAATAAAATGAAAATGTTTGTTCACACAAATATGTGGTTAAAAAAAAGGGGGGGTATGGGTTGGAGAATTTATAAGCTCTCTTGTTGAAAGATAGGTTTTTGTTTTGTTTTGGAAATTTTTTGAGCCACCTATCACTAAAAATGGATATAGCATACCTCGCAGATGCTATGGATTCCATTACACACCACCACAATAAAGTGAATATCATAATAAAGTGAGTCACATAATTTTTTTGGTTTCCCAATGCATATAAAATTAATATTTACACTATATTGTAATTGATCAAGTATACAATAATTGTATTATGTCTAAAAAACAACAATGTACATATCTTAGTAAAAAGATACTTTATTCCCCAAAATCCTAACCCATTATCTGAGCAGTCAGTGAGTTGAAATCATTTTCCTGATGGAGGGTCTTGTCTTAACATTGATAGCTACTGACTGATCAGGGTGGTAGTTAATTTTGATTGGGATGACTATGACAATTTCTCAAACAAAACAATAATGAAGTTTGTTGTATCAACTGCCTCTTCTTTTCATTTGAATAATTACAGATCATTGTAGGGCTATTAATTGGTCAAATTTCAATATTGCTGTGTCTAAGGGAACAAAGAGATCTGAAGAAAGGGAGATGAAGAATAGCCAATTGTTAGAGCATTGAAAATAAAACATTTATCAATTAAATTTTAGAAGGGTGCAATTTGTGGTGCCCCAAGACAATTATAATAGTACTATGTGGTTCAGTGACCCTTAACCAAATTAAAATCAGAGGCTCTCAAAGTAAAAAGCAAAAAAGGATTTATTAAGATATTCCCAAAAAGGACAACTCCCAATAGACAAGGTGTCAGTAGAGGAGTACAAAGTTCAAACATAAGATTATATAGACCTTAACCAGAAGCCCCTATCTCCCCTTCTGACCTTTGCTTTCATTGTCTGGGGGTGTCTAGACTTATACTCTAAATGCAGAAATCTATCCTAGAAACAAAAGAATACTACTAGTAAATACTCTTTACCCATTAAGTACTTAAATGCAATTTAGAGGTTGGAGGTGGGGTGGACAGGAGGGAAATGATTGTTTACTTAAGATATTTGAAAACCTGCAGCTTTCAGTTAAAGCTCAACTTGTTATTGTAAAGTCTCAAGTCACAATTAGGGCATAGGTGGAGGCCACATTCTTATGAAAGGTCTTCATTCAGTGTATAATGTTCAATCCCTCCTCTTTCATTTATTAACCTTTGAAAACCTCTCACACCATTCTTGATACATTTCTTCAACCATCCTGTTTTTAGTATCCAATCCATCTGGACCTGGTTTGTCCTTTTTTCTCTACTGAGGTCTATCCTCATCCTTACAATATTCCAAGTCTAACTGGACCTCCCCCTCCAGGTTGTTCAATCTTTACTATCCTTTCAGGGATCATTTCTATAGTATGTGACTAGACAATCTTTACTATCCTGACCAGTAATATCAGTACTACCCTTGTGATAAGGTATATCACACATGGGGAGCAGACAGAGAAGTAATATGACTCAAAGCTATCAGCAGGCACCAAAGAACCTGTTTTCAGTTTGGTTCTTTGGTACCTCCCTCTAAAGGTAATCCATTCAGAAATCTAAATTATGTCAAGCTCCTGAGAACCACCCTATGTGGAAATCCCAGTTATATCTCTGAGATTAAATTTTCCCTATACAATTTATCTTGTGGGCCATGTCATGACTGCTACCTTTCTTTGGATCAGCTTACTACAGCACTGTGCATTATGATGTCTTTTCCCTTCCCCCTTGCCACATGGCAACAGGGTGTGATCTCAGCCAGCTGAAAATTTATGGGAAGAACTTTACCATAGTGTGGCTACTTTGCTTTGGCAGCAAGCCAGTAAATCAGCAGAGAGGCTATAAACACGGAGAGTAAAGACTATAACCTCAAAACGCTAGAGTCTCTCAGGACCTGGTCAGTACCGAGATGGATTCAGCACAATCTCAGCATACAACCACTGATCACAGTGTAGGTGCTAATGCCAATATAGGCATTGCTGTCCCACTGCTGCTTCACTATTACTTCCTGTTGTCTATAGAGGAAGCTTGGTAATACCAAATTGCCCAAAAGCAGACTACAGTTGTTCTTTTGTTTCTATTTTGTTTGTTTATTTGTATTTGTCAAAATGAGTAAAAAGTTAAAACAGTCTCTAACTAGAGATAGCTTCTATACTGAAAGAGAGCAGACTTCAAACCATAAGAAGAGTAAAAACAAATTGTCTCTAAATGAAGAGGGGGATATGATCTGGTCCCCACCACACAAGGCTCTCACAGAAGAAATCAAAAAGGCTCTTAAACAAGAGCTAGAAGAAAAATGGAGAAAGAAAAGGGAAGCTTTGCAAGAAGGTCTGGATAAGTCAAGTTACTCATTAAAAGATAGAGTGAATAAAGAAATCAACTCCCTGAAAAACAGAATTAGTGAATTGGACAAAGAAAATAGCTTTCTAAAAAATAAAATAGGTGAAATGGAAAAAAATTCTATAGAACAAAATAACTCATTTAAAAATTCAATTGGACAATTAGAAAAAAGAAATTTAAAAAGTAAATGAAAAAAATAATTCATTAAAAATCAGAATTGAACAAATGGAAATGAATGACTTGAGAAGTCACCAAGAATCAGTCAAGCAAAACCAAAACAATGAAAAAAAAAATTAAGTACCTACTTGGGAAAACAACAGACCTAGAAAACAGATCTAGGAGAGATAATCTGAGGATTATTGAACTTCCTGAAAAGCATAATGAAAAAAAGAGTGTAGATGCTATTTTTCAGGAAATCATCAAAGAGAATTAACTGCCTAGATGTTATAGAAACAGAGAGTAAAATAGACTTTGAAAGAATTCATCAATTACTTACTGAAAGAGGTCTCAAAACCAAAACTCCAAGAAATATTGTGGCTAAATTTCAGGACTATTAGACCAAGGAAAAAATACTTCAAGAAGTTAAGGGGAAAAAAAATGGAAAAAAAAAAAAAAAAAAAAAAAAAAAACAATTCAAATACAGAGAAGCCACAATAAGGATTACTCAGGACCTAGCAGTGTCCACATTAAAGGATCGAAGGGCCTGGAATCTGATATTCTGAAAGGCTAAGGAACTTACCTTACCCAGGTAATAACTTACCCAGCCAAAATGAGCATTTTTTCCCAGGGAAAAAAGATGGACATTCAATGAAATATGTGAATTCCATCTATTTCTGATGAAAAACAAGAACTAAACAAAAAGTTTGACCTCCAAATATAGGATTCAAGAGAAACATAAAAAGGTAAAAAGAAATCTTGGGAACTATATTTCTGTTATGAGTATACATAAAGAATACATGTATAATTTGGTTTTACTGTTATAATACAAAAAAGAAGCTAGAGGTGCAAAGGAAATTGTACCAGAAAAATAGAAAAGTGGAGATACTACATCTCATGAAGAGGCAAAGGAAACTTATTACATCTGAGGGAAAGAAGGGAGGGGGAATGAACATAATGTGTATCTTACTCTCATCAGAATTGACTCAAAGAGAAAATATTAGACATATTCTATTTACAGAGAAACCTCCCACCTCATTGAAAAATGGGAGGGGATCTCTACCACCTCATTAAAAGGGGGGAGAGGAAAAGGGAAAAGGAAAAGGAGAATAAGGGAAGGGACGTGGAGGGAGGGGGGAGGGATACAAAAAAAAAAGGGAGCGCTGTGCATCACAAGGGGGGGTCTATAAATTAAATGTTGGGGAAGGGGTTCAGGGGGGTCAAGGGAAAAAGCATAATCTGGAGATAAAATGATGGCAGGAAATACAGAATTAGTAATTTTAACTGTAAATGTGAATGGGATGAACGCTCCCATCAAACAGAGATGGATAGCAGACTGGATCAAAAATCAGAACCCTACAATATGTTGTTTACAGGAAACACACTTAAAGAAGGGAGATACATATAAAGTAAAGGTAAAAGGTTGGAGCAGAATCTATTATGCTTCAGGTAAAGCCAAAAAAGCAGGGGTAGCTATCCTTATCTCAGATCAAGCAAAAGCAGAAGTTGATCTAGTTAAAAGAGATAAGGAAGGAAACTATATCCTGCTAAAAGGTAGCATAAAAAATGAAGCCATATCAATACTAAACATATATGCACCAAGTGGTATAGCATCTAACTTTCTAAAGGAAAAGTTAAGAGAGTTGCAAGAAGAAATAGACAGTAAAACTATAATAGTGGGAGATCTCAACCTTGCACTCTCAGATTTAGACAAATCAAATCACAAAACAAATAAGAAAGAAATTTAAAAAGTAAATAGAACATTAGAAAAACTAGGTATGATAGACCTTTGGAGAAAACTGAATGGCAATAGAAAGGAATATACTTTATTCTCAGCAGTTCATGGATCCTATACAAAAATTGACCATATATTAGGACATAAAGATCTCAAAAGTAAATGTAGGAAGGCAGAAATAATAAATGCCTTCTTCTCAGACAACAATGCAATAAAAGCTACATTCAGTAAAAAGTTAGGGGTAAATAGACCAAAAAGTAATTGGAAACTGAATAATCTCATCTTAAAGAATGACTGGGTGAAACAGCAAATTATAGAAACAATTAATAATTTCACCCAAGATAATGACAATGATGAGACATCATACCAAAATCTGTGGGATGCAGCTAAAGCAGTAATAAGAGGAAATTTTATATCTTTAGAGGCTTATTTGAAGAAAATAGAGAAAGAGAAGATTAACGAATTAGGCTTGCAACTTAAAAGGCTAGAAAAAGACCAAATTAAAACCCCCCAACCAAAAATTAAACTTGAAATACAAAAATTAAAAGGAGAAATCAATAATATTGAAAGTAAAAAAAAACTATTGAATTAATAAATAAAACCAAGAGTTGGTTTTATGAAAAAGCCAATAAAATAGATAAACCTTTGGTAAATCTGATCAGAAAAAAGAAAGAGGAAAATCAAATTGTTAGTCTTACAAATGAAAAGGGGGATCTTTCCACCAATGAAGAGGAAATTAGAGAAATAATGAGTTACTTTGCCCAACTTTATGCCAATAAATTTGATAATTTAAGTGAAATGGATGACTTCCTCCAAAAATATAGGCTTCCTAGATTAACAGAGGAGGAAATAAATTGCTTAAATAGTCCCATTTCAGAAAAAGAAATAGAATAAGCTATTAATCAACTCCCCAGGAAAAAATCCCCAGGACCAGATGGATTTACATGTGAATTCTACCAAACATTTAAAGAACAATTAGCCCCAATGCTATATAAACTATTTGAAAAAATAGGGGATGAAGGAGTCCTACCAAACTCCTTTTATGACACAGACATGGTACTGATACCTAAACCAGGTTGATCGAAAACTGAGAAAGAAAATTATAGACCAATTTCCTTAATGAATGTTGATGCTAAAATCTTAAATAAGATATTAGCAAAAAGACTTCAGAAAATCATCCCCAGGATAATACACTATGATCAAGTAGGATTCATACCAGGAATGCAGGGCGGGCTTAATATTAGAAAAACTATTAGTATAATTGACCATATTAATAATCAAATTAATAAAAACAATATGATCATCTCAATAGATGCAGAAAAAGCATTTGACAAAATCCAACATCCATTCCTACTAAAAACTCTTGAGAGTATAGGAATAAATGGATTATTCCTTAAAATAATCGGGAGCATATATTTAAGACCGTCAGTAAGCAATAGATGCAATAGAATGCAATAGAAATAAACTGCAACCTTTCCCAGGAAGATCAGGAGTGGAACAAGGTTGCCCACTATCACCATTACTATTCAATATAATACTAGAAATGCTAGCCTTGGCAATAAGAGCCGAGAAAGAGATTCAAGGAATTAGAGTAGGAAATGAGGAAATCAAACTATCACTCTTTGCAGATGACATGATGGTATACTTAGAGAACCCCAAAGACTCTGCTAAAAAGCTATTAGAAATAATTCAGAATTTTAGCAAAGTGGCAGGATACAAAATAAATCCACATTTTTATATATCACCAACAAAATGCAACAGCAAGAGATACAAAGAGAAATTCCATTCCAAACAAATGTTGAGAGTATAAAGTATTTGGGAATCCAAAATACCAAAGAATAGTCAGGAATTATATGAGAAAAATTACAAAACACTTGCCAAAAAAATAAAGTCAGATTTAAATAATTGGAAAGACATTCAGTGCTCTTGGGATAGGCCGAGCGAATATAATAAAGATGACAATACTCCCCAAACTAATCTATTTATTTAGTGCTATACCAATCAGACTCCCAAGAAACTATTTTAATGACCTAGAAAAAATAACAACAAAATTCATATGGAAGAATTAAAGGTCGAGAATTGCAAGGGAACTAATGAAAAAAAAAGTCAGAGGAGGGTAGTCTAAGTGTACCTGATCTAAAGCTATATTATATAGCAGCAGTCACCAAAACCATTTGGTACTGGCTAAGAAATAGACCGGTAGATCAGTGGAACAGATTAGATACAAAGGACAAAAAAGGGTACATCTATAGCAATCTAATCTTTGACAAACCCAAAGATACCAACATTAGGGACAAAAATTCATTATTCGGAAAAAACTGTTGGGAAAACTGGAAATTAGTATGGCAGAAATTAGATATGGATCCACACTTAACACCATATACCAAGATAAGATCAAAATGGGTCCATGATTTAGGCATAAAGAATGAGATCATAAATAGATTAGAGGAACAGAGAATAGTCTACCTCTCAGACCTGTGGAGGAGGAAGGAATTTATGACCAGAGGAGAACTAGAGATCATTATTGATCACAAAATAGAAGATTTTGATTACATCAAACTAAAAAGTTTCTGTACAAACAATACTAATGCAAACAAGATTAGAAGGGAAGTAACAAATTGGGAAAATATTTTTAAAAGTAAAGGTTCTGACAAAGGTCTCATTTTCAAAACATATAGAGAACTGACCCTAATTTATAAGAAACCAAACCATTCTCCAGTTGATAAATGGTCAAGGGATATGAACAGACAATTCTCAGATGATGAAATTGAAACTATTTCCACTCATATGAAAGAGTGTTCCAAATCACTACTGATCAGAGAAATGCAAATTAAGACAACTCTGAGATACTACTACACACCTGTCAGATTGGCTAAGATGACAGGAACAAATAATGATGAATGTTGGAGGGGATGTGGGAAAACTGGGACACTGATACATTGTTGGTGGAGTTGTGAAAGAATCCAGCCATTCTGGAGAGCAATTTGGAACTATGCCCAAAAAGTTATCAAATTGTGCATACCCTTTGATCCAACATTGCTGCTATTGCTCTTATATCACAAAGAAATACTGAGGAGGGGAAAGGGACCTATATGTGCCAAAATGTTTGTGGCAGCCCTTTTTTTAGTGGCTAGAAACTGGAAGATGAATGGATGTCCATCAATTGGAGAATGGTTGGGTAAATTATGGTATATGAAGGTTATGGAATAGTATTGCTCTGTAAGAAGTGACCAGCAGGAGGAATACAGAGAGGCTTGGAGAGACTTACATCAACTGATGTTGAGTGAAAAGAACAGAACCAGAAGATCGCTGTATACTTCAATGCTGTATGAAGAGGTATTCTGATGGAAGTGGATATTTTCAACATAAAGAAGATCCAACTCACTTCCAGTTGATCAATGATGGACAGAAATAACTACACTCAGAGAAGGAACACTGGGAAGTGAATGTAAATTGTTAGCACTACTGTCTATCTACCCAGGTTACTTAAACCTTCAGAAGCTAATACTTAATGTGCAACAAGAAAATGGTATTTACACACATATATTGTATCTAGGTTATATTGTAACATATGTAAAATGTATGGGATTACCTGTCATCGGGGGGAGGGAGTGAAGGGAGGGAGGGGATAATTTGGAAAAATGAATAAGAAAAAAAAAGAAAAAAGAAAAATGGGAGGGGAAAAGTGAAAAGAAAAGGAGTAAACTAAATAGAAGGGAAGACAGAAATTGTAAAGGAAGGTTTAAAAAAAGGGGAGGGACTCTAAGATGGGGGGAGGGATACTAAAGAGTGAGGACTGCATGAGGCAAATGATATTCACAAGTTTAATATTCAGGAGAAGGGTAAGGGAGGAAAGAAAAGAGAAAAACATAATCTGGGGTTAATAAGATGGCAGGAAATACAGAATTAGTAATTTTAACCATAAATGTGAATGAGGTAAACTCCCCCATAAAGCTAAAGTGGATAGCAGACTGAACTAAAAGTCAGAATCCTACAATCTGTTATTTACAGGAAACACATAGAGAGTAAAGGTAAAAGGCTGGAGCAAAATCTACTATGGGAAGTCAAAAAAGCAGGGGTAGCCATCCTGATCTCAGATCAAGCAAAAGCAAAAATTGATCTGATTAAAAGAGATAAGGAAGGGCACTATATCTTGCTAAAGGGTATTATAGGTAATAAAGTAATATCAATATTAAACATATATGCACCAAGTGGTATAGCATCTTAATTCTTAAAGGAGAAGTTAAGAGAGATGCAAGAAGAAACAGACAGCAAAACTATAATAGTGGGAGATCTCAACCATGCACTCTCAGAACTAGATAAATCAAACCACAAAATAAATAAGAAAGATGTTAAAGAGGTAAATAGAACATTTGAAAAGTTAGGTTTGATACATTTTTGGAGAACACTAAATGGAGACAGAAAGGAATAAACTTTCTTCTCGGCAGTTCATGGAACCTATACAAAAATTGACCATATATTAGGACATAAAGACCTCAAATTCAAATGCAGAAAGGCAGAAATGGTAAATGCATTCTTTTCAGACCACAATGCAATTGAAATTACATTTAATAAAAAGCCAGGGGAAAATAGACCCAAAATAATTGGAAACTAAATAATCTCATCCTAAAGAATGATTGGGTGAAACAGCGAATCATAGACACAATTAATAACTTCACCCAAGAAAATGACAATGATGAGACATCATACCAAAATGTGTGAGATGCAGCCAAGGTGGTAATAAAGGGAAGTTTTATATATCTAGAGGCTTACTTGAATAAAATAGAGAAAGAGAAAATCTAACTAAAAAAGTTAGAAAAAGAGCAAATTAAAAATCTCTAGTCAGTCAAACACTAACCTTGAAATTCTAAAAATAAAGGGAGAGATTAATAAAATTGAAAGTAAAAAAAAAAATTGAACTAATAAATAAAGCTAAGAGTTGGTTCTATGAAAAAAACAACAAAATAGATAAACCCTTGGTAAATTTTATTAGAAAAAGGAAAGAGGAAAATCAAATTATTAGTCTTAAAAATGAAAAGAGAGAACTTTCCACTAATGAAGAGAAAATTAGACCAATAATTAGGAGTTACTTTGCCCAACTTTATGCCAATAAAGTTGATAATCTAAGTGAAATGGATGAAATGGATGACTACCTTCAAAAATATAGGCTTCCCAGATTAACAGAGAAGGAAGTAAATTGCTTAAAAAGTCCCATTTTATTTAATTTTTTCCCCCTGAGGCTGGGGTTAAGTGACTTGCTCAGGGTCACACAGCTAGGAAGTGTTAAATGTCTGAACCAGATTTGAAATCGGGTCCTCCTGAATTCAAGTCTGATGCTCTATCCACTGCACCACCTAGCTGCCCCAAATAGTCCCATTTTAGAAAAAGACATAGAGCAAAATATTAATCAGCTCCCTAAGAAAAAATCCCCAGGACCAGATTGATCTACATGCAATTTCTATCAAACATTTAAAGAACAATTAATTTCAGTGCTATATAAATTATTTGAAAAAATAGGGAATAAAGGACTCCTACCAAATTCCTTTTATGGCACAGACATGGTACTGATACCTAAATCAGGTAGGACAAAAACAGAGAAAGAAAATTATAGACAATCTCCCTAATGAACATTGATGCAAAATTCTTAAATAAAATACTAGCAAAAAGATTGCAGAAAATCATCTCCAGGATATTATACCATGACTAAGTAAGATTTATACCAGGAATGCAGGGTTCGTTCAATATTAGGAAAATTATTAACATAATTGACTATCAATAACCAAATTAACAAAAATCATATGATCATCTCAATAGATGCAGAAAAAGCATTTGATAAAATCTAACATCCATTCCTATTAAAAGCACTAGTGAATATAGGAATAAATGGACTTTTTCTTAAAATATAGTCAGTAGCATCTATCTACAACTATCTAAAGCATCATATGTAATGGTGATAAACTGGAACCATTCCCAATAAAATCATGAGTGAAAACACTATTATCATTAGAGTGAAACTATTACCATTACTATTTAATATTGTATTAGAAATGCTAATTTTAGCAACAAGAAATAAAAAGGAGATTAAGGGAATTAGAGTAGATAATGAAGAAACCAAATTATCACTCTTTGCAGATGATATGATGGTATACCTAGAAAACCCCAGAGATTCTACTAAAAAGCTATTTGAAATAATCCACAACTTTAGCAAAGTTGCTGGATACAAAATAAATCTACATAAATCCTCAGCATTTTTATACATCACCAACAAAATCCAACACCAAGAGGTACAAAGAGAAATTCCATTTTAAATAACTGTCTGTAGTATGAAATATTTGGGAATCTATCTGCAAAGGAAAGTCAGGAACTATATGAGCAAAATTACAAAACACTTTCCACACATATAATGTCAGATCTAAACAACTGGAAAAATATTAAGTGCCCTTGGATAGGCCAAGCAAATATAATAAAGATGACAGTACTACCTAATCTATTTATTTAGTGCTATAGCAATCAGACTCCCAAGAAACTATTTTAATGACCTAGAAAAACAACAACAACAACAACAACAACAACAAGATTCATATGGAAGAACAAAAGGTCAATAATTTCAAGGGAATTAATGAAAAAAAAAAATCAGATGAAGGTGGCCTAGCTGTACCTGAACTAAAGCTATATTATAAAGCAGCAGTCACCAAAACCATTTCGTATTGGCTAAGAAATAGACTAGTTGATCTGCGGAATAGGTTAGAATCACAGGACAAAATAATCAATAACTATAGCACTCTAGTATTTGACAAACCCAAAGACCTCAACTTTTGGGATAAGAATTCACTATTTGACAAAAACTGATGGAAAAATTGGAAATTGATATGGCAGAAACTAGGGCTGACATTTCACACTAAGTGCACCAAGATAAGATCAAAATGTGTTCATGATTTAGGTATAAATAAATTAGAGGAACATAGGATAGTTTACCTCTCAGACTTGTGGAGGATGAAGGAATCTGTGACCAAAGAAGAACTAAAGATCATTATTGATCACAAAATAGAAAATTTCGATTATGTTAAGTTAAAAAACTTTTGTACAAACAAAACTAATGCAAACAAGATTAGAAGGGAAGCAATAAACTGGGGAAACATTTTTACAGTTAAAGGTTCTGATAAAAGCCTCATTTCCAAAATATATAAAGAATTAATTCTAATTTATAAGAAATCAAGTCATTCTCCAATTGATAAATGGTCAAAGGATATGAATAGGTAATTTTCAGATGATGAAATTAAAAGTATTTATATTCATATGAAAGAGTATTCCAAATCATTATTGATCAGAGAAATGCAAATTAAGGCAACTCTGAGAAACTACTACACACCTGTCAGATTGACTAAAATGACAGGAAAAGACAATGACAATTGTTGGAGGGAATGTGGGAAAACTGGGACACTGATACATTGTTGGTAGAGTTGTGAATGGATCCTACCATTCTGGAGAACAATTTGGAACTGTGCTCAAGAAGTTATCAAACTGTGCCCTTTGATCCTGCGGTGTTACTACTGAGTTTATATCCCAAAGAGGTATTAAAGAAGGGAAAGGGACATGTATGTACAAAAACATTTGTGGCAACGCTTTTAGTAGTGACAAGAAACTGGAAATTGAATGGATGCCGATCAATTGGAGAATGGCTGAGTGTATGAACACTATGGAATATTTTTGTTCTATAAGAAATGACCAACATGATGAACACAGAGAGGCTTGGAGAGACTTATATGAACTGATGTTAAGTGAAATGAGCAGAACCAGGAAATCACTATGCACTTCAACAACAATACTATATGAGGATCAACTCTGATGGAAGTGGACTTATTTTTGTTTTTCTTCCCAGGTTATTTTTACCTTTCTAAGTCCAATTTTTCTTGTACAACAAGAGAACTGTATAAATATGTACGCATATATTGTATTTTAGATTTACTGTAACATGTTTAACATGTATGAGACTGCCTGCATCTAGGGAAAGGGGTGGATAAAAGGAAGGGAAAAGTTGGAGCAGAAGTGATTGAAGGGTCAATGTTGAAAAATTACCTATGCATATGTTCTGTCAATAAAAAGCTATAATAAGGGAAAAAAAAAGAAAAAGAAAAAAAAAAAAACAAAACAAAGGAACACCACTGGGAAACTCAATCAGAACAATCTTATCTTAAGTGGAAGCCAAGGTTGTCCTTCCAATTCTTGCCGAGATGCTAGCCTCCACCTGTAGCAATTCAGGATCACATTGCTCTGAGTAGCTTGTAGCATATTCCTTTTAGATGGTGAATTCATATGGCTTGATGATTTATCAGACAATCATATCTGAATTTAAAACTCCAAATAATATTAGCTACAGTCCCAAGAGATTTTATCTCAAACAGCAAGTCTCATTAAACAAAGTTTCAGGTGAATTTAGCTCTCAAGGATAATCTATTCTAAATAAATATTGATTATAATCTTACATTGATAACAGTAAGAGATTCATCCTAGAAAGTTCACAGTTTATTTTCATATTTAAGTAGATGGGTTTTAAATTCAATATTATACTTTAGGGTGTTCAATAACTAAGCTAAATCAAAACTATGTTCAAAGGACAAAGACATAGACTCTGTTCTTGGAATCCCCATAAATAATGGCAACAGGATTAAAATGACTTAATACAACCAATTAAAACTCATATAGAATTTATAGAATGTACTATTCTAATTTCATATTAAAGATTCCTATCAGAATTAACATTAATAATTTCTTTATCCTAAAAAAGTGTTAACTAAATTTCCTCCAACTGAGGAGTCTCTATAAACTTTTCCAGAAATACAAATAACAAGTATAAACTAATATTATTAAAATTCCTCTAAACACAATTAATCTCCCCTCCCACCAAAACATTATTAATTTCAAAGTCAATTTTAGAGGTTATAAATTGTCCTTAAGAGTCCATTGTTGAGGTTCCTCCACAGATCCTTTAAGACTGGTGTTCTCAGACTCCAGACTGCAATCTCAATCATCTGTAAAATCCCACTGTTTCTTCCAGGACTTACAAAGCACATACTCTCCCAAAATAGCAAACTCCAAAAGTATTGTCT
Source organism: Sminthopsis crassicaudata (assembly GCF_048593235.1). NCBI lineage: Eukaryota > Metazoa > Chordata > Mammalia > Dasyuromorphia > Dasyuridae > Sminthopsis > Sminthopsis crassicaudata. Next base: position 146,523,841 of record NC_133617.1, read on the forward strand.
GGGCCAGCAATCCTTGCTTTCCAAGGACTAAAAAGGATGAAAACACTACCAGTATATATAATTCCTTAAAAACTTTTACTTTGCTTCAAATGAGGATCTTTCCCTTTTTCCTTCCAAATAAAATAAACCAATCTCATATGGAAAAAATTTCAGATCATTTCTGGGGACAGTTATAATTCTTTAACAAAGGAATAGGCAAACATTTGTTCTGAGGCAACTTAGTCTCTAGCATCAATTTAGTAATCTATTTCTTAAGAATCTGATTCATTCTTTCCACTTTCCCTTCTCAGGGCAGATGCCTAGGTGTATGGAATTGCCACTTATTAGGATTCTTACAAGGTGCTAAGTCACCTTGGATAGAGACAATAATTATCCAATGTAGCATGGTTCAGTATGATTGATTTAGTCCTACCAGGAGATATTATGGGACAGAACTTGAAAGAAGGAACTAAGTGGAATTGAGGAGACACTGGTAAGATCTAGTTTAGCATTGATTTAATCCTACAACAAATAATGTTTTTCTTGAGATATAATAATTGGTGTATACTCACTGTGGAACATATAAGCAAGAAGCTCTGAGGGCCAAAAGAAACTTTGGGAAATTCAGAGTCAAGATTCATTCCCACTTCCAACTTTGTGTTGGATGGAAACACTGGGAAGACGAGAGGCTGAAGCTGGAAGAGACAAAGGACTAGTGACAAGAGCTCTCAGGGAATCAAAGAGAGCAATACCTCTAAGAAAGCTAACTGGGCCCAAGGAAGGAGACAAGACTTGGAAAGAGAAAATAAAGGATCTGGACTTTAACTCCTGGCTACATTTGGGATTATTACACTGAACTGAAACTAAGGGTACTCCCAGAAGCTCCCCAAGAAACCTGCTCCAAGAGAACTATTACAATTTAGAGAACAGAACATTCCAGCCACTCAATTTGCAATGCCTTCTTATTATCTCTTACAAAATCTTAGAAGTGAAATTTGTTCCTTTATCAGAATCAATAGTCTCTACCAATCCATATTTAGGTACAATCTGTTCCAATGTTATTCCACTAACTCCTCTTAAATCAGCAAACTTCTGGGGAAAGCTTCCACCCATCCTATCAAATGGTTCAGTATATCTCAGTTTCCCCACTGGTGTCATTTCATCAAAACCTAACTTGAATATTTTGGAACCAGGCTCCCTCCCTCAGGAGGAACATCTCCTTAATTTCTTCTTATTTATCTTTAGATACTACATACTTTTCAGATATAATTTGTTTTGCAATTACACACAGCCTTATAGACAAATTTTCTTGCTTTTATTTCTTTGTTAAAGGGAGAAAGCAAGACAAACCTTAAAATTAAGAATATAGGTAATATCTAAATAACTTTGCACCAAATTTCACAAAATTTATAGCACGTATCTATTAAGAGTGACAAAATGTTAAAGCATAGCCCATACAAATTTTTTTAAACTTAAAATCAAATCAAATACAGATTTAAACTTTTAGTAGCAATACTTTAATATTAATGCACACATATTTCTAAAACCTCATATCAGAATAAAGAAGTTCACAATTTTAGCATTCACTAGTTAATAGCAATTATCTCATACAAATTCAGAATCAGAATTCCAATTTAAACACACATGCCTCCAAAATGTAAGGTGACAGAAAATTGCCTTTTCAAGTCTTGTCTACAGGGCTTTAAGAAACTGGTAGATTTTAGGTTCCTGGGGCAAAGGGTCATAGAAATATGGACCCAGGTGTCCAGCTGCAGGTCTGTGTCCCAGTGACTATCCACCCTCCATGCCAGAAATTCCAGATGGCCATGTCAAAGATGTTGGGGCACCAGTGTAAACCCAGAAGAATCCAGGCCAACCTAGTCAGGAGAGATTCCACAAGCCTCTCCAAGGTAGAGACAAATGGAAAATCCCAGAGAGGGCAGGTTTTTTTCTTTTTGCAAATTTTTCTGTAAGCCTAGGGTTCAAGTCCTCAAAAGGCTTTAATCATATAAATTAGCCTATTTAAAAATAAAATAGATTAATTCAAGTTACCTGACAGAGATAGTGTCAAACAACTTAAAACTTAGCCTCAAAAACCCCAGAATCTGCTAAAATGTTTTAGCAGTTAAATAACTTTAACTATTTCTGCAGACCCAAATTGGCCAGTTCTAGCACAGAAATAGGTTAGGTTTTTTTTTCCTTTTTTTGATATGGTAGTTAAAAACTTTCTTATCTCAGAACTAGTCCTTCCTCTCTCAGACTAAAAGCTATTTGTATTGTTATGCCACAGTTCTCAGTTTCCATAATTATACCGGCCCAGTCCTGACTCTGTTTCCCAGCTTCTCAAAGCTTAGTCCAGAAAAACCTCCCCTCCCTCTTTATCAGAATATTTGATAAGGATAAAAGATCTCAAGTTTTAGAATATTAGAATGCCTCTCCCCATCCCCATCAGAATGTCAGATACAATCTTATCAAGATGCTTCCGCCCTGGGTTGCCTCCCCCTGATTATGTCATCTCATCTCCAGAGGCTCACCCCACCCAGTCAGAGTCCCATTCCTGATCTCAGCACCCTGACTCCACCCCTGTCTCAATCTACCCCCTGAGTCTGAGCCACATGTGTATATAGGTCATTGAAAACTCTCATTGTTGCCTGGATTCTTGGAGACCATAGTCTCATTGCCCTGGGAACAAATCATGGATCCTTTTGGTCCTAGTAAATCTCTCCATTTAATAACCATTTAATAAATTATTAAATACTCTCTAAGCTCTGTCTTGCTTCAGTTTCTCTGGCATTACAGTATAAGTCCAATTAAGTACAAAACAAGTATTTTTAAATCCCAAATAGCCAGATCTTTTCCTTTACAATTCAGCTTATTGAAAGACAGAAGACAAAACACAAGCTCTCACAAATACACAAGCACAAACTGTTTTTCTAAATCAACCAAGCTCCCATTCTTAGTCCTACCTTGGCATGGAAATGAGTAGAGGAATTCTGGAGCCGAAGCCTTAGGTGAGACAGCTGGATATTGAAGGCTCCTTTAAATTTACACCCAGCCTTCTGGGGATCGACAGTTCCTCCAAATGGGGTGCTTGCCCAAAGAAAACAACAATATTAAATCCCTATACGTCTTGGTACTTCATCCCACTTCTTTCTAAAGGACCATCTTCCTGGGACACAAGATAATTGTTTCTTTTTTGGTTCACAGTATCTTGTCCTTTCATGGATCACTCATTGTGTCTTATGAAAGGAAAGTAGGAGAACCCTTACAAGACTCTAACCACTTCAATTCTCCCAATCCCAGTCACCCAGGTGGCTCATCAGTTTTTGGCAAAGGTAAAGTCCTCTTAATCATTTAGTCTTTTCTTTCCTTACTCCCCACCCTAGTTTTTTGCCCTATCTGTGTTGTGCACAAATATCTGACTGATTTCAAATTTTTTCAGCTGGTTTATCTCCTGAGCCAAATTAATCCTCTATCTTAGCTAGCTCACTATCATTTTTCTTTTCTCTGAGTGTCTCTTCAGGAATTGGAGCAGAAATTCCTGAACCTAGTCTAAGGACCACCGGAATTTTCCAGAGGGCACTTGCCCAAGGATTCAGTATGGGGGTGACCCTTCAAGAACAGGAAATATCCTGGAATGAGCCTCCAAAACTGTGTGGGACAGCAACCTTTACCCAAATTAAAATCAAAGGTACCCAAGGTAAAAAGCAAAAAAGAATTCATTAAGCTCTCCTGTGAAAGAACAACTCCCAACATTAGAGGAGTACAAAGTACAAACTATAAAACACAAGATTATATAACCCTAACCAGAAGCTCCTACACTCCCCCTTGACTTTTTCTCCCATTGTCTGGGGGAGTCTAGGCTTAATCCTAAACATGGAAACAAAAGAGTATTAGTAAATAATAAACTCTTTATCCATTAACTACTTAAATGCTAATTTTGGAGGGGAACAGGAAGGAAATGTTTGTTTATATAAGATAATGGAATAACTGCAGTTTTCAGCTATAGCTCAACTTGTTATTGCAAAGTCTCCAGCCATAATAATAGCATAGGTCAAGGCCGCATTCTTATGAAGTCTTTATTCAGTTTATCCCAATCAATACCTTCAATTTATAAAACTGTAATTAATGAGATCTCAAGGAGCCAAGTGGGCAATGGCTGAGATACAATGAATCTTTGTAAACAATCTAGAAACCTAGCTACTCCCAGAGGCAAGCCAGAGAAGAACACTGATGGGATTATGAATACACCCTTTTATTGTTTAGGCCTTTTTTCTTAAGTAGGCCTTTTGTTCAAGTAGACTTTTAACTATAGCTTCATTCCAGGTGGAGATTTCTACAAACCCCGCCTTTACTATATCAAGTCATAACCCAATTTAAGATGTCAATCCCTCTTTTCTCTTTTCTAAAATGTCTTCCCCTATTTGAATGTCAGCTCCTTGAGGGCATGGATTGTAAGGATCCTAGAAAGGTCAGGCAAGCACAATTGAGATGTAAGTGAGCCAATGGTCTCTGAGGTCCTTGGAAGTGATTGGAGTTGAGTTGCAAACCCCGCCTCCAGTTCATTAAGATGAGGTTATAAATTGTCAATGTATAAACTCAAAAAGGGGAGGTCCAGACCTTCTGTCTCTAGCCAGACACTTTCTTACCTCCTGATTAGTAAGAATTGATGGTTCTACCCCCCAACCTGTCAGAACCAGATTAATGGACTCCACCCACCTGCCTTTGTTTTGCTACTGTGTATAAATATGTCATTGAGAAATCACATTGGCTGCTGGATACTGGATTCTTGTAGAGGATAGTCTCATTCAGCCCTGGGATCAAATCATGGATGCATTTGGTCCAAATAAATCTCTCTCTTTCAAAAAAAATATTAAAAACTCTCTTTATCTTGCCTCAGTTTCTCTGGCATTACAATAGAAGATGATATCTTCTGTAAACTTTTAGAAGATACCATTTTTAAAATATGTGGAACTTTGGGGAATATAGTGCTTTGTATATGCACCTTTTAATTTAGTATCTGAGGTTGGAATGAAATAAGGCACTTGCAGATTTTTTTCAACAATTAATAAAATGGATGTTTTCTTAGCCTAGCATGGACACAATATTCAACAAGGATGTCTCCATATAGAAAACTGTCTAGTCAGCAGGGCAACATGTGGTGATTTGACCATTCTTGGGTTAGCCACTAAGTTTGAAGGGCCCTGAGTCCATGTTGGTGGGCCTTTTTATGTCTTTGACTAATAAGGAAGATAAATCAGTACTGTCACAGGCTATCAGAAAGCTTTGTCCAGAGAGGAACAGCTTAAACCTGAGTCCCCTAGGCCAATAAAAGATTAGGAATAGTTTTTATCATCTTTTAAAGAAAAACTATGTGGTAGAATAAGGACTTGATAAATAGTGGTAATTCAGTTGTTTCAGTCATACCTAACTCTTCATGAACCTATTTGGGATTTTCTTGGGCAAAAATACTGGAGCTGTTTGCCATTTCCCTCTCTGATTCATTTTATAGATAGAAAACTGAGGCAAACAGAATTAAGTGAATTGCCCAGGTCATGGAGACAGTAAGTCTGAAATCATATTTGTTTTCTCTCTCTTTTTTTTAACAGTGTAATTGTAAAAATATATTTATAAATCTTAAAATATGTACAAAGCACTTCACTCAGTCACTTTCCAAATCTGAAAAGGGGTAGGATGTGGTTTTCTTCTCATATATTATCTTTGAAGTCATGTGTGGTTTTTTTTTAATTTTTAAACATTTACTTTTTTTTGTCATTGTTCTTCCCACTTATGCATATTGTGATCTTGTCTCTGCTTACTTCACTTTGCATCAGATTATGTAAATCTTTCCATGCTTCTATGTATTCATCATGCACATCATTCCTTACAGCACAGTTATATTTCATTAATTCATATTATAATTTGTTTAGGACTTTTGCAATTTATGGGAGTCTATTTTGTTTCCCTTTCTTTGTTTTCATAAAAGTGGTGCAGTAAATATTTGAATGTGTATTAGGATTTACTTCTTTTTTAAAATAGCATTTTACTTCTCCAAATACATGCAAAAATAATTTTCAACATTATCTTCACAAAACTTTGTGTTCAAAATTTTTCTCCCTCTTTTCCATTTTCTGTTCTCCCTAATACAGCAAGCAATCCAATATAAATTTGACATGTGCAATTCCTGAAGCCATATTTGAATTCAGGAAGATGACTCTTTGAGATTTCAGGACTAGAACTCTACCCACTGCATCACTTAGCTGCTCCATCACACATGACAAAATATATTTTACTGCAACAATGAAAACAGATCCTCTTGATTTGTAATTGATACCTCAACATTCCAGTGAGATAGAGAAAAACTGAATCCAATTTCTTGATGAGCAAGCCAAGGTATGACAAAGTTAATGGATCCAACTGAGCCTCACAGCTGGCCTAATGCAAAACTAGACACTGATTTCAGATCTCCTGTCAACTAGTATCTATCTACTGATCTATCTATAAACTTACTGACTGGAAATGGACTTCCTGAGTAATGTAGTTTCTGATGACAAGTCATGTTTGTTCTAATAAGAATGTCTGAAGACTGATCAAAGAAGCTTTGGCTGCTGGATTTGCATGAGCCCACAGTTGACCTATATGACTCAGCCATTTGACAGTCATTCCTTATTTGTTCTGTTGACTTCCCAGAAGCTTGTTGCCATTATATGTCCCAGAAAAGAGGGGGAAATTAATGCTTTCATTCCAGGGACACATCCAACTTTTTCATTTAATTCTTTGGATTCTAATTTTAAAATTTTTAAGGTTTTTATTTTTTAAATCCTAAATTCCCTGCTATTTTTTGCATAGGAATGAGGAATGAGGAATAATTTCACCTAACAATTCAATCCTTAAAAGCCTGCCATTTTTCTAGTTTGGCTGACATCTTTATTGCATGAATTTAGTTATTCCTCTTCCTCCTGGTTATTTCCTCATCAGGAAAATAGATTTTTAAAAATGGCATCCCTCACTGAGATACTTAGTTGTGTTTTTTCCCAAATAAACAAGCAACTGCCCCCCCCAGGGCTGTTGTGAGAATCATATGAAATAATATTTCTAAAATGCTTAGCATAGTGCATGGCACAGGGTGTGTGTTTAATAAATGTTTGTTTCTTTCCTTCAGTTTGCCTATACTAATTCACAACAATAATGTATTAATGTGTCAGTTTTTCCATGGGTCTTCCAACATTTCTTATTTTCTCTCTTGTCATCTTTGCCAACTTCATGGGTGTATGAAGTTAAAACTTTAAAGTTGTTTTAATTTGTATTCTCTAATTAGAATTTAGAAAACCTAGGTGGCATGGTAGATAGAGTGCTAGACTTAGAGTTAGAAAGACCCTGGACAAGTCACTTAATCCTGTTTGCCTCAGTTTCTTTATCTGAAAAATAAGCTGGAAAGAAACCAAAGAGAAACCCATGATCATGTAGGTCAAAATCTAGTTCAAATCCAGTCTCAGATGTTTACTAGCTAGCTGCGTGACCCTGGGCAAGTCACTTGATCCTATTTACCTCCATTTCCTCATATATGAAATGAGCTGGAGAAGGAAATGACAAATCACTCCAGCATCTTTGCCAAGAAAATCAAAAGCTAAGAGTCAGATGCTACTGGAAATATGACTAAACAACAAATTAGTGTTTTTGGCACATTTCTTTCTTTCACATAGTTGTTGATAGCTTAAATTTCTTCCTTGAAAAACTTTCTGTTCCTATCTTTTGGCCATATGTCTGTTGGGGAATAGCAATCTTATAAGTTTGAGTCATTTTCTTATAATATATCTTGGATATGAAATCTTTATTAGAGAAAGTTACTATACAAATTTTATTTTTTCCAGCTGTCTATTTCCCATCTAACACTAACAACATTACTTTTGTTCAGGTAAAACCTTTAAAATTTTATATTATAAAAATCATTCCTTTCTCTTCTGCAATAGCACCTAGTTCCCAGGGTTGTGAAGATAAATGAGACAACATTTTAAAGTGATTAGAACAGTGCTTGATATATAGGAAGTGCTTACTAAATACTTGTGTCCTTCTTTCCTTACAGTTCAGTGTCAATTTGGTTGTCCTAGATGTCCTAGAATTATATGCCTTTCCTTGTACTTTGCTTAATTTTATCAATGACTTATATAAAGATATAGATTTTCAGTTAGCATTAAGCTGGAAAGAGCCAAAATATCAGAAGCCAAAATATACTTTATAGACTAAATCACTGAGTATAATCTAATATGCTGTAATTTAGTAGAGATAAAGCAAAATCTAAGAATAGAGTTAAAAATTATAAGTAGAAGATGATGAAATATAATTAAATAACAGTTGCTCTGAAATTGGCCTTAATGTTTTTGATGTAACATGCAAGAAAACAAATATAATCTCAAATTGCAGTAACAGTTTGCTTATTAGAAATAAGGTGATAACCCTATTATAGTTTACTCTGGTCAGAACAAATATAGAATATTATGATCAGTTTGAGGTATCATAATTTAAGGACATTGGAAAAATTTTGTTGTTGTTTGATAGTGTTTTCAATAGCTTGACTTTTTTTGACCCTTTTTGGGATTTTCTTGGCAAAGATACTGGAGTGGTTTATCTCCAGCTTATTTTTCAGATAAAGAAACTGAGACAAACATGATTAAGTGACTTATGCAAGGTCACATAGCTACTAAGCATCGGAGGCCAGACTTTAACTCAGGAGATAAATCTTCCTGGCTTTGTCTCAGTATTCTATCCACAGAAGCCCATAGATAAAGATAAAGAGCGCCAAATTAGTGAAGGACTTTAAATCCATATCATATTAGAATCCATTGAAAAAATTGGGAAATTTTTATTTAGAGGAAAGGAGTATCAAAGAGGAAATTATAGCTATCTTCAAGTATTTGGAGAGTTTATGGAAGAGGGATTAAATGTATTCTGTTTTTCTCTAGGGGACAGAACCAGGAATAATTGGTGAAAGCTGAAAAAAAGCAAAGTTAGAATTGATGCCAGGAAGAATTTTGTAACATGTAGAGCTGTCCAAAAGTGGAATGGATGACCTGCAAGATCATGGTTTTCTCTTTGTTGGAAAACTCCAAGTAGGAGATGGATAACCACATATTGGATAAACTTATAGTGGGGGTTCCTTTTTGAGTTTTGAGTAACCATTTAAGTTCTTTCAAAGGATAAAATTCTGTGATTTGATTATTTTGTGATTTCAGTAGTTTCTATAATTTTTAGGAAACAACAAAATAAGTTCTTTCCTCACTGGAAGATTTGTTATCATCCAGTCATATAGGTTATCTTGAACTTTTTGTAACCCCATTTAGGGTTTTCTTGGCATAGATACTGAAATGCTTTACCATTCCTTCTCCAGCTCTTTATACAAATAAAGACACTGAAGCAAACAGGATTAAGTGACTTATCCATGGTCACCCAGCTAGCAAATGCCTGAGGCCATATTTGAATTCAGGAAAGGACTCTTCCTGACTTCAGACCTGGTGTTTTATGCACTGTGCCACCTAACTGGCCTTTTAGCAAGATCCTAGAGGGCAAGTCTACTTTTGTGGGAGGGGATCTTTGAACTAAAATCAATTCTCTGAAATTTAAATCAACCAAATTTAAATCACATTAAAATCAACCAAGCTAAGTAAAAGTTCTGGTAATAGAAATACAAGCAAAACAGTTCCTGCACATGAGGAATTTACATTTTTTTAAAACTATTATTAAAGCCTTTTATTTTCAAAATATATGCATGGATAATTTTCAACATTCCCTTATAAAACCTTGTGTCCCAATTTTTTTCCTCCCTTCCCTTAATAATCCAATATATGTTAAACATGTACAATTCTTCTATACGTATTTTCACAAATATCATGCTGCACAAGAAAAATCAGATCAAAGGGAAAAAAATGAGAAAGAAAACATAATGCAAGCAAACAACAAAAGTGAAAATACTGTTATACTCAACATAGTCCCACAGTCCTCTCTCTGAGTGCAGATGACTCTCTTTATCACGAGATCATTGGAAGTGACTTGAATCAACTCCTTATTGAAGAGAGTCCTGTCCATCAGAACTGATTATCTTATCATCTTGCTGTTGTTGTATATAATGATCTCCTGGTTTTGTTCATTTCACTTAGCATCTGTTCATGTAAGTCTCTCCAGGCCTCTCTGAAATCATTCTGATGATCGGGAATCCACTCTGTTTCCAGTTTCTTGCTATTACAAAAAGGGCTTTCACAAACATTTTTGCACATTCTCCCCTTTATGATCTCTTTGGAATATAGGCCCAGTAGAGTGCTGGATCAAAGGGTATACAGAGTTTGATAGCCCTTTGGGTATAGTTCCAAATTGTTCTCCAGAATGGTCGAATCAGCTTACAACTCTACCAACAATATAACAGTTTCCCAGTTTTCTCATATCCCCTCCAACAATCATCGTTATCTTTTCTTGTAGTGGTACCTCAGAGTTGTCTTAATTTATACTTCTCTGATCAATAGTGATTTAGAGCACTTTTTCATATGTCTAGAAATGGTTTTAATTTCTTCATATGAAATTGTCTGTTCATATCCTTTGTAGAATATGATATGTTCTATAATATGTATTTGTCAATTGGAGAATGGCTTAAATTCTTATAAATTTGAGTCAATTCTCTATATATTTTAGAAATGAAGCCTTTATCAGCACCTTGAAAGTAAAAATGTTTCCCAGTTTATTGTTTCCCTTCTAATCTTGTCTACATTAGTTTTGTTTGTATGAAAACTTTTTTTAACTTTATATAATCAAAATTATGCATTTTGTGTTCAATGATATACTCCAGTTCTTTGGCCACAAATTCCTTCTTTCTCCACAGATCTAAGAGATAAACTATACTTTGTTCTTCTAATTTGTTTAAAATATCACTTTATATGTCTAAATCATAAAATTTTGATCTTATCTTGTTTGGTATAGGGTGTTAGGTGTGAGGCAGTACTAGTTTCTGCCATAGTAATTTCCAATTTTCCCAGCAATTTTTGTCAATGATTTCTTATCCCAAAAGCTGGGATCTTTGAGTTTGTTAAACACTAGATTACTGTAGTCATTGGCTATTTTGTACTGTGAACCTAACCTATTCCATGATGGACTACTCTATTTCTTAGTCAGAATGCTTTTGATGACTGCTGCTTTATAATATAATTTTAGATCTGGTACAGCTAAGCCACCTTCGTTTGCAATTTTTTTCATTAATTCCCTTGAGATTCTTGATCTTATGTTCTTCCAGATGAATTCTGTTATTATTATTTTTTCTAGCTCTGTAATTTCTTGGGAGTTTGATGATATGGCACTGAATAAGTAGATTAATTTAGTTGTCATTTTTATTATGTTAACGAGCATTTAATATTTTTCCAATTGGTTAGATCTGATTTTATATGTGTGGAAAATGTTTTGTATTTCTATTCATATAGTTACTAATTTTGCCTTGGCAGGTAGACTCTCAAATATTTTATATTACCTACAATTATTTTAAATGGAATTTCTCTTTGTATCTCTTGATGCTGGATTTTGTTGGTAATATATAAAAATGCTGGTGGTTTATGTGGATTCATTTTGTAGAGAAATTTACATTCTAATAAGAAAAGGCAACCCACATTAAAAAGGATATGAAAAGTGGGAAAGAGAGGAAAAAGTTGATCACAGAAGGGTATAATATCAAAGTCCAGAGGATTAATATTTTAGAACTTTCACATAGCATAAAATACATAAAATTTTTAATATGGGCATTCAGAAAATTTTATACATCTTCTACAACTGAGCTTCTCTAATAATTTTTAAATTCTGTATTTGTCTTGTGTTATTTCCTTTTTGGATTTATCCATGTCTAAGGGAAGAACATGTAAGTCTCCTATGAAGATTATCATATTAAGATTATGATCATCAGATTTATGTTTTCCTATATTAATTAATTTTTATTTTTATTCATTTTCCCCTGAAAGTCAGCATTTGATTGTTGAGATTAATTTTATTTATGTTAATTTAGATCCTAGGCTAGTCCCAAAGGTTCTGCTTCCCATCATTCTTATTTATTTAATCTGATCCAAGTTCCTTGAACTTGCTTAAATTGTTATTTTTTTCTTTCTTTTTATTTATTTAAGTAATTTCTTCCCCAATTTTGGCTTTTTCCTTTCCCTGCCAAGTTAGGTGTGTGGTTCAAAATTCTTCCTCTGTGCCAATCTGTTTCCAACCTCCTGAAGAGGCACTATAGTTTAAGAAAAACACCGATAAGCTGAAGTATGTCCAAAGAAGGGAAGCCAGGATGATAAAAGTACTTGAGTTCATGTCATTTGAGAATCATAGAAGAAATTGAGCATATTTAGTCTAAAGAATAAAAGAATTGGGAGGGGAAGAGGAATGATACTTGTCTTCAAGTATTTGAAACACTGCCATCAGGAGAATAGATTAAACTCATTTGGCTCAAGAGGGCAGAACCAGCCGCAATGGGTGGAATTTGCAGAGTCAAATTTAGGCTTGATATTTGGCTAAATTTTTCCTAACAATAAGGGCTATTCAAAACTGGAATACTAGCATTGTTGATGCTCCTCAGAGGTTTTGAATGACCACTTGTCAAGTATGTTATAAAGGGGATTCCTTTATTCCTTTTGCATTTGGGTTGGATTAAATGGTCTCTGGAGTCCCTGTGATTTTGTGATTATTACTTATAATAACATTGTTAGTGATATCATTTTCCAAGAAATTTTCATTCTTTCTCTTTTTTATTATCCCTATCACTTGTTTATTCTGAATCATAGTCTTCCATTTCTCTTCCATTCCATTTCTCCTTTATGTTTAAAACTCATGAAAAGTACAATTGTTTGAACTCTCTTCTAGTCCATTTTATATTTAGTTTTTAAAAAATATTGCACTACTTTTCCTTCCCTTGAACATTTGTAGGTCACTCTCTCTTTTATCTTTAATCTATAATTTATTTTATTGTTTTTGGTGCGACCATTTGTTGTGCTTTTGTGTTGGGAATTACTTTGAACCACAAATCACAAAGGTTAAATAACACATTCCCTCTTTATTATGATCAGTTATTGCTACTGTCAATATATTCTATTTGAGAATTCTCCCATCCACACCCATGTTTTTCCAAACTAATTTTTTTTCCCCTGAGGCTGGGGTTAAGTGACTTGCCCAGGGTCACACAGCTAGGAAGTGTTAAGTGTCTGAGACCAGATTTGAACTCGGGTCCTCCTGAATTCAGGGCTGGTGCTCTATCCACTTTGCCACCTAGCTGCCCCCACACCCATGTTTTTAACCTTAGAGACTCATACATCTCCTTTTTCCAGATACAGCCCTAGAAAGCAAGGTCACACAGTTACCAAGTGTCTGAGGTTATGTATGCATTCAGGAAATGAATCTTTCTGACTTCAGGCCTGGTGCCTTATCCACTGTGCCACCTAGCTGCTCTTACAGAAAGGTCCTAGAAGGCATGGCTACTTTTGTATGAGGTGATCTTTGAACTAAAATAAATTTTCTGAAATTTTATCAAGTTTGTTGGGGGACCCTTGAAATCAACCAGGGTAGCTAGTCCTTGATTAAAAAAAAAAAAAATGATCTTTATTATTATGACTACATCCCCCATTATGAAGCTCCTATCTCTCATGGCACATATCTCTCATATCTCACACTTTCACCACAAGGACATTTGTTTATGGTGCTCTTTCTTTTCCTTTTCTTGGGAAAGACATATCTTCTGTTTTCTCTTCACACATCTTCTCTGCCTGCACTTCTATTATTCTTCGCTTTATTTTTCGAGAGTATTCTATTCTTTTGAGAGAATAAAGAAACTACCCTTCTTTTTCTGCTCAACTCCAGGCTGAGTAAGTATGGAGTATATATTTAGTTTTTCTCTGTCTTATCTCTCTTTTTCTCACCTCCAGTGATGTCTCTTTGAGTCAATTGGATAGTGCAAGGTATAGAGTGCTGGGCCTAGTTAGTGTAGTGTTCTCTAGTTTTCCTGGAGTCTTTGGGGCAGCCTTCCTTTCAGTTCAGTAATCACCACAAGGACAGCCAGGTGTTAAAGTACAAATCCTTTATTGTCTCCTTGCCTGGGGCTGAGCAGCTTTCTTAGAGGCCTTCCAGAGTCTTGGTTTCAGTGGAGAAAATGCAGGAGGCCAGGCCAGCCACCAAGAGCCTGACTGAAAGAATTTGTCTCCTTGGCTCTAAGAGCTTGTAGTGCGCTTGTCCTCTGTGGCTCTCAGTCCCTGCTTATATGCTCCACAATGAGTATAAACCAATTATATCACTAGGAAACCATTATTTGTTGTAAGATTAAATCAATTATACTGAACCATGCTGAATTAGATAACCATTGTCTCATCAATTCCATTTAGTTAGTACCTTGTAAGCATCCTTGTTTCAAGTTCAGAGGAAGACCTAAATTCAAATCTAGCCTTACTATATACTAGATACTTACTAGCTATATGACATCACTTAACTGCTGTCTGCCTTAGTTTCTTTAACTGTAAAATATATGATAAGAGAACCTATGAGAAAGGGTTATTATAATGATTAAAAAGTGTTTATTATAGTGCTTGGTACACCATATAAACACATGCTCCTCCCTCCATATTTCTGATAAGAAATGTTAATTCATTTGTAGGAGAGCATCAGTCTTAGGCCATGAAATAAAAATTCAGTTGTACCTCCTTTCTTCTTTCTGATTTTTAAAAACATTCCTTTAAATGATTAGCTTTTTATTCTTTGATGATACTGTTATGTTGTTTTATTTGTTTATTTATTTTTTGGTTTTGTTACAAAACACATCCATCCTAAGTGAGAGTATTCATTTCATTAATCAGTCATTTGTTCTAAATTGCATTTATTTTTCTTTTCTTTATTTCTCTTCTTCAAAGTATTTGAATTTTCAAATATTCTGCTTAACCCCAGGTCAGAAGAGTAACAGGGGCATCTTTCTGTTCATCTTCCTTAATTTATAATCAGACTCCATTTGGTAAGATATTTTATTTGTGTTTGAATCTTGAGCTTCTTTGCTTTTTTGGAATAGTTTATTACATTAACTTTTCTAAATCACTGCTAAGAGACATTGATAGCTGAGAGTCTACTAAATTAAAGTTCCTTACACCATAGAAATCACAGATCAAGGGATAAAAAAACAATAAGTCATATTTCCATAACTATGATTTACAGAGTACCTACTTTTAAAAAAATATTGAAACAACACTATGTGATTATTTTTATTATCCCTTTTGTACAGATGAGGAAACTCAAACTCAGAAAAGGAAATGGCTTGCCCAGAACTAATATCTAAAGCAGGAGTTGAGCTCAGAGCTTCCTTATGATGAGGTATAGCCAAATGATGAGGTCTAGATAAGGTACACCTAAATAAAATTAGGATTAGTTGAGGTCTAGTGACAGGTTCAGGGCACAGGGAGTTAAATGGAGCTTCCCTGCAACCCCTTTGGATTCAGCTCAAGGATACAAAGTTAAATGAGGTCTAGTGATGGCATAAGAGTCCCCTATAAATGAATTTACAGGCCCAAAAACCTAGATTGATTAAAAAAAAAAAAAAAAAAAAAAAAAAAAAAGGCTTATTGTAGGGTTTGGAAGTAAGGTTAAAGTCTGATTAGTAAAAGGAGTTAGACAGAGACAGAAATACACCATAAGTGGCCAACAGAGAGTCTGATGGTGCTTGCATGTTTCAACCCTCTGCCAAGAGATGATTCCAGGTTGGCTCTTTTATTTGCTTGAAGGGGCCTATGGGTGAAGTCCCAAGTTGATTCCTCGAGGGCCAGAACCCACCAGGTGAGGGTTGGGAAACCTGAGCAGATCATTAGAATGGGGGCTGGGTATAGCCCAAATTAGCTCAGACAAGGATCTCTCCCCTTGGAATACAAAAGGGTAGTTTTGACCAGATCTTGTAAATAAAAGGTCAGTCCCAAAGGGGGTTGGAGATCAGAAAAGGAATCTTAAAGGGGACTACGCCCACATCACTTATGGCAGATCTAGAAGGGACTATGCAAATCTTAAAGGGGACTACACCCGCATCACTTATGGCAGATCTAGAAGGGACTATGCATTACCTTCAAGTTTCCTCCTTGCACCTTATTCAACTAACAATATCTTCCCTGTAGGCAAGTCATATGTGAATTTGGTGGCAGGCCTGAACCTGGCAAGCATAGCATCCAAAGAAATAACAGTGATTAAGAAGGTGATAAATAGCTAAGCAGATTAATATGTTCTCCAAGAGCTGTTGTAAGGATGAATTCAGGAATATTACAAATGTAACTCATGCCTTTTGTACTATGTACTCTTTTCCCCTTGGGATACCTTAAAATTGCTTCCATGATGACTCCACTTTCATAGTTATGCATACACTGTTGCTTTAGCTGTATTACACAGTAATTTATCCTGTGATTTCTCAACCCAGCACTTCTTCCTTAGATCTGCTTTGAATTTTCCAGTCTTTTCCCCAATATGTTTCCCTCAAGATAAAAATTCAAATATTGCTGAGGACATTGTTTTCCCCACATACCACTCATGGAATTTGTATTTTTAAAACCCATCTCCTCTTAAAGCCCTTTGTTCTATCACTAGAAAATTCAGTTGTTCTAAACCATAAATGGTTTGGAATCCTAATTTCAATCAGCAGAGAACATTCAGAAAACCACAAATTTTGGAGTGAAAGGAAGTAAGTTAGAATCATAATTCTATGACTTATTGCATGTATGACCATGAGCAAGTCATTTCTCTTATTCTGGACTTCAATTTCCTTATCTATAAAATGAAGAAATTAGACAAAATGATCTCTAGTCTTTCATAGTATTTAAAGCTATCATGATATGGTTAAACCAAAGTCTGTACAATCCATGGCAAACTATTAGTATAAATCTTAAACTAAAAATTGTAATGGACTCTTCCTTTCACCTTATTCAATTAATTATAACTTCTCTGGAGGCAGGTCATATGTGCATCTGGTGGCAGGCCTGAACCTGAACATCTAATTCAACTTCCTCATTTTTCAAATAAGGAAACTAAGGAGAGCATGATTTCCTCTAAAAGTCATAGGCAGTGACAGAGAATATTTAAATTCATGCTTATTGCTCAGATGTAAATATTCTTCACATGATATATATTTTTTAATATAAGCACTTCAATGTCATTCTTGAAGTACTATTAAATGCAGCATACTTTTATATTCAGAGTTGGTACTTGTAATGTTCTTCTCTAGAATATTATGTTCTATAGAAGCAGGTTTCTTGGGGGGCTTCTGGAAGCAGCCTTCCTTTCAGTCTTGTGTAATAATCACCTCAAATGCAGCCAGGAGTTAAAGTCCAAAATCCTTTATTTTCTCCTTCAAAGTCTTGAATCTTTTCCTGGGTCCTGGTTAGCTTTCTTAGAGGCCTGTCTCTCTCCTTGGTTCCAAGTGCTCTTGCTGCTAGTCCTTTGTCTCTTCCAGCTTCTACCTCAAGCTCCCTCTGAATCCAAAGCCTCCAGCC
Source organism: Sminthopsis crassicaudata (assembly GCF_048593235.1). NCBI lineage: Eukaryota > Metazoa > Chordata > Mammalia > Dasyuromorphia > Dasyuridae > Sminthopsis > Sminthopsis crassicaudata. Next base: position 146,541,330 of record NC_133617.1, read on the forward strand.
AGCACAGAGGTAGAATATGGAATGAATCTGACTCTGCCTCCGAGACAGTGGGCTTGTTGGCTTTCCTCCTCATATATGCTCTCTTAAAGGTGTGAACTCTAATAAATACTAAGTACATAATCATTGTCTCTATCAGTTCCAGTGACTTAGCACCTTGTTTCAAGTTCGGGCCCATAACAGGTACTATGTTTGCTATTCAGTTAATTTTTTTCAGTATCACTTTTTATTCCTATTGTTGATACCTCTTTATACTCATCATAAATATCATTTATCCAGAGACCCACTATGGAGAAGACAAGAAGCAAGCCCATTGGACTAGTCTGAAACCCTCTCCTCCAAAGGTCCAACCAAAGATCCTGACCATCCAGATCCACAAGAACTTCCTCCTTCCAACACTGCACATGGAAAGCATTTAATAAATGTTTTTCTATTTCATCACTGGCCTCTGTCTCAAATTAGCTCAAAGATAAGAAGAGGAAGTCAAGAATGTCATAGATTTGTCAGGTGAGCTATGCGCAGTACACAGCATAGTTGGAAACTACAGTTTATCAGTAGGAGAACTTTCCAGAGCAGTGAGGAAACATCAAGAGCAGTCCATATTCCTCAATTCTGCCCACCTCCCAGCAAACCAAACATGATCTATTAGATAGAGCACTAGACAGAGTACTACAAAATCTTGTGTTTGAATCCTATCTTAGATACTTAGTAGCTATGTGACAGCAAATGAGTTACTTGTCTCTTCTGAAATTAGATATCCTAATCTGCAAAGGTAAATGGTAATAAATAGTAACAGTATTTAATCAAAGGATTGTTGAGACATTCAAATAATATAAAGTATTTTACAAACCTTCAAGTTCTATGTAAATATTAGCTACTATTTTAAAGTAGAAGCAAGAATTCTATCCTATTTCCCTTCATTTATATTTGCTTAAATAATCACACCAGATGTTCATTTCTTAATGTTTCTCTAAAAATGCTTCATGGCACTTCAAAGATTAAAAAACAAAGCAACATCATCAGACACTGTCAGAACAGCTATTTGACCATATTTAAAATATGAAAGTAATGCTATATGACAAAATTTAGAAACAAATGAATAAAATAAAATAACATCACGAATCAAAATGGAATTCTTCTTAAGCATCTTTTCATGTTGAACACTCATTGATCCTCTCCATTAAATAATTTTGTAAAGAACTATTATTTGGCCAAAGAATATCTACAATATTCTATTAGCATCTTTCCCCCATCATTTGCCATCAGTTACAGGTATTATCATATTGCCCCATGGATGCTATAGTTTTAGTATTACTAAATAAACATAAACTCAGGTCATCCTGACTCTAGAGCTTGTGCTCTATCCATTGTGCCACCTAGATGCCCTTTCAGTTATTTCCAATGAAAAATCTTTTAATATAAAAGATATAATTAAATGTTTCAGTGTCCCCTTCTATTTGGTTGGCTCTAGGCCTTTTAAGCAGGACCTGGAGTTTCAGCATTGTAAATAAACTCTGGAGAAAGCTTCCATGACATAACCATGATTGAAGGTTAGCAAGATTTATAGTCACATGTAGCATAATATATTTTTAAACATTACTTTTTATAATACCTGAATTATTAATGAATGAAAATTCTACCCTCAATGACATAAATTTTTAAGTGTGGGAAATATCTTTTACCTTTCTTTGTATTACTAGTACACAACCCAGTGCCTGACACATAATAAATATTTAATAAATGCTTATTGAATGACTGGCAAGTCAAGTGGTATACGTTATAGTGAATGCTCAAAATTCTAAGTGTACAATAACTTAGCGAGCAATGTTTAAACCCTGGGAAAACAAATCCTTTCTTGCTCTAGTTTATGGTAAATTTTGTTACTTTCAAAATTTTGCTGACCCAGTGGCATTTCAGTAATTGTTTCTTCTCAGCATATTCTTTCCCCCCTTTTGTATCTCACTTCTAAGTATATAGTAGTGTCTGTTAATAATTCCCTAATTAGCTCCCTGACATGTTGAACACTAATATTGTGATCAATTCCCACTTTTCTTCTACAAGCTAAACATTCTCAACAGCCTCTTTTGGCATGGTCTCCAGACAACTAACAATCCTTGCCATCTTCTTTTTGATGTGCTTTAATTTGCTTACTTCCTCTCTCAAATATGATACCCAGATTTGACTTCAATAAATTAGTTATGATTTAAACAAGGCAGAGTACAGCAGAGCCATCATTTCCTTTATTATAGACACTTTTGCCAAAGCTATTGAATTTTATGAGCTCTTAGTCCACCTACAGATCTTTTTTACAAGCCCTATTCTCTAAATATACTTCCCCAGTATTGTACTTATAAAACTAATTTTTTTAGAACCCACATGTAGAAATTTACACATATCCTTACTAAAGAAAATATGATTATTAATATTGCTTTCCCTTCATTCTCAAAGAGAAACAATGACATCATGGGAGGGATATCTTGAGTTGCTCATGAATGGATTTAAGTGAGTCAGAAATGTACAAAGTCATCAGTCTCACTCTGTTCTCCAGAGTCATTCAAATCCAGTGCTAAGACAAAAGTCAAGATGACTGGCAATGGCTTAGGATGCAGTGGGTGACCTTGGACTTTCTAAATTCAATTGAAATGTGATGAGACATGATCTAATGATATAGTCAGCAATATGTTAAAGTGGCTGATTTCATCAAATTTCCTGAATTCAAAAATCTCTGTGAAAATGAATTGGATATAGCTTACCAGATATTAAGCTGAACACACAAAAGGAAAAACAAAAATTTGTGGGTAAAAACTTGGGAAATAACATAAGAGGACTTAAATATTTAGAGCTCATACTCATCATCCCTCCCTTCCCTTTCCAACCCATTTCACATTTTAAGCATGGATAGTACAAACAGCAGTCATTTCTTTCAGGGTCTATTTGGGGAACCATGTGCCTGTACTGGTGGTTAGTTTTATCTCCCATTTTCCCACATACTCTTAAATGCTTCCTTTTGTGTGTTGTTTTTTTCCCCCTTGGAATGGGGCTCTTTGGGGACAAGACTGTTTTGGGTTTTATTTATACGTTCTTGTTATTTGTTGTTGAGTAATTTAAGTTATATCCCACGCTTTGTAAACCCATTTGGCATTTTCTTGGCAAAGATAATGGAATTGTTTGCCATTTTTTTCTCAGCTCATTTTGCTGAGGTTAAGGGACTTACCTGGGGTAACCCAGCTAGTAAGTGTCTGAGGCCAGATTTGAACTCAGGAAAATGAGTTTTCCTCATTCCAGGTCTGACACTCTTTGCACTATGCCACTTCACTGTTCCCCTTGTATTTGAATCCCTACTACTTAATACAGAACCTGGTCCATAGTGAGAGATTAACACAGTGTTTGTTTCTTTTCTCTGTTCCCTTTGCTCAAAGCACAACTCCTGTAGAATGTCTTTCTCAGTCACCAAATCTTCCCCCTTCAGATCATCATCCAGCTAATCTGCATATATGTGATATGTACCTAGTTATTTACATCTTCTCTCTCACATTAAAATAAAAGCTCTATGAGAGCATGGTTTGTTTTTGCCTGTCATTGTATCTCTAGAGTTTAACATATAAAAAAGTTAAATGATTGTTTATGGACTGTCCAAAAACTAGAAAACAAAAAATAAGCAAAACTAATATAAATACAAAAGAGAAAATATAGAAAATCATGAGAAAAAAATAAATGGAAACAGAAAGACTATATAAATGATAAACAAAACTAAAAGCTGATTCTTTGAAGAGATTATCAAAATTGAGAGACATTTAGCCAACATGATCAAAAGGAAAAGGTATGGAAGTCAAACTAACCAAAATTAAGATTGATTAAGATGAAGTTATAGTAGAAGAAAATAAAAGAGCTTATCAGAATATCCTCTATTTGGCCATATGTGATCCAAACTAAACATTGTGAAAATGAATTATTAGCTATGGAAATATAAAATAAATTCACATAATATGAAATAATACTTTAAGTAAGAGTAGAGGAGATTGTTGTCTTCAAGAATTTGAAGGGTCATCAAGAAGAAAAGGGGACCTCAAAGGTTTTTATTTTATTTTTTTTATTTTAACTTTTTATTGATAGAACATATGCCTGGGTAATTTTTTACATTATCCCTTGTACTCACTTCCGTTCTGACTTTTCCCTTCCCTCCCTCCAGCCCCTCCCTTAGATGGCAGGCAGTCTTAACATGTTAAATATGTTATAGTATATCCTAGATACAATATATGTGTACAGTACTGTATAGTTCTCTTGTTGCACAAAAAGAATTGAATTCAGAAGGTAAAAATAACCTGGGAAGAAAAAGAAAAATGTAAGTAGTCCACATTCATTTCTCAATGTTCCTTCTCTGGGTGTAGCTTATTCTGCCCATCATTGATCAATTGGAACTGAATTAGATCTTCTCTTTATCTAAGATATCCACTTCCATCAGAATACATCCTCATACAGTATTGTTGTTGAAGTGTATAATGATCTAATTCTGCTCGTTTCCGTCAGCATCAGTTCATGTAAGTCTTTCCAAGCCTCTCTATAGTCATCCTGCTGGTCAATTTTTACAGAACAATAATATTCCATAACATCCATATATCACAATTTACCCAACCATTCTCCAATTGATGGGCATCCATTCATTTTCCAGTTTCTAGCCATTACAAAAAGGGCCGCCACAAACATTTTGGCAAATACAGGTCCCTTTCCCTTCTTTAGTATCTCTTTGGGATATAGCCCCAGTGAACTCAAAGTTTAAAAAAAATGTTTAAAAAAATTGTTTTAAATGTAACTGAGGGAAAAATAAAAAAAAATTAAATATATTTTTAAAAGAACAGCAAAAGGAGCTATATAGTGCTATGTGTTGATTAGTCACAAAAGACAAAAATAAGGATCGCTGTTTGGTAGTTAAAGAAGGGAAGATTTCAGGTCAAGTGGGGATAGATAAAGAAATGCTGAATTTAGATTAAGGAACTAGGGTTGGAATCCTGACTTTGGCACTACAATGACTCTGAGAAAAACTTTTAATTCCATCTCCTCATCCAGAGCCCCAGTTTCCTCAGCTAAACAATAAGAGGAAGATTTCTTCCAATACAAAATCAATGATTTTATGGAAGAACTTTATTCAAATTAAAGCTATCCAAAGATTACGTGGGCAAATTGGCAAATAATGATTTTCCCATTCCTGAGGCTTCCAAGCATAAAATTGATGCTCAGCCATGAGTTGGACTACATGGCCTCTTAAAATCTTTTCAACTCTAAATTTCTAAATATCATTCATTCCAATTAAGAAATCCCCTCTGTAATTTATAGTCTATATTTGGAAAAATAAAATAATCAACTGTTAATTTCAGATAATTTTCGAGTATGTGAACGTTAAACCAAAGGGTACCTTAAAAAGTAGCAAGATAAGACTATAACTTTTGGCTTTTCTTCCCTGAAGTGGAAATATTACTAGATTTGGAGTTCTAAACCTGTATTTGATTTTAACCTCCTTAGGATTTAGTTCTAAATGCTATGACCCTATGTTTACTAATATTTCCTGGTGCCAAACTTACATGATAAGCCCTTTGGATAAGAACATAGGAAATAATGCTGACTGTTACCTGAAGATAGCAGCTCAAGAAGTGACATAGGCTGAAAAGAAGTCTAAAAGGTTTAAATACTACTTAATAATGGACTGTTAAAAAGGTGCTGAGTATGTGTGAGACATATTCCTCATCTTCCAAAGTTAATTTCATAGAAGACAATGACTTCTTCAAAATTTACTTTGCTACATTATCAGAGAAAATATTCTGGGTTATAAAAACACATGACTGTACTTACTAAGAGCATTATTTCCTATGTTGTTATCCAAAGGGCTTATCATGTAAGTTTGGCACCAGGAAATATTAGTAAACATAGGGTCATAGCATTTAGAATGAAATCCTAAGGAGGTTAAAATCAAATACAGGTTTAGAACTCCAAATCTAGTAATATTTCCACTTCTGGGAAGAAAAGCCAAAAGTTATAGTCTTATCTTGCTACTTTTTAAGGTACCCTTTGTTAAACCATACTCACATACTCGAAAATTATCTGAAATTAACAGTTGAATATTTTATTTTTCCAAATATATGCAAAGATAGTCTTTAACATTCACCTTTGCAAAACCTTATGTTCCAATTTTTTTTCTTTCTTCCTCGCCTCAAGACAACAAGCAATCTGATATAAGTTAAATATATGTAATTGAATGATATTTTAAAAGGAACAGGAAAAAAAATCCAACATCTAGATTATGAGCAGAGGATTTCTTGAGAATAACACAATAGTAAAAGATTCCTCCAAGTTATTATTGGAGGCTGGAGGTAGAGTATGGAGGGAGAAATGTTTTCCTGGTTGGTGAACATAGAGCCTCAATGTAAAGGCAATAAAATAGCACATTAGATAAAAAGCAAAAAATCTGAGTTCAAATCATGTCCCAAATGTATGACCTTGCATAAATCAGCTAATCTATCTGGTTCAACTGCCTTTAATCTGTAAAATTATCAGATTGAACTCAATGACCTATAAGATCCTTTCCAGCTCTAATTCTATATGATTCTGAGAATACATAGAACATGAGTCTAGTGTGTCAGCAAATTTTGGAGCAATTTGCCTTTTCCTCTGAGATCCAATGGTCATGCTTACTCCCCAGTTATGCTGGAAAATGGAAAGCAGACCCAGTCCATGATCCATGCATGCTTTGGATCCAATCTGAGCAACATAGAGAGACTACAGTCACATAAGGCTATTTAAGTCATTAAGGGTTATCTTTCTATTTTTCAATGCATTCTATTTTATAGAATCTCAGACTTGGATGATAATGCAAAGACCACATTTAATAACAAGAGCCAAAATCTCACAAATTCTTTTCCATGTAAACTTCAAACTGTATAACCTCAGTAAGAGAAAACATAGGTTGGACTTCCTTCCTCCCCCAACACTGCCTCCTGCCTCTAAACTCAGACTATTAGCTATGTTCTGTCAGACAAAAATTATAGTCTCTGAAATACCAGATAGTTCATAGGAGGTTATAAAAAATGACTTTATAATCCCCTCTCCATCATGTAAGGCAGACATATTTCAGCTTTCCAGAATTTCCCCATGTGGCCCAGTGCAGGACTTAATATTACAGAGAAACTCCCCATATGTGGTCTTGGGCAGAACTGTTTTATTCAGCTGTAGTGTGAGTCAGATGCTTTACTTGGTGTGGGTGATGAAGGAAGGACTAGGCCATGAAACAGAGGAGAAAGAAGGCCTTTCCTTCTCATTGAATGGAAATGTGAGAGAGAAAGGTACTAGGAGTTTATGGAAAGGGGTGGGGGAGAAGGGAAGGAGAGAAAGAAAGACAGAGGGGGAAAAGAGACAGAGATAGAGACAGAGAAACAGGCAGACAGAGAAGAGAAAGGAGAGCAGAGAGAGAGAGAGAGAGAGAGAGAGAGAGAGAGAGAGAGAGAGAGAGAGAGAGAGAGAGAGAAGAGAGAGAGAGAGAGAGAGAGAGAGAGACAGAGAGAGAGAGAGAGAGAGAGACAGAGAGAGACAGAGAGAGACAGAGAGAGACAGAGACAGAGACAGAGACAGAAGGAGAAAGAGAGGGAGAAGGAGAGAAGGGGAGAAGGGGAGAAGGGGGGAAGGGAAAAAGGGGAGAGAGGGAGATAGAGGAAAAGGAGAAGAGGGGGAGAAGGAGAGGGAGAGGCAGGGAGAGAGAAATAGCAGCTGCATCTTATAGCCACAATGTTTAATGAATCCTTTATCCAACAGACCAAATAACCTCCCTCAGCTTCTCTAATCTCCCCCACCTCCATCTCCTACCAAAAAGAAATCTCTCTGGAGACTTGGAGGATATAGATACCTGTGTCCATGTCAATGCTTAGAAAGTGATATACATGCATGATTTTATATACATATATATATGTATGTATGTTTGAAATATGATTAAGTTACTGAATACATCAAATCCAAGAGATATTTGCTTTTTAAGAAATTAATATTTCAGCTTTTGTTCCTATTATTGCTTCCTTTCTTCTCAATATTCAGTGGTAAGCCAAAAAGATTACTTATTCTCAGATAAAAGAATGAATGAGTGAATAAAAAAGAGGAAAGAGACAGCTCTCAGAAAGAATTTCCAGCTCTATGGCCCCAGAGTCAGTAACAACTTAGGGTCACAAATTTAGAGCTGGAAAAGACCTTGGATTTCAGAGTCCAATTCTTTCATATTACAGACGAGGAATCTCAAAAAAGGTTTGGTGAGTTACTGAGAGTTACATAATTAGTAAATGCTTGAGATAAGATTTTAACCCAGATGTTCCAAATTCCACGTCTAGTAATTTATCCATTACACCACGCTGCTTTCCACAATGCCATGCAATAAAGAATTATTGACTGTCCTTTTGTGTTGGCAAGTATTCAAAAAAAAGAATTAATTAGTCTCTATCCCATAAAACAGGGATTCTTAACTCTATCTCTCTTTGTCTCTCTGTCTCTGTGTGTGTGTGTAAGTGTGTATGTGTGTGTGTGATGGATACCTTTGACAGTTATTATGGTGAAACCTGTAGGATCACTCTCAAAATATTTTAAATGCACAAAATATAATAATATATTACAAAGGAAATCAATTGTGCTAAGATGTATTTGAGATATTTATACGTATGTGTGTGTATTTTTTAAAGTAATTGGACTTTAGGTTAAAAAACCTTTAAAAAGTCTTTTAAAAGACTGTGACTTAAAATATAGTAGTTTTAGAATCCTGGCAACAATAGAGTGTACCTAACAAAGATTAGTAAGAATTTTTTGCCTGGTATAAATTTACCAAGAGGATTTTAAAATATAAAAGATACAGGGAGAATAAAACTGCCTATATATGTACATCAAATATATACAAAGGAGAATAGCTACAATGAACAAAAAAGAATAACTTGACATCCTGAAGTTCACAGAATAGAACAAAGGAACCTGTAGAGAAATCTTTTGTCTATGTCAATATTAGTCAATTTATATCAAAATTTAAGTAACAAGCAAGAGAAACAAAAATTCTAACATAAGGAGACAAATTTGGCTTGGTGAGATGAAATTAGTGTTTCCATGAAGTAATTCCTTCTGGCATTTCTCATGGCGTTTCTCAGAAAATGTGTTTTTTTTCTGAATTTCAGATCCTGAGAAAAATCAATCAAGAAATCAGGGGAAAGTATCATAATTCTCTTTCAAAAATGAAAGTTTAACAATCAACATGAAAATGTCTCTACCTCAAATGAATCCACTGATGTCAAGTCAAAAAGCAAGAACAGAAAACACTAAAATGCAGAACTGAAGGTTAAAAACAACCTTTCTGGGAACCAGGACAGGAGTATATAAGAGTGAAATGATCATGATCAAATCAGTAAATGTTGCTTATAACTGTTGCCATGTTATAAGTATGTGTTCATGGCTCTGTCTGTTGCTAACAGGAGTCATTATTACAAATAAAATAAATATTAACAGGTTTATAATACAGTATTATACCTCATATACATCTTTGGTAGTATTCCAAGAAATGACAAATATTGAAAGCAAAATAAATCTTTAAATTGGTCATTTCAATACATCTCCTTCACAGGAGATATGAGAACTACAGTATTTGAAAACTTCCCAATACTATTCACTGATGTTTTCCAGGTATTTGAATATTCACTATAGGCTACAATGCCTTGTAAATACTATTATATTTAATATTTTATATCTATAAAACTAATGATATTTAGGTATTTACAATAATAAAGTATAAAAAATGTTAAGGGATAAGATAGTTCAGTCAACTTATTGTCTGATATGTTTTAAATCATTGTCACATATTTGTCATAATGAACTGTGTATTGATTATCCTTTTTTTTTCCACAGAAACCTCTGAATTTTACTACAACCCTATCAAAATGTCAATTGTTGATATTAAGATCATTCCTTAATTCCTTAATTCCTACTTAAAATATGTAAACAAGATATTATGAAAACTATAATATAACATGGTTTCAGGAATTCCAGTTTCTCATTCCTGAATACCAAAGATTAGAATGTAGAGACATTAAATGAAAACTATGGATAGAAAATTAATCTGGTTACATATAACTAAAATAAACAGGCTAAATGAAGCAAAGGATCTAGGAGGCTAGTATTGTACATTATGCAGTTATTCTTGTGATAAAAAAAAAAATCTAGGATATGCAGAGGACAAAAATATGATGGAGAGGATTTAGATAAGCCTCATTGGTGAAAAAAATAGAAGCATTTTTTTCCATTGGAGTATACTACAAAATACCCAAAGAAGAAAGAAAAAGTAGATAAGGACTTTAGAAAACTGATCACAGATATGTCACAGTGAAAAGAAAGTAATAATGGGAACTTCATTATACAGGTATAGTATTCTCTCTGTCAATAATAGCACAACCAATAACATTTTGGCTTTGATAATATCCTCCTTCAGTTTCTAAGTCTTTGATCATTTATTCACAGTACCTACTATGGGCTCAGCAATGTGTGAAGCACTAGGGGTACAAATAAGAAACAGAAAAACAATTTCTGTCTTCAAAATATATATATAAATATAAATATCATTTATAACTAAAAGAACTAATTGGGTTGATTGCTGAATAACAATCAAGGAAATCTTGATTGAAAACAATGGAAAGTAGACAAGGACTCTTGTCTGGATAAGGATATGTGTTAAATAGATTTTCAGAAACTGAAAGAGAATAGAGAATGGAAACTACAGTTGGATGAACTTGACTTCAAATATTGGGCAAGTTCTTAAACAAATGTTTAAAGCAATAGTTACTGGGAATTAGTGATTACTCAGAGCCATCATGGCCTCATGATGGGTTTTTTTCTGATGGGAATGCTTAATCTGGTAGATTAAGAAACTGCTATTGATAAAATTTTCCTAGGCTTTAGTGAAGCACTTGATAAAGTTTCTTATAACATTCTTGTGGAAGAGATGGAGGAAAGTGGACTAGATAATAATACAGTTAAATGTATATGAAAATTATTGAACTGATAGACCTCTCTTTATGACCTAAGACAAATTATTTATTTCAATTTTTTGTCTCAGTTTTATTATTTACAAAATATAAGGGTGAGATTATATGATATCTAAGATACTTTCCTGAGGCTGGGGTTAAGTGACTTGCCCAGGGTCACACAGCTAGGAAGTGTTAAGTGTCTGAGATCAGATTTGAATTGGGGTCCTCCTGAATTCAGGGTTGGTATTCTATCCACTGCGCCACCTAGCTGCCCCAATATCTGAGATACTTTCAACTTTATTTTGAATTAATTTTTGGAATGTTAGACTTACTTTTAATAGGCAAAAAAAATATTTTTGCTTTCTGTGTAGAGAGAAAGGAATAGATCTTAGAACATTTATTTAACGAATAAAAGTGCTGGACAGAAAATTAATGATTTTGTTTTGAATCATCGAATTAGTTAATCAGAGATTTTATTACATATACAAATATAATATATATATGTAAAATAAATATGATCAAGTCATATGTTTATATACATGAAATAGAAATGATGTAAAATGAAAAAGTGGCAATGAAATTCAAATTTTAAAAGAAATATTTTTATAATGTAATTCTAAAATTTGATGGCCAAATCTGGATGGAGTTTAATGAAAAGCCACCATGTTGAATCTTTGGAAAAGCTGAAGCCTTAAAACTAAACCCATGACCATGGCACACTACTGCCACCTGGTGACATTATACCTTAATACTCAGGGGACATTACAGGGAAATGGGGGACCCCCATAAAGAGTGGAAACAAAAAACAAAAATAAATTGTAAAGTGATAGTATTGTGACATGACATTACATCATAATCCTGTCAACAGTTTTAGTCATGTCCATAAATTGAAGGCAAGGTAAGTTCTGAGATATTTGTATTTAACATCCGGAGACTGTTGGGCAGTCTCTTGAAAAAACATTTCATTCTATGAACCAATTCAAGTGATGGCCTGCTAAAATAGTTTTGAGAACTTGAAAATATCTCCCAATATTTGGTTTTACTCTTCACATATATTTTATCACGTTCTAAATTGCCCAAATAGTTATTAAGCCCCTACCCAGAACTGTATTTTCTGTTGTCCAAGTACCACAAAAGCTAAATCAGGAGATTCCTTATTAATAGTCTAAACTAATTGGTAGATTCTTTGGCCATTACTACATATGAAACAAAGAAAACTACAAAAGTCCTGTAAACTAATTTAGCTCTTCTTTTTCCACTTGCACAATTATGGTGATAAAATAATGGGAATTGAAAGGTGACAATAAACACAATTTTAAGACTTTCTACAAGCATTATTTTGCATGTAAATGACATATCTCATAAATAACTAGTTTCTCATTCAGACAGTTCCAATGATCTTATAATGAAAAGAGCCATCCTCACTCAGAGAAAGGATTGTTGGGATTGAGTGTGGATTACAACATAGCATTTTCACTTTTTTTTTTTTTTAATTGTTGTTTGCTTGCATTTTGTTTTCTTTCTCATTTTTTTCCCTTTTTGATCTGATTTTTTTCTTGTGCACCATGATAATTGTAAAAATGTATATAGAAGAATTGCACATGTTTAACTTATTGGATTACTTGTCATCTAGGAGAGGCAGTAGAGGGAAGGGAAAGAACACAATTTAAAACACAAGGTTTTAGAAAGATGAATGTTGAAAACTATCCACGTTGTAAAAATCAACAGCTTTAATAAAATAAAATTAAATTAAATAAAAAAACATTTAAAAACAAATCAACAACAACAACAAAAGAACTAGTTTCTCTCCAAACTTGGATATTTTAAAAAAGGATCATGATAACCACTTGTGTGTGTTATAATGAGGATCTCTTCCATGTACAAGTTGGACTAGATAGCTCCCAAGCAATCTTTCACACTCAAATTCTGCAACTCTGCATTGTTGATATTATAAATACCAAATACAAGAACAATGTTTGTTAATGGGTAACGGTTCAAAATTTTTATTGATTAGATAATTAAGTGCCCAAATGTTTATTGATTGAATTGTCCAACAGTTTGAAAGTTGATAGACTACTGAAGAAATGTCTAATGGTTTATACCTAAACTATATTAATACTGACACCCTGATTATAAATAAAGCCCTATGAAATCAGAAGTTATGCAGTTAAATGGAAGAATTGCTCACTGATTCTCCTTATATAAGCAAACAAAAGTGATTGTGAAATTGGTTTCATCACAAGAATATGTGGGATAAGTAATCATGTAATTGAGTAGAGTTAGAATTAATTTAAAGGCTTGTTGCAAAGAATAGTCATTACTGTTTGATGTCAACATGGAAGGGAGTATCCAATGCTATGTCTTAGCTACTGTATTAGGTCCTGGGCTATTAGACAGGAAAAGATAATGACAAATGTTGGAGGGAATGTGGGAAAACTGGGGCACTGATACATTGTTGGTGGAACCGTGAACGGATCCAACCATTCTGGAGAGCAATTTGGAACTATGCTAAAAAAAGTTATCAAACTGTGCATACCCTTTGATCCAACAGTGTTTCTACTGGCATTATGTCCCAAAGAGATCCTAAAGGAGGGAAAGGGACTCTCATGTGCAAAAATGTTTGTGGCATCCCTCTTTGTAATGACAAGAAATTGGAGAACGGCTGAATAAATTATGGTATATGAATACTATGGAATACTATTGCTCTGTAAAAAAAAGACCAGCAAGATGATTTCAGAGAGGCTTGGAGAGATCTACATAAACTGATGCTAGGTGATATGAGAAGAACCAGGAGATCATAATACATGGCAACAACAAGACTATTCAATGATGAATTCTGATGGAAGTTGCTCTCTTCAATATTGAGATGATTCAAATCATTCCCACTCAGAGAGAGAACAGTGGGAACAGAGTATGGAACACAACATAGCATTCTCTTTCTCTCTGTTGTTATTTGCTTGCATTGTGTTTTCTTTTTCAGTTTTTCTACTTCTTCCTTTTTGATCTGATTTTTCTTGCACAACAAGATAACTGTATAAATATGTATACTGGAGATATATATAGATATATACTGGATCTAACATGTATTTCAACATATTTAACATGTATTGGACTACCTGCCAGCTAGGAAAAGGGTGGGGAGGAAGGAGGGGAAAATTTGTCACAAAAGGTTATACAAAGGTCAATGTTGGAAAAATTACTCATGCATATGCTTTGTAAATAAAAAGCTTCAATTAAAAAGAAAGTACAAGAAATGTAAAGATGTAGTAAGAAAAATGATTCACCAAATAAAGAATTAAGTGTTTTAATGGACTGCTTATTCAATGTGAGACAATATGATGTAACTGCCCCCCCCCAAAAAAAAATCTAATTAAATCTCTAGGTGAAATTAAACAACAGATAGTATATAGAAATAAAGAGATAATAGTTCAGCTAAATTCTGTCCTGTCCAGGATGTAGCAATGAAATATATTTATTAAACACTTACTATCAGACAGGTACTATGCTAGTTTCTTTATTTCTTAGCTCCTTTTCCTTCACTACCCCAACTTCCAACTCTCTTTTATATTTTGTCATCCCTTAGTAGAATGTAAAATTCTACTTCTTAAAAATAAAGACTACTTGGTTGTCTTTTTTTTTTTTTGGGGGGGGGGGGGAGGCTGGGGTTAAGTGACTTGCCCAGGGTCACCCAGCTAGGAAGTGTTAAGTGTCTGAGACCAAATTTGAACTCAGGTCCTCCTGACTTCAGGGCTGGTCTTCTATCCACTGCACCACCTAGCTGCCCCCCTGCTTGGTTGTCTTGGTTTTATACAATTCTGTTTCTCTTAGTCTTGTCTTTCTATCTGTCTCCCTCTTTCTTTGTCTCACTCTACTTTCATGTCCATGAACTCTGAAATTCCTTTATCTTTTCATAGTTTTTTTTTATTTTTATAACTTTCCCTTTGCCTTATGGATTCTAATTCCAATTCCTTGGCTCTTCAGTTCTTTTCCAGGTTCTCATTTTCACAATAGCTATAATCCCTTTCCTTTCCTATTTTAACCCCTTAGTGAATCATTTCAATTCTATCCTATTCTTGACACTCAAGTTTCATATCCTCTTATTCTATCACCAAACATGCCTTGAACAAACCCCCAACTTTATATATATATATATATATATATATATATATATATACACACACACATAAGTTATGTTGTAAAAGAAGCTCGCCAAAAGAAAAACATTTAAAGAATAAAGAATGTGAAAAAGAGTATGGTCCAATCTGCATTCAATTCTCTCTCTGTATGTGGGTAATCTTTTTTCATCATGAGTCCTCTGGAATTATCTTAAATCACTGTATTGTTATTGAGAATAGCTAAATCCTTCACAGTTGATTATCATACAATATTGCTACCACTCACTCACTTACTCCACTTTGCTCAATTCATGTAAGTCTTCTAGTTTTTTTTTTCTCCCTGAAATCAGCATATTTGTCATTTCTTATGGCACAATAATATTCCATTACATTTATATTCCATAACTCATTCAGCCATTCCCCAATTAATGGGCATCCCCTTAATTTCCAATTCTTGGCCACCACGAAAAGAACTGCTTCAAATATTTTTGTACAAATAGGTTCTTTTCCCTCTTTTTATCTCATTGGGATACAGAACTGATATTGGTATTGATATATGCATAGTTTGACAGCGCTTTGGGCCAAATCCTAACTTCAGATTATTTCCTCCATCTATTTCTTTGACTGTTTATATAGATGCCACTGAATGGAAAATCATAACCTTGTGCTAAGTGGATCCACTAGAAATTTATATGACATTATCTTAATTGGTTCTTCACTACAGAAAGGCAATCATTTTTACAATTCCCTCATTGATTCACTATTCTACTCACCCCAGAGCCTATCCCAAATCTTTCCATGCCTCCTTTAACCTCCTATCACATCTTTTTCTGGCACCCTTTCAAATGAGGCATTTGCCTCAAACTTCACTAAAAAGGGCACTCAAATGAAAATTTCCTATTCTTCCTCACCTCATAATGTTCAATTACAATCCCCAACTATTTTCTTCCCTACTCCCTGTATCATACAAAGAAGTAGAGCTTTTCCAAGGCAAGCTCTTCTACATGTATTTCTGATCTCATTTTGTCCTCTCTTTTCCAGTGAAATATCTCCTTTATAATCCTCACTCATTCAGTAATGTACAATCTCTCACTATCTACTAGTGGTTTCTCACTTCCTACAAGCATGCTCATCTAACTCATTAAAAAGAAAAAAAAAAAAACCTAATAATACAATCATCCTTTCTAGACTTTTACTATTTTCATCTCCTATTCATGGAAAAACTCATTGAAAAATCCATTTTTAATCAGTAGTTTCATTTCCTCTTCTCTCCCTTCTCAAGGCTCTGCAGTTTGGCTTCTGACCTCTTCATTCCTTTGAAACTCTTCTCTCCATATTTATCAATGATCTCTTAATTGCCCAATCACATGGCTTTTTTTTTTTTTTTTCCAGTCCTCATCCTTTTTTACTTCTTTGCAGCCTTTGGCACTGTTGAGCCTCATCCTACTGATCCTTGTCCTGGAAAATCTTTATTCTAGTATATCATTATACTACTGCCTCCTGATGTTGCCTATATCTACCTATCTGCCAATTCTTTCTCAATCATTCTTATTGCTTCTTCCAGGTCACATTCAGTAACTGTTCATGTCCTCCAAAGTTCTCTCTTTGACCCTCTTCCACTCTTCCTGTTTGTTACATCAGTTGGAGATCTCATCAGTTCCCATAGATTCAATTATTAGTTCTATGCACATGACTCTTAGCTCTATTTATCCAGCCTTAATCTCTTCCTTAACGTACATCTCACATTACCAATTGGATATATGAAATTGGATGCCTCATAATTATCTCCAACATTTATTCTCTTCCTCCTATTCAAATGTTCTTCTTTTCCAAATTTCTCTATTGCTGTTGAGGGCACTGCTATCCTCTCTGTCTTACTGACTTACTACACATTGTTATACTATACACCTTTCCTTCATAAACTTCATATATCTAATTTGTTGCCACATCTTGGTATTTCTACCTTTATAACATCTCTCATATATGAACCTATTTCTCCTTTACACCTTGCACAGGCTCTCATTATCTAAAACCTGGACCATTAAAATAGTCCACTTGTTGGTCTCTCTGACTCAATTTTCTCTCCATTCCAGTCTATCCTTTACTTACAAAGTGATCTTTCAAAAGCACATATCTGATTCTGTCAGCCTCCAATTCAGTATATTCCAGGGGTTCCCTATATGTATGGAATCAAATATAAATTTTTCTATTTGGCTTTTAAGGTCCTTTATAATTTTGCCTCTTCTTACCTCCTCATATTTACCATCAAGAGACACTATCCCACTTTTTCTTACTTGTCTGAATCACTATATCTCCCAACTCTATTTTTCTTCACTGACTGTCTCCCATGCCTGTATTCTTTTCTCACCTATGCCTACTGAAATTATTAGTTTCCTTCAATATTCAATTAAAATCCTACTTTCTGCAAGATGCCTTTTCTGCATCTGCTAATGACTTCCCTCTGAGATTATCTGCCATTTTCATTGCATATGTCTTACATGTATATAGTTCTGCATAGTGTTATGTTTATTAGAATGTGAGCCTTTTAGAGGCAAGGATCATATTTTTACCTATCTTTGTATCCTCAGCACTTAGCACTGTGGTTGGTACATAATGAACAAACAAACAACAACAAGAAATTTGTTGACCGTGAGGATGATATAGGTGAAAAAATTTATAGACAGATTACAATATATGACTAAAGATGACTTGTATTTGACACATAGCATAAAAGTTATCAGCAATTAGAAAAGATGATGAGTCAATTATGAAGCTAGGTCAACTGAAGAAAAGTTCAGTAGCCTAAGGGTCATATCAATAAACAAAAGATTGATTTTGTTGTTATTGTTGAACTCATTTTCTTTTTTTTTTTTAATTGCATCTCTAATTTATGGAATAAAACAAGCATTTCCATAACATAGTAGAGTATTAAAAAAAGATGTTTGTATATGAAAATGTCAATCTCTAATTGCTATTCCTTTCAAACATAAAACAAAATTGTCATGCAAATTTCTTTTTTCTCTCTCCCCACTCCCACCTTAAAATGACTACCATAGGTGGATATAGATACAGACATGTATGTATATGTATGTGTGTACAGTACAAAATTACTCTCTATATATTTATATTTATCAATTCTTTTTCTGGATGTAGATAGCATTTTTCTTCATCTTTAGCTAATTTGGGTTTTTATAATAGTCAAAATAACTCATACATTAAAGTCATTATTAAATATTGATGTTATATACAATGTTCTCTTGGTTCTGCTTATTTCACTCTTATTATTTTGAACAAGTCTTTCCATTTTTTGTAATCATTGAAATCATCATTTCTTATAGCATAGTAATATTCCATCACATTCATATACCCCAACTTGTTTGTCCATTTCCCAATTGATGAGCATTTCTACAATTTCCACTTCTTTGCCACAACAAAGAGAGTTTTTATAAAAGTTACAAAACCTATAAATTCTTTTGTTTTTTCCCTAATTTTCTTCAAAAAAAAAAAAAAAACACCAAGTAATAATATTGCTAGGTCAAAGGGTATAGGTAATTTAATAGCTCTTTGAGGATGATTCCATATTGCTTTCTAAAATGGTAGGATCAGTTCATCAACAATGAATTGGTGTCTCAATTTTTCACAATTCCTCCATTTGTCACTTTTATATTAATAGCCAAAAATATTAAATTATTAAATTAATATTAAAATACCTAAAGAGAGGTGTTGGAAAGAACTCCTATGGAACATTTAAAGAAGGATATAAGCAAGAATTCCACATCAGAAAATTTAAGTGGGCTTTAATCTGCACCATTGGAATGATAATATTCATTGATGAAATGAATCATGAAATCACCAATCCCTTGAAGCTTTAAAAGAGTATTAAATTAATAATAATAGCAAATATCAGAAGACAAAGTTCAATTCTACCAATAAGATCCTTTCCAGATTTGACACACTTCAGGATGTATTTAACTGGTCGACACATAGTTATGTTGACTCAGCTTTAATACAGGACAAGGAGGTCTTTATGTACCACAAATCTCATAAACCTCAGAGGTTTCCTGAATCATAATTGAATAGAAATTCACCTCATGATACCCCTGAGAGATCATGATCTTACCTTTGCTTAAAGATCTCAAGTATTGGACATCTCATTACCTTTCAAGAAAGCCTATTCCAAATTGGAAAACTCTATAGCGATGTTTCCATCATAGTCCTGCCTTCATGTAACTTCTACCTGGTACTTTCCTTTAGGCCTAAGCAATAAAAAAATCTAATTCTTTTATCTATATACCAGCTCACAAAATTATTGGAGGATAATATTTATGGCTCCTCTAAATTTTCTTTTGCTTGAGGCTAAAAATTCCCATTGGCTTTAGCCAATCTTAATAAAGATTAGTCTACCCTGACTCATGTTTTGGTTTCCTTTCATTAAACATGCTCCTGTTTGTCAATATCCTTCCTAAATAGTAGCAAAGAAAGCAGAAAAGAATATTCCAGATAAGGTGTGATCAGAGTACTTCCCTAATTCTGAATACTGGAAGGAAGGAAAGAAGGAGAAAAGCAGTATGGGGGTGGGAAAGGGAGTATGAGGGGAAGTGTTAGAAAAGAAAGAAAGAAAGGAGGGAAGAAAGAAGGGAGTGAAGAAGGGAGGGAGGGAAGAAAGGAGGGAAGAAAGAAAGAAAGGAGGGAAGGAAGGAAGAAAGGAGGGAATGGAGAAAGAAAGAAAGAAAGAAAGAAAGAAAGAAAGAAAGAAAGAAAGAAAAGAAAGAAAGAAAGAAAGAAAGAAAGAAAGAAAGAAAGAAAGAAAGAAAGAAAGAAAGAAAGAAAGAAAGAAAGAAAGAAAGAAAGAAAGAAAGAAAAGAAAGAAAGAAAAGAAGAAGAAGGAAGGAAGGAAGGAAGGAAGGAAGGAAGGAAGGAAGGAAGGAAGGAAGGAAGGAAGGAAGGAAGGAAGGAAGGAAG
Source organism: Sminthopsis crassicaudata (assembly GCF_048593235.1). Taxonomy (NCBI): domain Eukaryota; kingdom Metazoa; phylum Chordata; class Mammalia; order Dasyuromorphia; family Dasyuridae; genus Sminthopsis; species Sminthopsis crassicaudata. Next base: position 146,561,428 of record NC_133617.1, read on the forward strand.
GAAGGAAGGAAGGAAAGAAAGAAAGAAAGAAAGAAAGAAAGAAAGAAAGAAAGAAAGAAAGAAAGAAAGAAAGAAAGAAAGAAAGAAAGAAAGAAAGAAAGAAAGAAAGAAAGAAAGAAAGAAAGAAAGAAAGAAAGAAAGAAAGAAGGGGGTGGAGGGAGGGAGGGAGGGAAGAAAAGAGAGAGGGAAGAAAAGAGGGAGGGAGGAAAGAAGGAGGGAAGGAGGGAGGGAGGAAGGAAGGAAAGAAGGAAAGAAGGAAGAGGACACTTGTCCATTTTCCATCCTGTTTCATCTTTCCCATTGTTCAGGTTTTCAAAGATCATTAATATTAAACCAGCAATTTCTTCAGTATTCTTAGATTAAGTTCTTTTCAGTTTGGTGATGATCTCATTTAAGGTAATTAGTTGGTCACTTATCATCTCCTCTTTTATTCACTGCTTCAGGTCCATGTTAACCCTTTTTGTTCTTTCATTCCTAATATGAAAACATATGCTGATCATATCTGCTGCATAGCTTTGAACTTTAAGTCAGTTAGACCAAAAAAAAAAAAAAATCACTCAATATTCCCCAGTCAAATATAAATTAGAAAATTGGTCAGGTGTTTTGCTTGAACTTATTTCTCTTCTTTATAGACTATCCTCTAAATTTTAAAGGTCAACTGCCATTTGTTAGGTCAGTGATACTCTAACATTTTAGATAACTTATTTCCCCATTGACCAATGCTATTGTCATTAGTTTCAATGTAAAGTGATTCATGACCTCTGAAAAATCTCTATGTTTTATAAATGGCTTGTGTAGAAGTCAAAGCATAGACTCTTTTAGAGATAGATTTGTATAAGAACAAATCATCAATGATATCATTTCATAGAGAAGCCTTGGCTCCCAAATTCTCTATCCCATTCATACACAAAATTCATCTTGTTAAGACTAACAAAAGGAAAAATTATTACTTTTTAAGTGACTACATCATTAAGTGACAATATAAAAAATGGAGAATTGAATGAGCTGAATAATGATCTCTAAAATTTGTCTTTTCTTTCTGTATGCAGCTGGGACTACTGAGATATCCCCTGGAGTGGTGAAATCTGTCCTGAAATCTGTCCCTGTCCATCCTGTGGATCCTTTGCCTCCAGACACAGTAGGCTTGAACACTTCACCTCCTGAAAGTGCTTGCAAAACAGTATCTATCCACACACTGACTTGGGAAACTAGGGAATGTGCAGATAATATCCTAGTCACTAATACAGGTAGACAATGTATGACTTATCACCCAGGAGAAGTAGTAGCCTCAGGCTTAGTGATACAGACTCCTGATAGGCAATCTGGTGATATTTACCCAAATTTTGACTCCCAACAACAAAATCCAGGAATATTTTGGACTGTAGCTATTACAGCTGACTGTTTTATGCTAACCATACTAAGTTCCAAGTATATATATGAACTAGAGAATCATTATCGAATCAATTCCACTATATTAACACCTTGTTTCAAGTATATTTTTTCCAGGGTTCAGGCTCTCTACATCTCTTGCTTTCTTTTGTTTTAGAACACAGGGGGTCACACCCTCCCTGACTTCTCAGGAAAGGAGATGAAAACACCAAAAAAGAGGTGGTTATGCCCTTCCTGACTTCTCAGGAAGGTGAGAACACCAAAACCAATCCATTGTCAATTACTTCATGTATCAAGGAATCCAATGATTCCTGAAGGATTTGAAGTTTTGTATCAGTTGGGACTACTGAGATATCCCCTGGAGAAGTGAAATCTTTCCCTGTTTGACCTATAGATCCTTTGCCCCAGGCACAGTAGGCTTGACCATTTCACCTCCTGAGAGTGCTTACAAAACAGTGTCTATCCATACACTGATTTGGGAAATTGGAGAATGTGTAGATAATATCCTATGCTCACTATACTAAGTACTAAGTGTATATGTGAACTAGAGAACCATTATCTCATCAATTCCATTGAGTTAACACCTTGTTTCAAGTATACTTCTCTAGAATTCAGGCTTTCTACATCTTTCTCTTTCCTTCTTTTTAAAAAATTAAACCAGCTTTCTTTTCCCTTTATTTGTGATAAGGTGCTTTCACTAATCTTTCTCCATTATTAGTAGTGTGGAAAGGACCAGCCTCTTATAAATTTAGATATGATTTGAGGTTCTCCTGAAGAACTCTCCCCAACATACAGACGATAGATAGCTATATGTTTATGCATATATATGTATGTATGTATCTCTATGCATACATATATAACTCACCAGCTTGCCACATTCACCATTAAGGATTAAATTATTTGGTTCAACAAGGATTCCAAGTTGGGATGCCAATACCAGTGGGAGATATAAAAAACACAGATATCATCAACTTTAATGCCTAAGTGTGACCTATTTAAAAACAACAACAAAAACACAACAACAACAACAACAACAACAACAACAACACATAGTCATCTAGGAAGCTCCAGAAGAAATAAAGTACTCTGCAGGGATATTTTGCTCATAGAAAATAGAGATATATCTTTAGCAAATTACTGAAAAGTAGGAAGAATTACTGGAAACAGAGGAAATAGTGAAGAGGTATATGGTTATTTTGGAACTTGACTGTAAGTTTTTCCCAGTAGGAATAGTAGAAGAAAAAAGATACCAAAAGTTACCACAAGCTGCTAAATGAAAGGTTTAGTTTCAGAATCACTGGATTTTTTTTGGCAAAAGATCTGAATTCAAATTCTAGCTCTGTCAGTTATTACTTTTGTAAGTCATTCACCTTCTAATTTTCCCACTCTGTAAAATTAGGGGTCTGGAATCTTAAAAATTGTTTTGTTTCTAATCTTCCAAAATCAGAACTAGTAGACTCTCTTTTTGAAAGAAAGGCATTGGGTTGGGAAGTTCAAATAATAAGAGTAAGAAAGAAAGGCTATATCAACCAATTTCTTTGACCCTCTTTTTAAAAAAAAGTCTCAATACCCTAGTCTGAGAAAAATTATTTGAACTTTTGGGGGATATTCTTGGGGAAAGAGGGAATGAACATTATAAATAAATAAATAAATAAATAAATAAATAAATAATTAAAATAATAAATTAAAACAAAAACAAAGAATAATAAAACTGTTTAAAAGAAAATATTGAAGGGAACTACACATTATCTCTCAGTGTTCATTTTTTTTATATAATACAAATGATCTCTTTTAAAAATAAGTGAATTTCAAGGAGGCAGAGCCAAGACAGCAGAGAAGGTACATGCGTGATTCTGAGCTCCTCTCATATCCTCATTACCAATTTTAAAAATCAGCCTCAAAAATAGCACTAGCCTGGTAAGGTTCATGAAGATTGGAAGTACAACAACTCACCAGCAGAAGATAACTGGAATATTGCCAGAAAAGGTTTGTCCTGAGTGGCTGGAACAGATTGGAGTAGGGCAGGGATAGACTTGGGAGTGGGGGTGGCCTCTGTGGTTGGAAGGTTTATATAGAGCTCTCTGCCATAGCCTGACTGTTTGGCTTTGGTCGCAGAGTAGTGGACCAACAGAGAAATTGGAGCATAGGGTAGAGTGTACTCTGAGGGACACCAGAGCCTAACAGGATCTGGCTGTGCCCACCCAGGACTGGAAGTGACTCAGCCCAGACCATAACACAACTCTTCAGCAGCATTCTGCAGCAAGGGGTTGTAGTTGGGAGGCAGTCACAAACCTGCACAGTAAGGGGCACAGCCTGGGGCAGCCTCTCATCTGTACAGTGGGGAGCTTAGCCTGGGGTAGTGGAATTTCCCCAGTTTGACTATGCTCCTCAGGCAGAGACACTTACAGTGCTGTGAGGGATAGGGCAACTGCCTATAATCAAAGCCCTAGTTTGTGGGGGGCAGTGATACTTTTGCTCCTTAACCTCTAGCCCCAAGGCAGTTGCTAATCCTCACAGTGGGGCTCCTCACAGGGCACTTACACAGCCCAGCCCTTGATACCCAAGCCTAGTCACTTCTGTGTGGAGCTCTTTGCAGAGCACTCCCAGAGCACTCCCGCAGCTCAGCTGCTCCTTGCAGCTCATTGAGAGGACAGCTACTGTCCATATATTCATTCTTGCTCTGCAGAGGAAGCTGGTAATCTCCTTGCCCTGAACACAGACCCTAAAGGCTTTAAAAAAAATTGAGTAAAAACATCCCCAAGAGAAGAACTGATAGCTTCTATACAAAAAGAGAGCGGGTTTCCAATCCCGAGGAGACTAATAGCAAACAGTTTCCAGACAATACCCAAAATAATGCTCTCCTAGAAGAGACTATTAAAAATCTCAAAAGAGAGTTAGAAGAAAAATGGGGAAAGAAAAGAGAAGCTATGCAAGAGAGTAACAACCTACTGACATGTGAATTGGAAAAGGTAAACAACTTCTTGAAATGTGAATTGGAAAATGTAAAGAATTCACAAGAAGTGTAGGGAAACAGAATTAGTGAATTGGAAAAGGTAAAGAAATCACAGGAAAGTAGGATCTGTGAATTGCAAAAAAAAAAAAAAAAAAGAAAAAAGAATTCCCAAGAAAGTAGGATTTGTGAATTGGAAAAAGAAAATAAACTAAAAAACTAATTTAGTGAAATGGGAAAAAATTCCATAGAGCAAAACAACTCATTTAAAAACTCAATTGGACATATACAAAAAGAAGTAAAATAATCTAATGAAGAAAATAACTCATTAAAAATCAGAACTGAACAAATAGAAATGAATGATTCATTGAGACAAGAATCAGTCAAACAAAACCAAAAAAAAAAGAAAAAAAAAAAAAGAAAAACTGGAGAAAAATGTTAAATATCTAACGGGAAAAATGACAGACCTGGAAAATATATCTAGGAGAGATAATCTGAGGATTATTGGACTTCCTGAAAATTATGATGAAAAAAAAGAGCCTATTTTACAGGAAATCACCAAAGAGAACTGGCCAGAAGTAATAGAAACAGAAGGTAAAATAGGCATTGAAAGAATTTATCAAACACCTGAAAAAGAACCTAAAAAAAAAAAAAAATCCACAGAATATTGTGGCCAAATTTCAGAACTATCAGACTAAGGAAAAAATATTACAAGCAGCCAGGAAAAAACAATTCAAATACCGAGGTGCCACAATAAGGGTCACTCAAGATATGGCTGCCTCTATATTAAAGTATCAAAGGGCCTGGAATCTGATATTCTGAAAGGCAAAAGAAATTGGAATGCAGCCATGAATAAACTACCCAGCTAAGTTTAGCATTTTCTTCCATGGAAGAAGATGGACATTTAATGAAACAGATGAATTCCATTTGTTTCTAAGAAAAAAACCAGATCTAAACAAAAAATTTGATCTCCAACCACAAGACTCAAGAGAAGCAGAAAAAGGTAAAAGGGACTCTTGAGAACTGTATTTCTGTTGTGGGTATACATTAAGACCACATGTATATTTGATTGTACTGATATAACATAAAAAAGGGAAGTAGAAATGGAAAGGGGATGGTGTCAGAAAAAAGGAAAAGAGGAGATAAAAAGAGGGAAACTACATCCGACAAAGAGGCAAAGAACTATCATATCTGAGGGAAGTTAGAGAGGGGGAGCAACATTATGTGAATCTTACTCTCATCAGAAAACAATTGACATTTATTTTACAGAGAATTCTCTCTTACCTCATTAAAAAGAGGGAGAGGAAAAGGAAAAAGGAAAAGAGTAATAAGGGAAGGGTACAAGAAAGGGAAAGGGATTTAATGGGAGGAGGGAGGAATATTAAAGAGGGAGGGCTGTGTGACACAAGTGGGGCCCATAAGTTTAATATGGGTTCAGGGGGGACAAGGGAAATAAAGCATAATCTGGGGATAATATGATGGCAGGAAATACAGAATTAGTAATTTTAACTGTAAATGTGAATGGGATGAACTCTCCCATTAAGCGGAGGCAGATGGCAGACTGGATCAAAAGTCAGAACCCTACAATATGTTTGCTTACAGGAAACACATTTAAAGCAGGGAGATACTTACAGAGTAAAGGTAAAAAGCTGGAGCAGAATCTATCATGCTTGAAGTGAAGTCAAAAAAGCAGGGGTAGCCATCCTTATCTCAGATCAAGCAAAAGCAAAAATTGATCTAATCAAAAGAGATATGGAAGGAAACTATTATTTTGCTAAATGGTAGCATAGACAATGAAGCAATATCAATACTAAATATATATGCACCAAGTGGTATAGCATCTAACTTCCTAAAGGAGAAGTTAAGAGAATTGAAAGAAGAAATAATCAACAAAACTATAATAGTGGGAGATCTCAACCTTGCACTCTCAGAATTAGATAAATCAAACCACAAAACAAATAAGAAAGACATTAAAGGGGGAAATAGAATATTAGGAAAATTAGGTATGATAGATCTTTGGAGAAAACTTAATGGTGCTTCTTCTCAGCAGTTCATGGAACCTATACAAAAATTGACCATACATTAGGACATAAAGATCTCAAAATTAAATGCAGGAAGGCAGAAATAGTAAATGCTTTCTTTTAAGATCATGATGCAATAAAAACTACATTCAACAAAAAGTTAGGGGTAAATAGACCAAAAAGTAATTGGAAACTAAATAATCTCATCTTAAAGAATGGTTGGGTGAAACAGCAAATTATAGACACAATTAATAATTTCACTCAAGGTAATGACAATGATGAGACATCATACCAAAATTTTGTGGGATGCAGCTAAAGCGGTAATAAGGGGAAATTTTATATCTTTAGAGGCTTACTTGAATAAAATAGAGAAAGAGAAGATCAATGAATTGGGCTTGCAACTTAAAAAGCTAGAAAAAGACCAAATTAAAAACCCTCAATCAAATACTAAACTTGAAATTCTAAAATTAAAAAGAGAAATTAATAATATTGAAAGTAAAAAAAAACTATTGAACTAATAAATAAAACTAAGAGTTGGCTTTATGAAAAAAACAATAAAATAGATAAACCTTTGGTAAATCTGATTAGAAAAAGGAGAGAGGAAAATCAAATTGTTAGTCTTAAAAATGAAAAGGGGGAATTTTCCACCAATAAAGAGGAAATTAGAGAAATAATAATGAGTTTCTTTGCCCAACTTTATGCCAATAAATTTGATAACCTAAGTGAAATGGATGACTATCTTCAAAAATATAGGCTTCCCAGATTAACAGAGGAGGAAGTAAATTGCTTAAATAGTTCCATTTCAGAAAAAGAAATAGAACAAACTATTAATAAACTCCCTAAGAAAAAATCTCCAGGACCAGATGGATTACATGTGAATTCTACCAAACATTCAAAGAACAATTAGCGCCAATGCTATATAAACTATTTGAAAAAATAGGGAATGAAGGAATCCTACCAAATTCCTTTTATGACACAGACATGGTACTGATACCTAAACCAGGTAGATTGAAAACTGAGAAAGAAAACTATAGACCAATCTCCCTAATGAATATTGATGCTAAAATCTTAAATAAAATATTAGCAAAAAGACTACAGAAAATCATCCCCAGGATAATACATCATGATTAAGTAGGATTTATACCAGGAATGCAGGACTGGTACAATATTAGGAAAACTATCAGTATAATTGACCATATTAATAACCAAATAAACAAAAATCATATCATAATCTCAATAGATGCAGAAAAAGCATTTGATAAAGTCCAACATCAATTCCTATTAAAAGCACTTGAGAGTATAGGAATAAATGGACTTTTCCTTAAAATAATCAGTAGCATCTATTTAAAACCATCAGTAAGCATCATATGTAATGGGGATAAACTGCAACTATTCCCAATAAGATCAGGAGTGAAACAAGATTGCCCACTATCACCATTACTATTCAATATTGTATTAGAAATGCTATCTTTGGTAATAAGAGTGGAAAAAGAGATTAAAAGAATTAGAGTAGGTAATGAGGAAACCAAATTATCACTCTTTGCTGATGATATGATGGTATACTTAGAGAACCCCAAAAAATCTATTAGAAATAATCCACACCTTTAGCAAAATTGCAGGATATAAAATGAACCCACATAAATCATCAGCATTCTTATATGTCACTAACAAAATACAACAGTTAGGGTTACAAAGAGAAATTCCATTTAAAGTAACTACCGATAGTATAAAATATTTAGGAATCTATCTGCCAAGGAAAAATCAGAAACTTTATGAGCAAAACACAAAACACTTTCCACACAAATTATGTCTGATCTAACCAATTGGAAAAATATTAAATGCTTTTGGATAGGGTGAGCAAATATAATAAAGATGACAATGCTACCTAAGCTAATCTATTTATTTAGTGCTATACCAATCAGAATCCCAAAAAACTATTTTAATGACCTAGAAAAAATAACAACAAAATTCATATGGAAAAACAAAAGGTCAAGAATTTCAAGGGAATTAATGAAAAAAAAAAATCAAATGAAGGTGGCCTAGCTGTACCAGATCTAAAATTATATTATAAAGCAGCGTTTACCAAAACCATTTAGTCTTGGCTAAGAAATAGACTAGTTGATCAGTGGAATAGATTAGGTCCAAAGGACAAAATAATCAATAACTTTAATAATCTCATGTTTGACAAACCCAAGGACCCCAGCTTTTGGGATAAGAACTCAAAATTGCTGGGAAAATTGGAAATTAATATGGCAGAAACTAGGCATTGACCCACACTTAAAACTGTACACCAAAATCAGGTCAAAATGGGTTCATGACCATAAAGAATGAGATAAATAAATTAGAGAAACATAGGATAGTTTACCTCTCAGACCTGTGGAAGAGGAATGAATTTATGCCCAAAGAAGAACTAGAGGTCATTATTGATCACAAAATAGAAAACTTTGATTATGTCAAATTGAAAAGTTTTTGTACAAAGAAAACTAATGCAGATAAGATTAGAAGGGAAACAATAAACTGGGAAAATATTTTTACAGTCAAATGTTCCAATAAAGGCCTCATTTCCAAAATATATAGAGAATTGACTCTAATTTATAAGAAATCAAGCCATTCTCCAATTGATAAATGGTCAAAGGATATGAACAAACAATTCTCAGATGAAGAAATTGAAACTATTTCTAGCCATATGAAAAGATGCTCCAAGTCATTATTAATCAGAGAAATGCAAATTAAGACAACTCTGAGATACCACTACACACTTGTTAGATTGGCTAGAATGACCGGGAAAGATAACGTGCCATGTTGGAGGAAATGTGGGAAAACAGGGACACTGATACATTGTTGGTGGAATTGTGAATACATCCAGCTATTCTGGAGAGCAATTTGGAACTATACTCAAAAAGTTTCAAACAGCAGTGTTACTACTGGGCTTATATCCCAAAGAGATCTTGAAAAAGGGAAAGGGACCTGTATGTGCAACAATATTTGTGGCAGCCCTCTTTGTAGGAAACTAAGTGGATGCCATCAATTGGAGAATGGCTGAATAAATTGTGGTATATGAATATTATGGAATATTATTGTTCTGTAAGAGATGACCAACAGGATGATTTCAGAAAGGCCTGGAGAGACTTACATGAACTGATGCTGAGTGAAATGAGCAGGACCAGGAGATCATTGTATACTTCAACAACAATACTATATGATGATCAATTCTAATGGATGTGGCCATTTTCAACGATGAGATGAACCAAATCAGTTCCAAAGCAGTAATGAACTGAACCAGCTACACCCAGCGAAAGAACTCTGGGAGATGACTATGAACCACTACATAGAATTCCCAATCCCTCTATTTTTGTCCACCTGCATTTTTTATTTCCTTCACAGGCTAATTGTACACTATTTCAAAGTCCTATTCTTCTTGTGCAGCAAAATAACTGAATGGACATGTATACATACTTTAATATATTTAATATATTTAACATGTATTGGTCAACCTGCCATCTGGGTGGGGGGAAGGAGGGGAAAAATTAGAACAAAAGGTCTGGCAATTGTCAATGTTGTAAAATTACCCATGTATATATCTGGTAAATAAAAATTATTTTAAAAATGAGCAAATTTCAAACTTGTTTTTTTTTTTTTAGGTACTTGAAAGAAATTGGGGTAGGGGGAAGATAGATATAAACTTTTACAGGATTGATGTGGGATTCTCTTGTATTATAATAAATCTTGTGAATAACATGAACATAAGCCATCCATGTGATCTGTATGATTTGGGCACTTCTTGCTGCTCTGAGAATGACAATAAATTGTCATTAGCCATTATCTATTTGGGATATGTGTCTCTAAAGACTGAGAACAACCTCATCCAATGTTGGCCATTTCTCTAAACTGGCCAAATTACATTCATTTCCATGAGGAATAAAGGAATCTGTTACTGAAAAATGTAACCTTTTTTCATCAAGTATCATAGAAATGGTGCTATGTTCAAAGAATCACAGATCTAAAAACTTCAGTTACACTGAATGTTACCTGCTACTGGTTCAGCCCATATCCAAATAGGAATCTCTTTACACCAAGAGTGAGGGTAATCTGACCTGCAGGCCATATAAGACCCATGGAATCATCTGCTAAGAAAACCACAAGCAATGATGAGCTGAACACTAGTTACAACAATTTCCCACTGCCCAAATATTTATAAAATGGCCCTAGGAAGAAAAAATGTTCCCCACTACTGCTGTTAGCAGACAAGTGTTCCTCTAACTTGAAGACTTCTTATGAGAGAGAACAGACTACCCTCTCAGGCAACCTGTTCAAGTACAGAATTGCTCTATTGTAAGCAATTTTTTTCCTTGACAAAATGGAAATTTGCCTTTCTGTAACCTGCATCTATGGCTTCTAATTCTGCCCTCTGGAACTAAGCAGAACACATCTTATCTACATCAACAAATTTGAACACAGCTATTGTCCCCCCTACCCAAGTCTTCTCTTCTTCTTGTTAAACATCCCTAGTTACTCTAACCAAACTTTCTATGATATGGAATAAAAATCTTTCACATTTTGGTTGCCCTTTACTGGCAGTTCTTCAGATTATCAAATTGGATGTCAAGTCTCAAGATGATGGAGGTAATGGTAGAATTGGAAGAAGATTTGCCTTCAAGTGAGAATTCCTGTATTCACTCCCCATTCTTTCTTACTTACTTAGATTACTTACTGGCTACTTAGATTTTGAAGTTATTGTAAATGTCTTTTGAGTTTCCTCATAAAAAGACATTATAAATGATAAATCTGAAACCCTAAAAAATTTCTGATCATCACATAAAGAATTAATTTTTATTTTTATGTATCCATCACAAATGTCACTTAATTGTGAAATAAAGATGTTTTTGAAACTTGTCTCAATGCTTTCTAAGTTGTAGTAGGCACCTCCAAGATGATAAGACTTATGTACACAATTCCAACAACAGACTGAGTTTGCTACCTAGGACCTAGCTAATTAAATAGAAGCAATATGACATAGTATGTTGAACTTTTGAGCCACATAGACTTGATTCTCCTTCATATTAAACTATTCACAAATTATCTGGTTCTGAACAGTTAAAGTCTCTAAGATAAACTTTCTGAGTCTCAGTTTTGTTATCTGTAAAGTATGGATAATATGAGCATTTTTTCTATTATTCTTCTATTATTCTATTAGCCTTCTATTATTGGAGTAGTAAATATGAGCCTTGACTTCAGTGCTCTGTGTTTTCCCTTGGACACAGACGGGAATAGTATTGTTTTGAAGGGCTATTTGAAGATAAACAAAGTGTTGAACACATTGGGGTCAGGGCTCACACTTCTTGCATATAACTAGTGACATCTTAGATCAACAAAACATGCTCCACACCAGCTCTGGAGTTGACTCTAGTTCTAAAATCATAAAGAAACATTTTCATTTCTATGGATTGGTAGCTCTCAAGTAGTCCTAACTGCATCCCTGTACCTTATGGAGAAGTGGAGAGAATCTGATTCAACATTTTATTGTCCAGCTTCTTAAACTGTGGTTTGTGACACTACATAGGATCTTTGAGTGTGGGGATTATGAAGATATGATTTATTATCTGTAATTACTTGAATTGTATGCCTATTTTATATATCTATATACCCTGGTTCCCATAAAAATTTCTCAGGTTAAAAGTTGTTGGGGGTTAAAAAAAAAATTAAGAAGTTCTGTTCCAAGTCCTATCAGGATGCTTACCTCAAGAGCTACTTCTTACATTAAGTCTCTTCTGATGTGGTTCCCCATCCCATTCCCCCATCATTCCTATTACCTTGCATATATTCTATATTTACTTAAATTCCTATATGTTGTTTTCCCCAATAGATATAAGTTTTTCAGCAATAAGAATAATTTTATTTTTCTCTTTGTTTCCTGCATAACTATCAAAATACTATTCATAAAAGATTTTACTGTTACTCATTACTTAGAAATCTTCAGTGGCTCTCTATTGACTCTGGGATAAACTATTAATTCTTCAATGTGGTATTTAAAGTCCTCCATAATCTGGCTCCCACCTTCTCTTCCTACATTATTTTGTGTAAACTGTTGGATTTGACAATGAATGATTTCATCTATCATTGTACTTTTTTAATATAAGTGGTTCCTTCCCTCTCCTTCTCTGGAATGTATTCCTTCCTTACTTCTATCTCTTAGGATCTCTAACTTCCTTCAATGCATAGCTCAAGTTGCACCTCCAACAAGGTTTTCTAATTCCCCAGTTACTGGAGAACTAGAACTAGAATAGAGAACATCAGTTATTGGTGTTCTCTATTTTTCAAAATTAAAAAAAAAACTTTGTATATGTTTATGTATACATAATAGATACTCATCTTTGTATGTATTATTGTTTCTTAATCAAATATAGATAGCCAAGAGGTATCATGCATAAAGTTCACTTAGTGTTAAGAAGACCTGAGATCAAATCCTACTCCTGACATTCTCTTTATGACTTTATAACTGGATAAAATTAACTTAATTTCCCTCAGTCTTAGTTTCTTTAATTGTAAAATGAGAGAGTTGGACTCAATAGTCTCTAAAGACCCTTCTAAACTCCAAATCCAAGATCCTTCTCTTTTGGTTTATATATATTAGGAACTTTGCAAAAATTTAGTTGATTGAATTTGTGCATAAGTCATCAGTGTATATTCACCCATGCTTTGAAGTTTAAAAAAATGGAGATGTGGAAACACAATCAAGAAGCTATTTATCTGAGAGATCAATTGAGGAAGATCTATGTCCAAGTTATAACACTAGGCATCCCTGCACATTAAATTAGGTGTATATATGCAGGCCTATTATAGCCCAGACACAGAATTCACATGTAGATAAAGAGTATGTAGTATTATATATATCAGAATAGCATAAAATAAATAACTCAAATTTATAATTCTCATGAAAATGCATAGGATATTGTATTATATGTTTAGGTTTAATAACAAATTTACTGTATATGCATACATAAAACACACAAGCATACATATATATATGTGTATATATATATATATATATATATACACACACACACACACACATATATATATATATATATATATATATATATATATATATATATATATATATATATATATATGTAGTAAGGAAACATGCATTCATTAAATACATGGAATGTGCCAGACATTTTGCTAAACACTTGACAAATATTACCTAATTTAATTCTTACAATCTCAGAGCCAGATATTGTTATTCCCATTTTACTCTTGAGGAGAGTCTGTCCAAGGTCATTCAGCCAATAAGTGTCTGAGCTGAATTCAAATTCAAATCTTCCTGACTACAGGCTGATCATGCTAATTAACTATAAAACCTAGCTACTTCTGAGAAAAGGAAATAAAACCATTATTTATCCAAAGTAAAGGACATAGATACAGCTTTTGAAACTAATTATTTTCCATTTCATCTTTAATAAACAGAAGTTCAATTAATCCAAAGATCACATAAGATTATATAATCTTAAAAGTAATTAGGCATCTTCTTGCCAATTTAACATTCAGTGCAGGAAATCCTTCTATAATCTCTTTGAAATATGGGCACCCATTCTCTGTTTGGGCATGTCCAGCATTGGGGAATTCATTTCTTTACATGACAACCTGTCCTAGTTGTAGATGGCTTTGGAAGTTATTATTGGAAAATCCTCTTTATCTTTAATAGTAGTCAGTCCCTTTATAACTTCCCACTGATGCTTCTAATTCTGCTCTTTAAGGCCAACAAAAACAAGTTTAATTCCTTTGTTACATAACAGTCCTTCAAATATTTGAAATCAGTCATATTGTCCCATGCTCTTTAATCTACTTTTCTTCAGACTAAACAACTCTAATTATTTAAGGAGTTCCTCATTTTATGTAGTTACTAGACCTCCCTAGCATCTTGGTTCATCTCCTCTAAATACTGAATTTTCACAGCCCATCTTCCTGCCCAACGCAGAGAAACTCTATTGATCCTTCCATTTGACAAACTCTTGTGACAGGAAAAGTGGGCTCAACTCTTTGTAATCATTTGATCAAATAGTACAATTTGAGAGGTACAAAAATACCTATGAGGCTGGGCATTTTGGCACATGACTATAATCCAAATAGCTGGGAGAAGCAAAAGTTGATTACCTGAGCTCTGCAGTTCTGAGCTACTGTAGGGCTAAAGTCAATCAGATGTCTGTATTAAGACTTGAACCAGAGTGAATGGTCAGCAGACTACATAAGGAAGAGTGAATTGGCCTTATCTTGCTCAAAACCAGATCTTCATACTTCTTTCTAGTTTTGTCTAACCTATGCTGCCACATCTTTATACCACCCTCCATTTCCTTCATTCTCTCTTTCCAGTTTTCCTTAATATTATGCCTTCCTCCATTACAGTAAGATGTCTGAGGGAAGAAAATATTGTGTTTGCTTGTATTTGTATTCTCAACACTTAGCATCATGTCTGGCACACAATAAATGGTCAATAAGTGTTACAATGGCTAGAGCATTGGACCTTTACTTCCTTTTTAGAAATAATAGATAAATAGATTAGATAGACAGATAGATAGATAGTCAAATTAATAGACAGAAAGATAGAAAATAGATGGATGAATAGATAAATGGACAGATAAGATAGACTGATGAGTGGATAGATGGATGGGTGGATATACAGATAGATAGATGACAGATAGGTAGATAGATATTTAGATAGGGAGATAGATGATATAGCACTTGGTATTATTGAGTCTTTTCAATCATCTGACTCTCCCTGACTTTGTCAAAGATACTGAAATAGTTTGCCATTTTCTTCTTCATCTCATTTTACAGATGAGGAAACTGAGCCAAATAGAGTGAAGTAACTTACCCAGGGTCACACAACCAGTAAGTGTCTGGGTCAAGATTTAAACTCAGATTTTTCTAATCTAGGCCCAACATTTTGTTCACTGGAGCCACTGAACTGCCTGCTTCTAACTACTAGAACAGTCCAAAAATAACATGCCTTACACTGAGTGATAAATGAACTTCTCCCAACTGGAAGTCTTCTATCAAAGGTTACATGATCATTGTCAAGGATATTATTAGTAGGATCTATACTTTTGAGTGGAGTAAGATTTCTGAGCTCCATTCTCTCAGTATGGATTCTATGAGTCAACCTGGAGCAAAGCATCACTATAATCTATTGATTAGGAAAATAATTTGAGAAAAAGGGAGTTAAAGGGAAATAACTATGAGTAGGGTTTGAATAATGAAAAACTATGGACCATGAGAACAGCTAGAAAACTTGGGTATTCCATTTATATCTTCTTCCTCAGCCATGCTCATCAAGTTAATTCTTAAGGGATTAAAAACATTAAAAAAAAGACTTTCCATTTCAATATCTTCTATATACCTGGAGGCTTTGTCCACAGAATCAGATATTCATAGTCTTTAACAACTAGAATTGACTTTGAAAATCCACAGAATTTTTGAGAAGAGATTTTCCTTGGAAATATTTGGCTTTCTTCCATGAAGGGTAAAAAAACAAAAAAACAAACAAACAAAAAAAAAAAAAAAAACTGGACTTGGCTCTGCTTATCACCAGCCAGGATTCAGCTCCTAGGTAAAGAAAGGGAAGCAGTAGATAGAGAAGGTAGAGAGTAGAAATCAGGTTCCAGAAAATACTGAGTAAGTCTTCCAAGGCAGAGAGCCAGGTATATCACATATAGCTGCTAATAGATGGCAGTAGGGCAGTTATGCTAGGTGCAGTGCACACAATGGCTATAGTCCCATGCCACCAGCTTCTCACGTGAAGAAGAAATATGGATCTGGGAACTGCTTCAAGGATCTTATGCATAGGGGAAGGAAAAGGCTGAATCAATAGGATTGCTTGAGATTCTCAGATAGGGGATGGAAGGAAATGAAAATTGAAATTGAAAATGAACATACTCAATATATCTTTTAATTGTTATCTACTTTTCTCAACTTCTTTTTATGTTTCACATTAAATGTAACACCAAAAAAAACCTCTTAAACAAAGTCAATGAAGTGTTAAAGGACAGATTGTTGAATAGAAAATAATAATAGAGTTTCTGGGAAAGTTATCAAATTCAAGAGATTAGAAGAGACCTAGAGATTATTTCAGAATCAACCAGATAAAAAAGATACACAATATAAAACACAATATAAAATCATAGAAATTGAGGAGATGGGAAAGAGAGCCAAAATCTTATATGAAAAAAAAAACATCATATAGAAAATGTATCCAGCTCTGGACATCATATTTTAAGAAAGATATTTGGAAAAGACATCAGGAAGGGCAGCTAGGTAGTGCAGTGGATAGAACACCAGCCTTGAATTCAGGAGGACCAGAGTTCAAATCTGATCTCAGACACTTAACACTTCCTAGCTGTGTGACCCTGGGCAAGTCACTTAACCCCAGCCTCAGGGGGGGGGAAAAAAAAAAGAAAGAAAAGAAAAGACATCAGGAAAAATGGAATGTGTTCAAGGGAATGGTGACCAAGATGGTGTGAGAATCAGAAATCCTAATTGGTAATATTTACTTTAGTGAAGAGAAGAGACTTTACATGGAAATTATATTTTTAAGTAAATATTTGAAAACCTTTAATATAGAAAAATAGAATACATTTGTTTGGGATGGATTTGGAGAGCAGAAGTAGGAACAATGGTTGAAAGGTACCATAAAGCACATTTTGGCTAGCACTTTTCCAACAATTAGAGCTGATTGAAAATGAAATGAATTGACTTGAAGTGAGCTTTGATTGCCTTGAAATGGGCTGCCTTGAAGAGGTAGAGATAAAGACTACAGGCTCTTTAATGGAGCAGCTAGATGGTGTAGTAGAGTACAGGGCCTGGAGTCAGGATGACTCATTGTCCTGAATTCAAATCTGCCTTCACACACTTATTAGGTATGTGACCTTGGAAAAATAATACTGTTTTCCTCAGTTTCCTCATCTGGAAGATGAATTTAAGAAAGAAATAGCAAACTACTCCACTATCTTTGCCAAGAAAACACCAAATGGAGTCACAAAGAAGTATACATGACTGAAAAATAATAACAAGAGGTCTTTAATAATCAGAATCTGGATGATAATTTGTTAGAAATGATGTAAAAAGATTCTCTCTCAAGTCTGGTTTGGACTTATGGTACAATGGAAGGAGCCAGTGCCCCTATTAACTTTGAACTGTAGCATTACCCTAGGTGAATCATTTAACTTCTCTGTCCTTCATTTTCCTAATCCATAAAACATTTTTTTAAGAGTATTAGATGATTTTTAGAATCTTTTCCATTCTCAGATCTATGAATCTATGATCTTATGATAAGATAGTTTTCCTTCTCTAAGATTCTCTGATTCCATAATCAGTCACTGTGACCTTATAGCTGAGCACCAATCAGAATGGCTGTACTGAGGAATGGTTCACAAATGCCTCATACCCTAGAGCAAGATTGAGCATTTATGGTTTTAGAACCAACTTGTCTATTCTACTGTCTCTAGTAAAGTCGCCAAGAAAGATGGTTCCCATCAGTATTTACTGAAAAACTTATTACTCTATTAATTCAGCTCAGAAGAGGACAGCACTCCCAAAGCTACTCTGTGGAATCCTCAAGGTTCCTTTCTTTCAACAATTATTACTAAGCATTTATTTAATGAATAATATGTGCAAAATATTTCCCTGGGGACTTAGGGCACAAAGGCAAAAAGGAAAGGTTATTATGTTCATTGATTCCTTCCCCCCCCCAAAATTTTTTTTTTATTAAGCACCAGTGGTATATAAATAGATCAAAGGAGATAGAATATTTAAAGTTCTTTGTAAACATTAAAGCAGTTAGATGGCATATAGGTATAAGATCACTGGACTTCATATATAAAGTATTACATTGTCTTTATGGAACATCTATATTGTATTTTGGTTATTCTTTGTTGGGATAGTACAAAATGGAGTTAATTTATACCAGGAAGCATTTAAGCTACATATTCATTCATTTATTAATTCATTAACATATATATATTCATTCCTGGTGGTACAGGGAATAGAGCAATGGCCCTTTGTTCCTCAGGAAAACCTGAGCTTAAAGACTACCTCAGTTATTTATTAGTTCCTATGTGACCCTAGAAAACTCATTTAACCTGCATCAGTTTCCTCATCTGTGAAAAGGGGATGATAATTTCATCTATTTCATAGGGTTGTTCTGAGAACCAAATGAGACAATATGTATAAAGCATATTTTATAAACCTAAAAGTGTCATATGAATATCATTATTATGCAAATTATTATATCATTATACATAAATTATCATTGTTGTTATTGCTACTGTAGTTTTTCTACAAGGCCTTATAAAAAAAGTGATTGGGGGGAAACTTATTAGAATTCTCTTCTATACTGAACACCCCACCTCCATTTGCTAGCAGAACTCATTACTCATTTTCCATTTAGCATCATGTTTCATCTTTCTTCCTACATATTCATGGATTCAGGATAAATTAGTCATCAGAGCCAAGGAGAGAGTCATGATGGGCAGGAGCATTCAATCACAGAAATACAACAATACAAAACAATCCCAAGAAGAAAAGGAGCATCATTCAAACTGAGTCAAAGCTATGACTTGGAACATGAAGGATCTCAACTCCAACATTTACATTGAATTTGATAAAGGGCAAGGGGGGTGGAAAGGGAAGGGAAGCTGAGCTCTTTCAAACCCTAATCAGAGGATCCCCAGATGACTTTAAAAAGTTCAGCACGTCTTTTGAGTAAATAGCCTGCAAAAAAAAAAAAAAAAAAAAAAAAAAAAAAAAAACCCTAGTAAACCAAGAGGGAGGCAAAAAGATACCGTCTGCATCCAACAATACCTTGGGATTAGCAGGCCTGGCAACAAGGATGTCGGAGGAAAATTCCATTTTGGCAGCCTGGTCAGGATCCACATGGAGCCTGAAATGTTGTTTCCAAATATCAAATTAACAGTAAACCCCCGTCTCCAGTTTCTCCCGAGCTTCATTCCTCAGACATTCAGATCACTGACTGTTTCAGTCCCACCAAGGCGTTTGGGAAACAAAATAGTCTTGGTGGCATTTCCAGTCTAACATTTTACTCAAATGGGCATTGTACAATCCGTCGGATTGTTTAACAGAAATCAGGTGCAAGGGTCAACAAACCTGACTCAGCTATGAAGTTACTAAAAGAGTCCAAGTTGATAGATTAAGGGGGGAAAAAACCTAAAACTAAAACAAACTCCGATAGGATTTCAAGATTGTAAATGAGCTGTCCGATAAAACTGCATTGAGAGGGAAAGGTAGCAAGGGAACTCAACCCCCCAGGGATAACTAGAGTCATTATGTGCCTGTGAGACCGAGCTGGGAAACTGTTAAAATCTAATCAGGAAGCACATTTGCATGTTAAAGGGCTCGAAATCTACAGATCCCTCCTGGAAAATTATCATTCCCCCTCCTCTCCTGGGGAGAAAGAGGCTTGGATACTCTGGACTATGGCCAATGGGTACAATCTTCGCTAGTCTAGGCCATCACAGAGGAGTGTTTTCATGAATGGAGTGTCCCAGGGAATCAGGGGGAAAAAAAAAAGGTGGGGTGGGGGGAAGGTTGTGAAAAACAAACACTCTATGTGAGAAGGAGAAATTTGCCTGGATCTGATGTCTTAATTTTTTGGCTTCTCTCTCACCCACCACAATTGTGTGGTCTGTTTTTAGAGAAGGGAAAAGCCAAAAAGCCCTCCCTGCAGCCAGTGCTCCAATGTCTCGGGACTGGAGTCAGGTTTCCATTAAACAACTGAAGGCAACATTGTTGTCATATATGTGTTATTATCAAATCTTTGGTGGATAAAGACCATACCCAGCAGTAGAGAGAGCTGTGCCAAATCCAGAGAAATGTGTCTGTTTGAAGGGGGGGGGGGGGGGGGGGGGAGGAGGCGGGGGAGGAGCTTTTCTTATACTACTGAGAAAACATCTGTTGCTAATACAATTTGGTTTAGAAGATTGACTAGTAGCTGGGTCCCTTAGGAGACAGATTGATCTCACAAGCAATATATTCATTTTAAGAAGAAAATGTTTACTAATGTTTCAGTGCACTGCCTCTTTGCAAGGCACAGCAGGCTAAGGAGAGATCAGAGAAGATAAAACAGACACAAAGAGGAAAATATATAACTTCAAACAGAAAAACAGGCAGGTATCCAAAAGAACAAGATATAGTCCTAGTATGGTTGGAGCCTTCAAATTCTGTGTCTCTGTGCTTGTCTCTCTGTGTCTTCTCTGTGCCTTTCTGTTCTCTCTCTGTCTCTCTCTGTCTCTGTCCCTGTGTCTGTCTCTGTCTTGATTTTGTTGAGGTATGAGAAATGAGGAGTGAGAGATATCCTACTCCATTGCTGTTAGGGTATCTCATCCTTCATTTCTCACACCTCAACAATTTCTTCCTTCCCTCTCTCCCTCTTCCCCTTTCCTCTCTTTCTCTCACCACTCTCTATCTCTCCTTTCCCTCTTATGTCTCTGTCTCTGCCTCTATCTCAGTTTTTCTGTCTCTCTTTGTCTATCTCTCCTTTCCTCTCTTCTCTGTGTCTCTGTCTGCCTCTCTGTCTTGGTCTCTCTTTGCATCTCTCTCTATCACCTCTTTCCCTCTCTTTCTGTCTCCCCTATCACATTCTTTGTCTCTCTATGTCTCTTTTCCTTCATCCTTTCTCTCTCTTGTCTTTCCTTTCTGTCTTCTCTCTCTTCCTATATCCTCTCTGTCTCATCTCTTTGTCTTTCTCCCAACCTCCTCTTCCCTCCCCCACAACTTGGCCCTAAACCACTTGAAGTACATAATGTAGCTTCTATGTTGAGGTGGGAGTGAGAGAAGAGAGGGCAAAGACTGAAAAACGTGCCTGAATATGCTCTGATCAAATCAATTATTCAATTTATGTGTAATCCTTGATCCTTTATTCTTGGAAGGTCATAAATTTAAAACTGGGAGGGACCTTAGAGAAAATCTAGTCTGTCTATATCTCACTCCCCTAATTTTATACAGGAGGAAACTGAGGTCCAGACACATTCAGTGACTTAGCCAAAGTTACACAGGCAAATAGCTAGTATCTCTTCTCTTCTCTTCCCCCGCTTACTTGTTGATTATACTACTACTTGGATATATCTCTACTCAAATAAAAGGATATTGAAAGTAGCAAGTCATTGTAACAACTGAAATTTTTTTACAACTGAAAGTGTCCCCCTAAAATTATCTTATCCAATCCCCAAATCAGGTAGTTCAGTTTAGAACTAATGATCCCATGCCTTATGAATACATATAGTTCTCCAAACAAATATGAAGAAACATTATTTAAGTGTAGTGATGTCACCTTTAATAGGGATATCATTGTTTGAGTGTGGTTAGGCTTCTTTCCAATATACGCTACATAACCAAAATGAGATCTTTAGAGAAAGAAAACTATACAAATGAAATTGAAAATATCACTAGTCACAAGTTACATCTAAGTTTTATATGATTTCAGTTGTACTACTTTATGATGATATGATCAGATTTGGGACAAACGTTCAGACAAATGGAATATATCTTTTTAAAGACCTAAAATATTACACTGTAGAGAATAAGAGAAACTACCATCAAGAGCAAATGATCCTTTCATAGAAACACTAAAATATCAATTATTCTCCTGATTGTAGCTTTCTGTTGGTGACAGTGTTAAATCCTTAGTCTGCTTTTTATCAGGCTGGTCATTTTCCATCAGTCTTCTCCAAGTTCTTAGAATTTCATTAAAAAGTTGAATAGTAGGTATAATTGCTTTAAAAGTGTTTTTGACTTATAACTCAACTACCATAACAATTTGAGATTATCTACTGATGCTAATTATTGAAGCTAGATCCTTTTACTGAAAACTTTCTTTGTCCTTTTTGATCCTACCTCATTTTCCATCTGTAGTGTCTTCCCAAGTCTTATGTAGACTACCTCTTTGGGATGGCTGCTCACCCAAACACATATTACTGTCTGCCCAGACATGACCCTGCACAAATCAGGCCCTCACTGTCTCTTGCCTGAACTATTTTCATTATCTCCTGATGGGTCTCTCTGCCTCATTTCTCTTCCCAGTCCAATCCATCTATTACTCATTTACCTAACTTTGTATCCCACTGCATTCCCCAATTTGTTAACTTCCAGCGGTTCCCTATTATCTCTAGAATAAAATATAAAGCCTTCCATTGGATATTTAAAGGTCTTCACATTCTGGTCCCTTTCTACCTTTCCAGTCTTCATATACCTTGTTTTCCTCAATTCTAAAAGTCAACTACACTGACCCAATTGTTCTTTCCCACCCACACCAATTCATCTTTCAGAAAATGACTTTGTGCATTTTCTCTGTCTGACTGCAATGTTTGGAACTCTCTTCCATTCTGACTTGGCTAAAATCAGTCTTCTACATGAGCCTTGTGTACCAATTTTTCATGTTTGTCTCTCCGATTAGATGTGTTCTCTGAGGAAAGGAAAATTTTTTGCTTTTGTTTTTATCCTCATCTCTTAACACAGGATGTACTTTAAAAACTAATTGAATGAATGATAATATTTTATCATCCATTGGTTTTTGTTATATGAATAGTTAGGCTAGAATTTTTTTGATTATGGATCTCACTTTGGAAGTAGATATTCTTGGATTTAATGCAATCAGTACTATGTTGATTTTAGAGAGGAACAGCTAGAGGATGTAGCCATCCATTAAAAAGTCCATCTTCCAAATGGAACTTAGCATAGTCTAAAGTGGCAAAGAGAACAGCAGCTCTGGTAAGTATATATGATGTCAATGATGTCAAACAAAGTTGTGTCTCCTGTTATTGGTCTTACTGTAGCTGTCCTCATTTTTCTCTAAACCACTTGACATATTGCTACAAAATTGATATTTCTAAAGTATAGTTTGATCATATAATTTCTTTCCTCAAGAAGCCCTAGCAGATTCCTTGACTTTACACTGTCTTCCATCCTCTATATTCATTCTGTTACCAAGGCCTGACAACTTCATATTTATAGCATTTTTCTAATATGCACCCTTCTTTCTTCTGATACCAGCACTATCCTGGTTCAGGCACTCATCTCTATATGTCTGAACTATTTTTTTAACTGTTTTATTTTTTTCTGGTTATACTTGTATATTAACTTTTAAAAATATTCATTTCTTTATGAATCATGTTGAGAAAGAGAAATAAGAACAAAAGAGAAAAACTACAAGAGAAGAAAAAAACAGAAAAAAGAAGTGAATGTAGCATGTGTTGATTTACATAGTTCTTTTTCTGGATGCAGATGACATTTTCTATCCAAAGTTTATTGGGCTTGTCTTGGACCACTGAAGCACTGGGAAGAACCAAGTCTTTCATAGTTGATCATCGCACATTTCTGCTGTTACTGTATGCATTATATTCCTGGTTCTGCTTGTTTCACTCAGCATCAGTTTGTGTAAATTTTTCCAGGTCTTTGTAAAATCAGTTTGTTCATTATTTTTTATGAAATAATAATATTCCATTACCTTCACATACTACAACTTATTCAGCCATTCCCCAGTTTTGGGGCATCTACTCATTTTCCAATTCTTTGCTATTACAAACATTTTTGGATATGTGGTTATTTTTTCCTCCTTTATGATTTCCTTGGTATGGGCCAGAACTCTGAACTTGAAACAAGGATTCTTACAAAGTATTAAGTAGAATCGATGAGACAATGGTTATCTAGTTTAGCATGGTGCTTAATAGTTCTCAAGTTCAATATAATTGATTTAATCTTACAACAAATAATGGTTTCCTAGGGACATAATGATTGGTTTATACTCAGTGTGGAACAGACAAGTGCACTAGAAGCAATCAGAGCCAAGGAGACAGAGATTTATTTCCACCTTCAGTTAGGCTCCTGGTGGCAGGCTCTCCTCCATTTTCCCACTGAGACCAAGGCCAGTCTGAAAGGCTCACCAAAAAGCTTCTCAGCCCCAGGAAGGAGATAATAAAGGATTTGGACTTTAACTTCTGGAAACTTATGTGATGATTACTGAACTGAAAAGAAGGTTGCTCCAGAGACCCAAGAAAACTGAACAGAGAACATTACACCTTGGAATACAGACCCAGTAATGGTATTGCTGGGTCAAAGGATATGCACAATTTTATAGCCCTTTGAGCATAGTTTCAAATTGCTCTCCAGAACGGTTGGATCATTTCACAATTCCACCAATAATATATTAGTGTCCCAGTTTTCCTACATCTCCTCCAACATTTATCTTTATCCTTTCCTGCCATCTATATGACTGAACTATTATAATAGACTCTACTGGTTAATCAGCCTACCAAAAGTCTTTTCCTGTTCCATTCTCTATGTTTCACTAACCAGCCTCTCAAAGTAATTTTTCTATAACACAGATTGTACCATTTCTCTCTCCTTCTTCTTTCCCTCCCTTCCTCACTCCTTCTCCCTCCTCTCTCTCTCTCTCTGTCTCTATTTCTCTCTCTTTCTTATACACATATACATACTACACTATACTCTAGTGGTACCTATCATTTTTAAGATCAAATAAAAAATACTATTTGTTGTTCAAAGCCCTTCATAATCGAACCTCACTCCCAACCCCATCATACACTTCCAGTTTCCTTATACCTTACTATATTCTTCAAATCAGCAATATTGGCTTCCTTGCTGGTTTTTGAACAAGATACTCCAACTCTCAGTTCCAAGTATTTTATCTAGCTGTTACTATGCCTGGAATGCTCTTCTTCCTTGTCTCTGCCTCCTGACTTCCCTGGCTTTCTTCAAGTCCCAATTAAAATCCTTTCTTCTTCTAGAAGCCTTTCTTAATTCTTCTTAGTTCTAATGCTTTCCTTACATAAATTATTTCCTATTTATCCCACAAATAATTTATTTGTACATATTTGTTTATATGCTGTGCCTCTCCACCATTTGATAGTGAGCAGCTTGAGAGCAAAAACTGTCTTTTGCCTTTCTTTGTATCCCCAGCACTTCCATGAACAGAGTAAGCCTGGAACAGAATAGGCACTTAAATGATAATTGACTGATTGACTACTGAGCCACCTGATTGCTATTAGGCAGTTAAAACCCTTAATATTCTAGTTTTAAATTTTATTCCCAAACTGATTAAGTGTGTCCTTCACTACCCCATCTTATCACATATGCTAAGTTTCAACAAAATTGGCTTACTTAACAATGCATATTTCTCTAATTTTTTTGCATTTTCTCAGAATCCATTTCAACCTTTTAGAACTACATCCTTTCAAAGTTCAGTTCAAGTGTTCCTTCCTACAAAAGGACTTTATTGATTATCCTGATTGTTAATGCTATAGTATTCCACTCTCCATCTCAAAATTATTATGCATTCACATGCACATATGTATATATATAATATATGAAATTTACCTATCTGTATACATGTGGCTTGCCTTCAATAGTATCTTCAATAGTAACACAAAAGTTGTTCTTTTTTTTCTCATCTTTGTGCCCCCAGAACAAAGCATGGTGACTGGCTCATACAAAGCACATAGCAAATGCTTGCTGAACTGAATTTAAAAATTGTATCTTTAAATAGATCTTGGACATCTCTAATGAGGTCATGGGAGACACCTTAAGGTAGCATTTTGCTCTGTTGAGTCAAATGCTTTTGTGTAATCAACAAGCATTAAACATTAATTAAATATTATTAAATATTAAATATCTTACAGTCTTTATACCTTTTATTCAATTATGTGGCCACAACTATGTGATCTGCTATAGACCATTATTTATGAAGGCTGTCCTGTTCCTTTACTTACAGAACAGATTAGATGGCAATTGAGGTCTCTTCCAATAGTCTTAATCTACTACTCTCATACTTTTGCCAAAGATATCCTCAATACATGTACAGATTATTCACGTAAAAATTTTGTAGAGATGGGAAAGGAGACACATAGGTAAATAAATATTGGTGTTTCCTCTGTTTGTCTTTCTATCTGTCTCTTCCCCTCCCTTCCCTAAATAATAATCCACAGTGAAGTCATTTTTAAAAATGGTCTTTTCAGGAATGATGGCCGGATGGCAGAATGAAAGGTTACAACTTCCAAATTTCTCCCAAAACCTCTCCTGCAAAGTGATTACAGAAAATATCAAATGAATTCTAAGTGGGAAAGCCTCAAGAAAAAGTCACAGGAAGGCATTTTTCCAGCTGAGGGAAATTTAGGAAGATAGAAGAACAGTCATAATCATGAAGGAGTAGGTGGCCTACTTGGGTAAAGATCAGAGCACAGACCAGGAGAACAATGACTAGACCTCTTCCCAGACATTAGAAGAACCAACAATTTACAGAACTCCCCCATTTTGTCCCTAGATTGAACTAGGAAAACAAAATATAGCAGACAGAAAAACAGGGCAGTCATCTTTCCCAGAGGTAGGCTGAACCCTAACATGAAGTCCAAAGTCAAGAAATAGGCTGGAAGAGCTAATCCAATTCCAATTGATTAACGATGGACAGAATCAGCTACATCCAGAAAAGGAACACTGGGAAATGAGTGTAAACTGTTATTTTTACCTTCTGAATCCAATTCTTCCTGTGCAACAAGAAATTCGGTTCTACACACATATATTGTATCTAGAATATACTGTAATATATTTAACATGTATAAGACTGCCCGCCATCTGGGGGAGGGGGTTGGGTGAGGAAGGGAAAAAATCTGAATAGAAGTAAGTGCAAGGGATAATGTTGTAAAAAATTACCCATGCATATGTACTGTCAAAAAAAAAAGTTATAATTATAAAATAAAATTAAAATTAAAAAAAAAAGAAATAGGCTGGAAAATGAGGGGGAAATGGCAATAAAAACTTACTATGGTGATAAGAAAGTTCAAAAAACAAATTTAGAAAGAAATGACTTAAAAACATCTACAAGAAAAACTTCAACGGGGAAAAAATGAAGATCAGACACAAACCCAACAAGAATTATTAAAAGAGCTAAAGAAGGGGCAGCTAGGTGGCAGAGTGAATAGAGCACCAGCCCTGAAGTCAGGAGGACCTGAGTTGAAATTTGGTCTCAGACACTTAACACTTCCTAGCTGTGTGACCCTGGGCAAGTCACTTAACCCTAAATGCCTCAGCAAATTTAAAAGAAAAAGACCTAAAGAAAAGAGACAAAAAATTTTAAAAATCAAATAAGAGCAGTAGAGAAAATATTGGAAGGAAAATATTGGGAGGAAATGAGAAAGATCCAAGAAAATTACAGAAAAATTAATAACATTAAAAGAGGCACAAACATAATGAAGAAAATAACTTTTTAAAAAACAAAATTGATCAATGGAAGCTAATGACTCTCTGAGACATCAAGAAATAATTTTTAAAAATCAAAGAATTTATAAAATAGAAGAAATATGAAATATGTCACAGGAAAAACAACTGGACTGGAAAATAGAACACAAAGAGATAATTTAAGTATCACTAGGCTAACTGAAAGTCATGATCCAAAAAAGAACCTAGACATCATGTTTCAAGAACTTATTAAGACAACTACCCTAATATCTAAGAAACAGAATGCAAAGTAGAAATTGAAAGAATCCACCAATTGTCTCCTGAAAGAGATCTCAAAATGGATATTTCCAGGAATATTGTAGCCAAATTCTAGAGCTCCTAGGTCAAAGAGAAAATACTTAAAGCAACTTAAAGAAACTCTTCAAATGCCATGGGCCACTGCCAGTATCATACAAGATTTAGCAGCTACCACTATAAAAGAGCAGAGTGCTTGGAATATGATATTATCAAATGCAAAGGAGCTAGGATTATACCAAAGAATAACCACCTAGAAAAATTAAGTGTCTTCCTACATGGAGAAAAATGGATACTTAATGACTTTCAAGACTTTCAAGCATTCCTGATGAAAGAACCAGAGTGAAATAGGATATTTGATATTCAAACATGCTCAAGAGAAGCATAAAAAGACAAACATGAATGAGGAATGATAAAGGACTTAGTAAGATTAAACTGTTTATATTCCTTTATGGAAAAATTATATCCATACCCTCTAAAAACTTGATAATCATTAGGATAACATAGAAGGAATTTTCTTAGTCAGAAGGCATGAACATGATTCTTTTATATTAGGATGATCTTCAAAGAAGAATGGAAGGATGAGAAAGCTCACACTGGAAGAAAGGAACAAGAAGAGGAAGAAATTATCTTACATAAAAAAGGTCATCAAAGAAGGATTTTTCCAATAGAATGGAAAATAGGGTAGGCGCAAAAGTCAGTCTTTGAACCCCACTCATCTCTATTGGTTCAAGGAATATATACATATAAACACACACACACACACACACACACACACACACACACACACACACACACATACACAAAGTTGGGTATAAAACTTCATCTTACCTAACAGGAAAATAAAGGGGAGGGGGCTTAGAGAAAAAAAGATAAGTGGTATTAAGAGGTGTAAAGAGAAGTGGTATAGATTAGGGGAAGCAGTGGTTAGAATCAAGACAAACTTTTGAGAAGAGGACAGAAAAACATAAATAAATAGAAAACATAGAATGGAGTGAAACATAATAAAGAATCATAATTGTGAATGTGAATGGGATAATCTCACCCATACAATGAGAAATGATTGCAGACTAGATTAGAAAATATCCAATATTATGAGATGTACAAAAAACACACTTAAAATAGAAAGGCAAAGAGAGAAGGAGAAAAACAGAGTTAAAATAAGGAGATAAAATAAAATCTATTTATTATGCGTCAGCTAAAATTTAAAAAAAAATCAAGGGTAGCAATCATGATCTCAGACAAAGCAAAAGCAAAAATAGACAAAATTAAAAGAGACAATTGGAGAAACTACTTTTTGCTAAATGATACCATAAATAATAAAATAAAATTTATACTGAACATCTGTGCACCAAATTCTTGAAGGAAAAGTTAAATGAATTACAAAAGAAAATAAAAAGTAGAACTATATAGTGGGAGACCTCAATTCACCCCCTCTCAAATCTAGAATAATCTAACCATAAAATAAATTGTAGAGAAGTTAAAGAGATCAATAAATTTTTTGAAAAGTTTGAGATGATAGATTTCTGGAAAATACAGAAAAGAAATAGAACTAAATATGCCATTTTAAAAAGCTTATTATTTTCAAAACATATGAATAGATAATTTTCAACATTCATCCCTACCATATATGCAGGAATATAGAAAAGGAATAAAAATAAGTATATCTTTTTTTAAAAGCTTTTTATTTTCAGAATATATGCATAGTTTTCAACATTCTCTCCTGCAAAACCCTGTGTTCCAATTTTTTTCTCTCTCTCTTCCCCCCAGCCCTCACCTAGATGGAAAGCAATTCAATATATGTTCAAACACATGCAATTCCTCTCTATATACCTCCACAATTATCATGCTGCACAAGAAAAATCAGATCAAAAAGGAAAAAAAAATGAGAAAGAAAACAAAAAGCAATAATCACCAAAAACAGTGAAAATATGTTGTGATACACATTCAGTCCCCATAGTCCTCTCTAGGGTACAGATGGCTATCATCATCACAAGACTACCAGAATTGGCCTGAATCATTTTTCCATTGAAAATAGCAAAGTCCATCAGAATTGATCATCATATAATCTTGTTATTGCGGTGTATAATATTCTCTTGGTTCTACTCACTTCACTTAGCATCTGTTCATGTAAGTCTCTTTCTTAAATCATCCTGGTGATCATTTCTTATAGAACAATAATATTTCATAATATTTATAAGCCATAACATTAAATATATATTTTTAAAGCTATACATGGCACCTTCATCAAAATTGACTGTATTAGGGCATTAAAACCTCACAAATAAATGAAGAAAAGCAGAAATATTACATGAATGTTTTTCTGACTATAACGTAATAAAAAATTATGTTCAATAAAGTTTTTGCTATATAGATTAAATTTGTTGGAAATAAAAATTATAATGCTAAAGAATAAGTGGGTCAAAGAAAAAATCAAAGAAATGATTAATAATTTCATTAAAGTACATTGCAAAAATGAGACGACATGCCAACAAAATTTAGCAAAATATCATCCAAGTTAAGTAACTTATACAATGTTCCATATTCTACATCCATTTCTACAAAGAGACATCAGGAATTGCATTCTCACATCTCTTCTTTGGAACCAAACTTAATCATAATAATATTACAGCATCTGATTTTTGTTTGCCTTAATTTTGTCCTTCCCATTGATATTGTAGTTGGTAAGCACATTGGTTTTTTGATTCTACTTCACTTTGTATCAGTTTCTTAATGAACTACCTGCCTCTTCTCCTTCAAATCTGGGCTCCAATATCTTTCTTTTCTTTAACTCATCAACCACACTTTCTTTTTTTCATCAGTGCTTTCAAAGGACAAAGAAACAAAGGTACTAGAGCTTTCTGACAGTTTGTCTCCTTTCCTCAACTGTGTTGTGAAAGCATCCATGTCCAAAAAGTATCACAGTTCTGAGAAAACTAGAATAAAAGTTGCATTTATAGTCACTCCTGTGCTATTTGCTCTGAGAGTATCTATTATATTACCTTTAAACTGTAATTCCATGATTATGCTGTCTAGAGCACAACTCAACTTAATCATGTCCCTATGGATGTGACATCACCAACATTCATTGTTATCCCTTTCTATTTCACTGTCTTTTCATGTGATGGTTCCAGTTGCCAATTCATTCTGAAAGGTGAGCCCAGTGGGAATTGTAGCCTAGCCATCTCCTCCCATCTTCACATACTGAGCATCTGTTAATGGAATTCAGCTCACAAAACGTTTGAACTTGTTGGGAAATTCTGACCAGAGTAGTAGGAGCAGTTGTAAAACTTCCCAGAATTAATTCTCCCATTCAAAGGGGTAATAATTTCACCACTTGTTTCAGTTGAGACTTGGACCTTTCCAAGCCAGCTGGTAATTTAGCAGACATTCCGTGTGCCGGAAATGTGCGTGTCCCAGAAACCTCATTGAAAAACTATGACAGTAAGCTCAAGAATGCTATGTACAAGGGCATAAACAGCCTAGTAGGCTTTGAGGAGTTCATCCTGAAGGAACCACAATGAGATTCCTGGTATTGCATGGTACAGAAGAATCAGAAAAATGAACAAGAGCAGTAGGAAATTCAAAAGAATAATTACTGGCTAAATAGAGGAAATGAATGACATTGATCAGGTGCATTTGAATAGAATAAGGTATAACCATATGATCAGAGGTGTCAACGAGGGTATTACTATGACATCAACAGAATGAGGAAGAAAGTTCTAGAATTAGGAATCAGGAAAGTTATAGCAAGCAGGGTATGCTCATTATGTATAGGAAAGTTCAGCCTATATAACAAATACATAAACTGTAGATCTGTAAAATGTCCTCAAATAAATAGCTGCTGTGACTCTGACAATTCCATGTGTAATAACAGATTTACTTGAAACAGTTTGTGAGATGTGATATCTGGGGACCCTGGAAAAGAGAGTCAAGTTTATGACTTCATTGTGGGAATATATGGTTTTAGAAAAATTTGAACTTATTTGTAAGATATACTAGTGGAAAAAATTTATTTATATAATATTTCATCCTTGTTAATGATCACTCACGGCTATATCATTGATCAACAACATTTTACAATCTTATAAAGTTTCTTTCTACAACAAAGAATGATGGAACTACCTTAGAACAAATAGATCTCAGTTAATTAATAGATACTTATTAACTGCATACTTATTAACTTCCTACTTTGTGTCAAGCACAAGATTTTGGAAATACAAAGGCGAAAGTGAAATAGCTCTGCTCTCAAGGAACTAATAATAATGATCACCAGGTAAAGGCTTAATTAAGTTCAATTCAGTTCATTTCAGTTTAATTCAAGTCAACACAATTCAAACCAATATAGTCCAATCCAACTAAACAAATATTATGTGCATATTGAACACATTTTATGAATCCAGTGCTGGCATTCAGTTAAAATGATTAAGGATAGTAGGGAATGTATACAGAAAGATACCAACCAATGGCTGTAATTTCAAGGACTATGAAGCACTTTATCAGGAAAATGTGCTTTAGCTTTTTATTTTCTCTTTTTTAAAATCACATTAATATTTACTTATGGAATAAAATAAGCAATTCTATAACATAGTTCAATAAAAAGATGATTATACATCTAACTACTAATCTATGCCCAACTTGCTATTCTTTTCAAGTATACAACAAAATTAACATATAAATTTCTTTTTTACTCTTTTTTAAAAAAATCCTATCCCATTTTGAATAGAGGAATTAAAGGAATTATTTAAAGGATGGTCATTAAAGGAATCATTTAACTAGTACTGAAGTATTGCTCATCACACTAACTGGGGCACAGTTTACATGCATGTAAATGTAGTGAAAATAGCATAGACTCCTAGAGTTAGTTATAAGGGACCTTAAAGTTCATTTATCTAGTCTAGCTTTGCACCCAATGCACCTAATTCTTTTTGTCAAGCTCATAAAAATCTATATAGGAATATAGCTCATGAAGAAAAAGAGATACTTTGGTATTGAGCCTTCCATAAGAAGTAAAACATTGAATCAAATGGAATTCCTGACCTTCTCCCCAAACAATAACTCAAAATCCTTCTCTGGGCCCAAGTCTTTCCCTAGAGAATTTCTGTGCTTTAATAGAGCCCCACCTTTTAATTCCTGGAACCAAATGTAGTTATTCTGGGTGTGGAGGATTCTATGGACTTTCCTGTTGAATCAGCCAAAGGAGTTATTAGTAAAAGGCACCTAGTTTCCTGGGAGGAGGGGAGAACATGGAGTAACCACAGTTATTCTGACCCCATCCCAGACAGCCCAAGTCAAAAATTAAACCCAGGCTTCTTTTGTGGCAAAGAAGAACCCTGCTATCAGTGCCCCAGGTTGCCCTTCCTCTCCCTTCCATGCTTCTTCACCCCCACATCTGCCAGGAGAAGGCAGTCAAGGGCATTCCATGAAAAAAAAAAAAAAAGTGTAATATGTCACTGCTGTTGGAGTATTTTTGTACCTGAGCCCAGGGAAAGAAAAACAGAAGACATATTTTACTACTATCAAATATCTACCCAAAATCAGTAGACCAGCATGTATATTTTTATTTTCACTTATTGAAAACATTCTTGAAGATGATGGATTGCAAAGAACCACAAGGAAGACATTATGGATCATCTAGTACTGAATAAGGAAGTAAAAGGTGACGGAGGTGTCACGGTTGGGTTCTGAAGCCCTGTGGGGTTGATTAGGTCCCAGGGGTCCAAAAGGGAAGGCCTAATATCCCTGCCAAGACAAGTTTGTTCCTGGCATCTCCAGCCCTCCTCCATCCCACGCTTTCTGTGTAGGATGTTCACATGGATGGATGAAACACCAATCCCCCAAATAGCCAGTATTATATACACTCATATTATGCCATTACAAATGTAGCTTATTACAAATAAACAAGTTCTTCTGGGTGGATCCCTGAGTTGCTAAAAAGTTCATTTGTTAGTACTTCAGGGCTCCTTTAATGATTGAACCTCAGCAAGAGGAAGGTTCCTAGACTTTTCTTCTATACTTGCTGATCAAATATTCAATCCACATCTGCAGGCGATGCCATAGAGATTCAAGTCTTTATTATTTCTGTAGAAAACCTATAAAATTACCAAAAAATAGTACCTCAAGTCTCATCATGATTATAGGCTAAACCAGTATGCAAATATTTTAAATAATATTTCATTTCCCCCTAATTACATTAAAACAAATTTTTAACATTTGGGATTTTTTTTTAAGTTTTGGATTCTAAATTCTAACTCTCTCACTCTCCTTCCCCTCCCCCATCCCTGAGATGGTAATCCATCAGATATAGGTTATACATGTGCAAACAAGCAAAGTGTATATATTTTTTTTATCTTCCTCAAGTGTATCATTTAAGACAGTGTAATTAAGAGCTGGCCCATGTCTTGTGAACTCTCTCAGAAGAGACTCAGTTTATGCCTTAATACTGCAAAAGAGAAGTAATTTCAACCTTCAGGATACTTCTAACACCAATACAAATTTTAGAACTTTCCAGCCCTTAATGGAGTGATTTTCAACATCTATTTTCATTTCCTCCATCTCCTAGCATCCTTGGTTTCCTTGAAGTCTCTGGTAAAATCCTATCCTTTGCAGAAGGGAATCTCATAAATAGTAGTATCTTTGCTTTGTTGATTATCTCCAATTTATCCTTTATTCATCTTGTTTGACATAATTGTTTGCATATGGTTATTTGCATGTTGTCTGTCACAATAGATTTTGAACTTTCTAAAAGCTCTATTTCTTTCTTCCCTTCTTCCTGCCTTTCTTTTTTCTTTCTTTCTTTTCTTTTCCCCCAGTGTTTAGTACAGTATCATGCACAGTTTGATAAATAAAAAGGGAGACATAGGTCTCTCACATCAAACTGTAGAGACCACTTACTGCCTCATTCATCCATTGTATGTATACATCCTTCTAACTCTTGTCTCATAGACTTACTTTCTTATTTAAAGACTCAGCTCAAGTATCACCATCTCCAAGAAACTTTTCCTGTTCTCCTCTACTGCTATTGTCCTCCCTTCCTGATTGCCTCATATTTGACTATCTTATATTTTGGATGATGTTATTATAGAGGCATGGGGATATAAATTTAGAGCTAGAAAAAGCTTAGAGATTAAGGAATTCAAATCTTTCCTTTTAGCAATGAGAAAAGTAAGGAATGGAGGAGGTAAAATGACTTGCCCAGGGTCACACAGCTAGTAAATGTCCGAGGTGGGAATTGAATCCAATTCCTCCTCACACACAATGTTATATATGTATTTATTGCCTCCTATTAATGTGAATGCTCCTTGTAGTAGGGATTGTATCATTCTCTGTATTTGTAATCACAATATCTAACACATGGTACCTGGCATATAGCAGGTGCTTAATAAATGCCTGTTTATTGATTTACTGGTTGATAGGTATGGTTGGTTTAGCTTTAACTATGTCTTTTTGTAAGTGTGCATTAAGTGCACAGTTATCAATCTGGCCTCTATGAACAACTTTTGACTAATTTATTGATACTTATCAATTAATTGCCCATATGGATGGTTGTTGTCCATTCTTGAAGAGGACTAAAATGGTGTCACTATGTTAGAGTCAAGTTTCAGGTGACTGATTATGGCTAATCAGACTAATACTAGCTTGGAAGGCTCTGCCACAAGTCAGGTACAAATAGTTCCTATGAACATTTGAGGTGGATTTCTCTAAGTTTGTGCATCTCATTCCTCCTGAGCTAATTTGATTCTGCTTTGCACATAGACCATACTGCCTTCTCTGATGGGGCACGCCATTCTGAGGTGTCTTATGCCAGTATCTCCCACATTATACAATTAGTTCTAAAGTTCTTAAGAGAGACCTTGAGAATGTTCTTGTATCACTTTTTCTGACCATTTTGTGAAAACTTGCCCTATGTGAATTCCCATAAAATAATCTTTTTGGCAAGTATACATTTGGCATTTGAACAATGTGGCTAACCCAGTGGAGATGTGCTCTCTGAAGTACATTTGTCAACATAGATACTAGTGTATGGAAATTGTATGGTTTTTATAACTAGTATATAGTGTATGGACTATAGATAGAGTCTATACACAAATATCCATATTTGTGTGGATTAGCTATACATCTAGTTAGGAAAATCTGGGTTCAGATTCTGTCTGGTTATGTGACCTTAGACATGTCACTTATCACAGTGTCTCTGGCAACATTTGGAGACTATAAAGTGCTGATGAAATGCTTGTTTTAGAAGAAGGAATTTCTCCTGGAAATCTTCCTGCCTTGAAAAGAGTTGAAAATGTCTAGGTGAATATCTGACAGATAATAAGAACTTAGTAAATGATTGAGCACTGTTTTCACAATCAAAAAAAGTCTGACCTGATGCAGAGAAAAACCAGGAATAAAAGTGTCAAAGCTAAAGCTCCTAAGCATATCCAGCTAAAAATAATCATGTTTAGGCACTAAGAAATCATAATGCCAATCAAATTGAACTGAAAAAATGAATGAAGAAGGCAGAACTTGGAGAAACAAAGGAAAATGAGATGATCAATCACCACAGAAATGGTTGATTAGCAATAAGATAGAATGATTGGCAAATTCCTTATAATATGTCAGCCACACTCATCCTTAGACCTTCAAGGGACCTTGGCAAAAAAAAAAAAAAAAAAAAAGATTCCTTGATAATGGAGGATCACATTGTAAGATCAGGATGCATCCATCCTGATGAATGCTTATATAGAGCATTCTTTAAAGGCAACTCAAAGGAGAAGTAGGCTCAAGACCAATTCTTTCCTGAAATATTGACCTAACAGCATTTGTTGGGGTATGAGGAATAGTGAGAAGGCCTAGGGCAAGAGAAGTGAATTAAAGGACTTTTCTCTTTAGTCTTGGTTGACTATCTTAATCAAAAGTACTGAGGTGAGTAATAAGGCTGCCTAAATTTGTAGCCCTTTGTCACAACCTGGTATTTCAGAGCGGGAGAACAGGTTTCATAAGGAAATTTAATTTTTACCCATCTCTGTTTTGTCTCAGTAGACAATATATATATATATATATATATATATATATATATATATATATATATATATATATATATATATATCTTTAAGCAATTAATTTTGGCTGCCACAACCATGAGTGTTACTTGTGATACATGGTTTACTTATCTATTTGTCTGTATTCACTGCTCCCAGATTCACCAGGAGTGCCAGGTCTCTGGTGTATACTCTCATTGACAACTCATATTGGAATTGAGAGCCCCAGTCAGTTTGAATGAAATCATGATTGAAGTTTTCCTCTGGGATATTTCTGTGATCTGGGGCTAACAATATGGGGTAGAGAATGGAGAGGAGGGGGTCTATGAGAGTTGGGGACTGCAGCTGGGAAAAGAAAAAAAAATACGAGGGAAAATGGTTTTTATTTTAAACACATGTATTAATCCCAGCCACAAACAGACCTTGGAGTGGGAAACTGCAGGTGGAAGGGAAAGGGCAGCTGGAGGACATGATTATTATTTTAAATATATTTATATTAAATCATTGCACAAAGTAAGGAACCAGGGTGGGAATTTGCAGCTGGGGAATGGAGGGCAAAGGGAACTTGGTCCTATTCCTTTGAAATGGATGTATTAGATGAGACTCAGAATAGGATGACAAGGAGGTAGACGGATGCAGCTGGTAGGGGGAGGGTCACTAGAGAATGCTAGTTTGTCTACCTGTCACTTTAAAATGTGCTCCCTCTTTCCTCACAGCAGCCCTGCCTGGAAGCCTCTCAAATCTCTCCCAAAGAGGTAGAAGGGAGGGACTATTATTGAAATGGGAGAGTTGATAAAGCAGCTTACCGTCTGGACTGCCAGTTTGTCAAAGTGGAGAAACTCCCTTGGGCTTCAGTCCAACATGATATTACATCTAATTGTTTGAGGGAATGTTCTCTGAGGCTCAATCTGTAACAGGGCAGAAAAATAGTGTGGGATTTTGAGATAGAAGGCAACTGATAGGGATCACCTCACCTCTTCTAATTTCCTTGCTTTATAAATAAAAAAAATAAGGGCCAAAGAGGTTAACAATTTGCCCAACATCATAAAGGAAGTAATAGAAATAGGGTTTGAACTCAAGTCCTTTGACACCAGAACCAATTTTTTTTTTCTTCTCTGCCCCCAAATTGCAGAATTTTAGATTTGGAAGGGAACATCTTAGTCTAACTTATATTCAAAAAAGGAATCCTTACTATCATACAGCCAAGTGGTCATCCAGCTTCTGCTTGAGCCAGAAGCTAGAGGATTCTAGAGGGAATCAATTTCTCTAATGGATATCTCTAATTTTTAGGAAGTTTTTCCTAATATCAATCCTCTTTGTATCTCTATCTGCTGTATCTCATCCTACATCTCATCCTACCCACTAGACCCAGCAGAATAAATCTAATAATCTGTCTTCCACTGGATAGTTGTTTGAAAATACCTAACATCTCTTCACCTTCTTCCAATCTTTTCTCCACAGTGTATATTCTTAATTACTTCAACAAGGTTTTATATGACATGGATCAAGGGCCTTATCATCAGACTTGTTTTACTCTGCATACTCTTTGGCTTATCAATGTCTTTCCTAAACCATGGTTCCCAGAACCGAATAAAATGCTCTGAATATGGTCAGACAAAGGATAATCATGTCCATTCTCCACATTGCATTAAGACTTATAAAGACATAGTCCCAATGCTAGAGAAGGAAATGGCAAATCATTCTAGTGTCTTTACCAAGAAAACCCCAAATGGGGTCATGAAGAGTTGGACTTGACTGTAAAGACTGAATGACTACAAAAAATTCCTAGTGCAATCCTCCTGAGTTATAAGGGCAGTAGATTATAGAATAAAGATCTTCCTTTGAAGAGTACAAATGGATTAGGATAAGGGAGAATAAGAAAGCCAATGGGAAAAATACCCTGCTGCAGTCTCTTGAAAAGGAAACCTTTCAGCTAATAGCTTCTTCGCCCACCACATCTTCCTTTAACATTTAACCTAGTATACAGTAATGAGCAGGGGTGTGCTGATAAATGGTTAACAACTAGTTCTCAAAAAATTTTATTTGGGACACATTTTAAGTTTAATAAGATTTTCTCTAACACTTTCTTAAGTCTAGACAATCAACAAAATAATAAATCAAATCTAATTTATAGCATTGGCCAATTCCTGAGGTTTAAATGCTCACACTGAAAATTTAACAAAAGGCTCTGTCAAACTAAGAACTGGTTTCAACACACTGTAGGCAATTAATTAATTAATGGCCATTTTCATGGTTCTTTAAATGGATTACAGGCAATAACTCCTGGGTGTTCCCTCTTCCCTCTCAATCCCTCCCCTACTTAGTCTATTACACTTAGCATGATATCAATCCCTGTTTTCTGTGAGCTTTCTATCTGGTCTGGTTCACTCACTACAATTTGCATTCATACTTGAAGGTTAGAAATGGAAGTGGAAGTTTTGAGAGAATGGTGGCTAATTGGTGAAAGAGGGAGAGGGAGAAAGGGGGAGGAAAATAAGAGAGAGAAAGGAAAAAGAGAGACAAAGAAAGAGACAGAAAGACAAAAAGAGACAGAAGACAGAATCAGTCTTAGGGCTAATCATGTTATAGGAGAACTATTCACAACCACAGTTCTTAAGCCCCTACTGTTATACTTAACAAATCATACAAACTGATATCCTCGGCATTTGATCATGAAATATTTAATAAACATAATGTAAATAATCTATCCATAAACCTCTGCATTTCTTGCTAATGTACAATATTTCCAAGGAGAAGAAACTACTAATAAATTTTAGTGACTTCCTATTGCCTCCAAGAGCAATATAAAATGCACTGTTTGCATGTTTATAACCTAGCCACCTTCTACTTTTTTAGTCTTGTTATACCTCACTCCCCAACACACAGGTACTTTTTGATCCAGTGGTCCTTGATAATCTATGAACAAGACATTCCATCTCTTCACTCCAGGCATTCTCTCTGGCTAAACCAAATTGTTACAATTAAAATTCTATGTTCTATAGGAAGTCTTAATTCCAGAACCTCTCTCTATTAATGATTTTCAAATTATCATATATATGTGTGTGTGTGTATGTATATATATCTTTGTATATATTTGTATGTGATCTCTCATTGTAAGCAAGGCAGGGACTTTCTTTTTCCTCTTTTTGTATTCCCAATGCTTAACACTGTGCCTGGCACACAGTAGATACTTAAAATGTTTATTAATTAATTGATTGATTTTTTTCCTTCCCTTTCAAGTAAATCAATTGTCCATATAAGAAAAGGGAAGCACGTTACATTATTAAAATATTTAAAGTTCTTTGAAATGCATCAAATAAAGACAAAACATAATTAGGATTATTATACAACTTGTACAATCATAAATCTGAATCTCATTTATAAAATTAGAG
The DNA here is from genome assembly GCF_048593235.1 of Sminthopsis crassicaudata. Lineage (NCBI taxonomy): Eukaryota > Metazoa > Chordata > Mammalia > Dasyuromorphia > Dasyuridae > Sminthopsis > Sminthopsis crassicaudata. The sequence goes on from NC_133617.1 coordinate 146,601,749, forward strand.
TTTTAGACAACATCTGAAGTCTCTTCAATCTAAATCTATAATTTTATGAAAAATGGTAACAAAATACATTTAGCTTCTATCTCGTAGTGTTGCTATGAGGGTCAAATGAAATTAATCATGTAGCACTGTTTCCAAATTCTAAAGCACTATAAAAATGCTTATTTTGTTTAACTTTGAGGCAGCTCAATCTACTTTTAATGGTTAAGCACAATTCAGTTGTTTTTGTTTTTATTTTCAGTTTCACTTGAATTGTCTTACGAAGACACTAAAGATTATCTAACAAAGTAAGATAACCTGGACAACTACCAATCTATTAAAGTCTATTGCAGAGAACACAATTCCAATGGGTTTGCCACATAGTCCGAATGCCAAATACATGCTTACCCACAAGACTATTTTACAGAAAATTAAAATAAGATAAGCAATTATATGGAAGCAAGCTATCTTGGGGCTGCCTTAAATCTAAATTACTCTGGCTATCACTGATTGACCTTTCTGGTTCCAGCCCAAGCCTCATTTAGTCATTTTTTTTAGATTCTGATAGCTCAGAGAAATGTAAATAGCAATTATTTCTGTTTTGGCCAGAAACCCTGAGGGTCTTTCCCTCCAGGACTGATTTTATTTTTTTGACTAGGTAAAAGAGACCATTTTTTGCCTCCTTTTTACCTAGCCTCAATCACTAAATGAGTATTGCCTTAGACAAACTAAGATCTGGGATAGACCTTAGTTAAAAAAGGTCAAGGCCTCCCACTGCCACAGGAGCCATCTCCAATCATCCTGATCTATATCTTTTCACTGGATCCAGATGGTTTCAGAGGTGAGCATGACACTGATGATTTTGCATAGCTCTTCCACACTTAAACCCAGTTCACTTGCAAGTCGTATCACCTTCCTGATGTCATAGTCCTCTTTAAGAATAAAGAATAAACAATCCTTTAAAATCATAGCAGAATCATAGAAATACACAATGGAAATGTGAGCTTTGCAAATCTAGAGCCACAACTTGCCCATTATTTGTGATAATCCCTTCCAAACATAGTGGATCGATCACCTGAATATTGTTATGTCATTGGTTTTCTTCAAAAACCAAAAATGAGCAACAACAGGTGCCTCCTACTGCAACTAGAGCTATCTCCAACCATCCTTGGGTCCTATCTTATGGGAACACTTGTTTCAATATTATGTTCAAGAAGGACCTAAATTCTACTTTATAATAAGAAAGAATTAGGAAATCATTTAAATTTAGATCTTTAGGGGCCTCATTTAGTCTACCACCTTTATTTTACATATTAATAAACTGACACAAAGAGAGATTCATTAACTCTAAGGAACATAACTAATGACAGTAATAATACAAGTTTATATAACCCTGTAAGCTTTAGAAAACTCCACCCTCATGATAAAATTATAAGGTAGCTTGTATATTATTAAATGCATCTTAGAGTTAAGAAACATTCAGAAATATTTGATTTAAAGAAAAAATGTCAATAATTAGAATTGTCAAAAAAGCTATAGAATGTCTACTTATGTAGGTCTTTAAGCTAGATGACCATATATTATCAAAGTTGTAGAAAGGATTCTTCAATAGGTAAAAATATAAATAGATGGTTTCTGAGTTCAACTCTGAAATTCTGTAATTGTATAACAGAGTCCATATAGTTATAAGCTCCTTTAAGATATTTCTTATATTTTTGACTCTACAAATCACTTAAGCCCAAGGTCTAAGAACCTACTAGTTACTCAATAAATATTTGTGAACTCTCCATACTCACTGAGTATAGAGAAAATCTAACAGTGATAGTATTCCACAGCCTTCAGTGGCTCCCCTTCATGGGCATTTAATGCAATTCAAGATATGTTGATCCTTAGCCACTTTATGACTTGATTTTAATAAAATTTTAAAAAAGTGATAAGTAAAAAAATATTTTAGTAAAAAATAAATTTGGTAATTAGGATACCCAATATAACAGGAAATCATAGTGAGTCTTTAAACCAGGCATGGTAAACTACCAATCTATTTTCTGTTGGCATATTCTTGTTTCTACTCTTCTTTCAATAATTTTCATGGATGCCACGTCTGAGGAAGGACCCTAGTTTTCCCAACTGAGGGACTTAACTTAAATTTTATTTTCTCTATCCCTGATGATTTCGAGGTTCATGTAAATACAGAATAGTTCCCCTCAAAGAATCTGAAGACTCCTATTTTAGGGTGGTCCTTAATGCTCTACCACAGAGGCTGTGGTAAGAAAGAATGAATGGTACACAAGGGGCTAGGAAACAACTTTATCACAAGACAAATTCATGATTTTTTTAAAAGTCATTCTCTCACATAGTTGGGGAAAGGGCAATAGAGAAATGTCCATTTATTTGCTTTTGAGTGAACCAGTCAGTCAATAAACAGTCAATAAACATTTATTAAGTACGTAGTATGTGCCAGGCACTGTGCTAATAGCCGGGGATACAACAAAGTTTAAAGACAGGCCCTATTTTTCAAGAAAATCACAGCTTGTTTGGGGAGAAAATAAGCAAAATTAAAATTAAAAACTTAATCAAAGCAAATACAGGATAAATTGGAAATAAGCAAAAGAGAGAAGGCACCTGAATTAAGGGTAATCTGGAAAGACATCTTATAAATGGTGGGATTTTAGCTGGGACTTGGAGGAAGGCAGAGAACACAGGAGGAGGAGATGGAGAGAGACAGAGAGATCAAAAGACAAAGAAAAGAGAGAGAGAGAAACAGAGACAGACAGAGAGAAGGGAAGGGAGACAGGAAAAGAGAGAAAGAGAATTCCAGACATGGGAGATAGCCATGAAAATGTGAAGTTGGAGATATAGTGTCTTGTTAGAAGAATAGCAAGGAGAGCAATGTCACTGGGTTGCAGAGTTGGAGCAGGGATGTTATAAGATATAAGAAAGTAAAAAAAAAAAAAAAAAGACAAAATACAAAAAACAAAAAAAACATGTATTTATCATGGATTAAGTAAATTTATTTAAGAACATTCTTTTATCCATTGTCAGTGCATTAAAGGGAAAATATGGGAGCCCTCTGGTGGTGGAATAACAGTAACTATGGTGGAGCTCCTTAATGAGAATCACATGCAATCATCATTACATCACTAGTACTCCCTACTTCGATTTTTAATTTTTTTAATTAAGAAAAATTTTTTTTTCTTTATCCTACTTCATTGGAAAAAAGAGAAGAAAACACATTTATATAACAAATATTCATTTTCAAGTAAAATTAATTCCAAAAATACCTCTAAATATAGGGTGTGTGTGTGTGTGTGTGTGTGTGTGATTCTATAAATCTGTCACTTCACTATCAGAAGAGATAGAATGTTTTATCATTGCTCCTTTGGAATTTTGAATGGTCATTGTATTGATCATAGTTCTTAAAACATTCAAAATTTTCTTTACTGTGTTATTATTAAGTAAAATCTTGTAGTTCTGTTGACTTTATACTTTGATTTATGTCTTCAAAATTGTTTCTATAATGTTGATATTATCAATTGTTCCTCTAGTTCTGCTTACTTCATTTTTTATCTTTTCATAGAAATCCATGTTTCTTTGTCATTTCTTATACTACAATATTCATTATTTATTTAGTCATTCTTCAATTGATGAATATTACTTTAGTTTCCAGTGCCTTGCCATCACAAAAAAATTGATACAAATATTTTTACATATAGGATCTTTTCCTATTTTGATTATTTTTTTTTGGATAGAAGAAAAGTTCATGACCAAAAAAAAAGTTAAAGAAGCTTGCCAGAAGATAAAATAGAACATTTTAACTACACAAAAGTAAAAAATTTTGCACAAACAAATCCAATAAAGCTAAGATTGAAAGGGGAACATTTAACTGGTTAAAAAAAACAGGATCTTGCAACAAATTTCTCTGATAATGGGTCTCATTTCCAAAATATATAGAAAGTGTTTCAAATTAATAAGACTAAGAGCTATTCTCCAGTTGATAAATGGTCTAAAGTTCTAAATAGGAAGTTGTAAAAAGAAAACATGAAAAAAGAAAAACAGCAGCCATATTAAAAAAAGAAAACAGCAGCCACATTAAAAATACCACAAAGCATAAAGAATTAGAGAAATGAAAATGAAGTAATTCTTTTATTCCAACTCATACCTATTAGATTGGCAAGAAAAAAATAATAAATGCTGGAGGGGTTGGAGGAAAACATTAATGTACTGTTGGCAGATATGATGAATACAACTATACTGTAAAGCGCTTTGGAATTACATACAAAAGTTATTATATACCCTTTGACTCAGCTATACCACTGCCAGGTCTATAACCTAAAATGATTAGAATGTAAGCTCCTTGCTAGTAGAAATTGTTTAATTCTCTACAATTATATACTATATAATTCATGCTACATTATAGTCACTGAAAAAAATACTTGTTAATTGATTGATGCTGTTTTATAAACATAATAGTGAGAATCAAATTGGTTGAATAAAGTTTATTTTATTTTTGAATATACTAATTTGGATGCATTTTGGTTGGTAATTGATGGTCTCAGACTGTCCTATTGTTTAAACTAGATAAAGATGCTGTTTTTAACATTCCTGTTTCATTGGGTCAGATTGTCAGGTTACCAATATGGTCAGTTTTCTTGTGTCCAGAAATATGACTCCTTACCCTAAGAGTAATGTAATCCAGAATGTTAGATTTGGAGGATTCATTGGTTTGAAATCCTGGCTCTTCCATTAATTGACTGTGTGAATTTTACTAAGTCCCTTGACTATTAAAAAAACTTGGACTAGATGAATTCAAAAGTCCCTTCTAGCTTTCTATATATTATTTTATGACAATTTAAGCACATCTTTTCATCACATTATTCACCTGCTCAAAACACTTCAGTTATTTCCTTTTATTTACTGACTAAATTTCTGGCATTTTTGGCATTATTTTTCAATCCAATATTTACAGTTCCAGTGTATCCCATGTAAACTGCAGATACTTCAAGAAGATGTAAGTAGAATGGACATAATCCCTCAGGAAATTACATTTCCCATAAACCATTATTATAGCTTAGCAGCATAGTAACATTTCCCTTCCATCCCCTAGCTATGGCAATTTCACATTAACCAACATTGTATGTTTATATGGGAGAAGGAGAAGTAAGTCAGTATTGAAAAGAATTCTGTGATGAAACCAAAAATTAGACAGTGTGTAGAAGAAGAAAAGGATTAAAACCTCCCTTTTTAAACAGTGATATTCTTGAGAGGAGACTGTGTATCTATCTGGGTGTATACTAGGAGTTCTCAAGGTTACTACTTTGACTATATAGCTAATAGTTTGCTATGTATAACTTCTTTTAGGACTTTTTCTATGCCCCTCAACCAGGAGATGCATATTGGATAGAGATAATCAACTGAAGAATGTACGCCAGAGATACTCTTTCTTATTTTATCTTGTTATTTATTGAAAAAAGAAAATTTTGCTTTAAAATAATATTTCTCTAGTTGGTTTGATTTAAGAAATATTTTTGGGGAGGGTGGAATTTTGGTTCTAATTGGATACTAATCCAAAGTATATCTGAAACTAAAGTAGATTTCAAGGATCTCTGATTAAATGGGGCCCAAGCTATTAATGTCATTCCAGAAAAAAATGTTTTATGATTTTCAACATTTTAATTAAATGATTTGAATAAAGACATAAATGGCAGGCTTATCAAATTTATATATTCTTTGAATTTGAGAAGGATAGGGAATATGTTGGATGATAGAATCAGGATAAAAAGAAACCTCAATAGCATTAGGTAAGAGTTAAAGGCAATTAGATTTCAACAGAAATTTCCTAACAATTAGAGTTATTCAAAAATAAAATGTGCTGCTTCCTAAGCTTGTCACTTCTCCATTATTAGAAGCTTTCAAGCTAAAGCTCGCTTCTCCAACCAATAAATCACCAATTCTACTGATTTTATCTTTGCAATATCCCACAGATATATTTACTCCTCTATATTTCCAATCTTACCATATCAGAAGAACCCCTCATTGCCATCTGGTTTAGTTCAGAAGTTCTTAACCATTTTTAAAAATCATGAACCCAGGAGTATATTGGAAAATATTTTTTTAAAAATAGCTCCCTGGAAAAATAATAAATGGCATGACATACTTTTAAATTTAACCTATATTAACATTTTCTCCATTACTTTCTTAAGTCTAGGTGGTTAATAAGGTCTAATTTATAGAATTTGCTAGTTTTTAATATTAAAAGATCACACTGAAAATTTAAAATTATTTTTCAAGTGGACAAAGAATCTGGCTCTAAAACACCCCCGCATGACCCCTTTGGGTCATATTTAAAAGTCTTTGGATCCATTCTCAGAATAATGTTTTTAAATGCATAAGCTAAAATACATGGGTTTGCAAAGGAAGGCAATCATATTGAAATTCAGTTTTAAAATATTAGAACCAGTTTGGGGACACTGTTTAGGACCCTTGGTGAAATAGCCTTCTTTTTCAAAAACAAAACACCACCTTGCTATCTTTTGTCTTTTATACCACAGTCATTTCTGATACAATTAACTTCCAGATTGAACCTAGCTGCATCTATATATTGGTATACTGCATTTTCCCTTTATTTCATTGAGCATCACTTCATACAAATCTCTCATTTCTCTGAATTCTTAGGGTTGTAGAATCATTGATTTAGAGCTAAGGGGACCTAAAAAGACCATAAAGTCCAAACTTCCATTTCACAGATGAGTAAATTAAAGCATAGAAAGGTTAAATGGGTATTGGTTATTTCTTTCTACATAATAGTATTCTATTATGTTCATGTACTATTGTGCTTCAGGCATTCAAAGAACTTTTGTTATTGTTAATTATTAATAGTTCTTTCATACTACCAAGCATTGCAATGGATGTTTTGGAATATTTAGTACTTTTGTTTCTTTCTTTGACTTGGTTTTACAGGAAACCTTTAAAATTCTTTTAAATCTTCCCTACTAATTATTTCCTATTTATCTTCTATATAATTTGCATTGTATATGTATTTGTGTATGCTTTTTTCATTAGATTGTAAACTCCTTGAGGACAGGAACTCTCTTTTGACTCTTTTTGTATCCATAGCATTTAGCAAAGTGCCTGACATATTATAGGTATTTAATAAATGTTTGTTAGTTGATTCATTGATCTTTTTGGCATATATCAATGAAAATATCAATGAGTCAAAGGACATGGTAAGTCTAATCACTTTACTGGTACAATGAAAAAAAAAATAGTGAGCTTGGAATTATGTAACTTAAATTCAAAACCTGGATCTTCTACCTAGAACCTTGACCAAGTAACTTAAACTTTCTGAATCTCAGTTGTCTCATTTGTAAACAAGAGGATTGAACTAGATGATATCTAAAATCCCTTCTAACTCTGTGTCGATCAATCCCATGAGACTATGACATCCAGAATATCTGAGTCAATCTACCAACTCTATCAGAAGTATTTTAATCTGTCTAGCTTCTCAAAGCCATTTTAACATTGATTATTTCCATTTTTTATCTTTGTTAATTTACAGGATGTAAGGTGAAACCCTTGAGTTGTTTTAGTTTAAATGTCATACAATTAATGATTTTGATCATGTTTTCAAATGGATAGATAGACCAAGATATACATGTGTATGTGTATATAAAGAAAAAAATTAATATTCCTTTGTGATTCTATTTGATTTTTTTTATTGAGAAATAGCTCTTGGTCATATATCTTTGTCAGTTCCTTAAATATCAGTGATCCTTGATATATTTTCCCTACTAAGTTATTCATCTTATTCCATCTTTATTGACTTTGCTTGTGAAAAAGCTTTTAAAATTTTATGAAACGGTAATTTTCTGTTTTCTCTTTTGGGTCTTCTCTACCCTCATGGTTTTGAAAGATACATCATTCCATTATTCCCTAATTTTTAATACTATGATCTCTTAAATTTAGGTCAGATATGAACTCTAAGCTTATTTTGCTATGTGGTATAAGATAGAGAAAGACACATGGTATATTATCTAGAAAGCTGGATTTGGAGTCAGGAGGACCTCAGTTTAAAGTCTCACTTCAAATGTTATGTGACTTAGAGCAAATCATTTAATCTGCTTGAGGCTCCATTTATTTTTGAGCCATTATGATGGGATAGAATGTTAGACTTGGAGTCAGGCAGATCTGAGAAGAAATTGTCTTTCAGACATTTATTAATTATGAGGCTATGCTCAAATCACTTAATCCTCCAGGCCTCAGTTTCCCAAAATGTAAAATGAGGAGGTTGGACTCAATGAACTCTAAATTCCTTCTTTCCAATTGTAAATTTATGACTTAATTTATGGCTGTGTATAATATAACTTGCCAAATTGCCTTTCAGTCTTCCTATAAATTCATGTTTAAAAGGGAGTCCTTTTCCAAGTAATATATATTCTTGCATTGTCAACAAGCTACCATTTTTATTGTTTCTGTTCCTTCCTTATCCAGTGTATTCTATTTAACTATTTTTCTTTTGTCTAACCAAGACAAAATAGTTTTTCAACATCTTGTAACACTTTGTTCCCCTTATTTATGCTTTTTCTCCTTATTTCTCTTGAAATTCTAAACCCACTGTTTCTCCAAATGAATATCATAGTTTTATTTATTTTTTTCAAGTAATCCTTCAATTTGATTGACTTAGCACTAAATCTATAACTAATTTAAGTATTACAATAATTTTTTATTATATTGGCACAACCCAAAAATGAATCATTGATCTCTTTCATTTTTAATTTTTTTTTGTAAAGAAGGTTTCATATTTATATTTATTTTTTAAAATCTGTGGATATATTTACAGTTAAATTCTCAGCTAGTTTACATTTTGTAACTACTTTGAATGGCATATCTCTTATTATTTCTTCCTGGGTTTTGATAGTACTGTATAAATATACTAATAATTTGTGAATTTATGCATCTGGATATAACTGAAGTTGTTAAGCCTCTTAACTTCTTAAATTTTCCTCTTGAATTTTTAGCTGCATTATTATATAATTGCAAATAAAGATAATTATATATCCACTGTAATTTTGTTCCACTTTCATATAGCTAGCAATTCTAGAACTATGTTAAATAATAATGGAGAGAAGGGATATTATTGTTTTATCCCTGTTTTTAATTGGGAAAATCTTTAGTGAGATTTCATTGAAAACTGCTGGCTCTTGGTTTTAAATTAATATTTTCATTCTTATTGAAGAAAATTACTTCTAATTACTTCCAATAAGCATGCTTCCATGATTATTCCTTTTAGGATTCTTAATATAAATGGCTGTTATAGCTTATTGAAAGATTGTATTGCCTCTATTATAATACTCTTATGTCTATATTTGGTCCCTATGTAATTAATTGTTATTATTGTTTTCCCAATATTCAGCCATCATTGTAACCCTGGTATAAATTCAGTTTGGCACATAGTAAACAAAAAATGAATTCTCACTGATTTACTGGATGAATGGTCATGTAAATAACTTTCTAGAAATATAACTATACTATCTATAATGGATTTTAAGGTTTATTTTTTTAACCAAGATTATTAGTGAAATTGATTTGTATTTTTTTTAATCTGATTTGTCTCTCCTTCTAGTTTGGCTATCAAGACCATATTTATCTCATAAAAAGAGTTAGGTAGGGAAATCTGTCTCTTCTTAAGGATATTCTACATATCATAAGCTTTAATTTCTTTTAAAACATTCAATAAAATTCATTTGTAAATTCATCTCACCTGAGGATTTTCTCTCTCTACTTTGGCTTAGTGGTACAGTGGATAAGGCACTGACTTGGAGTTAGAAAGATCTGAGTTCATTTTCAGCCTCAGACACTCACTAGCAATGTAACCCTGAATTACTCACTGAGCACTCAATTTCTCACCTGTAAAATGGGAACACACTGGAAATTAAAATAGCAAGCCACTCTAGTATCTTTGCCAAGAAAACCCCATATATTGTTTAAGATCCATATTTCTTGTTTCCATCATTTGGATTTCTTATCTTTGAATAAATACTCATAGACTTCATTTCAATTGTCACTTTTGCTGGCATGTTATTTCAGTAGTTACTAGTAATTCTCTTTATATATCTTCTATTTGTTATAAATGCAACATGTTCGTTTTTTTTTTTTGTTTGTTTGTTTTTGTTTTTGGTCATTTGAATTTCCTTCTCCTTTTTTGGGACAAGTTAGTTGGTTTATTGATTTTGTTTGAAAAATCGTTCTTAGGGTTTTTTTTTTTTGATAAGTTCTATAATTTTTATTTTCCAGTTTTTCTATTAAATTTTCAATATTTTTTCTTTGTAACTTCTTTAAAATTGTTAATTGGTTTATTTTATTTTTAATAATTGCAACAAACAGTTCAATGATGTCTTTTAAGTTTCATTAATAGTTTTTCAGAGATATAAATTTAGTCTGTGAACTTATATACACACAGACATACATGTGTATATATATATATATATATACATATATGTGTCCACATAGGTTAACTGTATTTTAATGTTTCCTTTATGATTCTATGTGTTTTTATTTTATGCACTCTAAAATATGATTTTTAGAAGGGATTCATAGGTTGTTACAGACTTTCAAAATCATCTAAGAAACATAAAAGGATAAGAACCCTGCCCTAAGAATGACTTTAGCTGCATTCTGTAATAGCAAACTTTCCACCTCCATATACCCTCCCAAAATATTCTTTTCACATGAAAAGACTCATCTATATTCATAGATCTGATCATATTATTCCTTTTCTCAAAAATCTTCCATGCTTACATTAATTAAAATAAATTTCAGCCTTAAATGCTTTGTCTTCAAGGCTTTTCAAAATTCTTCTTTTCTACACTTCCCTCATTATTTCTTTTTGTGGATTATATACTCCAGTCCACTTGGACTATTTTCCATCTTCTACTCCTACTCCAGTGTGCTCTGAGTTTCCTCACCCAGTACCTTTGTTCATACTGTTAACTTTTCATAGAAAATCCTCTTTTTCTCTCATTAAATTATCTAACCTTAAAAATCCATCTGAAATATCACTTCCTCTATGAAGATTTTTGCTATTCAACTTTTCAGTAATGATCTCCTTTTTGAACTCTATAACATATTTAATTTTAGATTGGTCTATTGCATTAATTGTATGTTCATCACTTTATTTTTATCATTATGTGTGCATCATATCTCCCTTTATTATTCTGCATGAACTTTGAAGGCAGACACCATGTATTATTTGACTTTACTCCGTTCCTTAGTCTCTAGTACAGTATTTTGGCTATAGTAGAAGCTTAATTTGCATTTGTTGAATTGGAGCATTGGATTGAAAATGAATTAGACTTCTTTAGTAGGTGAAGAAATTCTGTCTACCACCATGCATTACACATAAAAACACATATAAAAATTCTTTGTTATATGGGATAACTCTCTGGGAGGGAGAGAAGGGGAATACAGGAGGAAATCTAGATGATGTAAAAACAAAAGGTGTCAATAAAATTTATTTTTAAAACATACATAAAACATAAACTCAATGTGTTTCTGGAGATGGAAAATGCCATTTGTGAATCCAAATTTAATCTCATCATTGCATGGATTTAGCCTATAATCTTTTCAGTTCAAAAAATATAATTAGTAATGATGCAGCCGCAAAGCCAATTAACAACATGTATGATTGCAGTATCTTATAGTTACAAATCACTTTGAGCACATAAGCTTCCCTACAGTTCTTAAATGGCAGAGCTAAAACTTGAGTGCATGTGTTTTCTGCTTCAAAGTCTAATGCTCTTTCCACTGAATCACACTGCCTCTCCAATCTATTAAACTTTGGGAAGTGATGGAAGCTTGATGCATTCTCTCTTTGCTTTTTCTTCTTTTTCCACTCTAAAGGAAGACTGAGTCAAATACAGGTGCCAGGAAGAAGGAACATTAATTCTATGGACATAGTTTCTTGGGAGAGCCCAGTAATATTAAAAACAATTATTCCCTAGTTTGATACTGAGTAGCGTGCCATGTTTTGTTTTTTAAACCACAAAGCTGTTTAGAACATGTTGACTTATCCAATGCCAGTTAAGATATGTTCCCTGAGAGTGAACAAACTGGCATCAGAGACTGCTGGGAACCATTCCTTAGTTTCCTAAAGTGTAGGAAGTCACAAGGGCTGTTCACTCTACACTGCAAACCCTACCTATTCATAACTTCTCATATTTCCTTAAAGCTCTCACTAGGTTGTTCTCAGACTCATATTTTATTTTCTTCAAAATCAGAATCACCCCCCTGTAACGTGAAGCTTCCATAACATAAATTGCCTTCATTCTTAAAGAAAGCCATACACCTCGAGACCTCACAATGAGGGATCTATTACCAGGAGCGCGAAGCAAATGTTCTTTTAATTAGCTACATTTATCTTTAATCCCTGTTTTGACAGAAACTCTAACATAAACATACATTACCAATACATAAAACCCAGTTCTCGGTATGGTTAATTTTTATATTTGACAGAGTCAGTTGGAAAAAATAACTTTGACCTTTTCTCTGTCTTCACGTGATGTCACTGCAGCCTTGTCTGAGAACCCCAAGCAGAAACAGTGGCATCTGCAGAGAAAGTACAATAATAATTCTTACCCTGCTCCTTAAAAGTAGCAATAAAATCCTAATAAGACCTCTGGGTCTTGTGTCGAAGCAGCTGCAACACCAAGTTAAATGATTTCTGCAAGGACTACAGTAATTATAAAACTGATTAAAGTTTACCTACACTTCATTCCTAGAGGGTTTTCACCAAGGACTTAGAAACCAGATGGTTGAAGAGTATATGCATGATGGATATATTCCATGAAGCATGTCCGTCGTCATGGAAACAACAGGAATAACATGATCTTTACTGTCCATTTCTTCACAAAATTGTTCATTCAAGGGTTGTTGCCAATCTAAGCAGAATTCACATGAATACTTTACCAAGGTCCTCAACCCACTTTCTGTCTTGAATGGTAGACCCATTGAACCATTTCAAGAATAGGGTGAGTTCAGAGCCTATTTTTTATTGCATAAGTCTGTCTTGCACAGAAGAGCCTCAGGATTTAGAAGATTTCAACAAAAGCTTTCCTTGCTGCTGAGATGAAAAATAACCCAGGAAATCAGAAGAACAATTAGTTTGAAAGAATGAAAAGAACAGAAACACTGAATTTGACCCTATCTCTATATCTATTATGTCATCTTTCCTGAAGTCTCAGAAAAAGAGCCATCCCATCTACTCACAAAATTCATTCCTGTCACTTGTGTTCATATTTCTCTTGCCTGAGGGCACTTGCTCCTACATTTTTCTCTTTTCCTCTCCAACTTCTACCATTCCAATTCTACTGACAATTTTTCTTCTTCCTTCCAAACTGCATGAGTATCCTCTACCTTCAAAATTGCAACAAACTTTCTCTTGACCCTGCAACTCCATTGTTCCTTCAAGTTTTTGAAATATATTATCAATATTTGATGCTTCTATTTCCCCCCTTTATCTATTTCTCTCTTTCTCAAAATAACTCTTTAGACCCACCATGTCACTGAAAATTCTTTCTCTAAGATAACCAATGACCTCCTGTGATAAATCACAACCCCCTTCCCCAAGATATATGTACACACCCTTTTGCTATAGGTCAAGTTCATTTTATGTGTGTTTAATGTAAATGTTGGTACTTTCACATATAAGTCCATATTAGGCAAGATATTGACTGATAAGAAACAGAACAAAAGGATGGTGGGGTAAGAAGCAGGAAGTAAGAGGTGGTAGTTGGAGACAAAGAAGTGTGAACAGAGAAGAATGTCTGAGAATAAAACTTATAAAGTGAAACACAAGAGAAACATTAAATAGTTAATCCAGGAGTACAAGATGAACCACAGAAACACAAAATCTGAATCAGAAAGGATCTCAGCCAGTAGCTAATTCAACCCATAAATGAACAGTAATCCTTTCTACAGGGGGTCACCCAGACTCCTTTTTAGACTTCTAGTGATAGTGAACTCACTACCTATTGAGGAAGCCCAATTCGGTTTTGGACAGTTGTTAGGAACATATACTTCATAATATATATTGTTAGGAAGTTTCATCTAGCATGATGTTAAAATGCCTCACTTAATGTCCTTCCTCCTCTTGTTCTCAATTCTGCTAGCCAGAGTCAGCACAAGATACTGAATCTCCCTTCATGACAAACACTTGAAGATAGCTATCATGTTCCTCCCTGTACCATGTCAAATGAGAACATATGAGATAAGATCTGTAACGTGCTTAGAACAATATCTGGCACATAGTAGGTGCTTATTAAATGTATGTTCCTTTCCCCTATGTTATTCCTATATTATGGTATAAATATCTGAATACAATATGATCTAGGTGGCCTAACCAGGGAAGAATATAATATAATTACAACTTTTCTCCTTCTCAACATTATATTTCTTTTCTAAACATGGAGCTTAAGAACCAAATGATAATTCTGGAGATCATTTTGGAACTATGCCCAAAGGGCTATTCACACTTTGATCTAGCAGTGTCTCTATTGGGTCTGTATTCCAAAGAGATCATAAAAAAGGGAAAAGGGCCCACATATGCAAAAATATTTGTAGCAGCCCTTTTTGTAGTGGCTAGAAACTGGAAACTGAATGCATGCCCATCAATTAGGGAATGGTTGAATAAATTATGGTATATTAATGTTATGGAATATAACTGTTCTGTAAGAAATGACCAGCAGGATGATTTCAGAAAGACTTGGAGAAAGTTACATGAACTGATAATGCTAAGTGAAGTAAGTAAAACCAAAAGAACATTGTACACAGCAACAAGATTATGTGATGACCAACTGGGACGAATTTGGCTCTTTTCAGGGCAGTTCCCATAGAATTGTGAGGGGGAGAGCCGTTTGGATCTAGAGAGAAGACTATGGGGACAGAATATGCACCACAACATGGTATTTTTAGCCTTTTGTTGTTGTTGTTTGCTTGCTTCTTGTTTTTTTTTTTCTCTCATTTTTTCCCTTTTGATCTTTTGTTTGTGTATATATGTGTATGTAGCATGATAAATGTGGAAATATCTTTAAGAGGATTGTGCACATTTAACTTGTATCAGATTGTTTGCTGTCTTAGTAGCGGGGATAGAGAAGAAAATTTTGTAATGCAAAACTTTGCAAAGGTGAATGTTGAAAACTATCTTAACATGTATTTGAAAAAATAAAATATTATTAAAATAAATAAATATTTAAAAATATAAAAGAGCTATGAAGTATATCACACCTTACTCCTTGAATCTTCCCCTAGTTTATGAGACACTATATCCTTCTGATTTTCTTCTTACTTCTCTGATTCCTCTTCTTCTTTCTTCAATAATTCCTCTTATTCTTCATTGACCCTGCTGAGCCTCTTATTCTTTGCCTGCAAAATGACAGACTGTAGTGCTTGATTTTAAGAACTTCTTTTTGTTCTAATATTCTATGGTTTTCTAATTCTTATAAATGGATGAATCATATGATCATAGTTCTAGACTCTAGGTTCATCTAATCCAAAGTGCTTATTAAAAGATGAGAAAACTGAAGTCTGTGATTTGCCCAAGATCGTGACTTACTTAGTTTTTTGCTTTTCTTCCTTGAAAGCAATTATGTAATTGTGGTTTCAACTGTCACCACATGGAGACATCATTACCATCTGCCTCTCTGATTGATGGGTAAGCCACAAACTCAAAAGTTCTATTTAAGTAGAGAATTCAATTCAGAACATTTCATTTCTCACTTGGCTGCCCTTCTCTGGGATTTCTTTGACTTTTTCACCATGCTTTCTTCCCTTCCTGTTTCTTTTAATGTTTTGCCTCTTCCATTAAATTGTAAGCTCCTTGAGGGTAGGGGCTGGATAGATGGTAGATAGGTAGATAGATAGATGGGTGGATAGATAGATAGATAGCTATAAAGAGATGGATAGAGGTAGAAATATATATGTATACAATACATAAATAAATACAATACATACATAAAATACATATATATATACATGTATAATATTTTTATGGCACTTACACATGCTTGCCTTATAGCAAGAGCTTAATACACATTTTTTGACTGACTAACTATCATCTCTTGGAGTCATTTTATCACTTACCAAATCCTATCTATTCATCCTTCACAAAGGTCTTATGATGATTTCTTGTTCTACATCCCCCCAACTACTACTCCATTCCATTTCTTCATCACCTCACATAATTTATGAAACAATGACATCCTAGCTGATCTCCCAGACACTGATGTGTCCTTCATATAAAATTCTTCTATAGCACTGTCAGGTTATTCTGCTTCTTTCCCCATATTGATGCCCAACAAAGGGAATCCATTAATTTTTTCCCACAGAATCACAAAATCTGAAATTTGGAAAGGATGCCCAAATAACAATTCCTTCTACAACATACTCAACAAATGGTCATTTAGTCTTTACTGGAAAACAACCAGAGTGATCTCACTATCACCCAAGATACCTCCTTCCAGTTATGGACAGCTCTTCATGTTTAGGAACATTCCCTGAAATCAACCAAAGTTGATTCTTTCCAACTTCTACCCATTGCTACTGGTCCTGTCTTCTGCAGTCAAACAGAAAAAGTCTGTTCCCTCTTCCACATGAGAACCCTTCAAATATTTAAAGATAGCTTTTATAACCCCTCTCTCTTATCTTTTCTAGCTTAAATAAATATTCTCAATTCTTTCAGCCAGTTCTCATATGGTGTACACTCCTTTCTTTGATCTTTCTTCCTGCTTTCTCCTCTCTGTATTTGTTTCAAAACCTCAAACTTTAAATACAAGCTTTATTCATTCCCTCATTTAAACTTAATATGTCCCTCTCACCTCGCTCCCCAAGTTAAGACTAAGATATCTCCCTCACTGAAATGGTTACACATGCCTCTGGAACAATGCTTGTTTCCTATCATCTTAATCACCATCCTCATCAAAACTAGCATTTATATATCACTTTAAAATTTGTAAAGTATTTTACCTATGTTAACTAATTTGATCTTCTTAACAATCTTGTGAAGTAGGTGTTGTTATCCCTTACTGAAGAAAAGTTCAAGGATTTGTCTCAAGTCATACAATTAAGGCAGGATTCAAATGCAAGTCATCCTGATTCTGGTTCCTTAGTTCTAGTCATTGTGCAGACTAACTGCCCCTAAGGCTTCTTGCTGGTTTTCTTTTTATTATTATTATTATTATTATTATTATTATTATTATTATTATTATTATTATTATTATTATTATTATCATAGATTTTAATTTACAAAACATATGACTGGGTAATTTTTCAACACTGGCCTTTGCAAAATCTTCTGTTCCAAATTTTCCCCTCCTTCCTCTACCCCCTTCTCTAGATGGCAGGTCATCCAATGCATGTTAAATATGTTAAAGTATATGTTAAATCCAATATATGTATACATATTTATACAGTTATCTTGCTGCACAAGAAAAATCAGATCTAGAAAGAAAGAGAAAAACCTGAGTAGGAAAACAAAAATGCAAGCAAACAATAACAGAAAGAGTGAAAATACCTTGCTAGTTTTCAACACTGACAATAATAGCTATTTGATGCCTGGTACTTTGGTTTACAAAGGACTTTCACTAGAAAGGATACTCTCCCCTCTCTCTGCCTTTAGCCTTCTCCCCCCATGTAAGCACTTTGAGAGCAGAGATTATTTCATCTTTATATCTTTAGTATCTGGCACAGTGTCTTACTCATAGTAAGTACTGAATATGCTGATCTATTTTCTTTTTCATCAAATTTATATTTTTGAGCATTTGCTTTCTTTAGTCAGTTTCTATGCTTCCTTTTCCAAGATGCTGGCTTTCTCTAAAAAAACTTCCATAACTCTGCTGCAATGTGCTCACTCACTTCTTTTCCCCATTTTTCTTCTATGTATCTCTGTTAAACTCTTTTTAACTCTTCCAAGAGAGTTTTTTAAACTGGATACCCTATACCCCCCTTTGAGGATTCAACAACAAGCATTCTCCTTTGCTGTACTCTTCTAGGTTTGTGTTCTGGTCTCCCCTGCCTCCATAGTAGTTCTCTATGGTCAGAACTCTTTTTACATTTTTGCCCATTTTTAAGAGTTGAGGTCTGCTCTTAGGGCACGGAGGAGATTATCCCAAGCTTCATCTGAAGGGCCACAGGGGTTGACTGTGTTGGGTCTGTTGCTGCAGGCTGAGTGGCCTGGCCAAGTTCAGTTATGCTGGCATTCAGGGTCTCACAATTTGCTAGTTACATTGAAGTTCTCACTGCTGATCTGGTGTTCTGAATCAGGAGAGAGTAACCTATGGGTCAGTGTAATTTGGCTAAGAACCTCCCACTAGATTCCCAGTGTCGGGCTTCCCCACCCAGGATTTCCCTGTATTGAGTCTGTCCTAGGCCACAGTTTTCCCCTTTCCAATTGAGAAAGACTTTTCCTGAAGTCCTTCCAAGATATCTTAAGCTGTGAAATTATTACAATGAATGTTTGTGGATTCTACCACTCTAAAATCCATTCAGAAGTAAGCCAGGAGGAAGCAAAGTCCTGTCTACTTTCCACCATCTTGGTTCCATCCCCTGTTAATCTATTTTCTTTGCAATAACAGTGTGAAAATTTTTTATTCTTATTAAACAGATGAGAAAACTGAAGTCAGGCTCACACTACTAGCAAGTGTCCAAATTGGAAATGAAATACAAATCTCCTACATCTAGAACCAGAACTCTCTTATTGAATGCTGTTGAGTCATTACAGTAATGTCTGACTCTTCATGATCACATCTGGGTTTTCTTGGCAAAGATATTGGAATTTATCTTTTTGTCATTTCCTTCTCCAGTTCATTTTGAAGATGAGAAAACTGAGACAAATAGGATTAAGTGCTCAGGGTCACACAACTAGTAAGTGTCTGAGAACAGACTTGAATTCATGAAGATGATTTCTTCTGACTTCAGAGCTGTCATGCTATCCATTATGCCCACTTAAAACTTTCCCCTGAAATTATATGCACACATGGAATACATTAAAACCTTCCTCAATTTCTTTTAATTATTAAATTCTAACATTTTTGTGTTACCCATTTGTGGGGAATCTTTTATGTGAAAAGTTTAAAGTAGAAGTGAAAAATCATTTGAAACACCTCTCAATTATTTCATTTCAGTAGCTGTTAAATAACTTAATCATTTCTGTATTGCATAGCTATGTATGCTTATACCTGAACTTTTAAGAAAATAATAAACTTCAATCTAATATTTGTAAGCATTTTAGTTTAAAATGATTCTATTCTTGAGGATCTTGTCCAGGGTCATAGAGAGTTTTGCAGATTTATCTCTTAGCTTATAATTTTATTTTCTTAATCCTTATACTTCTCTGGGATTCACTGTAAAGATTTAACAAAACTTGCTTTTGTCAAGAAACTGACTTAGTCTCTTCTATTTCATTATGAAGTGGCTGGTTTTCATAACAGAATAGAACCTTTTAAAATGTATAAATACAAATCGTTCTTGGTGTTTCTAGCTAACAGACAATTATATTTTAGAGAAAGAATAATGTTTTGAGGGGGAAATTTTAAGAAAATGCTGAATACTAGTACTATCATCTAAGCTGATGGTTCTCATCATTTTATTATTCAAATTATTATAAATAATAGATGTTATTGATGTAGCATTTAAGGTTTGTAAAATTCTTAAATGAGATATTTGTAAAGCATTTTGCATACTGTTTCTTACATAGTAGGTACTTAATGAATGCTTATTCCCTTCCTTCTTTTTACAGTTTCTTATTTCAACCTAACAGTTGAAAGAATATCTTTGACTCATTTTGCCCAGAGACTTCAGAGTTGTGTGTGGGGGTGCATGTATACATGTATGTATATGTTTCTGTTTGTTTAGAACACTAAGACTATGAATTATGTCTACCTTTCCCCAGCATGAGAGTAAAAGGGTTTCAGCTCCAGCATAAGCACTCAAGGTAGCAATGCTATAGGACAGCTGTATTCAGCTTAGGACTTGTCCCAACACAAAGAAGCATCAAACCAGCACAGCTTTTTTTTTTTTCTTTTTAAGTGATTTACAAAATTTTATTGATTATAACAGCATGGAGATTTGAGAAGTGTTATGAGCAAAAGATGTGGTAAGCAAGGGGGCTGGTGATTCTTATCTCTCCATTCTCATACACCTGCCTTTGTAAGAAAAGTTTATCTACCCCTGAACCTCTGTTTCTCAAAAGTTTGTTTATATATATATATATATATACATATATATATATATATATATATATATATATATATATATATATATGTATATATATATATATATATAAAATTTGTTTTTAAAGGCATTAAAATATAAATGTGATTAAGCATTTTATTACTCATCGAAGTACTAGGTATTTCATTTCTCAAATGTGTATGTCTGTGTGAATGTGTGTATGAATGAAATCAAGAGAGATGGAGGGAGGGGCAGAGAGAGGGAGGGAGGAAGAAGAAGGGAGGGAGAGAAGGAGGGAAGGAGGGAGAGGAGAGAGAGAGAGAGAGAGAGAGAGAGAGAGAGAGAGAGAGAGAGAGAGAGAGAGAGAGAGAGAGAGAGAGAGAGAGAGAGAGAGAGAGAGAGAGAGAGAGAGAAATTTGAGAATTTCTTCAATTATAAAATCTAGGGCAGTTTTCCTGGAAGGGGACTCAGAGTTATAGACAAGAAAATTATTGTTTTGGATTTTGTGACTTTTCAGAAGAAGATGAAGAACTTGGATCTGGTCCTTTCTAGACAAATGAATAATTGTCTTTGGTGGAGAGTTGTTCTGGGACTAATATGAAAGATGAGATCTTTGGATTTTCCCTTTCTATTTTCTCTTTCCTTCTACCTCTCCAGTTTGAAATATTCCTTCTTGGAAGTGGAGCTGAATGACTGCAAAAGAAAACCATACTGAGTCAAATCAAATGATGTAGTAAAAAAGAGATATAATAGAGATGGAATGGTGGGACTTGATAGATGTTTGCAAAGGATAAGTGTGAGGCAAAGGTATAAAAGATAATCCCAAGGTGACTTCATTATTTTCCCATGGATTCACTTATCATCTTTATTCAGATGATTCTCAAATTAAAACTATGCTTGTTCTCTCTGCTGAATTTCATTCCCATACTACCAACTGTCAAATTTTAAACTAAATGTCCCTCAGGCATTCCAAATCAATCAAGATCATGATATCATTGGTCCACTACAAAAATAAAATACAAAAAAACAATTATCATGATCTTCCATACAGACCAAATTGCTAAACTAATAAGTTTAGCACTATAATTCGCAGGAGTAATCTTTCTTTGAAGCAGAGCTTAGTGTTTCTGTCCTCTGGTTTAGGGTGCAACTCAAAACCCTTGAGGTGAATATGGAATTGCCAGTTCCTGGCCCTCATCAACAAATAGGATCACCTGCTAAACAGCAGCAGTCTCTCAAAAATAAACTGTTATACTAACAATAAAGAACCTTAGACAACATTTTGAAGATTTTGTACTTGCTTTTAGGTTTGGAGAATGAAAGGTCTGTATTATGTTGACTGCTATGGACATGCAAAGGAGGGGTAGGGGAAGAAACTGGATTGGCAGTAATGGGAAGGAAAAATTGACCACTATCTTGGCAGGGCCAAATAAGAACTGAGACCTTCTCCCGAGGGATTAGTCTAGCATATCAGGAAGAAATTCTATCCCCCTACAATTCCCCAAGAGCCTCTGGAGTCCCATTCTTCTCTTAAAATCAGTTTCAGTCCATCTTCCTATTAACCATATTCCTATCCCTATATTTTCCTACTACACCTTGTCTCTAACTCTTCAACCCCTTTGTTAAGTCCTAGCAACAACTACCAATGACTTGGAGCTAGGAGAGCCCCATTCCCACTGCCTAGCAGGTGGGGAAGATAGTTTCCTAGTTACTAAGTTGGAACTTCAAATTCATTTCTTCATGGAAATAACACTTCATATGAATATTTTTAGTACAGTGTTATAATTCAAATATATTATAGGTTAGGCAGGTTTTCGTGGGCTGGCTTGGAAATTAAGCCTCCAATTAATTATATCATTGTTTCTGTGGGGAAATGTGATGCAGCTTTTAAACAGATTACAATGAACTCTTGTATAATTCATCCATAAGTTTATAATTGTCTGTGTTTCTTCTAATGAATGAAGAAGTAAAAATAAAATGAAATAATACATTAGTTATTTTGCTTGGTATGTGTAATATTGGGGGAGAACATTGTGAGCATTAAAAAAAAATTATGCTTAATTTAAAAAAGAAATTGGAGAAGGAATTAAGACATTAAGGAAGCAATTTAACAAAAATGGAAACTAGTATTACCACAACCAGGAAGGCAGGACAATCGATCTTTGGGACAGGAAGACAGCTACCAATTGTTCAACCAGCTTTACACCCTCCCCCTCTAAGGTTGCCTGTAGGAAGATTCTAAAATCAGAGTAGTCCAGGCTGCTGGACTTGTGTCAGTGGGACAGAATCAAATGAGATCTCTTTGGGGCAGAGCAGAGGATCCCTAGAGTTTTATTTTCTAGGTATCATTCCTTATGTGCTTATTTTTATGATCACCTATTTTGTGTGATTACCTTTCCAGATTTCTTATACCTTATCTCCCCTACACAAACCAACACACACACACACTCATTCATATATGTATATATATATATATATATATATATATATATATATATATATATATATATATATATATATATATATATATATTCACACACAGCACACTCTACAGGTCAGAGACATTGACTTTTTTGCTGCTCTTGGCACAAAATACTCCATCTTCTGACTCCAAGTGTTTTCACTGCTTGTCCTCATGCCTGAAGTCTCTCCTTTCTCATTTCCACTTCCTTGCTCCTCATTCCCATTCTTCTCAACCCAATTACCCAAAAAACTCAGGTACACAGTTCTTTACCCCTTCCATTATGTTCTATAAGAATGTTTGCTTCATAAGCAACAAACTATCTTTCATCTTAAATGTTTCCATTTCCCATTCTTTTCATCTTAAGGTTCTCACTGAGATCTGTCAGTTTCCTCCTGCTCCCTTAATAATTTAGGCTCCCAACTCATCCTTTTAAACTCTTAAAACAATTTCCCTCATTCCCTCTCATCTTACTAATTTAGGTGGGGAGGAGGGGGCATTCCTTGCTACCCATTGCCACGTCTGGGTTCTTCCGCTATTACTATAACTCCATAACATTTGTTTCTTTGAAGTCTACATAAACCACATCTTCCATCCAATCAAAATCTTGAATCTGTCATTTACAGATTTTTAGAATATTTCCCTTCCTTCCTATATTAGTCAGTACCTGGCTCATAATATTTCTCTTCTTCGCAGTTCTGGCCTTCATATTAGGGGACATTTTTCCTGAATACCCTGAATAATAGGGAATATCCATGTGGAAACTCCCTCTACAAATGCAGGTAGATATCTACCATTCAAATTATAATTTTAGAGTTCCCTGAGGCATTGGAAGATTGTGATTTGCCAATGGTCACACAGCCTATGTGTCAGAGGCAGGATTTGATCTCAGGTCTTTCAGACTTGGAGATCAAGTATCTATTCTCTCTCTTCCATGTTTCCTCTCTTCAAGTTTCACTTTTTCAGTGGAATATTTATTACCAGTCAAAAGGTCATTGACCTAGAGTTAAAAATTATGTTAGAAGGCACCTTAACCTCCTCAATGTATACACGTTATACACATGGCCCATTAAAAAACATTATTAAGACAGTTAAGTGAGTTTCCAGAGGTCATGGAGGCAGCAAGTTGCAGGCAAGTTTTTGAACTAGGTTCTCAGAGTCCAAATAAGTGTTTTTTTCATAATGCCATACTGTCTTTCATTCATGGAATTTGATCATGATGAGTCCAATTAGAAATTAGTATTTGGAGCATTAATTTGATACCAATCTTTATCATTCAATCATCAACAGATATGTATATATATGTGTGTATTGATATATGTATATATATAATATATATATGTATGTATGTGAATAATTTTTTGTACTAGTCTTGTCATTTGGTATTTTAAGAGGATGTATCTCAAATAAAGTTCATTTTCATTACATGGAAGATGAATGAAGGTGATTTGGAACAACAAATATCCCCCAAAATCTTGGCTCCATCAGAACTAAGCAATGAAGACTGCTTAAATTCCAAATTCCAATGGATCCAGTATATTCAAACAGATCAAATAAAATAAACAATTAAATAATTTAAATTATTACACCTACATTAATAAGTCTCTTAAAATTCAAGTCTGTGACTTAATCAATGTGGGGAATTTTTGATTTAGAAACATTCTTCATCAATAATTTGCCTGTTGGATCTGTGGAAAAGGAAAGGCTGTGTGATTAAATAGGAAATAGAGAACATTCTGAAATGCAAAACTGGTGATTTAAATTAAATTAAATTTAAAAGATTTTGCACAAACAAAATAAATACAACCAAAATTAGAAGGGAAGCTAAAAGACAGGGAACAATTTTTACAGTCAGCATTTCTGATAGCGGCCTAATTTCTAAACCATATAGAGAATTGAAGTAAATTTATAAGAGTCAAGCCATTCTCCAATTGATAAATGGTCAAATTATATGAACAGATAATTTTCAGATGAAGAAATTAAAGCATCTCTAGTCATATAAAAAGATGCTCTTACTTATTATTGATTAGCGAAATGTCAATTAAAACAACTCTGAGGTACCACCCCACACCATAAGATTGGCTAATATAAAAAAGAAATGAAAAATATTGGAGAGAATATAGGAAAATTGGAATACTGATGCATTATTAGTGGAGTTGTGAATTGATCCAACCATTCTGGACAGCAATTTGGAAGTATGCCAAAAAAAAAAACCAAAAAAAAAACTATGAAACCATACAAATCCTTTTATCTATTTGTATCCAAAAGAGATCATTAAAAAAGGAAAAGGATCTACATGTACAAAAAGGTTTACAGCAGCTCTCTTTAGGATGGCAAAGAAATAGAAGTTAAAGGACTGCCCATCAATTGGGGAATGGCTAAATAAATTGTGATATATGAATGCTATTGATATGGATGCTATTGTTCTATAAGAAATAACCAGCAGTCAAATTTCAGAAAAACAAGGAAAGTTTATATGAACTGATGCTGAGTAAAGTGACCAGAACCAGAACATTGTACACAATAACAGTGACATTAAGATAGTTAATTTTGATAGATTTAGCATTTTTTTCAATATAATAATCTAAGACAATTCCAAAAGACTCATGTTGAAAAATGTTATCCATATCCAGACAAATAAAACAATCTGAATGCAGATTACAATAAGCATATTATTTTTACTTTTTTCTTTGTTTTTTTTTTTTCTTTCTCATGGTTTTTCCCTTTTGTTCTAATTCTTCTTTCACAACACAACTAATGTAAATATGATTGTACATGTATAACCTATTTTAGATTGCTCGCCATCTTGGGGAGGGGAGAAGAGAGGAAGAAAAGAAAGGGAGAATAGAAATCAAAATCTTATACCAGTAAATGTTAAAAACTAAAAAATAAATAAATTAAATTTAAAAGAACATGCAGATAAGTATCTCATATATAACTTGTTCACAGAGTGTTATTTAGGACACTGAGACATTATTGTTCATCCTTCTAGAAGAAAATGGATTTAAATGAAATACAATTGTACAAAGTCATCAACCTCACTCTCTTCCAGAATCATTGAATTCCAGAAAAAAGAAAAATCAAAATTACTGGAGGTGTCCCAGGATGCAGTGGATGACCTTGATAGCTCTGATGTCTGACTAAGCTCTAAACATTCCACTCCACCTCCTTAAACTGCCTTGATGGTTGCTGGAATAAATTGTTCTCATCATGGTCCATTCCAGTGGTTAAAGTCTTCACATGCTTGTCGTAGGCATTCTCTTAACTCACCTATGGGTCTATTGGTTACCCTCAATCTGGTTTAGCCCATCTGCCAAGAAAATGTTACCAAAATGTGGCTGGCTGAGCATGCTTCAGCTTCTTGGAGTCACAGGTGAGAGTTGAATGAATGGTATATATAAGGCATTCAGAAAGGACTACCTCTGTTGTGAAGGCTTATCAAGCCCTTTTCAGAACTGCTCATCCATTTTTGGTGTCCAATGGGACATTATATAGCTTACTCATAATTACATAAGCATAACTTGGACATAGGTTTTCTGATTCCTAGATTGGGTTCTATGAACAATACCATCTTGTTTTCATTTATGCAAGTCATTAGGGGGAAAAAATGTGTGTGTGTGTGTGTGTGTGTGTGTGTGTGTGTGTGTGTGTGTGTGTGTAATAGAGAGAGACAGAGAGATAGAAAGAGACAGAGACAGAGAGAAAGACAGACACAGACACAGACTCAGAGGGAGATAGAGAAAGAGAAAGACAGCCAGAGAAACAGAGAAAGAGGAAAGGAGGGAGAGAGGAAGGAAGACAGATGCACAGAGAGAGATAGAGAAGGAAAAAGGAGGAGATAGAAACAGAGACAAGAAGAGAAGGAAAAGAGAAAGAAGTGGGGGAGAGGGAGAGAGAGAGCCAAGTGGTAGGTAAATAGAGCATAAACAGAATATAATGGTCAGTGTCAGAATTAGTTTAATAGAAGAGAACAAGGCAAGACTTTATACTGATGTTAGTTCCCTTTACTCCAACTTCTGATTGGATCATTCCACTGGAATCACTCTCTCCAAAGTCACCAATATTTCTTAGTTGCCTAATCCATTGCCATAGAACATTTCCTAGCAAGCAGGTAAGAAACCCATCAGAGAGATTAAGGCAAGATAGATATATTTAAAAATCATCAGCAGAAAGATAGCAATTAAATACAGGGGTGCTGGTGAGATTTCCAGCTGAAATAATACAGAGAGAGAAGAAAAGAGGGCCCAGGAAAGAATCTTGTGAGGAATCTATGAATTTTAGGGCATGATTTAAATGAAGATCTAACAAAGGAAATTGAAAAGGAGTGATCTGATGGAGAGGAGGAGAACCAGGAGAGGTGTTAAAGTATTAAAGGCTGCAGAGAAGTTAAGAGGTGCAGAAATGATAGGGGTGAATAAGGAAGCACAAGATGGAATGAGATTTCTTGTACAACTGGGGGGAATTGCCTTGTTAGGGTGTAGGGCCATTTTTTCTGTGTGAGGTAGGAGTCAAGGAGAAAATAGTGACAGAAGGCATCTTAATGCATACAGTCGATGCTTAATAAATGCTTATAGACTAACTGTACCTAAAAGCAAAATCCTCCTCTAAGTCAAAGTTATGTCAACAGTCTGCCATGAAGCACAAGTTTTAAACAAAGCAACTCAGAATCTCCTTGATAAGTCTCATGGGGGCAGAAGGTGATCTATCTTAGACTTAAAGACATCTATCCTCTGAAGAATTTGGGGCCCACTGGTGCAATATATTTGACTCCCTTTCTCCAGAGGTGGTTGTCATAAGAATGAATGGAGAGGCTTCCAAATTCCAGGACCATGATATACTTCTCCATTTCCTCAAATCCTCCCCATTATGACCTTAATATTTCTGCTGTTCCTCATCCAGTAGAGGACCTTTACTTGGTTGGGAACTTAAGGTCTGACAAGCAATTACTTCTGAAGCAATGCTAATAGTTTGAATGAGAGCCTGTTTAGACAAACAGTAGTTCAGGACAACCTTATCTGGGAGTCCAGGAACATATGCAAAGATTATCACCAGTAGAAAGGATTACGGGCTCTGCCTTTGAAAGTTTACTTTTCTTTCCTTTTCTTTTTCTAGTCACAGTCAATTAAAGCTGGCCTGTCTAGGGATCAGAATGTCTTAAGAGAATTGGGACTATTAGTGACATCATCTCTTCTACTGTAAAAAGAATTGATGTGTTATGGGCAAGCAACCAGACCAAATTGAGATACCAGTAATAACCTCTTGAAAGTACAGTTTTAGGATTGTGACCAACCAAATTAGATTTGACCATTAGCCCACCTAATTGGGTTATCTGGGTGACTTACTTTCATCTTTGTACTTCCCCACTCAATATGCTATAGTAAATACTAATGACTACTTTTCCTAGTAAATGGTTTTATGTGTTAATCTCCTTTGCCCAGCAAGTAGCAATGGCTTTGCAAAGATGAACATTCTCTTTCCCAAGTTTGAGTTGATGGGATAGTGATAAGCCCCACTGGAATTCCTGTCTGGGTGTTTGTTCTCAATGACCTGGGTGGCAGTAAGAGCCAGTGGAAATCACTCAACACTTAAATGTTCTTTGTCTACATCTCTCTCCCTATCCTGTTTTCTTTTTTTCCCCCTTCAAATAGGTTGTGGAAGTATTAAGGGGGAAAAAAACTGGTAAGGCTACTTTTGAACTTTTTACCTTCCATTTGAAGCATTTTTTTTTAAGTCATGAAAAAAAAAAAAAAAAAAAACAGCCTAATACTGATGATCTGATGGGAAAATTGCTAGTTTGGATATTTGAAACGTTAGGCAGGGATATTGCTGAATTGGGAAACTTACTCTGCACTGTATGCTTGTGGATATTTTCTGAAAAATGTTCAAAACACAGAACTATTTGTCACTGGGTTCAGGAAAATATAATCTATAATGATGAAACTGTTAGAAATGTTTATAAGCATTTCTTATTCAGAGCTGTCCAACTTGTTTGGAAAGAATTGATATTTTAATAGCATATTCTAATCAGTGTGGCACTGAGTCACTCAAACACCTTTTTATGATTCTTTTACGCTAGCTTAACTATATCAAATTATTTGAAAACTTTTAAACTGATTACAGTGTTTCTGAAACTTGAGTTCCTTGTCTTGAGTTTCTTCCCTGAGGTAAGAAGAGCATCTTAAAGTGGTTAGGCCAAGGCATTCTATGGTCTGGGAGTCAGGAGAAATTAATTCTAGCACAGACTGAAGTAAAGTAAATTCTAGGGAAAATATCTTATTATATATGTGTCTGATTTTCTTCTCTTCTAAAATGGGTTAATGCAATAGAAGAAGAAATTTTCTATTTCCTGTTCTGTTGGCCTTGACATTTTATATTGTGTGTAATATTTTTCCAGTTAAGTTTTCAATTTGTTGGCATATACTTGGGTATAATTATTTCTGACAATTTCCTCTATTTCCCTCTGCATTTATTTGAATCATTCCCATCTCATTTCAATTTTAAAACTTTAATTTTCTTTTATTTTTATTCTTCTATAGATCTTCTACTTTCTTGGTCTTTTAAAAAAAGATTAGTCAGTTTTATTTATCATTGTAATGATTAGCTATCAATTTTCCTTATTTCATTTGATTTTCAGAATATTTTATACTTATTGGGGAATTATTGATTTGTTGAATTTCTAATATTTTATTTTTATGTTCAATTCATTGACCTTTTCTTTCTCTTTCTCCTTTTGATATAAACAACAAACAAGCATTTGCTAGGTATTATTTACCATACACTATACTTGAGGAAAGTGATTGGTATGTTGTTTTATTGTTTTTGTTTTCTTTGACATAATTATTTATTATTTTATGATTTTGACCCATTCATTCTACAGGATGATTTTTAAATTAGAACCCTTTCTTCATATTTTCTTTTTTGCTTATATAATAGCTTGTAAAGCATATGTTTAATATTTGTCTTTCTACATTTATGACTTCTAAATATCTTACTACATAGTGACGTTTCATAAAAGCTTCCTGCAATGCTTAAAATTATTTGTATGCTTTAAGATTTCCATTTAGTAATAGCCAATGTTCTATCATATCTGATAGTCTGTTCACATCCTTAACATCTTTCTTTTTTATCTTTTTCTTACATAAAAACTTATTTATCTTGATAAGGCTATGTGCTATAACAGAACAAAAAATATATATGAAAGCACATTTTAAGCAAAAAAAAAAAAAAAAGAAAGAAAAAAGAAAGGAAAGGAAAAGAAAGAGAAAAAAAGAGATGAGAAAGGAGATAACGACAGAGACAGAAAGAGAGGAAGAAGAGGAGGAAGAAAAGGGAGAGAGTAGAGAAACAGACAGATCTTTGATAGAACTCTCTCAATTAAAAAGGACAGTAGCAAGAAATAATGATGTTACCTTGGAGAAATTATTTAAGTGTATTGGATCATTATAAGATTCTGCAATAAATGCAAAAAAAAAATTAAAGAACTTAAAAAAAAAAAAAACACTGCCTCTAATAAGTGATTGCATTTAAAGTTTCCCATTATAAATGCACAGAAATATCTTATGTATGTGTGATCTGGAATCTCTCAGCCAAGTACTGGAGAATATCTTCAGTGATTAAGTGAAAATGGATCTCACCTAGGGACTGAAGGAAATAAGTACATTTGAGAATAACTTCAACATTTAACGTGCATGGGTTTGTGATGGAACTGTCTTAAAGTTGTAATCCTTTAAAAAGGTCTTAAATGAAGTAGATAACTAATTTGTCATGTAGAAAGCCTTCTCCCATTACAACCTTTGTGCTTTGCACAGGTCAGACCCTGCTTTGTTGTTCTACATGACCACAGCCATGTGACTGCAGCTGAATAACCTAAAATAGCCAGAGGTTAAAATGTGAGAATTTTATGTTTTTAGACAGTTTTTATGCCTGTTAGAAAGTTAATTAGGAAGTGAAACCATAAGCAGTTGACAGCACACATTGTTGGCCACTAGCACACTGTGACAAACACCACTGAAAGGCATGTCACTTTCTTTTGTAAACAGAAAGGTAAGGAATTCGCACAAAAATGTATTGGTGAAGATCTGCTTTTCATCAGGGCCAAACCGAATAGTAAACAACAGAAATAACTTGTTTTAATAAAGGGTGGTGTTGAAACATTTATCAGCAAGCTCTTTCTCCTGATTTCAAAAGATCTATTTGGGGAAGAAAAGCCCTTGCCTTGAAAGAATCCAATCTGAAATTTAGTTAGAATGTTTTCTTCGGGTCAAGGTCAAGAAACTTAGGGAAAAATTTGACTTGAGGGCAGCAGCTCCTTTTCAGAAGACTAATGCATGATGACTAAGCAATTTTAGATTATTGCTTTGAGGAATCTTAGCAAGATATTTCTGCTAGAATAATTTTTTATATTCTATGATTTTTAAATGCCTTTAGGTAGAAATAATTTCAAAAGTGAATGTAATGCCAGAAGTGATTTTCCCCACATTAATATGATGCAGTTCAAAATTCACAAAAATAAGGATAGGACAGGACTAAGAAGCAATAATGGACCTGAGCCAGGGAAAGGGGGGGAGGAAGGAAAGGAAAAGGAGAGAAGCAGGTCAATTGAGTTCCACAAATTTTACAGATAAAAAAAAGACCTTAAGTATCCAAAATAAAAATAAAAAAATAGGCAAGAAAAGTCAAGAAATTTTCAAAAAATGAAAATTTCCAACAATCGTGTGAGTAAAGGCTTCAAGTCACTAATAATAGATAAATGAAAATTGTTGTCAAGTTTAAATTTATTTATTTTAATACACATTGCTTTATGAATCACATTGAGAGAGAAAAATCAGGGGAAAAGGGGAAAACATGGGAAAGGGGGGAAAAAACAGAAAAAAAGAAATAATTATAGCACATGTTGATTTACATTCAATCTCTATAGTTCTTTTTCTGAATATAGATGACATTTTTTTCCCTAACAAAGCATTTATTAAACTTTTGTTATGTGCAAAGAATTTTGCTAAGTCCCGGGTAGAGAGAGAAAGGTAAAACAGTTCCTGGTCTCAAAGAGTTCTTAATCTTATAGGAGTACACAACATAATAATAGGTCATTCAATCATTTATTAAGCAGTTTATAACAGTTTATAGTTATTTGCCAGGTTTGTACTAGGTATTATTAGAGATGAAAACATCTCTAATTTCTTTTTTTTGGATATTTTATATATATATATATATTTTTTTTAATTAAAACTTTTTATTTTTCAAAATATATGCATAAATAATTCTGTGACATTAACCCTTACAAAATCTTTTTCCCCTTTTCCCCATCTCCTCCCCTAGATGGCAAGTAGTCCAATATATATAAAACATGATAGAAACATATGGTAAATCCAATATATGCATACATATTTATACACTTATTTTGCTGCACAAGAAAAATAAAATCAGACAGGAAAAAAGGAGAAAGAAAATAAAATGCAAGCAAACAACAACAAAAAGAGTAAAAATGCTATGTTGTGAACCACAACATTCAGTTCCCATGGTCCTGTCTCTGGGCGCAAATGGCTCTCTTCATCACAAGATCATTGGAATTACTCTGAATCATCTTATTGCAGAAGAAAGCCACAGCCATCAGAATTAATCATTGTTGTTGCCTTTTGCAATGATATCCTGGTTCTGCTCATTTACTTAGCATTAGTTCTTGTAAGTCTCTCTAAGCCTCTCTGAAATCATCCTGCTGATCAGTTTTTATAGAACAATAATATTCTATAGCATTCATATGCCATAACTTATTCAGCCATTCTCTAATTGATTGGCATCCACTTACTTTCCAGTTTGTTGCCACTATAAAAAGGGCTGCCACAAACATTTTTGCACATGTGGGTCCCTTTCCCTCCTTTAAAATCCCTTTGGATATAAACCCAATAGTAGTACTGTTGGATCAAAGGGTATGCACAGTTTGATAACTCTTTGGGCATAATTCCAGATTGCTCTCCAGAATGGTTGGATTCTTTCACAACTCCACCAACAATGCATCAGTGTCCCAGTTTTCCCACATCCCCTCCAATATTCATCATTATCTTTTCCTGTTATCTTAATCAATCTGAGAGGTGTGTAGTGGTATCTCATAGTTGTCTTAATTTGTATTTTGCAGATGGCCAGATGGCATTTTCTGTTCAAAGTCTATTGGGAATCCTTTGGATCACTGAACCAACTGAAAAAAAACCAAGTCTTTCCTAGTTAATCATCACACATTGTTGCTATCATTGTGTACGATGTATCCTGGTTCTGCTTGTTTTGCTCAGCATCAGTTCATGTAAATCTTTCCCAGTCTTTCTAAAATCAGCTGGTTCATCATTTTTTAATAGAAAAATAATATTCCATTACCTTAATATACCACAGCTTATTAATTCATTCCCTAATTGGTGGGTATCTATTCCTTTTCCAATTCCTTGCTACCACAAAAAGGGCTGTTACAAACATTTTTGCACATGTGGGTCCTTTCCCAGCCCGTTATGATTTCCTTGAGATACAGACCCAGTACAAACACTGCTAGGTCAAAAGGTATGCACAGTTTGATAGCCCTTTGGGCATAGCTCCAAATTGCTGTCCAGAATGATTGGATCATCTCACGACTCCACCAAAAACAATACATTAGCATTCCAATTTTCCCACATCTCCTCTGACATGATAAATGCAGTTTAAAACAACTTTGAGTTTGCTTTTTCATTGCCATTTCTAAACCACATTGCTTGCATTTTAATCATCTTCCTCATTCTCTTTACCCCCATCTCACTGGAAACTATGCCCCTAAAATTCAGGTAGGTGAGCTTTTGCCTTCTCTTGCTTGAAACTAGACTTGAAACTTCCTAGATATTTCCAAATACCTATGTCATACACTTTTGGCGCCACTTTATATGTTGTCTTTCCTCACTAAAATATAAACTCTTGGAGGGTAGGGACTTTCATGCTTGCTTGTGTTGGTATCTCCAGCACTTACCACAGTGCCTGACTCATTGTAAGCACTTAATAAGCACATTTAACTTTAAAAAGAACAGCATGAGCAAGGCAAACACAATAGTTCCCACATGGTTTAGAAAACCTTTTTGTAATTGTTTAGTCATTTTTTACTCTTTGTGATTCTTTTTGGAGTTTCTTGGAGATATTGGAGAATTTTGCCATATCCTTCTCCAGGTCATTTGACAAATAAAGAAACTGAGGAAAACATTTTGTTATTGCAAATTTTTATAATAGTTAATATCATTACATAATTATTATAACAATATTTATAAATTGCCATAAATAATTAAATCATAATGATAATTATAATGAGCATTTATATAGCATTTTGAGGTTTGCAATGAGTTTTTACAAATATTACCTTACAATATCCTTGGGAGGTAAGCGCTATTATTATTTCTATTTTGTAGATGAGGAAACTTAGGAGAAGTTAAATAACTTACTCAGGATCACATAGTTTATAAGTATTTGGGAATGATTTTGAACTCAGGTCTTCCTAACTCCAGGTCTCTCATTCTATCCACAGTGTCATCTAGCTTCCTAAGGAGAAATATATAGGCAACATAAAGACCAGAAAGAACTGGCTGAACCTTACATGGAAACCTACACTGAATAACATAAAGCAGACTGATAGAGGTAATTATGAATTGTAAATATTCCATACCATGAAAACTTTTCTCAGTGATAATTAGTGTTAATTGTGTGTCCAGTTGTATCCATGCAGGCTAGATTATTTGTGGGAGAGAGGGAGAAAGTAAGTATACTTGGGGAGAGAGAGAGAGATAGAGACAGAAACAAAAAGAGAAAGACAAAGAGAGAGATAGAGACAGAGACAAAGAGAGAAAGAGAAACAGACAAAGTATGATCATAAAATGGAGAAATAGAGTCTAAAGTACCAATAGGATCTAAGAAAGTAACTTGTGTTTAGTTATTTTCAGTCACATTCAGCACTTCATTTGGGTTTTTTAGGGGAAAGATACTGGAGTGGTTTGTCATTTCCTCCTCCAGCTTATTTTACAGATGAGGAAACTGAGGCAAATAGAATTAAGTGACTTGCCCATGATGAGAGTTAGGAAAAGGGGAACGAACCCCTTTCGGTCCGGCACAAGGATAGTCTAGTGACGGCACAGAGTCCCCTGTAAAGGAATTTATAGGCCCCCAAACCTAGTTTGATTAAAAAAAAAAAAAAAAAAAAAAAAAGCTTTATTGTAAGGGTTTAGAAAGGGTAAAGATAGAAAGACACCAGGGCCAGAGTTGGTCACCGGTGGACAGGAACCCTTACGTGGTCATCCTAAGGACATCATGTTTTAGGGCTCCTGCAACAAGTGGACTCCAGAGTTTCCTTTTTATGATCTTGAAGGTGGATGGAGTCCCAGGATCCTGGCTGGTTTTGGCCAGGGTTAGCATTGAATAGAATTCAATAGGTTTTTAGATAAAGAAGAAGCTGTTTGTGGGGGGTTGGGGAAACTGAGCAGGTAGTGGGGGACTTGGAAAGTCCAAATTAGCTCCAATCTGGTGGGGGCTGGGAAAGCCCAAATTCGTTGGAATTCAAAAAAGTGCTTTTTAACCAGGACTTGTGAATCAAAGATCCTAGCTTCTTCAGCCATGGTGGGGGTTAGGAATCAGAAAGGAACCTTAAAGGGACCTCAACTCTCATCACCCAGAGTCACACAACTAGCAGCTATCTGAGGTCAGATTTGCAATCATGAAGTTGAGTCTTGCTAACTTTAGGCCTGGCACTCTTATCTGCTGGGCCATCCAACTGTCTGACTCAAACTCCTTGTGTCTAAAATAGAACCTGCCCTTCTTCTGAACTTCTATATTTCTTTCAAGGGCTCTACTATCGTTTTATACAACTAAGTCCACAACAATAGCCTTTATTCCTCATTCTCTTCTCTCCCCTCCCCATTTATATATGAAATTTTAAAATCTCAGCTTTGCTATCTCCATAAAATCTCTAATATTTGCCTCTTCCCCCCTTCTCCCCACTCACAAGGCCACTATCCAGGCCCTTACTTCCTCTAACCTGAATTATTTTAGTTGCTTCGTAATTGATCTCCATGTTTCAAGTCTCTTTTCACTCTTAGCCATTTTCCACATAGCTTCTAAAGGGATTTCTCTAAGGTACAGTCTTCAAGTCACTTCTTTATTCAATAAACTTTAATTATTCCCTATTACTTCTAGGATAAAATATAATTTTTAAGCTTTCAAAACCATTCACAACTTCACCCAAATTTATCTTTTCTATTCTGTTATACTTCTCCTTCTGTACTACCCTTTTCTCATACCCTGAGATCTAGTCAGATTTGATTTCTTGCTATTTCTTACACATGATCATATATTTTCTGTTTCTATACTTTACTCTGACTGTCCTTCATGCCTGGATTTCATTCCTTTATTACCTCTGATACTTAGAATTTCTTCTTCTTTTGAAAAAATATTACCTTCTACATGAAGAGCTTTTTGATCTCCACCCCCCCAATTAATTTATATTTGGTTTGCATATATTTTTATATATTCGTGTATAATAGAATTTACATTCGAGTGATAGTTTCATTTTTGTCTCTTTGTCTCTAGTATTCTATCAACAGTTCCTGGGACATAATGGTAAGCACTGAATAAATGTTTTTCAATTGGTTGAGATCTTTTCTAGACATCTTGAAAAGTATTATTTATCCCTATGTGAATCACTAAGGAAAAAAAATTAGGTAGGACTTAGAAAGTGTAATAAATTTTTATATAATCTCTGTCATGTCCTGCTTATAGGATTCTGGAAAAATAACATATCTTGGAAAATAGCTGATCATATTCAAGTCTATATATGGCCATTCAATATCTCTCCATAAACAATCGCTCACCCTTACTTGTTTGTTTTTTTTTAGTTCAGCAAATGGTTTATTTTTTATTGCAAATCTCCTTTTCATTTGCCCTATGGAGAAGAGGATGCTGCTTCTTCCTCAGAAGGTCCAAAGCTACTTATTATAGGCAGAACTTTCTTTTTGTTAGATGTACAGATCATGATCATCATGGCTCATTTCAGGTCTAAATCACCACTATTTGGGAATAAAATTATTTCCTTGAAGTGAAAGCCAGAAACAATGAAATTTGGATATAAGCTAAAATAATCTGACCTCACAAGGCCAAAATAATTGGTTTGCTTAATTCTAAGAATTTAGAGTGAGGATATCAAAAGTGATCGTGATAAGATAAGAGATCAGTTCTCCATGATTATAGATCAGGAGGTCTTAACTTTTTTTTTGTCATGACAATACCTTTGATAGTCTGGTGAAATCTATGAATCCTTTCTCAGAATATTTTTAAATGCATAAAATTAAATATAAGAGATTACTAAGGAAACCAATTACATTGAAATTCAGTTATCAATAAAAAAAATGGATCTTGGTTAAAGAACCTCTGATGTAAATGTAAAATACAACATACAAGAAAACTTAAAAGATTTTAATGTTGAAACATATGTTCTTCTCTAGGCAACCTTTTTAAGCTTATCTTTCATAAAATTAAATTTCTGTTTAAGGGGCCAGAACAATGATGGAAGCTAAGAAAATATGAATATTGAAATAACTGATTCATTTAATTCTAAGAATTTAGACTCAGCAACAAAAACACAACTTAGAGATAGAATCTAATTCAATAAACATTTATTAAGTACCTACTATATGCCAGGCACTATGCTAAATGCTAAAGATGTAAATGAAAAAGAGAAAGACAGTACCTGTCCTCAAGGAGCTCACAGTATAATGAGGAGGACAACAATCAATCAATACAGCACCTACTATAACAGTTTCTACAATAACGTGCCAGGTACTATGCTACAAACAAAAGATAAACCAAATGAAGCTAGAGAAGGATGGGAAAGAGAGTCCTAAGTGAAGCTGAACTACTTGTGAAAATAGAGGTATCAAATTATAGTAGAATATAGAAAGTAATCTGTGTATCAGTCTTCATGATGTCCATGAAAAAAGAAGGATCATTTTTAGGCCTTCTACATGTTCTCCCAAATGAGTAAAAGGAATAGTGGAACTATGTATGCTACTGACCCAAAGTCACACAAGACTTTCCAAATATTCGACCTAAGTTCATTTGCCTGACAGCAAATCAGTACAATGGGGAAAGTAAGAGAATGAAGAAGAAATTCTCAGAAAAAAGAAGAATAATGAGACTAACTCAGTAGAATATAGAGTAATTAGGGAACCCAAGTGGGCTTCAAGATCACATTACTCTGGGAGAAAGGGAATTGTAGAGAAGATAGAAGAATCATTCCTCTTGAAAATGGTCAAGGGCAAAATAGAGAAGAGTTTGATCATCAGTGGCAAAGTTGTTGTCATCAGCATTAAATTATTTGGCATATATGATTAATCATTGGTTAAGGACCAATGATTTAAAGGCTATAATGTGTTAGTGCTATAGTTGCCTGTATTATAGCCAGAAGCAAATAGGTAAATTTCCTAAAAGCTAGAGGCATATTATTTTGTATTTTCCATTAGTGATATCTTTATAGAACAAAACTGCCCTTCACTAGGTATAAAAACATACCCTTAGTCAGAAAGGTACATGGTATCAACTCACAAATATGAAGTAGGGTCAATGATCAATAGTACCAGAATGCCAGGCAAAAAACTATTAGGAACAATTTTCCTAATAGTTTCTTAAACTAATAATTAGGTTATTCTTAATTTCTATTTCCATACAATAGAGATGAACTGGAGAACCAATTTTCTCCCTAGTTTTTTTTTTTTTTTTTTTTAATACAAAATTTAGATATGTATATGTTGTATCAAGATGTATATTCCTTGAAAGCAGAATGTTTTGTGGAGGTTTTTTTTGTTTGTTTTTTTGTCTTCTATGCTTAACATTTATGACAATAACTGAAAATATTATAGGCATTTAATAAATGTTTTTGGTTAATATACATTTATGTTAATGAATTTTGTAAATAATGTCTAAGTAGTTAAGCAGTCCAGTGGAGAAAGTGTTCACTCAGACACTTACTGGCTATATGATTCTGAGAAAGTGATCTTTGCTTATCTCAGTTTCCTCAACTATAAAATGGGGATAATAATAGCATCCACTTTTCAGTATTGTCATAAGGATAAATGAGATAATAGTTATTTCAAAATTCTTAGCATTGTGCCTAGTACATAGTAAACACTAACAAATGTTTATTTTGTCTCTCTCTCCCCCTAGAATTTCCCCGAGTTTCACACTGATGATAGAACCAGATGTTCTCTGACTTATTCAAATATAGCTATGCCCATTCTGTGTATAGAAAACAGAGCTTTCTGCTACATTGAATATATTTTTGAGGTTTAGGCTGATGATAGGTCAGGAATTTTCTTTTAATCTTTTCACTGAATGAGCATGACCTTGATTCTTGAAGATCTAGGAGATAAGCTCTAAGAGTTCCAACTAAGTTGGAAAATTTCTGAATATAGGTCTATTATATTTATGATGAAAGGACCAATGCAGCAAAGCTCAAAGGCTCATTACCAACATGGCTCCAATAGATAAGTGGGAGGTTTTTTTGTTTATTTTTTTAAGCTATGGTAAACTCTTTGAGGTCATCATGATTTCATGATTTTTTTGTATCTCCAGGAGTCACTAAAGTTCCTGGCATATAATAAATGTTTTATGATTAATT
Source organism: Sminthopsis crassicaudata (assembly GCF_048593235.1). NCBI lineage: Eukaryota > Metazoa > Chordata > Mammalia > Dasyuromorphia > Dasyuridae > Sminthopsis > Sminthopsis crassicaudata. The sequence goes on from NC_133617.1 coordinate 146,641,057, forward strand.
GATTGCACCCATCAATCAATCAATCATAAAACATTTATTATATATTTACTATGTGACAGATATACACACATACACATACACAGGAGTATGGGGAAGTGTATGTGTGTGGAGATAACAGATATAGGAGACAAAAGAGATGAAATATGCAAAAAAGAACAGAAAGCCTGACAGTTTGACAGAACTAAAATGTTCATAAGGAGAAAAATGTAATATAATTGTAAATATAATCATAATATGATAATAAATACAAATGTAACATAAATATAAACATATATGTATATATATACATATATTCATATAAATTTTAATATGCAACTACTAAGTACCAGGCACTTTGGTTTATATATATATATATATATATATATATATATATATATATATATATATATATATATAAAATTTTATTATATTTTGATTATTTTATATAATTTATTTGTATGTAAATATATTTGCATGTGTGTTCATTTGTGAATAAAACCAAATATGTATGTGTGTGTATAATTAAACCAAAGTTCATGGCATATAAGTGTATAATAAATGTTTTATGATTAAGATATATCTCATATGTAATATATTGCCAAAGGGTCTGGCACATAGCAGGTGCCTAATGAATGTTTTATGAATTTATATATATATATATATATATATATATATATATATATATATGTATATATATATATACATATATATGTGTATATATATATGTATGTATGTATATGTGTATATATATATATGTATGTATGTATGTAATACTGTGGTTTATACACATTTTTTTTCCTCAAAACATTCATAGTCTTATTGCATATATTTTCCCCTTAGGAACTTTTCAGTCCATTAAAACTGTCAGCCTTGCAGTTCCTTTTATTCCATTTCCTTCATAATGTCTCTCTCATAATCTGCTGCCTCCTCACCTCCACCTCCAATTTCATTTGAAGCTCAGTTTCCTACATGAGGCCTTTTTCCAACCCTTTAAATGATGTTGATTTTTTTTTAATATGCTTATATCTGTACATTCTGTCTAAAGGATTAAAGGACCATAGCTTTATACCCCAAAAGGATCTGGAGCCATAATTACTTTAGAAATTAGGAAACTAAAATGCAAAGAGTTAATGTGACTTGCCCACAAGTTATATAGCTACAAAGTGTTAGAGATAAGATTTGAACTCACATCTTCCTGTCAAGTCCAGCATTCTATCCATGTGTTATATATTGTCTCCTCCTTGAGCTTCTTGAGATCAAAGACTGATTCATCTTTGTATTCCCAATGCCTAACATACTGTGAGTACCCAATAAATACCTGTTGGTTGATTGATTTCTTCACAAAATGAGCATTGCTGGTAGAATTCTTTTAATCTGTAAACTAAATATCACATCAATGACTTCTTTTACATTATTCTGTTTCCTTGTTCAATTTTCCAGGAACTACTAGGGGGAAATGGGAGAAGAATTTTGATAGTTAAAATTTGGTCTGAAACCACTGATAAGGCTTTAGGGTCTTTTAAATAATAATAGACCATCTCAGGAATTTAGTGGTAAGCAAAGTGCAAGATATTTCTCCCTCTTGTCAACTCTCCATTGACTTCCAACCTTTTCGTCCCAGGCTCATTCAAAAAAATTGCCCTTACTGAGAGATTCAGTAAAACTTCCTACCTCTACTCTCCTCTTAAATAGCTTTTTAAAAACCCCATTACTTTCCCTTGCAGATTTGACCTTTTTTCCATTTTCAGATTGTTTCTCAATTTTCTACTGAACTCATGCTATGTTACCGAAAAAAAAAAAAGGAATTGCAGAAAAAAAATGTGTGGCTGCCTTGTGTATTTCTCTCCTTCCCAATGAAGACCCAACCCAGTGCTCCCTGAAGTTGCAGGAGGCCAGTGGTGGGGCTACAGTTTCAGCAGCTGCACATCAGCAAGGGGACACTCTCCTGTCCACAGTAACTCACCTCACACCTTGGGAATTATTCATGTAATGAAGCCTGACATAACAAGCTGTTACTGTTAAAGAATTGTATCCCAAGTTGAGGATTATGGTTTTGTTCCACTGTAAAAAATAATAATAATAATATGTATATATGCATATGGACATAAACCATATTTAACTGAGAGAAGATGATTTCACTGGGGAAAAGATTTAGGTCTTGCTGAAGTTTATAAACACACATCTGGAGAGTAGGGAATGGAAGGGCAGGAAGAAGAGGGATAAGTCTTGGGGATAATGGATTCAATTCAATGGGTTGTTATTGTTCAGTCATTTTCAGTCATGTTCAACTCTTTTTTTTTTTTTTTTTAATGCTCAACTCTTAATGGTGCCATTTGGGGTTTTTTGGCAAAGAAAAAAAGTGGCTTGCCATTCATTTCCTTCTCCAGTTCATTTTATAGATGAGGAAATTAAGGCAAATACGATTAAATAACTTATCCAGATCACACAACTAATAAGTGTCTGAGGCTAGATCTGAACTCTGATTTTCCATCTACCTAGGCCATCTACCTAGATAAACAATTACAAAGCTAGTCATAATGCTCTCGTGCAGGCAAATTGGGTGTCTAGGGAATGAAATATTCTTTGTTCTCTAGATTACTAGAAAATGATGATGATGATACAGCTAATATTTAAGTAGCACTTTAAGGTTTGCAAAAGTGGCCCAGCAAATAAAACACTACATCTGGAATCAGGGACATATGAGTTCAAATCCAGCCATTGGCATTGGCTAATTGTGTGACTCTGGCCAAATTATTTCATTTCTACATGTCTCAGTGTCTTCAACTATAAAACAGGGATCATAATAGCACCTATCTCCCTGGGGTGTTATGAGGATCAAAAGAAATAATATTTGTGAAGTGCTTTACATAGTTCCTTGCACATAGTAGGTACTTAATAAAGGTTCCCTTCCCCTTTCCCCAACTGATCCCTTCAACAACCCTTTGAGTTGGGTGATGTTATTTCCCCCATTTTACAGATGATTTTATAGAAGTTCCTTTCTCACTCCATAGAATCAAAAGGCGAATGTTAGAAAAAATATTTGCACCTGAGAATACTGATGACTAGTCAGTCAACAAACATTCACTAAGTACTTACTATGTGTTGGGTATTTTTCTAAGCACTAGGAATACAAATACAATCCTGATTTCAAGGAGCTTAATTCAAAGGGAATTGACTAGTTAAGGGAAAGAGTTAAGACTGAAAGGGAAAGAGAAAGGACCGAAATTCACATCCTGGGTGCCCCAAACCTACCTCCTTTACTTATATGCTATTTCTACTGACTTTTAAGGGATTTACAATTCAGACTGAAAAGACTTCAGGTTAACTAGTCCAACCTCAATTTGAAAAAGGCATTCCTCATATGAACAAGTAAAAAAATAGAATGTTCCAAAAAGTAAGGACCAGATTTTAACATACTTAGTAATAATTTAACATAGCTTAGAAATATTTAGATGGAACTGCAACTTCATCTTTGTAAATGCTCCCTCAGAAGGTAGAATTTTCAAAGTATACATATCTCTCCATCCTATTCCACTCTTATGCCTTCCCACAAAATGTCCACAGGAATTCCACCTAAGCTACTAGGAGCTTTTTCTCTAGGTTTCCTGATACTGTGAGTCTCTCAAAGGAGTACTCCTCCCTCTCAATCTATCTCCAGTTTTTGGGTGCTTGCTTCCAAGCTCCCAACACTAGATACAACCCATGACATTATGTTAATCACAGATGCAGCAGGTAGGCTATATCAATCACTTCTCTCAGAGATAGTGTTTTATGCAAAGGGTCATGAAAAATTACATAATGGGTATACAAAGGCTACCGAAATTTAGCCATAAAGAGTTACAGGAGGAAATGTCAAAAAGGATAGCATTAGAAAGATGCATGTTTAGAAAAATAGGTCCAGAAGAAAGGTTAAGTTTCTTGTTTTTTTCATTAAAAAAATTTTCTGCTTAATAGTATTTTTTCAATTACATGTGAACACAGTTTTCAACATTTTTTTAAATTTTGAGTTCCACATTTTTTTGCCCTTGTTCCTTTCCCTACCCCCTCCCTAAGAGAACAAACAATCTGATATAATTTGTACATGTACAATCATGTTAAACATATTTCCATACTATTCATATTGTGAAAGAAAAAAACAGAAGAAAAAGGAAAAAACTACACAAAAGAAAAAAATTGAAAATAGTATACTTTTGATTTGCATTGTCTCCATAGTTCTTTCTCTGGATAGCATTTTCCATCCCAACTCTCTTGGAATTGGTCTTGGATCACTGTATTGCTGGAAAAAGCTACATTTCTCATAGTTGATGATCATATTATGTTGCTGTTAGGGAGGATAATGTTGTCCTGGTTCTGCTTACTCTACTCAGCATCAATTCATATAAGTCTTTCCAGGTTTTTCTGAAATTTGCCTCTTAATCATTTCTTATAGAAAAATAGTATTCCAATACATTCAATATACCACAACTTGTTCATCCATTCCCCAATTGATTGGTATCCACTGATTTTCCAGTTCCTTGCCACTACAAAAATAGCTGCTACAAACATTTTTGTTCATATGAGCCATTTTCCCTTTTTTATGATCTCTTTGGTTTATAGACTTAGTAGTGAGATTGCTGAATCAAAGTGTATGAACAATTGTATAACCTTTTGGGTATAGTTTTAAATTGCTCTCCAGAATGGTTGCATTAGTTCACAACTCCATCAACAATGTATTAGTGTCTCAATTTTCTTCCATCCTCTTCAACATTCATTTTTTTTTCTGTCAGATTTTTTTTCAGATTCAATGGTATGTTCATGTAGGATTTGTGGAAAACCATGTGGGAGAGATGTTACATAGGATGGGCAGGCATGAATTGGGTTAAAGTTTTGGCCATAGAGGGAATGTTCACAGTGAGATCATATATTCATTGAAGTCTTGAAGTTTGTTACATTCTGAATGAATTTTTTTGTTTTTGTTTTTGTTTTTTTGCTTCTCTTCCACTCTTGGTGCAAATTGGACTAATAACAAGTAGCATTTATTTCATGCTTTAGAATTTATAAAACATTTTATAAATATCATCTCAGTATATCTTCACAATGACCCTGGAAAGTAGATGCCATTATTATCCCTGTTACACAGATGAAGAAACTGAGGTAGACAAAAGATTGATTCAAGAGGCCTGCCCAAGGCCACAGAGACAGAAAGCAATTAATAGTCATGATTCCAACTTAGATATTTTAGTTCCAGATTAAGCATTTTCCCCTATTCTACACAATTCCACAATTTCAAAAAAACAATGTACATGTAGGACAACTAGTATAATAAATGTTTCCAAATAAACTTTTTTTTTTTCAAACAAATTCAGTTGGAAAGGAAAGGGGGCAGATTAGACAGCACCCCGGGACACAATGAATGCATAGCAGTTTGAGATGGGTAGAAATGTAGTATCTGGCAAATTCCTATTTTAAAGAACTACTAGCCTTGCTCACTAGATGCTCAGATCCATCATTTCTTTGCTGTTGAGTAAGGAATCCTTCAGTTGGGTCATTGCCCTACAAATTTCAGCATCCTGAGATAATACTTCAGTTGCCCCATCCAAGTTATGCTAAGGTTTTACTTGGTTGAAAACTCATGCAAACATATGCGAGTATTATTTGGGAAGATTTCCCATTAATTTCTTGCTTTTTTCTCCCCTTTGAGTTTCCCCCTTACATTTCAGGGTAGTTCATATGAACAAGGCTGAACTAAGTGATCTTTCTCACAGTTTCTACCTGACACTCCAAATAGCCCAGGTTTGTTCAGAATTTGGCTTATGTTTCTTGAAACACAGCCGAAACTTGATCTTGGTTTGTGAATTTTGGCAAAACAGTCCTTGAGCCTGCTCCAAGCTCCCCCCAGCTGTCATATAGCATGTGTTCCCCTCTCTGGAGCCTCAGAAAATCCAGATGGCCTCTATGTTGTTGTTGGTGTTCACCAGTCTCCCTGCATCCAGATTGCTGTCTCTCCTTCTTGCAACCTTGTGTCCATTTACCTTTCCTTGGCATGGACCACCATACTCCTGAGAGAAAATAAGAATCCTGTGGCCATATTGTAGTCTGAACAAGCATAGTCTTCATGCAAAGAAGCCAGGTTTGTTTTTTTTTTTTTTTTTTCCCTTGGACCCACTCCCATTCCAGTCCCTGTTGGATGAGTAAAAATGCTCCTACATTCTAGTCTGCCATCTCCCTGGTAAGAAAATCCTTCTATGTTCCAATACAATTGGAATCATAATTTCTTTACCAAATCTCCTATTATACTGTGAGATCAGTGGTACCTCTTATCTCAAATGTTACAATCTTTCAAATCCAAAATTATCTGAAGTCTCTCCTCCCCCAGGCATAATGGGAAGTCCCAATTGAAGAAAATGAGTTCCATACTGATTGACTTTTCTTTAGTAATTGAGTAAAATTGACATAGGGCTAAATTTTCACATGATCCACTGAACTGTACTTAGATCTATAACTTTCCACCTAAAATAAGTACATGAAACAAACCACAACACTTGGAGCAAAGCATGTTCTCTGTTAAGTTAGGGTGGAACAGGATGGTTTAAGGGATGAGTTGCCTTTAGCATGCCTTTGGGCAGCTTTCTTTTTCAACCACTGAAGTTATTTTTGCCAGCTAAGTGATAAGCTCTGTTGATAAGCTCTGTTCTTTTAGTGGTTAAAGGACTACAAGTGCTTTCAATGCCTTTGAAATTTGTCACCCTGGGTCAAATGCCTGTTCATCTCAGCCCAGTTATAGCTTTGACTGAAGTTACATTCCTTCTAAATTTAAAGTCAAACAATCTTGGACCTTCTAAAAATTGCCTTGCAAACTTCCTGAGTTTAACATTTCTGTTAATTGTACCACTATTTTCACAATTATTCCAGCTCAAAACCTAGAAGTCATCTTTGACTCCTTTGTGTTTCTAATAAGAATAGCTAACATTTATATAGTACTTTGAGCTACCAAATGATGTACAGGCTATCCCCAATATTTTAAGGCTATTAGTCCTAAGAATTTTGGTACAATTTGCAATTACATGTATATACATATGCATATATATACAAACATGTATAAAGACATATACATATGTATGTTTATAATATCCGAATTCTTTGTGCTGTTTTCCCTTCTTAAAAAAAAAAAAACTCAGTTACTCTATTTTCCTTGTCTTGCTTAGAACAATATATATACTATGATATATGTAACACATATACATGTATATGCATATATATATTCTTTTTTTAATGAGAAAATTAAAGCATAGACTTACAGATAATTGATATCTGGGGCAGAATTTGAACTCATCTTCCTTAATTCAAATCCACTGTTCTACATATTATTCATATAATCCATTGCTAATTTTTATCGACTCTACCAAATAATCTCTCTCCTATTTGTTAAATAATCGAATAAACATTTTATTAATTGTCTACTCTGTGTTGAACATTGGTACTAGATGCTGGGAATAAGAAGACAAAATAAAATGACTCTTTGCCTCAAGGAGCAGATGTTATATTGAATGAAACAATGAGGGAAAACAACATGGAGACTTAATTAAGGGAAATAGGTTACTTGAGAAATTCAATGGAAATTTGAATTTGATTTCTAATTTTGTGAGGATAGGAAATTCCTAATAAGAAAACTCCTTTTGTCAATATTGATTAGCATCTTCTCTATCACTTGCAGTCCTAGAGAGATGTGTGGGGAACTGAGGAGTTGAGGTTATGGGCAGTATGTAGCATAAACATAAATCTTCTTGATTATAAGTCCAGTTCTCTATCCCTCACCATGTGGCCTCTCATTTTACAAAATTGGGAGTGGGGTGAAGAGTGGGGAGTAGATCTGGAAAAGCCTCGAGTAGGAAGTAGTCAATAATCTATAGTCAATAAACATTTTGAAAGGCACTTAAGGTGCACCAGGCATTGTGCTAAATACTAGGAATACAAATAAAAATGTCCCTGTCCTCAAGGAACTTGCAATTTATTGGGCAAAGACAGTACACAAAAGGGAGTCGAATGAGGAAGAGGTACTTGAAATGTAATGGGATGGAAGCCAAGCAGAACCACTGAAAAAAAAATGGACAGTTATCTGGAAATATCTGAGACCTTTTTGTAAAAGAAGATTTTGGGTAGAATTTATTGCTCTGTCCTTCAGCCCTCCAATTAGAGGGGAGGGATCTAAGAAGCTATTGAGTACCAAGTTGAGTTAATCTATATGAAGATGAACTTTCAGATGATGAGTTTCTTCTGGGGAAGGCATGCTATTCTAGGAGAAGAAACCAAGAAAATTCTAAATAGGAAAATAAGCAAGAGATTCCCTCCATTCCTTTCTTATTCCTTATCACTATCCCAGTGTAGGATTTAATATCCTAGTGACAGAAACACAGAATAGAGTCAGTCAGTAATAGGCTTTTATTAAAAACATACCAAGAAATATAAGATTTTGAAGAGAACTTGGAAGTCATATGGCATAATCTCCTTCATAGTGTTTGTGAAGATCTGAAGGAAAGTGTGGGAGAGAGATATTAGACTGACTATCAAACTAAAGGTCTACAGAGCTATTAAGCTGATTTCATTGTTGTATGTCTGTGAAACCTGAACAATACACCTGAACATGCTGGGAAACTGAATCACTTCCATTTGAATTGTCTTTGGAAGATTCTGAAGATCACCTGGTAGGATAAGATACCAGACACTGAGGGTCCTTCCTCAAACTAAACTGCTGAGCATTCCAACTCCATTATAGAGAACATGACTCCATTGAACTAACCATATTGTTTAGATGCCAAATGTATGCTTGCCAAAAAGATTATTTTATGGAGAAAGTGCTCACAAGGTGGTCAAGAATAAAACAATACAAGTATATTTTCAGGGTTTCTATTAAGAACTTTAAAATTGATTGTATGATACACGAGACATTGGTATAGGACTGCCCAGAATGGTTTGCCCTTATCAGAGAAAATGCTGTGATCTATGAACAAAGCAGAAATGAATTATTTCAGAGGAAACATAAGGTGGGCAAAGTTGGAGAAATCACTCCAAATGTTCACAAGGATTATTTGTATCCAACCTGTGGCAGAGCAGTCCAAGCTCATATTGGTCTGATCAGCCACAGTCAGACACACTGTAACTAGACCCTAACATATTGATGTCATTTTGGTCTTCTTTGAGAACAAAGGACAACAATCAAGCAACAGATAAGTAAACTGAGACCCAATGAAATTAAGTGATTTATTCATGGCCATCCAACTAGTTAGTAGAAAATCTGTCACAAAAATCTAATTTTCTTCCCATATGACCCAGACTTCTTTCATAACACTTTATTCATTAGCCATCAGGACCATACACAATATGTCTCTAAATTTTCCATTCTCTCATCTGAACTCTTATATTCATAATTTCATGCCTCCCTAGTCCAATATTAAAGTCTAATAAAACAGTAATCTTCCTAATCCACAATTTTGAAAATATCCATGTAATGCTCAAAATTTTCCCATAACTCCTTTTTTCCTGTCAAAGAAAAGAAGGTCCTCCATGTCCTGGTCCTGAACTACACTATTCTCAAACCAAATTAGAGTACCAACAACACCCCTCCCATTCCTTTCTGCTATATCTCTGTTTCTCTGCTCTGATGCCAAAATGAAGCAGAAATCTTTATTATCTAAGCCTAGATTGCACTTTATATCCTTTCTGCTTATTGAAATCCTATCAGTTTTTTAGACCCAGCACAAATGCAAAATTTTCCTTATTCTCCCAGATAGAAATGATCTCTTCCTCTTTGGAATTTTTTTTTATTTGTTGTGTTTATTTGTTTGTTTGTTTGTTTGTTTTTTGCTGAGGCAATTGGGATTAAGTGACTCACCCAGGATCACACAGCTAGGAAATGTTAAGTGTCTGAGACCAGATTTGAATTCAGGTCCTCCTGACTTGAGGGATGATGCTCTCTCCACCTCGCCACTTAACTACTCCTCTCACTGGAATTTTATAGCACTTTACTCATGCCTCTCTCCTGAGCTCATTTTATTCTATTTTTCATAATAGCTATTTGTATATATGACAAACTTCTGATTTCTTGGGTACAGGGTCCAGATTCTACTTGTTTTTGCACTTCCTACAATCCCTGGCACAAGGTTTTATTTACAATAGATACTTGGTAAATACAAATACAAATGCTTGGTAAAATGTTTCTTTTTAAAAATTATTAGGTGTTCTGAAAGTTATTTACAAAAGCTACATCAAGCTTAGCTTGTTAAAAATGAAAGAAGCTTTATCTTAATATCTTTTTAAAATGATTTTGATTTTCAAAATGTATGCAAAAATTTTTTTCTCTCATATGCATGGGTAAATTTTACATCATCCCTGCACTCATTTCTGTTCCAACTTGTCCCTTCCCCCCCTCCACCCCTTTCCCTAGATGGCAGGCAGTCTCATACATGTTAAATATGCTAAAGCATATCTTAGATACACTATATGTGTGCAGATCCATACAGTTCTCTTGTTGCACAAGAAAAAATGGATTCAGAAGGTAAAAATAACCTGGGAAGAAAAACAAAAATCCAAGTGGTCCACATTCATTTCCCAGTGTTCCTTCTCTGGGTATAGCTATCTATCTATCATCGAACAGTTGGAACTGAATTGAATCTTCTCTTTGTCGAAGACATCCACTTCCATCAGAATACATCCTCATACAGTATTGTTGTTGCCATGTATAATCTCCTGGTTCTGCTCATTTCACTTAGCATCAATTCATGTAAATTTCTCCAAGCCTCTGTGTATTCATCCTTCTGGTCATTTCTTACAGAATAATAATATTCCATAACATTCATATGCCACAATTTACCCAACCATTCTCCAACTGATGGGCATCCATTCAATTTCCAGTTTCTAGCCACCACAAAAAGGGCTGCCACAAACATTTTGGCACATACAGGTCCCTTCTTTAGTATCTCCTTGGGATATAAGCTCAATAGTAGCACTGCTGGGTCAAAGGGTATGCACAGTTTGATAACTTATTGGCATAGTTCCAAATTGCTCTCCAGAATGGTTGAATCTGTTCACAACTCCACCAACAATGCATCAATGTCCCAGTTTTCCTACATCCCCTCCAATATTCATCATTATCTTTTCCTGTCATCTTAGCCAATCTGAGAGATGTATAGTGGTATCTCAGAGTTGTCTTAATTTTCATTTCAATAGTGATTCAATAGTGATTTGGAGCACCCTTTCATATGAGTAGAAATAGTTTCAATTTCATCATCTAAAAATTGTCTGTTCATATCCTTTGACCATTTATCAATTGGAGAATGGCTTGATTTCTTATAAATTAGAGTGAGTTCTCTATATATTTTGGAAATGAGGCCTTTATCAGAACCTTTAACTGTAAAAATAGAAACATCTTTCCTAATTGCTACAGCTATCTAAAGGTAGGATAGCCTATCTTTTCCTAAATAAAGATTAGATAATCATTTGTTGAGTATTAATCAATTTGTGAGCATTAAAGACTTACTATGTGCAAGGCACTGTACTATGTGTTGGAGATATGGACTAAAATATGAAATAGTCTGTCCTTAAGGAATTTAAATTCTATCAAATGAGATAATACTTAGAGAGCAGTGTCTTACACAATAAGCCCTGTATAAATACGTATTGCCTTGCTTCTCTCTCTCCTCTCCTTAAACATTTATATATTTTAATGTGTAGCCTGGGTATGGAACATATTCCCCTTCCTCTCTGAACTCATTCTTTTTTGACTTGCCCTCATGCTGGCAAGAATATGAGGTTTTCCACACTCCCTGTAAGAAATCATGAACATAACAACACTGCTACACTTGGATCATTTCAGGGGTCTGGGAATAACCCTGTTGTGGAAGGATATAATCTCCCTGACCCTATAGGTCCTAGGTCTTCACTGGTGTGATTCCTATTTATTCAAAATCAATCAAAATAACACTATTGACTTCAAAACATGAAATATTTATTAAACAAGAAAGCAAAAGCAATAATAATTAAAGTTATTATAAAGGCAGGAACAATAATATCATTTAATTCAATAAAGTGCTGAAGCAGAAATAATAAAAAATTTTCAGGTACACATCTATGAAAGTTTAGAAGTAAGGCATATAGATAGGGAAAGCTATCTATCTATTTAAGTCAACTCATGTCTCTAAGCTGTTAGTTTTAAAGTCTTTTTATCTCTTTAGGGAATAGCCTGTATTGTATATCAATTTCTGGTCAAAATGCTTCCAAGCTAGCTGTTCCATTTCAGTTCTTTATAGATCTCTTGCAATATAAAAGTGCTACTCTGCTACTTTTGGGCAGCCATAGTTATCAGGCTCATTTAACACATAGCCACCCTTGGCAGGGCACTGATGTAGTGTCAAGCTATTTCACTGTCAAGCAATTCTTTTTAATCTGGAGAACTATTAAGCCCCACAATTTTACTCTGGGCTTTTGATGAGTTTTTCCTCTCATTTTATAGATAGTTGTAGTGCCTTACAGTCCTCCTCTAGCCCGCTCTTCAAATAGCAGGCAATTCTTTGTTTTTTTATTTTGTTTTGTTTTGTTTTTTAATCAGCTTTGAACAAAACTACTCTTCTATTGTAATTGACACTGTTCATAGGAAAAAAACTATAAAAAAGAATATTCAAAACCTGGTACCACCCTCAGTTTTTCTCTAAATCTATATCAAGCAATAAAGAAATAAAGGGGAGCACAGGCAAACTCCTAAGATATTTTCAACCCAAACCATATGTAGTGTTAGATTACAACATTGCCTTTCTCCAGACAATCACCTCTCAGCAAAGCAATGCTTCTCATCTAATTCTCATGGCTCCTAGCAAAACATCTGCAAAACTGTTCAGCACCTGTCAGTTTCTATTTTCCTGATTGTCTCTCATCCCATTCTCTGACTTCCAATACTTCATACAAGGGCCTCTCATAAACAGTGATCCATCCCTAATTTATGATGTGATAATCAAAATGTGACACCTTTCTGTCAGGTCTGAACTCAACAGTCCTTTCATAATCATCCCACATTCTCCCTCAGACTGTTACTTTATTTATAGATTATTAACTCTCTATCTTTCAAAACTCTAAAAAGTCATATATAATTAAGCTGATGAATCACAATGCACAACAGATAGTACCCTGCCTTCAAACAGATCATCTCAGTACATTTATCTGAGGAGCATTTTTTCTTCAAGTCCTCAGGTTTGTGCCTCTCCCTAAGTATTTTTATCAATACAGAGAACACAAGACAAAAGATACAGATTTAAATGGAGACAACAATATGCCAAACACAACTATGTGAACGCAATTACAATGATAAAAAAAAATTTCAGAATGTTTCAGCTAAGCAAGTCCCCAAAGCAAAAATAATATTTCCAAGAACATATATTAACAAAATAGAAAAAGAAAGGAATAGTGAAGTAAATAAAAAAAATTAAATCATCAAATAAAGTCAAAATAGTTATAAAAGATGCCTTAAATGTTAAAGGAAAAATATGACTTAGAAAAAAGGGTAAAGAAATGACAAAACGAAAAAAGTCATTAAACATTTAGTTGATCTGAAAAGAATGAGGAAGAAAAAAATCAAATAAAGTGGTATAAAAACGAGGTGAAGTCACAAGAAAAATTGAAAAATTTTAAAAGAATTATTGGAATCTATTCTGTGCAATTCTATGCTGATAAAATCAAGAATCTAAGGGATTATAAATAAAATACTCCAATTATTAGAACATGAATTAGAAATATTAAGCAATTCAACTTCAAACAAATAAAATTCAACATATTATAAAGGATTTATTAAAAGAATCTGATCCAGATAAATTAGCAAAATTAATTTAAGTAAAAATGTTTTTTGTTTGTTTTTTGTTTTTTCCTGAGACTGGGATTAAGTGACTTGCCCAGGGTCACACAGCTAGGAAATGTTGAGTGTCTGAGAACAGATTTGAACTCGGTCCTCCTGAATTCAGGGCTGGTGCTCTATCCACTGCACCACCTAGTCAGTCTAACCAAGTTAGATTTATAGCAAGAATACATGAATGGTTCAACATTAGAACAACTAATGTAACTAATCGTAATGGGAGAAAAAAAAAACCTGAAAGTACTTGGTATTGATAGATGCAGTTTTTGACAAAGCAAAACATGCATTTATGCAAAAAAATCTTCAAAATTATACTGATCACTTTAATGTAATAAAAATGTATATATATAAAACAAAATCTGGTATTATTTTCCAGGAAAAACTTTTGATGTTTTATCAACAATTATAGAAGCAGAAAAGGAACTCCACTTTACTATTTTTGACAGTTTTAGAAATCTTAGCAAGTAGCAATAAGACATGAGAAAAAATTTAAAGGTATAAACTTTGACAAAGAAGAGAGAAAATTTTACAAATAGACGCAAAACCTCTATTTGTACAAGTCATGATTTACTTAGAAAACCCCATCCAATAAGACAAAAAACAAAGACCAAAAATCATTAAAGTAGAAAACAAAATAAATCCCAAAAACTCTTTAACATTTTTATATAGAATAAGTAAATAGTGAAGTCCCATTCAAAATAGCTACAAAAATGTATAAAATATTTGGGATTCAATCTATTATAACATATTGAAGACAATTAAAAAAAAACTTCCTAAAGAATGACCTAAGAAATTTGTAGCCAAAGAAGAACTAGAGAACAATATGAAATGCAAAATGAATAATTTTGATTAGATTAAAAAGGTTTTGTACAAAGCCAATGAAGACAAGATTAGAAGGGAAACAATAAAGTGAAAAAATGTTTTACATCTAAGGTTTCTGATAAAAAGTTCATTTCTAAAATATATAGAGAATTGACTAAAATTTATATGAATATAAGCCATTCTCCAATTGATAAATGATCAAAGGATATGAATAGACAATTTTCAGATGAAGAAATTAAATTTCTAGTCATATAAAATTAAATTTCTAGTCATATAAAAAAGTGCTCTAAATCAGTATTGATTAGAGAAATGCAAATAAGACAACTCTGAGGTACCACTTCACACATCTCAGATTGTCAGAAAAAAATACTGATAAATGTTGAAAGGGATATGTTTAAAGAGACAAATTGTTAATGGAGTTGTGAACTGATCCAACCATTCTGGAGAGCAATTTGGAACTATGCCCAAAGAGTTATCAAACTGTGCATACCCTTTGATCCAACAGTATTTCTACTGGGCTTATATCCCAAAGAGATCTTAAAGGAGGGAAAGGGACCCACATGTACATAAATGTTTGTGGCAGCCATTTTTGTAGTGGCAAGGAACTGGAAACTGGGTGGATGTCCATCAGTTGGGGAATGGTTGAATAAGTTATGGTATATGAATATTATGGAGTATTATTGTTCTATATGAAATGATGAGCAGATGGATTTCAGAGAGGCTTGGAGAGACATGATCTGATGCTAAATGAAGTGAATAGAACCAAAGGAACAGTATGCACAACAATGTGAAGATCAATTTTGATGGACTTGACTCTTCAGCAATGAGGTGATTCAGACCAATTCCAATAGACTTGTGATAGAAAGAGCCATCTACACCCAGAGATAAAACTGTGGGAACACATTGTGGATCACAACATAGTATTTTTCACCTTTTGTTCTTATTATTGTTTGCTTATTTGATTTTTTATTTTTCATTTTTTTTCTCTTTTGATCTGATTTTTCTTGTGTGGCAAGATAAATGTGGAAATGTTTAGCTGTTTAGAAGAACTGCATGTGTTTAACCTACATTGGATTACTTGCTGTTTAGGGGGCATGGGAAGGGGAGGGAGAAAAATTTGGAAAATAAGGTTTTTTAAGGATGAATGCTGAAAATTATCTTTGCATATATTTTGAAAAATAAAAAGGTAGTATTTTTAAATGACGTAAGTATTTGGAAGGATAAACATAGTAGGGATATGTCAATATAATGAAAGTTATCATAGTATCATAATGTTAGAGTTAAAAGGCATCAAGTCCAAATCCTTCATTTTTACAAACGAGAAAACTCAGATTTAGGACATGATAGTAAGTGTCTGAGGCAAGATTTGAACTCATTTTATTGACTCCAAGTCCAATGCTCTATCCAAGTACTGGAAACATTGAGAGTTTCTTAATTTATTTACACAGTCAATGTAAAGCCTATCAAACTACCAAAAGTATACTTTGTAGAAAAAGATAAAATAGTGATACTTTTCTTTTGAAACACCAAATCATTTAGAATCTCAACTGAAATCATAAAAAAAAAAGTAGAACTCAAGGAGGAATAGTGCCTCCAACCCTCAAGTAAAGCCATAATCATTGATAATGAATGATTAAACAAATTGAGGGTTATGAATAAAATAGAATTTTAATGTTCCATAAGAAATTTCTTGGGCCTTAGATTTCTTATATGTCAAAAAAGATAGTGTCTAAGAGACCATCTCCCATATCAGAAACTAGATTGTCTTAGAAATCTCTTTCAGTTCCAGATTTATGAGCCTATGATGATAAAGATTGAGAAATGTAGAAAGAACTATACATGAACTGATTCAATGTAGCAAGCAGAATCAGGAAAATAATATTCATAAGGACTATAACAATATATAATGAAAAATTAAACAAAGAAAAAAGGAAAGAACAGAAAGGAGAAGGAAAAGGGATGAAATGACATTCTAAGTTATATAATAGGATTTTTTTGGATATAAATAGAAATAACTGACTGCCAAAGCCCTTTCCAGTTCTAAAATTTGATGATTAATGGAACAAGGTACTTGAAAAGACAGAAGGATTCAGAAGAGATCAAGTGTTCTGGCTAAGTTAGCCACAGAACTGACAAAGTTCCTTTTTTTTTTTTAACTGAACATGGCAATTTTTATTTTTTAAACCATTTCTTCAAGATATTAGTAAACTTATCCATCTGGATATTTCATAATTTATTTTTCTGTGTCACATAGTGGACAGATACCAAGACACCAGCTTCTATATTCATTTTGTCCTTAAGTAGTTTTTGACTTTGAGCAAATTAGTTATTCTTTTGAAGCCTTAATTTCCTTGTCTCTCTGGTACAAGGGTTAGACCATATGATTTCTATGGTCTGTTCATTTCTATTATTTGATGATTCTATGTTAATTCTTGTAAAGTGGTCCAAGCCAAGATAAGTCTGCCTGTTTCTTCTAACCTTTCTTCACAATGAAGTGACAGAAAATTGTCAAATAAGACTATATGAACATCTCTTTAGCCAATTGTTGACCTATCAAAAAAAGGTGTTTTGATATAAAATAGATCTTCTCAATGTTTTGATATATATGTCATCCAGCATCCACTGCATTAAATGGCATAATTTTACTCAAGTTATTATATGTGTATGTATTTCTATGTATAGATGTATTTATGTCTATGTTTATATATATATGTATGTGTGTATGTATGTTTATATGTGTATATAGACTTTTTGTTGCTTATTGTCCAATCATTTTTAAGTTGTGTCCAATTCTTTGTAAACACATTTTGGATTTCTTAGCAAAGACACTGGGATGATTTGCCATTTTCTTCTCAACATCATTTTTAAAAATGGGGAAATTAAATTGTCATTTATTCAGGGCCCCCAGTTCATAAATATCTGAGGCCAACTTTGATCTTCTTGACTCCAAGGATAGTACTCCATATATTACATAATAGAATATATGTGCCTATGTATATAAACATCCATATCTATATACACATGTGGATATATTCATACATATATACATGAGTGTAAACATATGCATTTATAGAAATTTGAATATATACATATACAAATGGGTGTGCATATACACATGTATATTATATCAGCTTTTTTTTCTAGGTGGCACAGCAGATAGAGTGAGTGTCAGACTTGGGTTCAGGAAGACCTGAATTCAAATATGGCCTCAGATACTTACTAGTATATGACTCTAAATAAATCACTTAATTTATATCTGCTTCATTTTCCTCATCTGTAAAATGGGGATAATAATAGCATCTGTACCTCAAGTTTGTTGTAAGATTAAACAGAGATAATATTTGTGAAATGCTGGCCACAGTGCTATATATGTGTATGACCACTGTCATACAGTAAGCACTAAATAAGTAAAATGCTTGACCCTTTCCTGTCTCTGAAGTAACAGTCACTGCTAACTGACATTGTCAGTAAAAGAAATTTGATTAACCAAGCAGAATATAGTCTTCTATATAAATAAATATATTTATTATAATAAACAATGTATATTAGTTTGTTAAATGGCATCATTTATCCTTCTAAGTCACTGGCATTGAGAAATTCTTGAATGACATCTTAGGATAAAAAACAGACTTTGAGTTCATAGAAATTCACATAAGATCAGATATTCATTCTGAAGCTGACTTCCAAGTGCTGGGTCCCAAATATTATTTTTCCCTTTCCTGCATAAAACAGAAGACTCATCTTATTACAATAAGATCCCTTGCTTCACTTCATTGGCAACTATAGAATAAACCCTCAAAGAGAAGAGACTATGCCATATATTTTCTACATCTTTTGAAGAACTCAGTCTACCACTGACCCCATAGTTGCTGCTCAATTAATACTTGTCGATTGATCAGAATGAAGACACTGTAAGAAATTTTATTAAAATTCCATCAATGCCAACATATTCCACATCATCATGAAGAAGTTTCTAGGTCTTGGCCAATTTCTCAAGCTTGCTCAACCTACTTAGAGAGGGAATTGTCAAAGTCCAAGTCCACAGATGGTAAACAAATTGATTTTTTGTTGTTGTTATTTTGTGTTTATATCCACCAGCAGCTAACATCATGCCTTGCACATAGTAGGTATTTAATAAATGTTCAAAGTGAATTAATCCCCATTTCTTGCATCTCAGACACTGTAGACAAGCTGTTGGCAATACCACTGCCATCTCAAGTTTTAATTCAGCTCTCTTAGGTACTAGCCAACTCATCCATCTGCAAATTTAATGAGCATACACTATTCCATCATACTAGTCATGAATAAAAATACTGGAATGTGCTGTGCTAGTCTAGGGCCAAATGGAACTACTTGCAGAATCTTAAAATTGGAAAGAATCTTAGGGGTCATCTTACCCAACCCATGCCTGAATCAGAATCCTCTCTAACATACCTGACAAGTGGCTACTCAGCCTTTACTTCAAGGCTTCCAGTGACATAAACAAGGTTCTGAAGCAGTACTGTCTTAATATCAAGTCTATATTTGCTTCTTTATAACTTGTACACATTTCTCCTAGTTCTTCCCTCTAGGGTAAACAGAATTAGACCAAACCTTCTGTATGATAGCTCTTCAAATATTTGAAGGTAGCTAGCATGGCTCCACTCAAGCTTAATCTCTCTTCCTAACACTAATCCTTCAAAAACTCTTAGTAATAACTCTTTATCACACTCTTCCCATCTGCCAGTTGCTTAATCTAAATCAGATCTTCCTAATTTCCTGAATTATATCTCAGAAAATCCTAGGTCATATTCAAACTCTGTGAGTCCAAATTATTAGGCCAAAGTCCTTTGGATTTCCCTAGCTTCAATTTCCACATCTTTCTGCCATGGGTTGCAATCATACTGAGCCCTGAAATGATGATAAATAAAAATATTATGTTTCCTATCTGTATTTTATGTATTTGTATCCTGTTCTTTGGGTAATTAGAATTAATTTAATCCATAATAGGAATAATTCAGTTTAGATATTCATTTATTAATTCACTGACTGATCATTTATTAAGCACCAAGTATGAGGTTCTGAAACCCTAGAAAGGGTTACCAAGAATTGTTTTTGCTCTTACTTCAAGTCTTATTTCTAAGTGAATGACAATAATTTATTTTTTATTAAAGTTTTTTTATTTACAAAACATATTTCTGGGTAATTTTTCAACATTGACCCTTGCAAAACCTTCTGTTCCAAATTACCCTCTCTTTCTCCCCACCTCCTTCTCTAGATGACAAGTAGTCCAATACATGTTAAATATGTTAAAATATATATTAAATCCAATATATGTATACATATTTATACAGTTATCTTGCTGCATAAGAAAAATCAGATCAAGAAGGAAAAAAAAAAAAAATGCAAGCAAACAACAACAGAAAGAGTGAGAATGTTATGTTGTGGTCCATATTCAGCTCCCACAGTCTTTTCTTTGGTTGTAGATGGTGCTTTTCATCACTGAATAATTGAAATTAGTTTGAATCATCTCATTGTTGAAGAAAGCCATGGAATGACAATAATTTAAAGAGCAATATGTTATTTGAGTCATTCCAAATACTTTTAAAATATCAGTAAAGCAAATGAAAAGTAACCACTATGCAGAGATAAAGAAACTATGGGATATTTTCTAATAAATTGATTTTAAGTTCAATGAATTCATAAGATCATGGTTCTATTGGACATTTTTTCCAAACTCATCATTTTACATATCAGGGAAAAAAGAGAGAGGTTACCCCGAGGGAGCTCAGAAAGGTCCCCAGAGGATGTGTCCAAGTCACTCAATGGAAAATAGCAAAGCCAAGATTTGAAACTTGATGCATTCTGTACAATAACCACATAGTAAGAATAACAAGAATAATAACATTTATAGAATGCCTTGAAGCTTATAAAACACTTGATGAACCTTACTTCAACTCTGGGAAGTAGGTGCCATTATTATTCTCATTTTATAGATGAAAAAACTGGGACAGAAAAAGGTTAGTTAATCTGTATTAGATCATAGAGATAGTAAGTCTGCAGAAGGTAGAGCATCTATACAATATTTTTCACTTAGCAGAGTATCTGTCACTTAGTAAGTAGTTAATAAATGCTTATTGACTTTCCTTTAACATATAAAATATGCATTCTATCACTGAGTCTTAGAATACCTCTATGAAATAGGTGCAACATTCTATATACTATATCCTATATTCGAGTTGGGTAGTATATTATTATATTCATTTTACAAATGAAGAAACTATGGATTGAAAAGGTTAAATGAATTGCTCCTGGTCATATAACATAGTGTCAGAGGAACATCTGGAGCCAGGATGTCCCAACTTTAAGTCCACCACTTCATACATTATACCTCTATATTTTACTAGATAGAAATCAGGAGACCAAGTGTGAAGTAGAGCAGGCAGTCTTATTCCTGAATCACTCACTTTAACAAATAGTTCACCATCCTATTTTTTTTAAGGCAATCAGGGTTAAGTGACTTAACTAGGGTCGCATAGCTAGTATCTGAGGTGAGATTTTAATTCAGGTGTACCTGATATGAGAGCCAGTACTCTATCTAAAACATCACTTAGCTGCCCCTCTCTCCTCTATTCTTAAAACTTCATAATTTTTGAAAACAAATTCTAGAATCTAAAAATCCTGAGACTAAGACATATCAGAAACAGAACTTAATCTCTTTCCCCATCAAACTCCTCTCCCCTCTTGTAAATTTTTCTTAATACTGTTGAGGGTACCACCATGCTCCCATCACTGTCTCAGTGTCAATCTCAAATCTTCACTCTTAGGTACCCTATCCATTCTGTTACTAAGTCTTGTGCTTTCCACTTTTACACCATTTTTCATATATATATATCCCTTCCTCTCTTCTCACACAGCCATCAATCACCCTGGGGAAGCCACTCATCACCTCACACCTGTTCTATTCCAGGAGCCTGCTATTCTGTCTGTCTGTCTCAAGTCTCTCCCCAGGCATGGTCTTCTTACAAAATTCACAGATCTCACCATTATACTCCCCAACTCAATAAAATCCAGTGGCTTTCTTATTAAACGTAGAATAAAATATAAATTTCTCTAATTTAGTTTCAAGCCCTCCAAGATCTGTTCTCTTCTCACCTTCCTAGGTTTTTTTTTTCTTTCTTTTTTTTTTTTTTAAACTTCATGATCCACTGTATGAGATACAATCCAAGGACTCTGGCCAATTTGCTGTTCCTTGCACACAATACTACATTCTCTATGCCCTTTCCTTGACTACATCTACCTTTTTATTTCCACTTCCTTATGACCCTTACTTCCTTCAAAACTCAGCCCAAATCCTACCTTACAAGAGACCTTTCTGACTCCCCTTTCACTCACTCTTACTCCCTGCCATGCACACCCCCACTGCTAAAGCCTTCCCTCTGAAATTACCTCCCACTTACACTGTATATGTTTTGAACATACATGGTTGTTATTGAAAATTTTAAAAAAATATTGAATTAATAAATAAAACTAAGAGTTGGTTTTATGAAAAAAAACAACAAAATAGATAAATCTTTGGTAAATTTGATTAGAAAAAGGAAAGAGGAAAGTCAAATTGTTAGTCTTAAAAATGAAAAGAGAGAGCTTTCCACCAATGAAGAGGAAATTAAAGCAATAATTAGGAGTTACTTTGCCCAACTTTATTCCAATAAATCTGATACCCTAAGTGAAATGGATGATTACCTTCAAAAATATAGGTTGCCCAGATTAATAGAGGAGGAAGTAAATTACTTAAATAGTCCCATTTTAGAAAAAGATAGAGAACAAGCTATTAATCAACTCCCTAAGAACATACATGGTTGTTTACATGTCGCTTCCATTAGAATTTGAGCTCCTTCAGATCTGAGATTATATTTTTGCCCTTTTTTGTAAATTCTGGTTGATGGTATAAATTCTGGTAAAATGATGATATACAATAATAACTGACATTTGTGTAGGACTTTACAGTTATCAATATATCTTTTTAAAAAAATTTTTTTTGGTGAGGCAATCAGGGCTAAGTGACTGTCTAATAAGTGTCAAGTAACTGAGATAATTTTTGAGCTCAGGTTCTCTGACTCCAGGATTGATGATCTATCCACTGTGACACCTAACTGCCTCAAAACACCTTACATTTATTTCATTGATCTTCAAAAAAATTATGTGGAAGATGCACTTTTATTATCCCTATTTTGCAAATGAGGAAATTGATATGGAGAGAAGTAAAGTTCTGGTCTAAAGGTTAAGCAGCTAATTAGCCTCTAAAGTGAGATTAGAATTCACATCTTCTTAACTACAAGGCCTATACTTTTTTTTTTTTTTTTTTCACTAAGCCATGTTGACTCTCATTGTGGGCTTCTCCCCACAGCTTGTGTTTTAAGAATGATTGATGAATTAGTGAATACATGAATGTACATCTAACCTAAATCCCTTCTATTACAGATTGAGCCAATTCCACTGCTTTCCACCATCATGCTGTGCTTTCTCTAAATGCTAGTTTAATCCAGGCGTAGTCATTTTATAGCCCCAAAAGGCCATGCAAAGAGACTCTCTTCAAACCCCAAAATACACACACAAGCATTTCATCATAACTTTCTTAAACCATTTCTGGTAGGACCACAGAGGGTGCTTTGCCTTTTCTGTCATAGTTAAAACCTCAGAGACAAATGCATTATGAATCCAAAATATCAGATTTTTTGAGTTAAACAGACTTAGAAGCAGCTGAGAACACACAAGTGGTTAGATTCCTACTGACAAAACACTTAAAAGAGGACATTGCTTAGGGCCTTGGAAATTTTCCAAACATGATGTAGGTTACGCCCTCCTCCATGAGCCTTATTCTCCTGCAAAAATGTTGCTGATCAAATAAACCTAAACTTTGCATTTTTCCCCAATATCATTTCATGTCCTGTTAGGTTTTGAGATGTGAGTTTAGGGCACTATTGCCTTGATCCCACCTTATCAGTAATCTGTCTTACTAATTGATACCCAAAACATCTACCTTCTAGCTAAAGGGAATGAGGGAGGAATGGCAGCAGCCATCCTGTGCACTGTAGGTTAAAGATGTTTAATTTCAATGACTCAAAATGTATAGGGAGTGAAAAAGTGATATGTCTTCTTTAAAAAGTAATTTTCCTCAGAGTTCAAATATATCTCCTACCACCCCCCAAAAGCATTACCATTAAGAGTTGTTTCAAAGGAATGTCTATGGTTTCTGCTAACTTCTTATTACACAGCCATCCTTCTATAATGTAAACCAAGGACTGGGTGATAAAGTACACCAGTTGGAAATATAAACAGATGCATTATGGATAACTTAAGTAATGCTTTCTCTCCTGTGAATACAATTTATGTCACTTAAAAGCTGGAATCAAAGGAAGCTTACTTTTGGTGATACTTAGATCTGGGAGATGTACCAAGCTCTAGCAACATTAGCAAATTAAAGCAAATACCATCCATGCTCTATGTTAGTATTTTAGGGTTCAAGATGAAAAGAGATGGAAAATGTGTATGATCCCTTGATAAGTGTAACTTGCCCCAATTTGGCAAACTGAAAGGAGTTAAAGGCCAAAAATAGCAGTTTAGCTGTGCAACATTTTTTTTACAGTAACTTTATAGCTCTATACTCTGCCTTATGTTACTCATTTTGAAAAAGAAAGGGAAAAGATGTATACAAAAACTTAATTTTAATAAGCCATTCTATTGAAATTGGACAAATTAAAACCTAATATTCCACATGATTTTTGGGGGTGTTCTGAGGTTCTAGATTGAGCAAGCTGGAAAATGTACATAAAAGTCTTTGATATTATGAAGAATAATTAATTGCTTATAACAGGTCATAAAGGAATAACTGCACCCCATACAGCAGAGCCCCTGTTTAGTATTATAGGATTTTATTACCAGAAAAAAAATGAAAACTTAAAAAAAAAGAAATCTGAGATTGTTTCAAATTCCTGAAGCTCAGCTTAATTTCATTAACTCTTACACTCTTCCCTGCCGATGTTTAATATTGAGTTCAACTTAAGTTGTATAACCAAGGGATTTCAAGAACATTGTGGACAGACGCCAAGTATAGACCTAATTTCAGAAAGCTGAATGTCTTCGAGATTTCTCTACACTCTAGGGAAAGTAGTTGCTTGAAAATATTTAGGTGGGAAGGCAGGTCACAATATTTCCACTTGATCAATTTGTGTGGCTGCATCATATTTGTAGCTGGATTCTCAGTTCTGCTCTATGGATTCAAATATGATTAAATCAGTGTGTACTGGCTTCTGTCCCTGCTGTTTATCCGCCCATAACTGCATACTGAACCCTAGTCACTAGTGTCTTGATGCAAAGAGAGATGTAATAAAGAGGCCTGACAGGATGAGTTCCCAGCAGCTTGGAATTGCTAAGGCACGGATTTTTAACTTTGGGTGTGTCACAGAACCTTTCAGCAGTCTAAGGAAAACCATAGACCTCTCATCAGAATGTATTTTTTTTTTAATTATAATATAAGGAAATGCTAAATATTAGCTAGAAGATAGCAAAAATACAGATATCATTTTCCCCATTTAAATGCATGGATTTTTGAAATCTACCCATGGACTTTTTAGTATATGGATCTCAGGTTAAGAGCCCCCTATTCTAGGGCCTCTTGACCTGAGGAATATTGACATGTGAGGACAGACTAGGGATTTAAGGGAACCAAGATGCATCATAGTACAACAGAGAATATGCTAGATTTGGAACCAAAAGACCTAGATTCAAATTCCAGCTCATCAACTATCAGCTGCATGATTTTGGACAAATTATTTAACCTCTGGGTTTTTGTTTCTTCATCTGTAAAATGAAGGGGTTGGACTACATGACTGCTAAGGTCCTTTCCAATTCTCAATTTATGACACTGTGAGCTGGAAGGATTAGGAAGCAAAGAGTGTGGAACAAGGCCCAGAGGCCTGACAAAATCTAGGATCTACTTTCCAAATGGATTTATTTTCTTTCCTCTCCAAATGTCTGCATCAAAATCAATCTGGACTCTATACATTTTTCTTCCTTTTTCCCTTCATTCTTTCCTTCTTTTTTCCCCTTTTTTTCTTCCTTCTTCTTTTCCCTCATTTTTCTCTTCCTTCCTGCCTTTTCTTCCCTTTCCTTTCTTCTTTTTTTTCCCTTTCTTCCTTTCTTGTTTGTGAACTGCTCTGTTTCTGATATGAATTGATTTGCCTCTCTTTAACCGACCTGATGGCACCCAGAAACTCACTATATTAAGTTTAAACTTGAGGACAGCCAACTAGCTTCATCTGCTAGAACTATCCTGCTCAAGAGATCCACTAGTCTCAGCATCTGAGAGTCACTCAATAGCTTATTCTTAAAACTTTTCAAGGAAAGAGATTTCATACTCCTATATAGTCATATTAATAGCATTCAAGATCTACTTTTTACCCAACAGTTAATTCCTAACCTCCCTATTATAATAGCCTTGTCTCCTTTCAGCTTCCTTTTCTATGCTCTAAATTAATTCTTGAATAAAGTCAAGCCCATCTCTTTACATACATACATACACACACATACACGATCCTAGGAAAAATCTTCTCCATATTCAGATATAGACTGCTCTTTATTAACTTCATTTCATATTTCCAAAGTGTTCTGATCAAGTGTTAGTCCCCATTGTAATAAGATTATAGATTTAGAGCTGGAAGGAGACTTTAGAGGTAATTTAATGGAAACTCCTTATTTTACAAATGAGTATATATAATATTCTTGGGACATGACCCTGAAATTGCTTGTGTACCCACCAATGGTATATCCCTTTTGAAGATTCCTTCTACCTCAAGCTCACTTCACACCCTCTTTCATTATATGTGATTGGGTAAGAAGAAAGGGGCTGAAAAATATGACTGGATTCCAAGTGACAGGGCTATCAATAGTGTAAGCTCATCAAATTGCCATCATTATTAGCATACCTAAGAACCCAACTCGGACCTTCACAGGTCTCAAGCTTGTTCTCAAGGCTGTACATCCTCCCTAAGAAAAAGTATATGGCATACTCTTTTAGTTGACACAAATGAGTGGTTAGAAACTTGTTTCTATTTTTTCTTCTTTCTCTCTTTTTTTACCACTTTCTCCTACCTCCTCATCTTCTTCTTCCCTTCTTTCTTTTCCCTATCTTCCTCCCACTCTTATTCTCCCTTCTTCTCTTTCTTTCCCTTTTCCTCTTTCTTCTTTTTGTATTGATAGCTTAAGGGTGAGAGTTTAGGGTAGAGGTACTAAACCATAGGTTAGCTCTTGGTGGGTTAAAATCATGGCAGGATGATTTCAGCACATTAATTTCTGAGCTATTCGTCCTCCTCCCATATATGCATTTCATTTGCTTCTCCCACTTCTGCTTCCACCCTCAAATACCAATTTCTTTATGATGTCATTACGTTCCCTCATCCCCAACTACTAGTTGTAGCTAAATGAAACATGGATAAAGAATCAGGAAAACGAGAATTGAAATCTGACTTTAGAAACTTATTAACTGCATTATGTGAACAAGTCACTTAATTTCTTTTTGCCTCAGTTTTTTCAACCATGAAATGGAGATAATTACAGTATTTATTTCTCAGGCTTATTTGAGAATAAAATGAGATAATTTTGTAAAATACAGTGCTTGGTTCATAGTAAAGTGCTTAATTAATGCTTTAAATTTTTTTAAAAATTATCTCCCTATTTAATTCCATTTATATTTATTTAATATTTATTTATTTAATTCCATTATATATTTTGCATATATTTATTGTGTCTATATTAGATGGTGGACAGATGGTGCTGGTGGACAGATAGGCAAGATTGCTATTCATTCCCCACCCTACCCCAGCTACAGTCTTTCATATTACTATTGGTCTACCCTTTCCTTGGTATTATGACTATCAAATTCTTCCTCTCTTCCAGTCCTTACAATGCCTTTCATTTCAAATTAGGTTATCTCAAAGTCTGTCCAGCAAGTTAGCTGTTCAGCTATTGTTACTGACTCATTTACCCATAGAAACCCTTTATGAATATATTCCTGATCTGGGAAGTTGTAAAGCAAGTCAATATTTCTCTTTCGTCTCCAAGCTCCTAGCCAGCAACCACAGTAATTTTAAATCTAACACTTTTCCCTCCCAGACCAAGATTACCAACCTCCATTCACAATCCCAATGATTTCCAGCAATCTGAGATCTACCTTGAATACCTCAAGCCTAATTGGTACATGAAACTTTGGATTCAGAGTCCTTGAATGCTCTCTTCTTCATGTCAAGCCCTTCACCACTTCTATTCTGCCCCTTCCAAGGTTTCTCATTTTCTCATCTTTTTTTCCATATGTCCCAACTTGGAAGGAGTGGTATATGATTCACAATCATCCTTACTATTAATCCCAAGGTCAGGGCAAAGTTTTGGGGACAAGAAAAAGGAAGATTTCTGCCAGCATGCATCCATCTAGCATTCTGATCTCCTTTATGCCTTCTGGAGGAGACATAGTCAAGACAATATTTATATTTATATATAGGAATATCTATGTGTTTCCAACAAAATGTAAACTTCAAAACAAAAACTATTCATTTTTTCTTTGTCTCTAGTACTTAGCATAGTAACTAACATATAGTAGGCATTTAACAAATGTCTTTTGGCTCATTGATCATCTGTACTAAATTAATCAGTTGATTAATGTAATTAGAAAAGAAAGACAGCAGGATTGACAGTAGCTGAGAAAAAGTGGATGAGCTATCATCATCCTGATTTTGCCCTTTAAGCCAATTCAATCACAGCATAAAAAGGAGATATAAATAAAATAAATGCATGCCAAGTTTGGATTATCTGAGTAAAATCTTCTTTAGAAGTCAAAATCCATTTGTTTACATCCATAATTAGATTACATTTCCCCTGAACTTGGAAATTAGCTGGAAATTAATAGAAAAGAGGATAAGGAAAGGGTCCTTGGAGAGGACAGGTAAGTTAAGAAATAACTAGGCAAGGGAGCCAGTAAAAGTAAAGCAGAGGAGTCAGTAGGGATAGGAAGTAAGAGATGTGCACACACAGAATAATAATGGTCAGGAGTAGAATTTATTAGGAAAAAAGAAGCAGGGGTAGTCATCATTGATCTCAAACAAAGTTAAAGTCAAAATAGATTTAATCAAAAGAGAAAAATGGGAACCCAGACTATTTGTCAGCCATATTAATCAATATTGTTTTAGGCTATTTAAAACAATTGGATAATAAAAGGTTGGAATATTGCAGTGGTGTACAAAATGATGAGTTGGTGGATTTAGAAAAAATGTAGAAAGACTTGAACTTGTAAAGATTAATGTTATCAACCTTCAGAGAAATAGAGGACAAAAAAACATAGTATGACCTTACATAGATGTATATGTGTATGATTATAGATATCTATGTATATGTATATATGTGTGCATTTATATATGTTTGCATATATATTTATATATAAATATATCCATGTTAAATTGTAGC
Organism: Sminthopsis crassicaudata; assembly: GCF_048593235.1. Taxonomy (NCBI): domain Eukaryota; kingdom Metazoa; phylum Chordata; class Mammalia; order Dasyuromorphia; family Dasyuridae; genus Sminthopsis; species Sminthopsis crassicaudata. The sequence continues at coordinate 146,670,218 of NC_133617.1, forward strand.
TTTTGGGGGGAGAAGAGAAGGGAAGGACAGAAGAAAAAAGAATAAAGTAAAAAATGCACAGAAGAAAAGAAAACCTACAATGAAGTAAAGACAGATAGCTCTGAACATAATGTACAGTATTTATTATATAGATTTTCTTGAAATTAAAATTTATCTCATATTTTGAATTCTCTCATGTTCTGCTATACACATAGCAATGTTTTTTTCTTTTTCTATTTTGCCTTTACGTTTTAAATAATTATTTAAAAAAACAAAGAAAATAATAGAGTAATCCATTTTGCCACATGACTTTGCTCATAAATTATGATAATGCTTTTCCTGTATAGTTTTCATCAAGCATTTATCTTTATGTCATTGTTGTCTTTCTAAAGATCACTGCTCTTACTTCTCTCTTCCCCCTCCCCCCCCATCAAAGTAGTGGGTACTACCTCTATTTTCTAGTAAATAGCAAAAATCTATGATGGCAAATAATTGTCACCTCCAAGCAAATTGTTAAAGCAAAAAAGCAAAAACAAAAACAAAACAAAACAAACCAGAAGGTAACAATGCTCTGAAAGGTTAAGGAACAAGTGAATATTGGATATATTAATAGATGAAATGTATTGAGATAAGACCATATTCATACTAAATAGTGCCCTCTATAGTTAAGAGAATCTAAAAGTGTTCTTTGTTGCTGAGCAACAGTCATTAATATAAATACCTAATTTTCTACTGAGCTGGTCTTATAACTCTGACCTAATGAAAATCCTTGTTTGTAGTGTTTGGGTTAGCTTTCTGGAGGACCTTGGGACTAGCCTTGATCTTAGTGAAGGAGTGCAGGAAGCAGGAGAGTCACCAGGAGGATGGTTAAAGATGGAATGTCTCATTTCCAGTCCTCTCAGCCCTTAAATAACTTTTTTGTAATTACATCATTACAGCACACTATTGTATATGTGAACTAGAGAACCATTACATCACCATACTAAGTACTAAGTATATATGTGAACTAGAGAACCATTATTTCATCAATTCCACTGAGTTAATACTTTGTTTCAAGAATACTTGTCCAGAGTTCCCCAGTTCTTTACACTGTCATTTTGCTCTTAGATTCATAGGCAATTCTGCCTCTTACACAATAGTACAGTGTGAGCCTAGATAAGTATTTTAAACTATCTGTGCCTTAGACAGCTTTCTAAGACCATAAATTGGAAAAAAAAAAAAAAAAGGTGCTGTTGTACATTTGCAAAAGGCACATCCTTTTTTGGAACTTCCCTACATCAAGATACAATCCAGAGTAAAAATCAAAGAAAAAACAAGAAACAAACAAACAAACAAAAACCAAGGCAAAAACTATTAATAACATAACTTAAAAGTGGGAAGAAAGAAAAAGAAAGAACTCCTGTATCTTGTTACATAAACTTCTTTACAAATTATGCAAACTCTAGAAACTCAGAAAGCAATCTATCAATAAATATTAAGTTCTTACTATATATCTGATCTCCTGCGCATGAATCTAGTTTCCCCCTGTTTTTACATCACACTAGGCCAAGAAAAAATTTTTAATATGTTCTTATATATCATATAATATTTAGAGTCACTATTCTAGTGTAACAGATATGTTTCAAGAAGAAAATAATAAAGGACAGTAAAATATATACTCAGAAAAAACAAGAAGTGTTAAAATTAATAAATAATAATAACTAGCAATATTATTGTACCTACTCTATGGAAAGGACTGTGTAAGTTCTTTTCCAAGTATTATCTCATTACACCCTCACAATAACACTGCAAATTAGGTACTGTTATTATCTCAATTTTATAGTTAGGGAAACTGAGGCAAAAAGTGGTTAAGTAAGTAACTTGCTAAAACATCACACTGCTAAGAAGTATCTAAGACCACATTTTTACTCTAGGCTCAGCACTCTCTCCACTGGGCTGTCTAGTTGCCTAACTATTGTTTATTAGGACGATTTTTCATTCTCTTATAATGATGAGAGAATATGTTGATTTTTTTCATTTGTGTTATATAGTGCAGGCTATTGCCTCTATTTCCATTTTATAAAGTTATAGCATTCATTTATCTATTCACTCATTACTTTAATGTCTATTGATTTCCTACAATGTACAAGACCCCGTTGGGTCAATAATCAGTCATGTTCAACTCTTTGAAACCCAATTTAGGGTGTGTTTTTTGTTTGTTTGTTTGTTTGTTTGTTTGTTTTGGCAAAGATACTAGAATGATTTCCATTTTCCTTCTCCAGCTCATTTTATAGAAGTAACTAGCCCAAGGGATACAACTAGTAAATGTCTGAGTATAAATTTGAACTCAGAAGGAAGAATCTTCCTGACTCCAGTCTCAGTACTCTATTCACTGCACCATTGAGCTGCCCAGTTTGATAATAGCTATGTACATAGATAAATGAGATAGAAACTGAGACAGAAAAACAAAGGCAGACAGAGAGAGAAAAATGGAAAAAAAAAAAAGGGAAGGGGGCTTCAGAGAGAAATTCATCTATCAGATGAAGAAGTCATGGGGGTGTTGTGAGAAATGTGAGAAGGCTCAGAAGGGGAAGGAGAAGTATGGGAGATCATGGGCTATGTATATACAAATGTTTATCTATGCACCTATGCATATGATGTTTATGCATGTGTATATATGTGTGTAGACACTCATGTGCATGTAAGGTATTATTTTCTTTTCTACAATATGAACCAGATCAATCAGCTACTTTACTACCTGTGAGATCTTGAGCCAAAAATTTAATCTCTGTGAGTTTTCTCATTAGTAAAGTAAGAGTATGGGTCTTATCTAATACTAAGTTTACAATACTATTATTCCTATGGCTCACATCTCTTCTCTCTATATAATTTGCTCTTCACAATTTATAAACCTCTTTCCTTATTACAACCACATGAAGTAGAGTTGTATACATGTGTACATGTGATTTTCTTCATTTTACATATATATATATATATATACACACACACACACACACACACACACACACACACACATTTTTTAAATGAGGAAACTGGAGTACATAAAGGCAAGTTGATACATCTGTGTCTTCAGACTCCAAATCCAAGGCTTTTTCAACTATACCAGCATGGTTCTAAATAAGTAATAAGATATCCCCCCCCTTTTTTTTTAAGATATCCTAAAATCAAATGAAAAATGATGGTTTTTATCTTCTCTCCTTTCCAAGTCTCCTTATCATAAAGTCGCCCTCTTGCAACATCAGCAACAATCCCAAGGGCTCAGGGAAGGTAGTGATATCTCTGGCTAATCTGATTCAACCAGGAATAGCCATTTAGAAGAGGGCCAGTCTTAAAGGAAGGTCTTGATGAGAGAGTGCCCACCCAGCCAGAATAGCCACCAGCCAGCATCTCTACAATCCCCTGACCTAGTCCTGTAATAACAACTCCAACAGAGGAGTTAATCTCCTTAATGGGAAACAGATACGTTTCTTACTTAGACCTTTTCCAGTCCTAGCATTAAGCAATTCCAGTCTCCTGATAACACTACCTAGCAGTAGAGGTAAAAAGTTTGTTGAGTTTGGGGGCGGTGATGGTGAGGTGGGGAGGGAATTATTAGCATTTTAGCCAAATATAGCTGGGGCATTGGCTATTCAAAAAGTACAGCTGCATAGGACTTTATGTTCTTAGATGCAAAAAATAGACCAGAGAGAAGGAGATTTGGGATGATGGGAGGAGAAAATGCTTTCTATGAGAATTCTTTGTTTCAACTCAACTCCATCCCTTAACTGTTCATTTTGAGTGCTATTTAATTGAGAATTCTTAGAGTTCTAGAATTGAAAGGAACTTTATAGTCATTGAATGCAAGGGTTCTTCACCTGTCATCTATGACCTTGGGTTTTCCCCCTAATATTATTATAGTTAGGTTATAATATAATTGTTTTTCTAATATTCTATGGAATGCATTTTTAAAAGAATATTTTCAAATCTATAATCATAAATATACAAATATGCCCTTTCCCCACCAAGAAGATATAATTTACCTCCCCTTTTTCTTACATCTCAGTCTATGGGAAAGGAAGGGAATTAGGCTATAGTTTAGCTAGGGTCCCACAAATTATAGTTCCTAGTGTCCATGCTGGATGCAGCAGTCAAATAAGAAAGGGCCCTTGAAAGATGAAGGACCAGTTTTAAAGACTGAAGCAACCAATCACATATGGGTGACTACCCCACATATGGGGACTCACCTAAGATAAGACTTTATCTTAGGCAGACTGGCCATATTCAAAATATACTTAGAAAAATCCATTTCCTCATCTATAAAGTGAGAAGAAAAAAGCATTTGCCTCACATGTTTATCATGAAGATCCAAAGAAATAATGCAAGTAATTTGGCAAAACTTAGCAGGAATATTGTATAAAAAACACTAATTGTGGAGTCAGAGATAGTGACCCACTCTGATGCTGACTTCCTGTGTGACTTGGACAAATCATTTCAACTTTTTGTGCCTCAGTTTACTCATCTATAAAATAAAAAGGAGGATTGGATGGACTCTGAGGTGTCTTTCTATATTCCTATTGTTATGCTACAAAGAATATTTTTGTGCATTTTATGTGATATCATTGTAAAAAAAAAAATCAGTACCTGGTGATTGATCAGCCCTTTCTAGGTGATCCTCTATAAGCCTTCAGTCAATGATTCTAAATCATGCAGAGAATAATGGGGAAAAAATTGAATGGATGCAAAGGATAAACAATATTAGGGTTGACTACAATAGTGTAAATGGAAAAAACAAAGACAAAACAAATGAAATTCTATACACCAGAATTATAAGGACAAAGTCTACCCCTAATAATTTCCTCTCATCCCACTTCTTTGAAGAGTTAGGCTATTATGGGAATAAAACAGTATATATGTAATATCAGATTTCTTCAATATTTTTCATAGTTTTCCAAACTTCTTTTTTTTCTTTCTGTTTTTAATTCTTCATCATAAGGTATAACTTCTAGAAAGATTGAGAGAAGGATTTAAGTAAGATACATAGATGATATAAAAATAAAATATAATGATGAAAATGTATTTTCTAACAGAGGAAGAAATTATTTATTTACTTATTTATTTAATTTATTTTTATTTGTTTTAAATTGAAGCTTTTTGTTTTCAAAATATATGCAAGGATAATTTTTCACCATTGACACTTGCAAATTGTGTGTTCCAATTCCCCCTCTTCCTTTTATCCCCTCTCCTAGACGGCAAGTAATCCAAAATATGTTAACAGGGTAAAAATATATGTAAATCCAATATAGGCATATGTATTTATACAATTATCTTGCTGCATAAGAAGAATCAGATCAAAAGGGAAAAAATGAGAAAGAAAATAAAATTCAAGAAAACAACAACCAAAGAAGTGAAAATGCTATGTTGTGGTCCACACTCAGTTCTCACAGTCCTCTCTCTAGGTATAGATGGTTCTCATCATCCCAAGATTGTTGGAACTGGCCTGAATCATCTCATTCTTGAGAAAAGCCACATCCATCAGAATTGATCATTGTATAATCTTGCCATTGCTATGTACAATGATCTCCTGGTTCTGCTCATTTTACTTAGCATCAATTCATATAAGTCTCTTCAGGTCTCTCTAATCATCCTGCTGATTGTTTCTTATGGAACAATAATATCCCATAACATTCATATACTACAATTTATTCAGCCATTCTCCAATTGATGGGCATCCACTCAGTTTCCATTTCTTGCCATCGCAAAAAGGGCTGCCACAAACACTTTTGCACATGTGGGTCCCTTTCCTTCCTTTATTATCTTTTTGGGAAATAAGCCCAGTAGAAACATTGCTGGATCAAAGGAAAAATGTATTTTTAAATTGGAGCTATGGCTAATTGTGTGGATGGCTTGTAGGTCATCTTAGGAAAGGCAAATGAATTGGTAGGACTTGCTTCATTAAATGCAGACATGCTAAACTATCCTAACTATCACTAGGAGCAGATTAAAATATAACTGAGAAATATTTAACAAAACAAATAAAAATACAATGAAATATAATGTTGCTTTGTGGTTTCCTTTCTGCATTTGACATCATTGATAACAATTCATGAAAACACCTCAACCCAACTTGCTCAGCTAAAAAAATATCATTTCTCACCTGTCTGTTTACATTGGGACTTCTCTAAGTTTTCCACTATACCATCTCCTCTCTCTCCTTTCAACCTCCTTTTGTTTGTGGTCTTTCTCCTTTAGATGGTAAACTCTTTAAGGGCAGGGACTGTCTCATTGGTTGACATTATCTCAGATACCCCAAGGAACAGGGTTCTCTTTTCTTTAATCATTTTCCTTTCCTCTCTTATAACTTGCTACCCTGAGTTCATTTTTGTCTTTAATAGAGCTGATACTCCCTAGTCTTACCTGGGTGCACCTCTCTTAAGATACACAGGGAATTACTCATACACCACTTACACATACATTGACTCACAACAACACTGTCTTAATTTCCTCACAGTTACATTACCTCATTATCTTTTCTGCTTTCATATATTCCATAAACTGTTTACTTAAAATCTATTCTCAGTGGACTCCATCATAGACAACAAGAGCAAGCCACACTTTGTCTACCATTTATTTGCAACAATCTGATGCTTTAATAGGAGTTGTAATGGTAATATCAGTCAGTCAATAAGTATTTATTAAGCACCTACTCTCCTTAGTAATAGAAATAACTGGCATTCAAAATGTTTGTGGCAGCTCTTTTTGTAGTGGCTAGAAACTGAATGGATGCCCATCAATTGGAGAATGGCTGGGTAAATTATGGTATATGAATGTTATGGAATATTATTGCTCTATAAGAAATGACCAGCAAGATGAATTCAGAGAGGCTTGGAGAGACTTACATGATCTGATGCTAAGTGAAATGAGCAGAACACTTCAACAACAATACTGTATGAAGATATATTCTGATTGAAGTGGATATCTTCAACATAGAGAAGATCTAATTCAGTTCCAGTTGATCAATGATGGACAGAAACAGCTAGCTACCCCCAGAGAAGGAACACTGGGAATTGAATGTAAACTGTTTGCACTATTGTCTTTCTACCCAGGTTACTTATACCTTCGGAATCCAATTCTTATCGTGCAACAAGAAATTTGGTTTCGCACACATATATTGTATCTAGGATATACTGTAACACATTTAACATATATGGGATTGCCTGTCATCTAGGGGAGGGAGTAGATGGAGGGAGGGGAAAATTTGGATAAGTAAATACAAGGGATAATGTTGTAAAAAAAAAAAATTACCCGTGCATATTTACTGTCAAAAAATTATAATTATAAAAGTAATTTTAAAAAAAGAAGAAAAAAAGAAATAATTGGCATTTATATTGTATTTTTCCAATCATCAAGGAGTTTATTGAATGCCTACTATTTGCACCTTGCTAGGTGTTGGAGATTAAGAAAATATGAAACAATCCGTGCTATAAAAAGCCTACATGTACATTTGTAAGAGCTAAGGTGTACATATGTATATAAAATATATAAAGTAAATAATAGGTAATTTGTTTGGGGATGCAGTAATCATGGTAGGACCAGAAAAGGATCTGAGCTGAATTTTTAAGGAAACTAAAAATCTCAAGCATAAAAAGAGTACATTTCGGCATAGAGAACAGCCTATGTAAATCATAGAGACAGGATATGAGAGGTCAAGTGTGAGAAAAAGCAAGAAGCTGGTTTGGCTAGACTGCAGAGAGCATGAAAGTGAGTAACGAAGACTAAAACTGGAAAGGAAAACTTAAAGTTAAGTTGTGAAATGTTTTATCCCCAAACAGAGAGATTGTATTTGATACCAGAATCAAAAGGGTCTACAAAGCACTTTAAAGATATGTTTTCAAAGCAGTTTCTGAAGCTTAAATGCAACAAAGTATGGATGCTGCTTGTGGTAATTTTGGCTTAGCAATTAGCACTAAGAGAACACAGGTGTTCCATCAGCCAGCACTAGATCATCCCCATGTGGAATTATCCATTACAACAAATGGTGAGAATTATAGTACCACAGGATTCTGGGCTTGAAAGGATTTCACAGGTGATTCCCTTAAGAAAATCTGAAGAGGGAAAGGAATCTTCCACCACTCATTTCTAGAAGCAGCTTCACCTAGCCCTCATGTAATTATTGAGCATTACCTGCGGATTGAGCTCTCATTGTCCAGTCTCTCCAATACAGTTGCTAGAAGATTTTAAGAAAAGATAACTTTGATTCACTTCTCTTTCTCTTTCTCCTCTATCCCTGCTGGCCCTCGGGTACCTCATAGACTTATTGGACAGAGAGATATGGACTCTTTCCATATCTTCTATTTCTGTTAGCCTGCAAATAAATCTTGGGTACATTTTTTTTAAACAAAGTGGGGTGGGAAGAATCTGACATTTTGTACTATAAATAATTCCACCATAATTTCATGGTAGGGGAAGGGTTATAGAATGGGATAAGAATTTTGAGTTTTCTTAAAATGGGACATTCATGGTCCTTTGAACCCCTGAATGATAGAAGAAAAAACTCATGAAAACCCCTCCACAGCTTTTCTGGTCCTTTAAAACCTTTTATTTTTCTTCTCCTATAGTTTTAAAGCATTATTAAATCTAGCTGGATACTTGGGATTTGGAGGGGAAAGAAAAGAAACAACTGAAACATTGATTTTCCTCTCCTGGATATCATGTTTGTTTTGACATGTGGGTGTGGTGGGCCTTTCTGGCTCAAACTTACTGCCAATTCAACTTTGGGTGCCTACAGGACAGAGTACAGCCATGTCTGTATTACTTGGACAAGGAGTATCGTTTTTCACTTTGCAGGTCATTCCCACACAGCTGTAAGACTCAGGTGTCATAGACCCAAGTCCCTTTGCCCTCTCATTAAGATCTTAAGCTGCATACATATGTGGCACATAATAAAAGCAGGTTGGTTGCAAGTTTAATGTGGGTGTGATGGTGAGCTTTCAAGGGGTAGGCAGTGTTACAATGGACCATGGGGGAAAGTCCTTAGGTTTGAAATTAATGAGACTTTGGACCAGGAATTACTCTTTCCTCATTAGGGTCCATTTCTGGAATGGTGACTGGATACTATCAATTTCTCCCATTCCCTTGTTTCTTTGCAAGTTCTTTTTCTTTTCAGTTTTAATGGAAAGTCTTTTATTTAGAAGTTTCTGACTGAGAGAGGTAGTAACCTCTCCACATTTCATGGTATTCTACACAGAGAAACATTGACTCTCTTCTGTCTCCTAAAACTCAGCTTGACCCAATAGGATGTATGGATACCATATTGATCCTCTAAAATGTGATCTCCTTAAAATGGGAAAAACGTAGGGATTCAAAGACTCAAATGGATCTGTGAACATATGACTTGAAAAGTTCCTTCTAGCAATTCAGATCACACTTCAACTACTTTTGCCCATCCTCTCCCCATAAGGAACCTACTAAAATTGTATTGGGGGATTTTATTTTTCTGTACATCATGAACAGATTAATAGAATAATTGCCAGTCCTCAATATCGCCATATGAATAGTCAGTTCAAGAATTCTTTCAAATCCAACTGTCTATAGAAGCTTTTTATCTGACTCCCCCCAATGCTTAACAACTTTCCTCTGAGACTGCTTTCCATTTACTATATGTGTATATGAATATATGTGTATGTGTATGTATGTGTGTAGTATACAAAGATTTATATATGTATATATATAATATATAGATTGCAACATTTTGTAAATAAATAATTTTGAAAGATTTTAAAATGTTGATCATGAAAATGATAAAGCATAATTACAAAGGCCTTGTGATAAAGAATCAAAACTATTTCCTAATAAAAAGGTCATGAACATATGCAGAATGGGTCACATGTTTTTGGACTTGGCCAACATAGGGAAGTTTTTTACTTGACTATAAAGATGTTTATAATAGGTTTTTTCCCTTTTTTTCCCCTTTGGGGAGGGGTAGAAGGGAGTAAAATAAAATTTTAGTAATTGAAAAAATTAAAATTAAATTTTTGAAAAAGAATGTATGCTACTTGAGGACAGGAATCATTTTTGCCTTTATTTGTATTTCTAATGCTTAAAAGCACAGGGTTGAACATAATAAATGCTTATTGGATGACTGATTGGCAGATAATAAGCACTTAATAATTTTTTTTTCATTCATTCTTCCTTCTTTTGAGTTGAAAGCTGCCTTCTTGTGATTTCCACCCAAAGCTGTGCTGGAGTCATCTTGTACAGCCTGTAAATCTTAAAACTCAGCAAGTAATACAGATTAAAGCTTGATTTGTTGCTTTGTTTATTGTGTACTGTAGACTTAAGTAAAGGAGAAAACATTAATAATGTGAATTAAACTCAAAAGTGCACCATGTACTCTTTTTTTTTTTTTTTTAATTGAAAGCTAGTTGTAAAACATTTGTCAGAAAAAAACACTTCTTTCATTGCTGGGGCACTAGTTCTGTCCCCTGAGGATAAACAAATAAATCTAATTCCTATTTCCCTGATAAGTCTTCAAATATATAAGAAAAATCCCATTTAACCCAAGACTTTTACTCTTCAAAATAAACATGCTCATTTCCTTAAAAGCATCCTTTTATGTAAAGTTTTCCATTGCCTTCATCATCCTGATGGTCCTACTCTGAAAGTAATGTAACTTGTCAATGAGTTGCTCCTGTCCTATAACTTTTCTGTTGTTCATAATCTCTCAAACAGTTGGGTCAGTATTCAAATATCTTTTATTATCTTAGAATTTTTTAGTATTTAGATAGAGTGACTTGAAATTATCAAGGACAGCGAGGAGTTCTTTTTTTATCTTCCTACTTATTTTGTGTTTTGGTCTTTTATTAGCCAGTTTTAATCTGCTCTTAAAAATCCAAAAATTATGCTCTTCAGCAGAAAAAAAGAAGCAATATAAAAGTTGGGAAAGATTACCTTGTCTCCATTCCATTATGGAACCAAGGAGGTAGATTTATCCCAACCTTTATGATCTTATTTTTCCAATTTATCTTTTAAAAACCATATGTTTGTTGTTCTTAGTTTTCTTTGACAGCCACAGCTCATTCTGAAAAGAGTATTCTGAGACAATTCCTCTAGAGAAATGCATTTTATTCATAATTCATGATCTACCCTTGCTTTATTCTCCTGTCTTTTTAAAAAAATTTTTTTTCATTAGGCATTTCCCAATTACATGTAAAAAAAAAAGTCAACATTAATTTTAAAAATTTTGTGTTCCAAAATCTCCTTAGTGTTGTCAAATTATTTAGCATTAAAAGTTAAAATAGTTTTATCTAGGAGAAAACATTTTAAATGCAGAAAAAGTACATTTTCATCTTCTTTGACATTGCATCTTAAGGACCACAGGGCTTCTGTGTCTGACTTGTGGCTGAAACTCTTATGTTAGAATGTAAGCAACAGGAACTGTCTTGGGTTTTGTTTTTTTTGTTGTTGTTGTTTTTGTTTTTTTCCTATTTGTACATACAGTACTTAACACAATGTTTTGTACATGATAATTAAATTTTTTACATTCATTCATTTATTAATTCATTCCAAGTGCCTGGAATAAAAGGAGAGATGAAACAACTAAGTTTTTGACATTAAACTTTTACAATCCCTATTCTGACCTCATCATTCCACTGAAATTGTTCTCTCCAAGATTACCAATGATCTCTGAATTGCCAAATCCACAGGCCTTTTCTCAATCCTCATTCTCCTTAACCTCAATGTAGTTTTTGGCTATGCTGATCACTCTCTCCTGATTTTCTTTTCTCTCAAGGTTTTTAGGATTCTACTCTCTCCTGGTTTTCCTCTTACCTATCAAACTGCTCCCTGCCTGCCTTCTTTGCTAGATTTCCTTCAAAATCAAATCCTCTAATCATAGGTGTCCCACAGCATTCTGTCCTGGACCTTCTCTATCCATGATTTCTCACTTGGTGATTTCAGGGATTTAACTAACATCTCTATACTAACAATTCATGAATCTACCTTTCCTGCCCTAACCTCTCTGCTGACCTCCAATCTCTCATCTTCGCATACCTTTCAGAGATCTTGGACTAGGTGCCCAGTAGATATCTTAAACTCAGAGTATTCGAAACTGAATTCATTAAGTCTCCCCACAAATCCTCTCTCCTTCAGATCTAACTTATTACTATAGAGGGCAACTCCATCCTCCCAGCCCCTCCTAAGTACTATCCTGAATTCTTCACTATCACTGATTCTACATAACCTGTCTGTTATCAAGACCTGTCAAGTACCCCTGTAACATCTCTCCAATATGTGCCTTTCTCTTACCTGATTCTGCCATTGTTCTGATCTGGACCTTAAACATCTCATGCTTGGACTAATTCTATACTTGCTGGTGGGTTGCTCTACATTCCATTCCTCCCCACCCCAATCCATCCTCCATTCAGACACTAATGTGATTTTCCTAAAAAACATGTCTGAGCATTACACACACATACTCCAATATCTCTTTATTGCCTCCAGTATCAAATACAATATCCTCTGTCCAGCATTCAAAGCTGTTTATAACCCTTTCCCCTTTTACTTTTCCATCTCACACCTTACTCCATGGCATTTACTCTATGATTCATTGATTCTGACCTCCTCACTGTTCTATGAACAAGATACTTCATTACTTGTATCCAGATATTTTTCCCAGTTGTCCCCCATCCCAGAGGAGTGACCACATGCTGGAATGTGCTAACTCCTCATCTCCACCTACTGCCATTCTTGGCTTCCTTCAATTCTCAGGGAAAATCTCATATTCTATCTTTCCCAACTCTCTTAATTTTAGTCCCTCTTTTAATCATTTCCTATTTATCCTGTAAATAGTTTGTGTTTTGTCATTCCGTCATTTTTTCAGTTGTGTATGACGTTGAGGCTATATTTGAACTCAGGAAATTGAATTTTCCTGACTTGAGTCTCAGTACTTTAACCACTGCACCACTGAGTGTCCACAAACAAGTGTTAGCCAAATACAAAGGGACAGAATTAAGAGAAAGAGGCAGGGACTTCCAGCCAAGATGGCAGTATGGAGGCAGACAGCTGCTTGAGCTCTGCATTTTCTCTCAGGACTTACTTCATGACAAGCCTCGGAGTTAATGCTTGACTGGAAAAAAAACCCCACAAATAATGACCAACAGAAGATATCCTTGAAATTCTCCAGAGAAAGTCTGTGTTTGCTTAGGGGAGGGTCGAACAGACTGGGTGCAGACTGAAGGCAGGCAGCCAGAGCAAGACAGGCAGCTCACACTGCAGACCAGAGGGGGCAGGGATATGATGTCTTCTGTTTCTGTGAAAAGACTTTTACCCCAGTGTGGATAGTCCATCTTGGCAGCAAGCCAAGAGCAGCAGAAAAGGTGTAATTACCAGAGGTGAAAAACAAAACCCCAGAAAGCTAGCGTCTCTTAGACCCAGCCACCCCCACCCCCACCCAGAGTGACTCAGCACGTTCTTAGAGCCTCAGAGCACAGACACAGCCCAGCCATCACTGTCCTGTTAGTGCCTCGCTGCTGTCTCCCACAGTCTGTAGAGAAAGCTCATCTACACCATCCAGCTCCATCCCTTCCAGAAACAGACCAATTGTTTCTCTTGTCAATTTGTTTTCTTTGATTATGCTCTGACAAAATGAACAAAAAATTCAAAAGGGCTCTAACTATCGAACAGCTTGTATGGAGAAAGAGCAGACTTCAAATACTGAGGAGACTAAAAGCAGATTGTCTCCAGAGGAATCCCCAAGGGGGATATGATCTGCTCCTCAATACACAAGAATCTCATAGAGGAAATCAAAAAGGCTCTTACAAGAGAGCTAGAAGAGAGATGGGAAAAGAAAAGGGAAGCTTGGCAAGAGAGTCTGGAGAAGTTATCCAGAGTGGATAAAGAGATCAAATCATTGAGAAATAAAATTAGTGAATTAGAAAAGTTAAACAACTCTAAGGAAAACAGGATTAGTGAGCTGGAGAAAGAAAACAGCTCTCTAAAAAATAAAATGGATGAAATGGAATAAAATTCCATAGAAGAAAAAAACTCACTTAAAAACTCAATTGGACAATTACAAAAAGATATTTAAAAAGTGAGAACTATATTTCTGCCATAAAGATATGTAAAGAACATGTGTATAATTTGTCCTAGAAACTAGAAGTGGAAAGGAAATTATATTATAAAAAAGGGTAAAGTGATGGTAATACATCTCTTGAAGAGGAAAAGGTAACCTATTATATCTGAGAGAAAGAAAGGAGGGAGATGAACATAGTGTGTATCAATAGACATATTCGATTTATGGTGAAACTTCTTCCACTTCATTGAAAAGTGAGAGGGAAGGAGTAAGCTAAGGGGAAGGGAATACAGAAATTGTGAGAAAAAGGGGTAAAATAGGGGGAGGAACTTTAAGGTGGGGGAGGGATACTAAAAAGGGAGGGCTGTAAAAAGCAAGTGGTGTTCACAAGTTTAACACTGGGTAGGGGGGTAAGAGGGAAGGAAAGGAAAAAAGCATAAGCAGGGGTTAACAGGATGGCAAGCAATATAGAATTAGTCATTCTAATCATAAATGTGAATGGGGTAAACTCCCTCATAAAGAGGAAGCAGTTAGCAGACTGGATTAAAAGCCATAATCCTACTATATGTTGTTTACAGGAAACACACCTGAAACAGGGTGAGACATTCAAACTAAAAGTAAAAGGGTAGAGCAGAATCTACTATGCTTCAGGTGAAGCCAAAAAAGCAGGGGTAGCCATCCTCATCTCAGATCAAGCAAAAACAAAAATGGATCTAATTAAAAGAGATAAAGAAGGGCATTATGTCCTGCAAAAGGGTAGCATCGATAATGAAGCAGTATCAATATTAAACGTATACGCACCAAGTGATGCAGCATCTAAATTCTTAAAAGAGAAATTAAGAGAGCTGCAAAAAGAAATAGACAGCAAAACTATAATAGTGAGAGATCTCAACCTTGCACTCTCAGAAATAGATAAATCAAACAACAAAATAAATAAGAAAGAAGTCAAAGAGGTAAATAGAATACTAGAAAAGTTTGATATGATAGATCTTTGGCAAAAGCTAAATGGAGACAGAAAGGAGTATACTTTCTTCTCAGCAGTTCATGGAACCTATACAAAAATTGATCATATACAAAGACATAAAAATCTCAAAATCAAATGTAGTAAGGCAGAAATAGTAAATGCATTCTTTTCAGACCACAGTGCAATTAAAATTACATTTAATAAAAAGCCAGGGGAAAATAGACCAAAAAATAATTGGAAACTAAATAATCTCATACTAAAGAATGATTGGATAAAACAGCAAATCATAGACATAATAAATAACTTCACCCAAGAAAATGACAATAATGAGACATCATACCAAAATGTGTGGGATACAGCCAAAGCAGTAATAAGGGGTAGTTTTATATCTCTAGAGGCCTACTTGCATAAAATAGAGAAAGAGAGGGTCAACGAATTGGGCTTACAACTAAAATTGCTAGAAAAGGAATGAATTAAAACCCCCCCCCAGACAAACACGAAACTTGAAATTCTAAAAATAAAAATTGAGATTAATAAAATTGAAAGTAAAAAAACTTATTGAATTAATTAATAAAACTAAGAGTTGGTTCTATGAAAAAACCAACAAATTAGACAAACCCTTAGTAAATCTGATTAAAAAAAGGAAAGAGAAAAAGCAAATTATTAGACTTGAAAATGAAAAGGGAGAACTCACCACTAATGAAGAGGAAATTAGAACAATAGTTAGGAGCTACTTTGCTCAACTTTATGCCAATAAATTCGATAACTTAAATGAAATGGAAGAATACCTTCAAAAATATAGCTTGCCCAGATTAACAGAGGAAGAAGTAAGTAGTCTAAATAGTCCCATTTCAGAAAAAGAAATAGAACAAGCTATTAACCAACTCCCTAAGAAAAAATCCACAGGACCAGATGGATTTCCATGTGAATTCTACCAAACATTTATTTTTATTTATTTGTTTTATTATATTTCTTTTTTAATTAATTTTATTTTTATTTTATTTTTTAACAATTAATTTTTTTATTAATTTTTATAATTATAACATTTTTTTTTGACAGTACAAATGCATAGGTAATTTTTTTTGTTATTTTACAACATTATCCCTTGTACTCCCTTCTGTTCTGAATTTTTCCCCTCCTTCCCTCCACTCCCTCCCCTAGATGGCAGGCATTCTCATACATATTAAATATCTTGTAGTATATCCTAGGTACAATATATATGTGCAGAACCAAATTTTGTTGTTGTTGTTGTTGCAAAGGAAGAATTGTATTCGGATGGTAAAAATAATCTGGGAAGAAAAACAAAAAAAATGCTCACAGTTTATACTCATTTCACAGTGTTTCTTTTCTGGATGTAGCTGATTCTGTCCATCATTGATCAATTGGAATTGTATTAGCTCTTCTCTATGTTGAAGATATCCACTTCCATCAGAATACATCCTCATACAGTATCATTGTTGAAGTGTATAAAGATTTCCTAGTTCTGCTCGTTTCACTCAGCATCAGTTGATGTAAGTTTCTCCAAGTCTCTCTGTGTTCCTCCTGTTGTCTACAAACATTTAAAGAACAACTAATTCCAATGCTATATAAACTATTTGAAAAAATAGGGATTGAAGGAGTCCTACCAAATTCCTTTTATGACACAGACATGGTACTGATACCTAAACCAGGTAGATTGAAAACTGAGAAAGAAAACTATAGACCAATCTCCTTAATGAATATTGATGCTAAAATCTTAAATAAGATATTAGCAAAAAGATTCAGAAAATCATCCCCAGGATAATACACTATGATCAAGTAGGATTTATACCAGGAATGCAGGGCTGGTTTAATATTAGGAAAACTATTAGTATAATTGACCATATTAATAATCAAATTAATAAAAACCATTTGATCATCTTAATAGATGCAGAAAAAGCATTTGATAAAATCCAACATCCATTCCTACTAAAAATGCTTGAGAGTATAGGAATAAATGGACTATTCCTTAAAATAATAAGGAGCATATATTTAAAACCGTCAGTAAACATAATATGTAATGATGATAAACTGGAACCTTTCCCTGTAAGATCAGGAGTAAAACAAGGTTGCCCACTATCACTATTACTATTCAATATAGTACTAGAAACGCTAGCCTTGGCAATAAGAGCCGAGAAAGAGATTCAAGGAATTAGAGTAGGAAATGAGGAAATCAAACTATTACTCTTTGCAGATGACATGATGCACCCCAAAGACTCTGCTAAAAGGCTATTGGAAATAATTCAGAACTTTAGCAAAGTTGCAGGATACAAAATAAATCCACATAAATCCTCAGCATTTTTATACATTACCAGCACAAAGAGCAAGAGATACAAAGAGAAATTCCATTCAAAATAACTGTTGATAGTATAGAATATTTAGGAATATATCTGCCAAGGAAAATCAGAAATTATATAAGCAAAATTATGAAACACTTGCCACAAAAATAAAGTCAGATTTAAATAATTGGAAAGACATTGAGTGCTCTTGGATAGGCTGAGCAAATATAATTAAGATGACAATACTCCCTAAACTAATCTATTTATTTAGTGCTATACCAATCAGACTCCCAAGAAACTATTTTAATGACCTAGAAAAAATAACAACAGAATTCGTTTGGAAGAACAAAAGGTTGAGAATTTCAAGGCAAGTAATGAAAAAAAATTAAATGAAGGTGGTCTAGCTGTACCTCATCTAGAACTATATTATAAAGCAACAGTCACCAAAACCATTCAGTATTGGCTAAGAAATAGACTAGTTGATCAGTAGCATAGGTTAGGTTCACAGGGCAAGATAGTGAATAAAAATAGCAATCTAGTGTTTGACAAACCCAAAGATGCCAACTTTGGGGATAAGAATTCATTATTTGACAAAAACTGCTGGGAAAACTGGAAATTAGTATGGCAGAAACTATGGGTGCATGGGTGGGTGCATGGACCCACATTTAACACCACATACTAAGATAAGATCAAAATGGGTCCAAGATTTAGGCATAAAGAACGAGATCATAAATAAATTAGAGGAACATAGGATAGTTTACCTCTCAGACTTGTGGGGGAGGAGGTAATTTGTGTCCAAAGAAGAACTAGAGATCATTTTGATCACAAAATAGAAAAATTTGATTACATCAAATTAAAAAGTTTTTGTACAAACAAAACTAATGCAAACAAGATTAGAAGGGAAGTAACAAATTGGGAAAACATTTTTACAGTTAAAGGTTCTGATAAAGGCCTCATCTCCAAAATATACAGAGAATTGACTTTAATTTATAAGAAATCAAGCCATTCTCCAATTAATAAATGGTCAAAGGATATGAACAGACAATTTTCAGATGATGAAATTGAAACTATTTCCACCCATATGAAAGAGTGTTCCAAATTACTATTGATCAGAGAAATGCAAATTAAGACAACTCTGAGATACCACTACATACCTGTCAGATTGGCTAAGATGACAGGAACAAATAATGATGAATGTTGGAGGAGCTGTGGAAAAACTGGGACATTGATGCATTGTTGGTGGAGTTGTGAAAGAATCCAACCATTCTGGAGAGTAATCTGGAATTATGCCCAAAAAGTTATCAAAATGTGCATACCCTTTGACCCAGCAGTGTTACTACTGGGCTTATACCCCAAGGAACTACTAAAGAAGGGAAAGGGACCTGAATGTGCCAAAATGTTTGTGGCAGCCCTTTTCATAGTGGCTAGAAGCTGGAAGATGAATGGATGTCCATCAATTGGAGAATGGTTGGATAAATTATGGTATATGAATGCTATGGAATATTATTGTTCTGTAAGAAATGACCAACAAGAGGAATACAGAGAGGCTTGGAGTGACATCAACTGATGTTGAGTGAAACAAGCAGAACTAGGAGATCATTATAAACTTCAACAATGATACTGTATGAGGATGTATTCTGATGGACGTGGATATCTTCAACATAGAGAAGAGCTAATCCAATTCCTATTGATCCATGATGGATAGAATACGCTATACCCAGAAAAGGAACACTAGGAAATGACTGTAAACTGTGAGCATTTTTTTTTCTTCCCAGATTATTTTTACCTTTCGAATACAATTCTTCCTTTGCAACAACAACAACAACAACAAAATTCGGTTCTGCACATATATATTGTACCTAGGATATACTATAAGATATTTAATATGTATGGGAATGCCTGCTATCTAGGGGAGGTGATGGAGGGAAGGAGGGGAAAAACTCGGAACAGAAGAGAGTACAAGGGATAATGTTGTAAAAAAAATTACCTATGCATTTGTACTGTCAAAAAAAAAGTTGTAATTATAAAATTAATAAAATATAGATATATAAAAACAACAATAACAAAAAAAAAAGTGAACGAGGCAACCAGCTCTCTGACAGAGTTTGAAAGTTGCCTGAGTGCTTTCTGCTTTTGGATAAGTACAATAAATAGAGACAATTTTTAAATGATAGTGCCTTGTCTAGTGGGTGCAGTCAAGAGCACCTGAATTCAAATCCAGCCTCAGACCCTTACTAGTTGTGTGACCCTGGGCAAATCACTTAATCCTATTTCCGTCAATTTCCTCATCTGTAAAATGATCTGGAAAAAGGATTAGCTAACTACTCCAATATCTTAGCCAAGAAAATCTTAAATGGGGTCAGAATCAAGACTCAAATAATTGAACAATAACAATCACCTTGTCTTTACCACAGGATCACTGAATAAGGTTTTCCATAGCACCTGCAGGCAGCACCACAAAGGAGAGCTTGCTATAGGCTGAAGCCAAATCCAAGCAGAACCATATGTGTGTGAGAAATAATAGATATTGAAACAGACTAAATAGCAACCAAGCATAAGAAAAATACAGCTTAAATTAGGAATGTGTATGTAAAGACAATTTTAAAAACACATAGAGAGATAGAAACGCAGCATACCAGGTTCTATAAGAAGAGACATTAGATATAATTTTAATAGAAGAAATATAATTGAACAGGAAAGGAGAATTTCCAAAATTCATCAAGGAAGCCAAGGAAGGCAGCAGGAAGAAATGAAGAGAGGGAACATTATAGGTATTGGGGAAAACCAGAAAAAACTATCTTGTTCATGGAATAATAAGGAGGCACAAAGGAAATGGGCATTGAAGGGAAAGATTTTTATTTAATGCACAAAAAGGATATTCAAAAGACATAGAACCTGGATTAGAAAGGTGTTCCTCAATGTGACTAACCAACCAACCACAGTGGTTTTGATACTTCACTATCATAATAGGTGCACTCTGTTTTTGAACATTTCTAGATTATTTCAAAGTTTGCAAATTTCTTCTCCTGAAATTCATCCTGGGGCAAGTGATTTTACAAATGAAGAAACTGAGACTTAACATGCAACATGTTCACATGTATGTAGCTAATTAAGTGGCAGAGTTTAAATTCAAATTTATTGTTTGTGACTCCAAATTCTCTTTTCTTTCCATTATATACCACTGCCTCATGTCATCAATAGTTCTGTGTTACAGAGAATAGAATATTCAGACCTTAACATCACATGCATATATATATATATGCATATATATATATGCATATATATAATGTTATTTTAAAGAGTCACTCATTATACTTGTCCCACATCACAACTTAAATTGCAGCCTACATTCCCTATTCTTAGCTTCTGGATCTGGTTCTTATGAGAAGAGTATAAAGAAAATGTCAATTTTAGGGTCAAGACTCCTGATTTGAATTCCAGATTTGAAACTTTGAAGTCATGCAATTCTGGAAACTAACTAAAAATCTCATCCTGTCTATCCCCTTTGTACATTCAAAACTTCTCTTTTCCTATTCACTTCTTGTATTAAAATCACATCTAATTTCTCTTCTTTCAGTGGTAGGCAACTATAAGTGTGAGTTTCCTCATAACCATTGATATGTTTCTCTGCCTCTTTCATCTTCATTTTGTTCATCTGTAAAATGGAAATGATAATATTTTCACAGCTGATCTCACAAGGCAAAGAGAATGAAAGCTATCTGTAAATTCATACAACAACAAAACATTTCAATATCATTTATTATCATTTTTAAATATGGCTCTATGAATTTAAATTTGATTAAATTATGGTGGTCAGATCAACTTGAATTACACGAGAGCATTCTTTACATAAAATGGGACCCATATCCCCAAACACAATGGGTAAATGAAGAACAAAAATTAAAGTCATAGAAAGACTGTCTCTGTGGTTCCTTATAAAATGCTTGGTCCATAGATTTTGTCCTAAGAAAATACATATCCAGTTTCAGAGATTTAGAGGGTAAAGATGGAAAAGAGAACCCGGTTACAGCCTATGAAGATGAAGTCACCCTGGCAATAACAAAACAAGAGGCCCAAGTACTAAAAAAGAAATAGTTTGCCAGAAATTCTGGAGCAAGAGTTAACAAAACAAAGTACAAAACCATAAACCGGGAGACTAAAGGAAATATAATGTCATTGCAGATGTAAGAGTAAACATTGGGCCAGGAACCATTCTTGGCCTCCACCTGTAGAAGGAAAGAAGATGCAAAAGTAAAGTAAGAGATGACAGGAGAAGAGGAAAAGATAACAAACAGGGGACATAGTAAAGTTATAGTTGCAAATAAATTAGTGCAGTTGTTCTGGTATCATGGCAAGAGCCCTAGATCTGACATCAGGAAACCAAGGTTCAAATATTGGTATTTCACTTGTGCAGGGGCATCTCAGTCTCCTTGTCTGTAGAATGGAACAATAATAGTGAGCAATTTCTAGCACCCTTCCAATCAATTAATAAGCATTCACTAAGCATTTGGTAAGCACTATATATTTATTATTATTATTTTATATAATTATTCATTTTAATCCTATAACTAATATAAGAAAGGGGGTGCTAAAAAGTATATGATCATAGGATTTAGAGCTAGAAATGCCCTTTTCTGAGATTACCTTCCATATATTATGCATGTCTTTCTGTGTGTATATATACATATATACATATACATGTATGTGAATAATATGTTAATAATATCTAAAATCTCCCTCTTTTTCTCTACTTCTTGTCTTCTCTAGCTTCTTCCTTCAAGACTCAATTCAAATCCCATTTTCTTCTACAGAAGATTTTTTTTTCCTGGCCTCTTTTCTTCTCTTCTAACAACGTCCCTTCACCCTGTGTTTTTAATTTGAGACTGCCTTCTATAAAAGTCCTGTCATCTCTCAAATGTAATCTTTCTCTGGGAGGAGATTTCTTTTCTCTGTGAGTCCTTTTCTCTGTATGCAGGTTTCTGGAGCCTCCAGCCAGCCTCTTCTTCTTCTTCCTGAATCCTGGCTCTGAATCTCCTCCAGCTCTTGTCCTTCCCCAATCCAGACTGCTCATCCAGGCAGTCTTCTTTTATCCTCCCAGAGAATGGGCTAGTGAGAACTTCCAGGTGCTTGTGGGAACTCCCAAAGCCAATGAACTTGCTCCTTTTAAAGGTTGTTTAAACTCCTTTAAATGTGTAAACTCCTTTTCAGAAGTCTAAAAGTGTAAACTCCTAAAGGTGTGAACTCTGAGCTAGAGAATTGTTTAGACAACCTGAGTTATCATCTTATAACCCTAACATCTACCCCTTTCTTTTGATTTAGAACATAGGGTGGTCATGACCTTGAAAAATAAATCCATCAATATGGGAGGTATTAGACAGAATTACATAAATTACATAAATACATAGTAACATAACACATGCTAGAAGTGATATAACAAATAACATGATCAAATAATCACAAATTGAGAATTTATACATGCCCATAAATCCATTGTCCATTAGTCTCATCTTGTGTTAGAAAATCCAATGATTCCTGCTGGTTTTAAAGTTCTTTAACAGTCTCCTTATCAACCATGCTCTTTCAGTGTCAGTCTTAGATCTTCTCCTTTGTTTTGAGGTTTTTCTCTTTTTCTGTCTCTCTCCAGGTGCTTGTTGCCACCCATCTGTTTCCTTCTCTATCTGTTTCCTTCTGTCTGTTAAAATACAAGCAAACCCTCTCTCCCAGGCAGTTAACCTATCTAATTTCCTTCTACTTACCACTTTATAAATCTCTTCTCATCATCTGGCAATTACATTAGAGCTGTTTGCACTGGACACTGCCTTGTTTTTTTAAAAGGCTTGCATTCTCCCCAAGTGTAATCCATTTCTGCAATCTGATTGCTTTTTGGCTGAATTATCAAGTAATCCCTTTCTGCCATGTGATTACTTTTTAGTTGGTATATCACATCAGAGTCCTGATCTTCTAAAGGCTCTTTGGGTGTAACCTCAGCTGCCATCATGCCCCACCTATCTTTTGATTGATATCTTGGAGCTGGGCTCCACCTCTCATTTCCCTGGGCCAATCTACATTCAGAGAACTAAATTTAGAAGTTCTCTAGAGTTACCTGTGTCTCCCCCTTTCTTTTGTTTTTGGAGGAGTGTCTTAATGTCTCTATTTCTTCTCTCTACTATTGCCTGACCTTGTGGATTAAAAGGTATGCCAGTGGTGTGTAAAATGTTATACTGCACACAAAAGTGTGCAAAATGTTTAGAAGTATATGCAGGTCCATTATCTGTTTTTATTTTTTGTGGCACACCCATAATTGCAAATGCTTGTATAAGGAATTCAGTGACCACTTGGGCTGTCTCTTTTGCTGTTGGTACTGCAAAAGTGAATGCTGAAAAGGTATCTACCACCACATGAATAAAAGACAGATGACCAAAAGATTTATAGAAGGTCACATCCATTTGCCAGATTTCATTGGGTCTCAAACCATGAGGATTCTTCCCTGGAGGGAGTGTAGGAGTGTGGAAAGGAAGGCAAGCTGTTCAGCTTTTTACTATGCTCCTAGCTTCCTCTCTTGTGATTCCAAATTGTAAACGTAAAGCTCGAGCAGCCTGATGATATTTAGAATGAGATTCTTGTGCTTCCTGAAATAAAGGAGTACTGGTTAACATAATTAAAAGGCTACCTGCCTTTTAATTTCCATCAAAAATAGGACCTGGAAGTCCACTATGTGAGTGGACATGCAAGATATAAATCTTGCCTGGATGCTTTCTCACTTGCTCTTGAAGTTCCTTAAAGAGCTGATAAATATTAGAGGCTGCAAATTTTATTTGGGCTGTGGCAATTCTTTGTACCACACCTACTGAATGGGCTGAACCAGTAATTATATTTACGTCTCCTGGGTAACAAGTAAGAGCTAGCATGATAGCAAATAATTCATTCTGCTGAGTGGACTGAAAAGGAGTTCTGACTACTCTTTTTATGGTTAAATCATGAGAGTATACAGCACAAATATTTTCTTTGGGGGTGTCTGTAAAGATTGTTGGTCTTTGAAGAGGAACCTTAGAAACCTTTTCTTCAAAAATCCATCACCAATTATGTAGTAGCCGGGTTATCTTTAATGGAGATCCATGTGCAAAATTTGGAGCTGTGGCCAATAAAATTTGCCATTCTGGGATGGTCTCACAGCATACATTAATTTGTGCATTAGTATAGAATGTGTATATTTTTAAGGACTTATCCCAGATAATTGTACGACTCTTTTAATAGCCTTTAATAAAATTCTAGCCACAAGCACTGGGTAAGGAGTAAGGCTTTATTCTGGTTGTGTTTGGAGGTTCACCCACTCAATCTCACTGTCTCCTTGATGAAGAACTGTTGTGGGTGTCTCTTTTGTAACAAAAACTGATATTTCCAAGGGTTTTTGAGTGACTCTTTCATCCACATTGGATAAAGCCAGTTCAACTTCTCTCAAAGCCTCTTGGGCTTCTTTTGTAAGCTGATGGAGAATTTAAAGCACTGTCTCCCCTTAAAATGTCATCTAGAGGTTGCAGTTGATTGGTAGTTAAGCCTAACGCTGGATGCATCCATTGTATATCTCCTATTAATTTTTGGAAATCGTTTAAAGTGTCCAACTTATCTGTTCTTAAAGAAAGCTTTTGTACTATGAGTGTCTTAGGATATACTTCATATCCTAAATATTGAAAAGGAGCATGTCTTTGAATTTTTTCTGTAGCTATATGCAGTTTGTAGTACTTTAGCATTTCCATGGTCTTTTGTAGACATGCTTCTAACATTTGTTCCTCAGGTTCACATCCCAAAATATCATCCATATAATGTAACAATATTACTTTTGGAAATGCTTTTCTTACTGGAGCAAGAGCAGCAGCAACACACATTTGGCACATAGTAAGGATGTTTTTCATTCCCTGTGGCAAAACCATCCATTCATATCTTTTATAAGGCTCAGCCAAATTAACACTAGGCAATGAAAAAAGCAAATCTTTTCATATCTTCCTTATCTAGAGGGATAGAATAGAAACAATCCTTAATGTCTATAACCCAAAGAGGCCATTCTCTTGGCAACTGAATAGGAGATGGAAGTCCAGGCTGAAGAGTTCCCATAGTTTCTATCTGTTCATTTACTCTTCTTAGATCAGTTAACATCCTCCATTTTCCAGATTTATTTTTCATTTTTACTGGGGAAATTCCAAGGACTTAGAGAAGGCTGCAAGTGTTCTTGGTCAAGTTGTTCTTGCACTATGTCTAATAAGGCCTGAATTTTATCACTTCTTAAGGGCCACTGTTCTACCCACACTGTTCAATCAGTCTTCCACTGAATAGGAACTGGTGAAAGTGCAGGTAGGCCTTCAACAGCAGCCCTGCCTAAAAAACCAAAGTGCTTATTTGTAATCCTATCTGCTGTAAAAATGTCTCTTCCCCACAGATTGATGGCGATTTTTTCAACCACAAAAGGAGTAAAAACTCCTGTTTCACCTTCAAATATCCATCTTTGTAGTGAGCTGTCGTTTCCAGAAGCTGCTGGATCGCTCTCTGTGAAGAGATCTGCTGTGTCTACTCAAATCTCTCAGACAGATTCTTCTTCCTGTAGTGAACCGTTGTCTCCAGGTAGTTGCTGTTAACTCTTGTCCAGAGAAGTGACTTCCTTTCCTGCAGAGAGCCGCATCAAGCCAGATGTAGTGCAGAGTCTTCTCTTCTTCCTGGAGTGGTGTCCTCTTTTATCCTCCCAGAGAATGGGCGTGGGATAATGCAAGGGCTTCTGGGAAGAACCACTTCAGCCAATGAGCTTGCTCCTTCTATCAAGTCAACCTGAGTTCTCACCTTGTAATTGTCCAGACAACCTGAATTCTCACCTTGTCACTGTCCAGACAACCTGAGTTCTCACCTAGTAATCCTAACACATCTTAAAGGCATAGAACTAACTTCTGCTGCTATTGATCCTCCTACCCCAGACATGTAGGTGTTTGCCTTAATCTTTGGCCTGTGACTGGGCCAATTGGCACCTCTAATAACTGTGCAATCTGCACCTGTGTCTACCAATCCTTCAAATGGTATTCCATTTATATAAATAGTAAGCAGAGGTCGGTCAGCTGTCACAGATGCTGTCCAATATATTTCTGGATTTTGCTCATTGGAGTCAGAATCTGGGCGACTGTCACCAGATTGCTTATTAGGGGTATATAACAATAAGCCTGATGCTACTACTTCTCCTGGTTGATAAATCACACATTATCTACCTGTGTTAATGACTGGGATATTAACTACACTTTCTCCAGTTTCCCACATCAGTGTATGGATGAACACTGTTTTGTAAGCACTCTCAGAAGGTGAAATGGTCAAGCCTACTGTGCCTGGAGGCAAAGGAGCTGTAGGCTGAACAGGAACAGACTTCACTTCTCCAGGGAATATCTCAGTAGTGTCTACTGCATACAACTCTATTTTTCCTAATTTTAATCCCTTTCTTCCATCTAATTGCCTTTTGGCTGATTGATCATGTCTTAAATTTCTCTGGATGTAACCTTGGCTGCCATCATGCCCCACTTAGGGGGCTAAAGCTGGGCCCCGCCTCTCGTTTCCCTGGGTCAATCTACATTTGGAGGCCCAGTAGAGACCCTTGTGGCATTTTGGACATGGTATTTTAGGTCTTCTCTCATCCTGTCTTCTCACTCTATCTCCATACCTACACTGAGCTCTTAGATGTCCAATTTTACCACATTGGAAACATCAACAAGTTTCTCTAGAGTCCTTTGCCAAGAGGTACCATGTCTTTCCATGTTCATCAAGGTCCGGGTGTAAAAAGTATTTGTTCCCACTGTATCACATCGTCTTATGATCTCCTCTAAAGGAGCATCTTTGTCTAATTCCCATATAATTCTTTTGCAAATCTCATTGGCATTTTCCTTAGCCAGATGTCTGGTCATTATTTCTGTAGCTGCATTTTCTCCAATAGTTCTTTTGACAGCAGTTTGCAAACGTCCCACAAAATCCGCAAAAGGTTCATTGGGACCTTGCTCTATTTTAGTGAAAGCCTCTCCCCGATCTTTCTGTCTGGGGATGGAACCCCAAGCTTTTATTGCAGCCTTAGCAATTTGCTCATACACTGTCATGGAATAATTAATCTGTTCTGAATTCTCTACACACTGATCTTCACCAGCTAATTGCTCAAAAGTGAATTGTGTGTTAACCCCTATTTCCAAATTGCATCTGACTTGGATCTTACACAATTCATGAAACTCCGCAAGCCACAACAGATTTTGTCCAGGTTCTAAACATGTCCTTGCTATGGATTTCCAGTCATTCACAGTTAGGACTTCATAAAACAAACCATCTAGTAACATTTTAACATAAGCTGATGTAGCCCCATAAAGGGTACAACCTTTTTTCAAATCTTTAATTTTATTCAAATCTAAAGGCGTATATTTTCTCCTTTTTTGACCTACAGAGTCAATCCCTTCAATCACAGGATATGCATGTATAAAATCACTTATATCCTGTCCTTCTCTCTTAGCTTTAACTAATGCTTTTTCTAATCTTGTCATAGGCGGCTTCACAGGTGATTCTGTTTGTGTTTCTGCCTCTTCCCCTCCTCCTCCTTCCTCCACCCCTGAAGGTGGAGTTGATGTAGGCCTGTCAATAATCTGCTCTCTAGGCGAGGTTGAAGCTTCTTCAAGAGAATCAGTCATCACACCCTAATTCCTCATTTAAATCCCCTTGCCCTTGGGCAAGATCTTGATCTTTCTTTTTTTTCTCACACTTCTTCCTCTGTTCACTTTTAAAACTTTTCCTTCTCCTACAACTTGCTCGATAGTTTAAGGCTAATTGAACTACATTGTATATATAAAATACCTCTGTGGAAATTGAATGAAGCCCATTTTTTGTGTGAAATTCTTTCAATTGAAGTCCCACTAGCTTCCAGTTATCTACATTTAGTTTTTCTTCCTCTAAGAACCAAGAGGACATGCATTTTAATGTGCCCAAGAGTTTAGAAATCTGTACCCAGGTTACAAGTAAATTCTTCTCCTCAATTATTTTAATTATACTCTCTATAGCACCACTTGTCATTGTTCCTCTTTAAAAATGAAGGACAAAGAACTACATATCCTTATATGTACCTAGTTACTTTCATTAAAATATGAGCTCCTTAAGGGTAGAAGCTGGATGTTTTTGTCTTTTTTTGCATCCCTAGCATTTAACACAGTTCCAGACACAATCCTCTGGAAGGATGGCTGATTGTTGAGTTAATCAGGATTCTTCAGTCATAAAAGGCTGAGTGTCAAAAGGAGTAGTCTTGGGGTCTACTTGATTTTTCCCAGAAAAAATTCCAGACATGGAAAGAAAAAGACATTTAGCTTAAGGATAGGTGGAGAGAAACAACTTAAAGAAAATATATTTGAACCACAGAGGGGGAACAAACTAGATTAGTTATGAATGGAAAGTACCTTAGGGTAAATTGTGGTTTTATTGGTATGGATTGCCTTTCTGAGCCAGTGAAATTTACCAAGTTGTAACATGCCCCCCTGGCAGTTACAATTACTAGTCTGCCCTAGGCCCAACAGAGCACCTTTGACCACTGACTTTGCAGTGTCAACTCTACCCGTCTCGCCACCTCTGAGGCCTTCAAAGGTCTTTGGCCATGATTTCTTGAATCTATAGTTTAATAACCGGTAGCGCGCTCAAGAACAGCCACGTGTAATCTTAAAAGCCTTTATTACACCTACTCACATAATGCCCTGACTTGATGTCCTAATTCTTAACTTCTTACCTCTCACGGCTCCATCAGCTTGGCTCAGCTACCCCAGGTTAGGGAGCCAGGTTAAAGAGAGCGACTGCTGTCTGCAGTGGGCTTATAAAGGGCCTGTGAGGTCACACACACAGCCAACCAGAGAGAGAGTCACCCATTATGAAGCTATCTCAGTGTGTCCAGGATCCCACCTACAGGGCAGTCCTAATATCCACAGAGGTACTTCCAGGCCACTCAATCTCCTGTTGCGCTGTGGCGCCGCCCATTTAAAGGGCCTTTATAATTCCCTTCTCTTGTTTTGTTCTCCCACCAAGTAAATCTAGTGATGGAGGAAAATAATTATTCTAGGACCCACATATTCATTAACTTGGGACCAGGAAAGATTGACTGTTTTGAAAGAAAAAGAATAAATTTTTAAAATTCTTCCTTAATATCCTACTAGGCATAATGGAGAGATGTGGAATGGATAATGGAATGTAGAGGTAGATTTGAAACAATCTTAACAGCTATTTATATTCCAAGTCTTTTCAGTAGAATATAAGCTTTTTGAGGATAAGTATTATTTTTCTACAAGGGTGGAACCGCACACAGCATAGGAACAAAGCAAATGCTGTTGGATTAAATTTCTTGGATAGTCAAAGACATTAACTTTCAGGGAACTTACAAGTGGAAGTAATACTAGAATTTCTTGACTCTATCCTGTTCAACATTTTTAAAATCAATAACTTGAAAGCATAAATAGTATGTTTATCAAGCATATAGATGACATAAAGTTGAAAAGAGTTAATATACAGACTGACAGAATGAGAACCCAAAAGAGAATATGACCAATCAGAGTAGGATCTTCTTTCAATTATTGAAGGACTTCATATTTGAAGAGGAATTTGACTGGGTTTGCTGGTCCCTAGGATGAAAATTGGGGATATAATGTTAAGCATGGAGTCAGAAAGACTCATCTTCCTGAGTTCAAATCAGCCCTCAGACATTAATTAGTTGTGTAACCTAACCCTATTTGCCTCAGTTTTCTCATCTGCAAAATGAGCTGTAGAAGAAATGGCAAAATACCTTTGCTGTTTATGACACCATTTGGAGTTTTCTTGGCAAAGATACTTATCTTTATAACTGAATGATACATGAAAATTTCCCTTGCTTTCCCTTTTCAGCATTGTCTCCTTTCAAATTACTTTCCTTTTATTCTGTATATATCTTATGTTTACTTAGTTACTTACTCATTATTATTAGAATGTATGCTGCCACAGTCGTTTCAGTTGAATAACAAAGCTGGGACTCAGATTTTAGAAGGTTTAGAAGAGAGAGAAAAAGAAAGAAAGGCAGAATAATAGGCTGCTTTCTCAAGGAGTTTACCCATGAAAAGGGAAATACACAGTGATAACTAGTGGAAATGGTTGAATCAAGTAATGATTTTTTTTTTTTTTTAAGATGGGAAAATATATTTGTAGATATCAGGGCAAGAACCAGTGGATTGTAAGAGAAAGAAGTTAGAGAGAGACAGCAAAGATGATAATGGGGGCAAAAAAAAACCCCAAAACCATGTTTCCTAGAGGCAGGGCCTTTTTTTTTTTTTTTTTTTTTTTTTTTTTTTTTTTTTTTTTGCCTTTCTTTGTATTCCTAATTTATCAGAGTGCCTACCATATAATAAATGCTCAATAAGTGCTTGTTGATTCACTGATTCACTAGAATGCTCTGTATTGCTGTACCTACTTACAAATCCCTCCAGTTATCTCTTTTATTTACTTTTTAATTCTACTTTGCTGATAATACATGCACCATCTCATACTTAAGTTTTGCAGTGTCTTCACTAATTATATCATTAAGTACTACAATCTCTAACCTTACTGGCCCCACTAATTTTCAGCCATGTTCTTGGTCAACAACAACAATAGCATTTATATAATACCTACTATGTGTCAGGCACTGTGCTAAATAATTTATAAATATTATCCCATTTGATCCTCATAATTATCTGGGAGAGAGAAATGCTAATATTATTATTTCTCAATTTTATAATTGAGGAAACTGAAGCAGACAGGGTTAAGTGATTTGCCTAGAATCACAAAGCTAATAAGTTTCTAAGATCAGATTTAAATTGGGGTCTTCCCAATTCCCAACATTTATAATAATAATTTATAATAAAAAAAAAAACAATGTAAAGCTGGTGCTTCTCATATGTTTTTATAAGATTCAGATAGAAAGGACTCTAGCACAAATTGCCCTCCTACTATTATTCTTTCATAGTTCATGTACTATGGATAAAATGGGTAAGATACCTCCCTTTCATAAATGAATAAAAATATGAAGATCATCCTTTATATCAAAGGATTGTTCAAGGATCAGATGTCAGAAAGATAAGTCTGGGAGGTGCCTCATCCTGTTCCATTATTGCTTGATTTTCTTTGTTAAGTAGGTATATTCCATGTAGCTTAGAGATTATAAGATGTGGTAGAGTTGTCTCTACCAGAAAACAGTGTTTTCAAGTGTTTATGTGTCAAAATTAAGTCCAAGAAGTTGTGGTCAAATTTTGTCTGTGATGGTAGTCCAGTTTTAATATATTCTGGATGATTTCTCCAGAATATTTTGAAATCTATTATGGTAGTAAAAGGATTTGTGATCTGTCAGTCCATGAAAGAAAAAAAAAAGCTTCAGAAGTATAATTCTAGCCACTAGGTCATGTCTTGCTAGGAATTTGGTAGGTGCTAAATTTTTACAACCTGTAATGATGTTGCAATTTCCACCACCAACTACATTGATCACAAAGTCCTGGCTCCTTAAGGATAACTTTTCTGTAATTTCTGGTGCCAATGACCTAGTTCTGAATGCCATAATAATCCCTTCCATTTCCATAAACAAATCCACATGACTTAGACATTTATTTGATGTTTCTTTGTCGATATATAGTTGGCCAAATTCATATGAATGTTGCCCATGGAAGACCTTTTGATTACATTCTTGGATCTTAGCCATTTTGAAATTAAATAATTTTTAGTTACATTCAACAAATCCAGTGGTGTGTGTCTGTTATCAGCCTGGACTATTGTTCAAGGAAATGATATCTGCTTTTTTTTTTTCTCCCAGAGATAAATTTATACCTTTTTTTGGATCTGTATATCATGTTTTCTAAGAACATCTATCCATCATTCTTCCTTCCTCTTGACTAGGAAATATTAACCATTCTATAGCTTCTTTCTAGGGTTATAAACCCTGTGTTTCCTTAATATTGTAAGGGTTTTCGTTAGAATATTTTCTAAATTTCTTAGAGTCCATTTTATAATTTCAAAATTTTGTACATCAAAACTGGCATAACATTTATATTCATTGCTATAAGTGCATTCCTGCCATGCAGTTTTTATTTTAGGATGCCTCATCTATAAACCTCATCTTATTTGATCAAAGACTTCTTGATATCCTTATATTTAATGTTTCTGGTCCAGAAAATATCAAGGTATTTATAAACATGATCTTTATTCACTGGTTCAATGGATAAATCCAATCTTTAAGTCTTCAATCTCTATCTTTATTGTAACTTAAGAATTTTATGTTTATAAAATCCAAATTATCTTTTAGGAAAGACCTACAAGATGAAGTAGCTACTGAATGTGTTTTTGATGGAGCCAGATAGCTTGAAATCATTCACTTACGTCAAGTGATTAATTAAATGGTTTGGGTTAATTTTCTCTTTAGTTTGGGAACCATGGCTAGTTCTATTTAAGAGATATTGTAATGGGCTTACAGCTATTAAGAACCATAATAAGTTTAAAATTGTCTTTCTGAAAAACACAATATTTTAAAATAATTCTTCTTGACAGAGTTTAGTTAGTGGAGCAATTTAAATAGAGTTGGACATTGAATAGTCTAGTATTCTCACTACACTTGAGTAAACCATGAGTGTCTGAGTCAAGAATATCATCTACAAAGAAAACATGAATATAACAGTGATGTCTTCTGTTAAGAAAGATGGAATCAATCAGTCTTGAGCATTTATTTAACACTTATTATGTGACAGGAATTTAATAGATGAAGAAAAGCAAAATTTCTTAAGGATCTCAATTCAAATATCCAAAAAATAATGTACCCTGTGGGAATGGGAGGAAGGGTTTTGATGGTGACCCCTTTCCTATAGAAAGTCTTAGGATTCAGGATTGACA
Source organism: Sminthopsis crassicaudata (assembly GCF_048593235.1). Taxonomy (NCBI): domain Eukaryota; kingdom Metazoa; phylum Chordata; class Mammalia; order Dasyuromorphia; family Dasyuridae; genus Sminthopsis; species Sminthopsis crassicaudata. The sequence continues at coordinate 146,703,414 of NC_133617.1, forward strand.
ATAAAAAATGTTTAAGGTGATAACTGCTTTCCTGTTCTAGAGAAAAGAATATATTAACAATCTGAAAGCTTTATGTTTCTTATTTAATCCAACTCGGTTTTTCATTGGCTATCTGGTCCCATTGCTTTCTTGTTTTGGAAAAAAAGAATATATTAACAATCCGAAAACTTTGTTTTTCATTTGATCCAACTTGGTTTTTCATTGGCTTGGATTTCTGGAGAACAAATAGAAGACCAAATATTTTCCTCATAATAGCTAGTAATGTTTTAAGACCTTGAAGCCTTTTACACATTACTTCATTTGATTCTCATCACACCAACTGTGAAATTGGTACTTTTCTCAATTTAGCCTTTAAAAATCATCAATTTTTTTGTTCCTTGTTTTCTTTGACAGCCACAACTCATTCTAGAGATAAATATTCCTGAGACAATTCCTCCAGAGAAATGCATTTTATCCACTCTTATTTTCTTCTCATATGTGTCTTTTTAATGTATATATATATATGTAAATATATATATATAAATTTATTAAATACTTCTCAGTTACATGTAAATATTCATTTAAAATTTTTTGAGTTCCAAAAAACTCCTTTCTCTTACCCTTCCCCCACATCTTAAGAAGGAAAGAAATATAATCTCAATTACTGTATGTCTTTTTAAAATCCAAATTTGTCTTTGTATTTCCTGTACATCCATATAATTTTCTTTAGACAACTCCCTTTTCTTCCTCATCAGAATTTATTCTGTTACAGTCTTCAGTATATCATTTCTGAGAGTTATTCCATAAATTTAGGGTTAATTATTTTATAGAATCTGAGACCATGGGATCCTACCTATACTTCTCCAAATCCTTTGAAAAGTACTTTACCTGCAATGTAGGGTACATGTCAGAAAGACCTTACAAGGAATATAAAGTTCTTTAAATGGAGCTGTGAAAACCAGGCATTGATAAAGCCATTTAGATTCATATGGAATTACTTGATTATGCCTTAAACCCAAATCTTGCTTTCATTGATTGGCCAATAATGGGCCCCTATTTTGATTAAAAGCCCTGAGATCTCACTCTCCCAGATTGATTTTTTTTTTTTTTTTTTTTGAGTAAGTAAACGAGACCAATTTTTTGGCTTTTTTTTTTTTTCTGAGTAATTGGAGTTAAATGACTTGCTCAGGGTCACACACTTAGGAAGTGTTAAGGTGGCGTCTGAAGTCAAATTTGAAATCAGGTTCTCCTGACTGGTGCTGGTGCTCTATCTACTGCATCATCTATCAGCCCCTTTTTTGGCTTTTTTTTCCTTCCCAAACTTTAATCACTGAATAGGGTGTTCCCTCACACAAAGTGAGACCTAGGAAAGACCTCAGCTTAGAAAGGCAAATCTATGTCCTCCTAATCTTGCCACTGGACCCAGATAATTCTGGAGGAAAGAATATTAGATCTGTTTCACTTAAATCCCATTGAAGTAAGTACAAATAAAGAATATTACTTACAAGTAAAGATATTACCTTTCTGATATATTTGGTCCTCTTCAAGAATGAAGGACAAACAACAATACTTTTGGACAATATTTGAACCCTATCAGATAATAAATAGATTAGAGGAACAGAGGATAATCTACCTCTCAGACTTGTGGAGGAGGAAGGAATTTATGACCAGAGGAGAACTAGAGATCATTATTGATCACAAAATAGAAGATTTTGATTACATCAAACTAAAAAGTTTCTGTACAAATAATACTAATGCAAACAAGATTAGAAGGGAAGTAACAAATTGGGAAAATATTTTTAAAAACAAAGGTTCTGACAAAGGTCTCATTTCCAAAATATATAGAGAACTGACCCTAATTTATAAGAAACCGAACCATTCTCCAATTGATAAATGGTCAAAGGATATGAACAGACAATTCTCAGAGGAAGAAATTGAAACTATATCCACTCACATGAAAGAGTGTTCCAAATCACTACTGATCAGAGAAATGCAAATTAAGACCACTCTGAGATACCACTACACACCTGTCAGATTGGCTAAGATGACAGGAACAAATAATGATGAATGTTGGAGGGGCTGTGGGAAAACTGGGACACTAATACATTGCTGGTGGAGTTGTGAAAGAATCCAACCATTCTGGAGAGCAATTTGGAACTATGCCCAAAAAGTTATCAAACTGTGCATACCCTTTGACCCAGCAGTACTGGGCTTATATCCCAAAGAAATACTAAAGAGCGGAAAGAGACCTGTATGTGCCAAAATGTTTGTGGCAGCTCTATTTGTTGTAGTTAGAAACTGGAAGATGAATGGATGTCCATCAGTTGGAGAATGGTTGGGTAAATTGTGGTATATGAAGGTTATGGAATATTATTGCTCGGTAAGAAATGACCAGCAGGAGGAATACAGAGAGGCCTGGAGAGACTTACATCAACTGATGCTGAGTGAAATGAGCAGAACCAGAAGATCACTGTACACTTCAACAACAATACTGCATGAGGCTGTATTCTGATGGAAGTGGAAATCTTCAACATAAAGAAGATCCAATTCACTTCCAGTTGATCAATGATGGACAGAGGTAGCTACACCCAGAGAAGAAACACTGGGAAGTGAATGTAAATTGTTAGCACTAATATCTGTCTGCCCAGGTTGCATGTACCTTCGGATTCTAATGTTTATTGTGCAACAAGAAAATGATATTCACACACATGTATTGTACCTAGACTATATTGTAACACATGTAAAATGTATGGGATTGCCTGTCATCGGGGGGAGGGAATAGAGGGAGGGGGGCATAATTTGGAAAAATGAATACAAGGGATAATATTATAAAAAATATATATATAATAAAAAATTAAAAATATATATTTGAACCCTATCATGGATGGTACTTGAGAAAAAATGGAAGAGGCCCAAGAAAATTCAATTGCTATCTTGACAAAGAAGTATAAACTCTACAGAGGTAAATTGTCCAAGAAAACCAATGCTTTCTGCATAACACCCAATATGGATGTCAGCCAAACTCTTAGGCAGCAGAAAGGACACATGGGTTTGGCCATCACTGTCATGAAGATAGTGACAAAGCTGTGGCAGAGAGACATAGCTACCAAAAGTGTCAAGTCATTGCAGAAAAACAAACAAAAATTTTGAAAAACAACTTTGTTCCAAGAATTATTTCCTTATTGGCTCCATGCTGAGTCAGGGTATTAATGTCCAAGGACAGCATGGCTGTGCTTAGTTTTTCATTTAGGGCCATATTCAAGGGAACTGGTTCCGCAAACACAATGGCCATGTGGTCATTCATCAGGTAGTCATGACAATTTCCTGAATTTTGCTTTTGAAAAATCAAAATTGTGTGGCCTTCAACCTATTAAAATCATAGTTGGACAGTTAAAAAGATCTGTAAGATTATCTAGCTCGAAATCTATCATTTTTTTAGATGAAGAATCTGAAGTCCAACAATGTTAATTCATAGCTGTATTTGTAATTTCTTACTCAGAAGCATCCAGATGAATTAAATACTTCATTTTCAAAAGATTAATTATAAACTCCAGAGTTTTAATGCTACAGGCTTTTTAAAATGAGCAAAACTATGATATTAGTAAAATCTTCCCTCCACCAAGAGTGGAAAGCTCACTGCATCTGGGGTCAGAAGACCTGGGTAAAAAGTCTACCTTTCATATTTTCTAGCATTGTGATTTTAGACAAAACACTTAATTTTTCTGGACCTCAATGTCTTTATCTATAAAAATGAGAGGATTGAACAAGAGAGTTTCTGACATACCCTCTATCTGTAGATAAATAATTGTACTGATTCTATGTTATCTCATCTATATATTTAGATGGATTTAGTTGGAGAGAGGAGGGAGGAAAGGGAATAAACAAGTCCATAGAACCAACTATGTGCCAGAGACTCTGCTAACATTATCTCATTTGATCCATACAACAACAAGGTAATTGCTGTTATTATTCCTATTTTAAAGACGAAAAGCAAACAGAGGTAAGTAACTTATTCAGCGTCATTCAGTAAGTATGTAAGGTTGGAATGAAATTTTGATCTTCCTGACTCTAAGTCTAGCACTCTAACCACTGGATATCACTGCCTGCTCAAAAAAAAAAAAAAAAGAAATTGGCTTTTGAAGTACCTTCCAGATCAAGATATCCAATTCTATTTGAGAATAATGGGTGACCTTTTCAAGTTGAAGAATTTACCATCAAAGCAGTAACTGATTTTGATTCCATGTTTGTCTTAGTTGAAGGCAGGTGATCTTTTTACTCAGGGATTAAACACTGTAAAGCACAGTGCAGGCTATGTAAATCCAGACTTCTCTCTTCCATCAGGGATGGCTTGCATGTGCATGTATTTATAAATACATAGATCTATAACCCTTCACTAAAGTCCTCCTCAGGTACCACCCTAGCCTAACTAATAGGGAGGTGATCATGGGTTCCCAGAGGCAATTCCATCAGGGTGCATGTGAGTAAGAATACTGGTCCCTACCATCTGCCTGCCATCTGGAAACCAGCCTAATTAAGGGTCCAAGAGACTCATCATCAAAAGCTTGGACAGCAAGCAAAGAATTCTGAGGGCACAGCAGCTTGTGAAACTGTCTGCAAATGGATTGTGAGCTGAATTGTGAATTCCTCAAAGTCATTGATTGTCACTTTTCATCTCTATATCATCTAGCATTTGGCATCATGCTTAATAAATGCTTATTGAATTGAAATGAATTAAAATAAAATTAATTTTACTGAATTAAATGAGTACTTATGCAAATGAAATCACAGAACTTTCCCAATATTGAAGTAATATAGACAGCACTTATTCTCATACCCATGCATATGCAGAGTGCTGTTATATAGAAGAGAAATTAAGAACCTGGTTTAGTAAACCTGTGAATTTTCCATTACAAATATAACAATTTGCCAAAAGGTTTGCTTTCCCATTCATTTGTTTTGAAATAAATAATGACTCCCCATTGTTTTCTCCCCAGTTTTTCTGGATGGGTCTACTTTCAGAAGATCAGCCACAAGCCAACTTGTAACCCAGTAGATAACTTTGGTCATCTGTTGCTTTTCTTGAAAACCTAAGTAACATGGGCTGTTGGATTCTCAAATGTTAGAATCTGGGAAATATTAAAGCATGTTCCTGAGTCTCATCCAGGCTGATTTTACTGTAATTGAAACCACAGTACAAATGGGATGGTTGCTCCTGCCAGGCTTAAACCTGTGCTTGTCCACGAACCGAGTGGAAAAGGTTCTTTCCTGCAACTCAAAATTCAGGAGTTGAGATCCCAACAAAAATTTCTTGTTTAAAAGAATTAGCTTTAAAAAAAAAAAAAAAAAAAAAAAAAAAAAAAAAAGGCATGAAGGAGAAAATTGTGTATTTTGTGATCTCCACCTACTGCTGATTTTTTGTTTTGGCAAACAACATTTTTACCACAGGCATTAGGTCCTCCAAGATCAAACAGTATAAATTAAATATGACTTGGCCTAAAAAACTATATATTAACTATAAATCTGTCATCTTAATTTCATTCCTAAATGGGGGTAGAAGTTTTTCTCTTTTCAAATAAACATATACACCACCAAGTAATATCTTCCATAGACATAGAAATCTCTTTTTCCTCAAATATTTAACCAAGAACAGCCAAAGAGTATGATCATACCAATCAAGAGAGGTAAATTAAACAAGCTTAGGACTTTCATTTACTTTTTTTTTTTTTTTTGCAACAAAGCCTTTTTCAAAAAAAAATGCTGCTTCCCAAAAAATCATGTACAAATTATGACTTCATTTTTGAAATTTGTCTTGGCAAAATTTGTGGAATAAGTTAATAAAATGCAATCTTCTGTAGGAAATTTGCTTCCGAAAAACAATTCTCCCCACTGAAAAACAGTCAGTGGAATGAGAAATGCACCCCTTTATAATACAAAGTGTACTCATAATTCTAGGGATTTAGCATATTACACTAGATTAAATTTTAGAAATCATTAAGCTCAGTCCTTTCATTTTCAGGCATGAGGAGATAGAGGGAATCTCATCAAGCAATGGGACTTGTCCAAAGACACCTTGCATGTATAGTAAAATGACCTTAATTTACTAAACTATCTTTTGTTATTAACAAGCTCATTTAAGGGGCAAAATATCCCATTATGTTTGGATTCAAAACTAGTTATGAAATTTGGCACAAATTCCAAGAATGAAGTGTGCTGAAAAAAGAGTAGAGCAAATAATGGATCAAATTTCTTATCAAATGTGATTCTATAGGACTACTCCTATACCTTGACAAATGTAGTCTAAGGCCCATTTTAGTATTATAATACTAAACATATCCATTCTTTAATATGCATTAAAATGAATTTTAAAAGGTATTTTGAAACCACTTAGGAAGAAATTTGGATTTTTTTTTCCGAAATAAAAGCAAACCAGAGACAAAAAATTACTTGATCTCCATTGTTTAATTTTGAGGGAAATTTGTAGAATAAGCCATGTGTTGTTTCCTTAAACAGCATGATTTGAAGGGTGACAAATCTTCCTTAAGATCTGTCAATTGGTGGCTAAAATTTTACCATATCTATTTCTTAGACTAAAACTTTTCCCCCTCCATTAAAATTCAATTTTTTTTTAAAATAGGGGATATTCAACTTTATATCATTTCAGCATTGCTGTAGGTTTTGCATCATTTCCTGACATTAGATTTTAACAAGATAGATTCAAAAAAAAAATGTGAGAAGCACAAAGATAATTGGATTATTGGTGGAAAATTAGAGAGTATACCAAGCTCAAAAAATTGTTTAAAAGTGATTTCATCAACACATAAAGGAAAGAAAGGGAATGAAGATTTATGTAGTACCTACTGTGTTTCAGGTGCTGCATTAAGTAAATTAGGTGCTATTATCATCTTTAATTTATAATTAAGGAAAATAAACAAAATAAGTAAGTGCTGAGGTCAGATTTGAACTCAAATCTTTTTAACTCCAGACCCATCTGTGATACCCATTGCATATCAGTGTAGATATTCTGTCAGTCTATGTGGTATGCAACTCAGACATATCTTCTCATCTGTTCTTGTCCATGTTTTCCCATATATCCTCTATAAAGGTTCTGTCTAACATGCTGGAGTCCTTTTTCTAGTTCTTTTAACATTCCATGGTTATCAGGGCAGCCCCCAGGCTCTCCATCTGTTAACTCTCACTTTCATTACTTAAGTGCCTCCCCAGCCCCTTGTTCAATCATACATCTCCTGGTTGACATCTTCCACACTAATGGTTACTAATATTGGTCATGCTCACCTGATTCCACCAAGCAGGGGTTCTTAATTTCTTAAAGGTCATGGACCTCTTTGGCAGTCTGATGAAGCCTAGGGACCTCTTCTCAGAATCACATTTTTAAATGTATAAAATAAAACATATGGAGTTACAAAAGGTTAGTGAAAATAAAGAAGTAACTTTTTTTTTTTTCCCATCCAAGTTCATGGACCCTCTGAAATCTAGGTAGCTTGAACCCTGGGTAAGAAATCCTGACATGAAGAATTCTATTTTTTATAGAAAAAAATAAAAGGATAATAGAATTGGAAATGCATGTGAAGTTCTGGATATTAACACATCAATGGGAGAAGCATGATTTTTTCAGATCACATGAGAACAGCCAATATCTCACTATTTACTTAGTGGCAATATACCCAATTTTAGCAGTGGCTATGGGAAAATCAACAGCTTCAGTGAAGACTTTTCACAACTGATAGAAAACAAAACTAATATCAAAAGGTTATTATACATATTTTGTCAGTACGTATAGTATATGTTTATTGCCAATTCACCCAACATTCTTCCAGGCACACAGTAGTCACCCAAAAAATACTTATTGATTGAAAATAAATTCAGCCTGCTTTACAATTTTTCCTGGACTCGTAGAACCATTAAACTTTACAAGGGCCAAGGATTTTAGAGGGTCAGATAGTGCACCCCTATTGGACAAATGACTCTACTCTAAAAGCTCACTGACAAAAACTGTGAACCCAGGTTAGATATTCTGCTTATAGAAGATCTTCTCCATTAGAATGTAAGCTTCCTTAGGGCAAAAACCATTTTGGTGTGCTTTATATGCCCAGTCCCATGCTCACCTCTGGCATAAAATAACTGCTTACTTAATAAACGTTTAATGAATTGGTTGGTCCCAAAAAGAGAACCAGGACTAGGTGAATGGAAGTTTCAGGTAAACTGATTTTGACTCATTAGCAAGGGAAAACATCAAATAACTAGAAATGTCCAAAAATGGGATAGGCTACTTCTAATGGTAATAAGTTCTCCATGATTAGAATTATAATTGTAAAAACTGTGAGGTCTATAGATATAGGTGATTCTGGGTACACATAGGAACAACTATACTAATCTCTACCCTTAAGTTTGCTACTGGCACATCTTTTTTATTCTCTGTCTCTGTTTCTGTGTGTGTGTGTGTGTGTGTGTGTGTGTGTGTGTGTGTGTGTTTCTGTGTGTATCTCTCTATCTCTGTTTCTCTCTATCTCTGTTGTTCTGTCTCTGTGTATATCTCTGTGTCTCTTTCTGGCTCTCACTATGTCTCTGTGTCTATCTTTTTGTTTGTTTTTCTCTCTCTGTCTTTCTCTTTCTCTCTGCCTCTCTGTCTCTCTATCTCTGTCTGTATGTATCTCTGTCTTTCTGTCTCTATCTCTGTCTTTGTGTTTGTGTCTGTTTGTCTATGTGTGTATCTCTCTGTGTTTCGGTGTCTCTTATTCTCTATGTTTCTCTTTCTGGCTCTCTCTGTATGTCTCTCTGTCTTTATGTGTTTGTGTGTATCTTTCTTCTCTTCCTCTCCCTCTCCCCTCCCTTCCCTCTCTCTTTCCTCTCCCACTCCAGTTCAAAGGCAGCCTAGTGAGAAGGCAAATAAATTACAGAAATTACAAAAATTATAAAAATGCTCCAATTTGCCTGAAACCCTACTTCATAGTAACATGGGGAAATCTCTTCTACCATGGATTTGCTTCCTCTCAAACTCAAGCCACAAAATTATAAGCTTGTACAAAATCATTATGAATTACCATGTAATTTCTCAATATTATTGAACAAACATTGAAAGGAGGCATAAAAAGGGTGTGATGAGGCTCACAGCCAGTCATTTCTTTTACCCCCTCCTCTCCCTTATCTAATTCATTCAGAGCACAATTTGCTGCAGAAAGGGACTGATTTCTAAACTCTAAAGGAAGTTTCCACTGCACAGAAAACAGGAGGAAGTGGAATAAGGCCAGGAGATACAACAGGAGAGTCCTGTTGAGTGGACTTTGCCCACCACCACCATAATTTCCACAACTGACACTTTAGCCTGGTCTAAGCTCCAGTGACTCCTCTTATCATATTCCTGCCTTCTTCTCCCTCACTCTCTAATCCATGAACTCATTTGTAAACTCATTTGATGGCAACTCTGGGAGGCTATTATATTTTACTGAGGATAGAGGCCAATTAAGGTTAAGTGACTGATCAATGTCATACAATTAGTCCCAAGGATAGTTTTGTACTCAAAACTTCCTGACTCCAGGTGCAGCCCTCTATCCAATGTACCACCTACCTTCCAATGCTATCAATGTCGGCAAGCATTCTAACATAAGGATTCTTTATCATTAAAGAATGCAGATCAAAAGGGAAAAAAATGAGAAAGAAAACAAAAAGCATGCAAATAAAAAAGTGAAATTACGTTGTGATCGACACCCAGTCCCCACCATCCTCTCTTTGGGTGCAGATGACTTTCCATCACAAGACCATTGGAATGGGTCTCAATCACCTTGCTGTTGAAAAGAACCAGGTCTATCAGAATTGATTATTATAGAATCTTGCTGTTGCTGTGTACAATGTTCTCCTGGTTCTACTCACTTCACTTAGCATCACTTTATGTAAATCTGTCCAGACCTTTCTGAAATTATCCTCTTGATCTTTTCTTATTATAGAACAATGCATATACCATAATTTATTCAGCCATTCCCCAACTAATGGGCATTCACTCAGTTTCCAGTTTCTTGCCACTACAAAAAGGGTATATCCTAGATACAATATATGTGTGCAGAAATGTATTTCTTATTGCATCAGAAGAATTGGATTCAGAAGGTAAAAATAACCTGGGAAGAAAAACAAAAATTCAAACAGTTTACACTCACTTCCCAGTGTTCCTTCTATGGGTGTAGCTGATTCTGTCCATCATGTACAAAAACTTTTTAACATGATATATTCAAAATTATCTATTTTTATTGGCAAATTCTTAATCCTATGGCATTGAATACAAAAAATCCATGTATATTTCTTCAAACTAGTCAAACTAACGTTGTCCCTTCAAGGTGGTATAACAAATATAGGTTGCTTGGTCATAGAAGGATTTTAAATTGCCCTTTTTTCATTGGATAGAGTGTGGGATCTGGAGCCAAAAAGACTTATCTTCATGAACTCTATTTTAGTTAGATTTATTAGCTGTATGATTGTGAGGAAGTCATTCACCTTTTTACTTGAGAAGGAAATCACAAACCACTCCAATATTTTTGCCAAGAAAATCCCAAATACTGTTACAAAGAGTTAAACATAACTGAAAAACAACTTTCATTTAAGTGAATTCTGCATATTACTTGTTATACTTAAATTTTAGGGGAAACTTTGGTGAAAAGAAAAATGAATTTAGAGTTGTTTAAATCCCAGCTTTATCACCTCTTATATCTTGAATAAAAAATTTAGCAATAAAATGATAAGGATGAGTGACTCTCTAAGGTGACTCATAATCCCTAAAATCACATCCCGTCTAGAATTATGGTCCTAGGATCTCTTGACTTGTCAAAACATTCACACTTCAACCTACCTGAGTATTTGGGTTCACCTGGTGTGCCAGACCTGACATTAATGATTCAATCAACAAGTACTCACTAAGTTCTTATTATATGTCAAAAATCATACTAGTTGAAGAAAGATCCAAATAGAAAGAATGAAGCAATCCCTTTTCTCAAGAGGCCTTTATGTACTTGACTTTTGTGGATTATTGATGAATATGAATACTAAATTTTTCCTCTCTCTGCTCTTAGTCCTGGACACTAGTCCTTACTTGCTTTGATCATGCTTTGTTTTCCTTACAGCAATTGTGCCCTCTCAGATGCCACATGCAATTTCTTTGGACTGCTATTAGCATTTGCCATTCTCCCCATCCTAGGTCCCAAGTGTGACAATACTGTGTCCATATCAACTGATTCTTGACATGTATGTGACAATTTGTTATTGTTCAGGAATTTCAATTGTGTCCAACATTTCGTGATCCTATTCAGGTTTTTCTTGGCAAAGATACTTGCTATTTCTTTCTCCAGTTCATTTTACAGATGAGGAAACTGAGGCAAACAAGGTTAAGTGACTTGCCAAAGGTCATATAGCTAGTAAGTATGGCATATATCTTATTTGTGCATAATTGTTTGCATGTTGTTTCCCCTTGAGCTCCTTGAGAAGAGGGACTGGATTTTTGTTTGTTTTAGTTTGGCTTAATTTGGGTTTTTTGTCTTTTATCTTTAGAGCTTAGTAGTAGTACATAGTAGATACTTAAATGCTAGTTGACTGACTGATTTTAGATATCAAGATTCTTCTTATTTCCACCAGCTAGGAAAGCATAGGAATTAAGAAGATTGGTTGAGATTTGAGAAAATAATATATACCTAGGGAGTGGACTTGGAATATGTTCACCAGGAAGTATTGGCTCTGGCCTAGGATCTACAGTCTTCTAAGTCATACTCCCTACTCACCGTTTAAAGAGCGTCCCATTAGAATTTCTGTGGCACATTGATTGGCAATAAGCCACAAAAGAAATCGATATATAGTGGCTTGAATTTGCTAGCATATCTTCTCCCAGACAGTTTATTGAAAATGTAGGATGATTAACTAGTTCATAAGTGAGCCCATACTGAAAAAAAAAAAAAAAATCACAATGAATTACAGTTCACTGAAAACTCTCCACACTGTATGCTTAACCTCTGGGCTGCAAGGATGAAGTTTCTCATAGCACAGGTGGTGTTAATAGAGAGGTATTATTTCATCAGGCTTAAGCTAGTCGAGGTTTTTTTGGCAAAATGGAGCCTTCTCTTCCTTCAGATTCAAGTAACAAGGGTTACATAAATGCAGATTACCCAATTTCACAGCTGTATAACATCAACATTTTCAAACATATAAAAAAGTTAGACATGAAAAGGAAGGCAGCCGTCTTGTGGTTCACTGATATGTTGAAAACAATATGAGGCCAATTGAGATGATGGCAGCCTTTGGATTTGAACGATTATCTCATTAGTTCGTCTGGCAAAGAGGGATTTACCATAATCCGTGGGGATTAGAAATGTTCTCAATCCATCAGCATTTTCTTAGGGTAACGAAGTAATTGACACATGCTAGCTTTGGTCAAACTGGAGTCCTGGGCCTCCAAAGGCTCAGTCCATGTGTTAATCACCAATCATCTGTCTTTCTCCACTCAGATCCCAACTTCCATAAACACATTTTGACTTGGAGAAGGTGATCTTCTCAAGATAATCAGGGAAATTCCAGGGATTCAACTGCCTACCCTATGAGATAATAAAACAATTTCCTCCACATGACTCTAAATACTGAAGCTTATTAGCATTTTTGTTTCCTAATCCTTTGAGCTATGCTGAGTCTTCCTTTTGGAGTCAGCTCTCTTCCTTGATTAATGTGTCTACAACTAAATCGACCAGTCAGGTGATTTTCAGTTCATGCCCTAGAAGACCAGCTCACCATTTTCCCTTCCCTTTGTTCCTGGATATCCATCCTTAGTATACAGTCAGGTGGGAAGGAACCAAAACTGGAATCAGGTATAAAAATGCCCTGAGTCATTGTTATAATTAATTGGATTTTTCTGGTTCTTTCAGACTTAACACTCTGGTCTGGGGTTTTAAAATTTTTTTCCACTAGTGACTCCTTTTTGCTGGAGAAATTTTTATGCAACTACCATTATATAGGTATATAAAACCAGTATATATAACATGTATTGATAATAAATCATAAATAAATGTATTTTAAAACAATTTTTGGTATATATATATATATATATATATATATATATATATATATACATATATACATATATATAATTTTATCATTTATTAAAGATTAAAACAAATGTTCATACTGAGATAAATGTGGTTGTTTATTTTTACATAAAGAATTAACTCTTTTGATGAAAAAGTATTAACCTACCATAGACTCAGCCTTTAGGGAAAACTTACATAACAGCAGTTTGCAAACATATGCCCATCTCTAATCATATCATGTAGTGCTTAAACAGGTAGAAAGGGCAGATTCCCAATATAGTCAGCTTTATTCCCTTTAATTTCTGCTTACAAAACAAGCTGGCCAAAATGCATGCATTGTTAACTTTCCTGCCTAAGTCACTAAATTGTAAAGCAATTGATTTTGAAAAAAACTAATAAAAGTATTCTGTCTTCTATGTTTTTTTGTAAATATTGCAATTATAGTGCTACCAAGAGTTTTGGCTTAATTAAAAAGAAAAATGCAGTCCTCTTGCATGATTCATCTTTATCAGTTCCATTGATATGCTTATAACACCAGTGCCAGTTGTGTTATTTGATAATGCTTGGTATGATATTTGTATATTTGTTTGCAATCCAGTTTTGCTCAGTAATATACTTATAAATTCCATACCTGAAACAATGTAAGTACTAATTTTAAATAAAGAATTAAATCTTGGTGAAATATTTGATACCTTTTACTGTTCCCACATTTTTCATGTTTTACACAATTCCTTTTGGGGTCACAACCCCAGTAGGAGTAGACTTAAAACAAAATTATATATGTAAGCAGAATTTAGACATTAAGTAAACTTATCAAATGCTTATTAAGTGCCTATTTTGTATAACAAAATAAATTATTTCCAATTAAAATATAATCAGTTTCTGTGTCTATCAATTTCCAATTTTTCTCTCAAAGAAGGTAATTGTTAGGTACTGGCATAAGACTATATTTTATGAATCATTGATATTGAAGTCATGTACTATCAAAATATAAGGTAATTTAATTTTAAGAGCCTTATCAAGTTCTTCATAGAATTTTTTCTACCTTTTTTTCCTCTGTGATAGATATAAGCTACAATTATTTTCATGGTAATTATTTCTCAAATGTTTATCATGAACAGTGCAATATAAGATTATCATATATTCTATGAAACAATATAATTGCTTTTATGAAGATATGACAAAACGAATTCATCCAGCACTTTTCTTTACCTTTCCATATACCTTCTTTTAATTAACTATAAATTTGGTTTCTGGTTTCCTATATAATGAGAATGTGAAGAGATAGATACAATTAGGTTCCTCTTATAGTGTATCTAATTGATCATTACACAAGGTTCTCACATAGTATTGATAGTCAAATTAAGGGTTTGTACAATCTGAAATGTATGTCATTCAATAGTACCCCATTTCCTGTTTTCTACTGTTCTGTCATCATTAGTGTGGAAGCACAAAGGGATTAGAGAAGACTAGGAATCATATTTTTCCCTTGTTTATTCCATGAATTTCCATGGCCAAGAGTTTACCACCAAGAAGTTGGTCTCTTGGTCTCTATGAGTTTAGTTAGGATAATCTTCAGAAACAACATTCAATCCTATTGCAAGAATTATGTTTAAAAATTTTATATGTATGATATAATCTTCCAGAACTTGGTGTTCAATTGACATGGGATTTGAGATAGAAGAATCATTCCTAAATCACTTCTTTACACGGTCAGACCACTCTTTTTAGAAGAATGATCAAAAAATAAATATAAAACTAGAATAAAATGAGAAAAAAATATGGTATGTAATTTCAAGCTGACCCACTCAAACAAAGTTATTAGCAATTCTAAAAATGGAATGATGAAAAAATAAAAATGGAATGTTGGTTAAAAAAAAGAAATAGACATCAATTACAATCATGTTATACAAAAGTTTAAGCAAAATAAAGCAATTGTTATTATGTACATTTCAAAGTCCAATACTTATAGTTGCTAAATTTAACTTTGGTGACAATGAATTTTTCAAATGCCCAAAATAAGACCTTTAAATAAAAGTAAAGGAAATTTGAGTAACACAAGATTATTCCACAATCATAAGAAACTGAAGAAAGAAATGAAATAGTATATTCTGAAAGACAATCCCAAATGGTGTACCTTACATAATTATGACAATTCAAAAGAGGGACATTGTTGGTATTTTTAATGAATAGATAGGTAGAATATTCAATTTGCAAACTCAACAGAAACTTGAGAAAGGCAAAAAAGTAAATCTATCAGATAAATAAACAATGAAATCCTTTACCCTAGGTTTAGCTATTATTTAAAAGAGTAAAAACTATGGGACCAAAAAAAAAATACAAAAACCAGGAGAGATCAAGGGATAAAAAATTATAAAAGGAGAACATAGGTGGGGGATATAGGTCAGTAGATGATGAACTCCTACCAAGTCCATGGGTAAAAAGTGAGTATATGGTGATGTTTCTCAGGAGTAACTGGGGGTTGTAGAAGGACAGTCACAGACATGTACATCTGCAATAGGAATCATGGACCTCATGATAAATTTAATCTGGAGGTGGAAGAGTTGGTGCATCAGGTAGCTACCTTCTCTATTTTATTTCGTAGTTTTTTTGCAAGGAAATTGGAGTTAAGTGACTTACCCAGGAGTCACACAGCTAGTAAGTGTTAAGTTTTAGTCTGAGGTCAAATTTGAACTCAAGTCCTCCTGATTGCAGGGACAGTACTCTATCCACTGTACTATCGAGCTGCCCTAATGGCTGTCTTCTCTGAAAAAGTTCTACACCTCCATATGCAGCATTTTGGCCATAAAGAAGGGATACTATAACCTTCTTAGATCAATTAGCAGTCAGAAATATGAGATAAACATGCAACCAGAGAAGGGGGAAGGAGGGAATAGCATTGACACATATAATAGAGCATAAAGTAATTTCTTCCACACAACTCTACTTTCTTTCCAACATTGCTTTATTCATGAATTGTGTAAGTGATTCTGTAAATGAATCACAGCAAAGAAGGTATATAACTGAGCAAAATCTATGAAACTCAATATTCTAGCTTTAATACCATGAATATTACAGTGAAATTAAAGAAAGAATAAATGATATAGCCCATGAGTCAGATAATAAAATTTCAGAATAGATTCTCAAGAAAGAGAATTAATAAAGAAAATTATTAGAAGCATGACTAATACCAGCACTTTCTTATTTCAAGTTCAATGCTAGGATAAGATGAGTCATTCATAAATCACTGACCATTTAACAAAGAAGTCTTATTTTGACCTAATGCAGTAAGAATATGAAACAAGGATATAGTGGTACTTAGTTAGCTTCTGTGTTCTCAGCCCCTGTCATACATCTGGATACATCTGAGCAGTAGATTAAAAAAAAAAATGTTGAAATCAGAGGCATTCAAGTCCTAGGGACAGTTTTGTCATAGTACACTTCATATTGGCTTTCTGAGAATGAAAAGGGAAGGAAGCTGAGTCAGGGGAGCTGAGTTAATCTATCTTCCTTTAGATAAAGTTTTGATTGAAGGAAAGAAGTTGCATCAGAGAAATGCTGGTCCTATAACAACAATAAAGCAAAAAATGTATCTTCTTAGGAAAAGATACAAAGAAAAGAAAAATAAACTTAAAAAATTCAAGGTAAGAAGACTCAATGAGAAAAAAATATCAAATTGGATTTATGCCAGGAATGTAAGAAAAGTCCAAGATTAGGAAAACTATTAATAATTATTTATTATTAATACTGTGAATTAATTATCAAGTATATCATATTATATAATTAATAATATTAAAAGCAAAAACACACAAACACACATAATTACATTAATATATTCAGAAAAACCTTTTGAAAAATGAAATACTTATGACTTAAAAAAAACTTTGGCATAGGATTAAGTTTTAAATACAATAAAATTAACATTTTATTCAATGGGGAAACACTGGAAGCTTTTCCAATAAATACATGAATAAAGCAAGGATGTCCCCTTTTCTTTGTTAATATTTAATATAATTTTAGATTCACTAGTGATAACAATAAGACAAATGAAAGAAATTAAATATATAAAGAGATACAAACAGGAGAAAAAACTGTCATTACTTGTTAATGACATGATGTTTAAAAACTCCTATAAATCAGCAAATAATTAGTTGAGAAATTAGTTGTTTCAATAAATACAATAGCATACTAAGTAAAGCCACAAAAATCAATAGCATTTTAAGAAAATCAAGGAAGCAATAATAGAAGGGAAAATCTCATTTAAAATAACTACAAACTCATAAACTATCCATCTGAATCAATCTACTAAAATACAATTTTGTGATAAATCCCACTACAAAATGTTTCTTAAAGAAATAAATATCTAAATAAATAGCAAGATTTTCAGTACTTTTGGCTGGGCAACATTAATTTAATTTTTTAAATGGTCATTCTATCTAAATTAATTTACAAATTTAGCATACCAAAATACTCAAGACATGCTTTACAAAGCCAGATAAAATAATAACAAAATCCATTTAGAGCCACAAAATATTTCTGGTGTCAAGGGAAATAATCATTTGAGGGGAGGGGAAGAACAAAGATCTCAGATGATATTCTAAAGTAATCATCAAAAGAAATTGGGACTCTTTAAAAATAAAAAAAGTAGATCCATGGAACAGAAAAGAAATAGAAATAATTGAGCTATTAATAAATCAATTTACAATAAATTCAAAAACAAATTATCTGTGAACAAACTCTCTATTGACAAGATTTGCTTTGAAAATTGAAAAGCACAATGGCCAAAATTAAATTTAGGAAAATATTTTACCCTACATACAACAATCATTGAAAAATAGATAAATGACTAGAAATTGATCAAAAAAATCAAGGAGAACCAAATTGGATAATCTTCACTTTTGTGATTAAAAGTAAATTCTTAACTAAACATATCATATAACAATTTCAAAAGTGTTTTTCACAAGCTGTCTCACATGTCTGAAATGTATTTCCTCACTTGTGCCTCTCAGTCTCTGTAGAGAGAAGCAACTGGGAGAACAGTAGAGTTCTGGGCCAAGCCAAGAAAACCTAAATTCAAATATGACTTCAGATGCTAGCAGTGTAACTTTGGGTAAGGGACTTAACTTTTATTTGCCTTATTTTCCTTAAGTGTAAAATGGGAATAATAACAGTATCCACTTTTGAGAGTTATTGTGAGTTTCCAAATGTTATGATTTTTTTTTTTAATTTAAGGAATAACATAAGCATTTCTCTAACATAGTATAATAAAAAAGATTGCACATGAAATTGTAAATCTATTATGTACAACTGAATATTCCTTTTAAATATTTAAAAAGGTATAATATAAATTTCCTTTTTCATTTTTTTTCTTCCCACCCTAGAAGTGGCTACTATTAGACACAAATATGTTTGTGTTATTTGTATATTTAATGTGAAATCATTCTATAAATATTTTTATTTTATTAGTTGTTTATATTCAGATAAGCATCTTCTTTCATATATTCTGTGAAGGTAATTTGGGTATTTATAACAGTCAAAATTACTTATTTGCTCAAAGTTGTTCTTAAAACAATATTGCTATGACTCTAATGTTTTCTTGATTATGCTCATATTTATCTTCATTATTTCATACAGGTCTATCACTATCATTATTTCAGACAAACTATATCCAAAGCATAGTAGTATTCCATCACAATCATATACAGTTCAGTCATTCTTCAAATTATAGGCAACTCCTCAATTTCGCATTCTTTGCCACCGCAAAGAGAGCTGCTACAAATATTTTAGAACAGATAACTTCCTTTCCTTTTTCTCTAATAATCTTGGAGAAAAGATATAGTAGTGGTATTGCTAGATTGAAGGGTATAAGCAATTTAATAAACCTTGGACGTAATTCCAAACAGCTCTCTAAAATTGTTGGATCAATTCACAATTCCACCAAAAAGGAATTAGTATCACAATTTCTCCTCATCCCCTCCAACATTTGCTGCTTTCTTTTTCAATCATTTTAGTCAATTTCATAAGAGGAATTCATGAAAAAACAAACACCATGATAAAATGTACCATAATAAAACTAATAACAAGTTCATATATTCTGCTCTTGTTGATGTAAAACATTGCTTTTTGTCTATTTTGTCTTGTTTAAAGACTTACATAAGATGAAGTTTGATCTATTATTATACTCTGGGATTCCTTAGAAAGAAAATATTCTAAAGGCAAAATTTACATTATTTTTATAACCATTTGTTCAAAACATAATCATTTGTTTAACAAATAATGGTTGAAGTTCTGATTAACATACAATTCTGACATATTAAAGAAAAATGTATCTAATGAATTCCTTTATTTCCCTAAACTACACGGTTACTCAACTCTAAGATTAGCATCAATTGTGCATAATGGCTTATAGTCTATATCATTTTTACATCGAAGTATAAGTTTTATCTTAATTGCTTCCTCTAGTCTAAAATTTGGGTGAAAAATCTCTCAGGTGACTTCCAAATCTGGATCTCATTAAATACTTTTTGGTTTGATTGAATCTGATTTGTAAACAAATGACTTTCTCAAAACATGAAGTCATGTAAAATCTCCAACTATCAATCCCTTGTTCTCCTCTGACACCATAAATAAACCTCATTTCCTCTGCAGGATCAGTAAGAAAAGTACCATTTTGAAAAATATCTCTCCAGGCAAAGATATTAGGTAATTGCTACCTGCCGGACTGTATTTGCTTCCATTTAACTTTCTAACGAAAAAAAGTAAACCATGTTTTAAGTCAAGCATTACTTGGAGCTCAGTATTACAAGCAGATCTCTACTATCTTGGCATTTCTACAAGGTCTATTACATAATTTACAATGAAGCAGTCTGTGGTGAGTAGTCTAATCTCTTCTTATGCCATGTAAAATCAGCATTACCTCGTTATGACATTTCAACCATTCTCTGTTGATTAATTCTGACAACATTTCAAGTTTCCTTCCTATCATTTTCCCCTGGCCACATTAAGAGGAACTAAGCATGGGCAACATTAGAGCCTCACTTTCCACTCACTTGCTCATTGTGGAAATGGTGACTATTGTAGTTTCATCATGATTAGGTTGTTTGTGAGTCTGTGGATCATTAGGTTTGATGGGAAGAACTTTAAAGTATTTTCCAAATCTAACATTTTTACAAATTTGTGACTCCATAATTATGTATGGGCTTCATAATAGCATAGAAAAATTTCCTATATTAGGTGCTTTTTTCAATGGCAAAGAAAGCAATGGACAGATTCATTCTTCACTGTTTCACAGAATTGTTTTGAGAAAAGTGATTCCACATAGTATCATTATGAACTTACTTCAAGAGATCTATGCTCTGAATAATGTAAATACTTTTACTACTACAAAAATAAAACTCATCTTGGCCTTTTCATGCTAGAAGAGATTTAGTCATGTCTTCCCACAACTTTATCAGAGAGGACATATTGAACACTATGGTATAATCCTCAAGTACTTTTGTGGAACTATGATAGCACTTCATGTTATGTTAGTCTTTAAATAAGACAAAGTAGACAAAAATTTTACATCAATATGGGATCCATTTGTTATCGCTTTACCTTTGTGACCAGCCAGTTTTCTTTTCTGATCATATTAAGTTCTAATGCCATTTTAAAGTCATAGCTTATGCATGTTGTGCTCCAATCAATTTAACACTCAAGTATCTTTCCATTATCTCTTATTAATCTATAATTTCAATTCTTCTAAGAATATATCAATCTACAATCTTTGGGAGAAGACCAGTGTTAAAGAAGATAAGACTATCACTGTGAGTAACCTGGGATCATTAAAAGTACGGTTTTCTAAATGGAATCCAGCCTATATTGTCTTCTGCCTGTTCAATTCTGGATCTAATTCACTGCCTCTCTGCTTTGTCTGTCTGACATATATGTATCAGTGTTCTCACTTACTGGTCATTCAGTAGTATATTTTAATCTGGGAAATATTCATTTTTTACCTACTTTGTTTTTGTAATATAGATAACTAAGTAAATTTCTTGTGAGTGAGTGAGTCACCCTGCTTCTCTTGGGGAGCATTCTGGAGTCCTGCCAGTAGAGATGTTATTCACAAACAAAAATATCTGAAGAAATTCTTCATGGATAAGGAATCCTTCATCTATTTGGACTTTCCACATAGAAAGAAAAAGAACAAGGATTTATTATATATCTACTATGTGCCAAGTTCTATCCTAAACACTTTATAAATATTATCACATTTAATTCTCACAACTTGTTCATGAGACAAGTATTAATATTACTCTTATTTTATAGGTAAAAAAAAATGAAACAGACAAATGTTAAGGGACTTCTCCAGGGTCTTACATTTGAGTGAGAACAGATTTGAATTCAGGCTTTTCTGATTCCATTGAGGCAGCTAAATAGTTCTGGGGATATAGTGTTGAGCCTAGAAGACCTGAGTTTACATTCAGTCTCAGACATTTACTAGCTCTGACACCCTGAGCAAATCATTTAACCCCTCTTGCCTCTCTCCAAAAGATGAAATCAATCTTAAATGCATGCACTAAAAAGGATCATAGTGTTCACTTGACTTGCAATCAGAAGACTTGAATTAAATTCCTGCATCTTGAGTAATTGCATCAGCATATCAACATACAGTAGCAGCCTATAGATCAATTGATCTAGCTATAAAGTAAAGGGATTACTATTGATGGAGAATGAAAGGCTGGAAACAACCCTGCCTTTAGGCAGAAGGTATTTAATTGTATAGAGAGCAATTATCACAAGTAAGGCTTGGAAAGGCTTCAGATCATGGGGAAGGATGCTACTGTAATTTTTGTCCAAACCTTTATCCAATCTTATATGATTTCTGTGCATTTCACCAATGAGTTAATCCTCTTGAAAAATGGCTGTTATAAGTCTGTCTTTCTTCTCTAGCTCTCTAAGAGTATCACATATTGTGATTTCCTTGGTACCCAATATGGCTTAAGGAAAGAGCAATTCATCAGAATAGTAAATCTGTGATAATAAAATAATAATAATAATAATAATAATAATAATAATAATAATAATAATAATAATCTAGCTATGGCCTAGGCTGTATATTTGTTGATATCAAAAAACATTTATCAAATACTTACCATGTGCCAGATAATTGTGCCAAGTCAAGAAACATGTTTAAGTGCTGTGGATTAGGCACTGTGCTAAGCATTGGAGATACAAAGAAAGGAAAAAAGAACAGTCCCTATTCACAAGGAGCAGGAATATACTAAGGGAGATAACATGTAAACTAGTGTAAACCATATGCATACAGGATAAATTGGAGATTATCAACTGAGAAAAAGCACTATCAAGAAGGAGGATTTGGAAAGGCTTCTAGTAAAAGGTATGATTTTAGCCAGAACTTGAAGGCTAAATAATGAGATGGTGAAAAAGAATGTGAAAATACCGTAGACATAGGGAAATGATAATATACTAGGTACTATATTTAAATGCTGGGAATACAAAGAAAAGGCAAAAATAGTCCTTGCCCACAAAAAGCATATATTCTAAAAGGGAGGCGATGTATATAAATCAAAAAAATTTGAGATAAATATAAAGCAGATAGAAATAGAAACAAAGGCAGAAGAAAGGAAACCTTAAATTCAGCCAAGCATTTTTAAAGTTTTTACTGTCTACCAGATGCTGTATAGAAAGTTGTTGTTGGTCCTTCATTCTCAAAGAGGATCAATGATATCACAAGAGGGATGTCCTGACTTTCAAGTGGATTTAAATGAGACAGAGTTGAAAAAAATCATCAGCTTTATTCTTTTCTCCAGTCATCAGAACACAGTGGCAAGACATATGTCAAAACAACTGCTAATGACCCTTGCTGGAAATACAAGGAAAGGAAAAGAAGCTCTTATTCTAATGGGGAAGAAAAGATATAAATAACTATGGACATGAATAATATAGGCAGTTAGGGGTGCAATGGATAAAGCATTTAGGCCTGAAGTCAAAAAGACTAATTTTCTAGATACTTATTAGCTGTGTGACCCTGGACATGTAAGTCATTTAACTCTGTTTGCCTCAGTTTTCTCATCTATAAAACCAGATGTAGAAGGAAATGGAAAACCAATGCAACATCTGCCAAGAAAACCCCAAATGGGGTCAGTGAGAGTCAAATACAACTGAACATACACAAAATAATAAGCTGAAGGTCATCTTAGAGGAGAGGTATATAGTCAAGAAAGGCCTTTTGAAGAAGGAAACCTTTGAACTGAACCTTAATAGAAGTCAGAGAAGATAGAATATAAAAATGGAGACAAAAAGCATTTAAGGCATTGGAAACAGCCAATGAAAATGCAGAATCAGGAGATGAAGTGATATTTGCAAGGAGCTATTGGATCATAAAATACATGAAGGAGAGTAAATATCACAAGATGGAAGAGGAAAGAAGGAACCCTGTTAGAAAGGGCTTTAAATAACAAATGGAAGGACTTTATAAGTTGGTCCTAAAAGTAAAGGGGGCCACTGAATAGGAAGGTGGAATGGTCAGATCCAACTTTAAGAAAATCACTTTAGCAGCTGATTAAAGTTGGGAGAGACTGGAAACAGGAAAGGTAAAAAGCTACTTCAAAAGTCTAGGTAAAAGATGATTGTGTGCATGGAAGAAAAGGGACATATTTAAGACAGTTTGCAAAGTTATATATGACAAGATTTGATAACAAATTGGATATTGGGAGGTAAGTGAAAAGTTTAGGAAGGCATTAAGATTGAGGGCCTAGGTGACTGGGAGGATGGTGATTTCCTTAGAAGTAATAGGGAAATTTAGAAGAGGGTAAGGTTTGCTGGATATATAGATCTGGGATGATCTACATAAAGGTAATAGTTGAATAATTCCATGTTTAGAGGAAGAGGAAGATCCAGGTTAGAGATTTAGAGGAACTCTGCAGCTCATGTTTGTGGCAGGGATAAAAATCCAACAAAGAAGCTAAAAAAAAAAAGGAACTGTCAAAAAGGCAGGAGGAAAACCAGAAGAGAATTGTGTTACAAAAATTCAGCTTTGTTAAAGGCTACAAAGAAATCAAGAAGAATGAGATTGAAGAAAAGATAATTAGATTTTTCAATTAAGAGATACCATTAATAACTTTGGAAAGCAAGATTTCAGTTGTTTTTGCTATTGTTTGTTGGTATAATGGGGTTTACTTGATGAGGAAAAGGATCACTTCTTCATGTGAAATAAGAGTGAATGAGGAGATAATAAAATAAATATCTGAGTGTTGTGAGATGAAGGAGAAAGAAAATAGTTTATGCCCTCAAGGAATTAATATTTTATTGAGAGGGACAATTCACACAAATCACAAAACATATGTTACATATAAAATAGAAAGGGGGATCTTTAAGAAATGGCATGCATAAGCAGCTAGAAAAAAACAATTTAAATACCAAGGTGCCACAATAAGGGTCACACAAGATCTGGCTGCCTCCACATTAAAAGATAGAAGGGCCTGGAACCTGATATTCCGTAAGGCAAAAGATCAAGGACTGCAACCAAGAATGAACTACCCAGCTAAGTTTAGCATCTTTTTCCATGGAAGAAGATGGTCATTCAATGAAATAGAGGAATTCTATATGTTTCTAAGAAAAAAACCAGACTTAAACAAAAAATTTGATCTACATCCACAAGACTGAAGAGAAACAGAAAAAGGTACACAGAACTCTTGAGAACTGTAACTCTGTTGTGGGTATATAAAAAGTACTCATGGATAATTTGATTTTACTGATATAAAAGAAAAAAAGGGGGGTGTAGTAAAGGGAAGGAGGTCATTTCAGAAAAAGGGGAAGGAATGATAAAAAGAGGGAAACTACATCCCAGGAAGAGGCATAGAAAATACACCATATCTGAGGGAATTTAGTGAGGGGGAGAATCATTGTGTGAATCTTACTCTCATCAGAAGAGGCTCAAAGAGTAAATAATTGACATATTTGTTTTTCAGAGAATTTTCTCTCACCTCATTAAAAGTGGGGAGAGGAAAAGGGAAAAGGAAAAGGAGAATAAATGAAGGGACTTGGAGGGAGGGGGGAGGGATACTAAAAAAAAGGGAGGGCTGTACGTCACAAGGGGGGTCTGTAAATTAAATATCAGGGAGGGGGATCAGGGAGGTCAAGGGAAAAAGCATAATCTGGGGATAATATGATGGCAGGAAATACAGAATTAGTAATTTTAACTGTAAATGTGAATGGGATGAACGCTCCCATCAAACGGAGACGGATAGCAGATTGGATCAAAAATCAGAACCCTACAATATGTTGTCTGCAGGAAACACACTTAAAGCAGGGAGATACATACAGAGTAAAGGTAAAATGTTAGAACAGAGTCTATTATGCTTCAGGTAAAGCCAAAAAAGCAGGGGTAGCTATCCTTATCTCAGATCAAGCAAAAGCAGAAGTTGATCTAGTTAAAAAAGATAAGGAAGGAAACTATATCCTGCTGAAAGGTAGCATAAATAATGAAGCCATATCAATACTAACCATATGCACCAAGTGGTATAGCATCTAACTTTCTAAAGAAATGGCATGCATAGCTAAACAAACTAGGAAAGGACTGCTCAAAGGTAATGGCATTTGAGCTGAGATTAAAAGAAAAGATTCTAGGAAGATGGCAATGTAGGTTAGAAAATTCCAAGTTCTCCAAATTTCCTCCACAAATAAGAAAAAATAGCACCTCAGGGTAAATATAGAATGGTTAAAAACAAACTAGAATTGGGGCAGAATAATGGTCTTCCTGGGATCATCATAGAAAATCCAAAAAAAGATACTACAATTGCTGGGACTCTGTCTTCCCAGAAATCAGCCAGAGTCAGGATAATCAAAAGTCTTTATTCTTGGTCAGGGGATTAGATCCTAGTAATCAAAAGTCTTTATTCTTGGTCAGGGGATTAGATCCTAGTAATCTCCACACCACCATCTTCTCTCAACCGCCAGGAGAGCGAGTGCCTCAATTTCCTCAATTTCCTCCTCCTACTCCTCCCACACATGTCCCACCAATCAAGTCAGCACAGAACAGCTGGGGAGGGTCAACCTTCAAACAAGTTAATAGAGAACCGTCCAATTGGCAATTAGTCTCATGTGCTCCATTATCCAAGTGCATTTGCTCAGTTCTAGCCCTTTACATACAATGGAAGTGAGCCCAATGTAAAAGGTAAACATTTCCAGGATAATTCCACTGAAATAGCAGTGGGGGAGCCCCAGGATAATCTGTGTTATGGGCTAATCTCAGACCCAACCACAGGAATTTTCACCTTTCAGACTGGAGAGAGATGAGCATCTGAGTCAGGGAAGATTGAGAGACCCTGTGCTAATAAAGGACACCAAACCCAGTTGTGTTGCCCAAGGCCTTGAGTAATAAGGAACAACACACACCTGGCAAAGGCAGAGTGGAGGGGCAGAGATGCTGCTGGCTATGAGCATTTAGAAGAAACAAAAATTCTTGGTCTGGGGTTCCAAGCCAAAGGAGCTGAGTCCACAGGCATCACTCCCCATATCTCAGAACTAGAGGTGATTATATAAAAAATCTGCTATTGAAAAAAAAAATAGGCAAAGGATAAAAAGCATCCAACCATAGAAAATTACTGTAGGAATAGAAAAGAATACTGGAGAAAAAAAAAAGCCTCTCCTATCCCAAAGAGAAATGTCAAATGGTCATCTATACAAAAAGAATTCATAGAAGAATTAAAAAAAAAAGACTTTAAAAATAAAGTGAGAAGGGCCAGCTAAATGATAAAGTGGACAGACACCAGCCTGGAGTCAGGAAGACCTGAGCTCAAATTCTACCTCAGAATTTAATACTTTCTACCTGTGTGACCCTGGGCAAGTCACTTAACCCCAACTGCCTTGCAAAAAATATCAAATGATAGGAATAGAGGAAAAACTTGAAAGAAGAATCCAAGAAAAACAAGAAGATTATGAAAATAAAGTCAATTAAGGAGATTCAGAATCTTAGGAAAGAAAATAATTCCTTGAAAACTGGAATTGGGCAAGAGGAAGCCAGCAAAGTTATAAGAGACCAAGAAATAATAAAACAAAATATAAAGAATGATAAAATAAAAGGGAATGTAAGACATCTTATAAGAAAAACAACTGAATAGGAGAACAGATCAAGAAGAGAAAACATAATAATAGAACTACCTGAAAGCTGTGATAAAAAAGGAATCTTTATATAAGACAAGAAATATTAAAGAAAATTGTCAAGAAGTATTAAAATAAGAGAGGAAAGTAGAAATAGAAAAAAAAAATCTATCAGTCACCACTTGAAAGATATCCCACAAAGAAAACCATAGAGAAACAAATTCTGAAAGCCCCAGCTCAAGAAGAAAATATTAACAGTAAGAAGAAAAAAGACAACTCAAATATGATGGAACCCCAATTAGGATCACACAGGATAGCATCAGTTACATTAAAAGATGACAGATCCTGAAACACTATGTATTGAAGAACAAAAGAAGTAGGGGTAAAGCCAAAAATATCATGCCCAGCAAAGTTAAGCATATCCTGAATGAAAAAATTGGACATTTAATGAATTACCAGAATTTCAGGATTTTGTTGCAAAAAAAGCTTAAAGAATGAAAATTTGACAGATAAGATTCAAGAAAAATATAAGATAAGCATCAAAGATTAATTATAAGGGACTCATTAAAGACAAAATGTTTTATACGTGAAAATGTAAACCATGTATTTAAGATTGTCATTAGTAATTGAGTAGTTCTAAATAAAGACCAGGATAGAGCTGAATATGACATGATTCTAGAAAGCAAAACCACATAGAAAACAATAAAAAGAGCAATTATATAATATGAATGAGGTGTGAGAGAAAGAACTGACACATGGAAATTAGATGGGGGAAGAGGAAAGATAGTCCTGGAATCCTACTCTCGTTAGGAAGGAGGTAAAATATTTAACATGTGTAGGACTACCTGGCGTCTAGGGGAGTGGGTGGAAGCAAGGAGGGGAAAAGTTGAAACAGAAGTTTTTGCAAGGGCCAATGTTGAAAAATTACCCATGCATATGTTTTGTATATAAAAAAACTATAATAAAAAAGGAATGAGGTAAAAAGGGAATAATATATAGATATGAAAAAGAATATAAAAGTCTTCTAAATTTATAGAAAAATATTAGGAGTAGGAAATGGGATAAGAGGGTTATGTAGATTAACAAGGCTGAAATAAAGTATGTAGATTAACAGGACTAGGATAAAGAAGGTGGGAGAAGGGGGGAAGGAAAGGATCCATGAAGGAGGGATTAGGTTAAGCAAGAGAATAAAAGTCTTCTGTAGTCTTAAGTAAGTAAGAAAATGAAGGAATAGGATGGGGGATATAGAAGACTATATAGATTAATAGGAATGGGATAAAGGGTACAGATTAATGAGAATAGGATAAGGGTGAGGGAAAGGATAAAAATCTGGGTTGAGGAAAGAGGGGTAGGTTAAGTAATGGGAGACCAAAGTAGCAGGTAGAATCTGAGAAGTCAGGAGAAATAGGAAATAAGAAATATGCACATATAATAATAAAAGTTAGGTATAGAATTTATTAGGTAAAAAAAAAAGCAGGGGTTACAATCATGATTTCAAAATTAAAATTAAATTAGATTTAATGAAGAAAATAGGGAAATTTCTCAGCCACATTAATCAATATTGTCTTAAACTATTCAAAATAACAAGAAACATAAAATCAGAATATTGCTGTAATGGATGTTATCCACCTTCAGAGAAACAGAGGACAAACAGTCTTACATAGATTTATGTGAATGTTATATGCATATTCATATATATGATTATAAAATTCTAAATATATGTATGCAGATGTAAGTGCATATGTCTATGTATATAAATATATCCCACTTAATTGTAGCCTTAATTGTTGAAGGGAAAGGGGATGAGGGAAAAAGAATAAATTAAAAAGTGTACAGCATTTAAGAATAAAAAAAAAAAAAAACTTATAAGGAAGCAAAGAAAAGATGGATAGCCCTAAACACAATATGCAGAATATATAGGCTTTCTTGAAATGAAAATTTATTGCTTTATATTCTGAATCCTCTCATGTTAAGCTGCAAACATAGCAGGGTTTTTTCCTTCTTTTATATTTTGTATTTAAATTTTAAATAAATTAATTTTGAAAGAGAAGCTACAGATTCTGAGTTTTAGAGGTTGGAAGTGGAAACATTGTAGACATGGAGAACAGTCAATGCAAAAGTGTGGGGAGAAGAGATGGTATACTATATGCAAGGAACAGCAATAGGACAATATAGCTGACTAATAGAGTACATATATAGATGGGAGTAAAATGTCAGATTGGGAAGGTCAGAACTAACCAGGTTGTAAAGAGATTTAAATGCCAAATGGCTATATCTATGAAGACAAAAATTATTTCAGTCACTTGGGATCTGTAGACTTATGGGTCCACTGGAGAGATTTCAGGGGGCTCAAGAACAAGGATGGAAAAATTGCATTGTTTAAAGTCTATTTTTACTTTTTAAAAGTTGTTTTAATATTTTTTTTTCCCCAGTTACATGTAAAACAATTTTTTCCATTTGTTTTTAAAATTTTGAGTTCCAGATTCTCTCCCTTTCTTCTTCCCAACCATTGAGCAGGTACATGTAAAGTTGTGCAAAACATTTTCATGAAAGTCATGTAGCAAAAGGAAACATAGCTCTCCCCATTCCCTCCCAAAAAAAATCCTCAAGAAAAAAAAAGGAAGTAAAACAAATGTACGCTTTAATCTTTATTCAGACACAATGAGTTCTTTCTCTGGGTATGGGCAGCATTTTTCATCATAGTCCTTCAGAGTAATTTTGGTTCATTGTATTGAAGAGAATAGCAAAGTCATTCACAGCTGGTCATCCTACAATATTGCTATTTCTTTGTACACAGTATATTTCAACTTTGCTTGAGCTCATGGAGGATACTGCAGGTTTATTGGTAGCATCCTGCTCGTTGTTTTTATAGAACAACAATATTCCATCATAATCACATACCACAATTTATTCAGTCATTCCACAGTTGATGGACATCCTCTCAATTTTTGAGAAAAGATCTGCTTAAAATATTTTTATACATATGGGTAATTTTCCTTTTTTATTCATCTCTTTTGGGATTCATACTTAGTAGTAGTAAGTCTATTTCAATAAATTGATTTCCTTTGTAATGCTATACATTTTATTTTACAAATTTAAAAACATTCCAAAAAGAGTCCATGGGCTTCCCCAAATTGTCAGAGGGGTCCATGACACATAAAAAAGTTTAAGAATAACCCTCACTTTAAGGCCAAATTTCAAAAACCCAAAGGGCTACCTAGTTGCCTCATTTAAAATAGAGATGATTAACCTATTCCTCAAATGAGGTAATGGATGTGAACACACCAGAAAACCATAAAGTTTTATGGATGTGACTTGTTATTGCGGTTGTTATCATCATGGTTACATCAGTTAGGGTCCCTTAGGGCTTTTGACATTAAGGTAAGAGTGAGACTGTCCTTTAGTGCTCCTTTCAGAATATATGTGTTGATGGAAGGTGCCAGACACAAAATTTGGAGGCTGGAATTCTAAATCTACAGCTTTTTTTGTGGATCAGTCATTTTTAAGTTGTGCCTGACTGTTCATGATCCCATTTGGGTTTTTCTTGGCAAAGATACTACAGTGGTTTGCCATGTCCTCCAGTTCATTTTATAGTTGAGGAAACTGAGGCAAAAAATAACTTGCCCAGCCTTACACTATTGGTGTCTGACACCAGATTTGAACTAGAAGGATGAGTTCTCTACTTCAAGCCCTGTGCTCCATCCACTGTACAACCTAATCACCCCATACTATAAGCTCACCTCCTCAGAAAAGTCTCTTTCTGAGTATTTCAGTTCTTCAGCCAGGTATTAAAATGGTTAAAGTGCTAAGTCTGGAGTTCATATCCATCCTCAGACACTAGTTGGGTTACCCTGAACAAGTTACTGAGTCAGTTTTCTCATATGTAAAATGGGGATTAAAAATAATATCTGCCTTCCAGGATTTTTGTGAAGATCAAATGAGATAATATTTTAAAGCACCTAACATAGTGCCAAGTCCATAGTAAGTGCTTAATATATGCTTGTTTCCTTCCTTATTTATAAAAATGACAGAGATAAATTAAGTGATCTCAAAAGTGTCTCACAGATCTGAAATTGTCTATAAGTTCCTCAAGGAAAGAAACTGTTTAATTTTTACCTATGTTTCTTCAGCATCTAGCACAGTGCTTAGAACAGTAAATGTTTAATAAAAAGCTTTTTTAATTGATGAAATTGTTATCTAGAACATACTAATAAATCACTTCTAAACTAAGCTTTTAATATTCCCTTAAATTAGATGGTTCTTCAACTATTGCCCCAAAAAAAGTATAAAAGGGGAAATTGAGGAATGAAAAGAGAAACTTGGCCATGTTTATAGATATAGAAGTCTGTGTCCATTCAGAAGTATTTTTAATATTCAAGTTCAATGATTGGAATAATTTTTTTATTTCCCCTAATACCAGTACAGAACTCTGTACACAAGCTTTTAATAATAATCGATGTTTAACCTTTGACCTAGAAGTACTATTATTAATTCTATAACCAAAGAGATTTTAAAAAGGGGAAAGTGCTCATATAGAGAAAAATGGTTATAGCAGTTCTTTTTGTAGTAGCAAAGAATTAGAAATTGAAAGAGTTACCCATAAATTTGACATTAGTTAAACAAGTTATGGTATCTAAATTCTATTGAGATTTCATTAAAAATGATGAAAGAAATGGTTTCAGAAAAACCTGGGAAGACTTTTATGAACTGATAGAAAGTGAAGTGAGCAAAACAAGAACAATTTATAAAATAACAATATTGTAATGACAAACAACTTTGAAAGACTTAGGAATGGATGAATACAATGATAATTCCAAAGGATTTATAATGAAATATGCCATATATCTCCAGAAAAGGAGGTGATGAAATCACTGTGCATATTAAATCATGTTTTCTTTTCTTTCTTTCTTTTTCTAGACATAGCTAATAGAAGAAAATTGTTTTGCTTGGCCATATATATGTTTGTAGTGAGTTTTGTTTTTCTTGCCTTCTCATTAGGTAGAGTACTAGGGATGGGAAGAAGAAAATTCAGAACCAAAAATAAAATAAAATTTAATTTTTTAAATGAGTGATGGTTGAATGAAACATCCCTTCCAAATAATTTAATCATCATGACCAGGGAGTCCAAAGTCACAATATAATTTGGAAATTAGGCACCATGGAGAATAAAATAAAGAGCTTTGACATCACTATAAAACCCTTGCAGTCTTCCTTGATCTTTTGTTGTCAGGGTCCATTTAACCTGTCACAACTTCAGTAAATAAGACCTTTTGGATTCATTACTCCCCTAAAGCTTTTTATGTTGAAATGACTGAATAAAACAAAACTATCAACAGAAGAATCTGTATCAGAGAAGAACAAATTAAGATGTTCAAACACAAAAGAAAGTATATCCTTTAATTTTTTTCATGAGTTCCTTTGATATCAATATTTTGTTCTTCCAAATGAATTTTGTTATTCTTTTTTTTTTAATTCAATGAAGTAATTTTTGATAATTCAATTGGGATAACATGATGAAAAAGAATATCATCCTGTACATAATAATATTGCAGTTTCATGTGCAATCATCTTGTTATTCTAAAATGTTATAGAAATACTCATTTTATAAATTTAAAATAAGATAAGATTTTTAAAAATTTAAAGAGAGTAGAATGGAAAAGATAGAAAATAGTAACTCTAAGAAGAAAATTCTATAATGGAATAAGCATTTATTTTGTGACTACTATGTGCAAGCATCATACCAGGCACTGGGCATATAAAAACACAAATGTAATTAACTTTTCCCCCAAGGAATTATATTCTACATGAAATTTTCTCTGTATTAAAACCATGTGGACACAAAATAGAGACAATCCCTAACTAAATTTCCCCTCAAGTCTATTAGTGAAATATGAGTTTCTTTTTTGGCTTTCATTTAAAGTTTTATAGAAATATTTTAGGGACTGCACCAGAGAAGGAGTGAGCATCGGTTTCTCAGGAATCTCATCATCTGTTCATCAGAGCCAGTCTCTCCAGCACGCTTCCAGTGCATAGCTAGCATAGGCCAGCTTCAGGAAAGAAGTAACACCCTTGGTCCCTTCCCAACACTGCCTTCATTCACCAGTTGAATGAGCCCCGCAACCTATCTCTATGCCATTTAAATATTTGCCATTACCACATTTTATTATAATGAAGTCTTTCTGGACTGCATTTTTAACCTCCTCTGTATTCTGATGTAAGCAATCTAGTCAATTTATTCTGACTTCTTTCAAAAAGCTTCTAGCCTAAGTGGTGCAAATTGAGTAATTCATCTGATCTCATAGTGCCATGGGCCTGGGTAATGCCATGTCAATTTCAGTTCGATTAACACTGAATGGAGGAGAGCGTTCTGCTGTGGATACTTGGCAATGTAACCATAAACAGAGGAGCTAATCTTTCAATAATGCAAGTTTAAGAAAACAAGAGGTGACTGGTACTCTGTTGTAATGAAATTATGCGTGCACAGCAGTTTCAAGGGGATTTTTCCCCCCTTGGAGATCTGAGAGACCCAGACTGCCTCTGCCCAATGAAAGTAATTGAGTGGATGATTTCACTTGTTTCTTCTTGGGTCTGGATTAGGTCGTTGCCATCTGCTTAGTGTACTGAATACCTCAGAGGGAAGAGGACTGTTTTCTCATGTCATTTATGTCACGGCTACGTTGTCACTTGCCACCTTCGAGTAAAATCACTAAGTCACGGGGCTCAAAGGACTCAGCCTCAGTCTGGCCAGGGTTTCCATAGTACAAGGAGGAACAAAGCCAGCCAAGTACTTTCCTCCAAATTACTCAGACACTTTAGACAAAATTTTTAATTGACTCAACTCTACCCACTATGGATACCTGCCCTCAGCACACTTTGGAAAACTGAAACAAAAGAACAGAAACAGGAGAAAAGTCTCTGAGTAAACCCTCTGGGATGTAGAATGGTTCTCATGGAAGAAAAAAAATTGACTCATAGTTTTACCGCTTTTGAATTTGAATACCATTACCATCTCATTTTTCTCCCTAATCTAAATGAAAAAACTAAAAAAGAAACATCCAGAATTGTTTCAAGGAGTTATTTTAGTGTTTCTGAAGAACATTGTTGCCCAGCCAAGTCAACAGTTCATAAGGGAAACTGTTACCTTGAGATATTTTTTCATGAATTGAGTAGGGACCATAGTTAAGAATACATTGTCTTGTGAATAAAGAGTTGAAACAAGAAGTACTATCCATACCTGTCTTTTCATCATCTTTTTCTTGGGATCTATCTTTCATACACTAGATAGAAAATAATTATGTATATACCCAGGAGCTCCTGGGATTCTTCAAAAAGACAAAGTGCTATCCCACTCTGTTCTTTTGCTCTGGTTGTTCCACATACCTGAAATGCAGTCTTGCCACTTCTGATTCTTGAAATCCATCCCTAGTTTCTTTTAAGGCTCAACTCAAATGCCATCCCTACAGGAAGCTTTTCCTAAACCCATTATTGTTAGTACTTATTCCTTCCTCCTCAAGCTGCCATTTTTATACATATCTCTTTACAAGTTGCCTTTCCCCCTTTTAAAAAAAATTGCTACTTATAAGATTTGTTTCATGTACTTTACCTATTATCTATTTACAATGCCTGAGAGATGATGCTTATAAATACTTAGTGAGGGATTCCATTTACTTTGCTTCCCTAGCACAGTGCCTAGTACATAACAGGTGCTTAATAAATGCTAGTTGAATTTGGACTGGATTGGAATAAAATCCTCGAGACAGCTGCTAGGTGCAGTGTCAGAGATGGATAGGACTGGAAATAAAGCTAGGATACATACAAAATGCTAGCAAAAAAGTTAAGAAATCTAAATTCTAATTTTAGCTTTAAACTTTTACAATTAGTTTTGTGACCTTTGATAAATCACTTAATCTACACTTTCCCTCTCACCCACTCCTATTATGAAAAGCTAATCTTCTCAAGCTATACTAGACATTTTTCTAGCTTTATTGGACCTGACAGAATTCACTACCATGACATATCTTGCTAGAATCTAGGGCCATATATATTTCCAAATGAAGTGTCGTGTAAAAGTGTAGTAGGGGAGAAGTGAACAGGTAAGTGACCATTCAAGAAATTATTATAGCACTTAATTTCGCATTCTTCCTTGCCTTCACCAGGAAACATCAAGTAGTCTCTAGAGAACAAAGTATGTATTCATTTATTTATTCACTCAACATCATTTATAAAGTACTTCTTATTTGTATACTATACTAAGACATTGGTGATATAAAGATAATTAAAACATAATTACTGCCCTCAAGGAGTTTACAACTCATTAGAGAAGTTTTTAACTTGTGTCCCCTCCTTACACATAAATACACATATATACACTCTATGGATAAATTTCAAGGAATCTACAAACCTGGATGGGAAAAAATTACAACTTTATTTTAATTAATGTTCTTTTCCTTTTGTAATTCCATGTATTTTATATATCTTAAAACATTCTGAGGATTCCATAGGTTCTATCAAATAGATCCCGGGAGAAAAAAAAAGGCAAAAACTCCAGTATTAGAATAAGATATGCATATAAATATCTAAGGTTTTGTTGTGTGTATATTCCACGTAGATTATATACGTTGACTTGGATTGTCTAAATGTGGTTCAAAGAAAAGGTGATTCTCTCTCTTCTGTCTCTCTCCATCTGCCTCTCTCTATTTGCCTCTCTCTCTCTCTCTCTCTCTCTCTCTCTCTCTCTCTCTCTCTCTCTCTCTCTCTCTCTCTCCTCTCTCTCTCTCTCTCTCTCCTCTCTCTCTCTCTCTCTCTCTCTCTCTCTCTCTCTCTCTCTCTCCTCTCTCTCTCTCTCTCTCTCTCTCTCTCTCTCTCTCTCTCTCTCTCTCTCTCTCTTTATTTCTATTTCTATCTCTCTCATATTTGGCCTAACCCTTTTCACCCTAAACAGATTCATGCCTAAAGAGGTTACTTGCTCAACTATTCTCAGAGAGGGGTTACTGAACTAAAATTAAATCTACTCTTTTAAATATTACTAGTCTGGAGGAGATTATTTTTAGTTTCAATCTGATTTCCTGGTTGCTGTCTATTAAATGAGAAATTCATATTTCAGTGATATCCATCTTTTTGTGAACCCATTTGGAGTTTTCTTGAAGATACTACAATAGTTTGGCAGTTAGGAAAGGAGTAACTTAAGTTTTACTTCCTAAATGCATAGAAGATGATCACAAATAATTAATTCTAAATAAACTCATTTATCCAAGCAAATCAAAATCAGATACATTATATGTATTGGGATACATCAGAAAAGATACAGAATGAAATTATTTCTCTCACTAAAAGTGAGACAAAAGTTCAAATAATAATTCCTAACCTCTTCTAAGGGAAAATTCCCTAAAATATTTAGAGATAAAACCTATAAATCAGAGAAACTGTCCTGGTTGATGGGAAGGGGGAGCTTTCTTTATACCTCTGTCTTCCAAATCTACTCTCTTTTACGCTGGATTTCTTTCCAAAAAGGATCCACATGTATGCTCTCTCAAACAAACAAAAAATCTTCTCCTAAAAAATTCATCGCTCATATGGGAATACTGGTTATCATCATCTTCCCTATCAATTAAAAGAGCTATGCAAATAAGACAGCTTGAGCCTTGGTTTACAGATATAATTTTATATATATATATATATATATACGTATATATATATATACGTATGTATATATATATATATATATGTATATATAAATTGAGGCATACTTTGAAAATTCCCAAGAATCAATATAGATCTTAAAATGCTTTAATAATTCTAGTAATAAAAATTATAATAGCAGCTGGCACTTAATAATAACAATAATATTCACAGCTAGATGGTACAGTGGATAACACATAGGATTTGAATTCAGGAAGAATTCAAATCCTATCTTAGACACTAGCTGTGTGATCCTGAGTATGTCAATCCACTTATACTTCAGTTTCCTCATCTGTAAAATGGGGATCATAATAACAAGTTTTCCCTTTCCCCTATATCTGTCATACAATTCTTTCTTCATTTCTACCTCTTAGAATGTCTATGCCTGACACATACTAAATTTGTTTCTGCTGTTAACTGAATCACTGATTTAATTCAGAGATCCTAGCAGAGTTTGCCCTTTAAGTGATCACCATTTTATTCAGAATGGTCTTACCAACCATGATCTCTAAATAGTTGAGATAATAATTTGCCAATGGTTTAACTCTTTCTATAATAAAGTCATTGCTTAGATAAGCTACTTCCAGATAAGCAACATTTAACATGCTTATTTCTGCACAGTGGGAGTGGGAGAAAGAAACTCTTAAGCCTTTCTATGAAGATTGTTTTAAAATACAAATCCCTACTAAGTATAGTAATACACATCTATAACCCTGATGCCAGGAGACTAATGCTGATTGCTTGAGTTTGGGAGTTCTGAGCTGTAGTAAGGATAAATTTGATCAGGAATTTATCAGTGTTGAGCTCATATACCAAAGAGATCTTAAAAAAGGGAAAGGGACCTCTATGTGCAAAAATTTTTGTGATAGCTCTTTTCATAGTGGCTAGAAACTGGAAATTGAATGTATGCCCATCAATTGGAGAGTGGCTGAATAAGTTGTGTATATGAATGTTATATAATATTATTGTTCTGTAAGAAATGACCAGCAGGATGATTTCAGAAAGGCCTGGAGAGACTTTGAACTGATGCTGAGTGAAATGAGCAGAACCAGGAGATCATTGTATACTTCAACAACAATACTATATGATGATCAATTCTGATGGATATGGCCCTCTTCAACAATGAGATGAACCAAATCAGTTCCATTTGTTCAATAATGAAGAGAACCAGCTACACCCAGCGAAAGAACTCTGGGAAATGAGTGTGAACCCAACCTAGTATTTCCACTCCTTCTGTTTTTGTCCACTTGCATTTTTTATTTCCTTCTCAGGTTAATTTTACTTTATTTCTAAGTCCTATTTTTCTTGTGCAGCAAAATAAGTGTGTGGATATGTACACATATATTGTATACTTTAACATAAAAAAAGAACTTATCATCTGGCCCCACTATGGTGAACCTGTAGTCGATGTTGGAGGAGGGGAGGTTACCAATCTGACAAAAGATGAATGAGGAGTCTAGGTTGAAAAAATGAAATAGAATAAAGTTTCCATGCTGGTTAATATTGAAATTTAATTTCCAACTGGCTGCTGTTGATTCCAGCTTAGTCAAGATAGAGAAAATAAGGAGACCTAGGTAAAAGAGAAGGAAGGAGACTGTCAGGATCTTGTTGGGAGAGGGAGAAGGAAATCCAATCAAGAAGAAAAGAGGAAAAAAAATAAAGAAAAAAAGAAGAGGAAAAGAAAGAAAATATAATCTCTTCCCATTGGAAATAACAGATAAGGGAAACCAGACATTCTAAGAAATAGAAGTGAAGAAAGAATTGAATGACAGGTATAGGGGAAGCAGAACTAGAATGTAATGTCAAAGACAGACATGGAATGCCTTTGCACAAAGAATTAATTTCTCACCAAAGGAGTAACTATCCAAAAGCCTTTCTTCTTCTTATCACTAAAATGAGATTTATAGTACATCCCTCTCTGCTAAAATCCTGATTTGATGTTTCATTGTGAACATGGAAGTGACCCTGGCTCCTTGAAAGAAATGCAAACAAAAGCCAGCTGATCCTATCAAGTTGGACTCCATACATATTGTCCAAGTAAGGCTTCAGAGATATTAAATTTAGCTATAAAATGTTCATTTATTTTGGTCACTGAAAATTGGGTAGACATCTGCTAAGGCCTGGAGTCTGCATGTGTTTAAGTGATATCCACACAAGGAAAATTAGGGAATCTTCTCTTTTAGAGAGAGTTCTGAGCGCCATGTAATAGCTTTCATTTGGTGCCTTAAGGTTTGTAAATACTTCAAACATGTTCTTTTATCTGCACAAGAATCCTGGTATGTAGGCTATTATTATTTCCATTTTTCATATGAGGAAACTGAGGCCCAAAACTATAAAATGACCTGCCCAAATGGTAAGTGTTTAGATGAAGCAGGATTGGAATGCAGGCCTTCTCATTATAAATCCAGTGCTCTATCCACTGGGGTACCAATTATCTTATTAATAATATCAGTAAAAAAGAGTTCTATGGGAATAAATTCTCCCTTCTCTCCATATCTTATAATTTCATTATATCACTCTCTCTTTAAGGACAGGAATTGTATCTTTATTTCAACCTTGAACCCCACGCACCTAGAACACTGCCTTAAAATATTAGAGAGAGGAAGAAACTTTGACACTTGTGCAGTGAATTTGTGAGAATCTTTTTTTTAAGAATGTTAAAAATAACATAAATTAAAGAATGGTAATAATAAAATAAATAATATTTAAAATAACATAAATTAAAGAATGTAATCATTCATTCATTTATCCATTCAAGAAGCTTTCTTTTGAGTTCTCATTTTATAGTCATTGTTTAGGTTCTGGGAAAGGAAGAAAGATAATAATTCACTAGAATGAGAACCTCTCATATCAACCAGATTAAAAAAAAAAATTAACAATTTCCTGAATCAAAATTTCCTGAGCTTTTCTCTGAATTGAAGTCTTTCTTGTCTATAAAAAATCTGTCCATTGTTATGATTTGGCTGAGATTAGAGCAAGAAGAAAAGGAAATACACATTTATTAAGAATCTACTATGTATCAGGGACTGTGCTAAGCACTATACAGATATTATCAGTTGATCTTCCTATTATGATCCCTATTTGACACTTTAGGCTATGTGATTTGTCCATAGTCCATAGTCCATATTCCATAGTCATACAGCTAAGAAGTATCTGAAGCTGGAATAGAACTCAGGTATTACCTTATTTCAGACCCAATGCTCTAACCACTGTCCTACCTAGATCCCAAAGAATACCACAGTAATTACTGATATTACTGATAAACTAAAGAGAAATGGAGAGACACATGGTGAATAGACATTCAGTACATTATCAATGAAGAATTTGCATCGATGTGTTTTCAGGCTACATGTATCTATTCATATAGCAAGAGTAAGAAAGAACAAATAGACAGATCACCTGCTCCACTGATACCCAATGTCAAGAGATAAGGAGGAAGGCTTTAATGTATTGGAGTTAATCTCCATGGCAGTTTCTAGGAAGACATGTACAAGAGTAGAACAGGACCAAAGTAGAACTGCACCAGTTGGAGGCAGTTTTCACATCAATGTGATCACAGGTCTATTGTAGTATTCCAGAATAATTCAGCAATAAGATAAATATTTATTTCCAAAATCTTTCCTGGAAAGACCATGAAATAAGAGGCCTAGAAGAAAGGGTAAAGGTATGTGAAGAGAGAGAAAAGAAGGAATCTGGTTCACATAGGAACATGGTCTTTCATCTCACCTAAATCACTGATTTGTGGGAACAAAAGCACTTCTTCCATGCCTTTCTCCATGAAAACTCAACTCCCCACCACTGTAAGAAGTATGCATTTCCCCAGTTTTATCTGTCAATACCAATCCCCTGCCCAGCAGGGACTGACTTGTATGGACTCCATTTGGAATGGTAATGAAGTTCAAAAGGTTAATCAAGTTATTACCATTTTAAAAGAAGGGAAATTTTCTTTCCCAGATGGCTTAACAGGTGACTCCTATAAATTACACAGTACATTACAGCGGGCATCCGCTAGCCCTGTTAGAGTAGGGAGTCTGTCAACGTTTCCATTATAAAGCCCTATTTTCAGAGTTTATAACTCAGCTATAAAAACCTGCTCCAAGCGGGATCTTGGCTTTCTAGTCAAGTTCTCAGCTCAGCAGAAAACTTTTTTTTTTTGGGTGCAAATTTGAAAAATAATTTCTGTAGCCATTTCTGAGTTAAAGTCAGACTTTTACTTGGGGGAAACTTTCAATCACAACAAATTAAGCCCCAAGTTATAAACCAAACACTCTAAATAACCTAATGATTACTGACATTTTTGTTAACAAAACAAATCAAGAAATACTGTAAAGTGTTTCTCCTGTTTCCTGGGGAGGTTCTGAAATTAAATGACAGGAAATCAGGTCTTGTCTGGGGAACACCTTCCTTTGTTCCTGGTCACTTAATGCCTCCCAGCAGCCCCTAAAGTTGAAAGCATTGGGTCCTCTCTTACTTTACCTACTTATCCTGCAAGCTTTTAGAACATGCACCAATGAAGCACCTTCCAGATGGCTAATAGGAGTGGGTGTGTGAGCGCCTACGTGTGTGTTTACAGGCCACCGGAGTGGAGGAGAGACAAATACAAAAAATGAAGTGACAGAGAAGGTGTGCGAGAGTGACGGGCGGAGGACATCTGTTCCAAGTTTGGTCAGTCACAGCCTGGGGAGTTTTTATGACCCTGTTCAGGGCTGTGGCACAGACTAAACAAAGTTTCCTTTACTTTCACCATGACATCCTCAAAGACTAGGGCCGGAGGGTGGGGAAACCTAGAGAAAGCAGCCAATTCTGCTCCAACCCAGAGTCAGTGGAAGTTCACTTTGAAAATTGTGTTGGAGCATCTGGAGGCTGGGGGGGTTAATTCATTTTCTTCACCATCTACCCCCAAGATTTGGGGATGTAACTCTATTGGAACATCTCAACAAATGTCAGGGGGATGAAGAAGACTAGATAGATCATAGTATAACTGAGATGGTTTTCTCCCATGCTGCAGTCCAAGATGGGCTCATCTCCATTCAGGAGAATTCACAGAAACATTGGAGTCCAACACAGAGTTTAATGTTTCTCCTGGTCTGACAGCATCCTTTGCTATATCCTGATATATCAAGAGGCAGTGTGGTATATATAGTGGATAAGACTTAGAAACAAGACCAGAGTTAAAATCCCACTTTACTATAACTGTGATTCTAGGTAAGTCATTTTAACATCTCAGGTGTAAAATGAGGGAGTTGAATTCCATGGTCTCTAAGGTCTCTTCCAGCTCTAAATCTATAATCTTCACTTGAAGAGGACCAAGAAGAATGGAAAGAAAAAGGATAATTCATCTCCTCCTTTCAGCTATGAATGCACCTTCTGCACAGAAACCAAACTGCGGCTGTTGGATTTTTCAGGGGAAAAGATTTTGGCTTGAGAAGTGTTCCAATTGAAGGTGCTAAGATTTATCTACTGAGCTCACCCTGGGCACATCTGTTGAAGAGCCTCACTCACACATCCCATGCTCCCGGTCAATTGACTTCTCATATGTTTTTCATATTTTTTTGTTAACATACTCACTCATTAGCAAAGGTATTTGGATCAGAGTGAGACTGTGCCCCTTTACAACTCATCTTTTCCTCCTCCCAAGTCATGTAGAAAAGTCATAACATTTGAATTTGTGATATACATCACCATCATTTCCATAGCAATAGAAACAGTGGCCATGATGAAAACAGACTCAGACATCTAAATGAGTAGTTGTTGGAAAGAACTGCAAGAGGTCAGTTCCCTATAATAAAGAAAAGAGCTCATACCTCTATAAGAAATTGAGGTTTACAAAGCATTTGACATGTAGTATCTTAAATGACCCTACCACAAATAAATAGATACCTTAAAAAGCCAAAACTAGAAACATTGGTACCTAGGGAAAACAATACATATAGGTATTTAATTCAATTTTTAAAATTCAGTTGGAGGAGGATATACCTAGGGACATAATGGGGAGAGGAGAGAGTCAGGGGGAGAAAAAAGGACTGATCAGCACAAAGAAGAGTTTACCAGGGGTGCAGTTCATCTAAAGTGGGGCTGCCCCACCATATAGTAGATTCCTGTTTGAACTAATCATTCTTAGCAACTAGGTGTTAAGCTCAATTATTGTTGAAAGAATTTACTGTTGAAAAACCTGTTCCAAGATCTTCTAAATATTGATGCCCTGGAGCAAAGTCCTAATCAGCCAATCCTAGTTATGACTCTGAATAAGAAATGTGATTTTTACATCTTATTAAAAATAGGACCAGATGGGCTCTCTGATAGTCCACTCAAATGTCCTGGAATTCTTTCTTACAACATTTTCCCTCACCCAATCCATTTTGGAAGAGGAACAAATCACCAGTATCTTCCTGAAAATAATTATATTTTGGACAACTCTTTTCACCACTGTTTTTTTTTTCCCCTAACTTAAGTAATGCCAACAGAAGTTTTCATCTTTCCACTAATTTTTGAAGGTCTTCTCTAGACTTTCTTCACATTCTTTAAATCTCTTTTAAAATTCAAGTTCAAATATAGAGAATCTTTTAAAATAAATTTATTACATAATCTAAAAGTTGAAAGGTCTCCTCACTCCAAATCCATTACTCTTTACCATACTATATTACTCTAGGGACTCGATTCCATGTTGATTGATTGTAAAATATATTTTATAAACCTGAAGTACCATCCAAATTATAATTATGGTTCCTGGTCTCAGATTCAGAAATCATATGAAAGACAAGTAAAGCAAGTACTATAGTAGAATTTATTCATCAGAGTTCCTTCCAGCTTTAAATCCTATGGATTTCTAATCTCAGGTTCATTAGCAACAGCTGTACTATACTAGTTTTACTTCTTTTATTATATATTTGTTATATATCAAAGCTATGTTTGTATGTTAATCCTAATGTCACCATTACTATTAGACTTATCCCTTATTACTATTATTAATATTATTAATTACTATTATCCCTTGAAGGTACTGGTCATTTCTTATTTCTCTTTACATGCTCCTCAACATAATGGAGACATTCAATAAATAAATATATATATATATATATACATATATATGTGTATATACATAATATATGTGTGCATATATATATAATATACACATATAGCAGGCATTCAATAAATAGGGAATAAATGAATGAATGAACTTCTAGTCTATGATTATGTTCAAATCATTTTTGGCCACATTTTTACTTGTTGGCTAATTTTATGTATCTATAGCTTGATTGATATAATAGATATGTTTTAAGGAACACACATATATGTGTGTATATACATATATATATATGAACCATAAATAT
Source organism: Sminthopsis crassicaudata (assembly GCF_048593235.1). Classification (NCBI taxonomy): domain Eukaryota; kingdom Metazoa; phylum Chordata; class Mammalia; order Dasyuromorphia; family Dasyuridae; genus Sminthopsis; species Sminthopsis crassicaudata. The sequence continues at coordinate 146,747,572 of NC_133617.1, forward strand.
ATATAAAACATGTCTATATATAACATATATAATAGATATGTTCCTTAAAAGTTGGTATTTTTGCAGAAATTCTGCAAATAAAAGCATAATTTAATTACACTAAGTGGTAGAGATATAAGGGGAAGAGCTTACCACTTAAGGAAATCCAATAATTAATATTTTGTAATATAAATAATCTTTCTTTAGTTTATCTGTTTTAAGTAATGAAATTTTCATATCTAGGGTTTTCTTAAAGCAAGGCACTTGTAATTCATTTTGATATTTGTCTTTATTGAATTCATATCCTGTTTTTGATTAATCACCTCAAACTCATTTCCTTCAGGTTTATGAATGGTCTGCACCAGAGGTGTCACATTGAAAAAGAAACAGGAGCCACAAAACTATACATAAGGATCCCTGCAGGCCAGTGATTGACTTAGTTTTAAAATGTACTATTATCTTTATTTTATTTTGTTAAATATTTCCCAATTATAGTTTAATTTGGTTCAGGCTGCACTTGGGAGTACTGTAGGCTACCTGTTTGACACCTCTGGTCTACACAGTGCCAACTGCATAAATAAACCAAAAAATTTCCATTTTGAGTCTAAACCAGCAGTTCTCAAATTTTTTGGTCTCATGACTAAGTCGTACTCTTTGAAATTAAGGAGCACCAGCACTAATACCATCAGTCCCTAAAGTATTTATATGGATAATATTTATCAATATTTACTATACTTGAAATTGAAACATTTAGTATTATAATGAAAATAGTTTTGACCTTATGGACCCCTGAAAAGATTTCAGAGACCCCAAGGATCCCCAAATACAGTTAGAAAATCTCTGGTCTAAATAGTAGGGCTTATATATCTGCACAATTAAATTACTTAACTTTTGTAGGTTTGGACTCCCTTATTTGTAAAATCAGGGAGCTAGAGTAGATACCTCTAAGGGAATTGGACTAGATATCTCTAAAGTTCCTTCCTGATCCCCTACCTGCTAGTGCCTACCTTCTCATATTATCATGTGTTTACTTGTTATATACTGACATTTAATCTTGATATATTTATGCTGTGTGTATATATACATATGTATATGTATATCTACATATATATATATATATATATATATATATATATATAGAGAGAGAGAGAGAGAGAGAGAGAGAGAGTAGATACTTTTTAAAAATTCCAATCTCTTCATTTTATAGATTATGTAACTGAATTCCTGAAAATGTTTGTTCAAGGTCACACATCCTCTGGCTCCAAATCAAGCACTCTATCACACAGCTTTTCTGTAAATTCTAATATTGACTATTAATGTTTATGATTATTTTTAGTTATCATTCATGTGAAGGCATCCAAAACATAATGTGATTTTCCCAAAACTAACTTTAGGTCTATCATAATTGAGGATTGTCAACAAAGATTAAAAAATGTATGCTGCCACTTTAAATCAAACATTATTCAATTATGGAAGTTTTTTGAAGATTATATAATAAAACATATGTAAAACACTGAAAAACCTTAAGTAACTATAAAAATGGATGCTATTATCATTGTTATTAATTCTGAAAATTCTGATCTCAGATTATATGACTCTGTGTTGTCTCTTGCTTATGTCCTATTGAACTTTGATAACCTAACTTTGCCATTTGCCAAATTTATTGTTAGTGCCCTTGAGTATGTTTGTCAGAAGATTATTATAGAAAGGCCTATTCACTCTTTAATTTGTTCTTTTTCTAGCTTTTTTTAGTTGCACTCCCAATTCATAGATTTCTTTATTTTATTCATGTAACTATTTAGAGATATAAAATTTCCCCTAAGAACTTGCTTTGGCTACATCTCATGGGTTTAAATATGTTATGGAAGAAAATTTTTTTTATTGTTTCTGTGATCTGTTTGACCCATTCATTTATTTAGAATTAAATTATTTAATTTTAATTGGTTTTATTTGGGCTTCCCCTGGCCCTTTAATGAATATTTTTCTTGCATCATGATCTGAAAAGAAAGCATTTACTATTTCTGCCTTTCTGCATTTGATTGTGACATTTTTTGCCCTTGTATATGGCCAATTTTTATGGACATGCCATGCACTGCTAAGAAAAAGCTGTGTTCCTTTCCGTCCCTATTTGATTTGATCCAGAGCTCTATCATGGCTAAGTTTTCTAGGATTTTATTAATCTCCCTAATTTCTTTCTTATTTATTTTGTGGTTAGATTTATCTAACTCTGAAAGGGGAAGGTTGAGGTCCCCCACTAATATGGTTTTGCTGTCTATTTCTTCCTCTAACTGGTTTAATATCTTCTCTAAGAATTTTCATGCTCTTTTATTTGGTGCATATAAATTTAATACTACTTCATTGTTTATGGTAAACGTTAACAAGGTGTAATTTCCTTCCTTATCTTTTTAATTAGATCTATTCTTACTTTTGCTTTATCTAACATCAAAATTCCTCCTCCTGCTTTTTTTTTTTTTAATATTTTTTGCTTCAGCATTTTGCCCTCACTCTGTATATATCTCTCTGTTTCAAATATGTTTCTTGTAAACAATATAGTGTAGGATTTTAAAAAATCTATTCTGCTATTTGGTTCTATTTTATGAGAGAGTTCATCCCATTTACATTCACAGTTATGATTATCAGCTCTGTATTTCCCTCTATCCTATTTTCTCCCCTGTATATTCTTTTATTCTCTCTTTCATTCTGTCCCCTATTAGTAGTGTTTTGTTTCTAATCCACCCCATTCTCTATCTGTCCTCCCTTCTATGCAGTCCCTTCCTTTTTCTTTCCCTTTTCTCCACCTATTTCTCTATAGGATAAGATAAATTTCTATACTCAACCAATTCCCTCTTTGAGCCAAAACTCATGAGCTTAAGCTTCAGGCAATGCTCATCCCCCTTCTTTCTTTCCCTCCACTATAATAGGTCTTTTTTACCTCCTCATTTTATCCCATTATACCTCCCCTTTTCCCTTCTCTCAGTACAATCTTATTTCCCAAGCATCCTACTTATAATTTGCTTTATATATATTTACTTATTGTCTTCCCCATGGGATTGTGAGTACTTGAGGATAGGGCCTCCTTTTTTGGATCTTTTTGCATTCTCAGTACTTAGCACAGTGCCTGGCACATAGTAAGTGCTTAATAAATGTTTATTGATTGGATGATCAAATAGGACATGAAATTCTACCAGGGAGGAGAGAGACCCACACCTATGGGCTTGGGTTACACCTAAAATTCACTCTCTCCTTACCTCTACTTCCTAGAATCTTTATTCTCTTTCAAAGCTCAAATAAATTAGCTTTTCCTATATGAGGACACATGTTTTCATCAATGGAGTATAAGCTCCTTCAGGGCAAGGACCTTTTTATCTTTGAATCCCCAGTTCAAGGCATAAAAGGTATTTAATATGTGTTTATTGATTGGCTGAATGATGAGAAAAGGAAGAGCAGAAGAAAAAAGTAATAACTTCCTATGCCATATATTTCCCTAGAATAGAAGTGAGGAGGAGAGGAAAGAGTCTTTATACTAAATCCTTGACAAGTATTCTCCCAGGTTTGAGGTCACTGGAGAATGACTTTCTCTTCACATGCTGCCCTTGATCAGTAGAGAAAGAACAGGATCTTCTGTAGCATGTTTCTCAAAGAAGGACAACCAAAGAAAATGTATCTGTGCACACCTCTTTTGCTTCCCTGTTTTGCTATCAATCAACATGTATTAAATACCTACAATATGTCTATGTCTGTCATTGTATTAGGCTATAAAAATACAAAAGAAGAGCAAAACAGACCCAGATCATAGTAAAGTAATAGTAAAGGATTTTAATGCTCCTTCATCAGAGCTGTGACAAATTCAGAATAAAAAATGTATTTATTCAATTTTTTTCTGAGGGGATAAGATCCCTGACCTCATTGTTCTGGAAACTTTCTCTACGAAGGTAGACCAACTAGTGTGTAATTTACATTTTAAAGAGTTATCTAGAATACTGAGAAATGATAAATTTAAAGTTGGAGATAGAACTTAAATGTGGTCTTCCTAATTTCAATATCTGTGCTCTATTATGCCGTTCTCATTCTCATAAAAGATATGTAAAGAAATAAGCTGGAAGTTATAAGTATATCGAAAACACTAACTAAATAGAAGAAATGAAAGAATACACAGATCAGAATGATCTGAATGATCAGAAAACTCATAAAAATTATATGGGAAAATCCTGAAAAAATTCAAAAAGATAGAAATATATATTATATTCTCAGAAGGCAGTATTATTAAATGAGAACAAATAATAAGATCATGAATAAAAGCTACAACTAGAGAGACCCAAAACATTAAATAATTTAGATAGAAAAGAAAACATAAACAAGAATGATAATGAGAACATTTAATTCTACTTATCAATATCCATGAAATACAACCAAAATAGTCATCATAGAAAAACTTATAATATTCGGTTCTCACCTTAGCAAGAGAGGAAAAGAGGGGAAAATAATTTTCTGCAACTAAAGAAAATAGAAAATAAGACAAATTAAGAATCAAAAGCAGAAAGTAAAGATTAAAATAACAGGAAAAAAAGAATTTAAAATGAAGTAATTTTATTAAAAACAAGAACTGAGTTTTCTAAAATGTCAATAAAATCAACAAACCACTGACAAATATATTTTTAAAAGGAGAAAATTCATAACTTGCCAAATTTTTAAAAACACTTATTAATTACTTATTATGTACCAAGTACTTTACAAATATCATCTCATTCATAAAAAAGGGAAAAGGACCTACAGGTACAGCCCCTTTTTTTTTGTAGTGACAAGGAACTAGAAACTGAGTGTATGTCCATCAGTTGGGGAATAACTAAATAAATAAATGATCGTATATGAATGTTATGGAATATGGAATATAAGAATGATCAGCAGGATGATTTCAGAAAAGCCTAGAGAAACTTACATGAACTGATGATAAATGGAGTGAGGAGAAGCAAGAGAACATTGTACATAGCAACAACAAGATTACGTGATGACTAATTTTGATGGATGTGGATCTTTTCAATAATGAGATGATTCAGTCCAGTTCCAATGGTCTTGTGATGTAGAGAGCCATCTGCACCCAGAGGGAGAACTGTGGGAATTGACTATGGATCACAACATAGCATTTTCACTATTTTGTTGATATTTGCTTGATTTTTTTCTTTACCAAATTTTTTTCTTTATGGATCTGATTTTTCTTGTGCAGCACAATAAATGTGGAAATATATATAGAAGAATTATATATGTTTAACATATTTTGCAGTGCTTGCTGTCTAAAGAAGGGGTGGGGGGAAAGGAGGGAGAAAAATTTGGATCACAAGGTTTTACAAGGGTGAATGTTGAAAATTATCTTTGCATATATTTTGATAGTAAAAAGCTATCATTTAAAATATGTATATACCATATTATTTGATCTTTAAAACAAACTGGGACAGAGATGCTATTATTATTCCCATTTTACAGTTGAGAAAAACTAAGACAGAGAGTGGAGAAATAACTTGCCCAGGGTCACACAGCTAATAATGTCTGGGGCAAGATTTTAACTCAAGTTTCCAGACTCTAGGGCCAATACTCTCTCCATTGCACCATCTAGCTGGGTTTTTTTTTTTTTTTTGTTGTTTGTTTGTTTGTTTGTTTGTTTGTTTGTTTTGTTTTGTTTTTTGTTGGTTTTTTTTTTGAAGAAAAAATGATGAGATCATTACTAATGTAAAATATTTTAAATATAAAGCATTACAAATAATTAAATATGCCTTGTACATAAAAGGCACTTAATAAATGTTTCTGGAAGTAAAGTGGATCTGTATTTATAAAATTAGAAATAAAGTATTTAAATTGATCAAAAAGAAAAAAAAAGAGAGACAGCAATGAATTTAACACCAACACTATAAATATGTAGATATAGATATGTGGATCTGAGGATTATAAATAAAGCATATATATATATACACATATATATATATAGATACACAGAAATATATGTGCATATTCACATACAAATAGACATAGATACATACTTTCAAATTTTATATGTGAATTTTTAAAAACCTTTGGAAGACAGATGCTTTTTACACTACCATATAGATTTTAAATATAGAATAAGATGTCTTATCCCCAATTCTTTTTTATTCTAGAAATGGTTTTTTAAGTCTAAAATCTGGCAAGTACAACACTAAAAAATAAAACCAGAAACCAATTTCATTAGTTGATTTAGATGTTAATAGGTAAATAAAATTTAGCAAATCATAAGATTTTTTAAAATCATTCAAGATCAAATAGGATTGACACCAGAAATATAAGAAGTACTTAATAATAGGAAAACATGCATTAATAAGAAAAAGTTAACATACCTTCATATGGCCATATCAACACAGAGTAAAAAACAATCTCATTATTTTCATCACCATAAGTGTTTATCTGAGACCCCATGATAAGAGAACTTGCATTGAGGAAATATTAGATGCATTTCCACTAAAATGGATTCAAAACAAGGCTGCCCTCTCTTGACATTTATGAGTATTATTAATTATATTATGACAGGAAAGACAAATTAGAGAATCATATAATAAATGAGAATTAAAACATAACCATTTAGAGATAATATGATTGCCCTAAAAATCCAAAATATCAACAAAATCATTGAGACAATAAATTAGTTCAGCAAGATTTCAGAATACAAAATAAACACACAAAAAATCATTTGGATTCTTATAGTCTACTAAGAAAAACATTTTAAAATCCATTTATTACTATAAAATTATTTATATCTGTTTACCTATTTGTGTACATAAATGTAAAGGGCTAGAACTGAGCAATGCACTTGGATAATGCACGTGAGACTAATTGCCAATTGGACAGTTCCCTATTAACTTGTTTGAAGGTTGACCCTCCCCAGCTGTTCTGTGCTGACTTGATTGGTGGGACAAAGAGGGGGAAGTGATGTGTGTGGGAGAAGTAGGAGGAGGAAGAGAAATTGAGACACAGACAAGGGATCAGTCTCTCCTGGTGTTTGAGGGAGGAAGGTGTGTGGGGAGATGGATAGATTTAATCACCTGACCTTGACTGTAAAAGATCATGATCCTGACTCTGGCTGATTTCTGGGAAGACAGAGTTCCAGCATTTTGGCGCCCAACGTGTGCATTAATAAAGTTATTTAAATGATTAGGAATTCAATATTTATGTATGACCTCCATGAATATAATAAAAAATGTCAATATTATCTAAATTAGAGATTATATGCAATACCAATCAAAATACTAATCTTAATCAAAATACTAACTTAACCTTAATAAAATAATAATAAAGTTTGTGTGAAAAAACAAATGAACAAAAGTACTAAAAATTCAATTGGAGGAAGAGGGAAAAAGGGAGAGAATGAAGGTAGACTTGTATTGACAGACAATAAAGCATATTTTAAAACAGCATTTATCAAAATTACTGATAATTGACCCCTTCCTCTCTGTCTGCCCCCCAAAGAAAATAAAAAGAAAAGAAGCAGGGAAAGCTAGTAGAAAAAATACAGATAAAAACTAAATATGTACAAAAAGTCAGGTTTACATGGATGATAAACCTGAGGAAAAAGATTAATTTTTTAATTAAATCTCGCTGGGAAAGTTAGCTAGGAATATTGTTAAAAATAAATACATCTTCATGTCATATCACATGATGAATTCTCATTAGATTTAATAATTGCAAGAAAATTGAATATTTAAAAAATTTAAATATATTTCAGTTATCAGTACAGACATTATTATCTATTACACAAATAAAATGAATCATTTATTATAACAGATTATATAGAACAATAAGGTCATAATATATCTGAAAGGGAAACTATCTAGTCCAATCTCCCTAAGTTTTTAGATAAATAAACAGAGGTTAAGTGGCATGCCCCAAATCACTAAGATAGAAACCAAATCTTCTCACTCCTAATCAAGTACTCTTTCCAATTATACTACTTCTATAAATAACAACAAAAATATAAATAAGATAATTTCCCAATTAAAGGAGATAAAAATAAAATCTTTATATTGAAAATTTTAAAGTAACTACAGTAAATATTTGAAGGCAACTCCTACTTCACATTGATAAATGGTCAAATAATATGAATAAAAAGAAAATGCAATGTCTTGTTCACATATATATAATCATTTGAAAAAAATGTTTCCTTTTACTAACTGTTAAGGGACCATGCATAGATGAAGGGGGTAGGTCAATTCTCTGAGAGCCTCCACAGCTATGAATCATAAACTTGAAGGAGTTGCAAAGCAGCCTTTACAGATATTTCTTGTGGATTGGGAATGAAATAAATTGGAGACAAGACCGAAGAGGAGAGAGAGGTCAGACAATGCAACTGCTTCTCAGTGGAGAGGTCAGAGAACACCAACTGCCTCTCAATCTCCTTGTATTATCATCATACTCTCACATGAAGAAATACATTCTACAGGTCTGAGTTAGACCTCCAGTAGCCACTGGCAGGTGGCTCCCACATCACAACAATTAACAATCAAAGAAATGTACATTATAATCATGTTGAAGTCCCCAGTTTGCAAATATTAGGGAGTATTGGGGAAAATAATCAAAAGTAGCAAAACTAATGCTAGAAGGTTTATGGCCAGAGTAACATTCTTTCACTTTATAAAATCACCAAAATAATCATATCTTTGGTTCATATAATAGAGTTTCTAAACGTTTACATCTGTGAGTATACATATATATGCATATATGCATATATATAAACAAATACAACAGCATCGATTGCAATTATCAAAAAAAGCATTCTAGAAATAAACATCAAGTTGTCAATGAATGGCTGAATTAAGCTATGAAATGTGCATGTAATAAAATATTATTACTGGATTTAATTACTAGATTAAAATTAGAAATTTTAGAGACATGAAAAATATAAAATAATATGAAGGAAAAAAGTTGAAGCTTTTGATGACTAAAAGAAAAAATAAATTCATTTCAACAAGCATTCATTAAGCATTTACTGTATGTAAAGCACTGTTTTCAGCAGTAGGAATAAAAAGTCAAAATGAAAAATCGTCCCTTGTCCTTAAGGCACTTACTGATATACACAATATAGTCAAATTGATGATGTTTTGTTTTTCAGCTATAAATGACTATCTATGACTCCATTTGGGGTTTTCTTAGCAAAGATACTTTGGTAGTTTGCCATTTCCTTCTCCAGCTCATTTGAGAAATGAGGAAATGGAGGCAACAGAATTAAATGACTTGCCCAATTATACAGATAAGCTAATAAATGGCTGAGGCAAGATTTGAACTTGAAGAGGTGAGTCTTCCTATCTCCAGGTCATACATTTTGTCCATCACACTACTTACCTACCTGCCTCATAGACATAAATACAGATAGAGATAGAGATAGAGAAAGAATTGATAGAGAAAGAATAAATTTGTGGACATGTTGAATAAAAACTGGTTATTAATAGTTCTAAATGTCTGCTTATTTGGTTTTATCATTTAAGATCAGCACCAATAGCTATAGATATAGATATATACTAAAATGAAAACAATCCTTGCTCTCAAATAGCATGTGTTCCATCTTATACCTCTTCAATAGTAAATTCAGATGTCAGCCTTCCTGATTTCCATTTTTATCTACTTCTATTTACTAGCACTTCTACACACACACACACACACACACACACACACACACACACCAGTGAATTATTAAACCAACTGAACATCAATCCTCAAAAAAGTGTGTGGAAGCCAAATACTAAAAGACTGATTCAAGTGATTACATGTCAGTTTACATTTCTCAATAAAGTTGAACTCCTGATTGAAATTAGTTGATCATTTGCCCTTAGAAGAATATACTGGAAGGGTATTTACTGATCATCTCAGTTACTTCTCCCCTTCCCCATTTTACAGATAAGAACAGGCCCACAGGAATGAAATTACTTGCCCAAAATCACATAAGTTATATGTTACAGAGGTGAGAGTTGAACCTTGGTCATTTAATTCCCAATCTAGAGATTTTTCTACCATAGTAGATAATTGAAATATAAAGATATTCTTTTTTTTTACCAAACCTCAAAAGAATGTTAGGGGGGTGTATTAGGGTGAATTTTGAACAATTTTTTGTCATATTTTTCTTCAATGTTTTTATTATGAGAGTTTTGCTATTGTCATCCCAAGCATTTGTAAGGCACTTTTACCCAAGCATAGATAGCATTCAACTAGTACTATAAGGCAGAGAGGTAACACCCCCTGGAAACCACCAGGTGGTGGTCTTTGAGACTACCTTTTTTTTTTCCCCCAGAATTCTGAATACTTAGGTTTGATAAATGTGTCATTAATCCTGCAAAGGAAAACCTTCAAGTAAATTATTGGAAGTCCCCATGAAATCTTAAATGCTTAGATTTTTTCTAATGGCTTTTGTTGCTAATAAGTTGAAAATGTTATCTCTACACATTCCTCTCAACAAAAAACATGCTCAGGAAATACTTGTACATCTATTGATAGAGAATTCTTTACTTCTGGAATTTAAAAAAAAAAAAAAAAAACTCCATACTGACCCAAGCCCTTATTCAGATAAGGAAAATGTGTCTCCAAAATTTAGAGCCTCACATTGTGGATACCTGTATCAGGAAAATTTTAGATAGAAGTAAAAAGTATAAATGCAAAGATCGTTAGGATTTTAGCCCAAGATCATCCAGACTAATCTCTTAATTTTCAGAGGAGGAAACTGAGTCTCAGAGACTGAAGTGACTCTCACAGTTAGATAGATAATTAAGGAAATATAAAAATTGTAATTTCTGACTCAGTCCATTAATCTTTCTATTATATCTCACTACCATTCCTCATTTTAATAGACTAACTATAATATACTAAAATTAAGTAGGGGATTAGAAAAATTTAACAGAAGATTATGATAAGGTAAGTATTACAATGTTATATATTGTTGGGAAAAGGTGTTTCAAATTCAAAATAAAAAAGACTTAGAATTTAATATTTCCAAAAAGAGGAAATAGTTTCTTTATATATAAAGATATAGATCAAGAAGCAAATTACTGAAACAGGTGACTAGGAATATATTTTTCCAGAACAGGTTATGTATTTGGTTCTTAAATTCTACCTAGCATACCACATATCCCCATATAAATCAGCATGACCCAGTAAAAAAGTTTGGATTAAATAAAAATATAACCTAGGAAAATGAGAAAAGAAGCAGTCCAAGGGAAGAGTGAAGTTTTATGCCCTGGAGGAAAAAAGTCCCTCATTTTCCATTATTTTTATTTCTCTTATGACTAGATTCTATTCCCAGTTCACTGTACATAGGGAGGAAAGAGTTTTGCTTGGTTATTTTATGTCGTCTCCTTAAACGATCAAATGAATACTATTGTAGATAGTATTCATCTGTCAAATTCAGTGTTGTTTTATTTTTAAAGATTATTAAGGTAGAGAAGTTTTATTTGACCTTCTAAACTTGTTGCATTTATATTTACCTATGCAAATTTAGTTCTTTCCAGTCACATCCATCACCATGCTTTTATTACTAGGCTAAGCAAACTTAAACATCTGTTTCAGCGTTATACCCATACAAAGAGAGGAATGTGGATACATTTTGGTATTCAAAATATATTCCCATGAAAGGATCTAGGAAAAGGCAAGAAAGTATGAGAAAAAAGTGAGAAAGTCATTATAAATAAGCAAGCTCTTGCTCAGCATTTCTTAGTAGCCAACCCTCCAGCACAGTGAACAGTTAGTTTCATCATGAGAACTACAAATAGAAATCATGGAAGACTGAGAATCATGCTCTCAGAAAGCATGGAGGAGAAGAATTTTATGATGACCTGAAAAGAGAATACCATATTTGTTTTCTTCCCAGGACTAATAATTGCAAGTCATTTCTCTTTTTTTTTTCTATCATTCTTTCCTCCCCCCCCAAAAAAAAAACAACACCTCTTTTTCTTGTTTTTAGCTTCCTTGGACAACATTTCAAACCCTATTTTTCCAGGACTATTAACATATATTCTTTTTCTATTGCTTTTTCCTTGTTCTATTTTCTGCACATTTAAAAAAAATCTATGGTGACAAGTTTTCTTTCAACAGTGGTCTTTTTAAACAAATCCCATTTTTCTTCTAAAATGGGATTTTTTTTATTGTATACCTTCAGAATTCCATTCTTGAGCATCTCCTATCTTTCCTTGGGCACCTCTTAACTCTGTGTGAGCTAAACTCCTTTATGACACAGCTAACTTATAGGAGCCTTTCTTCGGAATCCTTTTTAATATGTTTTCCCCAAATCAAAGGTGTAGATAAAATAATGGTCAAATTTCTTCTCCATCAGTCACTACAAGGAAATTAAGAGTTCCTAAACTACCTTAGCCAGGAAACAGATTATCTTCTTGACAAGAGAAGTGAAATAGCAGCCTAAGGCAATAAGAATTTAAAATATAAAAATAACTTTTGAGACAATTTGGAGGACGATGTCAGATTATAAAGAGAATTACATCATAAAGGAGCAAAAAGCTCTGGACAAGGAAGTCTACTATACCACCTTATAAGCATTCATATAGTAACTGGAGCTGGTAAAAAGAAAATAAATTGACAGAAAATTGAATAGCATTTACATAATAATGTATTTTTAGTATCAAATGATAGTGGAACCACCATATTTGCACCTCAGGCTCTAAAGAACTATGAAACTTAAGAAAACAAAATTAGATGAAATAGTTGAACCATCCTGGCTCCTGCAATTTACTAGGGCCATGCCATTTACTACATACAGGCAATACAGTGGTTTGAAAGTAAAACAGGGGATTTGGTGATCAATAATATGCCCAAAGTATTCCATTTCTGTTATGATTAAATCCAATGACTCCATTTTTTTTTCTTCAGCCAAACTGGGTGATTCTACCATCTTGAAGCAGCCAAATCTTTTATCATTTTTCTTAATCTGGTTCCTTTCTAATTAACTATGATATTTTGAATAATTCCTTATACAATTGCAAATAACTTAAAGAGCCCACCAAAAATCTATAGGAAACTGACTACAGGGTAAATGAAGCTATTATAAAGTATTTCATTCATTGACCCCTGGTTAGCCATATCCTGAGAGCAGCATTTTCTCATTCAAAGCTGATTGCTTGCCCTTTCTCCTCCCAAGAATAAAGCCCTCCAAAGTAGATGATGAAATCTATTAAGTAAACTTGGCCTAAATCTATAGAAGAAAAAAAAAAAGAAAACTACTCTACATATGTTGAGATCATAATTGAGACAATGAGTGCCCATATCCAACGCACATGTGTGGCAGCAAGACCAGCTGGCAACCACCCTTACCCATCTTTGCCATTATGACATTGGGAAATATGGAGAATGGCTAGAAGGTTTGAAAAAAGAAGCCAAAACCATCTGGAAGCACCTTTAATATATCACACCTAATACCATAAAATCAAAAGAAAGGGGGAAAAAAGAACTGCTTTGAGATTAATAAACTTTAATGAGCTATAGTTGGATGAGGTCAACTCCAGAGAAGAAAAAAACTAAAGATTCATAGCTGGCTATATAATAGTTTTCTCCATAAGGAGAGAGTTGCTTAATTATGAGAAGAATGTCTCACTAGATTGCCACTTAATGGCACATATTGCATCTTATAAATATTGCATCTCAAAAATATGGAACTTATCCAACAGTCTAGGTGGCTCAGATATTTGCAGCTTTCAAGTTACAAACAAAGCTGAAATGCCAGACGGTTATAGAAGTCTATAAGAATTTTATTGAGGGGGCATATGACTGTCAGCTTCAGTAGACTTAAGTTTATTAGGTAGCTAAACTGTGGGTCTGCACTTTGCTCAATACTTATCATATTCTGTAACTATAGTGCTTAGGATATTCAAGCATTCCATTTTAGCCATCTCAGGAAATCATACTCAGAAAATCCAAATAAGAATTGATGAATTAAAATAGGAAATCGACCAGAGAATACCTTGAAATGGAAGTCTATGTTTCTGGTTGATTCTAATTCTAATTCTTCCCTACTGCAAACCCCACTCCACTCTATCCTCTTATCTTATCGCTATTTGTACCCTGAATCCTATCATCTCCTAACCCTTTGATGCTTGCTTACATTCTATCTCTCTATTTTAAAATGTGAAAAATCTCATGCCCTTTGCCCATTCCATTGAACTGTGAAGAAGATTTACAAGGTAAAAACCATAGAGTACTGTGAGTTTGCCGAAGACAGTTGCTCTTCAAATACCAAAAGTGATGCACAAATTTAGTTTTCATTCAAATAGATCCTTGAATTATGTGCTTGGTCAAAATGTTTCAATTTTTATCATGAATTCTTTGGCCCATAGAATTAGAAACTTGGCAAGATCACGTCTATAAAATATCTAAGAACTCCTGGCAGGACAGGTGCTTTATAAGAATTCATTTATTGGAAGCTTGAGTGTTTCCACTTTCAATCTTTAAGAAAACAAGGAATTAAAGAAGACTGTACTGATTTTTTCAAAATCAGTAAATCTAGTCATTTATCTAATGATCTAGTCACTTATCATTTAATTCAATTGGACACAAATTGATTAAATGTTTCCCATGTGCCAGGAACTAAAGATAGAAAAACAAAAATACAATATCCCCTGCTCTCAAGAAGCTGACATTTTATTATGGGGAAAATAATTGCATGGATAAATAAATTTCAAAATATTTTAATTTAGATTTATGATCTCATTGGTACAGGGAGCTCCTATTGATGAAATGGCCATCTAGCAGTTCAGACCAGCAATAATCAGAGAGAAATATATGGGTCAGGGAGAAATAAATGGAGGTAAACACATGGAGGATTGTCTGAAGACAATCCATCAACTCCACATCTATCATATTGCTTACTATGTGCTATTTCTCACGCAAAGCTCTGAACACATCACTTACAACTCAAAATCTTCAGTCACTTCCCAAATATTGCTCAAATACCTAAGACTTACTTTCAAACATCTCCACAATCTGGCACCTCCCTACTTTTCCATCTTTATCTCATTCTACTCATTTTTAGTCACTTTCATCTCCAGCCAAACTGGGCTAGACCCAACTAACTCATCCCACACTTTTCTACCTCAGTATCTTGGCTCACAATCTTTTCCCCACCCCACCCTGAAATCCTATAGTTTCTTCAACTCAAATACCATCTTTTCCATGAACTATTTCTGATACCCCCAGTCAAAAGGGCTCTCATTTTCTAGGTTGTTCATGACATCGAATGGTTGTCATAATCAGTTCTCAACACTGTAGTCCTCTCTTTATCATCATCAATTCACCTTAGGGAAGTAAGTAGAAAAATCATTCAACCTTCAATATCCCCAGAGCAAGTGCTATTCTGCATTTGTAAAGGGAGATCCACAAAAACAATAATAAATCACTTTATTTTATTATTTTATTTTATTTTATGCTTATTTGTTTAGAGTTCTTATCTCTGCTACCAAATTATAAACTTTTGAAAACCAGAGGCATTATTGTTTTTGAGTTCCTTAGCACAAATTTTTAGGTTTTATTTTTGTTTTACACGATGGTAAAATGGTATATGATGTCTTTTGATTCTTGCATAAATTGGATTTAAGTGAGGCACAGTTACACGAACTTGTCGGCCTTACTCTTTCTTCTAAAGCCATCACTGTCCAGTGGCAGGACAGAGTCAAGGACAACATTCAGTGAATGATTTTGGTGCCTTTGATGTTTAACTCTAAGTACACTTATTTCATCTGCCTTCATAGCTGTTGGCACAAATTGTTCTCATCTGCCCATTGCACCAGAGAAAGTCTTTACATGCCTGGAGTAGATACCCCTCCTAATTCACTATAGGGCTTTAAGACCTTTTGGTTACCCTTAATGGTAAGTATTTAACTGTTTGTTGATTGACTGCTACCACCCAAAATCACCCTTACATAAGATTTCTAATAATAGCCTCCTTTAAATTAGCTAGAGGTCATCACATATGCAAACTTCTAAACAATAAATTTTTATTGATATGTTCCAGGTTTTTACATCACCCTATTTTCTTCAGTATTTCTCCCCTATCTCTCCCAGAGAACTATCCCATATAACAAATAATTATAGTTTTATAACTATAGTTTTCATAGTTATGGTTTTTTAAGACAAAAATGAGAGTGGACACTAAGAAAATAGTGAACATCTTGAATAAGTCTGAAAATATGCTCAATGTACAATGCCTACAGATCTCCTACTTCTGCAAAGGGATTCTCTTATATCTCTTTCAAAACATGCTTGTTATTTATAATTTTAAAAATTATTTCATTTGTGTATATGTGGTTGTTCTTTCCATTTACATTGTTATAGTCACCGTGAATATTCTTTTCTTAGTTCTGCATTAGTTCATATAGAACCTTCTGTGCTTCTCTGTATTCATCACCTTCTTCATTTTTCACAGTAAAATAATATTTCATTACATTCATTTATCATGGTTTATATAACCATCCCCCAATCTATAGTCATCTATTTGGATTCCAATTCTTTGTTAAAACAAAAATTGCACTATGAGTATTTTGGTGTATTTGGAGATTTTACTCTTTTTATAAGTATTTTATTTTCCCAATTACTACAAAGATAGTTTTCCTTTTTTAATTTTATAACTATAACATTTTTGACAGTACATATGCATAGGTAATTTTTTACAACATTATCCCTTCTACTCCCTTCTGTTCTGAATTTTCCCCTCCTTCCCTCCACTCCCTCCCCTAGATGGCAGGCATTCCCATACATATTAAATATGTTATAGTATAACCTAGATACAATATATATGTGCAGAACCGAATTATGTTGTTGTTGTTGTTGTAAAGGAAGAATTGGAATCGGAAAGTAAAAATAACCTAGGGAGAAAAATAAAAAATGCTCACAGTTTACACTCATTTCCCAGTGTTCCTTCTCTGGGTGTAGCTGATTCTGTCCATCACTGATCAATTGGAATTGGATTAGCTCTTCTCTATGTTGAAGATATCCACTTCCATCAGAATACATCCTCATACAGTATCATTGTTGAAGTGTATAATGATCCCCTAGTTCTGCTCGTTTCACTCAGCATCAGTTGATTTAAGTCTCTCCAGGCCTCTCTGTATTCATCCTGCTGGTCATTTCTTACAGTACAATAATATTCCATAACCTTCATATACCACAATTTACCCAACCATTCTCCAATTGATGGACATCCATTCATTTTCCAATTTCTAGCCACTACAAAAAGGGCTGCCACAAACATTTTGGCACATACAGGTCCCTTTCCCTTCTTTAGTATTTCCTTGGGATATAAGCCCAGTAGTAGCACTGCTGGGTCAAAGGGTATGCACATTTTGATAACTTTTTGGGCATAATTCCAGATTGCTCTCCAGAATGGTTGGATTCTTTCACAACTCCACCAACAATGCATCAATGTCCCAGTTTTTCCACAGCCCCTCCAACATTCATCATTATTTGTTCCTGTCATCTTAGCCAATCTGACAGGTGTGTAATGATACCTCAGAGTTGTCTTAATTTGCATTTCTCTGATCAATAGTGATTTGGAACACTCTTTCATATGAGTGGAAATAGTTTCAATTTCATCATCTGAAAATTGTTCATATCCTTTGACCAATTATCAATTGGAGAATGGCTTGATTTCTTATAAATTAGAGTCAATTCTCTGTATATTTTGGAGATGAGGCCTTTATCGGAACCTTTAACTGTAAAAATGTTTTCCCAATTTGTTACTTCCCCCCCTAATCTTGTTTGCATTAGGTTTGTTTGTACAGCTTTTTAATTTGATGTAATCAAAATTTTCTATTTTGTGATCAATAATGATTTCTAGTTCTCCTTTGGTCACAAATTCCTTCCTCCTCCACAAGTCTGAGAGGTAAGCTATCCTATGTTCCTCTAATTTATTTATGATCTCGTTCTTTATGCCTAAATCTTGGACCCATTTTGATCTAATCTTAGTATGTGGTGTTAAATGTGGGTCCATGCCTAGTTTCTGCCATACTAATTTACAGTTTTCCCAGCAGTTTTTGTCAAATAATGAATTCTTATCCCAAAAGTTGGGATCTTGGGGTTTGTCAAACACTAGATTGCTATTTTTATTCACTATCTTGCCCTGTGAACCTAACCTATTCCACTGATCAGCTAGTCTATTTCTTAGCCAACACCAAATGGTTTTGTGACTGTTGCTTTATAATATAGTTCTAGATCAGGTACAGCTAGGCCACCTTCTGTAAGGGGCCTTTAAATGGGTGCCACAGCGCATCGGGAGATTGAGGCCCGGAAGTAATTTCTGTGGATATTAGGACTGCCCTTGGGCGGGATCCTGGCCATAATGGGTGTCTCTCTCGCTGATTGGCTGTGTGTGTGACCTCACACGCCCTATATAAGCCCACTGCAGGCAGCAAGCGCCCTCTTTAACCTCGTGCTCTTCACCCTGGCTCCCCAGCCTGGGGTGGGCTTTGGTAGTGAACACATGGGTCTTCTGACCAGGTGTTCACTCGGGAACCAACAAGTCAGGGCATCAGTTAGGGCATTATGTGAGTAGGTATAATAAAGGCTTTTAAGATTACACCTGGTTGTTCTTGAGTGCGCTACCGGTTATTAAGCTAGTAATTGTAACTGCCAGGAGAGCACGTTACAACCTTCATTTGATTTTTTTTCCATTACTTCCCTTGAAATTCTCGACCTTTTGTTCTTCCATATGAATTTTATTGTTATTTTTTCTAGGTCATTAAAATAGTTTCTTGAGAGTCTGATTGGTATAGCACTAAATAAATAGATTAGTTTAGGGAGTATTGCCATCTTGATTATATTTGCTCGGCCTATCCAAGAGCACTTAATATCTTTCCAATTATTTAAATCTGACTTTATTTTTGTGGCAAGTGTTTTGTAATTTTGTTCATATAATTCCTGACTTTCCTTTGGTAGATATATTCTCAAATATACTATCGACAGTCATTTTGAATGGAATTTCTCTTACAAAGATAGTTTTCAACATTAATTTTTAATATCTTGAGTTTCAAATCCCCCCCCCCGCCTTCATTTTCCTCTCCCCTCCCTAAGTGGCAAGCAATCTGGTATAGGGTATATATATGAAATCATGTTAAATATATTTCCACATTATTCATATTATAAAAGAAGAAAAAGAACAAAAGGAAAAAGCCACAAAAAAAGTTAAAATTGTATGCTTTGATCTGCATTCAGACTCCAAAGTTTTTTTTTTCTTTGGATGTGGATAACATTTTTCATAATGAATCTTTTGGAATTGTTTTAGATCATTGCATTGCTGGGAAGAGCTAAGTCAATCATAACTGATCACTGCACAGTGTTGCTTTTACTGTGTACAGTACTCTCCTGATTCTGTTCATTTCACTTAGCATCAATTCATGTAAGTCTTTCCATTTTTTTTTCTGAAATCCACCTACTCATCATTTCTTATGGTACAACAATATTATATAAAATTCATATACCACAATTTATACAGCATTCCCCAATTGATACATATTCCCTCAATTTCCAATTCTTTGCCACTACAAAAAGAACTGTTCTAAATATTTTAAAATATTTTTTCATAAAGATCCTTTTAACTTTTTTTTATCATCTCTTTGGTATACACATCTAGCAATGGTATTGCTGAATCAAAGGATATATGAATAGTTTCATTGCTCTTTGGGCATAGTTCCCAAATGCTCTCCAAAATGGTTGGACCAGTTCATAACTCATTAGTGTAGATACTTTATTCTTATTGTTGTCTTCCTTGAGTTACAAGTCTAGTAATGGAATTTCTGGGTCAAAATGAATGAATATTTTAGTTAAATTTTTTGCAAATATCAAATTGATTTCCAAAATGATTGTCCTGATTCACAGGTCTACCAACAAGGCACTAGAATGTCTATTTTCCTTGGGCCCCTCCAATATGAACTACTCTTATTTTTATCATTTTTGCTAATTTGGCAGATATGAGATAAAACTTCATGTTCATTTTGCAGTTTCATTCCTTTTATTATTAGTGATATGAGCATTCTTTCATGTGGTTGTAATAGTTTTCATTTATCTTTTAAGAACTATTTGTTCATATACTTTGACAATTTATCTATTGTGGGATGGCTTTTGGTATATGTATGTAAATAACTATATCATTTGGCAAAGATACTGGAGTGGTTTTCTATTTTCTCTCTAGACACATGAGAAACTGAGGCAAACAGGGCTAAATAACTTGCCCAGGGTCACATAGCACTGGCTGTGATAATATTCAGCTTTTGAGGCTGAATTTGAATTCAATTACGTGAGTCTTTCTGAACCCAGGCCCAATACTCTATTCACTATGTCAAGTAGCTGCCCTTATTATATATAATAATATATAATATATACACTTCTAACCATAGCATAAATGTGTATATGTATAATTGTTTATATATTTTAGATACCAAACTCATATCAAAGAAATTTGGTACCAATATTTTCCCCCCATTCTGCTGCTTCTCTTCTTTACTCTGGAGCATTAATTTTGTTTGTACAGAAATATATCAGTTTCTTATCATCATAGTTATCTCTTTTATCTTTTGTAATTGCCTTTATCCCTTGTTTGGTTAAAAAATACATCTCCTGATTTCCAGGTCACATGAGCAACAAGATGAAGACTCCTCCATCTTCCATCCAAAACTTTCTCCAATCCTCACAACATAGCAAACCTTCCTAAAATAAAAACAATATGCCAAAAATAAAGCAACTTCAGCTATTTTGTAGCGCAGGGTGCAAGAAGGTTAAAAAACTTGGAACTGATGTTCACTGACTCTGAGTTTATTTACTATCTCTCCCCCACCTATCATGGTACCAGCAATGAGGCTGTACTAGCAAACCAAGGACATCACACAGACTGACATCAAAACCCACCAATATACCATAGTTCCCCTTTTGCTTTCTAGTACCATAAAGGCTAGAGGCTCTAGAAGTTTCCTTAGATCTCAATAGCCACCTTGGCCACAGCCCTTTAGAAGCAAAAGCCTATTGGGAACTGCAAGCCAAAAATTTGAATTCTGCAAAGCTCTGAACTTCCAGTGGCTCTGAACTGCCAGTACCAGACCAAAGAAGTAAAGAAGAGAAGGAATTAGGTCACTAGGACAGGATACTATGCATATATAAACTGTGCAAGACCTCATCAAAAATCGAAGGAAGAACACAACATACAGCTGGTTCCAGTTCTGATCACCCAAAATTAGATTAGAACAAAGATCTAGGCTATAGATCAGACCCGCCATTGTTGAAGAAGGCTGAAACACTTTGAGATCTAATCCCCAAGGAAACCACTATTCGAGGAGAAGAAATCAGAAGGGAACAATAAGGAAAATAATCGGGGTGAGGAAGTGGAATGACTAAAAGTACCAAAGATTCCAGGAAGAGGAAATTTAAAAGACTTTGAAGATAAACAAATAAATCATCAGGAAAAATAGCAACAGAGGAAAATATGGCCTCTAGATCTAGTAAATGAGTTCAAAGATCTATGAATAAATATTGCAAAACAAAGAAAAATTATCCAACATTTGGTGTAACAAAGGATTCTGTGGAAGTTGAGAACATGGAACCACAATATGCTGTTTCTGTGTGGTTTAAAAGAGAAATAAGAATTATGAAAGCAGAATTTATGTCCTGTACAACAAAAATAATGAACAGAAGAGAAAAACTTGAAACTTCAATGGCAAGCCTCACCAAAGAAACAAAATAGAGAACAATAAATTAAGAATGCAAATACACAAAAGTGAAAAAAATAAAAAAGAGAAGCAAACAACAAGGATATTAAAAGAAAAATAAAACATATGGCTGTTGAAGACAGGATAGATAGAGATAAGCTAAATAGCATTGGTCTGCCAGAAAAAAATGACAAGACAAAAAAAAAACAAAAAAAAAACTTCAATACTATAACGAAAAAGGTAATGGAAGAGAATTGCCCAGAACTTCTAAACACAGAAAATTAAATTGCAATTGAAAGAATTCACAGATTGCCTCCAGAAAAACAAATCCAAGGCTACAAACTCCAATTCACAAAATAGTTTCACTTAACAATCTAATTCAGAAACAAGTTCCATAAACCATTAGGAGAAAGACCTTTAAATACACATGAGAAGACATTTGAGTAAAATAAGACAATTCTACATCCTCTAGAAAAAGAAATAGGAAATGGAACTTCAAAGAGTGCTGATGCTCAGAATGCTGTCCTGGGGATTTATCATTCAAATCTGAACCTAACCATACAAAACAAAGCATGAATATTCAAAAATTTCTTAAAAGTTTAAAACATTTTCAGAGAAAAAAACAGAAATGAAGAGATTATTTGCAGCTTACATATCCCAAACAACAGAAATTCAGAAATGAATAAATATAGACAACAATAGAAACAGAGGGATAATAGGAAGACCAAGAGACTTCTTTCAAATATACACACCCCCCAAAAAACAGGGATTAAGGTAAAAATCTAGAAGAGGCAACAATGGACAGGAGGTATTATGGACAAAACCCTTTCTACAATGAATGCTTCTTTACATTACAATTATATTACAGTATGGAAGGATATATTAAGGAGGAAGGAAAGCAAAGGGACAGAAAGGAATAAGTGGCCAATTCCAGAGAACAACAAGGAGAGATAAGATTTTCTTAAATGAGTAAAACAAAGAAATAGAACAAAGCAACAGAATGGGAAAGACAAAAGATCTCTTCAAGAAAATTATACTTTTAAGAAAGTTTCAGTAAAAATGGATGTGGTAAAAGCCCCCCCAAAATGATAGGGACTTAACAGAAATAAGAGAGTTAAGAGGCAGGAAGAATATATAGAACTAAACAAGAAAGATCTTTACATCAACAATAACTACAGTGGTATAGTTCCTGGAGACATCCTGGAGAATGACGTTAAAAGGATCTGAAGAAGCATTGCTAACAATAAGAATAGTGAAGGTGATGAAGTTCTGTTTAAAATCTCTTCTCCTTTTATTTTTTTGTGAGGCAATTGGAGTTAAGTGATTTGCCCAGTCACACAGCTAGGAAGTTTAAGAGCCTGAGGTCAAATTTGAACTTCCAGGTGGGTGCTCTATCCACTGAGCCATATAGCTGCCCCAAACTATTTTAAATCCTAAAAGAAAATGCTGTGAATTTGCTAAACTCAAAATGACAGTAAATTTGTAAAAGTCATCAGTTTATATCCCAATTTTTAAAAAGAGCAATGCCAAAAAAATGTTCAGATTACTAAAGAATTGTATTCATTTCACATGCCAACAGGGTTGTAAATATTCTGCAAGATAGGCTTCAACAATATGTGAATCAACAATTACCAGAAGTGCAGGCTTATTTTCAAAGAGGCAGAGAAACTAGAGATAAAATTGTCAACATGTACTGGATTATGGAAAAAAGAGAGGGAACTCCAGAAAAACATCCACTTCTGTTTAGCTGACTACACTAAAACCTTTGTATGTACAAGAACAAAATGTGACAAGTCTTCAAAGAGATGAAAGTGCCAGACTGTTATCTGTCTCCTGAGGAATCTGTATGCAGGTCAAGAAGCTACAATTAGAATCAAATGTGGAACAAATAATTGGGTTTAATATTAGGGGAGGAATACAACAAGGACATATATTATCACCTTATTTATTTTATTTAATTTATATGCCGAGTACATCATACAAAATATTAGTTGGATAAATCAAAAGTCAGAATTAAGGTTACAAAGAAAAATATCAACAATCTCAAATATGCAAGAAATATCACTCTGATGGCAAAAAAATGAAGAAAAATTAAGAGGCCTCTTGATGGGGTGAAAGAGGAGAGTGTAAAAGTTAGTTTGACGTTCAATATCTAAAAAGATCTTGACAACTAGTCCCGATACTTCCAGCAAATAGAGTAAGAGAAAATGGAAGCAATGTCAGATTTTATATTATTGTGCTCAAAGATGATCGTAGATGGCAACCGTAGCCATGAAATTAACAAATATTTACTCCTTGGAAAGAAAAATATAGCAAATCTGGATAGCATACTAAAAAGCAGAGACATCACCTTGCCAACAAAGAACTGTATAGTCAAAGCTATGGTTTTTCAAGTAGTAATATATGGCTTTAAGAGTTGGACCATAATCAAAGCTCAGTGCCAAAGAATTGATGCTTTCAAATTGTGATGCTGGAGAACACTTTTAAGAGTCCCTTAGACAGCAAAGAGATCAAATCAGTCAATATTTAAAGAAATTATTTCACATTACTCACTGTAAGGAAAAATACCCAAGTTGGAATATTTTGGCCACATAATGCAAAGATGGGACTCATTAGAAAGGGATAAACAAGGGAACTATTATGTTGACAGGTACCACAGACAACAAACTTATACAATCAAAAACCTTAGCACCCAAATTCCTAAAGTTATATTATCTTGGCTTCAAGAAAATATATACAGTCACACAACAGTGACAGAAGATATCAATATGCCTCTCTGAGTTTTGAACAAATCTAACAGAAGAAGGGAAAATATGAAACTGAACAAATTTCCAGAGAAACTAGAATTAAAAGACATACAAGGTCTTCCAACTGGGACAACTAAAGAATGTACATATTTCGCTGTACCATATGGAACTTTTAGAAAAATTGCAATGTACTAGAACACAGAGACATTTTTTTAAATGTAAAAAGGCAAAAATAATCAATACATCTTTTACAGATCATAACGCAACGAGAATAGAAATTGGTCCAGTGACTACAAAAAAAAAAAAAGAAAGAAACAAACCTAATGAGGACCTGACAATGAAATCTTTCATAATGAGCAGACCAAAGAATATTCCATAGAATAATTAATGAATGTATAAAAGAAAATTACAATAATGAAACAATATGCTAAAAGTTCTAAGATACACTAAAGCAATTCTTAGTGGGAAAATCCTACCCTAAGAATCATACATTTAAAAATAGGAAGAGAGATAATTAACTGGATATATATTTTAAAAATAAAGAAACAATAAATAAACAAATCTAAAATAAATACAAAAGCAAAGTTATTAAATGTGAGAGGGGAAATAAAATGGAAACAGTAGAAATTATAACTAAAACCAAAAGCTTACTTTAAAAAAACTAATAAAATTGATAAACCCTTAGCTAATCTGATTAAAAAGAGAATAGCAGAAATCAAATCAACAAAATAGCAAATAGGCAAGATAAAATCACAGTAAAACCACAAGAACATATTATGCACAAAACACAAAATAGTGTGAAAATACAAAATAAAGGAATATTTTTAAAAATATAAAGATCAAACTGTCCTGAAAAGAAGACATTAAAAGATACACAATCCTACCTTTATCCTTTGTGGAAGTGGGAGGTTCACAGGTTTTGCATATTGAACATATTTTAGACTTTCTCAATGTTCTAAGTGGTATTGACTGTTTTTCTTTTCTAATAGAAAGCAGTATTTGTCATATAGGATAGCTCTTGAGAAGTGGAAGGAATATATGAGATGCTATGATGATATAAGAAACAGAAACATCAATGTTTTTAAAAAGTCTCTCTCTCTCTCTCTCTCTTTTTTTTTTTTTTTTTTTTTTTTTTTTTTGCTGAGGCAATTGGGGTTAAATGATTTGCCCAGGGTCACACATCTAGGATGTATTACGTGTCTGAGGCCAAATTTGAGCTCAAGTCCTCCTAACTTCATTAAATATATATATATATATATGTGTGTGTGTGTGTGTGTGTGTGTGTGTGTGTGTGTGTGTGTATTAAATATATATATGTATATATTTTAAAGAATACGTCTCTTACCCATATTTGTGAGATGTAATTTACCTGATTCTCTTCTAAGTATTTAATAGTAAAATCATTAATATTAAGATACTATATATCTAGAATGTGTTATGGAATATGTTTTAAGGCAATTCTCTAAAACTAACTTCTGCCAAACTGCTTTCCAGTTTTCCCAGTACTTTTATCAAATATGAAATTCTTTCCTAACTAATTTATATTTTCTGGTTTATTGAACATCAAGTTATTGAGTTGTCAAAAAAAAAAGTCAAATTTTTCTGATTTCCCTTAAACAAACTTTCCTAGTCTGTTCCTTGATCTACCCCTCTATTTTTTAAGCAGTACAAAACAGTTTTGATGATTGGTGCTTTATAATAGAAATAGAGATCTAAAAGTGCCATTCCTCCTCTAGCGCTACCTCATTATTTTCTCAATATTATAGATATTTTATTTTTGTAAATGAACTTTATTATTTTATCAAGTTCTGTGAAAGTAGCCCTTTAATAATTTGATTTACATGATATTAAATGTATAAATTATCTTTGGTAGTATTGTCATTTTTTTTATTATATTGGCAAGGTCAGATCATGAGCAAGGAATGTTCTGCCAGCTATTTAAATTGTTCTTTATTTCTTTAAGGAGCACTTTGTAACTGGATCTAAGCAAGTATTTTGTGTGCTTTGGTAGTTCAATCCCCAGATATTTTGTGCATTCTGAAGTTATTTGGAATGGGATTTTTCTTTCTATTATTACACATATTTACAAATTAAAAGTATTTCTTGGAATAAACATGATTCTAAAGAAGAAATATGAGAAACCCCCCCCAACCCAACCCCTTTTTCAGTGCTTCACATTACACATCACAAGTGCTTTACATTACACATATTTTCAGACTTTATCCATGAATTCATAAATTATGCTGATTTTTTCCTCTTTTGTTTCTTTTTCTTGTCTTTTAAAAATATTAATTTCCAGATATCCAGGGCAGCTAGGTGGCGCAGTGGATAGAGCACCAGCCTTGAATTCAGGAGGACTGGAGTTCAAATCTGGTCTCAGACACTTAACACTTCTTAGCTGTGTGACCCTGGGCAAGTCACTTAACCCCAGCCTCAGGGGTGGGGGTGGGGGAATTTCCAGGTACCCGAGGGAGAGGGATAATAGTAAAAATTTCCTTTCCCCTATGTCTTGAATATTCTTCTTACTCATCCTTACCTTTCAGATACAATATGATAAACATTTATCAAGTGACTACTGATTGCTAGGAACTATGCAAAGCCTTAGGGATATAAATAAGAAAAAGAAAGATGGAACTACCCTATAGGAGATTACAATCTAATGGGGAAGATAGCATCCAGGAAACTAAAAAAGTATGGAAAAGAGAAGGTACTCCGCATGGGAGCATAATGATTGTGGAGAGTTCACTGGGCTTTTGAGTATATTTTTTTTGCTGAGGCAATTGGGGTTAAGTGACTTGCCCAGGATCATATAGCTAGAAGTGTTAAATGTCTGAGTTAAGATTTGAACTCAGGTTCTCCTGAATTCAGGATTGGTGCTCTATCCACTGGGCCACCTTGAGTATTCTTTATATAGAATCTTTAGGAGGTGGTTTTTGCCCTGTCCTCCAGCACTCTTATCAGAGGAGCAGAGACTACTGAGGGTACTGTTCAGGTACGAATACCAAAACTGAAGCAACCTCTGGGAAAATGAGTTTCCTAGTGCTGAGCTTTAGGAGGTTGAGGGAGAGAGAAATGAAGACAGTGGAGTGAAATCCTTCTCTTTCTTTTCCATAAAACATACTCTTAGATGAGGGCCTGATATATTTCTACATATAATTTATATATTTATATATATTTATATTTCTATATATTTTTAATAAATGATCATTGATTAACTTATTGATCTTTCATTTCTCTCAACAAAATATTCTTCTAATATCTTAGGGTCAAAATACTTGGAATCTGAAAGGGGAGTTGATTTCAGTCTCCTAAGGTAGCTATTGGAGAGATTTTTCCAGCTTTTAGGTGAGAGAGTAAAGTGGCTCAAGCCAAAAGATACAGAACAATTATAATAGGTCCCAATAGGTCCCTTCACCCTTAATGCCCTCGACATTTCTGATGTGAGCCTTGCACATAACAACTTTTGGATCATAATATCCCACTGTACATATCAGGATCCAAGGATCACAATATGGCAGCTGGGAGCCAGGTCTGATCAGGAGGCATCTCAAGCCTGATTTCTTCGTAGGAAGGGACACCTTCTCCTGTCTTCACCTCAGTGTTAATTCTTAAAACTGACAACTCAACAGAAAGGACCAACTGGTTCCCAATATGGAAGCCCACATCGTTCTCCTGGCCACATTTGTTTTAGCTTCTTTTTAGAATGGTGCTTCTTAACCTCCAGCTGACCTCTATATTTATAGGCCAAAGGGAGCAGTTATGTAACTGAGAACAGCTAGACTTAACCCAAAAATGCAACAGCAATTTAAAACAGCCCACAAAAAAGAGAAATGAAAGTCACAAAGCTCTATGTATAAACCTAATACCGACAGGGACCACCTGCTTTCTATTTCCCCTGCCTCCTCCAGCACACACACTACACAATACCTTCGTTAATGCTTTATTATTTCATTACCCAACATATTTTCAACAAAAGCAAAAATCTCCCCTCCAACTATCAGCTGAAAAAAAAGAATTTTCCTGTTTTTTTTCCTTTCTTGTTTCATTTCTGTCATCACTTTAACACCTTATTGGTTAATTATATGGAATTTTTTAAAATGTTAAGACATGAAAAAGAGACTTTTCTCCCCTGAAATGCTAGACAATAAAACTGATGCAAAGTCTCAAAAGCAAGGCCTTGAATGGGACAAAGTGAATTTGCATATATTTCTTTATGTTACACTCAAGTCAATATTCTGTACAAAATAAACACATAAAATCAAAATACTGTGATAGCTTAAAAGCAACATGAAACCACAATCCACATTGCTCCACTTGCCATCTTCCTCCGGGACACACTGGAACTGCCTTTCAACTCATAGCGTTTGTTTTCTATTATATCTCAGTTCAAAAAAAGAAAGAAAGAAAGAAATGAAAATGAACTTTTTTCTTTCCTTTTCATTTTTTTTAAAATAAAGAAAGTAAATGTGTACCTGCTAACAGAATAAGAGTGAGAACAGGGCTGGGTTTGGATGCTGAAAAGTTCATACAGCTGACAGAGAAGAAGGAAAAAAACTCAGCATTACTGACTAGTTGAAGTTGACCTATAAATATGGCACAGAGCCTAAGGAGGAAAGTTGAGTAAAACTCTGCAGTTTGTTTTACTTTTCTGGTGAAATGACCATTTGTTTCCAAATAGTCCCAAAGCTCATGTCTTTAACGGCCATTACTCCACTGTATTGGCATGCTGTTAAGGGCTTTGCCTATTCCCTAATTATCAGAAAGGGCTGCTGGAATTCATTAAGAAATTATAACAATAACGTTACCAAGTGCCTTCAAAACCAAGTTTGGGGAATTACCTTAGAACTTTAAATCTTGAATAACCCACCTTCACTGCAGGAAAACAGAGCAGAAATCTACATAAAAACAATAAGTCACACTGCTAAGCACCTGAAAGGCCCATGATGCATTTCTTCAGTGCAAAAGAGAATATAGAAAGTTTGTGTTCTGGAAATTATCTTAGCTACAGATAGAAAAAATATTCCTTAAGTGGAGACAAAGATAGTTTTTATTAGAGAATGCTTTCTTTAATAACCTGTCTTCATTGCTTTTGCTGTTCTTTCCACCAATACAGACTACAGTCTTTCTGTGATTTGGTAAATGGATTTTTGAGAATTGTTTTGACCAAAAGATTCAGTGGCACCTAGATGACATAAGGGAATAAAGCACTGGGCGTGGAGTCAGGAAGATTTTAGTGCAAATTTTGCCTTCAAATACTTAATAGGAGATCCAGAGAAAATCAATTTCAGTTTCCTCATCTGCAAAATTGGAATTATATTAGCACTTACCTCAGAAAGATGTTGTATAAAGAATTCTGAAAATATTAAGACACTCTACAAATACGAGAGTATTATTAATTATCATCATCTTTATTAAAAATCCTTTGATTAACCTTGAAATGAGTTTCTCTGAAACTAGTTAGCTGGTCCTTAGATAACAGATATATAGAATACTTCTGGCCCCATGCTTAAAACTTTTCTAACTTGGTAGGAACTTCTTGTTCTTCAGTCATTCAGGCATGTCTGTGGACATAGCATACCAATACTGTCCATGGGAATTTCTTGGCAAAGATACTGCAGTAATTTGCCATTTCCTTCTCCAGTAACTTCACTCTGGAAGGGACATCTCATTTACACACACACACACACACACACACACAAATTGAATGAGATGTTCCAGCTCAAGTTCCAGGATTCTGTGATTTTATTAAATCTCAAGGTCATTGATAGACCTTGAATCATTGGCAATGAAGAGAAATCCAAGAGGAGAGTGAAGAAGGAGAAATCACTTAGAAATTAAAGGGATAATGTGATCATTATTTCACATTAATCTCACTATTTCAACAGAGATGTTGATTGTTCTTTGTTTTCACAGAGGACCAATGACATCACAAGTGAAATGTTGATTGCTGTGTGAATCAGATTTAAATGAGGCAGAGTTGCATACAGTCATCAGCCTTACTCTCTCTTCCTGAGTCACTCAGTCCAGTGGCTGGACAAAAGTCAAAATGTCTGAGCAAGCTTTGAACACTGCACAGCACCTGTTTCAGCTGCCTCCAAAAAAATTGTTCTCATGTGCTTATTCTGCCAGAAGCTTCACATGCTTGGGGGAAGCATCCCACTACCTCATCAAGAGGTCTGAAGTCTCTTGGTTACCTTCAAGCTTATTTAGTTTATCTGCCGAATTGTTTTACCAGAATATGATCCCTGCGCTTGCTACAGTTTCTTGGAGCAACAGATGAGAGTTGCATGCTAGGTAGACATCAAAAGTGAATGAACTGTCCCTGAAAAGGGCTGGGCAAGCCGTCACACCAGAGGTGCTATCCTTTCGTGAAAATCCCATACATCTTACACAAAGATATAGACATAGCCTTGCTCTTTTCACCCCTTAAAAGTGTTACAATTCCACAATCCAGATGTTTTTAAAACCTCTGACCATCATATTATACCTCTCTTCGTCACCATTTCTAAACCTATTATTTCCTGTCCCTGAAACATCTAAGATCACCATTCCTCCCTGTTCTTCCAAGTTACTATCTCTGGAACCCTCAAACTTAGATCTAATCTAAACAGGGATCCCACTGTTCTATGTCAAACCTTTTGACTTCTAATTCTATTCCTCATAGAATCTGCTCCAAAACTCTTTCTCTCTCAAGTACCCTTCAATTTCTCATCTCCCACCCTATCTGCTGAAAACTTCACCTTGAGAGGATTCATCACAAACTCCTATTTCTGCCCACTTCTATATCTAAAAACCTTTTAATATCATCTTTAATTCTCTTTTCCTTTGCGCCAGGCTTGGAAGGAAAAAAATGATCCTTTTCCTTAACCAAGAGCAATTCTTTTACTTGCAACTTGCTCTCATGTTCATTTTTTGGAGGATCATCCACACTCAAGAATTCTCTTAGGTCTTCTTCTCTTCTATCACTATGCTTTCTTTTAGTGATCTGATCAATTTCCACAGAGGTGTTATCTCTTTGTTGATGCGTTTGTAAACTACAAATCCAACTCTTTCTCTTCCTAACTACAATCCTACATGGGTAGCTTCCTGTTGAATGCTTTCCCCTATCAAGCTAATGCTTCCCTCAAAGAGATAGATGGATGGATGACTTGTCCAGGGTAACACAGCTAGTAAGTCTGAGGCTCACTATGACCTTAGGAAGAGGAGTCTTCCTAACTCTAGATCCAGCATTTTACCTACTGAGGAATCTATCTGCCCTATGATATTCTCAAATTTATAGTATTCTTTCTCCTCCCATGGGCTCTACCCTATTATAAATCCTCATCACTTCTCTGTGAACTATTTTTATCTCTCTATTTTCAATCTCTATATTCTCTATGTAGCTACAAACTGATTTTCCTACAATTTAGCACTGATCATGTTAATCCCATGCTTAAGAAGCTTCATTGACTCCCTCTGGCTTCCAAAAAAAAATTCAAATTCCTGACAAATTTCACAATTTGACTAAATCCATTACTCTCCATCAAGTATTCTATGGTCCAGACAATGTGTTCAGTCTTTTATCTTTGACTAACTTTATGCACCTCATTTGGTATTTTTCTGGCAAAGGTACTGGAGTCTTTTGCCATTTCTCTATCCAGTTCATTTTTTACAGTTGAAAAAAACTGAGGCAAAAAGGGTTAAATGAATTACCCAGTGTCACACAGATAGTAAGTGTCTAAAACAAAATTTGAATTCAGATCTTTTGACTCTAGACCCAGGACTCTATTCACGAATCCCCACTACTTCCTATACCTGAAATCTCTTCTCTCTTCTTTGTTCCTTTGAACATACAGTTCCAAATGGCACTTCCTCCTTACCTTTACATCTTAAAATCTTTGGTAACTCATGTCAAGTGTCACCTCTTACAGGTCTTTCCTAATTTTTCTCCCACTCTTCTGCTTTATTAGTGTTATCTCTGCTGCCCTTGGCCAAAATTACTATGTTTGTGTGTTTCATATTTAATTATCTAGATACATATTGTAACTGTACCATCACCACCAAAAGTGAAATATAAAGTACATAAAATCAGCTCTTTGTATCCATAGCATCAAGCATGGTACCTAGTACATAAAAGGTGCTTAGTAAGTGCAGATTGAATTGAAACATATAAGAAATATGAGATGACAAAATATTTATTGCTCTAATTCATAGGAATATATCCCCTGTGTCAGTGTTTAATTTCTGAAGGTCAGTTTTTTCATTATGCTTTTGAAACCAAATAGATCTGTCATTCCTGAAATAGGAGTCAGAATTATCTTCATTAAAATTATGTAAAACTAGTAAAGTTAATGGATTAATACAGTATAAATTTTCAGATGATATTAGCATCATATGTGATCAATACCTGAAAGATCACAAAGGAGAAATCCAGAAAAAAATATAGCATAACTGGCTAGATGTCAATATATCAAATTTACAAGGATCATAGACAACCCTAAATCTACCTTATTAGATCTTGTAATGCTCTTGTTTAAAAGCAAAATGCTCCTGTTTAAAAGCAAAGGTGTTGGACTTCCAGCCAAGATGGTGGTGTGGAGGCAGATAGCTGCTTGAGCTCTGCATTTTCTCTCAGGACTTACTTCAGACAAGCCTCGGAGTTGATGCTTGACTGGAAAAGAAACCCACAAATAATCACCAACAGAAGACATCCTTGAAATTTGCCAGAGAAGGTCTGTGTTTGCTTGGGGGAGGGTCAAACAGACTGGGCTAAGAATGAGGGCAGGCAATGAGAGTGAGACAGAAAGCTCACACAGCTCAGACTGGAGGGGGGAGGGGTGTGATCTCTTCCGTTTCTGCGAAAAGACTTTTAACCCACTGTGGATGTTCCATCTTGGCAGCAAGCCAGGAGCAGCGGAGAGGGTGTAAACACCAGAGGTAAAGAATAAAACCCCAGAAAGGTAGCATATCTCCTCTCTCAGGAGCCAGCCACCCCCATCCCTACTCGGAGTGACTCAGCACATTCTTAGAGCCTCAGAGCTCAGACACAGGGAAGCCATCATTGTCCTGTTAGTGCCTCGCTGCTATCTCCTGCAGTCTGTAGAGAAAGCCCCATCTCCCCCCAAAAAAACCAGACCAATTGTTTCTCTTGTCAATTTGTTTTCTTTAATTCCCGCTCTGACAAAATGAACAAAAAATTTAAAAAGGCTCTAACCATTGACAGCTTCTGTATGGAGAGAGAGCAGACTTCAAACCCTGAGGAGACTAAAAACAGACTGTCTCCAGGGGAATCCCCTAAGGGGGATATGATCTGCTCCTCAATACATAAGACTTTCATAAAAGAAATAAAAAAGGCTCTCACAAGACAGCTAGAAGAGAAATGGGAAAAGGAAAGGGAAGCTTAGCAAGATAGTCTGGAGAAGTTATCCCACACATTTAAAGACAGAGTGGATAAAGAAAACAAATCATTGAGAAATAAAATTAGAGTTGGAAAAAGAAAACAGCTCTCTAAAAAATAAAATGGATGAAATGGAAAAAAATTCCATAGAAGAAAAAATCACTTAAAAACTCAATGGGCAATTACAAAAAGATATTTAAAAAGTGAGTGAAGAAAATACATTATTAAAAATTAGACTCGAACAAGTAGAAATGAATGACTCAAGGAGAAACCAAGAAGTAGTCAAGCAAAACCAGAAAAACAAAACAATTGAAAAGAATGTCAAGTACCTTATTGGAAAGACAACAGACCTGGAAAACAGATCCAGGTGAGAAAATTTGAGAATAATCGGACTCCCTGAAAAATGTGAGAAAAAAAAAAAAGATCCTGAACACTATTTTCCAGGAAATTATCAAAGAGAACTTCCCAGACGGTTTGGAAACAGAGGGTAAAATAGACATTGAAAAAATTCATCGATCACCTACTGAAAGGGACCCTAAAATCAAAATGCCAAGAAATATAGTGGCCAAGCTCAAGAACCATCAGACAAAGGAAAAAATATTGGAAGCTGCTAAAAAAAAAAACAATTCATATATGGAGGAGCCACAATAAGGATAACACAGGATCTAGCAGCGTCCACATTAAAAGAATGAAGGGCCTGGAATATGATATTCCAGAAGGCTAAGGAACTTGGTATGCAACCAAGAATAACTTACCCAGCAAAAATGAGCATCGTTTTCCAGGGAAGAAGATGGACATTTAACAAAATAAATGAATTCCATCTCTTCTTGCTGAAAAAAACAGATCTACACAAAATGTTTGTTCTTAAATACAGAATTCAAGAGATTTCTAAAAAGATAAAAAGAAATCTTGAAAATTATATTTCTGCCATAAAGATATGTAAAGAACACATGTATAATTTGTCCTAGAAACTAGAAGTGGAAAGGAAATTATATCATAAAAAAGGGTAAAGTGGTGGTGCTACATCTCATGAAGAGGAAAAGGTAACCTATTATATCTGAGAGAAAGAAAGGAGGGGGATGAACATAGTGAGTATAAATAGATATATTTGATTTATGGTGAAACTTCTTCCACTTCATTGAAAAGTGGGAGGGAAGGAGTGAGCTAAGGGGAAGGGAATACAGTAATTTCGAGGAAAAGGGGTAAAATAAGGGGAGGATCTTTAAGGTGGGGGAGGGATCCTAAAAAGGGAGGGCTGTGAAAAGCAAGTGGTGTTCACAAGTTTAATACTGGGTTGAGGATAAGAGGGAAGGAAAGGAGAAAAGCATAAACAGGGGTTAACAAGATGGCAAGCAATATAGAATTAGTCATTCTAACCATAAATGTGAATGGGGTAAACTCCCTCATAAAGAGGAAGCAGTTAGCAGACTGGATTAAAAGCTAGAATCCTACTATATCTTGTTTACAGGAAACACACCTGAAACAGGGTGATACATTCAAAATAAAAGTAAAAGGGTGGAACAGAATCTATTATGCTTCAGGTGAAGCCAAAAAAGCAGGGGTAGCCATCCTCATCTCAGATCAAGCAAAAACAAAAATTGATCTAATTAAAAGAGATAAGGAAGGGCATTATGTCCTGCAAAAGGGTAGCATAGATAATGAAGCAGTATCGATATTAAACATATATGCACCAAGTGGTGCAGCATCTAAATTCTTAAAAGAGAAATTAAGAGAGCTGCAAGAAGAAATAGACAGCAAAAGTATAATAGTGGGAGATCTAAACCTTGCACTCTCAGAATTAGATAAATCAAACCACAAAATATATAAGAAAGAAGTCAAAGAGGTAAATAGAATACTAGAAAAGTTTGATATGATAGATCTTTGGCAAAAGCTAAATGGAGACAGAAAGGAGTATACTTTCTTCTCAGCAGTTCATGGAACCTATACAAAAATTGATCATATACTAGGGCATAAAAACCTCAAAATCAAATGTAGTAAGGCAGAAATAGTAAATGCATCCTTTTCAGATCACAATGCAATGAATATTACATTCAATAAAAAGCCAAGGGAAAATAGACCAAAAAAAATTGGAAACTAAATAATCTCATTATAAAGAATGATTGGGTGAAACAGCAAGAAAATGACAATAATGAGACATCATACCAAAATGTGTGGGATACAGCCAAAGCAGTAATAAGGGGTAGTTTTATATCTCTAGAGGCCTACTTGCATAAAATAGAGAAAGAGAGGGTCAACGAATTGGGCTTACAACTAAAATTGCTAGAAAAGGAATGAATTAAAACCCCCCCCAGACAAACACGAAACTTGAAATTCTAAAAATAAAAATTGAGATTAATAAAATTGAAAGTAAAAAAACTTATTGAATTAATTAATAAAAGTAAGAGTTGGTTCAATGAAAAAACCAACAAAATAGACAAATCCTTAGTAAATCTGATTAAAAAAAGAAAAGAGGAAAAGCAAATTGTTAGTCTTGAAAATTAAAAGGGAGAACTCACCACTAATGAAGAAGAAATTAGAACAATAGTTAGGAGCTACTTTATGCCCAACTTTATGCCAATAAATTTGATAACTTAAATGAAATGGAAGAATACCTTCAAAAATATAGCTTGCCCAGATTACCAGAGGAAGAAGTAAATAGTCTAAATAGTCCCATTTCAGAAAAAGAAATAGAACAAGCTATTAACCAACTCCCTAAGAAAAAATCCCCAGGACCAGATGGATTTACATGTGAATTCTACCAAACATTTAAAGAACAACTAACTCCAATGCTATATAAACTATTTGAAAAAATAGGGTTTGAAGGAGTCCTACCAAATTCCTTCTATGACACAGACATGGTACTGATACCTAAACCAGGTAAGCTGAAAACTGAGAAAGACAATTATAAACCAATCTCCCTAATGAATATTGATGTTAAAATCTTAAATAAAATATTAGCAAAAAGACTTTAGAAAATAATCCCCAGGATAATACACTATGACCAAGTGGGATTTATACCTGGAATTCAGGGCTGGTTCAATATTAGGAAAACTATTAGCATAATCGACTATATCAATAACCAAATTAACAAAAACCATATGATCATCTCAATAGATGCAGATAAAGCATTTGATAAAATCCAACATCCATTCCTACTAAAAACACTTGAGAGTATAGGAACAAATGGATTATTCCTTAAAATAATAAGGAGCATATATTTAAAACCATCACTAAAACATCATATGTAATGGAGATAAACTAGAACCTTTCCCTGTAAGATCAGGAGTGAAACAAGGTTACCCACTATCACCATTACTATTCAATATAGTACTAGAAACGCTAGCCTGGGCAATAAGAGCTGACAAAAAGATTCAAGGAATTAGAGTAGGTAATGAAGAAATCAAACTATCATTCTTTGCAGATGACATGATGGTATACTTAGAGAACCCCAAAGATTCTGCTAAAAAGCTATTAGAAATAATTCAGAACTTTAGCAAAGTTGCAGGATACAAAATAAATCCACATAAATCCTCAGCATTTTTATACATTACCAACACAATCCAACAACAAGAGACACAAAGAGAAATTCCATTCAAAATAACGGTAGATAGTATAAAATATTTTGGAATGTGTCTACCAAAAGAAAGTCAGGAATTATATGAGCAAAATTACAAAACATTTGCCAAAAAAAAAATTCAGATTTAAATAATTGGAAAGACATTAAGTGCTCTTGGATAGGCCGAGCAAATATAATCAAGATGGCAATACTCCCTAAACTAATCTATTTATTTAGTGCTATACCAATCAGACTCCCAAGAAACTATTTTAATGACCTAGAAAAAATAACAACAAAATTCATATGGAAGAACAAAAGGTCGAGAATTTCAAGGGAAGTAATGAAAAAAAAATCATATGAAGGTGGCCTAGCTGTACCTCATCTAGAACTATATTATAAAGCAGCAGTCACCAAAACCATTTGGTATTGTCTAAGAAATAGACTAGTTGATCAGTGGAATAGGTTAGGTTCACAGGACAAGATAGTGAATAAAAATAGCAATCTAGTGTTTGATAAACCCCAAGATCCCAACTTTTGGGATAAGAATTCATTATTTGACAAAAACTGCTGGGAAAACTGGAAATTAGTATGGCAGAAACTAGGCATGGACCCACATTTAACACCATATACTAAGATAAGATCAAAATGGGTCCAAGATTTAGGCATAAAGAATGAGATCATAAATAAATTAGAGGAACATAAGATAGTTTACCTCTCAGACTTGTGGAGGAGGAAGGAATTTGTGACCAAAGGAGAACTAGAGAGCATTATTGATCACAAAATAGAAAATTTTGATTACATCAAATTAAAAAGCTTTTGCACAAACAAAACTAATGCAAACAAGATTAGAGGGGAAGTAACAAATTGGGAAAACATTTTTACACAGTTAAAGGTTCTAATAAAGGCCTCATCTGCAAAATATACAGAGAATTGACTCTAATTTATAAGAAATCAAGCCATTCTCCAATTGATAAATGGTTAAAGGATATGAATAGACAATTCTTAGATGATGAAATTGAAACTATTTCCACTCATATGAAAGAGTGTTCCAAGTCACTATTGATCAGAGAAATGCAAATTAAGACAACTCTGAGATACCACTACACACCTGTCAGATTGGCTAAGATGACAGCAAAAATAACGATGAATGTTGGAGGGGATGCAGAAAAACTGGGACATTGATGCATTGTTGGTGGTGTTGTGAAATAATCCAACCATTCTGGAGAGCAATCTGGAATTATGCCCAAAAAGTTAACAAACTGTGCATACCCTTTGACCCAGCAGTGCTACTACTGGGCTTATACTCCAAGGAAATACTAAAGAAGGGAAAGAGAACTGTATGTGCCAAACTGTTTGTGGCAGCCCTTTTCATAGTGGCTAGAAACTGGAAAATGAATGGATGCCCATCAATTGGAGAATGGTTGGGTAAATTATGGCATATGAATGTTATGGAATATTATTGTTCTGTAAGAAATGACCAACAGGATGAATACAGAGAGGCTTGGAGAGACTTACATCAACTGATGCTGAGTGAAACGAGCAGAACTAGGAGATCATTATACACTTCAACAATGATACTGTATGAGGATGTATTCTGATGGAAGTGGATATCTTCAACATAGGGAAGAGCTAATCCAATTCCAATTGATCAATGATGGACAGAATCAGCTACACTCAGAGAAGGAACACTGGGAAATGAGTGTAAACTGTTAGCATTTTTTTTTGTTTTTCTCCCCAGATTATTTTTACCTTCCGAATACAATTCTTCTTTTGCAACAACAACAACAACAACATTCTGTTCAACACATATATATTGTACCTAGGATATACTATAAGATATTTAATATATATTGAAATGCCTGCCATCTAGGGGAGGGAGTGGAGGGAAGGAGGGGAAAAATTGGAACAGAAGGGAGTACAAGGGATAATGTTGTAAAAAAAATTACCTATGCATATGTACTGTCAAAAAATGTTATAATTGTAAAATTAATTAAAAAAAAAAAGAAAATCTGAAAAAAAAAGAACTCTACCACTTCTCTCTCTCTCTGTCCCTCCCAAATTGAAAAAAAAAAATTCAGTCCCTTATAGCAAATATGTTAAAACAATCAAAAGCAAATTCTTACCTTGGTTATGCCCAAAAATGCATGTTTCATTTTGCATTCCTCTTGGTATAGCATGTTTACTGTTAGTCTGTTAGAACTATGACCGATCATAATATTGTTTTGAGTTCTTATTCTTTTAAGGTTGGTTTTCTTTACAATATTGTTATGAATTTTCTTCCTGGTTTCCTTATTTCTGTCTGTATCAGTTCATATAAATCTTCCCAGTATCCCCTAAAATTATCCTTTTCATCATTTTCATAACATAATACTATTATTCCATTATATTCAGAGAGTATAATTTGTTTATCCATTCCCTAATTGATATGCTTTTTCTAACTTTCTAGGTTGTTTTTCTTTTTTGAATATTTTATGGTTTATTGAGGCCTTGAATTTCTTTATTTCAAAACTCCTTTGATCCTTGATCTATTAAGGAAGGAATCTTGATCTTATACTTTTGAATGTAATGTACTGTCTCAAAAATCTTCATCCAGGCATACATTTTAATATCTTTAAATTACACTAAGAACCTTGGAACACTTTGTTGTAGAGGAACTCAGATACTGGGGAATGCTGAGAAAAGTATACTTGAAGCAAAAATACATCAGGGTTTTAACTCAGTGTGATTGATGAGATAATAGTTCTCTACATATACTTAGTATGGTGATATGATTCTACAGTTGATACATGCTTGGTGTTCTGTAGTGATGTAATTGTACTAAGGTACATAAGGGGTGAGAGGACTTTAAATAAGCAGACTCCATTGAAACTCCTCTGAGAATGTGCTTGAGCTCAGACTGCAGACTGGCCCAGAATCACACACACTCCTTCAAAAATATTTCAGTCCAGTTTTGAACTCTTGTCCTCCTGACTTCAGGGCTGTTGTTCTATCCACTATGCCTCCTAGGTACTGGAGCCAGTGCATCTTTATCAAAAATTAAAAAAAAATTAATAGTATAAAGAGCTAAATTTAGAAGTTCTCTAGAGTTACCTGTGGTTCTCCCTTTCTTTTGTTTTTGGAGGAGAGTCTTGATGTCTCTGTTTCTCCTCTCTACTATTGCCTGTCCTTGAGGATTAAAAGTTGTGCCAGTGGTATATAAAATCTGATTCTGTGCACAAAAGTGTGCAAAATGTTTAGAAGTATATGCAGGTCCATTATCTGTTTTTATTGCTTATGGCACACCCATAATTACAAATGTTGTATAAGGAATTAATTGACTACTTGGGCAGTCTGTTTTGCTGCTGGTATTGCAAAAGTAAATCATAAAAAGGTGTCTACCACCAAATGTATAACAGGTAAATAAAAGATTTATAATGGGTCACAAAAAAGCAAAAGTGTTATTTTGTATATTAAAAATTAAATAATTGATTGAATAAAAAAGTAATCACAATATTATAAAAGATAATGAACTTTAATACTAACCGTGACTATGTCCATTTCTCTAGCCCAGGACATCTTCTCCCTGCACTTATATATATCAAAATTCTGCCTTTCTCTCTAGACCTATCTTCTCCACAAGGCCCTTATCCACTAATCTAATTCTAATTCAATTTGACAAGCATTTATTAAGCACTGATGGTGTGCCATTCAATGTGTTTGGCACTGAGGATAGAATATCTCCTGACCAAAAGAAACTTCCTATCTACTGGAGGTAGATATGAGTTATATCTGAATTATGCCTAGAAAATGTAGTCTAAAAATGGCAAATAAGAAATTCAAAGTTTTCTAGGAATATTGAAAGAAGAAAGAATACTTCCATCTAGGGGAATGAAGTAAAGTTTCCTAGCAGAAGTGGAGTCAAAACAGGAATCTGAGAGCTCAACATAAACTCTCTTTTTTGAGTGCTTCTTGTATTTATGGTCTATGTGTGTAGCAATGTTACTTGGCACTTGATTAAATTTAGTGTTGTGAGGCTTTCTAATTATTTCATGTGAGAGCTTAAGCTTCTTGAGACAAAACCACTTTTTCATTCATCTTTAGAGCCCCCACAATACCTAGTAAAATGATGTGTTCATAGTATAGTCATAATAGATATTTCCTAAATTACATAAAACAGAGAATAAGAACAAAATAATCCTCCTATTACACTTATTTTGATGACATCCATTCTAGAATGTTTCTTGGAGTCTATTAATAAGTTATCCAACTTAATTTAATTAGGGAAAGATCCTAGTAAATGATTTTATAAGTTTAAAATTTATATATATATATATATATACATACATATATATATATATATAATAAAATGCAAATTCAATTGGGGTTAAGTTAATAAAATTTAGTATTTTCAGAGTTTAAAGTGATTTTTTTACATATAAAATTTTTTACAAGAGATAAGAGAAAAAGATGTTAACTAAACATCATCACTGGAAAAAGTCTAATGTAGTAGAAAGAATTTTGGATCAGAGTCAAGATTTGAGTCTCATCTGTGACACCTGCTAGCCGGCACACCTTGAGCAAGTGATTTTTGCAAACGTCAGTTACTTCATCTGTTGTTGTTCAGTCGTTGCAGTCATATCTAACTTTTCATGACCCCATTTGGTATTTTCTTAGCAAAGATACTGGAGTGTTTTGCCATTTCTTTTTCTAGATCATTTTACAGATGAGGAAACTGTTCAGGGTTTAAGTGACCTGCTCAGGGTCTTTCTTCATATGTTAATGCAACTGCAAGTCTGGTCCAAAAAATAGTAATACTAACCCAGGATTATATTGACGAAAGAACTTTGTGAGAGGTGAATATGATCATAACTTAAGGAGTACATGGACAATGACCATTGAAGGCCATCTTTCAACATATATTAGAGGTGTCCTTTCCATTAGTCACCCTTTTCGGTGCCTACTCCTGTGAGTACTTAGATTACCAGTGACATCCAAAGAATCATAGAAATGGAATGGTCATGCGAGATTATCTTGTTCACTCTCCTCATTTTACAGATCAGGAAACTGAGGACACAGAGAAATAAATTCACTACGTGCTTGGTACATAATAGGTGCTTAATAAATACTTGTTGACTTGACTGATCCATAGTGGCAAAACTAGAATTGAAGCTCTCTTCCCCTAAATTCAGCCTATCCACAAGGGCATGTGTTGGGAACAAAATTTTTCCAAGAACTTTTGTCCCTCTTTTTCATTTGTCTCATTTCATCTCATTTTCATTTCTCTCTTTTGCTCTTAAGCTTCAGTAAAGTCACAAAGCCAAGAAGAGATGAGAAAGGTTTGTTTTTTTTTTAACCAAACTTAAGATGTGTTAAAAGTTACAAGGAGAGACAGAATCTTGGGCCAAGTTGAATCTGTATTCTTTTGCCTGTGTCTGAGAAGATGGAAAGCATTCAAAAGTGCAGGAATGTGAATACCCCAAGTAAAATTCTATGGTGCTC
The DNA here is from genome assembly GCF_048593235.1 of Sminthopsis crassicaudata. Taxonomy (NCBI): domain Eukaryota; kingdom Metazoa; phylum Chordata; class Mammalia; order Dasyuromorphia; family Dasyuridae; genus Sminthopsis; species Sminthopsis crassicaudata. The sequence continues at coordinate 146,790,400 of NC_133617.1, forward strand.
AGAGAGACAGTTTTTTCAGAAGTAGAAGGAAGAATCTTAGTAGGGATGCTGGTGCAAGTAGCATTTACTACAGAAAAACCTGCATCTGTCATCCATATTTTTCAATTTATCTATATTTTTCAGCCTATGATATCCATCAAGGTCAGATCTGTCTTAAATTAGTCAAGCATTGTAAGCAGTTAGAGGAATTTTAGAAAAGCCATCCCAGAACAAAGACTGACTCTTTAACTACTTTATCTTTACTGAAAAATACATATTTAAACCTTTTACAACAAAGCTAAACCATAGAGAAACCTCCTGTGTCTCTCCTACCCCATTAAATACATTTGCTTTAAAGTCTTTTCAGTTTCCTTACACCTTATACCATCTTCCTATACAACCCCATTCCCACACAATCCAGTGACACTGCATCCCTTTGGCTGGAACTCTCTCTTTGCTCATCTTTATCTTGAGTCAAAATACTCATTTTATAGTTCTAAACTCAATATTACTTGATTTAAGTTTGAATTCTATCTTTTTCACTTCCAATGTGACATTGGACAAGTCATTTAATGCTCTCTCTCTCAATATATATATATATATATATATATATATATATATATATATATATATATATATATATATATATATATATATATATGTATATCTAGATATAGCGCTCTCTCTCTCTTGATATACATATATACATATACATATATATCAAGAGAGCTATATCTAGATCGATAGAGAGAGACAGACAGACAGACAGACAGATAGATAATGAGTAGTAGACTAAATTACCCATAAGGTCCCTTCTAAACTCCAGTTCTATGATCCCCTTTATAAAGATTGTAAGTCTTGGAGGGAAAGATGGTGTCTAATCTTTCTTAAGCAAACTTTATCACTTAAATTAATATTAAAAAATAAAGATCAGAAGTCAGAAAGATATGCTAACATTAATAAATACACAGATAAAATGCCATCTTGCATTTCCAAGATAAACAATTTTCAAGGAGTTTTTACATATTTTGGTTCCCATGACCTTTACAACCTTGAGAAATATACAGGAATATATTACGATTCTTATGCTAGAGATCAGAAAATATAGTAGATTGATTATGGAACTTAAGAATCAGACCTGGATTCAAATCCTGACTCAAATATTTATTAGTTGTGTGATTCTAGACAAGTCTCTGAATCAATTTGTGTCTCAGTTCATTCACTTGTATAATGAGAACATCAGTAAATTGTCATTAAGGTTCATTTTTGCTCTCAATCCATGATCCTAGTTTACACAATGAAATATTAAAAATCAAATATTCTATTAGCAACTAATAAAAAACATTTTACTTAATAAAAAAGTAAAAGATAGCTATCATGATGATTATTATTACATAAGTAACTTTGCTAACTAAATTTCAATAATGACCCAATCATACGAATGCTTTGCTAGCTCCTTCTCCTTATTATGGCCAAATATAATATAAAGTTTATCAGTACTTTCAACTTGTCCAATGCCAAATGTTGTCATCACATATAAATAATAAAGAGAGTAACCATTTCTTGATCTAATTTAAGTTATAATGACTAAGGCAGAAGTCATTCAATAATTCAATTCAACAAACTTTTATTAGTTTGTGTGAAGATTTTCTGCTAGATGCCAGGGAGAAAGAGGAAGAAAGGGGAATGGGATGGAGAAAAAATTCAGAGCTGAATAGTCCTAGTCCCTCTACTATAAATGTTTATAACCTACTAAGAAAATATAATATATGGGGTGTTCAAGGAGGACTAGTACCCTGGCAAAACTCTTGGCAGACCTGCTAAATCAGGCTAAGAGTAACCAATGAGTCTCAAACCTCTTGGTGAGTTAGAAGAGTGTGTATCCCAAGCATAGGAAGATTTCTCCCAGCAGAAGAGGACTATGAGAAAAATGTGTTCCAAAAGTCATAAAGTTAATTAAAATAAGTGCTGTGGAACTCTTGAAACAAAGTCATCCATTGCACTTTGGTCTTACTACCAGACTTCAATGACTCTAGAAGAAAGAGTGAAATTAATAACTTTGTGCAACTCTGCCTCACAAATCAGATTCACACAGGAGTCAAGATATCATTGATCTTCTTTGAAAATTAAATACAAACAAGAACATATACTAAGGATATAATAAGTATATAAGAAAGTCAGAAAGAGGTAAATAAGAAAAGAAAAATGATTTCTTAGTGATGTATTGAGGACATTCAAGAATTAATTTGTTGACATGAAAAATCTGCCTCTCAAAAAAAAAATAAAAAAAACCTAGGAAATTTCTTGTACCAATCACTCTACTGATGTTAACAGGAAAATAAATGAATCATTAGCCATGGACTTCCAAGGAAGTTCCAAATGAAAGCAATATAGATTTTTGAATATAGTTCCACTCATCGTGTTCTGAATGTTATAGATGTGTATGAGAATAGGAAGATACATGGTATAGTAGTTACAAGGCCAGTCTTGGACTCAGGAAGACCTGGTTCAAATCTGACTTCTAACCCATTCTAGATGTGTAGTCATGGACAAACTATACAACTTTTAATACTATTAATTTGGGGGTAGCTAGGTGGAACAGTGGATAGAGCACCAGCCCTGAATTCAGGAGGACCCGAGTTCAAATCTGACCTCAGACATTTAACACTTCCTAGCTGTGTGACCCTGGGCAAGTCACTTAACCCCAGCCTCAGGAAAAAATACTATTAATTTTAATACTATTAAGTTGTAGTTAAATAATACTATAAATCATAGGTCTGAACAATTCCTGTCTCCTATACATCCCACTCCTGCTCTCCCAAAAAAATAGAATAAAACTGATCATGAATTTTTAATAATTTAAGCATGTTGAATTAGATCATTTTAGTGGCTTAATGAAGCCAATATGAACATTAATTTAGCCATGAAAGCATCAGCTTTTATACTTTAGGCCAAAAAGAAACTGAGTATAAGCTTTTTCTCTTTCCTATTCCCTTTTTGTAATATTTTCTTAGGAAGTTGAGTTTGGGGGGAAATGCGGCATAGGTTGGCTAGAGGAAAATATATCTGTGTTAATATATCTGTGTTCTCTTAGCCTTGGGGACCAGAAGGGGAACAGTGGCCTCCCAGTCAGTCTTAAAAAAGTGGCAAATGTATAGGATGCCAATTCACCCTCTAGCCAAAAGAACTTTTGCCTTACTAATTTCAAAAATCAATTTGTAAGGTTGGATTAGTATATTTTAGCAATCAGCTATGCATAGTATAAATGTCTAAATATTTCAAATAAAATAGAAAAGTAATGTGGTACAATGAAAAGAATACTAATTTTGGAGGTACAGGACTTGGATTCTTATTGCAGTCCCTTATATTCACAACCTATGTGACCTTAGACAATCATTTAATTCCCCTTGGCCTCAGATTGATCAATAGATATTGGCTGAACTAACCACAACAGGAAATTTAAAATCCAAATATAAATTAATAGGAATATGAAGGGAAAGTATCAAAAGCTATGGCCCTCAATGAAAAATATGAAATAAAATTATATAGCCCTTTCAGATCTTAATCTTGTAGGAGTATTATATAATGTGACTTTATATGCCACCCATTAACCACCCATGCTTCTATCATAGAAACTTTGGTGCATGGTCTAAGTAAGCATACTATATAGCATATTACTAACAATTGCTAGCATTTATATAGTGCCTATTGTGTCAGGTACTATTGCTAAGCATTTTACAAATGTTATCTCATTTTATCTTCACAGCAACTCTGTAAAATGGGTGCTTTTATTATTCCCATTTTATAGTTGAGAAAACTGATTAACTTGTTCAAGATCACAGAACTACTAAGTATCTGAATCTGAATTTGAACTCAGGTCTTCTTAACTCCAGGCCCAGCACTCTACCCATCAGGCACCAAGCTTCTTCAATAGAGAGTTGTATTAACAGAATGCTTTGTATACAAAGTTGAATTGCTTTTCTGTGCACACCCCTATTACATGGCAAGACTAAGTAAAACACAGCGAATTCTCTAAGAAAAAACATCTTGGTTTTGTCATTGTTGTTTTAAGATCATAGAATAATTGCAATTTCCATATTAGTTAATCTACCTCTGAAATGGAAGCCATTTAAACTCTCTACACTAAAAGATGCTCCCAGAAGGGTATGATTGCAAAAGCTGTTGGACTGGTCCTTTGAGAGACGAAGAGATGAACAACTTCAGTGTTACCCTGATGGCAATAAAATGTTGAAAACCTAGAATGTTCTGGGTGGATTCTCTTGAAAGATTTATGGGAAAAAAACTGAAGAGAATGCAAAAGCATAAGTAGAATGTATTTATCTTCCCTTAGAATGATAACACTAATCTGAGCTCTGAAGCAATAAAGTATCATTTTCTTACTAACATTAGATATAAATTATGAGAGAATACAATGCATAAAACCTCAAGATGCTTCAAGTATTTCCATCATTATAGGACAAATATAACCATGATCTATTTTGACATGAGTCTCCTTGTGATAAATATCTAATGAAAATCCATAATAAAGCGACATGTGTAATTCAACTCATTTCAGATGTTTGTTTTACTGCAGTTGAGGTGAACATTTAGTTGGATTGAATGAGCAATGAAATTTAATTTTCAAAGAAATAGGCTATGGTGACAATGATTTGAATATTTTAATGTTTTCCCTAAAGCAAGGATCCTTTTAAAATATTGTAATAGCCATTTTAATATAATAGATTTTCTTTCTAATCCTATATACTTTATTTTATTAATTTAAAAGCATCATTCTGAGGAGTCCATAGGTGTCACCAGACTGTCAAAGGGATGCAAGACACAAAAGAAAAGATAAGTTTCTCTTACCCTTATTAAATAGAATTCTTCTTGAATCTATCCTTTCTGGGATAGGCATAAGAAAACACAAAGAACTGTCAGATATTTGAGACACAAAGATGAACTTCATATTAAACACATCTGATTCCCAAGCTATCCTTATACACATAAACGGAAACAATTAGCCTTTGGATGAAAAATCCTGACAGTACAAAGAAAGACCATGACCTAATATCAGAGCAAAGTTAAGAAATGTCATTAAGTGAGATGATTAGCTGATGATGGAAGGTCACACCCAGTTTACTTTTCACAGTTGATAGATCAAAGTTTTTCATTCATTTTAAGGGAAGGAAAAAAAAACTATATAGTTAGTTGCCTTTGGAAAATTCTTTCACAAAACATCATCTCTCTCTTCAGCCTGCTTTTTCTAAGACTTATGGGAATTGTCTTACAGGAATTGTCAGGATAGATGTCAGTAAGCCAAAGCAGAGTACAAAAAAAAATAATCAGCATTCATCATGACTTAAATGGTCTTCTATGGTAGATTAAAATAAGTTTTTAAAATTCTGCCTTGTAACGCACTTGTAGGTTTTATCTGTCCTTTCCACAGAACAGCATGATATTTGGGGCAAATCAACTTTTTAGCCCTCAATAAGATTTTACCAAGCATGTCCAAATTATAGAAATCTTTCTGTTCAGCTTTGAAAGAATGCCACTCAAAATTAAATTTATTCCATTCATGTAGTATGGATCAATACAAATTCTTATGCCTTCTCTATTGGAACATCATAGATATCTCCACAGGTTTGCAGTCAAAGGAATTAAAAGTTCTAGGAGGGGAGAAAGAGGCAGAAGACCCATACAAACTACAGATAATGGAACAACTCTGATGTTTATCTTATTTAATCTAGTTAGTGTTTCTTTCTTGCCATTTTTCCCTCATTTACAGATCGTATTTACTAAAATAAAAAAAAATTGCCAAACATTAGTCCCCATGAAATTTAGTAATGTTTACTGTGATAGAAACTATATAATCCTAAATTGAGCTAAAAGGAACTTTAGAGACCATTATGTCAAATCCCTTCATTTGACATATGGGGAAACTGTGGCAGAATACGGTTAAGTGATTTGCCCATACAACCAGTAAATGTCAAAGTCATGTCTTCCTGACTCCAAGTTGAAATCCCAATTCAAATTAAAAAAAAAAAAAACTTTCCCTTAGGATTATTTTGGACTAATAAATCCATGGCTACAATGTTGTCGTGTTCTCCTACATGGAAAGTCAGATTTTTACATGAAGAAAAAATAGCATAATTTTGGCAATGAATTTAGTCAGTATTAAATATTTTTTAAGGACAAGAGAGCTAAGTTATCAACTAGAAGATAGGGAAGACAGCCTTTATCCTGGGGTTGGTCAAATAATATCACATGGTCAAATAGCCAAAACTCTGACTTTCAACCATGAGATGTTGGTCAAAAGAAATAAGAAGTTTCTCTCCCTATTTGAAAAGGAGGTGAATATGGGAAGTTTGGCTTCTTTTTTGTATTATCCAAAATATAAATATGAGACTTTGAAGAAACTCAAACTTTTTTGGCTTCTTGGAGATTAATAATTTTGTTGTTTAGTTATTCAGTCATGTCTGACTCCTAGTGACTTCATGGATTTGTCCATGGGATTTTCTTGGCAAAATCATTTGCCAATTCCTTCACCAGTGTATCCCCATTCTATAGTTAAGTAGTTGAAGCATATAGGGATTAAGTGACCTGTCCAGGGTCACAAGCTAGTAAGAATCTGAGGACAGATTTGAATTCAGATCTTCTTGATGTTTTATCCTCTGCACCACTTAGTTGTTTCAACAATAGCTAAATAAAGATATCTTTTCTGATCACAAATTATTAATTATAAATGGTAATGGTTACACTAAAATCCGCTTGTTAAATATGAATATTAACTATTTATATTTTTAAATTATCCTTAAAATTTGCCAATAGTGACATTTACAAATAAAGAAGAAATAACCCAAATCAAATGCACCATTTTATATTTCTTTTGTCATCAAAAGTGAAGAGAAGGTAAAGTAGTATAATGGAAAAAATGATCTATCAGGATTTAAATAGGAATATCCTGGAACCAGCTCAAATCACTTGTGAAACATGATTGTTAAATTTCCTATTGTGAGCAATGTCATATTGGAAATAAGCAAATACTACAAATCAAGGATTGATTTGTTATATTGCTGATTATCTAGACTTAAGAAAGTGATGGAGAAAATATTAATATTTTAGATTAAACTTAAAAGTGGCCCTTGCTTCAGATAGCCTGCTGCTAAATATTTGCCAGTATTCCTCTGGTTGGAATATTATCACAACAGGCACGGGAGACAGATCTTCCCCTTCCCTGCCCCAAACCTAACATCCTAGCTACCACCTGGTATTACATACTCTTTGCTGCCTAAAAACTGCTTCCTCTACTCTGAATCTGAAACTCATTTGCCCATTCTCCAAAAGCTGTAGGCCAGACTCTTTCGGGCTCAACCTGCCATTTCTTGACCCCAGAATATGACCATGTTCATACCTCTTGATTGAGCAGTATGTTGCTAACTATGATCCATTCAGGAAAAAGACACCTTCTCAGAATAATGTTTTTAAAAGAATAAATACATAAGATTTCAAAGAAAAACATGTAATATATTAAAATACATTTATCTATATATTTAAACACATTTATGAATCCCAGGTTGAGAACCCTTATACCATATATACCCTAAGGATAACTGGATTTTGTCATCTTTCCTAGAGCTGAACCTTCCTGTACCTCCCATTTCCCCTAATTAGAATGTTAGTCCCTTAAAAGCAGGGATTAGATTACTTTTGTAGTTATATCCCCACCACTTGGAACAGAGTAAACAATGCATTTTCATTCATTCATTCATCTACTTCTAACCACACCTATAATGTGTCTATGGGTAAGTAATTTAATTCTTAGTTTCCTTCTCCTAAAGTACATAAAGTCATCAAGGGCAGAGGTGGTTTTTATTTTATCTTTGTATTCCCAATACAAAGGCAGAATATTAATAAATTTTTGATTAATTGATTTTTAAAATGGGTGTAACAATGCCTGTGGTTCTTACCTCACAGAGCTACTATAAGCATCAATAAATTAATCTGAGCATCAAATATATATTATTTGTATATTACATATTACATATTTTATACAATCATATATAATGCACATATACATACTATTACAAAAATGTTTGGATTTCTCTCTCTCTTTCTCTTTCTATATATATTTCCATATCAACATATACATAGATACATAGATATAGCTTTATTAAGTAAGCTCTTAATAAAGGCTAGGTGGTAGGGATTTGAAATAGCCCTTGGCCTCCAGTAGCCTCTAATCTCCTGGTATATGTACAGATACACAGAAGGAAGACAGTAAGACATCAATGACTTTTACTCTGTTCCCTATCACTTTAAAAGTAACACAAAAGACACCCAAATCATGAGGCTTAGACTCCCACAAACACATATGAGAAGTAAATCCAAAATAATTTGGGAAGGGAAATGCCAATTATTGTGAAGGATATTAATAATAATGATAATACTTCACATTTACATAATGTTTTGATATTTGCAAAATACTTTATATAGGTTTCCTTATTTAATCAAAATGATCCTGGGACACAGGTGTTATTAGTTATCCTTATTTTACAGAAGAAACAAAGGTTAAGAAAGGTTATTTTCCCAGATTCACACAGATGGTGAATACTTGAGGCAGAATTTGCACTCAAGTCTTCCTGCCTAAAGCCTTTATGCACTAAAGCAATGATGTCAAACTCAAGTGAAGAAATCCCTGAAGGCTGTGCAGTGACATAGAAAACCACCTACATTAACATTATTTGTATTACATTTTATTTTTATCTATTTTTGTTAGACGTTTTCCAGTTACAAGAAGTACCCTCCCAGTTACAAAAGAATACATAATGTATAAAGAGATAAAAACTGGATGTGTGATTTCCTCAGAATAGGCAATTCCCTTCCAGAGGAGGAAATGTCCTCTACAAATGTAACTCTGGACCTTCTCTGCAGCCAATTGCCTTAGAGAACTGTCTAGAGCGCTGACTGGCTAAGTATCTTGTTCAAGATCACACAGTATATGACAGAGATAGGACTTAAACCTAGGTTTTCTGGGTTTTGAAGCTGATCTATTACACACCATTTCACACTGTCTCTCTATTTTGTATCATTCCCACCAAAACTCTGAAAATAGATAAACTTATTATATTCCCATTTTACAGATAAAGAAACTGAGATCCAGAAGGAGAAAACTAGAAAGACAGAAAGAGAGACAGAGAGATAGAGAGACAGAGAGAGAGAAGGATGGAAAGAGAGAAGGAAGGAAGGGGAAAGGAAGAAAGGGAGAGGGAGAAGGAAAGGAAGGGAGAGGGGGAGGGAGAGAGAAACAGACAATCTGTGTAATAGAGAATTTCTAACTAGGTTTTATCACCACCATTTACTCAAGATGAGAGGTAATATAACTAAGTTAAAACCTGAAAAATCAAGTTCATACATAAAATTATAGATATCATGTTAAAAGGTTATTTTGCAAATTCCAACTATAACCCTAGTTATTTATTGACTAATTTCCTATTTTACTTGATCTAGATTTCCCCTTTCTACTCCCTGTTCTTTAATGTCTAAATCATTACCTACCTCTTCTGCTATCTGTAAAATGCCATTGTGCTCATCCTGCCTATGCAACTAAACCCTACGACTGCTGAAACTGCTACTCAGGGCTCACTTACTTTGTTTTACAGTGAGTTTATATTCTGAGCATAAACTAAATTAATTTTTCACATTTCTACATGTTGATGATTATGACATGATTCCCACAAGAGAAACATAGACATACACAGAGGTTCACATAGAGAGAAAAGTATATTGAAAAAGATATAGAGATATTCATACAAAAACCCCACACACATTCAGATGTGTTTATTGTTTCTTATGCATTTATTATTTCTTATATTCGAGTCTCCATGCTAAATGCTGGGGATACCAATACAAACAAGATAGTTTCTGCTTACATTCTAATAGGAGCTAGTTTTGTTATTGTTTTTGTTCTTCCTTCTTGAAGAAAACCATAAAATCAGGGAGTTGATGCCATGACATGCAAGTGACTTGTATTGAAGTGATGGAGGGCTGACCAAGGTCACCTGCCTCACTTTCTCCTCCAGAGCCACCTGAGTCCAATGGCAGGATATAGATCCAGGAAGACTAGAGATGGCCTTAAGAGATGGTGAAAGGGAATGAGAAAGATGCCCAGAGACAGCATGGTATGGAAATGGTTGGAAAGTGTCAGAGAAAGCCTGATTAGGGATGAGGGAGAGAGATAAGGAAGATAGCCAGAGAGAAGGTAGCATGGTGGATGTGGCAATAGTGAGGAAAAGGTGTGAGACACCCCTTGGGTCTGAGCTAATAAGTGAGAGAATTGGGGCCTGAATCCAAAATCTGACAACAAGTCCTATTGGAGGACCCATTCTATTACACTGCCTCTTTTTTCCCCCAGTTTTATTAATGTGACTCATCTTTATATCACATTTTTAGGTTACTCTCACTTTGTGAGTGGTCTCTTGAAACAAAGCTAAACAGCTAAGTTAAATTAATAAAACAATGACCTCATCTTAAAGTTTGTGCAACATTTCACATCTTTAGTATCCCCTCCCTCTCTATTTTTTTTAAATTAACAGAAACTTTTTTTTCATTTCACACCTCCCTCACTCTACTGAGGAGAAAAAGCTAATTTGTTTTTATTTAATTATTTCAGTCATGTCCAATTCCTTGTGATCTTTTTAGGTTCTCTTGGCAAAGGGTTAAGTGACTTCTCCAGCTACTATGTGTCTGAGGCCTAACTCAGGAAGAATCTTCCTGACTTTAGGACTAGCATTCTATCCACTGAGCCACCTAACTGCCCTAATTACTAATTATTCATAATAAATATTCATAGTCAAGCAGAGCAAATTTATATTTATATGTGGGTAGATATAAATATATGTTTAAGTCTGCATCCCAAATACATCATTTCTATGTAATGGATAGCATATTTCAACACTGATCCTCTAGAATCATGTTCATTTTACTGATCATAGCTTAAAATTTTCAAAGTTGTTTGCTGTTAGTGTTATTGTAGAAATTGTTCCCCTGGTTCTGCTTATTTCTTAATTTTTCATCCAATTCTAAAAGTTCTAAAAGTTAGTAAGTTTTAAAATATTGATGTTGTTGTATACATCGTTCTTCTGTTTCTACTCACTTTACACTGTACCATATGTCTTTCCATGTTTTTTTGAAATCACCTATTTCCTCATTTCTTCAGCACAATGATATTCCAATACAATAATATACCACAACTTATTCAACAGTTCCTAAATTGTTGGACATCCTCTTAGTTTACTTCCTCTTATTTTTAAAAAAAATATATCATTTTTTGTTAGACTAGTGGTCTAGCCAGCACAAATATTCTGAGTCTAAAAGTAGCTAAGGGTCATTGTATAAAGGAACATACTTGCCTTCAATTAAATTAACTTCAAAGAATTATACTCCAAACCTCTCTAAAAAGAGACACAATAATGCTGGCTCACTCTCTCTGTGCCTCTGTGTCTCTTCTTTCTGTCTGTGTGTGTGTTTCTCTCTCGCCCTCTCTTCCCCTTTCTCCCCAAATATAGCTTCATATACAGTCCTTATTATTATTGTCCTTTGTACTTGGATTATTTGTTGGTTACTTATGAAGTTCAAAATTTATTATTTTAAAAGAATCTATTACAGATTTCTCATCCATAATAGTTTATGAAATTTCTGAATATTTTCTGAAATTATTTTTATTTTGATGATTGATAAATAACTTAAGTTGGGGCAGTTCACAAATTAATACTTAGTGTACAATTGAGAGTAGATTGGATCTTTAAATTGTCTTCTTTTGTTCTTCAAGGATTTCCCCAGATCTGGTATTCTGAGAAACTTAGGTGAACAAGGAGATCAAATTAATATAGAGTTAAAAACCAAGTAGACCTTATGTCGAGAAGAGCTTCAACTGCAAGAAGCTCATGGAAAAACCCCAGAAAGCCCCAAATAGAGCAAAGCTAAGGGTGTTAGAAAAATGAATCAAAAAGATGACTAACATCTTAAATAATACTTACCTATGGCTAAGCCCAGATGACTTTCAGTAGTTAGAGTCATCTCCATGCCATGAGACCATTCTTGAATCAATTTATATAGAAACATATTACAAATAGAGCCCAGTGGTGAATATTTCTTACCTGTAAAATGACCACCCCAAACAAAAGATAAGCTATTATTTTCCATATAATGAAGTAGGGGACAGGGGAAAGGTGGGGGGGAGTAAAGGTTTTTCTTGCAATTTGCTGAGCTTTCATATATAATCTGCTTGCAAAAGGAAGAGAAAGTGTTTTCATAAACTTTAGCAGGTGTGGTCATATGCTTCATTTCTGATGAGCGACCAGTGGTTTGGTTGGTTTCCCAGCCCTATCTGACCTGCCTAAGCCACTGAAATTCCCTGGATCAGGTTTCCTCTGAAGGCAGTGAGCTCTCCCTCTTCAGCATAGTGTTCCAAGAGCAGGCATTGTGGGGGCCTTTTATCATTCATGCCCCAGAAATAAGAATGTGGTGGAGGAGGAAAAGGAAGATGAAAGAATAACTATTTTGAAAATTAGCCAAATGGTGATTTTTTTTCAAGCCCCCTGGGTCATTCCATACAGAGTTGGTTTGAATCTCCACTCTTCAAAGCTCTTTCCAGATCCATTTTTACCATGTCTGTACACCACCCCCCTGTCCGTGGAGAAATGGAGAAAAGTTTCTTTTTTTTAATTTTTGTCGTGGAGCCTTGGAATTAATTTAAAGCAAATACTTCCCCAAAATGTTTCAATCCACAAAATGAGATTGTTTTTCAAGCTTTTATTTTACTTATTCTGTTTCCAACATGTTCTAGTTACAGCCCCATGTGTAAACTATTGTGAGCATATTAAATTAGAAACACATTTCTTTTTATTGTTATCTTTACCTCTCCAGCTTTTAGTCTTCCTTGAAATATCTTGTGACCCCCAAGCCCCACATCCTCTGTCAAGTGAGTAAGAAGTCCCATCTTTCTCAATCAGCCATTACTTTCTAGATCAATGAAATTGGTGGAATGAGCAAATAAATAAATAACTCTTTGCTTCTTCTTTGAATGGGTTCATTTAGAATATCTGGCCCAGATATTTTCCCCAACACCCAGGAATAAAACCTCATTTAGAAAGTTTACCTACTCCACCTTAGAACTAATTGCATTTAAGAATAAAGCAAATACATCTTCCAAATGCACAGTTGCAATAATGTCACATAACTCTCCAAAGGCTCCATATCACCTACCAAAAAAAATCCAAGGCCCAAATCCTCCAGGCTAGCCATAATTTCACTTCAGGCTACATTTCCAATCTCATCTTATTCCTCTTCAGTATTCAATACTACAGAAGAATTGTACTACTCACAATTCACAAAATCAATCCAACCTGCCTCTGTCCCTCCATTCTTCCCCACAACTGCAAAGCCTTCTTTCTTTCATCTCTACCTCTTTCAAAAGCCAGTTCTGGTGTTCTTTTTCCTTCAGGAAAGACATTGTTCTCTCCTTTTTCTCATAGCATTTTGCCTGTATTTTTCTTGTGCATTCTTTCTAATTTGTCATAGTTATCTCTGCACTCTCCCAATTAAATTTTAAACTTTTGGAGGCCAGGCCCAGTCATAACCACCTTTGGATTTCATAATACTGTGAACTAGTGAAAAACAGCTGGTCTACTTCTTTTCCAGTACCAAGTCTGTTCATATCACATTTATGCTAACTTAACCAACCTAAATATGGGGTGTTATCACCTACCTGTCTCCTTGTCCTGATATAACTTCAATTTACTTCCTTATGCCATATTTTGTGGCATAATTAGAACTAAATTTCCTGGCTTCCTACTTTGGGGATGTTTCAGTCAACAATCTCCATCTTATACTACAGTTCAGTCATGAAAAATAATGCTTTCATCCATAATAGCAATTAGACTGACAAGCTCCCTATGCCTTCGAAAACAGTCTTCAGAGATTTCTAGAGACAAAATATTTGTCACCACATGACCAATCCTCTCCATATTTGCTTATTACATTCAGACCCAAAGCCTTTCCAGCTTGATAAAACCTATCAGTTTAGAGTAACAACTTTTGAAAAATCAGTAATATCTGCTCAACTCAATGAGACATCAGAGTGAGACCTTAAGAAATTGTTTCACATTTCCCTTATGAAAACCAATAACACAATGCTATTATATCCTTTCTGCAAAGAATTAGGGTGATCATATATGCAAACAGGAAAAGGCAGGAGTGTTGCTATCTTCAACCTTTCTCCCCTCGTGTTGTTCTAACCTATTTCCATAGAAAAACTTCTCCTACTCTATTAGCCCCTCTCCTTCCATACAGTAAGGAAAAGTTCTTCTGAGTGTAGTTTTTAAATATAAATGTTTAAAAGAAAGATGGATTTTATCTAATCTGGTAGTTATCCTTGGAAAAAAGTGATTTTCCATCCATAAAATATTTCTGATAACTTAAGATAGTGCTTTCAAGGATGGAGATCTGATCAGCCAAATAAATTGTGGTCTATTTTGTAGTTGTCATGTAGTTATTGCCTTATAGCAATCTAGTATTAATATTAGAAAAAGATTGTTAGAAGAGTGTCTTAGGAATCTAAATGATTGAATAACATTTTATCAGTGATTTAGATTAAAGCATAAATATCATGCTTGACATATTGAACAATAGAAGCAGGATCCCAAAAGATTTCAGTAGACCAGAGTACTGGGCTAAATCTAATAAAATGAAATTTAATAGGGATAAATATGAACTGACAATATATGAAGTCAAAAATAGACTTCACAAACACAAAATGGATGTACCATGACCAGATAGTTGTTTGTCTTAAAAAGATCTTGGGGTCGAAGTGAATTAAAAGCTTAATGTGTCAACAGTGTGATTATTATTAGTCTGAACTTATGATTTCATTATTGTTGTCCAGATATTTCAATTGTGTAAAATTCTCTGTGACCCCATTTTGGGGTTTTCTTATTGTAAGGAACTTCTAAAAAGGAAGCAAAGCTAGATGGCTCAGTGGATAGGGCATTAGATCTAGAGTTGAAGAAATCTGAATTCAAATCCCTCTCAAATACTTACCAGTTCTACGACCCTGAATAATTCAATTAACCTCTGTCTTCTTCAATTGCCTCAGTTGTAAAATGTGGATAATAATAGATCCTACTTCTTAGGGTTGTTGTGAGGACCAAATGAGATAATATTTGAAAATTTCTTAGCATGGTGCCAGTCCTTTGTAGTTTCTTAATAAATAATTGTTTCCTTCCTTTCAAGAAAATGTCTTCTACCAATATGGATCTGCAGCTATTCTTAAACATATAATTTTAAAGAGAGAGACTTACCCAGAGGCCTACATAACTAGTATATATCACAGGTAGGACTAGGACATAGTTTCTTCCTAACTCCAAGGCTGGCTTTCTAAACCATAACCCACGCTTTTCTGATAGTGTGAAAGGACACCCAAAAAGGTTATTCAGTGCTACGACAGGCTGCATTAACGGAGATGTGGTACCAAAGTTCAGCAAGGAGCCAGTCCCAAGATGGTCAATTTTCTAAACATCTAAACAACATCTAAACATCTAAAGTGTTGTGTTCAATTCTGGAAAGTGAGCTCCTTGAAAACAGAAGCTTCTTATTTTTCTATTGGTATCTCCAGTGCTTCTCCCATAGTAAACATTTAATAAATAGATCATTTATTTATTCACTCAAGGCTGATAAGTCAGAGATTCTATAGAAGAAAAGGGAAGAAAAGAAGTAAGCATTTATATAGTATTATATGTGCCAGGCACTGTGTTAAGTGCTTTTTGCAAATAGTATCTTATTTGATAAAGATGATCAGTATAATGAAGAGCTTTAAGATCTGTGAAGATCCACAGTGAATGGGTAGATCCACAGACTATAATTGATAACTTTTGGCTTTGAGGGGTGGGGAAAGTCAGGATCAATGTCTAGAGGAATTTGAAAAGTTTTGTTTTGTTTGGAGAAGAGAATTTTTACTAGTTTTACTTGTTCTGACCCCACAGAGAAGAACCAGGAACAAAGATTCAGAGAAAAGCAAAATTTCATTGAAAGTTTCAGAGGCAGACTTAGGCTTAAGGGAGGGAAAACTTTCCCAACAATTATAACTGTCCAAAAGTCAAAAGGAGTTGCATTAGGAAGTAATGGGCTCCTTTTCCCTTGGAAAAGATATACAAGCAAAGAATGAATGATTATCTTTTCATGTAGGTAATAAAAAATTTAGGTCAATGTTGGGGCTTCTGAGCTCCCATCTAAGTCTGTGTTATATAATATTAAAATAATTCTCAGAAAAAAAATCCCCCCCACATTCAACTTAATTTAACAAGTATCTTTTATATTAAACACCTACTCTGTACAATGCACTATAGTTTAAGAGTGATCATAGAGAAAGCAAATGGTAGAAGTTACATAGCCTTTGGGATTAGATGAAGGAAAAATGAGGGGCAATTAAGGGGTTAAAGAAATTGAAAATAAAACCTCACCTCCTAGGCTCATGCTGCTTTCACTCAGAATTTTTTCTGAAAATTTCAAAACATGCTTTATTCTATATCTCCACAAATGTGTCTAGCTCAGAAGAATAGTTGAAGGGCAGCTAGGTGGTACAGCAGATGGAATATTAGCCCTGGAATAAGGAGAATTTGAGTTCAAATCTCACACTTACTTGCTATATGATCCTGGGCAAGTCCAATTGCTTACCAAAAAAAGGAAGGAAGGAAGAAAGAAGGGTGGAAGAAGGAAGGAATGAAGAGAGGGATAGAGGGATGAAGAAGGGAGGGAAAGATGGAGTGAAGGAGGAAAGATGGAGAGAGAGAAAAAGGGAAAAAAAGGAGGAAGGAAAAAATTAAGGGAAGAAGGAAGGAAGGAAGGAAGGAAGGAAGGAAGGAAGGAAGGAAGGAAGGAAGGAAGGAAGGAAGGAAGGAAGGAAGGAAGGAAGGAAGGAAGGAAGGAAGGAAGGAAGGAAGGAAGGAAGGAAGGAAGGAAGGAAGGAAGGAAGGAAGGAAGGAAGGAAGGAAGGAAGGAAGGGGGGGAAGAGGGAAAGAGGGAAAGCATTTATTCAGCACTTACTATTACCATGGGCTTACAAGATTAGAACTATTATCTCATTTTATACTCACAAAAACTCTAGCATGTAAATATTTATTATCCCCATTTTTGCAAATGAGGAAATTAGGCAGGAAGATGTTGAGTCACTTGTCCAGGTTTATACAGCTAATAAATGCCCGAGGTCACATTTGAACTGACCCTAAGCCCAGTACTCCACTCCCTATACCACCTAGTTGCCTTTAAAGACAAAACCAAAAAATTATCTGCTCTCATTACATTAGAATGTGACAGCTCTGGGTGACTGTGCTCAAAAAACCTAAAGGAGAGGCCCAGTAGCCCAAAGAAGAAGCACTCCTCTGCACAAAGTCCATTCTTCTCATGGTTAAAGACAGCTCTCTTAGCTTCTCTCTTACATGCTTTTCCCTTTATGCTCTGATCCTTCACTTTAATGTAAATTTTAGTCATTTCTTCAAAGCTTATGAGTGAATGCCCAGCTCATAGCTAACAGAACCAGCAGCACTTCAATCCATTAGAATGATCTCTTCGTGGTTTTTCACTGCAATCTCACTTGGATGATTTCTAGGCATTCACACTCAAGGTACTCCTTTGCCCCTTGCTGTATAAAACAAAGGCAACTGCCTCCAGACACTCTTTTTTAAAGCCAATTTTCCAGGTAGATAGAGGCACTTCACAGACTAAGAGCTTAGAGCCAAATACAAATGTTCTAATTTGGCTTATGCAGCCAAAATGTAAGCCAGGCCATTGAAGGTGACTGGCTTCAGGATAAAAAGCAAATGCACAAAGTCCCTGCCATTACTGAGACATGTGCTTAAAGAATTGTCTCCTGGCTCACCCAGCTTTCACTGCAACATGAAGAAACATTCACATTTATTTCCAGAGCACTTAAAGGTTTATAAAGCCCTGTCTTCACAACAAATCTGTGAGGTAAATAGTAGAATTATGCCTATTTTACAGATGAGGAGACTGAGGTAGAGAGAAGTTAAATCATTTGCCTATGATACAACTAACTAGGTCCTAGAATCCCAAATTTAATTCTCTCATCACTATAGCACAAACAGCTCACCCACAGCTTTTCCCAGAGGAGGAAATGTGTCTTCTTTGTTGTTATTTATTGGATTGTTGTTCCATTACTATAAATAATCCTCTTCAGAGTTCCATTTCTTCATCCATACTATATACTCCCTCAAAGTAAGATCTAGAGTAATTGTTCTCTAAGATAGAGTTTCCAAGAGTTTTAGAACTAGAAGGGATCTTTAAAATTTAAGTTCCCCATTTTATAGATGAAAAAAACTGAGGTCCCAAAAAAGATAATAAGACCTGTCCAAGATAATATAGTCAAAATGACAGTACAAGTTGTCTAACTTCCCATCTTCCTGCTTTGCAGACCTTAGGAATTAAATGACCAATTATGTAATGTGAATCTGAGGACTCTCCAAAAATTTCTGTTCTATCAAATTCTGAAATTGATAGTCTTGGGTCTTAAAGGTTCCATCAATTGCAAAAGCAATAAAATGAATTATAAAATGTAGAGGCCCCTATGATTTTCCATGCCTTTAAATTAATATGGAATAGATTAGTGAAATCTAGGTCTTGTGGGAATTGGGCACAAGAGGAACTGTAAGAGTGTCTGTAAAATGTCCAAAAGAGGATAAGCAGGATGGTGAAAAGACTAAAGATTATATGATACCCTGAGAATTTCATGCCCTGTGAGAATCAACTAAAAGAACTGGAAATTCTTATCCTGAAGAAGAAAAAAACCTTAAAAGTTATAATATCTATCCTTAAGCATTATAAAGTCTTTTATTTTAAAAGGGTTTATTTAGACTTCTTATTCGTCTTGGCCCTAAATTATAAAACAATTGTTGGAAGTTAGAGAGATGCTGATTTTTGGTGACACAATGGATAGAGCCCAATGGCTTAGAATTAGGAAGGCTGGAGTTCAAATCCAGCTTGAGATACTTACTACTTATTTAACAATGAGCAAGATACCAATAAAATGGGGAGGACAGTTGGACTATATGGGCTCTAATGTAATTTCCAATGCTCTAAATCTATAATACTAATTGTATCTGTCCAAAAGTGACATGTATTGCCATGACAGGTAGTGAATTCTCAATCATGAAAATTTTTCAAGTGACATCCACTTGTAAAGTATGTTATAGAAAGAATTCCTGGTTAGATATGAGTCAGATTGGCTAGTCCACTTCATAGGCTCTTTCTAATTCTCAAATTTCTCATTTGCAAAAATATCAATAATCTCTCTTGCCCCAAGGGCTTTTATGGGATTCAAACTCCAAAGAGATGATGTATGTAAAGACTTCTGCAACTTCAAGGTGCTTTTTTAAAAATTCAACTATTTTATAATTACTATAGGCAACCCATGCATGATCTAGTATTTGTAAGGAGCTTTGAACTTGTTGAATAAAAAGCTCTCCTTGGGGGGAAAAATCTTCTGCATGCCTATGTGATGTCTTTTTGCACGATATGGTTTAGACTTAGAACAGGTGCAGATTATATTTAGCTGTCTGGAATATTGGATAGACTTCCATCAGGCTTGGATAAATACTTAGGCTGAGCCAGATTTTTCCCTTAAACACTCACTTACAACTCCCACTGAAGGTAAAAAATCTGGCTGAGAAGGCAAAATGGCAGTGGGGGGGAGGGCAAAGAGAGACAGTAAAGCCCAAGGGATTTTAGTAGTGGGGAGGGGGAGAATGAAGGCCCAAAATGCTGTCATTCCTGTACTATGCATTTCAACAAGATAGAGTTAACCCAAACATCCAATTAAGCCACTCAGCTCCCATCAAAAAAAGTCAAGGCCCAAATGAGGAGAACACCAGGACTCACTGAGGTCCTGTCAAGATGCAACTTCCCAGGCCCCTGGGAAGGCAGACAGTATGAAAACACCTGAGAGCAGTCCTTTAAGATGGTATTTTAGCAGTTCTAACTTATCATCACTACCTTGATCCATGCTAATGAAAACCAGAGCTCAGAACAAGGGCACTTATTTTGAAAATACTGATTTTTCAAAGATTTTGCATTTTAAATTAAACCATATGAATCACTGTATCTCAGCTTCAGTGGCCTCTTCTAGAAAAGCAAGTTCTTTGTCCTAAACACTGAAAAGAACACCTTGAGTGACGAAGCCCATAGCCAGAATGATGAAGACAGAAGCTTTTGCACTGGTCTTAACCATATTGTCTTCACAAGCAAAGAGGACAACAGAAAACCTTGGAAGTTCACACGACCTCAGGATTGGAAGGGACTTTAGTGGTCCTTTAGATCATACCTAGAAGAATTTCTCTCTCAAAACATACCAGACAAATTGCCATACAACTTTTGCTCAAAAACTGTCATGTTCTCCTCACATCAGAGAAAATCCAATCCTTCCCAAAGCATCTCATTTCAATTTGGGAATACTAATTGTTCAGGAAGTTTTTTTCCCAATATCAAGCCTAAATTTGACTTTTTCCTATTTCTACCAGTTTGTCCTGGTTGTTTTCTCTAGGGATAAGCAGAAAAATTTAATTTCCACTCCAGGTGTCAGCCTTTTAAACACTTGAAGACAGCTATCCTATACCTGCTAAGTCTTTTCTTTCCCAAATTAAACATCCCCAGTTCCTTTAGTCCATCCTCATGTGACATGAATTTCAACATCTTAGTTGCCATATTCTGAATGTTCTATTTATAATTTATCATCAGATCAATAAATATTTAACACCCACTAATGCCATTCATCATTTTCCTCACTGGAGACACAGAGAAAGTAAAAAACAAAACCTATTCTCAAAGAACGTACAATCAAATTTCCAATTTGTAAATATGTGTAACATTTCCAAAATATAAGAGTCAGGTCAAAATCATCCTACTCCATTTATCGCTGGTTCAGAAGAAAATAGATTTCCACCACATAAGTGAGAATACATTGATTTTGTCACTAGGTGAGGAATTAACCTTCTCCTTCAATCAATCATAGACATCTCAAGCAATAAAGATAAGAACTCTCAGAGCACAGCAAGGCTATGCTAAAAAGTGATGACCAAAACTGAACACAATGCTCATGAACGATAGCATCTTAGCCTTACTTCCTTGGAAAACTCTGCAAGGATATGCAAGAACTAACACACTGGGAGTATTTGGAATTTTCTTGAATGAAAGAAAGGTGCTGTGTAAGTCTAAGTCATCGTAATAGTTACTAAACAGGTTGGGCTTTTTGTTTGTGTTTTGGGGTGTTTTTTTGGTCTAATGGAGCTGTCTGACTTTTCTGTTTCCGTTTCTAGTAGTAGTGAAGCATTCTAAATAGCTTCCACTGGAAAATTTGGATAATACTTAATCATTAGTGGCCCTGAAACAAAGATTTCCACTCTCCATATGATTCTTCAGGCTTTTTCTCTCCAGTTCTGTAATATTATTCTGCAAACATTCTATCCCTAGAATAAATATATAGCTCTTGTTTGTAGGATAAGTTAAGAGTAATTCAACAAAGCTTTTAAAGTTCCTACTTAAGAGGCATTTGTTTTCAATTCATAAGCTGAAATTTGGAGACCATCTGATTCAACCCCTCATTTCACAGGTGAGGAAATTTGGCTTGCCCAATTCAAACCCCTGGTTGCCCTGATTCAAACCTGGGTTTCCTCTACTCTTCTTTCTGTTATTCAATAAATGTTTCTTAAGTGTCCTGTGACAAAGAGAGTTCCTACCATAACCATAAGGTAGATTTTATGCCATCAAGAAAAAGGTGAACAATGTTGTAGAAAGTTTAACTCTTCTCACCTTTATATCCAGCTTCATGATAGAGGTAGCTTTTTTTCCCAAATAGGTGAGTTTTCTGGGGATTTTTCCTTTCTTCCTATAGTAGGGGAGTCTACAGGGTGAGGGGGGAAGTGGTGGGAATAGGTTGCATCTATTTGAGTATGGAGTTAATTCTATTGCATGTTATCCCCATGGTATTTGCCTCAATATTCCATCTTGAGTACATTTCTATTTGACTTAAGGTTACTGTGTAGTCTATTGATGGGGAATGTGTCAGACGGAGAGACAGCAATTATTCAATCTGATGGTGAACTTGAATGTGATAGGATTCCAAAACTGAGTAGTATTGCTATTTCAAATGGGAAAGCTGGTCCAGAGAATTATAAGGCATTTGTTTATTAATTGTGTTTTTTAAATCATAGTCCCCTATCTCCTTCTGGAACTTATCCCTTTAAAATCCTCCTCCATCTCCTCTCATCTTCAATCTTTTGGTTCCTTTCTTTCTGACTATAAATAAGCTCAAGTGTCTCCCATCCTTATGTACCTTTTTTTTTATTTGGAACTCATCTATATCTTTCTTTCACATTAAAAGTTCCAAATAAATCTTCTATTTCCACTCCTCTCACTCCTTATCAGTCCCTTGCAATTTCCAAACTCCCAAACTTCCACTGAAATTGTTCTCTCCAAGATTACCAGTGAGCTCTTAATCATCTAATGCAGTGGTCCTCAAACTTTTTAAATAGGGAGCCAGTTCACTGTCCCTCAGACTGTGTGCTGGAGGGCCAGACTATAGTAAAAACAAAAACTATGAATAAATCCCTATGCATGCTGTATATATCTTATTTTGAAGTGAAGACACAAAACGGAATTTAAAATGAAGTAAAGTTGAATCAACAAACTTACCAGTATTTCAATGGGAACTATGGGCCTGCTTTTGGCTAATGAGATGGTCAAAGTCTGGTTCCATATTTGTCACTGCTAGTTGTAACAAGTGATGCAAGTGTGCATCCATTAGTCTTGATCTGGTTGGAGATTTCAAATGTTTCATTCTAGAAAAAGTCTGTTCACAGACATAAGTGCTAACAAAGATGGTTGCCATTTTGAGTGCATGGTTCCTGAGACGAGGATATGTCTCAGAGGGGAGAGATGCATAGAAATTATGATGCGTCTTTCAGAGAGTCACAATTGTGCAGTTCAGCCAGTTCCATTTGGTAAATTGTATCCACATTTTCAACCCAATGAATGGGTTACGGAAAAGCTGTATGTCCTGTTCATGGAGATGAAGCTCTTTAAATCTAAATTGGAACTCCTTTAGCAATTTTTCCAATTAATCCACACATGTTTTGTTTGGGAATGCAATCAGCGGTTTTTCTGCTAACAGATTTTGAGTTGTGGGGAGATGGCAGAAGTTTTCCTCCTTCACTTGTTTGATGAGGAGGCCTAGTTTTACTTCAAATGCTTTGACATGTGATTGCATATCACAGATGAGCTTCCCCTTTCCTTGAAGCTGCATATTGAAATTGTTGAGTAGCTCTGTTACATCTGTCAGAAAGGCAAGGTGCCATTTCCATTCTGCATCACTGAGCTCTGGTACTTCTTTGTTTTTTGAAAGCAGAAAAGTTGTAATCTGTGGAAGTAAGTCATAGAAATGTTTCAAAACTCTCCCTCGACTCAGCCAACGGACTTCTGTGTGATATAGAACATCTTCATACTCAACATTTAGCTCAGACAGAAATTCCTGAAATTGTCTGTGATTTATTGCATTAGCTCTAATGAAGTTAACACAAGATACCACAATTTTCATAGCAGAGTCCCACTTCAGTGATTTACTACACAGTGCTTGTTGGTAGATGAGGCAGTGTATGGCTACTGGATGAGAATGGTTATGTTTGTCCATCTCTTGGTTAATGCGAGCAATTACTCCTTTCTTAGACCCCACCATGTTAGGGGCACCATCAGTTGTCACGCTGGCTAGTTTAGCCCAGTCCAGCAACAAACCATTCATAGTTTGGCAAACCTTTTCATGACATCCTCTCCTGTAGTTGTTCCTTTGATGCTTTGCAGTGCAGCAAGCTCTTCTGTGACTTCAAAATAATCATTCATCCTACAAATAAAAATTAGAAAATAAAAAATAAAAATTGTGCAGATTCACGAACTATAAGGATGATGGAATAATAATAGAAATAGAGAAGTTTGGAAGAGGGGTAGATTTTTGGGAAAAGATCATAAATCCTATTTTGGGTATACTGAGTTTATGATGACTATACATTGGCAATATCTAGAAAGTAGTAGAAAATGCAGGGCAGGAGTTGAGGAAGAACTGGCTAGCTCTAGTAGTTATCTGCATAGTATTGACAATTGGTCCCATAGATGCAGTCACTCTGTGATCCAGGCTTATTGGCTATTTTGGTATTCTTTATACACAACATTCCTCTTATTTACTTGTTGACTGATTGATTAAAAAAGGTCCAGGTTAGATGGAAGGACGTGTATAATGATCTAAGAAAGGATAATGAGAAGTAGCATCAGATAGGAAGATAATGAAGAGAGAGAATAGTGTCATGAAGATGAAAAGAGAATAGTTAGAATAAAAGGGTAATTAATAGTTTTGGATACTGCAGAGAAGTAATGGAGGATAAAGACTAAGAAATACCCATTAGATCAGGGGTCCTCAAACTGCTGAGGATGTTTATGCGGCCTGCCGGGTTATGGCAAAATCAGACTGGAAGTGACATTCGACCTAAACTCACATTAGCAACGCACACTTCCAGCACTGGGCTGAGGCAGCGGAGACAGAGTGTGAGGCGATTAGGAAGTGAGGTGAGTTCCCAGGCCGGGGTATATGGTGTGGGGAAGGGAGAGAGAAGCAGAAGACGGAGAACTGATGGCCCACGGCCTTATAAAGTAATGGAAGCCACCACAACAGACAACTAGCATTTATTATGTGTTTTCTATGGGCTACATTCACCAAAAGAAGTGGAACATCCTAAAGGTTAGCAAAAGATAGCAATGAATCAGGAGAGAAGGTGACATAAAATAGCCAGACTTCAAAAATGAAAAGATCTTTGAGTGACTTAACAATATTCCAAAAGCTGTGATTGGGAACATAGGAGTATACTCTATGGCTCCTACCTCTTTGATTTGGGAATGAGAAAAGCACCATCCTCCACTGGAGAGAGTTTTGAGGGGAAAGTTATGACTAGGGATATTTTTGAGGATGAAGATGATGAGGTATAAAGAGAAGGCAATAAAATCATAAGCAGATAGGGTAATTTGTGCACAGTGAAATGGGGAGAAAGAAGGTGCTCCAAGATTGGGGAGGGAAAGAAACAGGCTAGCAAAGAAGCTTGCTTTTAAAAGTGAGATACCAATTTCCTTATTTTTTGTTTAAGTGCTACATTTATGGTCAGATTATGTGCCACTTGTGTATTGGGTGCAAGAGAATAATTTAATAAGTATGTAAATATATACATATACATATATCCTCATAATATGATTTGATTCAATTCAGTTCAACAGTCATTCATTAAGTCTGTTAGAGATGCGAAGAGAAAAAGAGAAACAATACTGCCCTTAAAGAGTTTACCTTCATTCTACTGAGATGTCATTTATGGGACCTTCAGATCTGATGAGCTTAGAGTGAATGGAAATAAGAAGGATAGAAAGACAGCACCAGAAAAAAATGAAAGAGTGATGGATAAAAGGACATACATCCAGCACAGTAGGTCTGAAAGAGCAGTTGAAGTGGCCAGCTTAAGATCCTTAGGGAGGCAGCAATAAGTATAGGAAAAAATCATCAACAGAAAACAGGCCACCATGCAAGCCCTTGGAAGAATTAGGATACTCCAAAGTTTGCCATGGCTGTGGAAAGGTTAGGTCAGACTTCATCCATGGCAGCAGACAATTCATACACCCTGGAGAGCAGCAATGTGCTTATGGTATATTGTGAAATGATTTACTCCACCAAGTTTGTTTATAAACTATTACCTCATGTGTGTACTGTTAAATGATTCTCCCAAAAGGTCCTTAAAGTATAACACTTCCCCACCTGCCCCAAAACATTCTCCACCACTAATGGTATAAATCCCTGAACTCTCTGGCAATCCTTTGGGTAATTTTCCATTCCCAGAAGACAGAAAAAGACATTAGAAAGATAAAGCCCAGAAAGTTCCTTGTTTTTCTGTCAGGATTACTTCAAACACTGCCTGATGGGAAAACCTCCAGGGCTCCATTCTATAATGAAGTATTGAAGGTACCCAAGCTTGGATTATGTCGCTATACTTCCTGGAATTGACCCAAGGTTAGAACCATTTTTCTAGGTATGAAGGAGTTCTGGTCTCCATCAACTAAGGACAGAACACCAGAAAGAATCAGTAAGTCAATTTATGAAGCACTTCCTAGGTGCCAATCACTATGCTAAGCAATGGGCCTTGAAAAGATTTAGTCCTTCACTGAAAGCTGAGATTTCAGTCCCAAGTGTCCCAGGCTGATGTGATGACATTATTTCCCATAGATCCCTTTATGATAACATTGGCAGGATCAGGACCAAACTTTCAAATGCTAATAGAAAAGACCTAATGTGGATTCAAACATGCTTCAGGTCAATAACGCCAAAGATTCTGGAAAACTTCTTGCCAATGAAGATTTTGCAAAGTAGAAATGAAAAAAAAGGAACTGAAAGTGCATTGGAATGGGTCCCTAATTCTACTTGGCTCTATCTATGGCTCAGGTAACTGCTAATACAGACAAAAGCCCTGAGATTTTGTGTTGAGCTGAAAAATAAACAGGAAACCATTTTTTTTCTAGTGATGGGACATTTATTTGTAGAACTCTTTTGTGTGGCCAATCTCAGTGCCACCACTTGCCAGGCTACTCTTCAAGTCTGCATTTGTAGAAACAAATTAAGCTAGAGAAATTCAACTAATGCTCAGCAATACTTGTTTTCTCTTGTTCACAAGTGAGACTAAAGTGTTTGTTTAAGAGGTTGAGATCTGCACATCTTCCAGTCTGCCAATTGGTCCTAGGGCTTCATCATTAACCATTTTTACCCTGCCAACTTTTACTGCTTCTCAGTTCTCCAAACAGGATCTCCAGAATACATGCTGGAAGCAGATACATCACTTAGGTTAGCTATTCCTGGAACTAGGAAAGCTCCTCTTCACTCTGGTTATGTCATTCAGACTTCAGTCTCATCTCTCTGCCTTTCACCTCCTGTTCTGAAAACTGTAATTAAATCAATATTACCAAAGGTTACAGGATTAATGAATCACCCTATTGTTAACATTGCCATCTTTCTGAATTTCCAAACCATGACTCCCTAGCCTGACCACCAATCTCTCCTGTAGGTGTTATTCCCATCATTGGAATATAAAAATCCTTAAATACAGATACTAGATACATTGCCTTTATATTTGTAATCCCTGTACTTGGAACATAGTAAATGCTTAGAAATGGTTTCATTCATTTGTATATGCATGCATGTATAAATACATGTATAACATACATGTATTGCTGTTGAGTCATATCCAGTTACTTTTTGTAACCCTATTTGGGTTATTTTGTAATCCTATTAGCAAAGATACTGGAATGGTTTGACATTTCCTTCTCCAGCTCATTTTTCAGATGAGGAAATTGAGGTAAAAAGGGTTAAATGACTTGTCCAAGGTCACATGATTGGTGTCTGAGGCCATATTTGGACTCAGGAAGAGTAATTCTCCTGACTCCAAAGCCAACACTCTATCCACTGTCCATATACATATATACATACTTCCAAACTCTCAGTTCCCATATTTTTTACTAGATCAGGACCAAAACATCTGGAGTGAAAAGAGAAAAGAAGTATATGATTAGAAAAGGTACTATTTAATGCCTGGTGTCCCCTTTATTTTCATCTAACTAAAGGAATCACAGAATTTCATAATTAGAATTAGACCTTAGTAATCTTCTAGTCTTAACTGCAAACTAGATAAGACTCCCCTTAAATTCACTCACTGGGCATTCTCTAATGAGGGAAAACTTAGTACCTTTTGACAGACCTTTCCATATGAACTTCCATATGAAAATAATTCTAATGACTTAGAGATTTTTCTTTAAAAGGAGCTTTAATATACCTCTCTCTAGCCTCCATCCATTACTTCTAGCTCTAGTTCATTGGGCCAAGAAAAACATATTTAATCTTTCTTCCACTTAGCAACCTTTCAAATATTCTTCCCTCTCTACAATCTTCTCTTCTCCAGGTTAAGCAGGCAATCAATATTTCTTGAATTGAATTGAACTAAATCTATGTCATGTATTCAAGACCTTCCCCTTCACCAAAATAGTTCCCCTATAGCTTACTAATATCTTTCCTAAAGTGACATGTCCAGAATTACCCACAAAGTTCCAAACCAAAGGACAGAACACAACAACTATCTCTTTATGTCTGAAAGTTATGTCTCTCTTTAGGAGTTAACACACATCAAAAAAGTCATTTTGTCATTTTTTGTGAGTAGGATTGAGATCAATAAAAGCACAAGGAAAAGGTTCCAAGATAATCTTTCCTAGTGCATGTGTAGGTATACACACAAACACACACACACACACACACACACACACACACACACACATGCATGCATCAGCCCCCAAAGCAATTGAATTCTCTTCATTTCAAGGGTGTCATGTCCAAAGTGAACGTCAGCTGAAGGATCCTATTAGTCCATGAACAGATATGCAGCTACTCTCACAGACCTCTCTAAGGCACAGTTCTGTGTCCCGGGTATAAAATAAACTTCAAATTGGTTGCAGCTTTAACAAAAAGAAAAGCTGGCAATGGCTCCTCTTCTAAAGACCTCTGTTTACTGTAGAGTGTTTTAACCATGACGTTTTAATTTCAGAATTTTTTAAATATGTATTTTGTGAGAAGTAAACAGAGATGACTTAACTGGAAATTGAACCTGGGTCTTCTGGCCCCAGGCCCACGGTTCTACCAAGGGGCCAATTGTCTTCTGAAGTATAAATCCATCTGCCCAAACTGTTGTCTTGCCAGTGTGAGCTAAAATGCACATGGTCCCCGTCTGGAGGCCCTCAGGCCAAAGCATTCATCTCTCTGTTGGACCTTCTGCTCCTAAGAAGCTCAGTCGGATTCCTAACACAATCACTGAAAGCTAGATAGTGGCAGTCAGTCCTTCCCCATGTGTTTTCTATGCTTGTCTCCTATATTTACCTCCAGACCCAGGACGATGATAGAAGGAGGTGGAAGATCACTGAGTTTGGAGTCAAAGCCATCTCTGTTATGTGTCTTCAGTTTGTTCATCTACAAAATTAAACAGGTTAGACTAGATAATCCCTAAGCTTCCACCCAGATTCTCCTAAGCAGTTTTAGTCTCTGGCCCAAGCTTGGTTCAGTATTCTTCTCTACCAATTAGACAGTAACCTTAAGAGGTATCCTTGTTTTCCATGAGAGGCAACCTGACATGGTGGACAAAGAACTGTTTAGGAAGATCTATGTTCAAGTCATGCCTTTGACACATACTAATTTTATATAATCAATAGCAAATCATTTAACTTCTCAGTGCTCCAGGCAACAAGGCTGCAAATTTCAGGGGAATTATTTATCTATACATTGATGAAAGAAATTAGTTTCTGGAAGAAGTGAATAATCAAACCACTAGTCTGCACCATACTCCCTTTCATCCTATCCAAAAACTGTCTTCCATGATAAAGTCAATGTTTTAAAAGTAATGTAGCAGAATTGAATAGAATGTTTTGTCATTGATAAGAATGGGCTTAGAGATAAGAAATAAAGAATAGAGATAAATGGATACTTGCATAGATGGAGAAATGTTCATGATCTTAAAGAAATCCAAGGAAATTAAGAGGCATAAGTAAAAAGGGAAAACATTCCAAGCTTTAGGAACAGCCAATACAAAGGTCTAGAGGCTGAAAATGGTATGGCGTGTGAGGAGTAGCAAAGAGGCCAGTCATTAGATCATGAGTTTATTTGGAGGAAGATAAAATGTGAAAAAACTGGAAAATAAAGAAGAGACTAGGTTATGAAAATCTTTAAATGTCAATCAAGAATTGATATTTGAACCTAAAAGTAATCAGCAGCCCTGGGACTCATTGAGAAAGTGAATGACATAGTAATTAGGAAAATCACCTTGGCAGCTGATTAGAGAATATATTGGAGAAGAAAGACTTGAGGAAAGAAGGCTGCTTAGATGGTTAGATGGCAATGGTTCAGGTAAAAGGTGAAGAGGGGACTGAACTGGACTAGTGGCTATATAAGTGAAGAGAAGGAAACATATAAGTAAGATGTAGTAAAGGTGGACTCATTGACAAGACAGCTTCTTGGACTGTAATAGACTGGATTTGTAAGGTGGGTGAGAGTGAGGAATCAAAGAAGACATTGAGATTCCAGATGGAGAAGAAGGTCTAAGATTTTTTTATTTCATGGATGCATGATCTTATTGGTGACTCTTATCCATTTTCTACCTCACATGAGTGACCCCTTCACTATGTAAAAAAGGTGATGGAGGTCTTAGAAGGGTCAATCTTAGGGCAAATCAAGGGAGGTTCTTTATATATCTGCCATGATTTCCAAGTATCTGGAAATTTAATGTAGTGTAGAAAAATTTTCCAGAGAAGGGACAAATTTTTTGCTTTTTCACCCAGATGGTTTGGCATTGTTTGGACACACAAAGGCTTAGGGCTTGGATTAATGAGCAAACACTCATAGTGACATGCATCTTAGCTTCTAAAAATAGGACTACAAATTTTCTTGAGCAACCACACATTGTTCTCTCAAAGCAAATGTTGGAGGGGTTACGTGTAAATAAACTAAAATACACGGCAGCAATGCCCTTTTAAACATGTGTAGACCTAAAACTGAAAGAAAAGGAACGCCTCTGGGTTTGGGCCTACCGAGCCCAATGGACTCAAAAAAATACACATTCGGGAAATGGAGTGTGATTGTGCCAGATCTAAATATGTTTCACAGGCTGAAGTGTAACCCATCCAGGCAGCCTTCATATTGCCACAGGTGCTTCTCAGGGAGGGGGCTGTTTATTTTACAATCTCAAAAGGGCAAGGGGGAGATGGCAGAAATATTGTGTTTGGGGACCCCCCAGAAATGAAACTTAAACCACTATTCAGGGGCATGTCCTTTTTCACAGCTTCTGAGAATTTGTACACCCAGTCTAACTAAGTCCCACAAAGGAAACAATAATAAGTTGTAGATTTTCCTTCTTTTTATTATTTTAATTTTTACAGACTTTTATCCTAAGACACAATCTGCCCTACCATCAACTCCTGGCCTGAAAGGCATACCTTCCTCAGCTCCACCTTTAGAATCTTTTTTCTTTCAGGTTCAGGCCAGGAACCTCCCCTGCAAATAAAAGACCTAGTTCCTCCAAGAACCTTTCTTCACCCCCAATCTTACCCTAAAGTAGCTGACTATATCTCTCCCATGCTCCTATCATACTATGTCACCTTGTCAGGAGTTGACAAGAACTAGAAAATAAAGAACTGGCCTCAGAGTCACGATGATACTGAATTCAAACACTGTTTCCTCTTCCACTAGCTTGGGGAAATAACCTTCAAGGTACCTAACAACTCTCTAAGACTATAAGCACAACAGAGCCACAGGTCTACATCAATAGAGTTCTAAAAGCGCCCTAACAAATGAAATTAAAGGTCCTCAGGGGAGGGGAGGAATTCTAATTAAATATACATGTCATGTTTTTCTAGGAGAATGTAAACTCCTTGGGGGGCAGGAATTAGGTCTTTTTTAAAAATTGTATCTTCAACAATTACAGTAGTAGGCACTTGTTTGTTGGATCAATTCTGAACAAAAAGTTTGTGTCTTTCCTCATTTTATCTGAACTACTTAGTACCTAAAATTTCAGTAATCAAAATCAATTTTCATTTGTGGCTATATAGAGAGAGTATATTCACTTCTTCTCCTCACGTTCTTTTGTTTTGTTTTGTTTTGTTTTTACAGAAAGCAAAACTTTGAAAGAATCCCAGAGTTAGGAGAAATCTCCAAGACTACCTTGAAGACTACAATGACAGGAAACTCACTACCTGGAGCAGCCATTCAACTGCTGGACAGCGCTCATTGTTAGAGAAATTTTCCTTAGATACCCCCAAATCTGCCTCTCAATGACTTTTACCCCTAAATCCAAGAAATATAAGACAGCCCTCTTCCATGTGTCACTACTTCAAACACTTGAAGAAGCTCTATCATGTTCCCCATTCCCTCAATCCCAAATTTTCTCTTCTTCTGGCTATACAATCTAGTTCCTATAATCAATCCCTTAGGGAAGCATTCTGGTTTCTCTAGTGTCCCTATTCTAAAAGCTTTTCTTCTCCATTATTTTATGCGCGCGCGCACACACACACACACACACACACACACACACACACACACATTTCAAAAGTATCAAAATTCTCTTAGCATAGATGTGAAATCCCTTTCTATGATAGTCTGTCTTTTAAGCTAAGAAGTCTCTGACTCTTCTCTGCCAGACATCATCTGTAATTAAGTCCCCATGTTTTCCAATTAAAGCAACAAAAATAAATAATTTCTATCTCTGGTGATATGAAAGGGCATTTCACAGACCTTTTGGGAGGACATGGACAAAAGCCACACTCGATGTGTGGGCATGGACAGGTTGCAATGGGTGTCATTGAATTACAAAACCATTTGAGTATATCTATTGGTATCCCCAAGACAGATTTTTTAATGCCCTCTTGGTTTGCACCCCCACCACTTCTGTTCTTTTGGAAGGTTCAACATAGAAACTGTCTTGGCTTGGTAAGAGAACTGGATTGTTTGTTAAAGAAAAAAAAACAGTTTTTCAAACAACCATGAACAATTTTCCAAGCCAAGCTGAGTTTTTAAGACCTTAAAACATCCCCAGGGGGAAAAAAGAATAAGTTTGTTATTTAAAAATCTGCCCTTCTGAAACATTCAGGTTTATTTCTCCAGCCACGGCAGCTTCAAAGTTGCAACTGACAGCAGGAGAGATGCAATCAATCATGTCTGGTGGGGGGGGTTTTCCACTATTTCTAATAGTTTCCCTGAAATCTTGGACTTCTGGAAAGCACTCTCTTTCTCTTGCTGGGCAGACACATTCTAATGCCTCAGACAGGTCTGCTCCGTGGGAGACAAGGACTTACACAGCCTGGTGGAGCATCCAGCTGCTCACTCATATGCAGGTGGATGAGCTGAGCAGATCCCAGATGCTGTATCTCATAAGTAGTAAGATGGAGCCTGGGCTAGGGAGAGAGAGGAGACCTGAATAAGAAAAAAGGGAAGACATTGGTTCAATTGATTTTCTTGGTTTTGCTTTAGTTGATTTAGTAAAATAGGAAATTTGATGTCTTGATGATTTAGGACTTAGTTGCTTTTTAAGGTCTCCCTTCACAGATTCCAGAATCTACATGACAACTGGTCACAGATTTCACGAATTCATACTTTGAATAGTGAGTTGGGTTAGATGACTTCAAAAGTTCTTTCTGATTCTGAGCTGGTTCTTTTTTTTCTTTTTTTTTTTTTTTTTTTAATTCTATGGTTGAGTTTCATACTTTGTTTGGTTGGCCTTTACTCCACTGAAGTCTATTTAGATGCTTCATCTTAAGAGGCCCTGGGTAGAGTGTTCCAGGGAAAGAAGAGAAATCCAGGTAAAGCACCCTCGGATAGTTTGAGGAAGGAGACAATATGTTAGCTGGAGTCAGTGAGGTGAGGCTACATAAAGAGGAAATGGCATCTGAGCTAAGCCTTGAAGGAAGAAAAGAATGGTAGCAGAAGACATCAAAAGCCACAATGGTAAAAGCACAGATGCTTGAAGTGTCAGATTAGAAGAAACTTTTAGAAGTGTGGCAGAGTAGAAAACATGCTTCTTCAGATTTAAACATCCCGGGTTTGAATTCCAGCTCAGCTGATTATTTCCTATAAGATTTTAAGCAAACCACTTTATTTCCACGGCTGGTTTCCTCAATCTGTGAAAAGAGAGAGTTGGGCCAGATGGCCTCAAAGGTCCCTCCCAAACCTGAATCTATGACCTAGGAAAGTTGTGATCAAATCTTGACAATAGAAAATCCCATCCCAGTCCACCACCCCATCAGCCCATCTCATCATTCACAGTCTGTGATGAATGTATATGACTTTTCCAGTTGCTATTGCTGCTACTACTGATCAAGCCCTTCACTCACACTAGAAAGCCAGAAACTTGGCTGCCAGTTTTTCAGTGACAGACAGGAAGAAGGGACCAGGTTGGATGGAGGCAAAGTACTAAAAGGACTATTTGTAAACTCCCTGGAACTTCCTTCCCCCTCTCCCCCACTAAGGATGCTTTCCATGGAAATTCTAGTTGAATTCACTTTGGCTAAACTGGACACTTTTTGGAAGCCCCCAAATACAAAAGGGAGCAACAGTTTTTTATTCATGTTCAGGGTCCTTACTTTAATTTATTAAAGAAATAAAAACTTGCTTTATGTTTAACTTCAACCAGCTTCCATGCAAAGTGAAACAAAGCTTCCTGAGTGATCCAGTGGTCATTAGACAGGAGGGCTTCTTCCCCATTAATGAGGAGGCCTATTTGATGCCTATATAACATGGGTTTTAATCACTCTAGAGAAGAGGAAAGAAGTTGGCTGCGGAAGGACAAGGAGCGAGCAGAGAGTTTTGAAACTCAGGTCTCAAAGGATCAACTGAGGGAGAGTGTTTGAGTCTGGCAGGGAAAGAAAGGGGCCTGGGCTGAATTCCAGCAAATGCAAAGTGTTACTTTTTAAAGCATTAAAAGGGGACCAAAAAGAAATGGGAGGCTTAGCCCCAGAGTAAGGACACTGACCTTCCAATGCCATAAAAAAAATCAGCCAGGAGGATCATGGGGTGAAGATCACCCCACAGGTTTAGCTCCATCCCCCAGAGTCTAAGTGTTCATTTTAACGAGTTGTGAAGGGCAAGCCGCCAACCCAACAGGCCTCCATGAGACAAATTGATTCAAGGTTTTCTCCTTGAGCCTGCGGCCAGGTTTCCTGAAACAATAGCAGCTGGAGAGGTGCTATTGTTTCATCTCAGTGGAGTTTTGAAACTTCCTTACCCTGGACAAGTGGTTCTCTACTGGGTTCAAATGGGAATGAGAATGCACTTTGGGCAGTAGAAGTGTAACTGATTCTTTTTCATGGCCAGACAAAACTGCCTTAGAGCTTTAAGTGATTCTTAGGAAGCTGGGACTCCCTCCATCCCAATCATCAAAGCCAGCTTTCTGGTTCCTTCATTTACCTTCTGCTAATATTGGTATGGTCTCCAGTCCTCTCTTTCCTCATCTGTAAAACAGGAATGATAATTCTTGCATTTAGTCAATTGACAAGCATTTATTAAGCACTTATTGTGTGTCAGGTACTAGGCACCAGAAATACAAAGAAAGATAAAAATAACTTCTGTCCTCAAGAAGCTGTATGGGACACACAACATGCGAATAGATAGGTACATTCAAGATATAGACAAAATAGGCAAAAGATAATTTGAGAGGGAAAGGCGCTCCTTCTATGGGAGACTAGTTAAAAGTAGGACTTAAACTGGATCATCATAGAATTGTAGATCTAGGCTTGAAAGTGACCTCAGATATGTAGTCCAACCTCTCATAAATGAGGGAAATGGGGCCCAGGTAGATTAAAAGACTTACCCAAAGTTACACAGAAGTAGATTTGAATTCAAATGCTTTGGCTCCAAATAGTGTTCTTTCCATTGTATCAAAAGGGAAATTACTTTGAAAATTTAGAAAGTGTTCTGTGAGTCAATATCATTGAGTGGAAAGGTTTATATAAATTTGGGAAGAAAAGGAAAGACATCCATCAACTGGAGAATGACTAAACAAAGTATGATACATTAGTGGAATGGAGTATTACCATTCTATAAGAAACAATATGAGTGATAAATACAGAGAAGCATGAAAAGAACTATATGAATTGATACCATGAGGTCAACAGAGTCAAGAAAACCATGTACAGAATGACTATAAGGTAAAAAGAGAGACTTTTAATTTTTTTTTGACAATCGTGCTGATTTTTTTTCCTCTTCTTTTTCTCTTTCTCTTTAAAAAAAAGAAATTAGTTGTTTTATGGGATGGCTTTCTGGGACAAACAGGGGAGATACTAGGGGAAATACAAAGATGTTAAAAGAAAGACATTAAAAAGATTTATCTTTTTTTTTAAAAGAAAAGGAAATAAGAGTAATACTCAAATAGTTTGAATTTGAAAAGAACAATTCAAGCTTTGATTACCTAGTTGTTTTAAGTTTATTGTTTAGCTAATACTTTTGACCTGATAAGGGTCTCCTCTTCTTTCCATTCCAACGGAAATCATTTTAGTTCTTATTATGTACAGAGTACTATTTTTTGGTGGTGAGTATACAAAGACAAAATGAAAAACAATTCCTGCCCTCAAGGAGATTACATTCTATATCATACTTTCTTTTCCAAGTATATATATATATACATATATGTATATATGTTTTATATATATATAATATATATATATATATATAATCTTAGTATAAGTCAGGAGAGTCAGGAACATTTATAGTTTGATCAATCATGTTTAAAATCACTCAGAAGCTCTTAGATAAGTTTGGCTGGAGTACTGGGATGCATGATGTTGGGGGAAGTCAGTAGTATAGAGATCATTTGCTTAGATCATAATCTAAGAAAATAAGTCGTTGTTCCCTTGCAAAGCTTTCATTCTCTTAACTGAGTTCACCAAAAGTTAAAGAAGCAAAAAAAAAGTTATCAATAAACAAAAAAAAAAGGATAAAGGAAACTTCCAGGCATTAACTCATTTAAAAAGTTTTAAAGCAATGTTACCACATGCTTTATACATTAGACAGAATCCCAAAGTACAATGACTAAAGCCTAGTAAATGGACCACCAAAAGGTAACAGAGCTATTATAAAAATTTAAGAGCTATTGGGTACTGTGAGTTTTACAGTAGGTCAACTCAGAGTTATTTAGCACATGTTTTTTTTTTGGGGGGGGGGGTTGGGGTTTGGGTTTTTTTGTGTGTGTGTGATGCATTGGGAAAATTCACAGTGCCCAACATCTCTCAAGACTATATTTACACCTGTGTGATACAGAGGAATTATTAATAAGCATAGAGGATAGCTTCACTAATTTGAATGTTTTTCATTTGGAACTCTCAATATTTTGTGTTACATGACAAAGAAATTCAGTGGTTCACCTTCTAATGAGCTTCTCTGATAACTATGATAGAAGACCTAGTCTGTAGCCATCACCATTCTCTTTTTTTTTCACCTTCTTTTTCACTTTGAGAATTTATAATCATCTCTACTTTAAAATGAGAGATCAGCATAGACTGAATGGTAGGGACAGAAAGTACAGATCTCTAAGTAAGGTAAGGGTAGCCAGTGTCAAGAGAAGAAAGTGAAACTTGGGTTTAGAGGATACAAATCATGTGTACTTGCTAATTATATGTACCTAGTATAAATTGTACATTGGACCAAAGTTTACCTTTCCACAGGGGAAAGGGGGTAGAATGTTTTTAATAATATTAAAATAAGGTTATAAGAGGAATTTTTCAACTACTTTCAGATAAAGGCTTTCAACTTTACTAGTCCTTTTTTTTCAACTAACAAACATTTATTTTTCTCCCTCCTACCTTCTCCCTTCATGGAGAAAAAAACCCTTCTTATAAGTAAGAATAGTCCAAAAAAACCCACTTTCATAATACTCTTTGGCATACTAGAATTGAGAATAATGAGAAATGTTCTTTATGAATTATTTTAATATTTTATTATTGTAAAATTCATTAAAGGAGAAAACTAAAGAAAGATTAAAGTGTGAATTAATTGAAAGTAATAAAAACCATTTGGTTTTGAACTTTTCACTAATTAATTACCATATCAAATTGATTGCTAGTGAAAATGAAAAAGGAGGCCTCTGCTAAAGGCATTTTCTCACATCTGGAGGACCAGCTTAAAATGCTGACAAATAGCAAGAATACAAAGAGAGAAGACAGATAATTTGTTCCTCTCTTTATGGATAAAACAATAATAAAACAAAAAAAAAACCTATCTTTGAATTTACTAGACTGATACTTCTGGAACAACCTCGTCACGATGTATGCATGAAATAGCTTGTATTCTTGTATTCTTGCTTCTGCCAAACCATTTCAGGCTTCTTCTAAAGAAGTACCATCTTGACAGGATATGTCTCAGTTTCCTCACTTTAAAATAAAAGGGAGTTATAATAGCTTAAATGAAGTGGTATAAAGCACTTTGCAAATCATAGTGTGCTGTAGAAATGTTAGTTATTATTCTGTTGATAGACTGGATAAAAATCAAAGTAATGTAGCATCATATGAAAAAATGTTCTAAATCACAATTGATTAAAGAAATATATATTAAAACATCCTGAGGTACTACTTTATACTTATCAGAAACAGCAAATGCTAGAAGATATGAGGAAAAATAGGTACACTAATAAGTTATTACCAGAGTTATGAATTGACCCAATCATTCTGGAGAACAATTTGGAACTATGCCCAAGAAGTTATAAAGCAGTGTAACTTGTGACCCAACTATACCACTATTAACTCTACACCCCAGAGAGATCAAAGAAAAAGGATCTATATGTTCAAAAAATTTTATAGCAACTCTTTTTGTGGTGGCAAAGGATTAGTAATTAAGGAGATGCTCATCAGTTGAGGAATGGATAATTAAGTTGTGATATATGATTGTGATGGAGTATTATTGTGCTTTAAGAAATGACAAGGCATGGCCAGGTGGGTGGCACAGTGGGAAGAACACCAGACCTGAAGTCAGGAGGATCTGAGTTTAAATGTGATCTCAGACACTTAACACTTCCTAGCTATGTGACCCTGGGAAAGTCACTTAACCCAAATTGCCTCAGCAAAAAAAAAGCAAATAAATAAATAAGTGAATGAATAAATGAATGAATGAATGAATGAATAAATGAAATGAAATGACAAGAGGCAGTGGTTTCAGAAAAATATGGCAATACTTATATGAATTGATACAAAGTGAAGTGAAAATAATGGGGATATCATTATGCACAGTAATGGCAAGATTATAATGATGATCAACTGTGAAAAACTTGGCTACTCTGATCAAAACAATCATCCAAGACAATTCCAAAGTACTCATGATGAAAAAATGCTATCCACCTCCAAAGAGGGAACTGATGAACTCTGAGTGCAAATTGCATTATAATTTTCTTGTTGTTTAAAAGAATTTTAAAATCAATAATACTTTTTGAAAATTAAATAAACAATATTGTAAGATGCCAGTAAGAGTGAATTCTTTTGAAGATTCAACAGAAGATAATTTACTGAGTCACTAAGGAATGTTCCTCCCTATTCTTGAGCCATCTAACATCATCCAGCCAAACTTTCTTTTGTCCACTCCCTTTAACTTCCACAATTTTGAAAAAAGTATGTCTAATGCCTCCACTTCCTCATCATCCATTCATATCCATGCCCATACATATATACATATATGTCAACTGCATTGGTGGAGAGAATTTCTAGACTAGGACTTATTCACTTGATGAAGTCACAAGTTTAGATTAAATATATAAATGTATGTTACATACATATGCCTATAAATAAATTGCAATTGTTGTTCAATCATTTCAATTTCCCTACCTCAGGATCCCATTTGGAGTTTTCTTAGCAAAGACACTAGACTGGATTGCCATTTCCTCCTCCAGCATATTTTACAGATGAAGAAACTGAGGCAAGCAGGATTAAGTGTTTTGTCTAGGATTCCCACAGCTAGTGTCTGAGAACAGATTTGAACTGAGATTTTCCTGACTCTGAACCCAGCCCCCTATCCATCATATAACCTACCTGCCTAGAAATACATACATATATTTAGATATAACTATATAAGGTCTGCATTTTACATTGTGCATTATATGTGTGTGAACATATATGCACGTAGGTAGATAGGTAAATAGGTACATTAAAGGTATCAAACACTCCACTGAGAAGCCACATATTACAACCTTCCTGAGACTGGCCAAACCAGATTAAAATGTAGTTTCTATTTAATCTTAATATGCTGATATATAAATAAAAAGAAATATATAAATTATGTCACTTTCTAAGTCAGTATGTGGCGCATAGGGACTCTTACATATCGGCTAGTGATACATATACATGCGTATTTCAGGCACCATACTAGTCACTAAGTACAAAAATAAAAATAAAACATCCTCTGCTATAAATAATTTCCATTCTTTGATGAAGGAAACAATAAATAAAGATAAATAGATAGATAAATAAAGTAAGGGGGTTGGAGGTAAAGCACTAATAATTTAAAGAACACAAAATTGATGACATTCTGTTATTACTCCCTCTCATTTGCTCTAAAGAACCCAC
Source organism: Sminthopsis crassicaudata (assembly GCF_048593235.1). Classification (NCBI taxonomy): domain Eukaryota; kingdom Metazoa; phylum Chordata; class Mammalia; order Dasyuromorphia; family Dasyuridae; genus Sminthopsis; species Sminthopsis crassicaudata. The sequence goes on from NC_133617.1 coordinate 146,830,630, forward strand.
CACTGATTCACAAAGTACTCATCCACCTCACCCAAATGATCTGAAACATTTTCACTGAGGAAAAAGCCAGATGATAATGCCCAACTCCCCTTTCCCCCCTTACTGCATCTCAAAAACTCCCTCCAAACCCACCTCTCAAATGACTTTGCAGAGAATTTCCCAAAATCAACATCAACATCTTTCATCATAGCTTTAATTCAAAACTTACTGGCACTTTAAGGTAACAGGACCAGCTGTACATACAAAATGCTTGTCTGAGACTTCTCTGCAAGATCCAGGCTTCTTAACATACTCACTCGAGCATGAACAAGTACAACATCTCCTTGGAATCTCTGGTCAGATAAAGGCAAGAGCAGGGCCCAGTTGAGTTCTGCATTCCATATCCAGCCAAAAATGCCTTTCCCCTTGGGATTCCCTTTAGATATAATTCCAAAGATTTGAAGGGTCAATACAAGGCTAACCAAGAGCTTAGTCCCCAACATCCTGACAGCAAAATTACTTTTGTCAACTTCATGAAAATGTGATGGCACAACATCAGTGTCTCAATAAAACCTACTCTCTTTTTAGAAGCCACCAAAACTAAAAGGATATTTTTCTCAAGTCACTTGGCATGCATTCAATTTATTGATATTTATAGAGTCAAGGCTAAAACAAAAGTACAATGAGAACTGTTCTCTCCTCTGGTAGTTGATCAATAACCATTGTCCCAAGGTAAAAAAAAAATTAATATAAGGCTCATCTAGCAACCTGAAATCCCTGCTGAATTTATTCAGATTTATTTGTGAAATCTTTCCAAAGCCTTTAAAGCAGTGATTTCAAATTCAAATAGAAACGATCCCTGCTGCCCCATGTTGACTTAGAAAGCCACAAAATAATATTATCTATATCATATTGTATTTTTATTTACTTTGTTAAGTATTTCCCAATTATAGTTTAACCAAATATAGCTCTGCTGCAAGTTTGACATCTCTGTTTTAGAACACCATAATAACTTCTTTGAGAAACCAGGTTTCTTCAAGGGAATTGGCAATATTTAGCAGACAAACAGCATTAGGCTTTTTACCACAGCACCATCTCTTATCAAAAGGTAAGATGCATTTTATAAAATGAACCTCCCTTCTCAGAGAGGGCCAGTGTACCTGATAGAATCATAACTAGGAATTTCTGAGCTAAAATCAAGCATCATAAACTGTGCCTGAGACTATAGAATGACAAGGGTGGACAACATTCTAAAAAGGGAAGACAAGCTGCCCAACATAAATACAAAAGAGAGACTACCCTGAGAAAGGTTGGAGGGAGGAGCATGAGAAGGAGGGGGAGAGAGAGAATTTCCATTTGGTATTTCCATAAGGGTTACTCTCACTAAAAGTTTAGAACTGAAGAAAAGAAAATTATTTATTCAGTTTTTTTAAATTTTCCAAGTCAGATACTTTTTTTTTGAGTAGGTAAAAGAGATCATGTTTTGCCATGTTTCTTACCTAGCCTTACTCACTGAATGGGTAAGTAATGAGTTTCAGACAAACTGAAACCTGAGAAAGACAGCGTAAAAAAAACAAAATCTCCCAATGCATCCAAGTCCATCTTTGGTTGTTCTGATCTATATCTTACCAGTTGACCCAGATGGCTCAGGAGGAGAGAATGAGATTGGTGACTTTGCCTAGCCCTGCCTCACTTAAATCCAGTTCACTAGTAAATCAAAATAGCATCCCTCTGATGTCTTTGGTCCTCATTGAGAAGAAGCACAAACACAATATTTTTTATATAGTAGTAGCTGCCCTACTAGGAACTCAACTGGCCAATTCCAGTTAGGCAATGCTGCTCACTCCTTCTTTTATCACTCCCTTCCTTCTTCTTTTCTTCCCACCCTCTTCTCCCTTCCTTTGCCTCCTCTCTTCCTATCTACATAGGGAATTATACTCTTATCTGTGGATGGTATTTTGCCCAAAGAAATATATATTTTTATCACTGAAATATCTCAAGGTATCTTTTTTTACAGATTAGAGTTTTTTTTCTCTTCCCTATTTATTTATTCTATCATTTTTTTAAACTATGCATTAAACATAAAACACTCTGGCTCTCAGTAAGTGGCCAGCAATAGGTTCCAACCCAAGCTTCATTTCATCATAATTTGGGTTTTAGGGCTCTGAGTAAGTGTAAATAACAATTGTTTCTGTTTTGGCAAGACACCTCAAGAATCTTTTCCTCCCTACTTGATTTTTTTGTTTGTTTTTTGACAATGTAAAAGAAACCATTTTGTGCCTCAATTTTTTTTACTTAGCTTTAAATCATAGAATGAATGTTTCTTTAAACGAACTGAGACCTAGGAAAGACCTTAGCTTAAAAAGGCCAAGGTCTCCCAATGCATCCAGGGCCACTTCAAATCATCCTATTTTATGACTTATCACTGGACCTAAATGGCTCAGGAGAAGAAAGTGAAACTGATAGACTTTGCACAGTCCTCTCTCGCTTAAATTCAATTCACTTGCAAGTCAAGATATCATCCTCCTCATGTTATTGCTGCCCTTCAAGAACAAAGTACAATATCAATTGGGGAATGGCTGAATAACCTATGATATATAAAAATAATGGAGTTTTATGACTCCATTCTCCATCAGAGCAGTGGGTTAGTAACAAGGATGAGTGGATCATGATAAGTTTGCTAGAGGCAGGAAAGAAGCCAAGGAAGTCCATAATGAGTTTATAAATCTTCAAAGGTACCCACACCTTGTGAGACTGGGGCAAGAAAAAAATAAGATAACTTATGTAAGGTTCTTTGCAGACTTTAAAATGATAGGTAGCAGAAGAAAAAGAATAAAGGATAAAGAAGAAAAGGAAGAGGAAGAAATGGGGAGGAAGAAAAGGAGAGAGATAATGAAGAAGAAAAAGAGGAGTAAAGGAAAGGAAAAAAAAGAAGTGCCACAGAAGGTTTAATCTGTTGTTTTTCTGACCTGTATGAGTTCATTCTTCAATTGGCAATCTACCATCACCTAATTCCCAGAGGCTTACTATATTGATGCTAGACTTAAAATGAATATCTGATTAGCTTATGTTGATACTACAGCCTATATTTCCCAAACTAAGGTGATTCAGCAGCCTCAATTTCTCCCAGTAGCAGACATAAACATGTGTCTCATGCCAGATTTAAAGGAAGTATTCTCACAGTTCACTATGGCCAGCATGAAGTTATATAATTTTTAGATATCAATCAAAAATTTGTGAAGCAACCACTTCACACCTCTCAGATTGGCTAGAATGACAGGAAAAGATAATAATAAATGTTGGAGGGGATGTGGGAAAACTGGGACACTGATACATTGTTATTGAAGTTGTGAAATGACCCAACCATTCTAGAAAGCAATATGGAACTATGCCCAAAGGATCATAAAATTTGCATACCCTTTGACTCAGCAGTGCCATTACTAGGTCTGTATCCCAAGGAAATCATAAAGGAGAGAAAAGACTCACATGTGCAAAAATGTTTGTAGTTCTTTTTGTGGTAACAAAGAATTGGAAAATGAGTAAATAACTATCAACTGGGGAATGGCTGAACAAGCTGTGGTATATTAAGATTATGGAATATTAAAAATGATGAAAAATCTGATTTTAAAAAGGCTAGAAAAGATTTACATGGATTGATGCTGAGTGAAACAAGCAGAACCAGGGATACATTGTACACAATAATAGAAACACTATGTAATGATCAATTATGAAAGATTTGGCTCTTCTCAGCAGTTTAGTGATCCAAAGCAATTCCAATAGCCTTTGGACAGAAAGTACCATCTGCATCCAGAAAAAGGAAACTAAATATAAATTAACACATGCTATGTTTACTACTTCTTTTTTCTGTTTTTTGTCTCTCCCATGGTTTTTCTCTTTTTGTTCTGATTTTTTCTCTTCCAACATGACTTATAAATCAATAAATATATAAAATATATTTTAAAAAAGAATTTGTGAAGCATCTACTTACTCCTGAGTATTTTGTATATTGGGCACTAGAAATATGGAGTAGGGGAGAAAATGAAACTGTATGTCTTCAAGAAGCTTACATTCCATTATATGTGTATGGGTATACAGACAGATGCAAAAGATATTCAAAATGGATGGATTTTCATAAACTTTTATCTCAATGTACTTATCATAGAATACAAAGGTTTAATACCTGCAATGATATAAGACAAACCAGTACATATTGGGTCTAAAATACTTATGCATAAAAAAAAAACTTGGCACCTGAGCTAGCATTCTCATTCTCCATAAAATATTTGCATGGTAGAGTTTGATCCCAAGACTTTGAAAATTCTTCTGAGATCTCACATTATCTCTGCATTGTAAAGGATTCCAGAAGTTATCTACTCCAACTTGTCTCTGAATAAAAATCCTGTCTATAATCTAATCATGTTGTCCATTTCGCTAGAGTCTGGAAACAGGAATTTGCATAAAAAGGAAACATGAATGGCATATATCACCAGTATTCAAAATGCTTGGTCAATAAAGGCTCTTTTGTAAATTGGGGACTGGCTAGTGAGATCCCAGGATTTTTGAATACACACTGTGAAATGACCCTGATACCATCCCCATATAGAATCTGGAGCATGTGCTAGTATTCCATGACTGTTTTCCTGAATATTTATTGTGTGGTGAAGAAAAAGGATTTTTGGTAGGCTGCTAAGGCAGAAATGAGTTTCCATTCTGAAGTGCATTAACCAGCAAAATCAAGCCTTTCCTTTTTCTTGGTGCTGAGCATGACAAGGCTAATGAAGTGTAAATGAAAAGAATTAACTTACTAACATTGGGAAGGTTTTGAAAGGTCCAGGAACCAGAATCTACTTCAAATTGCTATCAGTATAACTCCGAAATGTGCCCTATACAAGACCCAGTCAGTCAAAAAGTTATGTACCTTTCAAGCAGTGCATCAAATCCTGCATTGATTGTTCCAATTAGCAGAGTTAATCAGTGTGGATAATTTTGAAATTTTAAAGTTTTTTCTCTTCACACATTCCTCATAATTTAACTGCATTTCTCTACAATATTTAAAAAAGGGGGAAGAGGAAGTAAGGAAAAAACAGAGCCAACAGAATGAAAGATAGTGAATATCATCAGAAACCTCACCAGAGGTATAAATAGTCCTTGAAAGAAGTTTAAAAGAGGCACGGTAAAAGAGGCCGTCCAACAGAGTTTTAGGTGATCATTGGCCATGTAGTTCCAAGGATAGTCATCAGATCCAGTAGAGAAACTGCTTCCATTTTTCTTTAAAGCCAGAGATAATTCCCAGGTTCCTGAATGATTTAAAGTCCTTATCCTGAGACAAGATATACCATCCTGGCACAGACATATTAGATGCCTAGGCCAACTACTCAATGCTTATTTATCTCTTCTCCAGTGGCTAAGCAATATCTGACTATGAGTTACATTTACTGGCAATATTTTGGAGGGGAATTTTTATTCAGGTGGGGACTCAGATTAAATGTCTCCAAGGTCCCTTCCAACTGCAAACAATGGAAAATCAACATTCAAAAAGAAAACAAAATAAACATTTAAGCATTACTGTATGAGAGGGAATATGCTAAGTACTTTACAAATATTATTTCATTTGAGACTCACAGCACCTAGGAGATAGATGCTACTATTATTTCTCATTTTGTAATTGAAGGTTAAGTGACTCTGTCAGGATCACAAGGCTAAGCAACTGTCTGAAGTTGGATCTTCCTGAATTTCCACTGTACAACCCAATTTCTCAGATTTCAGAACTTCTCTCCTATCTTCTTCCTGTGCATATCCACAAGCTGCAAAATTCTTAAACCTAGATATGAAAACTTAACTCCAATTCTGATCTTTGTGATCAGGCCAGCTCTGAAATAGCCTGCTTTTTAGGAGGTCTATGACTAATGTTTTCATTGCACAGAATCATAGAAATAAGAGATGGAAAAGATTTATTAAGTCATCTTGTATTTGCCCCCTGCCAGAAAAAGATTGATTCCCAAGGTATATGTGCTGTGCCTGCATCCAGGCCTATTTGAAATGATCCAAGCAGGAAGGCTGACAGCCCCTATCTCAGAACAACCATACTGCATTCTGAATGCTTATTCACTTACTCCAAAAGCTCTCTCCCAGGATTCAACCTCATTCTCCTTTCCATCTTCTTTACTTAGTCATCTCAGTTTAACGCTAGAAAGTTAGAAGAGGAGAATCAGAAAATCACAGAATTTTAGTGCCAAATGAGACTTTAGGGATCATATAATTCAATACCCTCATTTAACTGATGGGGAAACTGAGGACCATAGAGGTGAAGTGATTTGTAGCCAGTGACAGATGGTCAACAAGCATTTATTATATACTTATTTTGTTCCAGACATCGTGTTAAGTTCTAGGAATACAAATACAAACCAAAAGAGTGATAATTCCTGCCCACAAGAAGCTTACATTCTAATGGTAAAAAGAAATGACAACAAAAAGGAGGAGGAGGAAGAGGGAAAAGAGGAAGAGAAGGAGGAGGAGGAAAAAGAAGAGGAAGAGAAAGAGGAGAAAATGAAGAAAAAAATACGAGGATGATGAAGAATATGGAGGAGAAGGAGAAAGAAATAGAAGAGGAAGAAGAGGAAGGGGAAGCAGTTGAAAAGGGAGAGGGGAGAAGTTGAAGGTATCCATGGTAGATAAAATACAGGCTCTTCAATTGCTAGATCTAAGAGGAGCTATCAAATCAGAGGGAGAGATTTCAGGGGGGAAGGGTACTTTTGAGATATGAATTCTGGAGCTGGTATAATCTTTTGGGATGAGATTTCTGGAGTAGTGTAGTCTTGAACTGAGATTCACCAATAGTACTATGCTTTGCACTAGTCTCTCCTCCTTTTTGTTAATTAACACTGAGATATAATATGAAAAGAAGAAAAATAATTTCTGTGACAGAATCAATCTCCTGCCCTCTGTCCCAGAACTAACTAATTAAACTTGTTTTTTACAGGTTATTGAAACCATGCTAAGGGACTAAAAACTCAGGATATTTGGCATTAATTTCTGATTATCTAAGTTCAAAACAGCTGAGAAGACCTTCACACATCCTCTCTGATGTTTGGGAGGTGGATCATAATGGGCAACTCAGATGAGAAAGTTTTATTTAGCTGAATCAGTTCAAAGTGTCCTCAATGCCTATCCTTGTGGAATATCATTCACCAGCAAATTTCTTCTGCCAACTGTTGAGTGTTTTGTTCTGATTTACCCAAGGTTGTTATTGCTGTTGTCCATTTGTTTCAATTGTGACTGGCTCATGTTCTATCCATTAAGACACCCAGCTAGGCCATCACCAGTCAACCTGACTTATATCTTGCCACTGGTCACCGATGTCCCTGCAAGAGAAAGTGAGGTGGATGACTATTCAGCTCTGCCTCACTTAAATCCAATTCACCACAAGTCAAGACATCAATCTGTGTTGTCATTGGTACTCTCTGAGAGCAAGGGATACATGATCAATATCAAAACTGGGCTTTGCTATAACTATTAAAAGAGTGAACATCATGAAAGCTCTGCTGAAAGGTAAGACTAAGCTACCCAAGAAGGTAGTCTAATGTTTGGCTAGAATGATGGACCAGACATACTAAGGCAATATTTAATAGGCATAGATGATAAGTCCTTCATAGATTCAAAAATCAACTTGTACAAAGAGGAAGGGCATAATTACATATCAATCCATCTTTTTAAAAAATGTATGGGTTCTAGTGAACTACAAGTTCTGTATGAGTTGACAATTTGAAATAGAAATTTCCCTCCCTGGAACACAGCTATCCTAATTAGCAGGTAAGTGAGAATTCACTTCAACCTTCTATATTTATTGTATCATGCATCTCATCACATTCAGGCATCTACCAGAACACTAGAGCCTACTAAGTAGAGGGATCTTGTCATCTGGCCCTGTAGCCATTGGTACCTCCATACAAACATATATACACACACAATGCTCTTACTCTGGGAATAATAACCAAATCAAAATGAATACTGCTACTGGAAATGATAAGATAATCTACTGTCATTCACAGTTACTATAGCTGCATAAATCAAAACTCTATCCTCTATGCATACCTATCTATATGTATTCCCTCCGTTAGAATATAACTTATTTGAAATCAAGGAGAGTCTCACTTTGGTATAATTCAATTGCCAATGTGATATTCCTGAAACACTGGTTTGATCATGTCATCCCTTGATAAAAAATTTTTAAGTAACTCTCTTTGTTTCTAGAATAAAATACAGACTCTTCAACCTTGAGAAATTTGTCTCTCCTATACCTTTTCAGAAGCCTTTCATATTATTTGTCTTCAAGGATTTAATCTATGTTCTAATTCGAATTGCTAGTTTTTATTCTAAATTCAACATTCCAGTCTCTATGCCTTTGCAAACACTGTCCTCCTATATCTGGAATTCATTCCTTTCTCAACTCCAAGTCTTAAAAATCTCCATCTTTACTTAAGATTCAGCTTAGTCTCCCTGATACCTCCTAGACCTTAGTGCTCTTTTGGTCCTCAGTCTATCTACTATCTCTGGGCATTTTCCCTGTATCTTATGCTTGGAAATCCCTCCTTCCTCATCTCTACTTCTTGTCTGCCTGGTCTTCTACCAAGTAATAGATAAAATCTTATTTTCTATAAAAAGACTTTCTTCATCATCTTTGATGTTAGTTCTTTTCCATTGTTGATTACCTCTAATGTATCCTATATACATAGAGAAATATGTGTGTATATGTATACATACATATATGTGTGTATATATACATATATATATATATATAATTTGCATATGGTTATTTTCATGTTGTTTCCTCCAGTAGATTGTGAATTCTTTGACAGTATGGAATGTTTTTTTAACCTTTCTTTGCATCCCTAATATTTAGAATAGTGCCTGGCAGATAGACAAGAGAAACTGGAAACAAAAGATTAATTAGGAAAAAATTTCAATCACTGTTCAGGTGGAAGATAACAGACTAAACTGGTGTAGTACCATTCTAAGTAGAGAGATACAATATAACCCTCCCCCCTGAGAGAAATGAAGAAGTTAAGAAATGGGGTGGATTTCAACGGGGATGTATTTGTTTCCATTCATATATATTGAGATTGATATGCTAAAGGGAAATCAGGTGAAGATGTCTAGCAAACAATTGTCAGTCTGCCAGGAAACATTTTAAGTTCCTATTATATGCCAGACACTATGACACTATGCCAACTGCTAGGGATATAAAAAAGTAAAAGATAGTGCCTGTCTTCAAGAAGCTCGACTCTGATGAGGGAGACAGCATATAGAAGAGAAAAGATAAATAAAGAAGAGGAAAATGAGCAGAACCAAGAAAATCCTGTGTGGAGTAACAGGAACTGTATTTTAAGAACAACTTTGAGCAACTAAGTCATTTTGACTATTACAAATACAAAAAAAAAAAAAATTAAAGGGGGGAGAAAGGGACTAGATGGCATAATGGACTGATCCTGAAGTCAGAAGAATCTGAGTTCAAATCTAGTCTTAGATACTTAACACTTACTAGATGTGTAACCCTAGGCAAGTCATTTAACCCCAATTGCCTTGCTAAATAAATAAATGCCCAGATACAAAGAACCTATGAAGGAAGCCACTATCTACCGGTAAGGAAGTCAGAGAAAAAACTGATAAATAGAAATATGTAGAGAATTATTTTATATATGCATATATGTATGTATACATATGTGTATATACATATATATACATATACATACTTGTGTCTTATGTTAGCCGTCTCTAAAGTAGGAGAAGGGGAGGAGTATAAAAGTTATATAATACCTATATTATATATCTAAAAGGAATAGCATGTTATACATAATAAATTTTCAGTTTCATGTGCAATTATCTTTTATTTTATTCTACTAGATTATAGAAATACTTGTTTTATTTCATAAATTAAAATAAAGAAATATAACTATATGCAAACAAGCTATAAACAGGATTAATTTTAAGTAATTCACAAAGGGAAGACACTAGAATTAAGAGGGTTTGGGAAAAGCTTCCTGTTGACAGTAGGAATTTAACTGGGACTTGAAGCACTATAATTTAAGAGAGATATTAAGACTAGATATGGAGATATGGGAGTCATCTGTAGAGAGTTGATAAATAAACCCATGAAAACAAATGAGGTCATTAAGAGAGGTTTGGAAAGAAAAGAAAACTCATAATAGAGCCATAAAAGGCTCATATTTGGCGGGAAGAAGATGGATACTGATCCAGAAAAGGAAACTGAGAAGTGAGTTGTCAGATAAGTAGAAGGAAAACCAGGAGAGAGTAATGTCATAAAGGCAAAGGGCTAAAAGAGCATTGAGGAAGAATGGGTGGCCAATTGTATACAGAGGGGTTTGACTTGTGAGAGCTCAAAGAATAGAAGTAACCATAGTGAGTGTATAGAGAGATATATAGAAGCTTCTGAAGAAGGTATGGGAAAGTGCAATGGGCTATTTGGTGAGGCAGTGAGTTCCCTTTCAAAGGAAGTTATCAAATTGAGATGAGATGACCAATTGCCCTAAATATTGCAGAGAGAATTCCTATTCAAACATGAGATAGACGAAATGATTTCCAAGGTCCCTTCTAATTCTGAGATTCTATGATTCTCTCTGAGATCCTAGGGAATAAACTAATTTTTTTTACCCTCTCTTTTAAAAAAGATTGGAGAGGAAATCCGTAATGGCTGGCATTCTTTCCTCCTTAAGTATCCCAAACTAACTCCTAGTAAAATAAAAATGTAGATTTAGAGCTAGTTTAGAGGCCATCTAGTCAACCCTCTCAATTTACAGAAAACTGAAACCCTGAGAGTTTAAAAGACTTGTTCATGGTCATGGACAGTAAATGGAAAAGTTTGGATTTGAACCCAGATGCTATATGGCCAAAGTCATCACTCTTTCTGTTGCCCCATGGTGTAGTGTTAGGTACAATGGTGAATTGATCTTTAATTCAGAGAATGTGTTTCTACTCAAAGCTCTGCCTCCAACCAGAATGACTATGGACAAATTATTTCATTTCTCTGGGCCTTGATTTTATCATTTGTAAAGGGATTCAAATTGATCATTGTTACCTAAGGTGCCTTCAAATTCTAAAAATCCATTAATTACTATTCCTTTCCCAGAGCTCTTCAAAAGTCAAGTTTCTAATATTCCTGGTAAGGAAGGTCTCTGAACCCCACCTAGACTCCAACCCCCAAAAGCTACAGCCACTCATCTGTCATCACAGAAATTAACCTAACCTGTTGGAAAGAGTAAAACCTGGATCTGGTGACTCTATTTCTTTCCTTTGTGTCATTGCCTGATAATCATAGGATCACAGATTTAGAAGTGGAAGGGATTTAGTTACCATCTCTACCAATCCATTCATTTTCCATGCAAAGAATGTGAAGCCCAGAGACATTAAGCTAAGACAAGGTCTCCATAGCAATTGATGTTTATAGTCTGTCTCTCTTTGATGAGCAATTCTCACATCCCCAGTTTTGTCACTTGGTGGATTTCTCTCAATCCTTTGGGCCTCAAAATCATTTTACTGCCTTTGAGGCTGCTCCAAAAGGTCAGGCCATTCCAACAGGCAGCAGGGACTTTCTTTACAAGGCAACCCAGATCATTTGTCATCATAGAAGGAGCCAAGGTAGCTAAGTTGGCTAAAGCAGCAAACCCAAAAACTCAGCTCCTTGTGGATACACAACCTGCCAGTCACTAGGTAGCCATGACCTGGCTCAGGGAGAGACTGCTGGGGTAAGGATGAAGTGCCAGGAAGGCAGCAGCTAAGGGGGGGGGGGGGGGGGAATGTTTCCTACGCTCAGGAGAGTATACAATATAAGGATCCACTCCAGCGCAAAGATTTTCTATATTGTAGAAGGAAAAATGCTGAAATTTGGTTGTCTTTTTTTTTTTACATGTATTTGTCTTTCATTTATGAAGCTCTTCCATAAAAAGGAAATTGACTACCAAAGTAGATTAGCACATGAATATTACTCTCCAAAAGAGTGGGATCCTACCCAACATTAGCCAGCTGACTTCATTAAACCACACCTAGTAACATTAAGCTTGGTGTTATGTTTCCCATGAGGAAAGGGCAGACAAAATCTGTCTCTTTCCCAAAGGGATAGTTTTCTTTTCCAATATGTTCTCTCTCTCTTCCTCTCTCTCATTCATTCTTTCTCCATCGCCGTCTCAGTCTCTAAAAGTAGCTAAGGGTCATTGTATAAAGGAACATATTTGTCTTCAATTAAATTAACTTCAAAGAATTATATCCCAAATCTCTCTAAAAAGAGACACAATAATATTTTCTGTTGTTCTCTCAGTCTTTCTGGCTGTTAATCTGTCTGCCTCTTTCTCCCTCTCCCTCTTCTTCCTCTCCTTCTCCCTTTCCCCCCTCCCTCCCTTCCTTCTCTCACTCCCTCCTCCCCCCCCTCTCTCCTTCTGTGCCAGGCATTGAGAATACTGCCTCCTGGCTTCCCTAGCCTCTTTCAAAACTCAACTCAAATTCTAGGTACTGAGGCCTCTCTCAGTTTCTCCCAATGCTAGTACATTTCTGGAATTATTTTACATTTAAACAATAGAAAGATATATACTTACATTCATAAATATATAGATAAATATATGCATACATTTATAGATATATTGATAAATAGATACATATGTACATACACAAACATAAAAGTACATACATTCATAAATATATTGATGGATATATATATTCATTAATATATAAATATAATGTTAGATATATTCATAGATACATATGTACATATTTTATTTGTACTTGATTGCTTTCATATTGTCCCTCATCATTAGAATGTAAGCTGTGTTTAAGACAGGGACTATTTTTTGCCTTTGTACATCCAGTGTATAGAACAGTATATTATTGACATTATATAATGACATATAATAATGACATATAATAAATACTTAATAAATGGTTGTTGACTCACTGAATGACTTCAGGAGCATACATTACATCACGGAAAACAACTTATACACACATAAGTATGTACAAATAATAATAGCTAGTGTTTATGTAATGCTTTCAAGTTTATAAATTACTTCACAATTATCTCATTTTATTCTTACAACAACCCTAAGTGGTATATTAACTGAGAGTTTTAAAGGAAGTTAAAAGATACTAATGTTTAAAGCTTAGAAGGAATCAGAAATTACTTGCTTCAGGCTTCTTATTTTACAGATGAAGAAATTGTGATCCAGAAAAAGTAAATGATTTTCCCATTGTCATATTATTCATTAGTGGCAAGAGAAAAACAAAATTTTTAAAAAGTAAAACAAAATAACCCTGTAGTCCTCAATCGAGTTCCTCAATCCTAAATCCTTTCCATTCCATATAGCATTCTGCCTATATGAGTTAATTATCTTCCCACTATTATTCTGAGCAGCAACCAGATTAGATTTTTAGTTTAAAAAAACTACAATTATTAAATTTTGAACTTTGGGAGGATCCAATTTGGGGAAATTTTTCACTGAAGAGTTACAACTGATACTAACCTACCATCAAGTACCCTAGATATGATTTACTCATCTCCAATTTTTTCCATCAGAATCTAGCTGTATCTTATTTAACTCCTATAGGACCTTGTCAGTAAATATATATATTTATTAAATACCTACTATATGTCAGAAATGGTATTAAATGCTGAGGATACAAAGACATAAAAAGAAAGTTTCTTCCCTCCCAATGAGCTTACAATCTAATGGAGAAAATTGTTGTTATTGATAATTTCAGTAGTGTCAAACTCTTTATGACCCCATTTAGGGTCTTGGCAAAAATACTGAGTGGTTTCCATTTCCTCCTCCAGCTCATTTTACAGATGAGGAAACTGAGGCAAATAGACTTCAGTGATTTGCCCAGGATCACACACTAGCTTGTCTGAGGCTGGATTTGAACTAAAGGCCCAGCATTCTAACCACTTAACTATCTTCTTTTTGTCTGTCACAGGTGATGTCTTGACTAATGCATGAATTGGATTTAACTAAGGTAGAGGTGCACAAAATCCTCAGCCTCACTCTCTCTTCTAGAGTCATCAAAATTCACTGGCAAGACAGAAGTCAGAACAACTGGTCATGGATGCAATGGAATCAGGAAGACTCCTCTTCATGAGTTCAAATCCAGCCTCAAGATACTTACTACATGTGTGTCTCTAGGCAAATACAGAAATATGTATGTATTTTTGCAGGTGTATATACATGTGAATATATAGATACAAATACACACACATACATACATGCAGGTGTATATATGTATATATATGCCCACATATATACACATATACATATATATGTGTATGTATCTATATAGATATAAACAGAAAGATAAAGACAGATAGAAAGATGGAAAGAAATGTTAGACGAAATAGCCTCTAAGGTATCTTCTAACTCCTAATTCCATGGTTCATTTGTTCAATTGTCTACAATTATATCAAGACATTATTTTCTAAATCAAAAATTAACAAACTGACAAAAATCTTCTTTTGAAAATTATCACTAATATTGAATTTTTTAAAATCTAAGCTATATCTGAAAATATAGAGCCTGTTATCCCCAAAATCATACTCTATGTTAGGAGTAAGGGTAAAAGTAAAGGTTTTTAAAGCATTGCTTCTGTCATCAAGGAACTTTTATCCCAGTAAAGAACACTACATGTACATACAGAAATAATTGTATACGATATAAACACAGAAAAAGAACACATTTGTCAATGGTTCTGATAGGACATGTGGTCCAAGGGATATAATCCAGGTTTTGAATTAAGAAGAACTAGATTCAAGTCCTGCTTCTGACATCTACTAGCTGTATAGCCGTGAGAGAATCACTTAATCTATAGGCAATTCTCCAAGACAAACAGGTTGTTAATGAATATCTGTAGTAGAGCCATTTCCCACACCGAGAACTCTGTATATATCAATGGAATCAGAAGTCCAAGTCAAACCCTCCCCCCAAAATGATCTTTTCAGACTTTGTCCCGCTCTGACTGGCCCTGGCCTTCTTCCCAACAGCCTCCATGATTACACATATATGTTCTGGCCCCAGTGAACACAGTGGTCTCTAACACCTGGATTCTTGACCACTAATGTAGGAAAGGAGCAATCCCTGAGAAAGAGATGTCAAGGTCCAGCAGGACATAGTTTTCCATCAAAACATTGTAAAATGAATAGAAGTTCACATGACGTGTATGTCTTGGTATGTGTTTGTTTTTTTAAGACAGCGGTCTACATATCTGTAGTGGTACTTATACACGTAGCGGAGGGGTTACCATGGCAAATGCCATGCATTTTTTGGTTGAATAGCAGGGTAAATAAGGATTCAAACACAGCCAGTTCTGTTGCTATGGAGCTATGACAACTTAAGCCTTCACCTTTTTGGAATATGATTTTATTTTATTCTTTGGATTCATTATCCAATGAGGACTTTATAATCAGAGCTTCAACAGGCAACTCCTTGCTAGTCTAGATTTTTGTTGCTCTAATAGCACTCACATAATTAAAAAGTTTCTTTGCCATTGCTTAAAAAAACAAAAAGATGGAATGAATTACAAAGAAATGCAGATTATAGAAAAATACCATCTTCTCTGTGGCTATTCCTGGTCAGATTGTTAAAGATGGAAATTCAGATTGTTCTTTATATGCAAATACAACAGTTGCATGAAATATGTATCTGTATACATATATATGTTTACACACATATATAAAATCATATATATAATATATATACATATATACACACATATATATAATCATATATACATATAGATGTTATAAGAAAGGAAATAAACTATTATTAAGTATCTACTTTGTGCCAGGCATTGTTTTACAAATATTATCTCATTTAGTCATCACAACAACCTAAAGAGTAGATTCTTGTTTACCTATAATCTTTCATTTTATTTGAATATGAATATACAGAATATTTATCTTTATAAGCTAGTTTTATTTGTTGGACATGGGGAGGCTAGATCAATGTTCTTCTACTTGGATTAGGACTTGATCAATCATGTTTTTGCTTTATATTATAAAATCAAAGAAATTCAAAATTTAAAATGATCACTCAGTCTACCCATACCTAATTAAAAATCCTTTCTGACCGTTCCGCTTTTCCTTGAAAACTTCCAGTGCTAAGAAAACCACTATATCCTGAAGCAGTCCATTTCATTTTTTGACAATTCAAAATTTTGTTTTTGTTTTATTTGTTTTCACATCAAGTCTTAAACTATTTCCACTTCTATCTTACTACTTTTAGTTCTGTTATCTAGACCATAACAGAATAATCCACTTCTTCTATGGCAATGTCCTTCAAATACTTTACGACAATTATCATATTCTTCCCACCCCCTTTGCAAATTAATTTCTTCTCAAAGTGAAATATCCCTTGTTCTTTCCGTAAATGCTCATATAGTACGAGCCTTTCCAGGCCTTTCACCATGCCTATTTTTTTCTTTTATGAATAATCTTTACAAAAAACATGGTGTGGAAAAGCAAATACAACATGCCAGATGTAGTCTATGTATGGTATAATTTAATTGAATAATCATCAAAGTATTTATTAAGGAACTGCTACCATCAAAACACTATGCTAGACAATGTAGCAGACAAAACAAACAAACATACCTGACATTGTCCCCAACGCCAAGGAACTTATAGTCTAACTTGGGAAATAACAAAAATAGCTATAATATAAGACCTAGAATTACTCATCCATAGCTGAGGGCCATAAAAAATAGATTCTAGAGAATTTAAATACAGCCACTTGACCAGCCAAATTTAGCAAGAACTAGAACTGGGCTGCCTCAAACCAAAACCTATTAAGTGATAAGGTAAGAGAGAGCTAAGAAAATGGAGTAAAGTGCATTCCAAATAGTACTTGGAATAAGGATTAAATCATAAGAAACTTTCAATCTACTTTTGTATCTTATGTAGAGCCATCCAGGAACTATATCACACAAAATGAATCTGATAAGCCAGTCTGATCCACATCTATAGCAGTATGATTTGAGTGAAAGATAGTATATTTTTATGAAGGACAGTATGATATAGTGGAAAGAGCCCTTGACCTGGGATTATGAAATCTAAATTCAAATCCTATTGCTATTGATAGCTAAATCACTTTATTTCTGTGAACCCATTTCCTCATCTATCAAACAAGAATATTATAACTACATTATTACCCACATAGCATTTTTGTGAAAAACTGCTATGAAGAAGAAGGAAAGATTGAAAAATGATAATAAGATGCCAAAGGGGCAAAATGCAATAGTAATGTCCAGGATTTGGAAATATCATTTGATCCCCTAGAGAGTGGACAGCTCCTGTCTTCTATTACCATTTCTTAGATGACTGGGGAGAAGGAAGGAAGTTTTCTCTCATACTCTCCCTCCCTCTATTCTCCTTCCTCCCTTCCCCTCTACTTTCCCAATGTTTCTCTTGACACTAGACAAATCCCTTTTAAAAACCTAAGAGGGTGATATGCTGCCAGCCCTTATTCACTTAAATTCAACTCACTCACATGTCATGGCGTCATCTCTTTGATGTCATGGTCCTCTTTGAGAATGAAAGACGAGCAACCATAGAGAATAAAGGAAAGTAAGAGAAAAAGGACACTCTCTTAACCTTACCCTCATGGGGCTCCTATGGGAGGGAGCCACCAAAATCTGTCTAAGGCAACACAAAAAAAAATTCAGCAGAGATCACTGGATTAAAAATAAGGTATAGCTAGTGCAAAAAACAGCTAAATGATCACATTTCTTCGTTTATGACATTCTTTTACTAATAATATAACCCAAAATTGCATCAACTTTTGAAGGTTATAACACCACAGTTCTGAATTACTAATTTTCCAGTTTTGCAAAATCCTTTGGTTACCTGCACATACCCCTAGCATCTTGGATTCTAAAAAGTGAGTTATCACTTTATCTTGCTCAGAACCTGTTCCCTATATTATTTCTCTATTTCCAAAACATGGAAGCCTCACCCCATATAACTCTCCCTTTGCCAAATCTTGTTCCCTTTTTTGTGTTATTATATATATATATATTAGAATATAAACTCTCTTTGAAGGCAGGATGTATCTTATTAGAGTATCACTAGACACTGGGATAAATGCTTAATAAATGCTTTTCATTCATATTCACTCTGTACACATAGATATGTGCATATCTGTTTATATTATATATAGTGTGAATATATATAAAAATTGTATACATATATGTATGTGCATATATACACAGAAAAAATCAGTAGCATATATATGTATAAACACATATACTTGTGTATGTGTGTGCAATTTATTTTTTTAGACTAAATACAGGATTCTATGCTGATCTTTATGATTATATGACCTTGGCTATTATGGGAATAAGATACAAAAGATTCTCTAAAAATATGCTATACATTAAAAAAGATTAAGAGATATATCCAAGTAATAGAAATAAATATCCTTCAG
Source organism: Sminthopsis crassicaudata (assembly GCF_048593235.1). Classification (NCBI taxonomy): domain Eukaryota; kingdom Metazoa; phylum Chordata; class Mammalia; order Dasyuromorphia; family Dasyuridae; genus Sminthopsis; species Sminthopsis crassicaudata. The sequence continues at coordinate 146,849,079 of NC_133617.1, forward strand.
TGCCTAAAAATCTACCTGATTTAAATCCTACTGAAATCCTAAGGCTATTAACTGAAAAAATATAATATAATTTAAAAAAAACCATAGGCTATAATAAAAGTTAGTCTTGGAAAATATGAACTCTTCATCCTCAATATTCTTTAAACAGGGGCAATTAGGTGGCACAGTGGATAGAGCACCAGCCCTGAAGTCAGAAGGACCTAAGTTCAAATCTGACTTCAGACACTTAACACTTCCTAGCTGTGTGACCCTGGGCAAGTCACTTAACCCAATTGCTTCAGCAAACACACACACACACACACACACACACACACACACACACACACACACACACACACATATTCTTTAAACAACTAATGTGATAAAATTATAATTATGGGATGAAGAACATGTTAAAAATTTTGCAAAATTACCCAAAAAAATAAATAAATAATCCCAAAAAACAGAAAGGAAAAGACACTCATCCTACTTCTTCCAGGAATAGGACATCCATGGCCATGGAACATCACATATATTTTCAGACTTTTTCAGTGTATTATTTGGTTTTGCTAGAAAAAAGAGGTAGAGGAACTCCTTTCTTCTTTTTTTTTTCTTTTGAAAATATTTGTTATATGGGATAGCTCTCTGGAAGAGAGCAGGAAAAGGAATACAGAGAGAAATATTGATATTGGAAAAACAAAACATCAATAAAATTATTTTAAGTATTAAAAGGACACACATACACAAAAATAATTATCATAGCCCTATATCTAGTGGCAAAGAATAAAAGACAAAGGGGAATTCCTATTCATTGGTGAATGGCTGAATAAACTATGGCACATGAATATAGTAGAATATCATTTCCCTACCAAAAAAAGATCCAAATCAATACCAAGATCAAATCAAAATCAAATCAATCATGTCTATGAACAAAGGCTGAAATGCTAAAAGAGAAATCTAACATTTCTAATATAAAATGTCAATGTCTTAATCACACCTATTCAAATTTTTCAAAAGGTTAGAGAATAAATATATTCAAAATTCATTTAATATAAAAAGATAAAGAGAAATTATCACTGAAAAATCAGTCTAAGACATATCATAAAGCTGTAAAGTTTTTTAATGGCCATAATCATCATTAATCTAAAGATAGAAAATATCAAAAAAGATACACAAGTATATTATATACTGATAAAAGTCTCAATAAATAACCAATATGTGACGATTTTAAATTTGCATACAACAAACAATTCCTTGGGTTTTTCCTAAATAAAAATTTAACATCAATACAAGAAAAATTGGTTTAAACATTAATTTAATGGAACTTCTAAATTCTATTATAATAAAACAAATACCATTTAAAAACTGATAATATAATAATCATGGGTATAATGATCTGCTTATTAAAATAAGATGGAAGCAATTGTTCCATAGAGACAACATCACAAAGAGAAAGGAGCCCTAAATTCGGAATAAGAAAATATATTATGATGTAACAGACAAACCCAAAATGAGATTCACATTTTGGGTTTGTCTGTTACATCATAATTGAGTTTGGACATGTCACTCAAACTTACCGGGTTTTTTTTTTTCAAATTCATAAAACAATGGTGTGTGAAGGAAAACAAACTAAAGTATATCTATTAAGTCTCTTCCAGCTCTAAATACTTTAACAATTAAATAGGAGATGCAAGAAAGATACATTTTCTTAAGTGTAAATTGAATTCTAATAAAACCCAATTACATACTTACCATAATGAGACTATTAATAAACTTTAAAAGATGAAAATTGCAGAGGCTGGATTTTCAAATCATCAACTTGATAATTCAGTGCAAAAACTTAGAAATAAATAACTACAGTAAAATAAGAGATCTCAAAGGCTATATGAAAGATCATATATTAAAGCAAATTTGGTTAAAGAAGAAACTAAAAATTATAAATTATTTAAATTTTAAAATAATATTAATATCATATAACAAAATGTAACTAAAATATAGCTAAAGAGATTCTTGGGAGCAAATTTGTAGTATTGAACATTTCTATTATGAAAAAAAATGAGACTAAATTAATTGCTTGTACCTAAAGATATTAGAAAAGGAATAAAGCATTAATCAAAAGGAAAGTAATAAAAAAAAGATATTAATTAATTGAAGTAGAAAAAAATTGACAATAAATGAGAGAAGAGTTTTTAATTGACAAACCATTATCAAGAAACCAAAAAAGAGGTTACCACCAAAACTAAACACAGAAGATCAATCACAACAAACAAACCAAAAAAAAAAAATATATATATATATATATATATATATATATATATTGCATACAACTTCATACAAATGAAGTAGAGAATTTAAGTAAATGGATACTGATTTGCAAAAATGTAAATTCCCCAAACTCAAATGGGTAAAAGAGGAGTAAAATATTTTAAAATATATATTAAGAAGATAGGAAAAATTATAAAGGGATTTAAATGCTAAACAAATCATTTTATATTTAATCCTGGAAGCAATAGAGAGTCATTATAATTTATTGAGTGAATGGGTCAGGAGGTGACAAGTTCAGATCTGCACTTTAGGGAAAACACTTTAGGACCTAAGTAAAGGATAGATTAGAATGGGGTGGAAACTGAGGCAAGAAAGCTGACCAAAAAATTTGAGATGATGGGATTCTGTACCAGAATGGTGACTGAGTGAGTGAAGAAAAAAAATTCTATAATAGATATGACTTATAGAAGTAGGAACGTGATTTAACAACAAATTAGAATGTGTTGGTGAATGCAAGCAAAGTGTCAAGGATGACTCAATGGCTGAGAATATGATTGTGCCTCAGAAAATTATGAGGAAATTCAAAAGAGGGAAAGATTTGGGGGTTAAAATAATAAACTGTTTTGTACATGTTGAGTTTGAAATTTAGTTGGAGATGTGGGACTGGAGCTTAGGGAATAGATAAATCTGAAAATCATCTGCATAAAATCATCAATTAAAACTTGGAAATCACCAAAGTGTGTTTTTATAGAGAGATAAAAAAGATAAAGGGAGAAAGAACCTTGGTGTGATATCCATAGTTAGTGACCATTATCTGGATGAAGATTTAGCAAAAGAAGCCAAAAAGGAATGGTCACAGAGGTAAACAGACAACCAGAAGACAACTGTGTAATAGAGGATAACAAGTTTAGTCCAGAAGAGAAGGAAAGAATTAGAGTGACAGTTGGGATGATAAGATCAAGTGAGAGGTTTTTAAGTATGGGAGAGATATGAGTGATTTAATAAGCATCAGGGAAGATAGGGAGAGTCTGAATAGGGATGATAAGGAGGAGCAATCTGGAGAAGATGGTGGAATTGAATCAATGTGAAGGGCTTTGGCAAGGAAAAGGATAATAAAAATGACAAGGAGCAAAAGAAGCAAATAGTGGGAGAAATCTAGAATAGGTACTTGACAAAGTGCTATTGGTGATGGGACAAGAGTTATGAGAGTAGAGAACACCATAGAATTGAACTGATTCACCAGGAGCAAGTGAAGAGAATAGAATGTAGACAGCATATGGGTGATAACCTGGGAAAGAAGTGAAAGGCAACTTGAGGTCTTAGTGAGTTTAAAGAATAGAGTTAAAGGTTCTAAAGCATGGGCAAAGATTGAATGATAATAATCTTATGATCCACCAGGGACTTTCAGAGTTCATGAACACAGAAGTAGAACATTTGCAATGATGGCTAGATCAATTGCATGACAGTCTCTATGCACAATTATGGTAGAGTAGAAAAATAAGTTATAGGAATTGAGTAGACTGAGAAACTGAGACGGTAAGGTAGTAGAAGGTATATCAGCACCTATGTTAAAGTCCCCTAGTACAAGGGCAGGAATGGGGGCAGAAATAAAGACTGTGAACCAAACATTAAACTCATTGAGGAAAGAAGAAAGATATCCTAGGGCTGTGGGATAGGGTGATATGTATCTGCCACCAGGATCTAGGTTAATGTGATAAGTTTGTATAGCATGTGATTCAAATGAGGAGATATTACTGAGTGAAAAAATAAAGGGAGAGCCTGGAAGTGGCAATGAAGAGCAAAAAGTATTCCAATTCATCTACTATGACTAATGAATCAGGAGTGAGAATGAAAGTACCACTAGTACTCCAGTACTATAAATGGTAGTGAAAAAAATGAAGTCATCAGGAAGGAGCAAGGTCTCTCACCAAGTTCAGAAGATGGAAGAAGTAGAAAAGGAAAAGGTCTGTGATGAAAGTGAGTTTGTTAGTTATGGAGTAAGCATTCTAAGTGGCACTGTTGAAGGGGAAGGAAGATCTGGCAAGGAACAGGATTAAAGATGAGAATGAGAAAATGTATAGATGAAAGAGGAGAATGAAGTTTAGATATCAGGAGCTTGTGATTAAAAATCATAGGAATGAGGAGATCACAAAGGAGTGAGAGTATGCTAACCATTGAAGAATGAATCCAGGTATAGTACTGCATACTACCAGTGTTAAAAAGAGATCCACTGAGGGAGGCAGATGAACAGATTATTCCACATCCAACCTTATGACAGGTAGTAATGCTGTGAAGCAGGGAAGCATGCGGTAGTATAATGCATTGGGGAAAAGTTAAGAATACTGAGTAGTCAAGTCAGAAGGAGTAGAAGCTGTGGAATATAGGCCAGCTTGAAGAAGTTCCTGTGAGCAATGATGGAAGACAGGAGATGGATAGCTGAAGGTTCTGCAAATGGCTCTTGAAGCACTCAAAAAGGCTCTGAGGCAAAGACAGAAGCAGGGAGACAAGTGGCTGGAGTTGGCCCCATGAGATACATTTTGAATATGCTACAGAATATCCAATTGAAGATTTCCAAGGACTAGTCAGGAGACAAATGAGTCATCAATAAAGTTTTCTACAATGTCCCTTCCCACTATTCTATGCTGATTCAATCTTTTGGTGTATACAGAGAACTGTGGGAAGGATTAGGGGGTGGAGTAAGACAAGCCAGAGAAAGGGTTAGGGTTAGGAGGTTGCAGGGATCCTATCTCCATTCCCTTCACTTCTACCCCTAAAGACCAAGAATAAAGACCAAGGACTTTAGTTTATCCTGACTCTGACTGATTCTAAGGTATCCAGGGTGCTAACTCAGTCTTCTCATTTTTAATATGAAAAGTGAGAATAATTTTACACACTTACTTCACAAGATTGTTGGAAGGATGGAATTTGTAAACCTTAAAATACTCTTATCAATGTGAGCTATCATTATTCACATAATCTGCACTGAGTCAAATAATAATAATGGTTCACTCTATATAGCAAAAAAAAAATAAAAAAATAAAATAAAGTTTTCCACAGAACATCCATTTAAAAGGGAAAAAAATACACCTAGTTTGGAAAATAATGTTGAGAAATGAAAAGCCAAGAATAGAATTAAATATTATCTGAAGTCTGAACAGTGGGGAGAGGAGAGAAGACAAAGGAAGAAGCAAGATATGCCTGGAAAATAAATATTTATTTAAGATTTTCTCATAGACAATAGCTAAGGGGAGTTTCTGTTTGCATCATATTTTCATGGAAATCTGTTCACTACAAACTAAATCCAGCTGAGAAAATTAGCAAATTTCTGCCAAAACTCTAAAACAAAGAGAAGTTTTGCAATATCTCTTAAGTTTTAATTAGAAACCTAACTTCCTGCATGTAATTAATCAATCAACAAGCATTTATTAAGCACTATCTGTGTTCCGCATATTGTGATGGGCACTTGGGCTGTAATGATACAAGTATAAACACCTACCCCCAAGGAGCTTGCATTCCATTGAAGGAGACAACATGTATATGTTTATGTATGCATACATATATGTATGTGTTGTCTGTATGACACTAGGCTTGCCACTTTAATCTCAATCTGCCTAAATTTCCATAGGTGTAAAATGGAAATAAGAGCACTTCCCTTACCTATAAAATGGATTTAAGACCACATAGGGAATGTGTGTATGTATGTGTGTGTGTGTGTGTGTGTGTGTGTGTGTGTGTGTGTGTGTGTGAATTCCCCAAGCATTCTATCTATATATGCATATATTCCCCCGAACTCTAGGAAAAAATAGATAATTTTAGGAGGATTCATTAGCACTGATGGAGGTAGGGGGAGGTAGGGAGAGGTAGGGGATAGTTAATCTTATTTCAAATTTCAGTTCTGTATATATATTATCCATATTACCATGGATAAATCATTGTACTTTTCTAATTTTTAGTTTCCTTATCGGTCAAATAAAGGAATTAGATTAAATGATCTCCAAGGTCTTTTTTTGTATCTCCAAATTCAATCAATGTTTTCTCCTAAGTAGTTTGTCATGTAATAGAAAGAAGGCAGGGAAAGCATTAAAGTACTTTAATAGAGAAGGTATGTTAAAGGGAAGCAGTTAAGCATACAGCCATAGTCAGAACTAAGGTGAAAGACAGTAGTAGAGCTTGTGAAACCAAGCTGTATCATGGCCGCAATCTAGGGTAGTGGCATTCACTGTGGTTTTTGTAGAGAAAGAATGGCTGTTAATGATAAATGATCATGCTATAAATCCTCTTTGGCAACTTTCTCCCCCATCCCAGATTCTTCCATGTCCCTTTCAAAGACTATCAGGAGCTCAGAAATTTGTCACTGAGGAAGGCTATGCAACAGACAGCAAGAGAATTTTTAATAATGATAGAGGCCACAAAACATAATACAATTTCCTACTGCATGTATTATCTTCCTCTGTTTCTATCTTTCATATTTAGGTTTTTTTTAATATATTTTTTTTAATCAGGGAAGCATGGCATATTGGAAAATTCATTGGACTTTGTGTCAGTAATATCTGAGTTGGAATCCTGCCTCAGTTTACTAGCTGTAGGACACTAGGCAAGTTCAAGGGTTGTTGTGAAACAGCTAGGTAGAGTGCTTGACCTGGAATTAGGAATGCCTGAACCCAAATCTATCTTCAAACATTCACTTACTGCAAGTCACAGCAGCCTACAGCCTTAACACACACTGATTTCTTCATATAAACTACCATGCTCTAAACTCCCAACATTCCATTACAAATATCAGTTCTCTCATACACACACTCTGACCTCTCCAACTCATCAGTTCTCAAACATACCTACTTATTTTCATGAATATAAAATAATGATGAAAATGATCATCATGATGATGATAGCTAGTATTTATATAGTACTTTAATATATATAAAGCAATTGCTTTATATATATTTTGTAAATTTACAAAATATATATATATAGTAAATTATATATATATATTTTTTATATTTATATTATATATGTTTTATATATATACATTATATATATATTTTACAAAATATATATATATTTTGTAAATTTACAAAAACTATCTCATTTGAAGAGATGATAACAAAGAGAATTATTTGACTTTTATCTTGCTTTTGTTTTCTCTATCAAGAGGAATAATTTCTGTGCTATGAAATATAGGACAAAAATGCAAAACACAGGAGATAGAGAGCTGACATAGATGGACATTCAGGAATATAGATGAGGACCAAGGAAGAAGTCTTTCCCTAAGTAACTTTTATGATTCAGAGTTCTAGAGGGAGAGGCATAAGAAAAGTCTTTTATTCTGAATTGATGGTCAGTGGATATATGCCAAATTTGCAAATGACACAATGTTGAGATGTACAACTACTATGTTGAATGACACAAACAAGATTTCAAAAATCTAGAACAATGATTTGAATCCAAAAGGTTGAAATAGAATTGTGATAAATGTAAAACCCAATACTAAGATTCAAAAAGTCAACTGCACATCCCACAGAATGGGAAAGTGAGACAATAATTAGTGTGAAAAATACTGGGTATATAACTGTTTTGCTGCAAATTCAGCATAAAACATGAATATAAAGTGGTGGCTAACAAGGTTTTAGGTGGCCTTAATAAATAAAACATAGTATTCAAAAGGAGAGAAAGGATGATTCTTCTTTATTCTACCCTAACCAGAACACATGCAAAATATTGTACTCATTTCTGAGAGTAGCATTTTAAGGGAGATATTGACAAAATCGGGTCCAGAAGATGGCAACTAGAATACAAGAAAGGATCATTTGAAAGACAAGACAATAAAAATATGATAACAATTTTCTAGTATTCTTGTTACTTATAAGAAAGACCATAGACTTGTTTGCCTAAGGAAGGAAGGAAAAAAATAGCATTTATTAAGCACCTACTGCATTGCAAGCACTGTGCTAAGTGCTTTACAAATATTATATCATTCTATTTTCATAAGCACCTTGGGAAATAAATGCTATCATCCTCATTTTGCAGATGAGAAAACTGAGGCAGGCAGAGATTAAGTGGCTTGTGCAAGGTCATAATACTAGCACTACTAGTAAGTTCCTGAAGTTGGATTTGAACTTAAATTCTTCCTGACTTCCTGACACCTAATTGCCTGTAAAGGACAAAATTAGGAACAATGATCAGAAGTTTCAGAGAAGCTGATTTGGATTTAATATAAGGAAATCTCTACATACAACTAGCATTGTATACAATTATAATGGTCTATCTCAGGAGGTAATAAGTTCCCCTTTACTACAAAGGTCCAATCTCCACTAAAGGTTCAATGATCACTAATCAACAATTCCCAATATTTCTGATTCATTATGGAACAGATTTGTTCATTTCTTGGGTTTTTCCCAGCTCTGAGATGTTGAGTTTCTATGATTTGGAGTTCATGGTTGATGTTTTCTGAACAAAAGGCAAATAATATCTGTGTTCCATAGATTTTTGAGAAACATAAAGTATGATGGAAGTTACCCAATGCCTTTTATGAAACAAATGTGGTGTTGATTTGAAAACCTAGCTAAAACAACACTAGAAATGAAAAAAACATCATAGACCGTTCCTAATAAATACAAATGTGAAAATACTAAATAAAAGTATTGGCAAAGAGAATATAGCAATTCATTTTTTTAAATTATTCATCATTACCATCAATCATCATGTGAACTTCAGCCCATCATTCCAGCCCGTTGAGATCTTTTTGGATCCCAGTTCTGTCATTCAGTTGCATTAGCTCCCCCTCCCAGTTTCATACCATCTGCACATTTTAATAAATACTCCATCTATGTCTTCATTGAAGTCACTGATATAAAATGAACAGAAGACGGCCAAAGACTCATCTTTAAGGTGCTTTCCTAAAAGAGAATGTTTTAATGAACTCAATCTGCCATACAGAACAGTCACAGAAACTGAGGCAGAAAGGGAAGAAATAACATTTTTAAAAGGTCTTGTAATGAATCTGGCCCTGCCTAACAGGAATTCCGAATTTTTAGTTCCTGGACCTTGGTCTAAGTACAGCTGCTTTCAAGTGAGCCGACCGCCCCAGTTTACTCATATTTGGAAAATACAACTGCAGAAAATCCCAAAAAATAACAAGTAAAAAAAGGGATAAACTGTCCCTTAGAAAAACAACTGGGGTGAACTTTAGATGGGCCCATCCCACTAAAAGCAGTAATCACCATTCACAGGAGGCAGAAGAGAAATATAAAAGGGCCCACCTCCCACTCACCTACCTTAAACTTGAAAGGAAGTGGAAGCAGCTGCAGCTGGGCTGGCAGAGTCCTGCCATTGGCACTGCCAGCTACCTTGTTCTCAGTTGGCCATGCTCCATTGGTTTGGCTGGCCAGTCAATGCCCCCACACCGCTATAAAATAACATTTAAAAAAATATTTTTTTAGGTACGACAATTTGTACTTTGAGCCTTGAGTCGTTCTTGTTAACCAAGCTGCTGGAGAGAAAAATCATAGAAACACAGAATTTTACAGCTGGATGAAGCTTTAGAGATCAGAATATCCAATCTCCTCATTTTCACAAATGAGGAAACCAAGGCTAAGAGGTCAAGTGACTTGCCCAGAGCCACACAGTTGGTTAGATCCTGGCTGAGCTAGAATCAAGACCATATGTCTCCTAAAACTAAGCCCAATCCTTTCCTGCATTCCTCACCTTTGATGCATTACGGACAATAATTCCCTGAAATTAGGCAGGAAATAGTTCTTTTCTGAATCCAAATGTACACACATTAATGAACAATCACACAAACATGCCCAGGAACACATGTGGCTGCTATATTTGGGGATGCACTGGTCCCCTTCTATTTAATTCTCCCTGCAAGTAATCTTCTTTATTATTGAATGAATAAATGAAGTGGTGACCCAAAGTGAGGATTGTCACAACAATCAGTGACTGCATACTAGAAAGATAATTGCTATAGAGACAGAAGAAGGAAAGAAAGGAGAGGAAAATAGAGAAAGAGATAAAGAAAAAGGAGAGAGAGGGAGTGAGGAAGAGAAAGGGAGAAAGGAAGGGGAGAAGGAAAAGAGAGAAAGAAAGGGAGAGAGAGAGAAAGAGAGAGAGAGACAGAGAGAAAGAGAGACAGAGAAAGAGACAGAGACAGAGAAAAGAGGGAGTAAGAAAAAAGAGCCACATAGAGAGGATTTTATTAAATCCTTATACAATGCTAAGTGCTAGGGATACAAATATAAGCAAAAAAGACAGTCCTTACCCACAAAGAACTTATATTCTAATGGAGGAAGATAACACATAAGTGGGAACTGGGCTCCTCCAAAAATGGTGGTCGAGAGTAAAGAGTAAAAATCAGAAAAGGGAGGTCTCAGGGTCAGGGATTCTCTAAAGTGGGAAACCCACTGATGAGGAGGTGAAGAAATCTAGAGAGTGAGTTAAGGTGAGAACTAAGTAAGACTTATTTTGGCTCTTCCCAAACTGTTGCTCCAGGCTGGACAAATCACTATGAGGAGAAAAGGATTTCATGAATTGTAACCAAATTCTAAGTTTGACCCCACAGACACAGTCTGGAATGGAACCTGGGATCACACAGCAAGTCTTGGGACATGAAAACAGCCAAATCAGACATGGGTGAAAAGGCCACTTTCACCAATTGCCACTATTACTGCTTTCTTGGAAATAAAAGGAGGTAATGGCACTGGCAGCTGGGCAACTCTGGATGGAACACCAGATCTGGAATCAGGAATACCCAAGTTTAAATCTTGCCTCTGATACTTACTAGCTGTGTCACCCTGGGCAAGTCACTTATCCTGTTTCCTCCTCTATAAAATGAGCTGAACAACAATAATAAAACCATAATTCATGAACCTTCCCTAAAGTTTTATTATTACTAATCATTCTAAAGTCACTGTTAGCTCAAAGACAAAAATAAAATACAAAATAAAGCTCTGAGTGAATTTTTCACTTTAGACTGTCACTTTTAGAACCAATTTATTCAAGGTTAGAGAGGGTCATTTATGATCTCTCATAAAGACCATCTACTGAGAGAGGGTGGTTTTTTTTTAAATATCATAGCCCCTTTCCATAAGGTAAAGCCTATGAACCCTTTTTCAGAATATCATTTTTATATGCACAAAATAAAATACATAGGATTGCAAAAGAAACCAATTATTTTGAAATGTAGTTCTCAAAAAAAAATTTTTTTTAACATGTTCATGGAATTCAGCTCAAAAATCCCTTTTGGAATCACTCTCAATTAAAGAGAAAGCTCAGAGTGATGAAATCATCAATATTTTTAAAAGTACTTAATGTTAAGGTAAATACAAGTTCCCACAAATGAAGATGATTGGGATTCTATGTAGGCTTCCCTCTGCCAAATTGCTTCTGGGTATAGCACAAAGTGTTGGAATATATCTCCCAGACGCAGTCAAATGAGCAGTTTTCTTTCAAGGGTGCTGTGGACAGCAGCCACCACCTCCACAATCAAACCCAGCTGCATCTGCTTGCTGAGAGGGGCTTCAGCTGTAAACATCAGAGACCCAATCAATAGCAGCATGGTTTCCACCATATGACCTATGGGTCTGGCATCCACTGCTCACAGGTCTACTTGGTTGGCCATAGGAAGTAATAGAAAATTCATTTGTCTTTACAGGAGGCTTTTCCTGACCCTTATTAATTCTAGTCTCTTCCATTAATTGGTTCCTTTTTATATATAGCTTGTTTTGAATGTATTTATTTACACGTTGTCTTCTTCATTACAATCTAATGAAGGCAAGGACTGTCTTTAGCTGTATTCTAGTTGTTGTTGTATTCTAGTGCTAGCAAAGTGCCTAACACACAGTAAGCAGTTAAAAATCTTTATGAATTGATTGATGGTCTGACTTGCCCTGTCTATCTCAGGATTTACCATCTGCTTTCTTTTCTTGTTGGATTATATTTACTTGTAGAATTCTGAGCTAAAGACACCATCACAAGGCTCAGAAATCTGAATAAAATGTTTTCTCAAACACTAACTGAATGAATTAGTAAAAAGCATTAATTAATCACATAAACAAGTGCTAAGCATTGTTTTAAGTGCTAGGAATATAAATTGAAAAGAAGCACAGTCTCTGCCCATTAAATTCTAATTCAGAGAGACAACAATAAAGAAAAGTAAACTGAGGGCCAATGAAAAGACTCAGTGGTCCTTACAGTTATACAAGAAGACCTAGGAGTTATTATACTATACTGGAAGGTTATATGTCAATGCCTGGAGATTTGAAAAATGTGGGAAGGTAGATGGTAAGAAGAAATGATTTTCATCTCATAGAAAGGATTATACTTGAAGATTCCCTGATCACCCAGAGAGTTATGGCAGATTCACATAGATGCATGAATCTGTAGTGTCTCATTACTTCTATAAAAGATATAGAGATAAGTGTGGCAATGTATAAATTGAAATAAACTTCTATTCTGGTTTTATCCTAAAAGAGAAAAGTTCTCCACGCATAATGCATGGAAGCAATGTGGCACCCAGGGAGATAATATCCAGAATCATGGAAACAGGGTCTCTTACTAGCTATTTGATCATGTTCTTTGCCATTTGTAAGCTTCAGTTGCATCATCAACGAAATAAGAGTAGTACTGTATACTGTAATTCCTTGATATTACTCTCTCTGAGATTACCTTCCATATATTTTGTATACATCTTGCATGTACCTAATTATTTATATGCTACCTCATCCATTAGACTATAAGCTTCTCAAGGGCAAGGACTATTGTCACTTTGCTTTATATTCTAATTAACTAAACAATTCTTGGCACATAGTAGGCACATGATAAATTATTTTTAACTAACTAATGATACTCTGTTTAGCTGTCTAGGATTATTGTGAAAACAAAATAAAATTATATAGCATAGCATAGTATATATAGCACAGTAAAGTAAGAAATAATCAATGTGAGTTATTATTTTTTATTATCTTTTGGGGAAACATTCCAAAATGAAATAAGTCTTACTTTATAATATAAAACCATCAACAAGGTAAGAAACAACATGGTAATAGAACACTCATTTTCTTTTTTTTTTAATTTTTTAATTAATTTTATAATTATAACATTTTTGACAGTACATATGCATAGGTAACTTTTTACAACATTATCCCTTGTAGTCCCTTCTGTTCCAAATTTTTCCCCTCCTTCCCTCCACCCCTTCCCCTAGATGGCAGGCATTCCCATACATATTAAATATCTTATAGTATATACTATGTACAATATATATATGCAGAACCGAATTTTGTTGTTGTTGTTGTTCTTGCAAAGGAAGAATTGGATTCGGAAGGTAAAAATAACCTGGGGAAAAAAACAAAAAATGCTAACAGTTTACACTCATTTCCCAGTGTTCCTTCTCTGGGTGTAGCTTATTCTATCCATCATTGATCAATTGGAATTGGATTAGCTCTTCTCTATGTTGAAGATATCCACTTCCATCAGAATACATCCTCATATAGTATTGTTGTTGAAGTGTATAATGATCTGCTAGTTCTGCTCGTTTCACTCAGCATCAGTTGATGTAAGTCTCTCCAAGCCTCTCTGTATTCATCCTGTTGGTCATTTCTTACATAGCAATAATATTTCATAACCTCCATATACCATAATTTACCCAACCATTCTCCAATTGATGGCCATTCATTCATTTTCCAGTTTCTAGCCACTACTAAAACGACTGCCACAAACAGTTTGGCACATACAGGTACCTTTCCCTTCTTTAGTATTTCCTTGGTATATAAGCCCAGTAGTAGCACTGCTGGATCAAAGGATATGCACAGTTTGATAACTTTTTGGGCATAATTCCATATTGCTCTCCAGAATGGTTGGATTCTTTCACAACTCCACCAACAATGCATCAGTCTCCCAGTTTTCCCACATCCCCTCAACATTAATCATTATTTGTTCCTGTCATCTTAGCCAATCTGACAGGTATGTAGTGGTATTTCAGAGCTGTTGTAACTTGCATTTCTCTGATCAATAGTGATTTGCAACACTCATTCATATAATTGGAAATAGTTTCAATTTCATCATCTGAAAATTGTCTGTTCATATCTTTTGACCATTTATCAATTGGAGAATGGTTTGATTTCTTATAAATTAGGGTCAGTTCTCTGCATATTTTGGAGAGGAGGCCTTTATCAGAACCTTTAACTGTAAAAATGTTTTCCCAATTTATTATTTCCCTTCTAATCTTGTTTGCATTAGTTTTGTTTGTACAAAAGCTTTTTAATTTGATATAATCAAAATTTTCTATTTTGTAATCAATAATGATCTCTAGTTCTCCTTTGGACACAAATTCCTTCTTCTTCCACAAGTCTGAGAGGTAAAATATCCCTAATTTATTTATGATCTCATTCTTTATGCCTAAATCATGGACCCATTTTGATCTTATCTTAGTATGTGGTGTTTAGTGTGGGTCCATGCCTAGTTTCTGCCATACTAATTTCCAGTTTTCCCAGCAATTTTTGTCAAATAATGAATTCTTATCCCAAAAATTGGGATCTTTGGGTTTGTCAAACACTATCTTGTCCTGTGAACCTAACCTATTTCACTGATCAACTAGTCTATTTCTTAGCCAATATCAAATGGTTTGGGTGACTGCTGCTTTATAATATAGTTCTAGATGAGGTACAGCTAGGCCACCTTCATTTGATTTTTTTTCATTACTTCCCTTGAAATTCTCAACCTTCTGTTCTTCCATATAAATTTTGCTGTTATTTTTTCTAGGTCATTAAAATAGTTTCTTGGGAGTCTGATTTGTATAGCACTAAATAAATAGATTAGTTTAGGGAGTATTGCCATCTTAATTATATTCGCTCAGCCTATCCAAGAGCACTTAATGTCTTTCCAGTTGTTTAAATCTGACTTTAATTTTTTGGCAAGTGTTTTGTAATTTTGTTCATATAATTCCTGACTTTCCTTTGGTAGATATATTCCGAAATATTTTATACTATCGTCCATTATTTTGAATGGAATTTCTCTTTGTATCTCTTGCTGTTGGATTGTGTTGGTAATGTATAAAAATGCTAAGGATTTATGTGGATTTGTTTTGTATCCTGCAAATTTGCTAAAGTTATGAATTATTTCTAATGGCTTTTTAGCAGTCTTTCGGGTTCTCTAAGTATACTATCATATCATCTGCAAAGAGTGATAGTGTGATTTCCTCATTACCTATGCTAATTCCTTGAATCTCTTTCTTGGCTCTTATTGCCAAGGCTAGCGTTTCTAGTACAATATTGAATAGTAATAGTGATAGTGGGCAACCTGGTTTCACTCCTGATCTTACTGGGAAAGGTTCCAGTTTATGATCATTACATATGATATTTACTGACGGTTTTAAATATATGCTCCTTATTATTTTAATGAATAGTCCATTTATTCTTATACTCTCAAGTGTTTTTTAGTAGGAATGGATGTTGGATTTTATCAAATACTTTTTCTGCATCTATTGAGATGATCATATGGTTTTTGTTAATTTAGTTATTGATATAGTTGATTGTGCTAATAGTTTTCCTAATATTGAACCAGCCCTGCATTCCTGGTATAAATCCCACTTGGTCATAGTGTATTATCCTGGGGATGATTTTCTGTAATCTTTTTGCTAATATTTTATTTAAGATTTTAGCATCATACTCTGGTTTCTCTTCAGATCGCATAAATCTTTCGCCTTTTACTAAAGATTTTAGCATCAATATTCATTAGGGAGTCTATAGTTTTCTTTCTCAGTTTTCAGCCTACCTGGTTTAGGTATCAGTACCATGTCTTCATCATAAAAGGAATTTGGTAGGACTCCTTCAATCCCTATTGTTTCAAATAGTTTATATAGCATTGGAGTTAGTTATTCTTTAAATGTTTGGTAGAATTCACATGTAAATCCATCTGGTCCTGGGGATTTTTTCTTAGGGAGTTGGTTAATAGCTTGTTCTATTTCTTTTTCCTAAATGGGACTATTTAGATTATTTACTTCTTCCTCTGGTAATCTGGGCAAGCTATATTTTTGAAGGTATTCTTCCATTTCATTTAAGTTATCGAATTTATTGGCATCAAGTTGGGAAAATAGTTCCTAACTATTGTTCTAATTTCCTCTTCATTAGTGGTGAGTTCTCCCTTTTCATTTTTAAGACTAACAATTTGCGTAGATGGCAGAGAAGATACACGCCACTGTGTAAGCTCCTTTCTTCCCTCACAACCAACTAGATTTAATCAGCCTCAGAAATAGCGTTGGACTGATAGAATCCACAAGGACTGGAAGCACGACTTACCAGCTGAAGAGAATCTGGAGTTTCAGCAGGAAAGGTCAGCTCCCAGGGGAGGAAGAAGAGAGGCCAGCACAGACGGTGGGGTAGTGGCACACTGTGGGGTAGTGGCACACTGCGCCGGTCGCGCTGGAGAGGGCTCTGGGATCAGAGAATGCACTGACATAAAAGAATCTGGCACAGGCTGTTAGCTCTTCTCTGCTTATAAAACAGCAGTTCAGAGGAGAAATATAAGCCACTTTAAAATTTAAAACTAGATTGGATCTTCCCGGATCCCAGGGGTGACTCAGCAAATCTCGGCACCGGGGGTGTGGCTGACATAGGCAATCTAGGCTTTCACCTCGGGGTAGTTAAGAGATTGAAGAGTGGGCTGGGCGGTAACTCATAGTGCCTGGCTCGGCTGGCTGGAGGCTGTGGAACGGAAGTCCCAGAGAAGCGGAACCTTTGAACTAGGGACTGCGGTTTCTGGCAGACACTTCCCAGTTTGAGCGCAGGTGCTTTTCACGTCACCTGCTGCAGACATCCATGCCCCACCGGGACGCATAGGCTAGGCTTTGAGTCGCCTTTACTGTTCAGTCTCGAACCTCAGGGAAGCCGCTAAAACACAGCGCCCTCAGGGCACAGCAGTGCTAGTCACCTCTGAGGCACTTCCAGGGAGGGGTTGGGGGAACTCTCTCCCAGAGCTCTCTCTTAGTTCAGGCGCAGGGGCCGCTGCATCCATCTGGTCTGGGAGGAAGCTGGTAAAGAAATAAATAAATAATTTCCTACCCCAGGGACAGACCCCAAAAGATTTTTTAAGTATGAGCAAGAAGCCCAAAAAAAACCATAGATTCCTTCTATACAGAGAAAGAGCGGGTATCCAACCCCAAGGAAGTTAACAGCAGAGAGTCAGCAGATAACAACCTAAAGGGGAACAATTCCTGCCCCCCATCACATAACTCTCTCCTTGAAGAGACTATTAAAAAGTTAAGAGAGTTTGAAGAAAAATGAGGAAAGGAAAGGGAAGCTATGATAGAGAATAACAACGTCCTGAAATTGGAGTTGGAAAAAATAAAGAATTCACAGGAGATGCAGGGAAACAAAATTAGTGAATTAGAAAAGGTAAAAAAATCACAGGAAAATAGGATTTCTGAATTGGAGAAGATAAAAAAGTCCCAAGAAAATAGGTTCTGAATTGGAAAAAGACAATAATTCTCAAAAAAAAAAAAATTAGGGAAATGGAAAAAAATTCAATAGAGCAAAATAATTCATTTAAAAATGAAATTGGGCATTTACAAAAAGAACTAAAAACTGTGAAAGAAGAAAATAACTCCTTAAAAGTCAGGATGGAACAAATAGAAATGAATGATTCACAGAGAACCCAAGAATCAGTCAAACAAAACAAAAAAAAAATGAGAAGTTGGAGAACAATGTCAAATACTTACTGGGAAAATCTATAGACCTGGAAAATAGATCTAGGAGAGATAATCTGCGGATCATTGGACTTCCCGAAAACTATGACCAAAAAAAGAGCCTAGATTCTATTTTACAGGAAATTATCAAAGAGAACTGTCCAGAGATAATAGAAACAGAGGGGAAAGTAGATGTTGAAAGAATTCATCGAACTCCTTCTGAAATAGACCCTAAAAAAAGAACACCACGGAATATTGTGGCTAAGCTGCAGAATTACCACACAAAGGAGAAAATCCTGCAAGCAGCTAGGAAAAAACAATTTAAATACCAAGGTGCCACAATAAGGGTCACACAAGATCTGGCTGCCTCCACATTAAAAGATAGAAGGGCCTGGAACCTGATATTCCGAAAGGCAAAAGATCAAGGATTGCAACCAAGAATAAACTACCCAGCTAAGTTTAGCATCTTTTTCCATGGAAGAAGATGGTCATTCAATGAAATAGAGGAATTCCATATGTTTCTAAGAAAAAAACCAGACTTAAATAAAAAATTTGATCTACATCCACAAGACTGAAGAGAAACAGAAAAAGGTACACAGAACCCTTGAGAACTATATCTCTGTTGTGGGTATATAGAAAGTTCGCATGGATAATTTGATTTTACTTATATAAAAGGAAAAAAAAAGGAGGGGGTGTGGTAAAGGGAAGGGGGTAGTATCAGAAAAAGGGGAGGATGTGATAAAAAGAGGGAAACTACATCCCAGGAAGAGGCATAGAAAATACACCATATCTGAGGGAATTTAGAGAGGGGGAGAAACATTGTGTGAATCTTACTCTCATCAGAGTAGGCTCAAAGAGTAAATAATTGACATATTTGTTTTTCAGAAAATTCTCTCTCACCTCATTATAAGGGTGAAAAGGAAAAAGGAACAGGAAAAGGGAAATAAGGGAAGGGTACAAGAAAGGGGAAGGGACTTAAAAGGAGGGGGGAGGGATACTAAAAAGGGAGGGCTGCACGTCACAAGTGGGGTCCATAAAATAAATAATGGGGAAAGGGTTCAGGGGGACAAGGAAAAAAAAACATAATCAGGGGATAACATGATGGCAGGAAATACAGAATTAGTAATTTTAGCTGTAAATGTGAATGGGATGAACACTCCCATTAAACGGAGGCAGATAGCAGACTGGATCAAAAGTTAGAATCCTACAATATGTTGTTTACAGGAAACACACTTAAATCAGGGAGATACATACAGAGTAAAGGTAAAAGGTCGAGCAGAATCTATTATGCTTCAGGTAAAGCCAAAAAAGCAGGGGTAGCCAATCTTATCTCAGATCAAGCAAAATCAGAAATTGATCTAATTAAAAGAGATAAGGAAGAAAACTATATCCTGCTAAAAGGTAGCATAGATAATGAAGCCATATCAATACTAAACATATATGCACCAAGTGGGATAGCATCTAACTTCCTAAAGGAAAAGTTAAGAGAGTTGCAAGAAGAAATAGACAGCAAAACTATAATACTGGGAGATCTCAACCTTGCACTCTCAGAATTGAATAAATCAAACCACAAAACAAATAAGAAAGAAATTAAAGAGGTAAATAGAACATTAGAAAAACTAGGTATGATAGAACTTTGGAGAAAGCTGAATGGTGATCGAAAGGAGTATACTTTCTTCTCAGCAGTTCATGAAACCTATACAAAAATTGGCCATATATTGGGACATAAAGATCTCAAAATTAAATGCAGGAAGGCAGAAATAATAAATGCCTTCTTCTCAGATCACAATGCAATAAAAACAATATTCAATAAGAAGTTAGGGGTAAATAGACCAAAAAGTAATTGGAAACTAAATAATCTCATCTTAAAGAATGACTGGGTGAAAGAGCAAATTATAGAAACAATTAATAATTTCACCCAAGATAATGACAAGAATGAGACATCATACCAAAATTTGTGGGATGCAGCTAAAACGGCAATAAGGGGAAATTTTATATCTTTAGAAGCTAATTTGAATAAAATAGAGAAATAGAAGATTAATGAATTGGGCCTGCAACTTAAAAAGCTAGCAAAAGACCAAATTAAAAACCCCCAACCAAAAACTAAACTTGAAATTCTAAAATTAAAAGGAGAAATCAATAATATTG
This sequence comes from Sminthopsis crassicaudata, assembly GCF_048593235.1. Classification (NCBI taxonomy): domain Eukaryota; kingdom Metazoa; phylum Chordata; class Mammalia; order Dasyuromorphia; family Dasyuridae; genus Sminthopsis; species Sminthopsis crassicaudata. Next base: position 146,869,150 of record NC_133617.1, read on the forward strand.
AAAGTAAAAAAAACTATTGAATTAATAAATAAAACCAAAAGTTGGTTTTATGAAAAAGCCAATAAAATAGATAAACCTTTGGTAAATCTGATCAGAAAAAGGAAAGAGGAAAATCAAATTGTTAGTCTTAAAAATGAAAAGAGGGATCTTTCCACCAATGAAGAGTAAATTAGAGAAATAATGAGTTACTTTACCCAACTTTATGCCAATAAATTTGATAACTTAAGTGAAATGGATGACGACCTCAAAAATATAGGCTTCCTAGATTAACAGAGGAGGAGATAAACTGCTTAAATAGTCCCATTTCAGAAAAAGAAATAGACCAAACTATTAATCAACTCCCCAGGAAAAAATGCCCAGGACCAGGTGGATTTACATGTGAATTCTACCAAACATTTAAAGAATAACTAACTCCAATGCTATATAAACTATTTGAAAAAATAGGGATTGAAGGAGTCCTATCAAACTCCTTTTATGACACAGACATGGTACTGATACCTAAACCAGGTAGGTTGAAAAATGAGAAAGAAAACTATAGACCAATCTCTTTAATAAATATTGATGCTAAAATCTTAAATAAGATATTAGCAAAAAGACTTCAGAAAATCATCCCCAGCATAATACACTATGATCAAGTCAGATTTATACCAGGAATGCAGGGCTGGTTTAATATTAGGAAAACTATTAGTATAATTGACCATATTTATAATGAAATTAATAAAAACCCTATGATCATCTCAATAGATGCAGAAAAAGCATTTGATAAAATACAACATCCATTCCTACTAAAAACGCTTGAGAGTATAGGAATAAATGGACTATTCCTTAAAATAGTCAGGAGCATATATTTAAGACCGTCAGTAAGCATAATATGCAATAGAAATAAACTACAACCTTTCCCAGTAAGATCAGGAGTGAAACAAGGTTGCCCACTATCACCATTACTATTCAGTATTGTATTAGAAATGCTAGCCTCGGCAATAAGAGTCAAGAAAGAGATTAAAGAAATAAGAGTAGGTAATGAGGAAATCAAACTGTCACTCTTTGCAGATGATATGATGATATACATAGAGAACCCCAGAGATTCTAATAAAAAGTTATTAGAAATAATTCACAACTTTAGCAAAGTTGCTAGATACACAATAAATCCACATAAATCCTCAGCATTTTTATACATCACCAACAAAATGCAACAGCAAGAGATACAAAGAGAAATTCCATTCAAAACAAATGTCAAAAGTATAAAATATTTGGGAATCCATCTACCAAAGAAAAGTCAGGAAATTATATGAGCAAAATTACAAAACACTTGCTACAAAAATAAAATCAGATTTAAATAATTGGAAAGACATTCAGTGCTTGTGGATAGGCCAAGCAAATAAAGATGACAAAGAATAAAGATGATAAAGATACTCCCCAAACTAATCTATTTATTTAGTGCTATACCAATCAGACTCCCAAGAAACTATTTTAATGACCTAGAAAAAATAACAACAAAATTCATATGGAAGAACAAAAGGTCGAGAATTTCAAGGGAAGTAATGAAAAAAAAGTCAGATGAAGGTAGTCTAGCTGTACCTGATCTAAAGCTATATTATAAAGCAGCAGTCACCAAAACCATTTGATACTGGCTAAGACATAGACTAGTCAATCAGTGGAACAGATTAGGTACACAGGACAAAAAAGGGTACAACTATAGCAATCTAGTGTTTGACAAACCCAAAGATACCATCATTTGGGATAAGAATTCATTATTTGAAAAAAAACTGTTGGGAAAACTGGAAATTAGTATGGCAGAAATTAGATATGGATCCACACTTAACACCATATACCAAGATAAGATCAAAATGGGTCCATGATTTAGACATAAAGAATGACATCATAAATAGATTAGAGGAACAGAGGATACTCTACCTCTCAGACCTATGGAGGAGGAAGGAATTTATGACCAAAGGAGAACTAGAGATCATTATTGATCACAAAATAGAAGATTTTGATTACATCAAATTAAAAAGCTTTTGTACAAACAAAACTAATGCAAACAAGATTAGAAGGGAAATAACAAATTGGGAAAATATTTTTACAGTTAAAGGTTCCGATAAAGGTCTCATTTCCAAAATATATAGAGAACTGACCCTAATTTATAAGAAATCAAACCATTCTCCAATTGATAAATGGTCAAAGGATATGAACAGACAATTTTCAGATGATGAAATTGAAACTATATCCACTCATATGAAAGAGTGTTCCAAATCACTACTGATTAGGGAAATGCAAATTACAACAACTCTGAGATACCACTACACACCTGTCAGATTGGCTAAGATGACAAGAACAAATATTGATGAATGTTGGAGGGGATGTGGGAAAACTGGGACACTAATGCATTGTTGGTGGAGTTATGAAAGAATCCAGCCATTCTGGAGAGCAATTTGGAACTATGCCCAAAAAGTTATCAAACTGTGCATACTCTTTGATCCAGCAGTGCTACTACTGGACTTATATCCCAAAGAAATACTAAAGTTGAGAAAGGGACCTTTATGTGCCAAAATGTTTATGGCAGCTCTTTTTGTAGTGGCTAGAAACTGGAAAATGAATGGATGTCCATCAATTGAAGAATGGTTGGGTAAATTATGGTGTATAAATGTTATGGAATATTATTGCTCTGTAAGAAATGACCAGCAGGATGAATACAGAGACGTTTGGAGCATGAACTGATGCTGAGTGAAATGAGCAGAACCAGATCACTATATACTTCAACTGTATGAAGATATATTCTGATAGAAGTGGATATCATCACATAAAGAAGATCCAACTCACTTCCAGTTGATCAATGATGGACAGAAACAACTACACCCAGAGAAGGAACACTGGGAATTGAATGTAAACTGTTAGCACTACTGTCTTTCTACCCAGGTTACTTATACCTACGGAATCTAATACTTAACGTGCAACAAGAAAATTGGATTTACACACATATATTGTATCTAGGTTATACTGTTACACATTTAATATATATGGGATTGCCTGTCATCTAGGGGAGGGAGTAGAGGGAGGGAGGGGAAATTTTGGAAAAATGAATACAAGGGATAATGTTATAAAAAAAATTATTCATGCATATGTACTGTCAAGAAAAAAAATTTATAATTATAAAATTAATAAAAAAATTTAAAAATTAAAAAAAAAATAAAGCTGCTAAGTAACAAATGGTCTCATAGATCTTGAAGTATGGAGCAAAGATTCCACACTTCGGGCTTTTGGCAATCAGCTCAAATCTGTCGATACTCTCTGTCTTGATTTTCCCATGAGGGAATAGTAATAATATTAATCTATTTTTGAAGGTATCCTGTGATGATTTCCTGTATACCTTGTGAAATTTAAGGGGCCATATAAATTTGAGGTATTGATATTATTATTATGTATCATGTGCTCTGAACAAAGTTTTTTGGATTGATCTCTAAAGATGTTTGAAATATATGGGAGACATAATAAGAGTAAGAAGTTTTATGTATGTTCTTTTCCAGTTCTATCATGTATATGGAAAGGCTCATTTTATTTCATATTTGTTAAGGTAAGAACTAAAAAAAAATCTACAAATGGTGGGAAAAAGAGAGGAGTGAGTTAGAAATAAAGAGATTTCAAAACTTGCCTAGTAGCGTTCTGGAAAATATTCTCTTTCCAAAAAAGTTAAATAAAACTTCAGTTCTTTCATTCACACATTTCTGCCTTGAACATTAAGCCTCTACTCTTTGGCCATACAAGGATCTAGGCAACAGGAAAGATAAGATGATGAATAATGTATGATCCCCTCCATCAAGGAGCTTACAATACTTGAGGATTGAGGTATTTCAGTCAATGAAATGTTGCAGATAACTCAAAATTAACCAGAAAACACTTTTTGACCTCATGTCATTTAATATCTTCTTAAAGCCTAAGGGTATGTGTACCTGTTTGAATACCTACAGCATAAGCTTCCCTGCCTTTTAATGGATTGTGTTCCAAAAGATCACTTTTAATTCAGATGTTTGAATCCATAGAATATTTTCCTATCAAAATAATGTTAGATGTCATGATTAGTATGCCAGGTGGGTCTGTAAAATTCTGTTTAACTCAAAATGTATCTGAAATATAATACTGTACTAAATCAGAGCGACAACCATGAACATATCTTTCCCTACTCTAAGTGAGAGCCATGGAACGGAGAAAAGTAGATGGAGACAGGCTGGAAGAAAAGTGATAGAGACTAAGAAATTAGATTAAGACTGAGGGACTTAATTACAAAACACTTGCCACAAAAATAAAGTCAGATTTAAATAATTGGAAAGACATTTAGTGCTCTTGGATAGGCCGAGCGAATATAATAAAGATGACAATACTCCCCAAACTAATCTATTTATTTAGTGCTATACCAATCAGACTCCCAAGAAACTATTTTAATGACCTAGAAAAAAAAACAACAAAATTCATATGGAAGAATAAAAGGTTGAGAATTGCAAGGGAACTAATGAAAAAAAAAAAGTCAGATGAAGGTGGTCTAGGTGTACCTGATCTAAAGCTATATTATATAGCAGCAGTCACCAAAACCATTTGGTACTGGCTAAGAAATAGACCAGTCGATTAGTGGAACAGATTAGATACAAAGGACAAAAAAAGGGTACATCTACAGCAATCTAGTCTTTGACAAACCCAAAGATACCAACATTAGGGATAAAAATTCATTATTTGGAAAAAACTGTTAGGAAAACTGGAAATTAGTATGGCAGAAATTAGATATGGATCCACACTTAACACCATATACCAAGATAAGATCAAAATACGTCCATGATTTAGGCATAAAGAATGAGATCATAAATAGATTAGAGGAACAGAGGATAGTCTACCTCTCAGACCTGTGGAGGAGGAAGGAATTTATGACTAGAGGTGAATTAGAGATCATTATTGATCACAAAATAGAAGAGTTTGATTACATCAAACTAAAAAGTTTCTGTACAAACAATACTAATGCAAACAAGATTAGAAGGGAAGTAACAAATTGGGAAAATATTTTTACAGTTAAAGGTTCCAATAAAGGTCTCATTTCCAAAATATATAGAGAACTGACCCTAATTTATAAGAAATCAAACCATTCTCTAATTGATAAATGGTCAAAGGATATGAACAGACAATTCTCAGATGATGATATTGAAATTATATCCACTCATATGAAAGAGTGTTCCAAATCACTACTAATCAGAGAAATGCAAGTTAAGACAACTCTGAGATACCACTACACACTTGTCAAATTGGCTAAGATGACAGGAACAAATATTGATGAATGTTGGAGGGGATGTGGGAAAACTGGGACACTAATACATTGTTGGTGGAGTTGTGAAAGAATCCAACCATTCTGGAGAGCAATTTGGAACTATGCCCAAAAAGTTATCAAACTGTGCATACCCTTTGATCCAGTATTGCTGCTATTGGGCTTATATCCCAAAGAAATACTGAGGAGGGGAAAGGGACCTGTATGTGCCAAAATGTTTGTGGCAGCTCTTTTTGTAGTGGCTAGAAACTGGAAGATGAATGGATGTCCATCAATTGGAGAATGGTTGGGTAAATTATGTTATATGAAGGTTATGGAATATTATTGCTCTGTAAGAAATAACCAGCAGGAGGAATACAGAGAGGCTTGGAGAGACTTACATCAACTGATGCTGTGTGAAATGAATAGAACCAGAAGATCGCTGTACACTTCAATGTTGTATGAAGAAGTATTCTGATGGAAGTAGATATCTTCAACATAAAGAAGATCCAACTCACTTCCAGTTGATCAATGATGGACAGAAATAACTACACCCAGAGAAGGAACACTGGGAAGTGAATGTAAATTGTTAGCACTACTGTCTATCTACCCAGGTTACTTATACCTATGGAATCTAATACTTAATGTGCAACAAGAAAATGGGATTTACACACATATATTGTATCTAGGTTATATTGTAACACATGTAAAAAATATGGGATTGCCTGTCATCAAGGGGAGGGAGTAGAGGGAGGGAGGGGATAATTTGGAAAAATGAAAATAAGGGATAATATTATTTAAAAATTACTCATGCATATATAATGTCAAAAAATTTTATTAAAAAAAAAAGACTGAGGGACTTGAAGTTCTTAGCCTGAGCTCATTGGTCACTCTTATCCTTTTTTTCCTCAATGATTCAAGAAAATAGGAGAAAATCTTATTTTGAGCAAAGTCTTCCCACAGGTCTTAACACCTGAGCTGAGCCTTAAGGAAAGTTAAAGATTCTAATGGAGAGAGCAAGATGGAAGTTAGGCAAACAAGGTAGGCAGACTACTCTAAAGTAAGAGGCAAGAGATTGAATACCAAGTTTAAGAAATAGCAAGTAAACAACTTCTGCTATAACAGAGAGGGCATGAAGAAGATTAATGTGAAATAAATCTGAAAAAGTAAGCTGAGGACAGACTACAGAAGCTTTTAAATGTCAAGCCAATGAGTTTGTACTCTCTCTCAAAAGCAATAGAAAGCCATTGAAGCTTCTTGAACAAGGAAAATTAAGATTAGATCTATGATTTAGGCAGCTAAATAGTAGGTATAAATGGATTTATATCTCTTATTTTGGAAGCTCTGTGTAAAATAGATTAGAAAAAGGATAGACTGAAAGCAATGGGATTATTGCAATATTTGGGTTAGAAGTGAGTAGTTATGGAATTAGAGAATAATCATATTAGTGGAGAGAAGATGACATAAGAAATCATAATTATAATTGATAAGATTTGGCAAATGATTATATATGGGGAAAGAGAGAAAGAAAAAAGTGAATAATGTCTATCACTTTGCAAACCTACTTGACTGGAAGAATAGTAAGCCCTTCAAAAGAAATAGAAATTATTTCAAAACAAATGTATCCAAGATCAGAAGGAAAACAGAAAATTGGAGGAAGGGGGATTTTATAAACAGGTTATCAGATAAAGGGTTCATATTTAAAATAGGTAGAGTTTTATCAAATTTATAAGAATAAGAATCATTACCCAATTAATAAAAGGTCAAAAGATATAAAAAGGTAGTTTTACAAAGAAAAAATCAGTACAATTTATAGTAATATGAAAAAATGCTCAATCATTATTGATTAGAGAAATGAGGATTTAAAAAGCTTTGAGACATCATTTTACACCAACCAGATTGACTAAAATGATAGAAGGGGAAAGTAACAGATCATAAAGACGATATAGAATAATTAGGACATTTAAGTCATTGTTGAAATTGTGAACTGACCCAACTATTTTGGGGGAAAATCTAGAATTATGTCTAAAGAGCTATTAAACTATATTTATCCTTTGATCCAACAAAACCATCACTTGATCTATGTACAAAGATGATTATGGAAACAGGAAAAGAATTTATATGTTCCAAAATGTTTATAGCAGCTTCATCAATTGGAGAATGACTAAGTTGTAGTATATGAGTGTGATAGAATACTATTATGCTATAAAAACAATAAGCTCAATGATTTTAGAAAAACATGGAAAAAGACAATGAAGATTGAAATAAGGAGAGCAAAGAGAACACTGTATATAGTAACAGCAATATTGTTTTAAGAATGACTTTGAGCAAATAATTTATGTTGTATATTATAAATATCCAAATTAACTATAAAGGACATATGAAGAAAGACATACCTATTTGTGTCTAGTGATAGCCATGTCTAAGGGTGAGGGGAACAAAAAAATGGGGGGAAATAGATTTATATGATAATTTTGCTGTATATTTGAAAGAGATAACAAATTGTTTATAGTAGATTTGCAATTGCCTTTTTGTTGTACTGTTTATGGAAGTGCTTGTTTTATTCCAAAAATTAAAAATAAAAGATTAAAAAAACAAAGAAATAGAGGATACTTAAAGAGGGATAAACTTGGATGGGGAAGGTGCAAAAAAACAATGAATTTTAGTTTTAACACATTATGTTTTATTATAACTATAGAATATCCATATGAAAATATCCAATAGGTAGTTGTCAAAGCACAACAGGTACTTGGAGAAAGCTTGAAGCTGGATAAACATATTACTTCCCCTTCCTTTTCCATCCTTCTCACCCCCTTCTGGTCTCTCTCCTCTTCTCTTTTTTCTCTTCCTTCCTATATGAAGAGAGATACATAGATACATACACATTTGGAATTCACAGCATTATAGAAATGATAATGTATGGGAGCTGATGAGATCACTAAAACAGAATATAGAGAAAAGAAGGTCTACAACAGAATCTTGGGGAAAATTAAAGCATCAATAACATGTTCATCAAGTTTTCTAGGTTTTATAGTTAATTCTTTGGATAATAATACCAAAATAGAAAATTATTTTGATAAATGATAAAATATCTAAATAGAATAAGATAAAATTTAATAGGGACAAATGCAAAGTCCTACACTTATGTCCAAAAAATAAATTGCCTAAATAGGGAATGGAGGCTATTAGGCTACACTGTAATTTGTATGAAAAAATCTGGAGGTTTTGATGGGATTCAAGGTGAATATTAGTCAACAAAATAAGTTGTAACAACCTTTAAAGCTTTGTGATCTTAAATTAAAATAAAAGAAATATAGTATCCGAATAAAGGAAGTTATAATCCCACTATATTCTGTCTTCATTATGCCCCACATTATATATGATATAATAACTTCATATTTTATATATGGATATGTATAAAGTAAAGAGAAAAAGCTAATCTTTGCAAAATTCTTTATATGTTATTTCATTTGATTCTCATAATATGCTTATGGGTGCTATTATTCTCATATTTATAGGTGAGAAAACTGAAGCTAAGAAAATTTAAATGGCTTGCCCAGGATCCCACAGCTAGAAACTGCCTAATGTATGATTTGAATTTGTCAGCTTAGTCCCTGCATGAAGAAGCTACAATGAAGCAGACTCTGGTTCAGTGTAAAAAATTTCCCAACGAGAGATGTCCAAAAAGTGGGAGGGTTTTGATGTGATGGGGACAGAGTACAGAGGAAAAGAGGATGATCTTCATTGCCCTTTTATGGAAAAACTTCAAACAGTTCCTGGCAAACCAGGTGCTAGATATGCTGCCCAGGGGTTTCTGTGACTCTCCTTCTAACAGCAAATATAGTATTTTCCCTCCTCGGCCTTCATAAAGCAACCACATAGCTCTTTTGAAATTTTCTAAGGTTTGAAAAAGTTTATTTATTATTGATTTATGTGTTAATATAAAACAGAAAGAAGGAAAGTCAAAATTAAGGAATTTTCTCTTCCATGTTCTGCTCTATCTCCTTTTTCTTCGGCATCTCCTTGGTTTCCAATACTTGCTACTATAAATATTTTTGTACAAAGTTGTCTTTTTTCCTTTCTCTTTGATCTCTTTGGGATACAGTGACATTGTTGGTTCCAAGGATACGCACAGTTTAATAGCTTTGAGGGCATAGTTATGAATTCTTTTCCAGAATAGCTAGACTAGTTCAGAACATTAAAGTTTTTAACCCATTTTCACATAGCTCATCTAGCATTGATCATTTTTTGTCAACTTTGCCAATCTGATGGGTATGAGGTATAACCCAGAAATTGTTTTGATTGGCATTTCTCTAGTTATCAGGGAATTTAAACTTTTTTTTAATAGGACTATGAAATTACCTCCTCTAAAATTTCCTCATCATATCCTTTGACCATTTATCAATTAAGGAATGGCTCTTATTCTTATCAATTTGTATATCTTAGAAATGAGAACTTTATCAGAGAAACTTGCTGTAAAAAAAATTCCCCCACTTAACTACTTTTCTTCTGATTTTAGTTGCAAAAGGCTTTCCTTATGCAAAAGATTTTTAATTTTATGTAATCAAAGTTCTCCATTTTATCCTTCTATAAACTTCTCTTTAATTCTTATTTGTGCATGAGTTTTTCCTCTATTCGTAGAAATGACAGGTAGTTTCTTCCTTGTTCCATTAATTTAATTATGATGTCCCCCTCTTTTTTTGTCTAAATCATGTAACTATTTGGATTTTATCTTCATGTACAGTGTAAAGTGCTGGCCTATATTTCTTCCAAAGTGTTTTCTACTTTTTCCAGAAGTTTTTGTTGGAGTGAGTCCTTAATAACTAGAATCTGGCATATATCTAACTCTAGGTTACTGTGCTCATTTGCTTCTATACATTTTCTATAAAAATCTGTGCTATTGATCAATGTTTCTGTTTCTTAACCAGTGCCAAATTATTTTGATAACTATTGTTTTATAGTACAGTTAGAGTTCTGATATTGCTGGATCTTCTTACCACTTTTCTCATTATTTTCCTTATTCACCTTTGATTCTTTGGATGAATTTTCTTATTATTTTTCCCAGCTATATTAATAATAATATTTGAGAATCTGGTATGGCATTGAATAAGTTAATGTATAGAGAATTATATTTTTATTATATTGGTCTAGACTACTCATGAGACATTAATATTTCTATTATTTAGATCTATTTTTTGCATAAAAAGTGTTTGTAGTTGTGTTCATATAGTTCCTAGGCTATATATTTTGCAGGTAATAGCAATTTTAATGAAATAGGATATAAAGGAAATATGGCACCATGGGACAGTAGAGAAAACAGTTGATTTGGAATCAAAAGATAACCTAAATTCCACTCCTCCTTTTGACATTTAGTCTCTTATCCTCTCTAATGCTCGGTTTCTTTATCTCTACTGTGAAAAGTTTGGTCTAAAAGTTTCTTTTCAGTCATTTCTAGCTCTCAATCTGTGATCCTTTGATCCTGGGTACTGATTACAAAACAGAAAAAAAATCTACAAGTAGCTACTGGTTAACCTCAGATAAATTACTAATTCGGGGGGTGGGGATCTTAGTTTTCTTTTCTATAAAATGAAGTAGCTGGATTGAATCAATAATTTTTCAAAGGTTATACCTTGATTTTTGTTAGATGGGCTATAAAATTTGAAGTATTGAATTGTTGCTGATGAGAATGTTTATATATAAACTTACTTAATATGAATCTTACTTAACAATTTTACTTACCCAGCATGGTAAGTATAGCATTCACAAAATAAATACGTATTCACTTATAGGCTAACCAAAACATGTTCAAAAAAGCAACAAAAATAGCTGCTTTTATTGGTAAAAAATTGTGCATATACAAGTTCTCCTGGCTCTGCCACAGTGTTGCCAAATAAAATGTTTAGAATGCAAAACAAAGAAGACTACCTGAGTATTTAGGCATCACTGAATTAGATTTTGAGTATTTAGATAACATTGAATTAGATTATCTCCAAAGCTCCTTTCATGGTGATAGTTAATGCATATATATATAGAGATAGATAGATATAGATATATAGACATATATAGTCAATTAGTTAAATGATAGTTAAATGAGTCCTGGAGTGGTCATATCATTCAAATTTGCACTGCATATTTCAGTTGGGATAGAACTAATTAACATATTTAATAGTTATAACTTTGAAATCATTTTTTGAATGATAATTTGAAGATAAACAGAAAAGTCGACTGAGTACATGTAATTTCAGGGGATTCATTATTCATAACTAATCAGAACCTGGCTATAATAATTTGTTTTCCTGTGGTTTTCTTTCTTCAGGTAAGGAAGAAGAGAAAATCCATTAAGGTGGGGTTTCTGACTGAGTTACAAATGATCAGAGTTTTGCTTTTAAAAGGACTATGAATTTCAATTCCACCTCTATTCCATGCATTAATGGCATCATCTAGGTCAAGACCAATCAGTCCCTAGAAGATCAAATTTATTGAAACTGAATGATGGCTCTACATTATGAGAAATTGCCTAGTCTGGTGATCCAAAGTCCCATCCTTGTGTGAAGCACCAGTTTTTTTGTTTAAGAAACAGAGCAAAGAATCAGGGCTTTCTGTCTATGGAAAAGTTCTCAACTTGTGGGGAAGAGATTCTACTGAAATGATAGCTCTCTGCTGGCCTCTCATGGATCATCAGATCAACTTCACAAAAGCAGGATTTTCTTTTCTCTTCATACTACACACTTTTTTTTTTTTTCATATTAGACTGTCTTATATGTTCCATAATACTTTAATTATAAGACTTTAACCCTCTAGGACATGAAACAGTATAGTGGATAGAGCATTGATCATGGAATTAGTTTAAAACTTACTTTAAATACTAGCAATGTAAACATGAGTCAGTCAGAGAGGTAGAGGAACTAAAAGTCAGGCAAGGAATGGTAAGGAAAGAACATTTATTAAGTGCCTATTATTTACCAGGTAGTGCTAAGTACCTCACAAAAATTATCTTATTTGATCCTCATTAAACCCTGGGACATGGGTACTATTATTATCCTCATTTACAGTTCAAAAAAAAGTGGATATAATGCTGAACCTTGAGTCAGAAAGACCAGTCTTTCTAAGATGAAATCCAGCCTCAGACAACTTACTAGCTAAGTGATCTTGGGCAAGTCATTTAATTCTGTTTGCCTTAGTTTCCTCATCTGCAAAATGAACTGGAAAAGAAAATGGCAAAACTTCAATATCTTTTTCAATAAAACTCTAAAATGGGGTCATGAAGAGTTGGATACAAGTGAAGTGACTAAACAACAATCTAATTACCAAATAACCTTTTTCAAACTCAATTTCTTCATTTATAAAATAGGGATAATAATAGAACCCACTTTACAAGGTTGTTATAAGAATAAATGTATAAGAATCAATGTTATAAGAATCAATAATATTCTTTATATATGTAAAGCAGCTTTGAAAAACCTTGAAATATTACATAAATGCTACCTATTATAACAGTTGGTTTTTTTTATTATTAACCATATTCAAAATGAATTCCAACAGGCCCTCATTGACCAAAACCTTTTCTAAGAAGTTACACTTAAAATAAGCTAAATAGGACTAGGAACACTAAAAGGTCTGTGTTTGCATTAGGACGATGAGCAGAAAAGCATAAACTATACAAGCTTCTGTCTAACCCTGAGCCAATGCCCCATACCAAACCAGTAGGTACCAAGGCCTGAATCCAGAATTTTTTTTTGCTGAGGCAATTGGAGTTGAGTGACTTGCCCAAGATCACACAGCTAAGAAGTGGTAAGTGTCTGAGGCCAGGTTCTCCTGATTTCAGGGCTGGTGCTCTATCCACTGTACCACCTAGCTGCCCCCTTGAATTCAGAATTCTTGAGTGCTTCATTTAATGGCTGATCCCACCACCAGATGTTATGATTTAGAAAATGTGCTGTTCTTCCATTCTCACATAGTTACCAGTTCACAATTTTAAAGCTGGAGGGGACTGTAGGGGCATCAAATCCAACTTCATCCTTTAGAAATGAGGAAATTGAGACTGAGAAATATTAAGTAATTTGCTTAGGGTCACACAGCGAGTAAATATCTGAGACAGCATAGCTCTTCTTGATTCCAAATCTAGAACCCTATTTATTAAGTCTCACTTCCAACATGGGGAGACTAAATAATTAATCTGTGTCTTTCCTGGAATTACTGGATCAAAAGCATCGTCATTGTTCAGTCATTTTGATTCTTCATGACCCCATTTGGGTTTTCTTGACAAAGATACTAAAGTAATTTGACCTTTCCTTCTACAGGTCATTTTACAGATGAGGAACTTAGGCAAAGAGGGTTAAATGACTTGTCCAGAGTCACACAGCTTGTAAGTGTACAAGGCTAGATTTGAAATCAAGTCTTCTTGACTCAGGTTCAGCACTCTATCCACTGCACCACCTAGTATCTATTTGAAGAGAGTACCTTTACTCCAATAGTACAATGTTTCTGACTGTGACTGATGCCTTTACTCCAATAGTACAATGTTTCTGACTGTGACTGATCAAACCAATATGAGCTCAGATTGTTCTACCACAGCTTGGGCAAAATAGTTCACCTGAACTTTTAGAGTGGAGATATCTCTAAATTTGGGTATCTCATGTTTCTTTTGAGCTGCTGCAATTCTGCTTTGCTTATAGAGCACAGAACCTTCTTTAATACAGGATGCCACAGAACAGTGGTCCTTTGCCAGTGTTTCCCATGTCTCACAATTTATTCTAAGTCTCTTAAGAAAGCTCTTAAGAGAGTCCTTGTTTTGCTTCTTCTGATCACTGTGGGAGTGCCTGCCTCATGTGAATTCTTTGTAAAATAGTCTTATATTTAGTTTCAGCTACCTTATATACAAATGAATGTCCAGTTACTTATATTCTATTTTAGAGATGAGCCAGATCTATGAGAAGTTCCAAGCATACAGGTATATGTAACTGTTTATTCCTTTGATTAATTCTGGGTGGAAAGAGCAAAATAATATTACACATAAATATGCCTAGTTGTTCCTCTGGAACTCCATTATCTCAAGGTCACAACTACCATTCAGAGAAATACAACTTATTCACAGAGAAAGGGTTTTCCAATAGGTAGGATCTCAGAGCTTTTCTGATTGGAGCAGATACATACTAACTACCCTCTATGGCTATGCAGGAGATAGTGGGTCTGGAGAACAATATATTACCTATTCTCTGAAAACCATTGCAACTTTTGCAAGACTTCTCAGTAAAGTCAAACGCTTAACTACCATACTACTCATGACAAACCCAGGACTTGGTCCTTTTTTTTTTTTTTTTTGATAAATAAGATCATGTATGTCCAGCAATACTACCTAATAGTTAAACAAATACCTAAAAAAAAAATGACAAGGAGTTTACATTCTACAAATAACAGCCAGTATGGTACTAAATAAAAATTATTGGCTGGTGAATTTTGTCAAGCTGGTCAGCTAAGCATTTTTTTCATACATTTAATTTTTCCTCATACATATTTATTAGGCTAATCTTATTGCTGAGGTCTTCTAATATTCTGGGGTTTAATGATATTAACACAATGTCTATTATCCATATGATGACATGTTGTGGTTGGATGACTAGTCTATTGAGTTAATATACAATAATAGGTAATTGCATAGTGTTTTAAAGCTTGAATATATTTCATATTTTCACATGGATACTTTACATATATTATCTTATTTAATCAACGTAACACAACAAATAGAGTCTTAGATTTGGAATCAGGAAGTTGTGTAATTCTGGATCACACTTAACTTCTCTATGACTCAGTTTCCTCATCTGTAAAACAAAGGATTTGGACTCAATGGCTCATAGGATCCTTTCCAGTTTTGAAACTATGAGACTACGTATCAGAGGTATATATCAATGTGTCCATATGTCAAGTGAGTTAGACTCAGAACTACATAAAAGAAAAGCAACAGGTGGGGTTGCATTGGGGAAATTGTGAAGAGTTTTTAAAGAGTGCCAAATTCCTTCCTAATGTAAACAAAGTGTTCTTCTGGCCATAATCTGGAAATCTAAAATTTTAAATATCATTGTTTCCTAGGATTCCAAGATGTGGATGATCCAAAAGCCAACAGAAAACCCATGGTGGGTACATGAATGCTTCAGCATGTTTACAGTGATGATCTAAACTAGTAATAATAACATAATCAAGGTGTCTGCATGGCACCTTCTTTGTAGTCATTCATTATCTCCTTTCAAGGACCTGAAGATTACTTTTTTCACTCAAAATTGGAAGTTAGAAGATAAGGATCTCTCCTCCCCCAAGCTCTTGCCAACTCTGCTCTTCATGCAGAATCAAAACAATGAGCAATTCTTCTCCATTAATGAGGAGAATCTTACATAACAATAAGACAGGACAGAGGAAAGGAAAGAGGACAGAATGAAGGACAGAGGACAGAAGAAAGGGAAGGCAAGGGGAAAAGAAAGCAAAGAAGATATTGAAGTTGGCAATCTGCTAAGAATTATTATCACAGGGCCTAGCACATAGTAAGTGCTTAATAAGTATTGATGTATAAATTCATGATTCTATGGCTTGGATCTGTACAATAAAGCAAGATTTGGGATAAAGATGAAGGGGAAGAGGGAAAGCAAAGCTCTCCCAAGTTGGGAGAGAGCAAGGAAAACTGCTGAAATTCATAAAGAGTACAGAAATTCTTAATTATATCTCTGTAAAAACAATATAGTGATTTTGATATTGAAGATGAATAATGTAACTACACTTGTGGGGAGGGGATGACACAGGGGCACTCAATATATTCTTCTTTGGCATCAAAAGCTCCATATGTCATTACTTAGAAATAGGTTAACAAATAGAATAACCCAAGAGCATCTGGTTTGGGGCACACTCTGTTTCTGTCAACATGAACCACTTTCTAGCTTAAGGGAAAGTTTTATAAACTTGTTATCATGTTTTAAAATTTCTACCTCCTCTCATGAAATGAAACATAAAATAGAAAGAAAACATTTAAAGTGTTCTTTGATAGTAGACAGAGACAGGCATTATCAAATAATCTGGCTGTGGTTACAAATATATACTAATATTTAAACATACTAATCTGCAGGCTTATACCTAAAGGCTATTATTTACTTTTTACATTAAAGAGCTTTACATCATGCACACATAATAAAGGAATGGAAAGTCTGAATCTCTCTACAAATGGGATACCTTGTCACCTCCTGAGCTGTGGTTTTTTTTTTTTTTTTTTTACTACCACTCCTCCTCCCTCTCTTTCTAAGTACTTGGGAAATTAAAATTTACTCTTACAGAATAGGTCAGGCTGAATTTTTAATTATAACAAAGTCATTGCCTGCATTTCTCAATTCTAGACTTTTGTGTCAGAACTTTTGGTTGATGGAAATAAAATATTCTTTAATATTGACCACTTTACTACACACACACACACACACACACACACACACACGCTCACACAAATGTAAATATATAACATGTAGAAATTCATATATATGTCCTCAAGCTCTTCCCCAGCTACCCAAGTAGGCTACAGGGCATTGGAGGGAGAACAGAGGTATTGCCTAATGTTTAGTAGATTAATATCATTTCTCATCCCAGGGCCCTCCTTTTTTAACCAATGTGCAAACATTGACTGCTCCTCATAAGAAACTTGAAGCTTTGCTATGTTGATTAACTTTCTTCTGTTTGTGTTTGTGTCCTTCTTATCTGAGAATCACACTTTATTTGAATAAAATTTTAATAAGTTCAGCTGTTACAACAACAAAAAGAATAGAACATAATCTTAAAATAGAAAAAAATGAGACATTAAGCAAAAAGCAATTAATAACAAAGAAACATTTAAATTGGACCAAAAAGAATTTTGAATGAAAACAAATTATTTGAATATTTTTAATAAACTTTTTAAACAAGACCATTGAAATTTCCCATTTTAAAAATATTTATCCTATTCTTTTCCTGTTTGTGAGTTTTCTACACATTGGTATCCTTGAGATATTACAGAATCAGAAAAAGGAAGAGCGCGTAACATGTTATTTAAGATCCCTTTCAGATATGTGATTCAATGAAAGCAGTAGATGGCTCCTCCATTTGGTGATATAAGGAATGACAAGAATAAGAATGGCATAGGATAAGGAAATGTGGAAGAATGAGGACTTACATTAATGAAGGGAATAGGCACACCAGTGAAATCACAGCATGTTATCTTAGAAAGAGTGCCAGGTTTAAAATCAGAAGAGCTGAATTCAAATACTTATTCTGCTACTTTCTATGACCTCAAGCAATGAACAATCTTTAATTTAAACATGCTAATCAGAAGGCTTATATCTAAAGGCTATTATTTACTTTAAAACCATAAAACCTGTTTCCTCATTTGTAGAAAAATGGAGATAGAACCTGACAATGGTAAAAAGTATGAATGTGGAGTCAAAAAACTTGGCTGTGAATCCTAGCTCTACTACTTCCTATCTGTGGACCCTTTAAAAAAAATCTCAATCTATTGGAACCTAAATTTCATTTGTAAAATTAGAGGTTAAGGCTAAAAAATCTCTAAACTCACTTTCAGGTCTAAATTGTATATATATATATTTTACTTACATATAGCCCATTCCAAGCAAAATACTCATTATTTTGATAGCTTGTTAATTTTATCTTATTTTATTCATATATCTAGTTTGAATCATTTCTCTACTCAAAACCCTGCAATGATGCTAGATTGTCTTCCAAGGAAAGTCATTTAAGGTCTTTCAAAATCTGGCACAGCTGCCCTTCTGCAATTATAATATCCCACTTCTTCATCTTTAAGATTCTGCTCAATTAGGCTGTTCACCATTCACTAGAAGCTGACCTGAACACTCTTACATTGTGCTTTTACTCACCTTCCCTCATCACTTAGCCTGCTAATAAACTCCTGTGTACCATTTAAAGTCCAATTCAAACAATCTCCTCATCTATTCATCAGGGAATAACTGGACAAGTTGTGGTATATGAATATAATGAAATGTTATTGTGCTTTTAGAAATGACAAGCAAGCTGATTTCAGAAAACCCTGTAAAGACTTATCTGAACTGAAGCTGAGTGAAGTGAGCAGAACCAGGAAAACACTGTATCAGCAACTTTGTGCAAAGATCAATTATAATTAGCTTAGTTATTCTCAGCAATACAGTTATCCAATACAAGTTTAAAAGATTCCTTATGGAAAATGCTAGTCACAGAGAAAGAACTGATGTATTCTGAATATAGATCAAAGCATATTTCACTTCATTTTTATGGCTTTTTTTTTCCTTTTGTTCTGTTCTCTCGCAACATGATTAATATAGAAATGTTTTACACTATTGTACATATATAACTATGCCAAATTACCATCTCATGGAGGGAGGAACAGAGAAAAGAAAGGAAAAATTTGGAACTCAAAATTTTATATAAAATGAATGTTAAAAATTATTTTACATGTAATCAGAAACTATTACTATTTTTAAAAAGCTCCTCCAGGAAACTTCCTCTAATTCTCCCATTTGATCACATTTCCTTCCTTTCAGGCTTCATGTTATATTTTCTTAATATTATCTTGTTATAGTTAGTTTTGTTGGTATCACATTTATCAGCTTCACTAAAGCATTTATGGAAGCAAAGAGAAAAGAAACAAGCATGTAAGTGTCTTTTTTGTACAAAGCACCGTACTATTCAATTGATCCTCACAACTACTAATAGGTAGATTCTATTATTATCTCCATTTTACAGTTAAAGAAACTGAGGCAGAAAAAGGTTAAGTGATTTATTCAGAGTCACACAGCTAATAAGTATCTGAGGCTGGATCTAATGCTCTATCTATTGCCTTGCCTATTTATCACCACCTTCAGGCAATGTATCTTCCCTAGGACCTAGAACAGTGTTTTCTATATGTTAGATGTCTCAAAAATATATATTGAGAGGTGACTCGGGCCAATTCCAAAAAAACTTGTGATGGAGAGAGCCATCTGCATCCAGAAAGAAGACTATAGGGACTGAGTGTCGATCACAACATAGTATTTTCATCTTTTTCATTGTTGTTGCTTGTTTTTTTTCTCTTTTTTTTTCCCTTTTGATATAATATTTTTGTGCAACCTGACAAATATGGAAATATGTATAGAAGAACCCCACATGTTTAACAGAGATTACTATCTGCCTGGAGAAAGGGAATGCAAAGCAGGGAGAGAGAAAAAAAATGGAACACAAGGTTTTACAAGGATGAATGTTGAAAACTATGCATGTATTTTGAAAATGAAAAGCTATTATATCAAGTTATCTATTAATTTAATTATATATATATATATATACATATATACATATATATATAATAGGTATCTTGATTGTGAGCATAGTCAAAAGAGAAAGGAATGAAATTTCTATTACCTGTCAGCATGGGCCTGTACCATAAAGATCTTTCTTAATTACCTAATTAGAAATTAGTTTTAATTCCTCAGACTTCAAACAGTAGTGACACTTTTATTCTCTCATCACATTCTATTTTATTATAGATGTTTGTACCTTGCCTTATCTTCCCATATAAATTGTATGGTAATATAATTATTTTATTCTGTATTTAAGAATAAAAGTATGAAATGGAAAAGAATGAAATGGAATAGAATGGGATAAAATGGAAGATGAAACACGATAGAATGGGATGAATATATCAACATGAGAAGGGTTCAGTAAATATGGTTTCTGACCATTGTCAAGAGATTACTAGAGAAACTGGATCTTCCAGAGTCTTTGCCACTCATCCTATTCCTGATTAGGGAATTTCTGTGCCTTATACCCAAATCCTGAACAAATTTATTGAACTGAATTACTGAAATGAACTTCTCCTTCTTATCTTCTACCAAATCTAATGTCTAATGTCTAAAAAAGAAATAGAACTAAAATCCAGTTATTGAGGTATAAGGAGTAGTCTGGAACGAGGGGAAAGAGATATATTAAATATAAAACAAATATGAGACAGAATACATAGGAGGCAATCTCAAAGCCAAAAAGTTTGGATCCAAGTACTTTTGTACGTAACTAGTCATGTAACCCTGGGTCATTTAATCACTCGGTGTCTCAGGCCACTCTCTAAGACTAAATAGAAAAAAGTACCTATTTACAGTGGTAAGGGATATTTAATTATTGAGAGTTCCCTATACCAAGGAAGCCATGGGTCAATCTTTACCATCTGTAAAGAATATAGTCACTGCCCTAGAGCAGTGGTAGAGGAACTCCACGCATAGAGAGCATGACTGAGGGAAGCTTGGTTCTGAGACCTTCCCAGCTACAAACCTAGTGTAGGTGCATTTCTTGTATCTATTTACATTCAGTAGTCAGAGTCAGTTTTTCAACATCCACCAAATCTTCTAGGAAGATCAGTTTTGCTGATATAATAAATTCATCTTTAATACCCAGTATCAAATAGGAATAGCATGAGTATATGATCTATAACTATATCTAAGCATAAGGTAAATATGCTCAAGGGTGCCCACATATCCAACCCATTCTCTCTATATATGCATACTATATAGGAGGTCATAAGCACTTCAAGGTGCTCTCCTAAACCCAGCTTCTTAAACTGTGAGTCATGAGTCCATATGGGGTCTATAACTGAATGGGTGGGTCATGAAGTTATAACCATCAGTAAATGTTTGATTTGTACACCTATCTTATATGCCTATATATCTGGGGTCATGTAAACATTTACAGACAAATAAGAGTCATGAGTGGAAAAAGTTTAAGAAGCCCTGGCTTCTTAAATAATGAACTTCTGGGTCTTACTTTACCAGTTTTCTCAGAGATGTGCAGGAAAGTTCTTGGCATGAGAAATCAAATGCGTTGCCAACTAGAAAACACAAATTCCATCCTTGTTGTTTAGTATGGACTTGGTTTTAAGAAAATACATTTGTCCCATATATATGTGTATACATTTACATATGTGTATATTTACACATTTATATACATGCATATATATATATATGTATATACACATACACACACGTATGTTTGTGTTTTCCCTGTTGCACAGAGGAAGCTTATCAAGCAGGCCAGATTCAAAGCTAATTTTTAAAACAGTAACAACAATAAGCTGTCTTGTTACTTTATAGCCAAACTCTTTATGTTTCTTCTTTACTCCAAATGGTATTATTAAGTTGATACATCTTCCATTTTATTTATTCAACAGCCTATCTTCCATTTGATTCATGGCTGTTTCCAAAAATCACTCTTTTCTTTCTTTCTTTTTTTTCTTTTTCACAGTTTTTCTCTTTTGTTCCGATTTTTCTCTCCCAATCTGACTCATTTGTAAATATGGAAGAAATGAATGCATAACCTAAAAAAAAAATACTAGTGTGGCAGAAACTAGGCATTGACCCACACCTAACACCACATACCAAGATAAGGTTGAAATGAATTCATGATTTAGACATGAAGAGTAATATAAATAGATAGTGATATAATTAGAGTAATTTAATTAGCAAATTAGAAGAACTAGGATAGTTTATCTCTCAGATCTGTGGAGAAGGAAGGAATTTGTGACCCAAGAAAAAATGAAGTTCATTATTGAACACAAAATGGATAATTTTAATTATATTAAGTTAAAAACAAAACTAATATAGATTATAAAGGAAGCAATAAATTGGGGAAACATTTTTACATTCAAAGTTTCTGATAAAGGCTTCATTTCTAAAATATATAGAGAGCTAACTAAAATTTATAAGAATTCAATTATGAATGATTGAATTATGGAGAATTCAAACCATTCTCCAACTGATAAATGGCCAAAGGATATCAATAAACAATTTTCAGATGAAGAAATTAAAACCATTTCTAGTCATATGGAAAGGAACACAATGTTTTGCAAGGGTTAATGTTGAAAAATTATCCATGCATATGTTTTGAAAATAAAAAGCTTTAATAAATAAAAATAAAAATAAAATAATTTATTTTCTCTTGTATAATCACTTCTTCTATGTTTGTCATGACATATGACTAAATATTTGTTGCAATGTCACAGGATAGCTATTCCAATCATCACTTTACATTATAAAGTATTAATGATTTAATATAGAAAAGGTAAGAGATCGGACTAAATAGACGCTGAGCCCATAATATGCCCTTCAAGGGGTTTTGTGTTTGGTTTTATATTGTCTTAATTTTTTAATTAATATATCCCTGAAATATATGTGTGTATATATACACATATATATATATACGTCTACATCTACACATACATACATACATGCAGGAGCTTTCTTGTTATCTGTTATTTTCCTAAAATTTCCTAAAATTACCCCTAACACACACACACACACACACACACACACACACACACACACACACACACACACAATTTCCACTAATTGAAGTTTCTGGTAAGTTGCTCCAGTTCCAGGAACCAACAGAAAGGTTACCCTTTCTCTAAGAATGGGCTGCTTCAGTAGTGTTTGCACACAAACTAAAAAGTTTATCTGTTCTAAAGGAACCCTTTAAAATGAGCACAAGCCACCTTTGGCACAGGACAGAATTCAAAAGGCATATGGAGCAGTTTCAACCATAGTCCAAGACATACTAAAAAAGAAGGCAAAGTTTGTCTTTGAATCTTCTCTATTTCCCCTTTTTTAAAATTTCCCCTTTTTAATAGCCTTTTCCCACCTCCTGGCAGCACCTCTCTACAATCCTCAGTGCCCCCTGCTTCCCTCTCTCTCTCTCCAAATGTTCCCCTCCTATCTAGCTGTAGCACCTCATCTAAAACTACCTTCTCCTGGAGTGTCCTAGGTTTCTGAGTGATCATCTGCTAAGACTATACAGGAATGAGGCACAACATTCTTGGCCTTTTGGAGGCCAAGAATGAGGGTGGGAGCTATGAAAGATAAATCAGATAATACATTAAAAGTATACCATGACAAAGGTTTACGTATTATCCCAGCATTGGCTGGGATGAGAAGATCATAAATAATGACCTTGTTGTATCTTCTCAGTAATGTCCAATTCTTTGCAATCCCATTTAGAGTTTTCTTGGCAAAGAGACTAGAATGGTTAGACTTATTTTTTCCTCCAACTCATTTTACAAACACATAACTGAAATAAACAGGATTAATTAACTTGCCCAGGATCATATAGTCAGTGTCTAAGATTGGATTTGAACTCGTGAAGATGAGTATTCCTGATTCCAGATCCAATATTCATTGTGCCATTTAGTTGTCCTAAATAATGACCTTAGACATCACCTATTTCTTATGAAATTGGAAGTAGGGTAGTTAAATAAATAACGTCACACACCCAGGTCTTCTGACTTCAGATATAGCATTATTTTCATTAGAATATCCTGCTTTCTTGATGATCATCTACTGCATCCCCAAATTTCCAGAAGCACTTAGGTCTAAAAACCATTCCTATGATAACAGGCAATGATAGAATCCTTGATGAGAATTCACATACCAATATTCAAGGATTTCCTAACTTTGTAACCTAGATAAAGTAGAAGTTTAAGAGAGAAAGAAAGAGACAGGGAGGGAGAGAAAGGAAAAGGTGGGGGGAAAACATCTATGAGTAAAGACACCAAATAGTCACCCATCTATCTCTTTCCTCTCTTTCATTATCTATTTCTGCATTCTTCTATTTCAGAAATGGCCCCATTCATAGTGAAACTTTTTTTAATCACTACTAAATAGTCTAGACTTCTCCTCCTTCCTATCATCACTATGACCTTCCTTAATTCTAGCTCCCCTTTATGTTCTGTTTTTCCCTATTAGAATTTAAGCTACTCAAGAGACAAGACTGTTTGGAATACTTGTATTAGTATCCTAGTCCTTAGCACAGTGCCTGGCACACAGATAATAAATGCTTTATCTATTCCCGAACTCCATTAAATGGAGAGAACAAGGACAATTATACTTTTTGAATCCCCAGTTCCTAGCTCAATGCTTGGCACATAGTAGGCACTTAATAAATGATTTTTACTTAATTGGTTGATTGGTTGACATTGTTGATAATGGAATTTCCTAGGTTCTCTTTACCTCCTACTTCATTTCTAGAGTTATCACATTAACCCAAGCTCTTCTCACCTCCCTTACTTAGTGAAATGACTTTTGAACTAGATTTTCTTTGCTCAATCTTTGTGTTCACCTATTATTTTGTACATTACTTCCAAACTAATTTTCCTGAAATTCTATTTTCTTCATTTTCCTTCTCTAGTTCAGTCAACTATAATAGCTTCCTATGACCCATTGTATCATCTTTAAACTCCTTTGTTTAGCTTTGAAGGTATTCCATCACTGGTCCATCCTATATATATAAAAGCTAGGGCAGCTAGATAACACAATGGTCCATGAGTCAGATAGACTCATCTTCCTGAATTCAATACAGTTTCAGATATTAGCTGTGTGATTGGCAAGTCACTTAAACCCTTGTGGCTCAGTTTACTTATCTATAAAATGAACTAGAGAAGGAAATGGCAAAACAACACAATTATCTTTGTGAAGAAAATCCCAAATGGAGTCACAAAGAATCAAACACAACTGAAAAGTGACTGAACAACAATCTATACAACCTTATTTACCAGATAGCTATAGCAGGCACACCGCTCTCCACTCATGAATAGTCCCTTCCTTGTCCCTTACACATGCTCACTCCCAACCTCAACCTTTTGCTATTCCTATCATATCTAATAGTTAACCCTTCTACTTATCTGAATCCTCTTTATCCTTCAAGGCCCAATTCAAGCATACTTCCTCTATAAAGTTTTCACCTATTACCCCAAAATACACTTATCTTTACTTTCTCTAAACTCCTATATTCCTTACATTCCCAGCTATACAATCCATCATTTTGTTATTCCCTATTGAGTGACATTGATTAGAGATATAAAGGAGACAACAAGGAAGCATGGGAAATGAAATAGAAATGGTATTCTCAAACCAGATGATTAGCAGCACCATGATGTAGTATAATAGACAGCTGAGGCTAAATCCCACCACAGCCTTTTTAATCCCTAAGCCAAAACAGATTTTAACATTATTATATACAGTTCTTTGTATTTTTAAATGCAGAAAACATTCTTAGTTATGTACAAAAGCAGGTTCATCAACCCCTGGTAAAGTAGAGAATTTACTTTGAAGTAAAAAATTATAAAATTTTTGAAGGCAGGAAATATGTCATACTTCTTTGCCCCATTCCATTTCCCATCATTGCTGGGCAGAAAGTTGGGTACAGTGCTTGGTCTCCAAAAATATTTGCAAATAATGAAGATAGGCCAGGTCATCCTGACATGGTGAAAAAAGCACTGTATTTGAAGGCAAAAAGTACTGGGTTCAAATACAGGATGCTTTAAAAGTTTAAGCTTTAATGGCTTAATATTGCCCTAAAACTTTTGAGATACTCTATATTGACTCTGATATTTACTCTTTTTAAATAGTATTTTTTCCAACTATATGTAAAAACAATTTTACATTCATTTTTTTTATTTTGAGTTCCAAATCTAGACAGTAAGCAAAACTCTTTGCGTTAGCTCAGACAAATGATTTAACCTCCCCAGACCTCAGCTTCTTTATCTATATTATGAGGGAATTGGACTAACTAATCTCTTAAATTCTCATGTAGCAACAAATCTAAGATCCTATCATCCTAAAATCCTTGACTTCAAAGAACTTTTTTAATCTATCAAGAATCCTCTTCTCCAGAAATACTGAGCTATATCATTCCCTTTTTAAAAATCTGACTGTTTCATGGAAAAGATGTCAAGGGACCATATGTACTCATTCTGAGTAATCTGAAATGATAAAATGCCACACTCTGGGGGTGTCTCAGTCTGAGGGCACATGTGGTACAGGGCAGGAATGGACTCCAACTCACAACTGCTTTGTCTTAACCTTGGCAGCTTCACCATTTGGCACCCATATTAAAAGGGATGATGTATTTCCCTTATTTATTATTTGCACTGGGCTACCGAAGAAAAAAACAGTAAAGCAGAACCAGCAAGGCTCAGAGGGTCCTGCCAGGAATAACAGTGAGACACTTGCACTGCTGCCTCATTAGCTTATGGAAAACAGTTCCCTAAGGAAACCGCGGGGTGTAAATAAATTTAAAACATTTTAGTCTTTCGAGGCCTGCAGATGCCAAATTTGTAAAACAGTGGTGGTTCAAGAACGCGGTAACATTCTGCTGCACGTCTCATAAATTTAACATAAGTTCTACATTCTGTTTATAAGCAAAATAAAAGTAATGTTATCATGAACATACAGCTTTAAATGGAATAAGCATGTATGCTTTTTGCAATTTTCAAAATATAAAAATCTCTTTGCTAGGATTATTCAATATATATTTTTAAAAGTGTATCTATATATCCCTGTTAATAGGAGTCTTCACAAAGAGAGACAACAGTAAAGACCACAAGCATTTATTAAATGCTTTCTATGGGCCAGCCACCATAAGTGTTAGAGAAACAATTATTAAAAAAAAAAAAGAAAGAAAGCCCTTGCTTTCAAAAAGTTAATACTCTAATAAAGGAAAACAGTACACAAAACAGAGCTGAGAAGGGGTGGATAGAAGGGGGTACATAAACAGGGGTATAGTTTTGAAGTCAAGACAGTCCAAAGCAAAACCAGGAAGGAAGTGAAAGATAGAACCTGCCCCCCCCAAATGGGGGGCACATATCTTTGGAGAAGGGGACCAGCATGATAATGGAGTTATTATTCTCCATGAGAAATTCTCAAGCATCAATGGATGTCAAAAAGAAAATTAGATTAGTCTGGCATAACATATGCATAAAGCCATGCTGGTTTTCTATAATTGTTGCTTCTCTTTCTAAATTTTATTAGCCAACTCTTTAATGATCCATTCTAGAATTTTTTTCAGGAATTAATTAAGTTCACTTCTATCTAGTTTTTCAGACTCTAGTCTCTTCCTTTAAAAAAAAAATTTTGCCCTTACCCATTACTTTGACACTGTTTCCAGGTTTCATGACCTCTAAATTATCAATCTCAGTAACTCAAAAACCACATCTATCATGGTTTTCAATACCTGTGGATAGAGTTCATTTGGGTCGGTGTCTTGAATTTATCATTTTGTTCATTCGTAAGCTTTTCAATCTCATGTAATCCAAATTATCTATTTTATTTATTGTCATTGCCTCCATCCTTTTGCTTAGTTAAGCATTCTTTCATAACTGTGAAAGGCATTTGATCTGATTTAGTTGTGTTTTTAATGGTATATTTTAAATTTAAGTCATTTGAGAAGGATTAGGATTATAAGGAGCTGTGACTTCATTGATATAAAGAATTCCTGGGCAAAAGAAATTCTCTATACCAATGAAGGTTGGAAAGTTCTCTGCAATTAATAGTCTTAGAAAGTTGACTAAAAAAATTTTTTTTAATTCTGAAGTACCACCTCATGCTTTAACAGATTGGTTAATATAATAGAAAAAGAAAAACATTGGAGAAGATGTGAAAAAAATTGGGAAACTAATCCATTGTTGGTAAAGTTGTAAACTGATTCAACCATTTTGGAGAGCAGTTTAGAACTCTACCCAAAGGACAATCAAACTGTGAATATCCTTTGATCTAAAAGTAATACCACTACTAGATCTATATCTCAAAGAGATCATAAAAAGGGAAAAGGACATACATGTGCAAAAATTTTTATACAGTTCTTTTCATGATAGCAAAATATTGGAAAATGAGGGGATGCCCATCTATTGGGGAATGGCTAAACAAACTGTGGCATATGAATGTAAGGGAATATTATTCCAGGTTTCAGAAAAACCTGGAAAGACCTACATGAATTACAAAGTCAAGGGAGCAAAAGCAAAACATTGTACACAGTAACAGCAATGTTGCATGATGACCAACTATGAATAACCTATCTCTTCTCAGCAATGCAATGCATGGTAGAAAATGCTTTCCATATCCAAAGAAAGAACTGATGGCATTTGAAGGAAGAATGGAGCATACTATTTTTATTTTCTTTATCTTTTTATGTTTTTTTTTCTCCTTTTGGTCCATTTCTTCTTTAACAACATAACTAATAAAGTTATATGCTTTACATAATTGCACAAATGTTATTTAAAATTCTTATCGTTTTAGGGAGAAGGAGAGAGAGAAGAAATTTGGAACTCAATACATTTTAATGAATGTTAAGGAGCAACTGAGTGGCACAGTGATAGAGTAAGGAGTAAGGAGTGAGGAAAAACCAAATTCAAAACCAGCTTCAGACACTTATTAGCTATGTACCAATTGCCTCTTTCAATGGCCTCCAAAAAATTAAGGTTAAAAATTATCTTTACATTTAATTGGGGGGGAAATCATATTTTTAAAAGAAAGAAAATTACCTAGAGAACTGAGAGATTTTAAGATTTATCAAGAGTCACACAATCAATATTTATTAGAGACAAGAAAAATTCAGATCTTCCTTGCTGAAAGGTCAACTCCTTCACTATTGCCCCATATATAGGCATGTACAAAATGTAATAAGATTTGATAGGAAGGCCCTAATAGGCAAGAGATTAGAAAAATTCCATATAGAAACTGATCTGAACTTTGGTAGAAATTAAAAAAAAATTTTTAGAGGCAAAAGAGAGAAGGTAATGGACTCTAGGCATAGAAGGTAGCCACATATCGGAAGTAGATTACCATTTTGAGAAATAACAAGAAGGCTAGTTTGGCAGAATGATAAGGGAAGTAATAATAATAATAACAATAATAGTTAACATTTATATAGTTCTTATTAGGTTCCAGGAACTGTTAAGCACTTTACAAAAGTTATCTCATTTGATTCTCACAACAACCCTAAGAAGTAGGTGCTGTTTTTAATCCCCATTTTACAGTTGAGAAAACTGAAGCAGATCGCGATTAAGTGACTTGCCCAGATGTCTGAATCAGGATTTTAACTCAGTTCTTCCTATGTTATGTTATGATTTCTGCTATACCTTCCAATACATAATAAAGCTAGAAAGGTAAGTTAAAAACAGTATTTAAATGTCAAAGATAGATTATATCTAATTCTATCTATTATATAATTATATCTAATTCTAGAGATTGTGGAGAGCCACTAAAGTTTCTTGAGGAGAGAGATAATATGATTAGACTTATGCTTTAAGAAAACCACTTAAATAAACCATTTTGAATGATTTATATGTGGAAGATTTATTGGATAAGTAAGGGACTTGGGCCAGAGAGACCAATTACAAGGATATTACATAGTCCAGGTGAGAAGTGATGAGGAAGATAGTGACTCTGTGAATGAAGAGACCTATGTTGCAGAAGCAGAAATGGCAATATCTCATTCAGATATCCCCTACTCCAGCGTACTGTCCAGTCCTGTATTGCTGTCATTATCTAAAAAAGTTAATGTACTTTTCTTCCCCAGGGACTAACTTTCTTTAACTAGACCTCAGGAGAGAATCCTGTTGGAAGAAAAGTCCTTGGACTAATTACAGACTCTTTTCCTTATAATTAAACTCAAAAAAAAAAAAAAAGCAATTTCCAATAAGTGCCTACAGCCTACACTTTTTGTTCTCTTCTTAATTCTTATGATCTGATGTCTGACCTTATAATTCTACTGAAATTGCTCTTACCAAAGTTACCAATGGTCTCTGAATTGCTAAATCCAAGAAGCTTTTCTCAATACTCATTCTTCTTTACCTCTCTGCAACCTCTGACACTGTTAATGACCCTCTCCTCCTTGATACTGTCTTGTCTCTAGATTTTTAGCACACCATTTTCTTCTGGATTTTCCTCCTATCTATCTGATCACTCTTTTGCTAGATCCTCCTTCAGATTACAATGTCTACTCATGGATGACCAAAAGGGTTTTGTCTTGAGCACTCTTCACTTGTCCCTCCCAATTTACTTCATTTGGTGAGGTCATCAGTTTCCATGATTTCATTGCCATCTCTATGAATCTATCTGTCTTTCCCTATTCTCTTGCCGACCTCTAATTTCACAATTCCATCTGCCTTTCATATATCTTGAAATGGATGTCCAATAGGCATCTTAAACTCAATATGTCTCAAAAAAAATCATTATTTTCCTCCTAAACACACACACACACACACACACACACACACACACACACACACACACACACACCCCTTCCCTATTACTAAAGATAATACCATCTTCACGGTTTCTCATGTTCACAATCTAACAGTCATCCTGAATTCCTCACTCTCTCTCACATCCCACCTCATTTCCAAGTTATTGCCAAGACTTGTTGATTTCATTTTTGCAACATCTCTAAAATAAGCCCCTTCTTTCGGACATAACCACCATTCTGGTACAAGTCCTTACCATCTAATGACTTGATTACTACAATAAGCTCCTGATGGTTCCACTAGCCTTTAATATTTCTGCACTCCAATCCATTTCCATTTAGTCACTAAAGTGATCTTCCTGAATCACAGGTTTGATCATGTCACACAAACTCCCTAATCAATAAATTACAATGGCTCCTTACTACCTCTAGAATCAAATAAAAATTACTATGTTTGTCATACAAAGCTCTCCATAACCCTGTCCCATTCTAGACTTTTCAGTCTTCCTATATCCTACTCTTCAACACATACTCTTCAATCCAGTAACCCTACCCCTGGCTGTTTCACAAACAAAACGGTCCACCTCTCTGATCAGGGCATTTTCTCTAGATGCCCCCCCCCCCCATGCATGGAATGTTCTCCCTCCGGTTATTCCATCTAGTAACTTCCCCAGCTTCCTTCACTTCCCAAATTAAATCCTTTCTTTTACTGAAACCCTTCCCTCCATTGCTTTCCCTCTTTCAATTATTTATCTTTTTTTTTATTTGCTTACTTACTTTACTTTGTTGCATGTTATTTTTCCCATTAAATTGTGGGCTCCTTGAGGTAGGGATTTTTATTCTTTTTTTAGCATTTAGCTAAAATTTCCCCAGCATTTAGCACCTAAAATATGGTACCTAGAATATGGTAAGTCCTTAATAAATGTTTGTTGAATGAATTGAAAAGGATTTTGAGTGTGCATTACCCTGTATTCATTTTCAATTAATACATATTTTAAATTTGTATCAAAAGATGTTTCTTATCTTTCAGATTTTCAGAGAACCATCACAAGGAAAAAAAGGAGTATTGCTTAACTGGATGAGACAACCAAGAGCAGAGTGCCAAGGCAGACTCATAAAATCCAAATTCCTCCAGACTTTCTCACAAGGTGAAGAAAAGCATTCCCATAGTCACTCTTAGACTGAGAGTGAGGAGGGTAGTCTGAATCATAATAACACTATTTTCATTCCTCAAGTATTCTTACTATGAGACAAGGATAAGTTATAATCTACACTGATGGAGAGAGCAGCCATATCAGTGACCACAGATCCAGGTGAAATTGAAGAATATCATCATCATTATTCATGCTAAGATAAGAATCTCACCAATAACAATAACTCATATTAAGGGTGGAGTAATCCATTGTCAAGCCACCCAACTCCATTTATAGTAAATGTTAAAATGCTACTGATATTGAAACCAGGTGAAAAACACTTCTCTAATTAATCAATAAGCCATAAAACTTTGACTAAGTATGAAAATCCTTGACCAACAAAAGAAGGGATGTTACACAGAAAGAGTGTTTGAATTGGCTAAGGTAACTTATATAGCCCATATAAAATCAGGAAGCTAAAACAAGCTAAATCCTTGAGAAGGAATCATTTTGGAGGAGAGGAAGAAAGAGCAGAGACCTAGACCTTGGTCTTGATTTTGTTTTTGGTCTCCTTCCCTCCTTTGACCAGAGGAGGACCTTTTGAGCAATGGATCACTTCCCATCAGTCTTTCCTATAACTTCCACACATTACTACTAGTTAAATCTTATGGGGCAAAGCCATACAAAGCTAATTGCTCTTTTCTTTGGCATCATTTTAATATTTGAAGTCAGCTATCATGCTCCTCCTGATTCTTCACTTTTTTCCAGGCTAAACAATCCCAGTTTTATTTATCAGTCTTCATATGACCTAGTTTGCCTTCTGGATTATAGACTGAGAGCCAGGAGTTTTTGGGAACTACAGCCAACTCCATCATTTCATGCATGAGGAAACTGAGGACATGAGAGATTGTGACTTATCCAAAATCACATAACTAGTAAAAAAAAAAAAAAAAAAAAGCTGAGATTTAAACTCAGGTTTGGGAGATTTTTTACCCCAAATTCAGCATTATTGTCATTGTCATTCTGCAGAGTAAAACAAGTGATAATATGCTGCATTCTATGCTGCTCAGATGACATTTGAATTTGCAACCAGTTCTAAGAAACCTCATTTTAGAAAATATATTGATGAGTGGGAAAGTGTTTAGAAGGAGATAAACAGCATAGTAAAGGGCCTCTAGAATGTGCCATAGGAGGATTAGTTACTAAAAATGAAAATGTTTACTTTGGAAAAGAGAAGGGTTCAGAGGTAGGCAATGGAGAATATCTGTCTTTAAGTATCTCAAGGACAGTCATATGGAAGAGTGATTAGGCTTGTTCTGTTTGGCTCAAAAAGACAAAACTAGAAACAAGAGAGAAAAGTTACAGAGAGTCAGGCTCATGCTCAATAAAAGGGAAAACTTTCTAACCATTTGTACCATCCCAAAATGGAATGGCCTCTCTTGGAATGGATTGAGGTCTTCAAGAAAAGGTGGGATGGTTTCCTGTTGGGGAATGTTATATGTAGAGGACATTCTTGTTGAGGTACTAGTTGGATTTGAAAAAATGTTTTCATGACTTCTTGTCCTGATTGAAACATATAATTTTTCCCACAGTACACATCAATATCTGTCAGTGTGGTAGCTCTGGGCCCTTATCCCACAACCAAGTATTTGACTTCAGAAAATAGAAAACATACACTCTAGCTTATCAACATATTTCCTTAAAAGCAGAACCTAAGTATCCATCAATTGAGGAATGGCTGAATATGTTAGGATATTTGAAAGTAATGGAATATTTTTGAAATAAAAAAATTATGAACAAGCTGGTTTTTTAAAAGCCTGGAAAGATTTGCATGAACTGGGCTGAGGGGAACAAACAGAAGCAGGAATACATTGTACATAGTAACAGCAAGATTGTGTGATGATCTACTATGAAAGACTTGGTTCTTCTCAATGGTTCAGTGATCAGAAAAAAATGAAACAATTAATTTTTAAAAAGTAGTGTCTAGGACTAGATGCAATACTCCAATGCAACTTGAACAGGATAAATTATAATGAGACTTGTCTCCCTTATTTTTCTCTAAATTGGGTCCCTTAGAACTGAATGCCAATACAGATGTCATCTGAATAGCACAGAATATAGCAGATTATTGCTTGTTTTATTCTGGGCAACTATGCAGTATGGCATAGTGAAAATAATGCTGGATTTAGGTGAGGGCCCTAAAACCTGAGTGCAAATCTCTGTTATTTGCCTACTGGTTGTGTGAATTTCAGCAAATTACTATTATCAATACTGTATAAAGATAAGACTTTTTTGGTGAGTGATACATTCTACTACTGATATTTTGATCTTGGGATTTAATGAAATCTCAAGGTCTTTTTCCCTGAATTGCTTTCTATTCACATCTTCCTTATGTTGTACTTGTACAGGTGATTATTTTAAATTTTGCCTATGACCTTTAACCTTATTGAAAATAATAATGTTAATTCAAATCCATCATTTCATTTTGTTGAAGGTTTTTTGGACCCAAATTCTGCCCTCTAATGAATCAACTATTCCTCCTTTCTTTGTGTCACCCATAAATTTGATAAGTGTGTTACTTATGTCCAGAGGTATGCTGTTAAATATTTAAAAACCAATTCTCTGAGGGGGAGAAATATACACAATACACTTTTAAATTTAATCTGTATTATTTACATTTTCTCTATCACTTTAAATCTACACAATCAACAAAAAATAAATAAAATTCTATTTCATCAATTTCAAAAGTATAAATGCTCACACTGAAATTTAACAATCTATTTTCCCAAGCCAGTACAAGTTTGCTACTAAACATCTCTGCTATGCTTCTATCAAAGTCACTAATAAAAATATTGAACAAATTTGAGCTAAAGAACTGAGATAATCCTGGGATACCATATCTGACTTTTCCTCCAGGTTAAAATCAATATATTAATCAATCTAGTTAGGTCTAGCTATTCCACTAATTCGAAATTAATCTCTCTCTCTGATCCATAGGATAGATTAGTCAAATGCCAATTTATAATCCAGTTACATTCTAGCTAGAACATCCTTCTCATGCACCAAGGAAAGGGTTCCTTGGTCTTTGAGCAAAAGCTGGATAATCACTTGCTGGAGATACTATATGAAGGATTCTTATTAAAGCACAAGTTGGACCTGTAACTCTCTATCAAAAGATAAATCAGGTTGGCCACAGCCTATTTTTGATTAACACTTATAGGCTATTGATTCTTCCCTTGTCAAAATTCACAAACTACATGCATTCTAGAATTTTTAAAGGAACTGAAGTTATGCATAACCTCTAAAAAAAAAAAGTACTTTTAAAAAAATAAAAATAATTTATTTCTCTAAAAAAATCAAGACATTTTATCTCCATTCCTTTCATACCTCTCCCAATCTACATGATTTTTTAAAGATCACAAACTTAGTGCTAAAAGAAGATTTAATATGTCTATCTTGAGATATAGATTTCATCCATTAGCTTAATGACATGAACTCTTTCAGGAGCTGGATATCCTCATACCAAGCCTTCACTTTTTTTGGAATTTGACAACTTTAACACAGATTTACCAAAAAAGGGACATTGTGAAGGCTTAAATAAATACAAATAAAAACATAATTCTCCTCAGCAATAAGAATAGAAATAGAACGAATCAGACATTCCCCTTCCCCACTCCCTACAGCAAAAGTTATGGAGTAATTTTCTCCTTTCATCTCTCCTAGAGTGTGATTCATATAGTTTTTAAAAACCCTTTATGTCTTGCCTATCCTGTGCCCTGGCTATTGAATTTATAAACATTTACAGTAAGTTGTGTTCATTCATTTGCTTTAATTTACATACCTAAAATCAGTAAGTTTACAATCACTTGAATCAAATGTGAGTTAAATAATAAACACTTTAGTGTTTTGAAATAAGAACTCAGGCAGTGTTAAAAAAAAAAAAAAAAAAAAAAGACTATGCCATTGTTTACATTGTTGTTGCTCATTTGTTTCAGTCATGTCCAACTCTTCCTTATCCCAGTTGGAGTTTTCTTGGCAAAGATACTGAAGTGTTTTGCCATTTCCTTCTCTAGCCCATTTTACACTTAAGGAAACTGAGGCAAAGTTAAATGACTTGGTTAAGATCACCCAGGTAGTAAGTATCAGAGGCCAGATTTAAATTCAAGTCCTTACTCCAGAGCCAGAACTCTATCCACTGTGCCATCTAGTTGCTTTCCTGCCTCACAAGAGGCTCTTGATAAGTAATTGTTAACTAAGATTAACAAGGTTAAAAAGGCAGTAATGCAAAAAAAGTTCCCTAGGAGTTCAAGAATTCCTTCTCCAGTAAACTAATTTTATACTATTCTTGCCCAAAGAGCCTATTTCTGCATCCCAGATCAATCCACCTAGGAACAAAACTAATCCAAATTGCTCCAGATTTAAACTAAAACTTCCTTATAATACCATCTTGGTGTTGTGGAGTTATAGTTGACTCACATTTCCTTAAATGAATCAATATCCTGTCCCACAACATGAAAAATCTAATCTTTTTGGAACAAAACACAGTTCTAAGGGGTGAGGAAGACATGCATAACACAAAATTTCTGCCCTTAAGAAATATGCAATGTAGATAACCTGTGACAGACTTAGTTCTTCTCAGCAACTCAGTGATCCAAGGCAATTCCAATAAACTTTGAATGAAAAAATGCCATCCACATCCAGAAGAGAACTATGGAGAGTGAATGTAGATCAAAACATACTGTTTTCACTTTTATTCCCTTCTTTTTTCTTCCTCTTGTTCTGATTTTTCTCTCCCAACATGACTCATAAGGAAATGGTTTTTAAATGAATGTACAAATATAACATAAATAAATAAATATTTTTTAATTTTAAGGATTATACAATATAGTAGAGAAAATAAGATAAAAAATACATGAAAAATTAACAAAGAATAAAAAAAGAAAGAAGCAAAAGGAACATTTATTAAGCACCTACTATGTGTCAGGCACTCTGCTAAACTCATTATAAAAATTGTCTCATGACAATTTTTTTATATCTATAATATTTTATTTTCCCTCGATTTCATGTTAAAATACTTTTTAAAACTTTTTTTAAAGTTTTGATTTTTAAATTCTATTCCTCCTTTTCTCCCTCCCCTCCCTGCTACCTGAGAGGACAAGTAATCCATATAGTTTATACATCACAATAACCTTTTATTTTATTTTTAATTTTTTTCACCACAATCATTTGATAAAAGGTTTTATTAATATCCTCTTTATATATCTGAGGCAAAGGTCTTCTTGACAATTCAAAGATACCTGTAAAGTGCCAACTGAGTGCTATAGTCAAAAAAAAAAAAAGTGTCAAGTTCAGAATCAAGGGAGGAAGTTATAGGCTAGAGCTGTTGGAGAAGGCTTCATGGAAAAGGACATGTTTTCTCTTTTGGGGGAATGGGAGGAGGGAGGTGGATAGCTTGGAAAGCTACAAGTTGATCTTGTTATAAACTTTAAAAGAAGTGCCAACTGCACGTAATACAGACCTACAATGAGCTCCATGTATAAAACCTCTTTCTTTTCTATAATCTATATGCAAATGTCCCATGCTATTTGATGTTTGTTAAGAATAAAAAAAAGAGTAACTGTTCAAAAAGTAAAGAAAAAGACATTGTTGTATAATTCTGAATTGGCCCTCTTGTTTCTTAACCATAAGTACACTGAATTAAATTACTTTGTTTCATTATGTAATCCGATAATAACTGATATTTATATAGCACTTTAAGGTCTGCAAAAGCACTTTACAAACTACCCCTCATTTGATCATCACAACCACACTAGGAAGTAATTGCAACAGCTGTTCCTATTCTCATTTTACAGAAGAGGAAACTGAGGCATAAAGAAGTTAATTGATTTATCTGGGGTCACGTGATACTGAGTACTTGTCGGATCTCATTTTTCTACCTTTCTCTGCTGTGCTAAATGAGCCACCAGAGTTCTTGGCTTTCATGACCTACTAAAAAGATAGCTTTTCCCCATAACTCCTGAGAAATATTCATTTCTCAGAGCTGGATTTTTATTTCTATTGTTTTAATTCACTGAAGAATTGATTTCAGAATTACACATTTTTAGTTTTTACCTTGTTGCTTCTTCCCAATATAAATTTTCAGGATGCATAGGTGGCAAAAAATATTCAGTGTATCATATGGCAATTATGAGGAATTATAGATTATTGCACTTATATTCAAACTTGTTTTCTTATATTGATTATCCTAAACTATATTCTCTTTTTTTTTTTCCTAAAATATGAGGACTGGCTTGCTAGACAGGGGGGAAAGAGAAGGATATATTCAACAATTGGGTTGACATTAAAACATTTTATTTTAAAATTTATTTTTTTAAAGAGCAAAAAAGTAAGCAATCAAGTCCCCAGAAGAAAGTTCTTTCTCCTTGAAAAGAATCAGAGAATTTTGTGATTCAAACAAATCTTCATCTTAATACACTAAGTGGTACTTCCCAACTCTCTTTGACAACCTCTTAAATTTCTATCAACAAGAAGAATGTTTGCTAAGGCAAAAATAAACTTCCTTCTTATTCCCTAAAATATATTCATTGTAACTACTCTAGTCTAGAAAATATCCTAGCCCTAAGGGTTCATCTTCATGGTCCTAGCAATGAGGCACTGCATTTCAAAAGCACCTCTTGAACAAGACTACAATCCTTAACGCAGGGGAGGAAAGGCACTCCCTTATTTCTCTTCTTCTATCACCAAAACAGTAAGTACCGAATCAGTTAGCACCATGCATGCACAAAGAGAAGCCTGTTTGAAAGGAAGCCATATGATGTGATTTCTGCTGGTAGTTTCCTATCCTCTGTCAGTTCAGGCAGAGCACTTGTATGGTATCAAGGGAAGCAAATCACATCCAGGCACACACCTAGGAACAGGTCCAACCTTCCCCTCCGCCCCCTTCTTGGCAAGGCTACAACAGCTGGCTTCGTCCACTCTAACAGCCAGCACACCATGGACAGAACAGCCCGGCTGAGTTGTCGTTCTCAGGTTACAGTTATAGGACGTCCTACAGGGGCCCACCATTAGCACAAATAGACCAGCCTCCTGCCATCCATCTTTTTCCAGCCTCCTCAAGGGTTTTTAATAGGGGGTGTTAGATTCCTTTTCTCTCAGGTTAAAAATGTGACCTAATTTCCAAAAGGACCACAAGTAGAAAACTCTCCACAAGACCATGCACTCTGGGGTTTCATGGAACTGGTCATATCCCTTGCCAGTGGGTGATGCTGGAGTCTGACATCAGAGAATGCTATAGGCATGAGATAGTGAATGGGACAAATTCCAAGAAAACGTCCCTTTTTTCCATGTTGGACCCCCAGAACAGTTTGGGGGAGGGCTCTGAATCCTTTGTGAAAAGCTTTCAAGCAAAACCAAAAGAAGTCTCTTTTGCTTGCCTCAGAAGACAGATGAATAGACAAAATAGAAAGATTTTTGAGTCCCTGCTTACTGTCAGTTAGTGATTTTCCTCTGAGATCATCTCTAATTTATCATGTGTATATCTTATAAAATTGTTTTATGTCATCTCTCCCATTAGACTGGGAGGTTCTTAAGGGCAGAGTCTGTTTTCTCCCTTTCCTTATATCCCCAGGTCTTCAGAGGGATGGACAGGTAGATATATACTAGACACTATTTTGTTGTTCAGTCATTTCAGTCATGTCCAACTTTCTGTGATTTCATTTGGGGTTTTCTTGGAAGACACAAGTGGTTGGCCATTTCCTTCTCCAGCTAATTTTACTGATGAGGAAACTGAGGAAAACAAAGTGAAGTAATTTTCTCGGGGTCACACAGCTAGTAAGTATCTGAAGTCAGATTTGAACTCATGAAGATGAACCTTCTTGATATCATTCCCAGCATTCTATTCACTGTACCACTTAACTGTCCTGACAAAGGCTTAAGCAGGTCACTTAATAAAAGTTTATTGATTTGACTTGGCAAGATAATATAGGGGGATCAATAGTGCTAAGTGTCAGGATTCAGAGGAGAAGGGATCATTGTTATCTTTCATGAAATCAGTAGGAATATTTAGTGTTTCACGGGGCATTACTTTTTCTGTGGATATTTGTATAAGACAATAGAGAGGCTTCGCACTAAATAAAACACAACGCAAGCTCACTGTTGCTCTTTTTGTCCCTTTGCTAACAAGAGATAACATATAATAATAAAAACAGGAATAGAGAGATCAAGAAGTGAAAGACAATGACCTTGATTCCGTCACTTAGGATCATAGCAGGAATTCTTACCCTAGCATAGTGAACCCCTCCAAGAGATCTGCTAACTAGGATTGAGGAATAATTATTGCATTATCTCCACACCAAGGGAATAAACCCATGAGGATGGCACTCAAGGCAAAATTTGCCCTCATAACTGCCCTTTGAGAAGCAAGAATGATTGAATAGGTAAAAGCTAACTCACAGACAGACAGAACTGAGTTTTAAAGAATAAACATTTGTTAAGTCCCTATTACTCTGTATCAGTATACTAAGTACTTGAGGATAAATAAAAAAAAAAGTGGCAAAAGACAATCCCTTCCCTTAAAGAGTTCTCAATCTAATGGGAAGACAAGCAAGTAAATATGTATATACAAGGTATATACAGGATAAAAAGGAAATAACTAAAAGAAGGTTCAAATCTTGCCTCTCACACAAACTGACCTCCATAACCTAGCCCCCTTATACTTTTCTAGAATTCTTATTCCTTACTCGCCAACTCATACTTTTTGATTTAGTGGTACTTGCTTCTTACACTCCATCTCTCAACTCTGAACATTTTCTCTGGCTGGGACCCATGTCTGTAATACTCTTCCTCCTCCACTCCAACTACTGATTTCCTTGGTTTCCTTTAAGTCCTAAATATAATCCCACCCTCTACAGGAAACTGTTCTCCATTCCTCCTAGTCCAGATGCCTTCCCTCTGTTAAATCTTTCTATTCATCCTATTTTTAGCTTATATGTAGTTAATCATCAACATTTGCACCTTTAACTTTTGCATCTTCAAGCCTTCCTATGATTTTATAAGTAACCTTATTTTCACTTTCATGTTGGCAATCATTCACATTCCCAGCCATGAGTAGAGGGGAAAAAAAGACCAGTGCAATGCAGACAAGTTTGTGGAACAGCTGGTACTACACTAGATCTTGTTCATTCTTCCTAGTAAAGAACTCCCTGAGCATTCATTGCATATTTTCATTGCCAATCCCATCATAGATTACAACTTCAAGGTTAAATGTCAATTCTGTTATTCTCCCATACTCTGAGACCCTTAAAAGTTCATGAAGCAGATGTCACTAACAAATTATTTCAAGCTGGTCCTCCCTTCACAATCTCCAATGCCATCCACAGCTGTGAAGGACAGAGTATTGAAGATGATGTCAAGACCTCACTAATGCTGAGGTCTTCTAGCAACAACCAAAGACCCCACAACTTCCCCCTTTGTTTTCAAAGGGCAGCCAAGGTAAAGAGGTTTACAGCAATATAGTATATATCTTTACATCTTTACACAGCCATGTGATACAGTAGAAGAAGGTAAGATTCTGTTTTTAAAATGTTTTAGTTTTAGGAATTTTATTTGCTATACAATATTTTCAGTATGATAGATTTCATATGTTGTGAAAAATGAATATTATCTGAAATCCATGTCTGTTTCTGGGTTTTTTATTGCTATTGAGATGTTAGCACAAAAGGTCACAAAATTCTAGGGAATTAGAAAAAAGGTGTTTCATGTATTAATTTTATTTTGTGTATTGCATTTTATTTCATGGCTACCGTGTTAGAAAAAGTACACATCATAAAATTAACATTTTGTAACAAAAATTATATAAAGAGGGGGAAAGTGTATTTTAGCAGTCTTTAGCAAAAGATTGTAGGTTTGGTGCTCAGAGAACTAACTTTGTATTTATCAAAGGCTCCATATATCAACATTTATGTTTTTTACTTTCCAGTCATTTTCTAGAAATGTTATTCCAGCAAAAGTTGAGGATTATCAACTGTACTTGTTTGTATCTTGTCTCCCTGTTAGATTGTAAACTCCTTGAGAGCAAGAACTACTTTTTGTAGATGTGTGTCCCCAGCATTGGAGGCACTTAATAAATGTTTATTGAACTGAATTGAACACTGGCTAAATGATCTCTGGCAACTCATTTTACCTTTTGTCACTTTAAGCAACTCTCTAAGACTAGCAATTGCAGAGCTCCAGTGAAGGGACTAAAAAATGAAATCACAGCTCTAGTCTTTAAAACAAACAAACAAACACCCTCTTAAACAGCTGTTACCCTGATGGTGGTATCCTAGGGAAAAATAGGATATGGGTTATGTAAAAGAGATTAGGACTATTCTCTCCTTTTATCAGCCTAGTAGAAATTGGAAGGAAGCACAGAGTCCATCAAATTCCTTTCTACCTTTGCCAACAAGCTCTATGGGGTAATGGAAAGATGAAAAGCATGGATGAGGAGAGTGTTTTCCAGAGATTCCAATTCCTTTCCCCAACCACCTTCTCACAGTCACCACCAATTCTTAAATTTTCATTTCTTCTCCAACTGTCTATTGGCTTATTATCAGAACACATTGTAAATATTGTTGAGAAGTGAGGTCCTAACAAAGTTATTGGTGTTTTGGACCAAAAGTCCCTTTACTCATGTTGGAGAAGGCCTTTCACCTAGGAGAGATGCATTTTAACCCTATGAAAAGCTAAGGAGACCAATAATGACTATTGGCATTTGGCTTCAATTGTTCCCATGTTGCCTGAAATGTGGATTAGTGCCTGCTAATAGGTATAGAAGTCATTGTCAGTAAGATTTATAGCTTTGTTTGCCTTTTAAATAGTAAAAATGG
Source organism: Sminthopsis crassicaudata (assembly GCF_048593235.1). Taxonomy (NCBI): domain Eukaryota; kingdom Metazoa; phylum Chordata; class Mammalia; order Dasyuromorphia; family Dasyuridae; genus Sminthopsis; species Sminthopsis crassicaudata. Next base: position 146,911,473 of record NC_133617.1, read on the forward strand.
AAAGGAAGAGAGAGCTCAGGGAATTGTTGAAATTTTGTGCTAACAACCCATCAACCAGAAAACAGAAACTACCAAAATTCTAAAAGGCAGTCAAAAGAAAAAGACATCTTTCCTGAACCTGGAAGGCATTCTTAGGAACAGAAAACTAAATGCCAAGACATCAGCAGCAACCAGTTTTATTTCCAACATCCATCCAACAAATAATCTCCTATCATGGAGCCAGATCAGGAAAGCAAGATTCCTTTTCTAGGAAAGAGGAAAAGTGTCTTTTAAAAAGCAAACCAGTTATTACCTCTTATACAAGGCCTCTCCTTGTTTCCCAGTTGTTTTGCCTTATTTACCACCAAAAATAATAACAATAATAAATAATAATACTTTTTATTTATTTTGTAGAAGAGACAGAACAAGTTTGGCTTCTAATACATAACTGACTCTATGACCCTGAACAAGCCACTAAATCTTTCACTGGTCTTAGGCAATTGTCTAAGACAAAAAAATTACTCATCTGTATTAGATGAGGGAGTCTCCTTAACCAAGAATTCCCTAGACCAGTGAAAATATAAATCTAGGCCCCATCCCCTCAAAAAAAAACTTACTTTATATTTTGAATTTACTTGTCCACATAGCATGTTCCCTCCCTCAGTAAAAAAAAATAAACTCCTTTTTTTTTTCATTTGCATAGTGTATGGTTCTTATTGGTCCTCTTCAAAAATGAAGGAAGAATGACATCATAGGGTGAATTATATTGAAATTATGCAGAACTGCACAAAGATGGAAGCCTTACTCTTTCTTCCAGTCATCCAGGACCAGTGGAAAGACAAGTCAGGAAGACTGGCGATGGCCTAGGATACTGTGGAGGATCTTGACATCTTCAGTGTCTGACCAAGCTCTAGGCCTTATTCAGTGTTCCTTTGAGCTGCCATCATGGCCATTAGGACAAATTGTTCTCATCTTCCCATTCTTATGGGGGAAGTCTTCACAAGATTGTGGTAGATACCCTCCTAACTCAGAGAGGGTTTGGGAGCCTGTTGGTTATTCTCAATCTAGTTCAGCCTGTCTGCTAGACAGTTTTACTGTGGTCCCTTCATATGCTGCAGCTTTTTGGAGCCACAGATGAGAGTTGAATGCCAGAGGAACAACAAAGGTGGATGAGCAACCCTGAAAAGGGCTCAGCCCTTACATCAGAGGTGCTAGTCCTCCCTGAGTACTTCATATACCCCTTAGTATATAGTAATCACTTAATAAATGCTTCTTAAATGACTGAATTGTGGGGCATTCTCACTTAGAAATCCAGATTTCAATAGAATGTTACATAAAACATCTAAGGTAAAACCTTATTTCCTGCATTCCAGAAACATAACAATTTACACTTTTCACCTTTACCTGGATCATTGCATCAAACTTAAACAGAAATAGAGGCCACAAACTAGTATATAAATATGCCTATAGGCTGAAGATCAACTTAGAAAATCACATATTAATATTATCTGTGTTCTGTTGTATATTTATTATATTTCTTTTGTAAAATTCTTCCTAATTACATTTTAATCTGTTTCAGGTTCACTTGAGAATTTTCCTAGCCACTATTTGACATCTTTGATATCTCTCATACGATCTTCACATGCACTCTTAGAGGTGGGTACAACAGGGATAATCTGTGCCCATTTTAGTGATAGGAATACTGAGACTTCTAGGTCTCTGAAAGGTCAAATCACTTAGCAAGTACTGAAACAGGACTCAAACTCAGGTCTCCTAACTCCATGAAAGACCTCTTTCTCCTACAATCTCTTTAATCACTATTTTGTAGACAGACTTTCACCCTAAAGCATTCTTCCCTCTTTACTCCTCCTTCCACCAACCCAGTTTTGCATGCCCTGAACCCTCTGCACCCCAAGGTGTTTGTTGAGTTCTCCTGCAGCTTGCTGACATTTGTTCCAGCAAAAAGAAAGGAAAAGAAAAAAAGGAAACATATTGAGGAGCCCTTCAAAAGTGCAGTCTCTAGCAGTGGCCAAGAAATCAGCACGAGCCTCCAATGCATCCTGGGGTGCAGAGTCTGGAAAAAAAGCTGGAGGAGAAAAGGAAAAATGAGTCATATGAAGAAGAAATCCCAATGATTACCAACTCACCACATGCTTTTAAGCCTCCCGTCAGCAGAACTCAGAAGGCTTCTCAGACTGCCCCAGAGTTCACCTTTCTAGCTATTGCTGCTCTTGTAGACAGTCTGGTTGAATTGGCCCAAATAGCAGAAGAAAGGAAAGTCCATGTTGTCTCTCACCCTTGCTCTCCATGCAGGATGAACTGCCCTTTTATACACAATGTTATTAGGTATTCTGCTATGTGTTATAAGTTAAAGGGCTTGATTTTCATTTTCCATTTTTTTCCAATAACATGTTAAAACAATTTTTAGCACTGATTTTTTTTAAATTTTTAGTTCCTTCCCTCCCTTGCATTCCTCTTCTTGAGAAGGCAAGCAATTTTATATAGAATATATGTGCAGCCATGCAAAAAATATTTCCTTATTAGTCACATTGCAAAAGATAAAAAAAATAGAAGAAAATATGCTTCAATCTGCATTCAGATTCCATCAGTTTTTTCCTCTGGAAGTAGATAGTATTTTTCATCATAAGTCCTTTGAAACTATCTTGGATTATTGAGAATAGTTAAGCTGTTCACAATTGAACATTAGACAATGTTACTGTTATTGTGGTTTTCTCACTTGGCATCAGTTCACATAAATCTTCCCAGATTTTTCTGAAAACATCCTACTCATCATTTCTTTCTTATAGTATAATTATATACCACAATTTATTTAGCTATTCCCCATTTTATGGGCATCCCTTGAAATTCCAAATGTTTGCCACCACAAAAAGATCTACTATAGATATTTTTGTACATATAGGTCCTTTTTTTCTTTTTCTTTTAATCCCTTTGGAATACAAACTTAATAGTGATATTGTGCCAAAAATCTAGAGTGCTTGTCAGATTAATCCAAATTTTTTTTCCTTCTCTAACACAAATTCTAAAATGAAATAGTTACATTTCTCTCCCTACCAGGTTCCCATCATTTCTAAATCAGCAACTGACTTCTTGTCAAGAATCAGGTACAAAATGTTATTTCCTTTCATTACTCTTTCCACCTTTCAAAAATTAAATTATCATTAAAGCAAAATCAAAGTATTATCAGTTGTTTTCCTTCCAATGGGAAGAGGGAGAGAGGGAAGGAGAGAACATGCACTCCAGCTCATCCTCATATAATTGAAAAAGTCTCCCATTACTACTATATCAAGCCTCTATGGTATATGACAGGTTTATCTGTTTCCAGAGCTCCTCATCTACTTCCTTCTCTCTATATACATATCCAATAAAATACTCCAAAAATAATAGTAGCATTTGTTTCTCCCTTCATTGATCTTCACCAAATGTTCTCTATTATACAGCTTTATCCTCTGGGTTATGAATTTCTTTACATTAATATTCCCTCCAAATATATAATGATATTCTGCCCTTCCTTTTACCAATTTCTATTCCTTTTGAATGCCCTTCCAAATCCACATTCTAATAATGGCTCCCGCTCATCAAATTTCATTGGCCTCTAAGAAATCAAACTTATGCCCCTGAATTAGAATCTCAAATTTGTTTTGATTATAATCTGTCCCTTTTTATATTTATGTATAATTTCAGAGGTCATGAGTTTCATTGAAGGTTCTTTTCTTTGATTTTATCTTCTAGAAGTTTCTAGTTTTCTCTGATATCATTTCCCCCCCCTATACTGTAGCTATTGTCTGTGGTAGAGCTATTAAATTTACTACCCTCAAAACTCCTGACTACTAAACCAGATTACAATATAAGTGGGAAATTTTCAACAAAATAAAGTACAATAAAATATAGCTAATGTTTATTTGTAGTTTTCTAAATCCATATGCAATCCACAGATCTTTTTCTATTTGAATTTGACACCACTATTCTATGGTATTAACATTTATAGAGAAAGGGATAGTTTAACCCTTTCCCTTCTTTTTCACTTAAAGGCTTTCACTTATATTCTCAATGTCCTAGACAACACACTATTGCTAGTTTTTGTGAGGTCCCATCAATCCTAAATTTTATATTATGGCTCAGAAATCTAAAAATCATCCTCAAATATTATTTTCCTAACCAGCTAGCTGCTCATTATCCAAATCTGTCTTTCAACTCTGAAATCTTTGCCTTAGATTGGCAGGGATGTTGAAAACTTTATGAGTCAGAAAGACTTATCTTTTTGAATTCAAATCTTGACATCAGACACTTACTAGCTGTGTGACCCTGATCAAATCACTTAACCCTGTTTGCCTCAGTTTTCCTATCTGTAAAATGAGTTAGAGAAGAAAATGGCAAACTTTGCCCAAAAAAATATATGGGGTAACCCAGTTGAAGTCATAAGGAATCAGGCATAACAAATGACTGAACAACGCGTCCCTAAAGTGTTCAGCTTCTTGCCCAAGATTTCAGAATGATTTTATAATATATGCAAGTTTTCTTCTTTTTATATAATTTATGCTCACATAAATGTGAACATGTGAACAGGCTGACAAGTCACAATAATTTCATCAAAATATCCTAAATTCAATTAGGTCTTTTGAAAATAGAGAGATCTCAAAGCCTTAAAGAGTTTTCCATGATGGAAAAGTTCCTGATACAGTACTAGCAATAGATGATGTCTTCTCTCCATGGGTCAAACCAATGAATTATAAAAAGGCTCATCATCCATAGCTTGGTCACTATCAAATTCTTTGGCTATGGCAACCTATGAAACAAAGATAAATTCAAAATGACCCTCAAGCCTACATGACTCACTTCCATTTCTGAAATATCAGTGGAAAAGTAATAGCAATAATGTTAAGTGTGTTAAAATTGTTTTAAACTGATTTTATAACCTTTGAGGCATAGTTCATATCTTTTGATCATTTATCAATTGGAGGATGACTCTTTTTTTATATAAATTTGGCTCAGTTTTCTGTACATTTAAGAAATGAGGCTTTCATCAGAGAAATGTGCTTCAAAATTATTTTCCCAATTACTATTGCTAATTGTATTCCCTCCCCAATTATTTTATTCTCTCTTTTCACCTGACCCTCCTTAAAAGTGTTTTGCAATTATCTTCTCCCCTAATATAACCTTCTTTTCTATACCTTCCCTTCTCATAAATCTTTACTCTCTTCCTTTCTTGCAGGATAAGATAGATTTCTATACCCATCCTGAGTATGTATGTTATTTCCTCTTTAAGCCAATTCTGATGAAAGTAAGGTTCATTCAGTCCTCCTTCTCTTCCCCTTGTTTGGGCCACTTGTACCTACCCAAACTGCCTACTCAGGAGTCACTCCAAATGATGTACAGAAAAAATTTATTAGAATCTCGAGAAGCAGACCATTCTGTCCTGTGGGCCCGAAAGGACGGCAAAGATACCCACAGTAGGAGAATCATTCCATTGAGAGTTTTTACAATTTTTATACATTTCAGACAAAGAACCTCCTCAAATCCCACCCTTTATATGGTGTGATTGGTCACATAGTCTTTATTGCCCTATTTGGTCAGTGGAATGCAGTAGATGTATAACTTTCCCACCAGTGTCCTTCTTTAAACAATAGAATATAGTTCAGGCCTTATCTAAAATCACAGGCTTCCTCACCACGGATTTTCTTTTGGACAGTGGAATGTAGTATAGCTTTCCCACCAGTGTCTTCTTTGAATAATAGAATATGGTCCAGGTCTTATCTAAAATCACATGTTCCTCAACTGAAGCTTTAAGGCTTTAGATAACTGTCCCAGATCAATATGTGCTTAATTTGTAAGTTCTTCCCACACACCCTCTACTATAAACACCCTTTCTTACTTCTTTTATGGCAGATAATTTATACCATTCAACCTCTCCCTTTCCCATTCTCCCAGTATATTCCTCTCCCACTTCTTAATTTTATTTTTTTTAGATATCAACCCTTCATATTCAACAGATAAAAGAAAGCCTGCTGACCTTCCAAATTGTTTTTGGTGCCTCTGGGCTGAGAAGTCCAGAACCTACCAGTACTGCCACTGATTCAAAGGCCCTAAAGCCCAATCCTGCTTTGTTGGAGCTGGGGCTGGGTCCAGCCTGCATGATGGAGATTGCATTCTAGACTCCCAGCCTGGTAATACAGACCTTTCCTGCTGACCTTCTAAGTTGTCTTCAGCTAAAAAACGTTCCACTCTATCTTTTTGTGTGTTATGATGCTCTAAAATTTGTTTAGAATCATTATTTAAAGAAATTTGGAGTGGTTTGGGAGAACTCAGCCCTTTACTCTGCCATCTTGACCCCTTCCAACTAGTTTTCAAGTGATTATACACATTGAATGTATTCTATTCTCTTTTATGCCTTAAGGTATAGGTATTATGCCTCCCCCATACAAGCATCAGTTATCCAGTGAATCTTTTTGAGACTTCAGAAAAATTCTCGATCTCTCTCCTATTATCTTCCCAATTTAAATGAAGTACCTACCAGCAAGTACTAGGCCAGGAAAATTACCCTGAAGCTCTGAGAAACTTTGAGGTAATTCTAGAAACATGAGGATGGAAAAGAAATACAGTGGCAGCCAGCATTCCTACTGTAAAATAGCAACCCACCATGCATTGTTATGTTGTTTAGCAAAGAGTATGGCCAAGAGGTAAGCAAACATAATGATTAAACTCTTAAGCCATTGCTTGGTCTAATCATATGGCTATATAGAAGATGTTCCCACAAAGGCTAAAACAGCTGATAATTATGTAATATTGTAATATTTTTAAAGCAAGATATAGGTATCTAGACAGATTTCATTTGATGCTCATAAGAATAATATTATAGGAGTAGTAAATGAATATATTTTCTAATCTGGACTTGTGATTTTATCCAGGTAGAGGAACTCCCTAGTATGAAAATTCCTTCCACCAATACAGAGTATCAACTCATCTCTAACAGCGAATTATCTAGTGGAATGAGAGATTAAGTGACTTTTCCAGGGTTATATAGGCAGTATTTGTAAAGGGCAGGACACAAACACTAGTTTTCTTAATTCCATATATAGCTGGCCTCCTAATCACTATGTCATATTTGTATTATAATCCACATTTTACAGATGAGGAAACTGAAGCTCAGAAAAGTTAACACAGCTAATGATGGCTAATAATATAATTAATAGTCAGACAGCTAATGAATATGGGAGGTGGTATCATTCAAAATCAGATTTCTCCTGACTCCATGTTCAACAGCTTTTCACTATTCCCCATTGCCACTAAAGCCAAACACAATAACTCAAACATGGCCCCTGGTGAGCTGGTTATTTTGGCCATGTTAACCAAATCAGATCATTGCAATCCAGTCTATTTCCATAAAATCAATCATAGAGACAGCCCAAATAACAGGTGTCAGGACTGATTTTTTTTCCAGATTGTAGATGGGTTCTGACATTTTCTGCAATGGGTAATGTCCTTGAGACATTGGGCTTACAAATGAGTTATTAAGTCTGTACTTTTTAATAAAACATAGGTTTTATTTTAAGTATTAAGAACTCCATATTTTATAATTCCAGGATTTTTTCTAAGTGAATGGATTAAAATTTAACTATGAATAAAAGTCTTCACGGTCAATGAGGCTTTATTTTTTAAAAATAAAAACTTGATTATTAACCTAAAAAAATCAATTAATCAGCAAGGATTTAGTACTGGCCATTGTACTGAAAAAGATGTTTTTAGTAGAGAAAGTTTAATTTACACTTACATACTGCCCAATAGTGCATAGACCCATAGGAAAGATTCTGATGTTGCAATTTTTTGTGATCTTTCTACTTAGTCCTATTAGTGGTCAGAAACCTGGAATCTCTGGACCTAGCATTCAAGAGGCCATCTTTACAAATTGAAAATTCTCAATTATTTTCTTATATTTGAATGGATTTTTATATGAGTAAATCCAATCTGTAGTTTTCCCTGTGATCAAGAAACAGTAAATAAAAAGATTGCTTTGCAAATGTTTCTGCTCTGTGCTGACCTAAGTTAAATAATATCAACCATATTTTAGGTCGTCTTTTCAAACTGAAATGTGATGGGGTTTTTTCCTTTTTCTTCCACCTAGAAGTTATGATATTTTTGAAGACCTAAAGAATAAACCATTCGTAAAAAGTATCTTTACCTCCGTACCAACTTCATACAATTATAATACAAGTATAATAAAGTACTTGGAAAACTATTGTGAGAAAGGGAAAACTCATTTCAAGCCAAGGAAACCAAGGAAGCTTTTACAGAAGAGGCAGCATTTGGACTGGGCCTGAAAATATGAGTGAGACTCAACATGAATGTAGCTAGAAATGTATGTTGTGGTCAGGAAGGATTGAGAAAAACAATTTGGTTAGAGTCAATGAATGGTCCATATAGGGGCAAATTAGAGATAAAGCTAGAAAAGTGGGTTAGAATCAAATTGTAGAGAAGTAGATTAAAATATGGGCCTTGTTTACCTGGAAGTACTGATAGTAGTGAACACTATTCAGTAATAAGGGCCAAGTGGTAAGTCAAAGGTTAATTCTTCAACTTCCATGCACAACACTGAAGATTTAGATCACTGCCCAGTCCTCTTGTCTCTTAGAAAATTGGCTACTCCTCTCCCTTAGGTGTATCCTTTTGTGGTATAGTGTAGATATTCTGTGATCTGACTTTCCATTCTAACATCCACCATACTGAGGAAAAATGTTAGCCATCCACATATTATCTGCATTTCATTTAAATTAATTCCTTAATTTTTAAGATTTATTAAATGTCTACTATATGCCAGGCAGTGAACCAGGTATCAAGAATACAAAGACAAAAATAATACAATCTTTGTTCTTATGGCATTTACAATCTAGTGAAAGAAAATTGCACCTGCAGAGGAGTGGTGGCCAGGGAAGTGTTTCAGTTGTTTTGTTTGTTTTCTAAGTCAAAGGAATGATGAGTAGAATGATAAGGCAATTGTCATGCCCTTTCTTGAAGGTCTGGTGGTATTGATATTACATTACTGTTTCCTGAGCAAGAGGTAAAAGCAGAATACGGGGTTCGGGAAAGGGGAAGTTAGGAGAAGAAAACACTTAATATTAAAGACCATGCCTAAGTGAAGGAGCAGGTCAATTCTCCAAGAGCCTCCACAGCTGTGAATCATAACATTTGAAGAAGTTGCAAAGCAGCCTTTACTAACGCAGATGTTCCTTATGGATTGGGAATGAAATAAATTGGAGGCAAGAGGAGAGAGGTCCCAGCAAGATATAGATTTTTGATAAGGTTTTTACTCACTGGCTAATCCCACGCAGCCCCATTGTGGAGTTCCAAGAGGAGGAAAGTTCTTAAAGACTATTTGTAATTAAAATTATTCACAAAAGCATAGCATAGTATAGCTGGATGTGGTTGTTTTTGTTTTTTAATTAGAAATCTAATGATATTAAAAGGGAATATAATCCCATGCATTAAAGCAACCAGCCTGAACTGGCAACCCACAAATCCTTCCCAGACTAAGCAACCAGAAACCCTATTATTTGAAGTCAAGCAACAACACAGGACCCTCAAAGAAACACAGATCAGGTGTTCAGATTCAAACCTTCTTTCCTTACTGCTCATTAATACCATGGATGGGTTAGACATCAGAGGTCTTGGCTAGATCCCATCATTGCAGTTCTTCCTCTACTCAACCTCTACTACGTTCCTCACTCTGCCTGTCTCCACAATCATTGCTTCTTTTCATATCAAACTTCCCCTTTCACGTTATCAGACTCAGAAAAACTATAACATAGAATCCTGAAGAAACTGGTGAATGTAATTGCCGAGTTACTGTTAGTGATCTTTCTAAAAGATAACTGAGAATGGGATAGATACCACAGAATTGAAGAAGTCCTTTCTCTCATGAGCTTTCATTTGATCAGTGAGAAAGTATATAAATATATGGTAAAAACAAAATTAATTTGGAGATAAATTAAAGAAGTATCCAGCTCTGTAAGAGGAAGAGCTGCAAGGTAAGAGATGAAGAAGAGCCTCCTATAAGATTTGAGACCTTAAGTTTCAATTCTAATACTATCTTTATAACTGTGAACAAATCTCTTCAGTTAACTGAGCCATAACTAACAATTCTCATGCTTAGTGCAAATATCAGTCTAAGAACCCTCAAATCAACTTTTAATACAAATTCAGCTACTAAGGTTGGGATTAAGGCTTTAAGGAGAGACTCTAGAATAGAGGATCCTAGGGACAGTGATACTAGGGACACAAATCACTAATAAGGTTATCAACAATAAGGCAGCAGAAGATTAGAGAAGAGCTTACTTGGGATATTTCTTGAGTAGAGAGAGAAAGAAATAGCACACTCTTTGGTAGCTTTTTCTTTGAGTAAGGTTTAAACAAATTTCGGGAAATAGCTAAGTGGAACCATGGATAAAGCCCTAGACCAAGAGAAAGGAAAATTCTAATTCAAATTCTTCCCCAAATTCACTTGGACTAAGATCCCAGACAAGTCTTATAATCTCCCTGAGTCTCAATTGAGAGAGCTGTAATCAATGATTTCTAGAGACCCTTCTAGCTCAAAATCTATGATCACATGATTTAGTTTCTTGCTAAATGTTAAGCTCAGTTTTTTTTCTGTTCTCAAGGTCTTCTAGATTTAGACACCCTGTACAGAGACTCAGTTACCCTACCCTAGTTATGACCTGGACATTTTACAACAATATATGAATGTGAATTATCATCATCATCTTTACCACTATTATTATTCCATAATGGTAGAAAGTTAAAAAGTACCTAAAGAGGAGAAGGAAAGAGAGAAAAACTCCTGGAGGGAGGCAAAGTCTTTGTTCTCTGCTGCCATGAAGAGATTGAACTTGGAGATCAATGTTTCTTTTTCTTCCCTTTGTGTCCAAAATATAATTTTGGTGACATTCTGCTGACATCCTTCCCAGTCATCATTTTCAAGTCAATGATTTTTGTCAGGCATCACGATGGGGGAAAAGGGGAAAACTGTAGAAGAAACCAGGGATCTGTATGCTCAAGTGACCTGAAAATTTTTAACTGCTCTGTGTTCTCTCAGCCCCATTTGAGGAAAGAACAGCTTGTCCAGAAAATCTAGCATTTCCTGCCTCCCCTGAGCATGAAGCTGAGTGAGAGAGACCTTCTAAGCAGAACCCAAGGCAGTCAATGATCTGACTGTCTGTGCAGGTATTAAATTCAGGCTGCCTTCAATGTCATTTAATCATTTCATTGACATGTTCAGCAGTCCACAAGCTTCCTTGGAAAACATCTTGACTCTAATCACAGACTGCCATCTATAGAGTTATAATTTTACACCCATGGGAATGCATGAATAAGAGTCATGAGCTGAAATTGAAATCTCTCTCTCTTGCTCATCCTTGCTCCTATCCTTCCCATCCTTCCACTGAGATAAGCCATATATATATATATATATATGTATATATATATATATATATATATATATATATATATATATATATATATGTATATATATATATATATATATATATATATATATATGTAACAATTTTGACATGATACTCCTCTCCTCACACATGGCATCTTACACAGTGTACCAAGAATTCTAAGTTGAAGATAGATCCTACTTTATCTGCCTACAATAGTGCTTTGCTGATTATTTTTTTAAAAACCTATTTTTACTAATGTCTTCATTTTTGTATTCAGAATCCTTTCTCTTTGTACCTTCTCACCAACATCCTCAACTTTCCTTTGTAATACAGTCAAACCAAACTAAACAACATGATAATTATGTCTGTCTGCCACAATCATAGTAATCTGATTTCCAGATGGATTGCATTTATTTTGTGTTTAGCTTGATCAAACAATCAATAAACATTTATTAAGTGCCTACCACGTGCTCAGTGACAAGGATACAAAGAAAAGAAAAGCAAAGACTCTGCTCTCAAGGAGTTTAGCAGCTAATGGGAAAGACAAGTATAACTAAAGCAAGCCATATATAGAATAAATCGTAAATAATTAACAAAGGGAAGGGACCAGAATTAAGAGGTGTTGGGAAAGGCTTCTAGTAAAAGATAGGATTTTAGGTGGGATATAAAGGAAGCCAGGGACAACATTTCAGGTATGGAGGAGGAGGAGAAGGAGGAGGAGGCAGGGGACAGTCAGAGAAAAAATGCCTCAAATAGAAGAGATTGAGTATCTTGGAACACCCAGAAAGCCACTATCACTGAATCAAAGAATACATACTGGGGAGTAAGGTGGAAACATAGGAGAGAACTTTGAATACAAAATAGAGCACTTTGCATTTGGTCCTAGAAGCAGTATGGTGCCATTGGAGTTTATTGAGTGAAAGGAAAAGATGATATGATCAGATGAACATGTTAAGGAAAAAAAATCAGATGGACATGGCTAAATGGAGGATGGTTTAAAATGGGGAGACATAAAGCAGGCAGACCCACCAGCAGACTATTGCAATAATCCAGGTGTGAGATGATGAGAACCTGAACTAAAGTAGTGGCAATGTCAGGGGACAGAAATACTTCTCTTATACAGATATTCAGCATCTTGCTCAGCATTCTCTCAGCCAATCAAGAATCAACAAATACACAGCATATCACTGTGCTGAAGCATAGGCTGTCTTTCAAAGAGCCTCCCAAGGGGATGTTATACTTTATCTTCAATGTTTCTTAAAGCACGATTTTATTCCATAACATTTATACATCAGAATTTATTCAATTATTAAAAACCCAGTTCATTTACAGTTATTAATACTACAAAATGTGCTGCTATGATGAAAAATGATTCAGATTGAAGTAAGCAGTATCAGGAGAACAATTTAACAATAACAATTTTATAAAGAACAACAAGTAAGAAAAATGTTAAGAAATCTTACCAATGCGATAATCAACCACAGTTCCAAAGGACCAGTATTGCAATATGCTACCCTCCACTTATAGAGAGGTGAAGGACTCAAGGTTCAGAATAAAACATACATTTTCAACCATTGTCAATGTGGAGATTTCTTTTGTTTAATTCTCCATATCTGATACAAACTGGATGAAGGGGAGGGGACTCATAATAGAGCTAACTAAATTGGGAAGCAGGGAGAAAGAAGAAAAAAAAGTTAGAAAATTGGGTCATTAAAACATCTTTTTTAAATGCACAGAAGGAGGATCAGTAGAAAATAAAAACAAGTTTTAAAAGTTACTTGTTCAATCCATATTTTAAAAAGAAAAGCAAGTTTTAAATAATACAGATTCACAATTTCATGTATAATCCTTCTTTTGTATTCTACTTTGTATATGGGAATTAGTACTTAAGTTCAAATAGAAGAATTAAGAAAAAGAAAAAAAGTGTTTCTATTAATATTTTGTTACATATGGGACTTTTCCTTTTTTCTTTGACTTATCTGAGAAATGTGTCCAGCAATGAGACTGCTGGGTCAAAAGGTATAAAGAGTAGAGTAAATTTTCTCATCCAATTCCATATTTTCCAAAAATGTTGGACCAATTCACAGGCTCCCTTCCATCAATGACTATTTTCACTTTTATCATTTTTTGTCATATTGATGGAATGATGAAATAAAGCTCTAGGACTGCTTTAATTTAAATTTATCTTATTGTTAGTGATTTGGAATTTTTTTTCCATAGAGTAACTATTAGTTTACATTTCTTTCTTTGTAAAAATCTCTCTTCAAAAAGCTTTACTCACTTTTCTATGGGAGAATTCCATTGATTCTTTTTCAAAGTCAGATTTGTTGAATTTGTTTCATATTTTACCTTCCTCAAAAGAGTCTCCAAGAACCAAGAATCTTCTCGGGAACAAGAATCTACCTAAGCATTCAGTAGTTCTCCAAAAATCTCTGCTAAGAGAAGAAATTTCATAATCACAACAGTGTTGACTCGCTGTGACACCCAAGACTTCCACACCCAAGATTTCCACAATTCACCTTCATTAACTCTTTTCCCATTTAAGAGCAAGAGGACATATTTAAATGAAAACAAGAAACATTTTTAAGTACCTAATGTGTGAGAAAAACAAAACTCTGAGAAGTTAATGACTATATGATGTTGATATAGATGATGTAACAGATAGAGCGCACAAGGCCTAGAATCAAGAAGACCTCAACCTCAGTCTCTAGCTTTGTGACCCTGGGTAAGTCCCTTAACCCTCTCTGCCTCAGTTTATTCATCTATAAAATGAGCTGGAGAAGAAAATAGCAAACTATTCCAGTATCTTTGCCAAGAAAACCCCAAATAGGGTTACAAAAAGCCAAACAATTAAAATGACTAAACAGCGATAATATTGATATTAGTCCCTATCTTCTTGGAGTTTACAGTACTTGACACACAAGAGATAAACCTTTAATAAAGACTTGTTGATTAAGGATATGAGACATGGACTCAAATAACTATAAAAGAAAATATGACATGATTTATTATTTGTGTAATGCTCAAAAAATCATTTAACCTCTTTCAGCATCAGTTTCTTCAACTGTAAAATGAGGATAATAATCGTTCTGATCTACCTGGGTTGTTATGAGGATCAAATGAGGTAATATTTGTAAAACAATTAACACAGTGCCTGGCACACAGTAGGTACTTAATAATGCATGTTCCTTTTTCTTCTCTTACTCTTTACCTTAGAAGAATACAAAATAAAGTGCTATATGAAGATTGATAGGGCGGAATCAAGGAAAAAATTATATAGAAGAGGTAATATCTGAATTACTATTGTTTGGAAGGGAATTGTTTTTGGAGGGAGGAGGAGTTTAAGACATATGAGTATGAATACTACAAACAAAGAGGAGGAAGAACATTTAGGCACAAAAAAAATGGCATAAGCAAATTCATAAAGACAGGAAGGTATAAAGCATGTTCAGGGGACAAAAAGTATGGTTTTTGTGTAGAAGTTCTATAGGAGATTAAAATGAGACAGGATTGGAAAGGTAGAGTAACAAAAAGATCAAAGAAAAAGGGAAAATGTTCAAAAATATCTATAGCAATTCTTTTTGTAGTGGTTCCTCTCATCAATTAGGGAATGGCTGAATAAATAAGGCATATAAATGTAGCATGTGCCATTTCAATTTGATTCAGGAAGGAAAGAATAGACTTCTCTAGCATCATCTGTGCCCCTCATCCCTTCTTTAAGGGAGGAACTTCCTCTCTCAGGAGAGGAAATAGTAGCATGGGGCCAAAGACTGGTCACTCTGCTCTTCTCAGAGAGAAAGGATACTAGGCTAGAATTATAGCTAGTCTAAGGGAAGTAACTCTAAGGTTCAAGCTAAAATTCTAATTGCTATTCATTAATGGGGAAAGATGGCTAAGTGGCATAGAGGATAGTGCTGTGCCTAGAGCCAGGAAAACAGTTCTTCCAGAGTTCAAAACTCGCCTCAGACACTTACTAGCTACATGACCCTGGGAAAGTCACAACCCTATTTACCTCAGTTTCCTCATCTGTAAAAGAAGGAAACAGCAAACCACTCCATTGTCTTTGCCAAGAAAACCCCAAAAAGGACCATGAAGAGTCAGACATGTCTGAAAAAATGATTGAACAACTCAAGTTTTATATATGATATTTGACTTCCTTTCCACTGATGTCATACTGTTTCCTGTGCCTGAAATGTCCTCCCTTTTCCTCACTTATAGAATTCTTATTCATTCCCTCAAAAACAAAACAAAACAAAACAACAACAACAAAAAAAAAATCCCAAACAACAACTGAAATGTTAACTCTTCTGTATGATTCCTTCTCTGATCTTCCCTGTTGGTCATCAGTTTCACAACAGGCAGAGAGAGTGGGGGTGGAGTGGAAATATTAAAGAAGCTCATTGTTTCATGTTAATAGCAAAATAGAAATCAGAGAAAAATATATGAGAATATACATGATACAATGAGTGAATAAATAAATTTCCCTTCTGGGAGCACAATCACCTAACTCAACCAACAGTCAATCCCAACCTCACCTAAAGGGGAAATTCCTGCAATTCTTAAGTGTAATAAGCTATGGATAAATAAAATTATGATAGAATTGTCTTCTTCGCTCATGTCAGTTTCTTCCCAAAGATTTTCTCTCCTTTCATCAGCCTAAAGAGAAGTTGGCATTATGGAACTGTCAAAAAGCCGGAAGCCTAAAGAAGAAAGAGGGAATTAGCATTTATATAGCACCTACTCTGTACCAAGCACTGTTAGATAAATAAATAAATAAAATAAAAAGGTGCCTATTTATCTATCTTTTTATTTATTTGTTTTTTTTATTTACTTATTTATCTATTTATTTATTTATTTATTTATTTGTTGTTGAGGTAATTGGGATTAAGTGACTTGCCCCAGGTCATACAACTAGGAAGTGTTAAGTGACCAGATTTGAACTCAGGTCCTCCTTTATCCACTGTCCCACCTAACTGCCCCTAGGCACCTTTTTTAATTAGAGGAACCTGTAGAGACTGAAGAAAACAGATCTCATTTATCTCCCATTCTCACCTATACTACTCAGCTCCTCAACCACTCAGTTCCTCATACAGATAGCATTGATTTCCATCAATGAAGAGAAAATCCAATACCAAAATTGGCTTTGGGACTCAAGTGACATTAACATAATGGGATACTATAAGAAGGAAAGAAACAAGTATTTATTATTATATATACATTGGTTTGTGGGATTATAGAAAGAGAAGCACACTAATATATTGGTGGTAGAGGTGTGAATTGGCACAACCATTCTGGAAAACAATTTGGAATTATGATAATAAAGTGGCTAAAATATCTTAACCTTTGGCCCAAAGATTCTGCTATCAGGCACATATATCACAAAGAGGTCATGACAAAACAAAGGTCTCACATGTAACAAACGGTATACCACAATTCCTTTTTGTGAGAAACAAAATAAATTATCATTATTTTTGGCGCATGGATGGAACACAATGTTGTTATGCCATAAGAAATAATGAATACAATCCACATGGTTTTTAGAATGGTTAGTTATTAATAAAGAAAAATATGGACCAACTTAAATGAAATGTTTTTTTTTAAAAAGCATAAATAAACAGAACCAAGAAAACTATATTCATTATAACAATGTAAATAGAGATAACAACAAAATAATTGAAAATGCATACTGAATCAGAATAGTCATGATATGCAAATCCATTCAGTGAACTACAATAACAGAATTTCTGACTTTCCTCCCATGCCCCCATATTGGGTACCTTTGACAAAATGAAGAAGCCATAGAAAAGCAGGTACAAAATCCACAGGTGGTGAAACTGTGAATTGATCCAACCATGCTGGAAAGCAATTTAGAAATATAACCATAAAAGTTATCTGACTTAATTTATGTATATATACCTTTTAAACAACCTAAACCATTACTAAGCCAATACTCACAAGAAATTAAAGGAAGAGGAAAAGGGTCTATATATACAAAAATATTTGGAGCAGTGCTTTTGGTGATGAGCAAAAATTGGAAACTAAGATTCTATTCTATTATGAAATGACTAAGCAGACTGAAGTATGTAAATATATTGCAAGATTATTGTCTTGTAAGAAATAATGAAATGGACAATTCAGAGGGAAGTGGGAAGATTTTTATAAACTAAGACAAAGAAAAGTGGGAAAACCAGAACAATTTATAAAATGATGACATTAAAGAGAAAAACAACTTTGACAGACTTTAAAACTCTGATCAACACAATGATAAACTCTGAGACCTGAAAAACTGAAGATGAAAAAACCATTCACCTCCTGGAAAAAAAAAAAAAAAAAAAAAGGTGATGAACTTAAAATCCAGAAATAAATATACATTTTTGGACCTATCTAATGTGGCAATTTGTTTTACCAACCTATAGAAATATATAGAAAGTAATCTGTTTCTTGGCTTTATTTTGCTTATTTGTTTTTGTTTTTGTTTTTAATTTACTCAGTAGAATGCTGATTGAGAATACTGGAAAGAGGACAGTTCATTTTTTTTTTAACTTTATTATTAAAATTTTTTTTTAATTTTTAAGTAGGAAAAAATGTTGCTCATTATTCATTTTCAACATGAACCTTTTATTTCCCCAAACTGACAGATGAGGTGAATATTGTAGATATACCCTAAATATAGCTCTCTGGCAATTGCTCCCCTCCTCCTAGTATCAAATGCCCAAGCAATATTCTATCTCCCACTTCAAAGTGCTAAGAGTACCCTTATTGACTTGTATATAACAGCTAATGTCATGAGCTCAAGCCCATATTCTAGTGTGTTCTGCCCAAAGATAACTGCTGATGTTTAGTATCCCAGTACCATTTAACAAATTAACATCAATTTTCTTTTATAACAGGAAACAGAGAAAATGCCCACACATTCTCTGAAGTCCACTTAAGGATTGGATCAATAGAGGCTACCCATCAAGACTGGAATCCCTAGCCAATTCCAGCTTTTATTTCACTCAAACATCTAGATTTTTGAATAACATTTGACCAAGTCTTTGCAGCTATAATAATAATAGCTAGCGTTTATGTAGCACTATAAGGCTTGCAAAGTATTTAATAAATATAATATATTATATCATATAATACAATTATTAACTCCAAGTTAAATAACTTGTCCGTGGTCACACAGCTTCTAAGTATCTAAGGCAATATTTGAATTCAGGTCTTCTTAAATCCAGGTTCAGGGTTCTATCTACTGCATCATGTGATTGCCTAGCTGTGGATAATAGTTTGTTGTTATTCAATTGTTTCAGTTATGTCCAAATCTTTGTGGCCCTATTTGGAGTTTTCTTGGCAAAGATACTGGAATGGTTTACCAAGCTCATTTTACAGATGAGGAAACTGAGGCAAACAACATTATGTGAAATGCTTCTAAGGTCTAGTAAATATTGAGCAACTCAGAAAAAATGAGTTTTCCTGTGTCCAGACCCAGTACTCTTACCACCTGTGCCATCTAAGCTGCCCCTGAACAAGCGATAGGTATATTCAAAATTAGTTGAATAATAAGCAGAAGTAAAGAGTTAATGGTTCAGTATCTCTAATGGCATGTGTTTTGAGCCTTGTACTGCTCAACATTTTAGTAGTTATTTGGATGAAGGTGAAATATGTACCCAATTCAGTAAAACTGAAACTTAGTAAAACAAAAACTTAGGAGAAAGTTAACATATTGGTTAACAATAGGCTTTTAACATTTTTCTCAGTAATCTAAAACAATCTCTTCAACCAAATAAAATAAAATGTAATAGTAACAAATGTAAAGTTCTAAGATTCAAAAGATCAACTACATACATTTAGGCTACAGAAGAGATATTCTACTGTGGAATATTACTTTCAACAATATAATCCTTTATAATATTTTCATCAAAGATATCTTTCATACTTAAATTATTCTCATAAAAATTTTATGTAGACGGCAAAGTTGGCATTTGGGTCAGCATGCATATAGTGGGAAAAATTTGTATGAAAAAAAATCAGAGTAAGATTATTATCTTAATGAGTCAATAGTGTGATATGGAAATCAAGAATCCTGATTCAATTTTAGATTGCATCCAAAAAAAAGATAATGTTTAAAAAGAAAAACATGATAGTTTCATTGTTCTTTACCCTGAAATATCTGAAGTAGTGTGTTCATCCCTAGTTACCATATCTTATGTAGGAAATTAATAAAATATAGTTCATCTAGAAAAGGATAACCACAATGGTTCAGGAATGGAGAACATGCTGTAACAGAATCATTTTGAAGAATAGAGAATTTTAGTCCAGAAAAAAGAAAATTTAGGGAGAGATGTAATGACACTCTTCAAATATTTAAAGAGGAATTACACAACTTGACTGACATGGAAACATAAATGAAAGTTTCAGAGAAATATTTTTAGATTCAATGTAAAGAAAAACTTCCACAAATAAGTAGCACTGTGTAAACTTTAAAAACTTTAAAATACACAAATACAAAGTGTGCTAAGAGCCAACTGTTAAATTTTCAGTGAGCATTTACACCTTAGAAGTTGCCAACTGCTCCAGGTCAGGGCTTGATTGATATTTGTTGATCACCTAGATGTAAGAAAATAATGGAGAAAATATTAATAATGCAAATTAAACTTAAAGGCATATCATGTGTACATTCCCCCCACAGATCCAGTTTTTAGACATTTATCAACACATTGCTAATGTTTGTTATTAATATCATTATTTTGTCATCACTATTATAGTAGTGGTAATAGTAGAGCAGTGGTAATAGTAATATGAGGAATAGGAAGAACAGGAGAAAGAAGAGGAAGAGAAGGAAGAACAGGAAAGGATAGAAGACTAACAGCAGCAACAGGAGCAGTAGAATTGTCTAAAAGTTAAATGTCCTTCTTCAGAAAGTTTAAATCAAATAGAAATGGAAAGCAAAACTGGATGACTATTTGTCAGAGATAAGATGAAGATTGCTTTTCAATTTAGATTAGGTAGTTTCTAAATTCTCACCAACACAAAGATACAGTGATTTCTGCATAATGTAAAGGCTACTATAACTTACAGATCCCTAGGTTACTGTTACATGCCCTTTTTTATAAGAGGGGGCGGGATGGGGGGGTGTCAGGAATAAGATTCTCAGCAGTTAGGAAAAAAAAAAATCTAAACTCCAAGAGACCTGGGCTAATGTTTCATTCAAATTATATTTATTAAATGCAGGTTGTTTACATTTTCAAGATACAAAGACAAAAAATAAAACCTTCCTGGTCCTCAAAGAGCTTATAAGCCACTGGAAGGAGAGAAGGGACATATATCTAGATAAGTAGAAGATACACAAAAAAAAAAAAAAATATATATATATATATATATATATATATATATATATATAATTTCAAGGGCAAGAGTAAATAGTAACACTAAAGTAATCAAGGATTCTTCATAGTCAACTAAGTGATTATAAAGAGACTGAGTGTGGAGGGGAGTGAAGGATTCCAAGTTGTTCAGATGAAAAGGCAGATCCTACCAACCCTGAAGAATGCCCAAAGGCAGGGAGGCAGAAGATGGAATTGCACATGTAGGAAACCACACATTCACCCAATTTGGCTGGAGTGTGTGAGGGAAGTAATGTGAAATCAATCAGATAATTGGAGCCAGACTGTGAAAAGCTTTTGAACCCTAACAAAGAGATTGTGCCTTATCCTAAAAGCAATCTGGATCCATCAAAGGTTCTTGACCAAAGGAAAAACATGGTAAGAGCAAGACTTTAAGAATATCAGTTTAGAAAGAAATGGAGGGTTTGAATTAGAGAGGGAAGAGGCTAAAGGGAAGAGGAAGCCAACTAGAAGATAATTACAGTAATGCAAATAAGAGGTGATGGAGGCCAGGACTGAGGTGAGGGCTGTGTGAAGGAGAAAATGGAAAAAGATATGAGAAATGAGTGGAGGTAGAATCAACTTGACTTAGCAATTTCATTTCTTCTGAAAGGAAATTATTGTTGCCTTTGAAGAAAGGAAAAAAGTGACCAGGAGAGAAGTCAGTCCTATGAACAGCCTCAAACATTAGGACTCAATCATGTTTCAGTCAGGCTTTTGTGTGCATGTGCACTAAAATTTTAAGTGTCCCCAGGTGCCCTTCACCTGATCAAAAATATAAATACCATTTCACATGCATAGGTATGCATGACCTGCTAGTTAGCCTTTTAATCCTAGAAAAAATATATTTATTCACCACGCACTATAATATATTGGGCCCCATGAGCACTCAATAACCCAACATCTGGTATTCATCACTTGATTTGTGTTTTTTGAAGAACAGCAGAAGAAATATAGACAAAGCCTGACCATTTTACAAATACAGTAGTATGGTACAAGCAGACCAGATTACAAGCACATCTTCACATTCATGTCAATTGAGTGCAATTAGCTTACAGGCTGGATGGTATTTACCAATAGGGTTAAGAATCTGAAAGTTTGACAAAATCATTAAAAACACATTGGTTTCAAAAGGAAAAATCTGAGGTAGGTTCAGAATCTTCAAGGAAATTGAAAGCCCTTTGCTCATTACATTTTTTAGCTTCATAGGGAAGAAAACTAACACAATGGCTCTTAAAACTAAAGCTTATGTTGTGTTCAAGCTGCATGATAAAAAAAAAAAATAATTACATTCTAACATTTCCTCAATGCTCCTCCAAGACTTCCTCTCGACTAATTCTGTGGACTGCGCATTTGATCTCCTTCATGACAATGGTGAACACCATTACCAACCGTGTCTCCCACTTTTATGTCTCACACATTTAACAGATCAGAGAATTATAAAATGTAGTTCTCTCTATTGGTATATTTTTCAAACTATCTTGCATGATTTTGAACTATTCATGAACGATATCTTGTTTAAAAAGAATCTTTAAAAGAGTGTTTTACTCTACTGAATCAAATACTTTCTTATAGTCAACAAACAGTACAATGGGGTCTTGTATTATCTATACCTTTTAGTCAAGTTGTATCTTTCATAACAGTACAGATAAAGCCAACTATCAAGTATTTCTTGGAAATTCTTGATTATTTCCTACTTAATAACCTCATCAAGATGCTTTTGATGCTTATTCAAATAATATTAGAAAAAATTTTATATAAATGAGAAAGTGAGCATAAGGATTATTGATTATTGACCTCTCATACTCTTTCTAGGTGGGATTAGTGATAAAGTACAAATTTTTCTCCCACATTTTTGTCTTACCCTCCTTTAGATTATTTAAGAATCACTTCTTGTAATCCCTTAAAAAGGTATCTTCAGCAAGACCTCCTCTGTATGAACTGCCTGGTTCAGCTGTTCTCAAATCTTTGTCCTATTCAGTACCATTTCCATTTTTCCTCTAAGCACAACCAGGATTGTGTTGTTAGAATTCAAATATGATGGCTCCACTGTGAATACTCTGGTCTAAGAATTTTGTAGCTCTTCATCTCAGGTTTGTCATTTGCTCTCCAGTTTCATCCTTGGAATGACTTTCTTTGGTAAGTGATTTATATTAGTTAAATTTCAGTACAAAATTAATATAGTCAGTATTAATATTCTTTCCTCCCTCTATTTCCTATTTTTTGGCATCAATAAAACTTAAACATTTCTATATGGGATTCTCTTAAATGCATACTATATATTTTTCTCATTTGTATTCTTCTAGCTTTAGGTTAATGTGAATATAACAACCCAGTTGAATCTGACTATACAGAAAGAGCTAATTCAAGAAAATTCCTAAATTAGTAATCAATATTATTTCCTATAAAAAACAGAATCAATATCATTTTGTTATTATGTTATTTGGTGCTCACCAAAGAAAAGTACTCATACAGGGAAGAGGAAGAGAATAAGCATTTATATAGCAGTTCTGTTTTAGGAACTGTACTAAAGTTTTTACAAATATTATTTTCTTTACAACCTATGAAGTAGATACTACTATTATCACTATTTTACAGTTGAGAAAACTGAGGCAAAGATTGTATACCCAAGGTCACAGGACCTATTAAGACTCTCAGGTTACATTTGAACACAAGTCCTGCTAATTCCAGGTCCAGCATTCTATCTACTCTACCAACAAATAACTAAATAATATAAATAACTAGGTATTAGCTATTTAAATATATATATATATATTGGTATTAGGTATTTATAGAGAGCTTTAAAGTTGACAAAGTACTTTATCTGGGTTATCTCATAGACTTCTAGAGTCAGAAAAGACTTGGTTTTTTATTCTTCCCTCTTATTTATACTATTTCTCTGAACACTGACAAATCATTTAAACTCCTAATGTCTAAGCAAACAAGGCTATAAGTTGCTCACCTAGATCACTGGTAGCTTCCTCTACATGCCCAAGTTTCTTTGTAGTCCACAAGTTTTCATCCTCTCATTATTTACTCCCACATTTTGTAACATATTTTTTGCTACCAATCTCCACCTTTGTGTTTGTCACCTACCAAATCTTATTTTGATTTAGTTTAGGAGAAATTATCAAATTCTTCAGAAATATTGTCATAAAAATATTGTCATATAAGCTATTTTTTTTTCTGGTAGTCTTACCACAAACTTTATAATATGAAATGACCAAATGTCCAAATATTGTCTTTAGATGTTCAATAAAACATCTGTAATTCTCTTCTTGTTGTGTGTCATCTGTAAGTCCATTTAATGAGTTCTCCAATTTATCTTCCAGTTTCACTTGTAGTAAGAATATCAAATTTAATATAATTCATTTCCTTCTATATGTGCCAGTTGTTGCTTACATTGGTTATTGGACAAAAATTTTATATATACACACAGACCATACACACAAACATATATATATACTATACATATAGTATATGTATGCTGACAGCTAATTTAATGTTTATAGCTGATCTAAAAACCATATAATCTTAATATTTTCTTGTTCTAGAAGTAGCTAGATGGCATAGTGGATAGAGCACCAGCCCTGAAGTCAGGAAGATTCGAGTTCAAGTCCAGCTTCAGACACTTAATACTTCCTGTGTGACCTTGGGCAAGTCACTTAACCCCAATTGCCTCAGAAAATAAATAAATGAAGATTCTTTCCCTTCCCCACTCCACCATCACTGCCACTGCAGAAGCAGAAAAGGACTGCAGAAGACCATGGACAACTTTGTATTTTTCTTTTGTTCCATGGTTTTCTATGATGGAAAAATTTGTCATCACATGGCTAGCCTCCTGAAATTAAGCCTCTCTGTCTTATAGTAAACTGATCCTTGGAAAGCTGAGCTATTTCCAGTCATTTTGACTTATGTCTTGCCACTGAATTCCAATGACTCTTGGAGAAGAGTGTGAGGCTGACGACCTTGAGAAGTTCTGCCTCACTTAACTCTATTCACTCTCAAGGTAAGATCTCATTCTCTTCAAGGACTAAACATGAACAATAACAACCTTGGAAAGCAGACACAGTCTGTTACTGGGAATTGAAATAAAAAACAAGAGAAAGAAAAAGAGGAGAAGGAGGAGAAAAAGATTCAGAGAGTATTTTAAGGTGTATAACAAAGTATGTTAATTATAATAATAATAGCCAACATTTATGTAGCACTTAACTATATGCCAAGCCTGGACACTAGGTGACACAGTGGAAAGAGTGCTGAGCCTCAGAAAAACATGAGTTTAGATCCAGCTTCAGACACTTACCAGCTGTGTGACCTTGGAAAAGTCACTTAGCCCTTTTGCCTCAGTTTCCTCATCTGTAAAATGAGCTGGAGAAGAAAATGGCAAAGCACTCCATTATCTTTGCCAAGAAAACCTCAAATGGGGTCACAAAGAGTTAGACATGACTGAAATGACTGAACAAAAAACCACAATCTACCAGGAATTGTGCTAAACACTTTGCAATTATGGTCCCATTTAATCCTTGAACTTTACTGGCATAGCCTTTGAGAAACACTGAATATCTCCACATATAACAAAGTATTAGGACAGGCTTTTATGGAGGCCTTACATATTATAGGCAATTCATAAATACTTATTAAATTACATTGATTTAGAAAACTGAAATTCAGTTAATAGCCTAAACCCCCTTCTAAGTCCATAATGTCAGTCTCCTTCCTCAAGCAATACTTTTCCCAGAGCTCTCTTCTTGACTGCCAGAGCAGCCTCCTGACTCAACTGTTCAGTAGAGAGTATTTCTTGCTTTTTATAGGACTATTGATGTTTCAGCCAGCCAATAGCTAGCCATTCTCTAAGTTTTATTGAAGTATTTCTTAATATCTCAAAAAGGGCCCAATAGTATAGACAATTCTTTGCACTTTCTAGGTAGCACAGTAGATAAAATGCTGGGTCTGGAGTCAAAAAAACCTGAGTTCAAAATTGATCTCAGACATTCATGAGCTCAGCTTCCTCATCTGCAAAATGAGCCGGAGAAGGAAAAGGCAAACCAGATCATTATTTCTGTCAAGAAAATGTCAGATCAAATCATGAAGAGCCAGATATGACCGAAACAACAACAGTAAAGATTTTAATATCTTGTTGTTTCTGTTATCTGCTCCCTTACTTCAATAAGTGTATCAAAGAGGAAAAATCAATTGGCTTGACCAACTCCCCCTCATTGTTTCCTCATTCTTTTGGATGTCTATATACTCAAAGAAGCTATTTGTCAAAGAAGTGATTGATTTCAGAAATCACAGCTCAGAGAGACAGAGACAGACAGACATGAGGTGGAAAGAGAAGTCTTCTGTAACAGTGTCCACCTGTAAGAGGTTTGGATGGGATCTATATGAGGATAGTGAGTCTCAATTTGTGTGTTGCTTCCTGACTCCCCCAATAATGAATCTATCAAGGTCTAGATAATAGAGAATATCCACAGCCCAGAACCCTTAGCCTTTTGTAATCCAGGCTCATTCTTAAGGGCTTTTTAAAATATATTTTGACTCATGTACTCCCAACCCCCTGTGCCACATAGTTGCCCTTTTTCCAGTGTTTTTAACAGGAATAGTTGTTGTACTTTTGTTTGAAAAACAAAAAACCTTTTTCTGTATCTATTGATATAATCATATGATTTGTTTGTTTTGATATTAATATGGTCAATCATGCTTATATTTTCTTAATGTTGAACCAATTCTAAATTCCTGGTATAAATCCAACCTGCTTATCGCATATGATATTTGTGATATATTGCTGCACTCTCCTTGATAGTATTTTATTTTAAATTTTTGCATCAATATCCTTTAGGGAAATTGACCTATTGTTTTCTTTTTCTGTTTTTGCTCTCTTTGATTTAAGTATCAAAACTATATTTGTTTCACAGAAGGAGTTTGGCAAAACTACTTATTTTTCCAAATAATTTGCAGTTACATAGAATTAATTGGTCTTTAAAAGCTTGGTGGAATTCTCTTGTACATCCATCTGGCTTTGGGGAAGAGGAGTTTCTTAGAAAAAAATTGAACAAGCCACAAATGAGCATCCTAAGATAGAGTTATTAAGTATTCCTTATTGACTCTTCTGTTAATTTGGAAAATTTATATTTCTTGTAAATATTCAACCAATTAATTTCAATTTTCAGTTTAGCATATAACACTCCTATAATTGCTTTAATTTCATCTTCATTGATGATGTATTTATCCTTCTCATCTTTGACACTGGTAATTGGTTTTCATCTTTTTTTCTTAATTAAATTAACCATGGGTGAAGCCAAGATGGCAGAGAATAGATAGGATATTGGCTGAGCTCTCTTCAGTTCCCCTTAGAATCAAACACTATCAAGCCTCTGAACAGATTTTGGAGTAACAGATCCCAAAAATATTTGGGGTGAATAATTTTCCAGGACTTCAGGAAAGATCTCTCTCAATTGGGTAGAGGAGAACTCATCCAGTATGTGGAGACCCAGGGCAGGGAAAATAGCAGGAGGTTCTTAGCCAAAATATAGCAGTGTTGGCTGCTCTGTCCTAGTTCAGAAAGCCAGTTGATCAGCAGACTTGCTATGAGACAACTACAGAGGCAAATTGTGAACCCCCTAAACCCCAGCAGGGGTTGGTCAGGCTTACCCAGCACAGTAGGAAAGCCTGAAGCACCCTGGGTCCCATTGTAATTAGTGTTGCCTTGCAAAGAAAGCTTGGGACAATTTTCCCCGTGCCCTAGAAGTAGACCTCAACCTTTAAAAAATGAGCAAAAAAGCAAAAAGAGTTTTGACCATAGAGAGCTACTATGTATATAGGAAAGATCAGAGCACAAAGCCAGAAGAGGATACCAAAAGTAAAAAGCCTTCAGGTGAAGCCTTAAAGGGGAATATGAACTTATCTCTGGCCCAAAAAGCTCTTCTGAAAAAATTCAGAATGGATTTCAAAAAAGAGTTAAAAGAAAAATGGGGAAAACAAATGAGGGCATTGTAGGAGAGTTATGATAGATTGGAGAGAAAAAACTGTCTGATTTTTAAAAACTCCTTAAAAAATAAAATTGGCAATATGGAAATAAATACACTGAAGAAAACAACTTTTTAAAAAATAAATTTGGCAAAATGGGAAAAAATAATGAAGAAAACAACTTCTTAAAAATAAACTTGGTTAAATGGGGGAAAAAATCCACTAACCAAAACAATTCCTTTAAAAATAGTTAGCCGAATGCAAAAGAAGAAAAAAAAAGCTAATTGAATAAAATAATTCATTAAAAATTAGAATTTGACAAATGAAAGTGAATGACTCAATGAGATATTAAAAATCAAACAAAAGAAAAAAAAAACAGAAGATGTAAAATACCTCATTGGAAAAACAACTAACTTGGAAAATAGATCCAAGAGAACCAATCTAAAAATTATTGGACTACCTTAAAGCCACGATGAAAAAAAAGAGTCCGGACAACATCTTTCAAGAAATCATCAAAGACAATTTCCCTAATATCCTAGAACCAGAGGGTAAAATATTTACTGAAAGAATCCATCGATTACCCACACTTCTCACACTGAGAAGGTGCATGTGAAGTTATACAAAACATTTCCATAAAAGTCATGTTGTGAAAGAAAACAGATCTCCCCATCAAAAAAAAAAAAAAACCCATAAGAAAAATAAAATTTTTTAAAGTATGTTTCAATCTGTATTCAAACACAATCAGTTCTTTCTCTAGTATGGATAGTGCTTTTTATCATAAATTCTTCATAGTCATAGATCATTGTAGTAGCCAACAATAGTAGTCATTTTCATCTCATGGCATTGATAATTACTTTGTACATTTCATTTTGCATGAGCTCATGGAGAACTTTCCAGGTTTTCCCCATAGAATCCTGCTCATCATTTCCCACAGAACAGTATTCTATCATAGTCACATATCACAATTTGTTCAGCCATTTCCCAATTAATAGACATCCCCTCAATTTTCCATTCTTTGCCTTGAGAAAAGAGCTGCTATAAACGTTTTTTTGTATGTTTAGGTCTTTAAGTCTCTCTCTTTTTTTAATCCCCTTTGGAATACATGCCTACTAATGGTATTGTTTAAGTGAAATGGTAAGCATAATTTTATAACCCTTTGGGCACAATTCCAAATTGCTCTACAGAATGGTTGAATCAGTTCACAAGTCCACCAACAATGCATTAATGACTCATTTTCCTACTTCCCTCCAACATTTGTTATTTTTCTTTTCTGTACCATTAGCCAATTTAATAGGGATAGGCTAGTACTTCAGAATTGTTTTAATTTGCATTTCTCCAATCAACTGTTTGAGTATTTTTCCATATAGCTATAAATAGTTTGATTAGCTCATGTGAAAACTTTATATCTTTTGATCACTTATTAGTTGGAGAATGGATCTTATTTTTTGTAAATTTGATTCAGTTCCCCATATATTTGAAATCTTCTTTGATTTTCAGGATTTCTATTTTAGAATTTAAGTAGGAATTTCTAATTTGTTCTTTCTTATTTTTTTAATTACATGCTCTTTTATTAACATAAATGTTTAAAGATATAAATTTTCTCCTAAGTACTGCTTTGGCTGCATCTCACAAATTCTGGTATGTGGTCTCATTGTCACTATAATTAATGCAATTATTGTTTTTAGAATTTATTCTTTTGCCCACTCATTCTTTGGTATTAAATTATTAAGGTTCCAATTTTTAGTGTATGCTTCAAAGACTCTATTGGATATTATTTTTATGACAGAGTCCAAAAAGAGTGCATATAATATTTCTGCTTTTCTACATTTGTTTGTGAAGTTTATGCTTTGATAACACAATTAATTTTTATGAATGTGTCATATGTTGCAGCTGAGAAAAAAGTATACTATACTCCTTTCTACACACATTTAATATTCTCCAGAGAGCTATCATATATAACTTTTCTAAAATTATATTCATTTTTACTTTTTTCTTATTTAAAGGTAGTTTTGTTTAGATCTGAGAAGAACAAATTTAGTTCCCCCACCAGTCTAGTTTTACTATCTATTTCTTCCTGAATGAATCTGGATGCTATGCCATTTTAATATTGATCTTAATGTCTGTGGTATCTTTTAGCAAAATGTAATTTCTCTAATTATCTAAGTAGATCTATTTTTTATTTTTATTTGTCTGAGAACATTGATTTCTACCCTTGTCTTTTTTAATTAAAGTGAAGTAATACAGATTCTGCTCCAGCCTCTTATTATTCAACTCTGTATCTTTCTTAGTGAGTTATATGTATCATTCTCCTATAGAAGCTTAATCTTATTAAGTCCCTTATGATTTCTCATTCAAGTTTGTTTTTTTATGTTTCTCTTGAGTTTTTCATTTGAATATCAAATTTTCTATTCAGATCTGTTTTTTTCATCAGGAATGCAAAAAGTCATCATTGAATGGCTAATTTCTCCCTGAAAGGTTAAACTCAGTTTAGCTATATAGGTTATTCTTGGTTATAATGCTCATTCTTTTGTCTTCTAGAATATGATTCCAAGCCCTTTGTCCCTTTATAGCAGTAACTGGTAAGTCTTATATGATCCTGATTGTGGCTATATGTTACCTGATTTCTTTCTGGCTGCTTGTAATATTTTCTCATTGACTTAGGAGCTCTGAAATTTTACAATAATATTTCTGGGAGTTTTCATTTGGGGACCTCTTTCAGAAAATGATTAGTGGAGTTTTCCAATTCCTGCTTTGCCTTCGGACTATGTGATAACTGAGCAGTTTTCCTTTATAATTTTTTCGCAATATGTTGCCTATTCTCTTTTTTTGATCATGGCTTTCAGGTAGTCCAATAATTCTTAAATTATCTATCTTTCATATTTTTCTCCTATTATTTTCAGTCTTTTGACTTTATTTTCTTGGTTTTTTTTAATGTCTCATGCAGTCCTTAATTTCTCCTTGCCAAATTAAAATTTTAAATTAAGTGATATTTTACATCTCTTAACAAACTACTCATTCTCTTTTCATAATTTTCTTCCATTATGCTCATTTCTTTTTCTAATTTTTGCTCTGCCACTATTATTTTATTTTTAGATTTCTTTTCTTTTTTTGATCTATTTATCTCCTCTGAAAATTCTTGTTAGGTTTGTGTCCAATGTGTATTTTTGATTCTTTCCCTATAAATGTTTTCTTTTTTTCAATTTTGCTATTTTTAATTTTTGAAATACTATTTCTATAATAGAATTTTTTTAAAAAAAGATTGCACATGAAACAACAAATCTATTGTGAACAATTTGCTATTTCTTTTAAATATATGTTTATCATGTAATTTTTTTTCCTTTTAGTCTTCTCTTTCCCCTCCTCACCTAGAAATGGCTACCATGATATACAAATGTGTGTATGGGTGTAGTGTCATTCTATACATACTTCTATTTATCATTAAGAAATGATAGGAGGTAGAAAGCATCTTCATTCATAGATCCTTTGTAGTGAATTTGGATATTTATAATGGTCAAAATTACTTAATCCACAAAAGCTGTTTTTTTTAATATTCTTGCTGTTATGATTTACAATGTTCTCTTTTTGGCTCATTTTGCTCTCTCTATATATTAGTTCACGTAACTCTATATCAGCAAGCCCTTCATTTTTTATAATATAGTAGTATTCCATCATGATCACATACCACAATTTGTTTAGCCATTCTTCACCTGATAGGCATCCTCACAATTTTCAGTTCCTTGCCACTACAAAGAAAGCTGCTATAAATAGTTTAGGACATATAGGTTCTTTTTCCTTTTTCTCTAACCATCTTTGGAAAGAAACCTAATAGTACTTTTGCTGTGTAAAGAGGTATAGGATTTTAATTACTTTTTGGACATAATTCCAGATTGCTTTTCAAAGGGTTTGGATCAGCTCATAACTCTACCAACAATGAATTTGTGTCCCAAACTTTTCCACATCCAACTTTTGTCACTTTCCTCTTCAATTATTTTAACCAATCTGATAGACATCAAATGATCTCAAGATTTTTTTAAATTTGCATATCTCTAATCAATAATGAACTAAAACATTTTTATCTGACTATAGATACTTTGGTTTCTTCATTTGATTTCTACTTTTAGTGTCAAAGACCTCTATAATCTGCCTCTGGACTGAAACAATGACTCACTCTGATTTTTTGTTAGTTTTTCCACTCAGAATTCAAATTGCTGTTTTCTGTGGTCATTTTGTAGGAGAATTTTTGGGGAAAGTTTGGCAGTTGTGACCCTTCAATCTACCATCTTAACTCTGCCCTTCTCCAATGCAAATATAGTCTTAATACCTAAGCCAGGGAAATATAAAACACAGAAGGAAAACTATAGGCAGATATCATTAATGAATTTAGACTAAAAATTTCTTAACAAAATTCCTAACACAGACATCAACAGCAATTTGTCCAAGAAATCATTCATTTTAACTACATGGTATTTATACCAGGGATGTAAGAATGGATCAACAATAGAAAAACAACCAACTTAATTAATCATATTTAAAAATAATAGCATCCAAAACCACATGATCATCTCAATAGATTCAGAAAAGGCTTTGGGCAAGTGAAGTACTCTTTTATGATTTAAAAAAAAAAAGTCTATGAAGTATAGGCATAGAAGGACCTTTTTATAACATCCTTACCAAAAGTAAGCACCATATGCAATGGGCATAGAATAGAACCTTTTTTAATTGATAGGGGAATGAAGCAAGGATGCTCTCTTTTCCCACTATTGTTTGATAAAGTTCTGGAAATACTAGCAACAGCAATAAAATTTTGAAAAAAATAAATTAACACTATGAAGATAAAGAAGAAATAAAACTATTACCATTTGGCTAATGATAGTATTGGTATACTTTAAAGATCCTAAGGAATCAACAAAGATTATAACTGACAACGAATAGCTTCAGCAAAGTTTCAAGCAATAAATAAACTTTCAAAAACTAATATCATTTCTATATAATAATAATAAAGCTTAAAAAGCAAAATTAGAAAGAGAAACCCTATTCCAAATCACTAAAAAATGCCTAAAATATCTAAAAATCAACCTACCAAAGATTTAATTGCAATTAAATTGCAAGGAGCTTATTAAAAGAAGCTAGATGAGTATTAAATGTCCATGCCAATGTCATAAAATTCAAAGGTCTTGACAATATCATAAAATCACAATATTACCAAAATTAATTTACACATATATTATTAAGCACTTACCATGTGCCAAGTATTGTAATAAGTTAGACAAATAAGAAAAAGAAAGTCTCTGCCTTCAAGGAAATCATAATCTAATGAAGAAAGATAAGACACAAAAGGAAGTTGGGAGTGGGGGAGAAGGGAAGGTGCCAGATAGTATCTAGTGCAGGTGAATGACAATAATGAAGAGTACAAATGAAGCAGAATATATGGTGGCAAATGAAGAGCCAGCTGGGATTTTGTGACTTTTATAAAAAGAAGGCTGCCGGAGAAGTCTTTTGCTCCATCTTCCAGCCCTCCAGTGCAATTTTTAATGATATAACGATTAAGCTATCAAGGGAATCTTTTATAGAATTTTATAATAAAAAATAACAATTCATTTTTAAAAAACAAAATTTCTAGAATATCAAGAGAAATGATGAAAAGAAGTAGGGATATGAAGGGGGAAATGCAGACCTCAAGTCTCTGGTCCTGCCTTAATCAACTCATCTGTGACCTGGGCATAGCAATTCATTTGGACATTTCTAGAATATCAAGGAAAATAATGAAAAGAAGTAGGGATTAAGGGGGAATAACACATCCAGACGTGAAGCTATATTATAAAGCAGCAGTCCATCAAAGCTATCTGGTAATGTTTAAAAACAGAAAAATAGATCAATGGAACTGACTAGACAAAAGAGAATCAAAAACAATGGGACCCAATAATCAAGTGTTTGATTAAATATAAAACAAACTATCAAGGAAAAATTCCTTATTTGATTGTTTTTTTTAAATTGTCGAGAAACCAGACTTGCAGAAATTAGGTTTATACTAATACCTTGTACTTTGTTGTAGTAATCGACAATACATTCAAAATACAAATAGAACCTTAATATTTAAAACTCATATTCATATGCCCTTACAACTTTGAATAGGAGACATATTCTTAATCAAACAAGAAAGAGTCTATTATAAAAGATAAAAATAGGTAGCTTTATTTGAAACTGACAATTTTCTGCACAGATAAAATTAATGTAGCTAGGATAAGAAGAGAATTGGTTAAATGATAGGAAAAAAATCTATATATTAAATTTCTCTGACAACGTTTTAGCATCCATGATATGTGAACAATTAATATACATGTATGTATGTATATAGATATAAATATGAATAATAGCCATTCCCCGGTAGAGAAATGGTTAAAGGATATGAACAAATACTACTCAAGAGAAAAATTGCAAAGTATTCACAATCACATAAAAGACTTCTGAATTACTAATAAGAGAATGCAAATCAAAACAACCATCAAATTTCACTTGACACTCTCTAAATTGGCAAAAATACCCAAAATAAAGGCAATAATCAATGTTGTGGAATAATAGGTATATTAATGTTGTAATGCTGGTAGAGCTGTAAAATGGTAAACAAAGTTGGAAAGCAATTTGGAATTATGCAAATAAAGTGACTAAAGTGACTAAAAGGTCCATACCCTTTGAACTCCACTTCTGTATTTTCATCCCAAGTGAATTATAGGAAAGAAGAAAGGTTCCACATTCACCAAAATATTTATAGCAGCATGTTTTTTGTCATAGCAAAGAATTAAAAACAAAGCAGATGTCTATCATTTGGGGGATGGCTAAACAAATAGTAAAACATGAAAATAATAGAATACTATTGCACTATTAGAAATGATGAGTGTGATGAAACACAGAGAAACAAGATCTACATCGACTGATTCTGAGTGACATAAACAGAACCAAGAAAACCATATACACAATATGCAACAATGTAGATGGAAATAACAAAATCAAAGTGAATCTAATAAAATTATAAAGATTTAAACAAAAATCAAATGAAAACATATGAGTTTATACACTCAATTCACCTGTTTGAAAGGTAGGAGGGTCCACAGGTATTAAAACACATTGCACATATTTTCTGACTTTTTCAATGAATCAATTGTTTATAGAATTTTTTCTTTTTAAAAATGCTATTTGTCAAATGAGATGGCTCTCTAAGAGAGGGAAGAGAAGCAATAGTTGGGGTAACTCTGATGATTCAAGAAACAGAAACAACCAATAAAAATTTCCATTTATCTGATTTTATGATTTTTTTTTTCTTCATGGGCTTTCTCTCTGGGAACAACAGCAATCTTTCATATGTACACAATCCTTGGACAAATATCCTAGCACAAACACAAAGAAGCCATGATTATCCTTGGCCTCTGTTGAACTCTCAGGTCAGTCATGGTGATTTCTTCTACTTTCAGATAACTTGCTGCATAGTCACTGGTGGCTAAAGAAAGTCTTATTGCTTCCCATCAGATCACACTTGGAACACACACTGGATATGAGCTGATGTGCACATGAGCAGAGAAGAATGTTATTTACCCCAGCTCCCCAGTTCATCCTTTCCTGCCTATTTAATTCTTGCATATATGAAGGAACAAGATATCCTTGGGCTTGCTGACCACCCAGAGGGATTCAAGCAAATACAATTAATATCTCAGAAAAGCATTCAAAAAGAGCCTTGCAAAGGTATGTGAAATTCACTAACATCTAAAGGAGGAACAGGCAGATATCTAGTGGTCACCAACCACTGAAAGTTACTCCAAACTGCCCAAAGGTTGTGAATATTACCATTTATTACCTGGGAACTTGTCAAAGTATTATTTTCATTACACTAATAAATACTGTAAATGTCAAAATAAAAAATACTCTAAGTTCTGGAACTTGTCTTATCTAAATCTATATGATCTGGAAATATTTAGCAAGGGAGCTCTGTAATACAAAACAGATACAGAAAAGGTCCAGGAAAAAGCCTTTGGGAAATGCCAAACTATTAATTACATGTTAAGCTGAAAGTCTCTTTAACAGCAATGGTCTATGCCACAAAGAACAAAGCCAAGTGTTTTCCAGGGAAATGTCTCTATATCCAAGTCATTTGGATCCCTTGAGAAAGGCCACTTTAAAGATGAAATAAAATTGTGATGGGTATTTGAGTTCTGTTTGGACTAGAGAAGTTCTTTTAGTAAAAAGTATTTTCTTTCTGATATTCCTTCTTTTTATTTTTTAGGGTTTATTTTTGCTTTTACTTTTGCTTTCTGTTTGTTTGTTTTTTTTTTTTTGTTTGTTTGTTTTGTTTTTTTTTAACGAAGAACTGTAGAATAACTCCCATCATTTAACAAAGCAACAGAGCAGAACCAAATAATTACTGGGTGAAAAATTCTAAAGTGGTATTCTAACCAGAAAAATTCAGACTTTCTCCAAGCTTCTCTAGAAATTTTCCTTTCCCCTGAGAGCGCTATCAAGTCTATCAAATTTTGTAAGAAAAAAAGTATGAATTAAAGCTTAAATATCATTAGCATATAGTATCACAGACTCCTTGAGCTCTAAAGAGCTTTTTGACAAATAAGGAAGGACCCTTACTTAGGGTCACATATTTGCATTTGTATGCATGACGTCTATTTGTGCTCCATTAGAGCATACGCATCTAAAAATATGGTCTTCTCTGAGATAAAAGCAACAGAGAGAACTGGAAAGTCCTAAATTTTGAGCAAAAATCATCTCCTGGACATGTTTCCACAATTATGTTGGGCATTACTAGAATAAGTTAGTTTACTTCCCTAAACTAAATGAAATGTTCTCCAAGTTCCCTTTCCTTTCTAAGTCTAAATGATTCTGAAAATGTATACTTCAGCTCATGGGGCGACTGTGAATATTAAAATATAATGATCCAAGGTAATTCAACAATTTTCAAGGTGACAATAAGCGTATTACCAGTACATGAAGAATATATTTGAATTCAATTTGCTAAATGGTCACAAGAAAGAAGTTATGACCTACCACATAAAAAGTCAATTTAACCAGGTCAAACCAACACAATTCTATCCTTTTCCAAAAGCTATAATCAACCCCAGTGACACATCAGTGGGCATCCGCAGAAGCCCCGGAACAGCCAGCGCCCTACACCGGGTCTATAAAATCCTCTCCCCCTCCCCGTTTGTTTGAATTCCCCCATGGCTTGCTTGATGAGAGCAGTAAGTGCCGATTTCTGAGGTTGGTGCAATCTTTGTTTTTCCGTTGGCTTTCACCCTTCAAACCTGGGTCTACTCCCACAGGTGCTCTCATTGCCAGCTGGCTTTGCGTCCCTCACTTGGCAAAAACTACTTACCCTTTGATTCCATGTTACCTGGCTTCGTCCTGCCTTGAGGAGGTTTACCCAAAGCGGATGGCTAAGCATCTCACACAGGATGCACAATTATTTTTTTGCTATTTCACCACCCAGTTTCTCTTTATGGCTCCCCTAAGCAGACCTGATAGGGAGTTACTCTTCATAGCCGGAAAAGGATGTCAACCTTTGACGGCTTCTCAGCCAAATGCTTCATTGGCTGCAATTATATCATTTATGAATTTATTTTTGTGGCTTATTCAAAAGACGCCACTTATTGCTCCAAAAGGTGCTTCCTTTGGTTATTTATTTTGTGCCACAGTAAAATGTTAATGCTAAACCCAAATTTCTTTTGCATTTGTGTGATGTTATTGAAAACATCCCCCTGGATTCTTCTAACCTTTTAGTAGGATTTTCTACACTTAATTCCATGGATGTAATAAAGAACTGCTAAAAGTGTGATTTGGATAAGATCTACTCACATCTTTCCTCAGGTCAATTCTATACAACTGTTATCAAACTGGATCTCAATCAACCAAAGACCAGGGGCCTGAAATGATATTTATGTTCTATATAAATAAGACAGATAACAGATGTAGAAATATCTGTCCCAAGAAGACCTAGGAAGACCTTAAAAGGATAGTCCCAAAGTCTAAAACAGTGTTCAACAAAGATCTAATTTCCCCCCCAATTCAACAAACATTTACCAAGCACCCTATATATATATATATATATATATATATATATATATACACACACACACACACACACACACACACGTGTGTGTGTTAGAATATAGATGACACATTTGGATAGATCTATCCCTGTATCTCTTTGAGTTTGTTTACAAGAGAACATCAAGATTTCTGAATCACATTTTTTGAGCTTAAAACTAATTTATACCCCAGACTTTTATTGAAGGCCTTCTGTAGGTACAATTCAACAAACATTAAGCCACTGATGTTAGAAATAAGATTTAAATACACAATTGTTGAATTATATATATTTTATCACCCACTTAAAAACCTCAATATCCTTCAAGATATTGCCTAAGTGCCATTTACTACAGAAGCCTTTTCTGACACACACAATCTTTAACACTCTTATTTGGAAATTACTCTATACATGCTTTTCTGTGTACATATTGTATCTGTACAGTAGCATGTAAGCTCCATGAGGCCAGGGAACACTAAGCATATAATGGCACAATCAGCTTGCTCTTGAGGAATATAGTCTATTGAAGGAACATGCATTCTGCTGAGAGTTTACATTTTTATTTAAAAACAATCCCAAGGGTTTTCCATCCTACATTTAATTCACTACCTTTATTCCATAACCATGACTTTCTGACATCACTGAAATCAACTGCTTTGGGGTAAATTGGGTTTCTTGGTCATCATAATTACCCATAATTGACAGCTCAATGGCCAAACCAGGTAATTTCTTAACAATTAAATTATATCAATTATTTGCTAGTAGATCTATATGTAACTGTTATGTTGGCAGAAAACAAACAACTAGAATCCTAAATGATTGACTTTGCTAGGGAAGAGGAAAAATGCTGACACAGCTTCAAAAGGAACCAAGTTCAAATCCCATTGTAGACATACACTAGCTGGTTGATCCTGGGAAAGTTACTTAAACTCATTAATTTTAATTTCTTCCTCTAGAAAATAAGAATGATAATAGTACATGCTCACTGTTGTGTATGCTATGCTATAAAACTGTGAGCCATAATGAAAGTTGGGCCCTCATCTACTTTAAAAAAAAAAAAAAATTCAAATAACGTAGAATCACTAAAAGCATTTTTTCTTCAATGTTTGGGTTAAGGAACTCCCTCTTAAATTGCCCAGTATTTTTTCATTATCATCTAAATCCTATGTGACTTGATATGAAATGAAATCTGCTTTTGCATTTAACTAAATTTTTATTCAGAAAAAATTAAGAAATGTGTCCAAAAAAAGTGTTTTTTTTTTAAATTACCTTAAAATTTTCAATTTGATTATCACATTTCAAATCATTTACTGGTTTCAGAAAAAATAGATAATGTTCTATTGAAATTCAGATTTGTTTCCCTCTGATAGACTATAGGCAAAGTAGATGAAGAAGTCCAATGTACCAAGCTTGGGGTATTCCCCTCATTCATAACTTCTGACTTTCAAACCAAACTTGAACCCCTTAGGGTTCAAGTTTGTTTACTTTCAGTGATACATGATTTCCTGTTTATAAGGAAAAGGTCCTTAAAAAGCTTGTTAAAAAAAAAAAAAAAAAAAACTCAAAAGCCTTCTTGGACCTTGAATCATTCTTGCAAAACAACATTTTGATGAGTTAAGTGTAAATAAATCAGAAACATACGATTAAATTTCCATTAAAATACACGGGGATTTAAGAATTATAAGGGAAAAGTCCTGGGCAAAACATGCTTTATGCCTCTCTGACCCATAATACTTAAAATACAATTAGAGAAATTCAAATCATGGCTAGGTTTGCCATCCAGCTCTTTAATAGATTACTCTGTGTTTTTTTTTACATAGATTTATCATTTAGGCCCCCCCCCCATCAACTATCCTCACATTCTCCCAAGAGCACACCACTATGAACCTCATTAAGCCATGTGGTGCAACCACCCCCATCTTAGTCTACTCCATGTCTGCACTATTTGGAGGTTTCAGGAGTCTCCTAGGATAATGATGAAACCATAATGAGCCTAAAAGGCCTACTGGAGTAGAAGGTATGGTTCCATTGGTTTTGCCCCATCAGGGATAGGGAAGGAACACTGTAGAAGCCTTCCTACTATTAAGAGTGTGATTTGGGCTCAAAGCATTGGTTGGAAAATCCACTATATTTTTGTAATTTGTCATTCTTTACTGTACTGTAGCCTGAACTCTCTCTTCAATTTGCTCCAGTAAATATTGGCAGTAAATCAAAGAAGTACTGTAAGACCACGGAGCTCATTTTCAAACCAAACATGGAAAGCAAGCCAAGGAGAGCTAGGGTGTGAGGATATGAAGCATTATAGACTCACCAATTTTCCTAAGGCACATGTTCTTTACGAACCATCTACACAGGCTAAGAAGTGAAAAGAATACCTCAAAAAACCTCCAAATGCAAATGATTAGTGCCCTCATCCTCTATTTAGAGTTTAGGAAGGTAGAAGACTTCTTTAGACACCATCTTGTCCAGGCCCCTGATTTTACATATGATAAATAAAAATAATAAACAGCCACTCAGAGAAGAGAATCTGGTTCATGCCAGATTTAGATCCTATGCTCCCTCTCTATTATTTAACAGTTAACTCTTTTTTAGCCTGCTCTTATACATAGGAATACAGAACTAAAGATCTGGATCCAAGAGAGTATTTTGGCTCACCCCTGAAGAATAGAGAGGTCAAGGGACACAACAAGTGACAGACAGGGACTGAACTCAGTTCTCTGACTCCAAAAAATACTGCTTCCCTCCACTACCACTGTACCACCATCCTTGATAAAAATGATTGCTGAAGAAACCATTAGGAAATGGCAAAAATAGTAAGGTGCAGTTATGTCAACTAGAGCAGACAACATGCTTGACTTGGAGTCTGGAGCAACTCAATTCAAATCCCACCTTTTATACTAACTGTGTGAACGTAGGCAAATATCTGCCTTTCTCTGAACCTCAGCTTTCTCATTCATATAAAGGAGAAAATAATTCCTCTAGTATATCTACTTCCCAGAGTTGTTGAGGAGTTCAAAATTGATAATGCCCATAGAGCATTTTGCTATTATTAAAGTTAAAACCTCATACAAAGTTCAATTATCTGTAGCAATATAGAGGAGATGTGCAAAATACATAATACAGTATAGTAGATAATTCAGAAATAATTTCCATTGCCTTTTGGAAAACATTTTATTACTTCTTTGCTGACACACAAATCTACTTCTGCTTTTCAATTTATTTGTCCATAATAACTATGAACAAACAAAATGAAAAACAGACCACCAGAAAAGTAAAGACAAAAAGGTCCTAAATAGCTATATATAAATACATAGACATGATAAACATATATTACATATAATGAATATAATATGCATGTACATATATTAAAATCATTATCTTCAGTATTCTTTGTAGTAACAAAAGATTGACAACAAAGTAGAAGCCCCAAAATTAGAAAACGACTAAAGAAATCACAATAAATTAATGTAATGAAATGCTATTGTGTTATAAGAAGTAAAAAAAACATCGCTAAGCATAGTGACACATATCTATAATCCCATAGATAAGGAAACATGAGCTGGTGGATCTCAAACTCAGGAAGGCTGAGTCACAATAGGGCAATGACAAGTGGGTATCTGAACTAAATTTGACAGTGTGGTGGGGTAGAGAAGAAAGGAATAGAAAAAGAAGAGGAAAGAAAGGGATGGAAAAAGGAAAGGAAAAGTATAAAGAATCCTGAGAAGACTTAAGTGAATGGATATAGAGCAAAATAAGCAGAACCAAGGAATATTATTCACAATTACAACAACATAAGTGAAAAGCACATTAAAGCTAAATTCAAATTCATTGCCATTATCAATATTGGTTTTAGAATACAAATGATAAGCCTCTATTTCTTCTAGGTGGAAGGTACAAGATTACAGAAATTGAATAGTACACTCAAAATACAATAATTTGTTTATTCAATTTTTAATTGGTCTTAATTGTTTTGCTCTGATAAAAGGGAGAAGATATGGGAGGAAAGTGGGGAAAAAAATCAAGAAATGACTTTAATGTAAAAAAAGACATTAATAAATATTTTAAGTAATCATGGAACATACTGATTGAAACTTTTAAAAGAAAAGCAAACCGTACCAGTGGTAGGAAAACTGGTATGACACTAGTCACCCTTAAGACTAGGTAATTTACATTTCTACTCTTCTCTCCATGATTGTTCTGATACCCTTAAAGGACTCTAGCTCCAACAAATGGTCTTCCCTCAATGGTAGGGGAGTCCCTTGCATCCCAATTCTATTTAGCCACTAAGAAATTAACTTTTACAAAGAAATATTTGCTCCAAAAGATATAATCACAAATGTATAAACTTATTCCCCAACAAGAAATGAATGGCATAATCTCTCCCTACCCAATCCTCTGTGTTCTATAAATTCTAAACAGATATATTGGTTTTATAAATCCTAAACTATTGGTTCATAATTTAGTCAGTTCCTATAGAGCACACAGTTCTAGTTCCAAACTATCTCCTTTGGGCTTTCTGACTTGTGTTTTTTCCTACACTCTTTTCCCTCTTGTGCCTAGAGGGTTAAAAACACATTTTATCCATGTGTGTGATTGCCATGAACTGAATAGTGAGAGCAAAAACACTTCCTCTGTCTGCCTCTCCCTCTTTTATGCTCCAGGTAGTTGGGGACAATAGTGCTACCACCATAAGAAAGTTGGACACACCTTGACAAGCCCAGGTTACACATGAATAAGTATTAAGTGTAGAGCTCTAGTAGTCCTAGTGAATCATCAACTGATCACAATGTGATCAGTAATGTGAGTAATGTCAATATGTGTGTATCAAGCTCAACAGTAGGTAGTTTCAGAGGTCCACAGAACACAGGAATCAAGAGATGATCACCAGACTTTGCAGTATCCCACTCCCCTTTTATAACTTGAGAGAATTGTATAAAACTTGAATATACTTCAGAGAACAGCCACAACTATTCATGAAAGCCATCTCAAGAAAGTGGTCTCCTCTATGGCTTGGAAACATTTATTGTCATTCCTGCCAAAGTCAGGAGTGATAGAATCTATTCCAATTTGTTTCTCTAAAACAACAACCCGCATAAGGTGTCAAATTTTCCCAAAGTTTCAGTTATTCCTTTGTTTTAAAGTAGCTTTTTCCAGTAACCTTTTAATGGAGCTAGGCCTGTCTTCCATCTAGATGGAGCAGTAACCTACCTTATGTGATTTCTTAGGCACTAGACCAACCCAATAGCAATAAAAGAAAAAGAAAAGAAAAGAAAAACTCTCCATTGACCAATAATTAAATTTTACCCTTAGAATTCCATTCTTTGAATTGAAACCTTGCTATTGTTGTTTTTCTAAAATATAGATATCCCTAAAAGAGATGACACATTTTAGATTTAGACATGGGAGGAAGGTTAGACATCATTTATTTTCTAGCCCAACCCTTTCATTTCACAAGTTCAGAAACAAGGATCTAGAAACTGTGTCCTGCCCAAAATCATACAAATAACAAAGATGGCAAATCCCAGCTTTAAATTCAGGTCCTCTGGTTCCCCAGGATAGCCTTCTTTTTTTATCCTAATGAATCATGTATGCTTCAGTGTAAGTGACCTGATAAAATCTTTTACTAAAAGAGAAGAGATCCAGGGTGTTCATATAGGGAACCTGGAAAAGAAGATACTTCCAAGATTTTTCCTAGATTTTGTAAACCACAGTTTTCTTTTTAGTATGGACCAGTCATTTCATCAGTGAAAGGAAACTATTAACAGCTGTTCTGCAAACTTCAAGTCTTCAAGTCCTGTAGGGGCACTAAGAGTGTAAATGACTTGCA
This sequence comes from Sminthopsis crassicaudata, assembly GCF_048593235.1. Classification (NCBI taxonomy): domain Eukaryota; kingdom Metazoa; phylum Chordata; class Mammalia; order Dasyuromorphia; family Dasyuridae; genus Sminthopsis; species Sminthopsis crassicaudata. The sequence continues at coordinate 146,955,144 of NC_133617.1, forward strand.
TGGGGGTCCCCCAGCCAATATATGCCAGAAGCTGGACTTCCTGACTCCAAGACTAGCCCACTCTCCACAACTGCCCTTCCAGCAAAACATCTACTGAAAAATCACTATTTAATAAATGATACCCTGGTGTCCTGCAAGCTAATACAGCTTCCAAATGTACTTAATTTACAACAGGGAGTAGCTCAGACATAGGGAGGATGGAGGTTATAAATGGTTTGTAATGATAATAGGAAAGGGCAGAGAGAGGGCCCCATTTTGTTTCACACAACTCTAGTGACATCAAAGGAAGCTCCAGGTTTGGGGCAGTTCAGCAGAGCCCAGAGGACAATGAAAAATGGCCCCACTGTGTATGTACTCAGGAGGGGAAGCTTGGCCTTTGACTACAGCTCATGAACTAAATTGAGGTTTCCCCTTAGAAACTAGAGCAACAGTTTTTGATAGCCCTACCAGGAACTTAGTCTTGGGTTTAACCTGCAGATGTAAAAGTTCCTTTTGTCTGATTTCCAGTGTCTTGCATGGCTTTAAACATTGAAGTTATTTATTTTCTTTTCCATAAATTACATGCAGAATGTGTGCGTATATATAACATATGTGTATGTGTATCTCTATATACACATCTGGATGTATGGGAACATATATCTATCTCAAACCATGTGAGTACACTTACTCAAACCTTGGGTAAGTCCTCAAGGAATTGTAATAAATAATGGAAAGTGCATGTTGTGTTCAAAAAAAAATCTGTAATAATCCATGATTCACATTTTCTGTCATAGCCACACAGAAATTATGGCTGGACTGCAGGTGCAGTTCTACAGATCTTGCTATCTCTTCTTTCCAACAAACAAAGCTGTTATCATACTGATTGTAAATTGTCTCATTATGTAACATACCGCTCTGGGCTTATGCAATCCAATTTTAACAAGAAGTTCTCAGCGGCTGATGACTTTTTTTTCTGTTGCTGACATAGCACTAAAACTTGTAGCCACAATAACGTATAAGCAAAACTAGAGTTTTCCACAAATGGAGGGATAATAAAACAAATTGGATTCTCATGCTCACATTAGGTTAAAGTATCCAAGCACTCCTCCTTTCAATTTAAATCTGTTGATTAAATAAAATATGTATGTAATCACACAATTGAACAAATGGTAAATCAACCAGTAACCCAAGAGTCCCATGCATTTTCCCAGACAGGACAGATGTGTTTTATTTGATGCCTGGTATTGTTTAATAGCCTAAGAATTTAATAGTGAATTTAAAGGAACTTACATAAATGGGAATATGAAAGGAAATATGAAGTATTCTCCAATATCTCAATTATTAACAAAATATGTGCTTTGGTTTGTAATTTTTTTTAATTTAGTTAGCATTTAATTAGCAAAATCCAGAATACATCCTCAAACATAGGAAAGCTGTGTCTACACAATACTGCCAATTGAAACATCTTGGTCCCGATTTCCTTTGTACCATCTTCATCAGTTTAGCAAAAGAAATATCTTTGAAGAACAAAAAAAAAAGTTTTGTTTTCCTTTTGGAGTCATTCCAAAAAAAATTTAAAATATTGGGATAATAATAAGCTTTAAAACTGAAGAAATAGATTGGCTAATTATTGGCATGAAGCCATGAATTCCCTATATAATGTTGCCCATCAGTTATAATCTAAGTCTAAAACTGGATAGGGATTGGGGTCAGAAATTTTGTGAGTATGAGATTGGGAAGGAATGGTTAGAGAATAGTTTGAAAGAGATGTGGAAATTTTTGTAGCATCCAAGCTCAAGGTGAGCCAGCATTGCAAAATGGCAACCCAAAGACCTGATCTCAGGCTGTAATAAAGGAAGGAAGGAGATGGTCCCTCTCTATTCAAATTTGTTTAGGCTACTTCTGAAGAATTGTGCTTAGTCCTGAGTACCATGGTTTAAGAAGTATTTTGGTCATTATAATCTGGAGAATGAAGGACTTTTAGTCTATGCAAAAGAGTATTATTTGAAGGAAAATGGAAATATTGAGTCTGAAGAAAAGATCAGGGTTACGATAGCTAAGTATTTGAAGGAAGAGAGATTAGATTCCTTATATTCGATCCCAGAAAGCATAAATAGGAATATGACTGGAAGCTGCAAAGAAACAAATTTAGGTTTGACATAAAGGAAAACTGCTTAACAATTAGGGAAATCCATGAGTAAAATGGATTGTCTTGAGAGGTAGTGAGTTATTCCTCATTAGAGACCATAAAGAAAATGTTGAATAATCATTTGGCAGATAAGTTTTAGTGGCTTCCTTTGGGAGATGGGTTGTATTAGATAACCACAAAGATCCCTTCAAACTCTCAAAATTTGCGATTCTGTCAATAAGAAATCAATCAAAATAATGACTCCCTTAACAAACCTGATTACTCTAGTGAAAATATTTAGAGCATCTTAATGGCCACCAAACCACTGACATCATCTATTTTGGAACTGGGGATTGGACTCTTTTCCTTTCAAAACAAACTTGTAGAGCTATGAAATTGTGGAGCTTGTAGAGATCTTAGAGATCAGAGACTCCATCTAATCTTTATTTAACAAATAGGAAAATGGAAGCCCCCAGAGATGAGTGTGGCCCTTGTGGAGATTCAGAGTAGGGTCATGTAAAAGGGCCAGCATTTAGAAGCCAAAAGGACTTGGGGTCCAAAATCCGTGTGCTCTGCTATTTATTCTTCTTTGGGATCTTGAAGAAATCATTTTTTCCTCTAGATAAGGAAACTGAGGCAAACAGGGTAAAGTGACTCTTCCAGAGTCACACAGCTAATAAATATCTGAGGATGGATTTGAACTCAAGAGTTCCTGACTCTAGTCCTGGAGCTCTATCCACTGTAACACTGCTTCTCCATAGGAGAGAATTAAGGAGATAGTATGGTGTATTGGATAGAGAGGCTAATTTCAAGTCAGGAAGATTTGGGTTCAAACTCCTACAAGGAGGCTCAATGCTTTTTAGCTGGGTAAAGTACTTAATCTCTACATGTCTCAATTTCTTTCATTATAAAATGGAAATAACAAGAACCCCTCCCTCATGGGGCTGTTGCAAGAAGAAAATGAGATAAAATTTGTAAACTCTGTTTACTCGCTGTCTGGCACATAGTTAGCGATTAATGAATATTTAATTCTTTCTTTTTTTCCCCCTCTTAATGTCTCTGTCCCAATCAACTCTCCTAACCTATAAATCTCAGAGAAGGTACTGGTCTGCAGAGAAAGTTCCATGGTAGATATTTACACCAACAAAATATCAGGCTCAGCTGAGAGACAGAAACAGAAAGAGAGATACAGGAAAAAAAAAAGATAGACAGGAAAAAAAATTCATTAAATACTCAGGAATAAATGCAATCTAATTACAGGAAAAAAAAGAGTTAATTAACAAGCTAGAGGTGATAGTATACACCAGTGATCCCAGCTAATAGGGAAGCTAAACGGATAGATTTCTTGAGCTCAAGAATTTTGTACTTCAGCCCCTTATTGGGGCTTTCCCCAATAAGGTGTATGTATTGTTTGGCATTAATATCAATCAGCAAACAAACATTTATTAAGTTATATATCAAGCACTATGCCAAGTGTGGGGATACAAAAAAGGGGGGGATAGTTCCTGTCTTCAGGGAGTAAGTAGTCTAATGGGGGATAAGAATATGGAAACATATATCCAAAGCAAATTACATACAGGATAAATAGAGGGAAATTAACAGAGGTAAGTCACTAGAATTAAAAGGGACTTGGGAAGACTTCTTGAATATGGGGTCTTAATTAGGACTTAAAGGAGAGGTCAGTGGTTACAGCAGGGGAAGAAGAACATTCTAGACAAGGAATAAAGTAATCATGCTTAATCGTGGAAGGAAAGAAACTCTGCTTTGTCTTCTATATTCTGTCCTGAACTGATGTTTTTAGCTACAATCATAGTCTTATTAGCCAATCAATCAATAAATATTCTTTTACATTCAAGGCACTGAAATGACACAAAGTGCTGAAGACACAAAGACAAAAATGACACAGTTCTGCTCTCAAAGAATTATTTAGAGCCTACCAAGGAAGAGAACATATACATATAGAAGTAAAAACAGAAAAAAAAAAAAAAAATACAAAAGAATTTAGGAAAGGAGAGTACGAACAGTACTGTCCTTCCTCCCTTCCACTTTAGCCACCATTCTCCAGCTCTACTTTTTTCCTTCCAGAGGTTGAAACATGGGTAACAATCCTTATTCAAGCATGCCGAGAATTACCAAAGCTGATGGCCTCAAGACTAGCTCACAGAATCATAGAATAATGAAACTGAAATGGGGCCTTCAAAGATTTTCTGGGCCAGGAATTCTCAACTTTGGGTATTTGTAAAGGTTTCCTGGGCAACATGGTGAAGCTTATGGTTACCTTCTTAAAATAAGTGAAATATATAAAATAAAAATATATGTGTGTTTTTAAGCAAAACCAATTATATTAAAAACAATTCTCTCTTTAAGTACAGACCTCAAATTAAGAAACTCAGTTCTAGTCCAGTTTCTTCATTTCATGGATAAGGATATTAAAGCTAAAAGGATAAAGCATATAATTTAGAACTAGATCCTAGCTCTTTTGGTCCATGGTCCCTAAAATTTTAACTTCTGGTCTTAGAATACTCTAGAGTGTATATGTCCCTCAAATATATTTCTTATAAAGCCTGCAAGTCTCTTGAAATGGCTTTAAAAAAAAAAAAAAAAAAAAAAAAAAAAAAAAAAACTACTATGTACTGTCCTTTTTTTGTTCTTTGTTTCCCATATCCCAACTTGCACCCCAGGCTACTCCTGCTATCTCACTTCATGAAAACCTGCCAGGAACCACCTTCTTTTTCCAGTTGGACATGAGGCCACTCTGTACCCCACTGGAGGACATGTGGATTCTATGGTTTCTTATGATACCTAAAGCTGCCTGCCACACATAGGGTCAGACTAATCCTGCTGTTGTCAAATGGTTTCCAATTCTCAAGAATTTAGGGTTTGGTTTGGACAAACCTAAAAGATATTTTGCCCAGCACTTTTTCCCATAATTTTTAAACTTAAATGTATTTTAAGAGAAATTTAATCCGTATGTTTCTGATTAATTTGTAAGAGCCATTTGATGTCCAAGGGCCTTTTAAGTTTTTATAAGCCTTTTAAAGCCTTTCCTTAGAGATGCTTTGCCAAGAGTAAATGAACTTAGATCCCTAATAGTTCAAGTTCAGTTTGAAATTCAACAACTACAGGGCTCGCACACTACAGAATTTTGGTTGCATGTAGTTTTTAGGCAGATTGCCCATAGTCGCCCGGTATGTTACCAAATCAACACTTAGATCTTTGTCTAGGGCTGACCCTAAGATGCTATCTGCCACGTGAATAAGAAGGTTAACTTCCATCACCAGATACAATTCAGTTTATGCCTAAGATACAAGATCAACGGTTTTGACTAAATGGAACAGCTAAATCAGGAAATCCAATGGCTTACACCTAATAGAAATATTTGGCTTCCTCCATAACAAATATTGATCATGGCAGAATCTGATGGGATAATACTCCAAATGATCAAGAATCCAATGAACGTTCCAGAGAACAGGTAATGAAATATATCTCCATTCTCATGGCAGCAAGTTGTAAGACTGCTATGGCAAAATGTTGCATACATTATTAAATGAGGTCACTATAATATTTTTTCCTTTGTTAGAAGAAATGTTGAAATTTTGAGAAATTAATGATAAGAGAAAGGAAAGTGTTTCTAGAAATTACTGATATCAAAACAAAAATCATTAGTTTAACTTTTTTTTAAAGAAAGTGACAAAACATAACCTAAACTTTAATGATATTCTACCTTTTCTGTTAGCAAATAAAAGGATTTTTAAGAAAAAGAAATAGAATAGAAATACCAAATACAAAAATAAATGACATTTATAAGGAGAAACCTGTCTAATTGATTTTAATTCTTTGAAATAAATAGACATGGAGATGAAGAAAAACCCAGTGGATATAATTTACTTAGCCTTTTATAAAGCCTTTAATAAACACCATGGTGGCATATGGCCTGCAACCTTTTTTGCAAGAGAGGATGAAATGATTGTATTTCTTGAGCTTGAGAATTCTAAGATGCATTCAAGCTAAGCAGATCTACACCAAATCTGTCCCAAGTCAGAAATAAAGCAACTCAATGTTCCTTTGCCAACAACAGTGGATTTAACCATAGGAAGCCATTGTACTTCCAGCCTGGGTGAAATAAAGGTATCTATTCTAAGAAAAAAATTAATATGGAAAGATGTTTTTACATGACTTCTCTCAAGGGGTAAGGCAAGAGTGGGAGGGTGGTAGAAAATTTGGAAATCAAAATTTTATAAAATGAATGTTAAAAACTTTACGTGTAATTGTGAAATACCTAACAAAATAAATTTAAATATATATTTTAAAAGAAAAGAAAGCCTTTAATAAGGTTTCATGCACTAGAACTAGCTTTACTATTTTTTCATAGGCAATAAAGTAGCTTACAGAGTAGACATAAAGGTTAGAGAACCAAAGGCACTTAGCTGAATGGGAGAATTACAGAAAGGTATTTCAGGGATTCATACTAGGATGAGTATTTACATCTTCAACTTTTTTTCATAGGAAAGGACCTCAAAAGCAATCTAATCTAATCTCATTTAACAAGTGAGGAAACTGAGATAGAGAAATAAAAAGACTCACCAGAGGCTGGAGGTCACATGTGAAGTAAGGATCACTAATATCTTACTTCAGAGGCTTCACTATAACATGGAGGTTGATTTTAGGTTTGTACAGTCTAAGCCAGCAGAGAAAAAGCTCTGGAAGTTACTACATCAAGTGTGACCCCAAAAGTAAATGGTATACCTGTTATCAATAACCAACTTCCCCAAGATTTGAGGGACCAATACCAAGGTGGCCACCAAGGGATGGATTTCTCAGCCAATAAAATTCTAGAAGAGTAGCCACAAAGCTAAAGAGATGTTTTGATCTGTACCAGTGGGAGGGATTCCCAATACTGATGAAATTGCAAACATTTGAAATATTTAATAATTTTTTTTCTAGAAAAAGGAGTGTAGTAAAATCTCCAAATGTGCACATGATAATAAACCTTTTTTAGGACAGAAAATCAAAGTTGATTGAGACAGTTTTTAGAAAGATTTTATAAATCTATGCAAGTAAAAAAAAGTGGCAGAGGATTATGACCATATGAAAACAGATAAACTGAATTTGACCCACTAGGCCCTACCTTGCCAACTTCCAACATAAGTATTGGGAAGTTATTGAAAATATTTGAGTGACATGGTTAGAATTTTGTAAAATTGTTTTTTAAATTAAGGCTATATTTTCTGGACTATGCTATACTTTCTGTGTCCTATTTTTTTTTGTGATTTTATAAATGTATCATATACTTTCTGTGATTCAACATATGAGTAGTATATTCCTCTCCTTCCTATCACCAAAATGGATCTTATTTTCTTAGTTTGGTTTTCTTTCTCTGAATCTTCACTGGTTCCTTTATGTCTTAAATGATGGTTAAAGATTTTCACAAAGCAAAACTCTGGTTTAATATAAAGGGAGTTATGTCTATACTCTATGGAGGTGAAAAATCAAAGGGAAAGATCCCACACAAACAAAAATACTTATATCAGTACCTTGTATAGGAGCAAAGAACTGAAAACAAAATAAGTAATCAATGACTGGAAATTACTGAACAAATTGTGATACACAAGTGTAATAGAATATTAACTCTACCATAAGAAATAATAAATATGCAGAAGGCACAGAAGTATTGGGAGATTCATGTGAACAAAGTAAAATAATTGAAACAAAGGAAAATAATCAAGAATTATTTGTAACATCCTGATTGTCTCTCAGTTGTAATCCTTCTCTGGGAGGAGATCTCTTTTCTGTATAATCTTTTCCTCTGTGAGCAGGTTTCTTGGGAGGCTTCTGGAGCCTTCCCCTCCAAAAGTGTGGGATTGTTGGATTTGCAAATCCACAGGAAGTCTTCTCTTTGACTCAATCCAGATTGCTTCCTTGCCTGACTGCCCTCCTCTTTTATCCTCTCAGAGAATGGGCTTGTGGGTATTCCAAAGGTGTAAACTCCTTTTAAAGATATGAACTAAATGTGTGAATTCTGAGCTAGATAATTACCAAGTACCAACGTACCAACTAGTAAGAAACTAACAATTATTTAAGGCCTTTCACAATATAGTTCCAACCTAATTATTTTTTATTTCCCATCCCCAAAGGTGAGTATTCATCAAAGTTCTGTCTTTGACCTCCATCTCTTTTGTGTCTCTATTTTTTTCCATGGAAATCAAATGCTCTCCCATAATTTCAACTTTCATTTCTAATCAGATAACTTCTCAATCTTTTATCTTTAACCTTGACCTCCCCCCCAAGTTTAAAATCCTACCTGAATATTCCATTAGCACCTCAAATTTGGCATGACTAAAATCCACCTGTTATTGTACAAATGTTCTCTTAACTTTGCTCATTTTGTGCATCATCAGCTTACAACAGTTTTCACAATTGCTCATATTTATATTGATGTTATACTATAAATTGTTCTGATCCTGCTTTACTTCATTCTGCATCATCTTTCTGTGTCTCTGAAATAATTTACTTCATCATTTATTATAGCACAACAATACTCCATCCCATTCATATACCACAATTTATTCAGTCATTCTTCATTTGATGGACCTCCATGTAGTTTTCAGTTTTTTTGTCACTATAGCAAGAGCTTGTGTGTGTGTGTGTGTGTGTGTGTGTGTGTGTGTGTGTGTGTGTGTGTGTGTGTTGTTTGTATATGGGACCTTTTCCTATTTCTTTGTTCTCTTTTGAGTATAGGCTAGTATATCTGACATTTTCTGTGTTAAAGGACATGCAAGGGAGAGAGTGTGTGATGAGAATAGGAATCAACATAAATCTCAAGGGATATTCATGCTTGAAAGAAAATAGATAAGCTATAAACATAAAAGTGAGGAGCATTCAGACAGGTAGAAGAACCAGGAGAGTATAGTCATAGAAGCAAAAGGAGGAGAAAGAATTTAGGAGGTAAGGATAGCAAACAAGACACAAGTTTCAGGGAGGACAAGGAAATTTAAGCCTGAGAAAAGAAAAACTTTCTTAAGTTAGCAGTTAAGAGATCCCCAGTAGCCTCTAAGGAAAGGACAGAAGACATATTGTAAGGGCTGAGATACAAGTGGATGATATAGAAGCAAAAGGTCATAAAATTTTGGTTTTGGAAGGGACTGCCGAGATTTGAGTGTTCTCATTCTTACAAATGAAGAACCTGAAGCCAAAAAAAATGATGTGTCAATGGAGGGAATAGCAAGCCACTAGCAAAGCTCCCCTAACATTCAGTCCAGTATGTGAAGTGGGGTGAGGCAGAGAACTGAAATCATTCCTAGGACTTTTCATCAGATGATCCAGGGAAGATAGAATCACTGGAGAATTCTCAAATAAACGGATCTCTGCTCACACAACAAACTACTATCTCCAATGTACTTTTTGGCTTCAGTGACTTTTTCACCCATATAGAAGCAGCAGTGGGTTTCACCTTTGAATAATCTCCTGATGGGAAACAGTAAGTGTGTAAGATTTCAAATGGAACAGGGAAGGTTTGAGTCACACTTTACTCCCTCCCTAGTGACCTGAGTGATTGGATTTTCTCAGCAATCTCTTTCTGAATTGAGACATCTGACTTGCATAGTTTTTACCTTTCTCCACAGTTCTGACATGCATATCAATCTGCAAGTCACAAATCAATTGGTGGTCAATCAGTCAATCAGCAAGAAATATTTACTAAAAGGCAAGACCCTGCACTTATCAGCATGAGAGAAACAGAGATACACACATAACTCCTCTCTCTGAACTTACAACCTGGATGGGGAAACAAGAACACAAATATATGCAAATAACACTACAAATTAATTACCAGCCAAATAACAAATAACATGATTTCAGAGGACACTGAAAAACAATGGCCTGATATGGTCTAAAAAGGCATCAAAAAAGAGCTAGACTTTCAATGTTAGACAGAATTTTGATAAGTGTAAGTTCACACATATACATACACATATACACACAATATCCAATATGTAATAAAATAGGACCTGAAACATTCCTTTTCACCACTGCTTTTCTGGTCATATTCTTGAAACTAAGACTTTATTTAAGCTCTTACTATGTGCCAAGAACTTTGATTGGAAATAAAATACAAAACAAACAGCTCCTGTTCTCAGGGAGTTTGTTCTTTAAAGAAAAACAGTACACATAAAGAACTGGAGGCCTCTGAGTCCAGAAACTTAGGACCTAGAGATACAGATTGATACAACCTAACCAGGAACAATGGCAAAACTTTAACTCCAGAGACAGCTGGGTGGTTCAGTGGACAGAACGTTGGTACTAAACCCTTAGTTCAAATATGGTCTCAGACATTTATTAGCTGTGTGACTGGGCAAATCACTTGACTTGTTTGCCTTAAGGAAGGCCTTAAGGAAGGAAATGGCAAGCCATTCCAGTATCTTTACCAAGAAAACCCAATAGGCTGCATTGTCCATGAAATCACAGAGTCAGACATGACTTAATGACTGAACAACAATGGACACAACTGGAAAGGAGGAGGAAGAGACTTGGAGAATGAGATCCCAAGGCAGAAATTCACCCAATGTATGTTCTCTGGTGTATATGGCAAGGAGAATGATATGTGGATGGCATGGTATGGCCAAGCTGTCTAGAAGTCTCCCTGAACTGTCATCATTGAAGAATTTGAATTTCACAAAAACTCACCAGCATGGCGTTTGGATGGCCTGGAAAGTAGAGAAGCTGCATAAGGAATTCAGTCTGTTCATGAGTTCTCTCTTATGAAAGATGGAGTGAAAATTTAAAAATTAATCATCTTACCTTGGCCATAACACATTCAGCAATTCAAGAATTAATGACGTGAAATCATGGCTAGTATTCAATCCTGGAAACTTAGATTCCTCATATCAAATACCACAAAGAATTACAATATATATCAAGCTACATTGTATAAGCCAGTGGTATCTACTAGACATCACTGTTTCCCAATTTTGTGTCCATATCTATACTAGAAACCATTTCTTTGACTGCAGTCTCCTGATATTAGGCAGAGGCTGGGATAATCAAGTCTTTCTCAGATAGATAAAAGCTAAATCTCTGATGCCGCATTACAACAATGCCACCAAACTAAAACTTAGAAGAGTTTGAGAGCAAGCCTGGAAATAGAAAAGGCACTTAGACCATATAACATAAAAAGGACCAATCCATTTACCATGATGCACTAATTCTTGCTAGCTTCTTTTCCCAGGTCTACCTCAGCCCCAGCTAATTAGTAATCAGTAATGGCTAGGAAATGCAAGAAATACCATTCAAGTTATCAAGAGTGGAAAGAATTCAATTAGAGATGGGCAAGATCTCTTGGATCCTTTTTAATTTCAACCTTCTCCAAATCTGTTTCCAGTTTTACTTTGTGTTATGCACAGTGGGAGCTGCAGGTTCTGCTGGGATAAGGTCAGGAAGAAATCACTCACCTTTGTTCTTATCAGTCCAGAAAGGCTTCAGGGAGGAGGTGTGAGTTTAAGAGCTTTATCCAAAAGAAATACCTTCTCAGTAGGAGATAATGACAGGAGAACCCCTCCAGTCTTACTAAGTTTGGACCATTTCATCATCTTCACCCAAACAGGCTCTCTTAAAGATGGTTGTGATGTTTTTGTAACCCCAGAGCAATTACTTGACATAGAGGGAAGGCCTTGGAGGCAGGCCAAATCAACCTTGCATTTTCCCACTGTGCTTAAGAACCATATATCTAATTGTGCATAAGGGGCCTCATTTTTAAATAAATTGGAGACTGCTGTACTAATCCAAATTAAGGGATACCACAAAGGCCTGGACTAGATATCAAGCACCTGGTTTTAATAAAGAAGAGGAGATTTTTGGCCTAGTAGTAAACCTTCAGATGTAGGCGAAGTAGTGAAGCAGGTACCAAGAGACACACATAAGTACTCCCTCTTTTGCCTAATCAGAAGCTGCAGCTCCATTGGCAGCCATCCAGTTATTGTATTGGGCTTACCTGTGTATGGCGTTGCGGGAGTTCCATCAAGAGATCAGGTAGAACTCTGTGTGTTTGCACTAGATTTCAGCAAGATTAGGGAAGGGTAAACAGTTAGAAACCAAGTGAAGCTTTCAAAAATAAGTTCCATTTTCTTCTTTATAAAAAAAGATATAAATTTAGACTAGTCAAAGTGTTTTCCATTTACCATCTCTTCACCTGTTGCTGTATGACCATGAGTCATGAAAATTATTACAATTCCAGAATTGTATCACCCAGAGGGCCATGGCAAGAGAGAGTATGGAAAGGCTGTATGATATTACAAAAATTACAAAGGAGTCCAAGAATAAAAAACAAACTCAGAAAAATGTATGCTCCGAAGAGAAAATGGGCTGGACACATGGCAATGATTGATGGGCAACCTATGTAATGCACTGGCACCTTAGGAACTATGACAAGAAAAAGCAAAGAAGATTCTTGACATATATGGGAGTGGGGTCCTAAACAATCTGTATAGCCACTTAGAAAAATACTCAAATAGATTTGTGGTCTTATCCATCTCCTCACCTACAGTGTATACAAAAAAGAATGATCTTAGAAAAACATAGATTTGCATGAAATAATTAAGAATGAAATGAGCAGAACCAAGAAAATGTTTTGTATATTGCAGTGTTTCTTTTTCCCTTTTTGTCAAGAGAAATTTTTACATTTTTGGGGTATAAAGATATATAAATAATACAAATCAAACATTTATTGATAATAAATCATAATTTCATGACTCTCACATTCAATTATGAAATCCTATATGGGTCACAAACCACATATATTATACCCCATTCTGGGGTGGAGAATTCTCTCTGTGAAAATCTGGGGTATAATAGTAATAACAATATTGTTTTAAGAATAACTTTGAGCTACTAAGTCATTTTGACTATTATAAATATCCAAATTACAAAGGACATATGAAGATGCTATCTACATCCATAGAAAGAACTGATAGATAGATATAGATATAGCTTTCATATACATATTTGTATATGAATACATACATATTTGTGTCTAATTTGTGTCTAATGGTAACCATTTCTGTGGCAGAGGAAGGGGGAAAAAAGAAATTTAAATGATAACTTTATATTTCAAAGGAATAGCAAATTGTAGAAATAGATTTGCAATTTCATGTGCAATCTTTTTTATTATACTTTGTTATGGAAATATCTGTTTTATTTCATAAATTAAAAACAAAATTAATTTTAAATTAAAAAAAAACCAGAATAGAGCCTAAATTCTATAGTCTGGAAAAAACTAGGCTAAGCCTTAAGGAAATCAGACTACAGGAAAGTCAGAATGTAACTTTTAAAAGCACTCTGTTCATAATAACTCCATGAGGTAGGCAATAGACATAATATTATCTCCATTTTACAGATGAGAAAACTGAGGTTTGAGGAGTCAGACTTGTTTGTTTTAATGCAGCTAGTAAGCACCAAGACCAAGGGTCTCCTGACTCCAAATCCAATGCTATAAAATTATGCAAACATACCAACTATAGCAATTGAAAATAATATACAGTATCTGTGTGTCCCTGGGCAAGTCCCCAATTGGGGAAGAAAGGAAGAAAGGGAGGGAGGGAGGGAGGGAGGAAGGAAAGAAAAAGAAAGAAAGCTGCTGTAAGTATTGTTGAAATGACAGGAATTAGGATTTATTTCATAGAAAGCCTTGAAACTTAAGTTGGGAAGTATCTCTTGCTTCAAACCCACTAAACTGTTTTGCTGCAATGGATATGATTAAAATAATATTTAAACAAAGTGATCTGTACTTCTTGTGGGCAGGATTAATTAGAAGAGATAGACTAGATGCAAGAAAGCCAACAAAGAGATAGTTACAGACTCAAAATTCTAAGAAATTGGTTTTTGATGACCATTGCTATCAATTACTTCATTACTATGACACTGATTTATGGATATTATAATCCTCCTCCTCAATCAATATTTTCATTATATTCTTCCCCTGCTCAAGAATCACTCAGTATCTCCAACTCAATTCTAAATTCAGCCTAGCATAACACAAATATGGTCACCACTACACAACATAGCAATAGTGATGTAATAAGATTAGTTACATGGAATAGATATTCATCGATATCACTGAATCAATCATCCCTTGCTCAGGGAGTGTTGACACCTACTCGATGAATTTGTTCACTTACTCCAATTTTTGCCCTCATACTGACAAGACTCCTTTTCCAAAGATAGACCATTACAATATAGTTCCTTTAAATTCTCTCTGGATCCTGGTTGTTACCTTACTCTGCCTGCTACTCACAAAGTCATTAAAATACAAAAACTAATTTATCAATAAAGCAAAAGAAATAATATCATATAATGATACTCATCAATGAAAGCAAATATCCAAATAATAAATTATATTATAATCCAAATATAAACATAAATCACACCAGTTTCTCACCAAATGTACTCATTATCTATGGTGAATAATGAACACACATTTACAGGAATCTGGCTGATGATGAAAACAAACCCAGTCACTTAGGCTAACTTTGATTTCATTAGTGTATCCAAGAACATCTTGACCTTATGAAATGGTCTACTGGTCCTCAACCACTCTTCAACTGATGAAATACTTGCCACTTTACTCAAGTGGAGCAGTAGTGACAAGTTCTTATAACTTAAAATCATCCTGAATAGAGTATTTGGAAAATATCCTTCTCAATATAAATATCAGTTTCCTTTAAGCTTAGAGAACAGCAAAATTTTAACACTGGTTATTATTAGACAGAACAGACCAGATCAGGCAATTATTCATTTATTCACATTCTGCAGTGCCCATTCAGGACAAAGCCTACAGCAATGTGGCTTGGGTGGATTCTTGGAGCAAGACAATTCAGCTGATCTTTTCCTCTTCAAAACAATGATGCAGGAGAGAGCAACAAGTACTTATAAAAATCTGTTACTCTCTCTGACTCTAGATGGCACCAGAGAGTAACAGTTAGCACTGAAGCTTTTGGCCAGTCAAATCAATTCTCTCCCACAAATCACTAAATCTGAAGCCTTCTGTCAATTGACTGCTTCTAGCTACCACAGCTCAAATCTAAAGCAGCTTTCTAATCCTTTTTTACAATTCGACTCTCCAGATTTCTATGCCTTCAGTAGCTTCAAAAACAACTTCTTTAGTCTGCTTTTCATTTAAGAAAACACAACCCCCAAATTCCTTATTTCAAATCAATAATCTTTTTTTTTAAATCATACCTCAATCTTCATACACTTATATAACTTCCTTTTTTTTTCTTTTAATTTCAGTCACTTTAGTCACAAGATATATATAAATATGTTTGGTTGCAATAATTCCTTGTAGCTGTAAGTCTTTAAGATGGTCCAATATCACATTTAGTGTCCTTGAAAACTATTTCTTTACATTAATGATTCTCTAGTTTTCAATAAATAGTTGTTTCTATATATATATGTATATATATATTTCTCTATATATGTATATATATATGTGTGTGTATGTGTGTATACATAGTCACATATAAATAAGATATCACTCTACATTAATCAAAAACTGATGTGAAAATTTAATAATAATAAGCCACAGCTTATTTTCTATTTAAAATTGTTTAAATTGTATCCCAAGAAAATTGCTTTTCACATACCCATCCTTTACAGTGTCTATGGAAAGAATGGGCACAAAGAAAGTAGAATAGTAAGTAATAAATCACAATTTGGACAAAGCAACTTCTTTTTTGGTATATTAGGACCCCAATATTCTTACCCTCCTTATGGAATCCTAACACTTCGAGGCTGTATCTCTTTTGGACAGGTCATTCAGGTGGGCTTCTATAATCTGATCCCTTCATCTAATTAGCTCCTCTCTGCCCAGGCTAATTCTCCTTTGAATTCACAGTTGCCTCTCTTTGCTGCCAGAGGTCATATTTCTAAAAGCTGTTTCCTTCCTTGGATCCTCAGGAACTGATGAGCTCAGCTTTTTAAAGAGGCCACCAAGGATTTGGTCAATATTAATCCATCCAATGCCATTGCTCTTCTAATTCCATCAAGGAGAAACTCTTTCATAACTTTGCAGAGGGATGACAGAGATACATCTTTGCACTTTATTAACATAGTAACACCTCATTATCTTGGTTATATGACCCTTACTTGCTATGATTAGATCAACTGGAAAGAAAACTAAATCCTTCTTCCTTACCCTGTATCTTTTACTTCCTTCATTTCAATGAGCATTTATTAAGCACTTACTATGCAAAGCACTGTGTGTTTTGCTCTGGGGAAATAGAGAAAATCCTTAAATCAAGGAGTATATATTCTCCTAGGGTTTAGGGGACGGGGAGGGAGAAAAGTGGAAAACAACATGTACAAATTTCCTTTCTGATCCAGAGCACAGTATAATATTGTGCAAACAGCAGAAACTCAATAAAAGCAAGTGGAATAGCTATTGAAGTAGTAAATGTGGGGAGGTAATATATAATATAAGATAATTCAGGATGGGTACCATCTTGTTTTTTGTCTTTCTATCCATATACTTGTCGCTTGATAAATATGAATTAAATTAAATTGAATTTCTGGCAGAAATTCCATAAGCTAATAACTTTGGGAGATTTACCTGTAACACTGACATAAAGGGAAGCTCAAATTCTGCTGCCTATGATATTTGCACAAACTTTTTTATCTTTTGTTAAGTATTAATCATAATCACTCAAAGAATCAAGAATAAGGACAGAAATGAGTGGGAAAACTTGAGATAATTATCCCATTCAAGTTGGAGGGTTTTGACTTAATTATTCATTTTCCAAAGTTATCCAATATTAGAGCTGGAAAGAACTTAAAGATCACCAACTCCTTCATTTTACAACTAAGAAAAACTTTGGCTCTGCTACTTACTAACAGTATGACCTTGAACAAGTAATTTAAATTCTCTGGATTTCTGTTTCCTCCTTTGTAAAATGAGGGGGTTGGACCAGATGTTGAAGGTGACATCCAATTCTAAAGCTATGTTTTTGTGACTTACTCGGGATCATGGCGTTCATCAAATGTAAAAATGAAACCCATAGAGAGACTTGACTTACCTAAAATCACAAAGCAAGTTAATAGTAGATTCAAGGGTAGATACCACCTAGGTCTTTTGACTTCCAGGGTTCTGATCAAGCTCTAGTGTATAAAAATACTTACACCTATCTGGCACTTTACAAAACATTTGCTTCACAATAACTCTTTGAGGTAGGTGGCACAAATATTAATCTCATCTTACAGATGAGGAAATAAGAGTCCCAATAAAACTGAATGACTTCTTCCCAGTCCCATAGCTTAGAAGTGTCAATGGAAGCCGGGTCTGGAACCCTAAACTTCTAACTTTAAGTCAGTGTTCTTTCCACTACTCCATCCTGCCTTTTGTGTCCATAGAGTCTGCCAAAAGAAGGTATTAACGTTACCCAGATTTTCCTTGTGATTTTGAATCCATGAACTCCCAGGAAAGAAAGCACACACTAACCCTGCAATAGAAACTGACACCTCTCTATGTGGCATAGAAAAGATGGATATAAAACAAATTCCGTTTTCTCTGGGCATTTTTTTCTCTGCTACCAGTGACCTCAGGGGACTAATAAACTGTGAGAGGAAAACCATAAAAAACCATAATCCAGAGAAAACAAAATTCAGCTAGTTAAACTATCACCAATAAGAAGCATAAACAGGAACCATTTTCAATCGCTTGGAATCCAAAGCTCAATAAAAAATAAATATTAAAAAAGCCTTCAAAACAACAGTTTACTGTTTCCCGGACATCTGCAGTTGCAAAAACAGAAAAACAGTTTTGGAAAGTACTGTGGTTTACTTCACACTGGGTGATTTCCATGTACGAGGGTAATACCAGGACAGAATAAAGGTGGAAATAGGCATCTTACAGAAGAGTGGTGAATTATTCATTGTACTTATTTTTTCTCTATCCTCCAAAGGAAGAAAAGACTCTTTAATCAAAAGGCTTCCAAAAGCACCAATTCCTTTACTTGTGAACACTAAGGGTAGCATGAAGAGTACCTTCTAGGGAATGCTAGAGACTCATCTCTGCCCTGGATTCCAGAAAGATTTGCCCCATAGAGCTGGGGGCAGGGGGGGGGGGAGGAATTGTCTTGACATTATCTGTCATTGTCCCTGCTGTCAGGAGCAGCAGTCAGATCTAACTTAGTGAGAGCTATGGAATTAGGGGCAAAATTGCCAACCAGCTGTGTATCCTCAGCAGACTGTGGAACAAGCAATAAAAAGAAAAGGAACCAACAGCTTTGCCAACTGCTTGCAACACTGCTTGAGCCAGAACTTGACAGACCAAGTTGGTCACTTTTCCAGTGGGCCAGCCTGAAGTCAGCATCTGACAACAGCTTCAGGAATTACATCAGCCACCCACCATTCACCTGCTCCCAGGTCACTCACTACTGGGCTGACTTGCTTACTAAAGAACTACACAAAAACCAAAAAAGTACAATTAGAAGTGGAAATACAAAGAGGAAGAAAGATAAAGAAGATGGTTGCCCTGATACTTTTTGTTTTTGGAGGAAATAAGGATTAAGTGACTTGTCCTGAGTCACACAACTTAGTAAGCTTCTAAGGTCAAACTTGAACTAATGTCCCCTAGGACTGGTACTCTCTCTACTGTACTACCTAGCTGCCCCCTATACTTTTTGAAATAACTTTATTCAAACTTTCTATTGAATGAAAGAAGTCCTACAAAATATATGAATTTGTAAATCAATGTGTCCTATTTTATACCATGCAACAAAAAAGAGAAATACTTCAGATACCAATCAATCCTCAATCTCATTCTTATCATTGTTTCTGGCCTTTCTTCTACCTATACAAATAACAACCCCTCCTCATTACTTTCACATCTTGAGTACATACATGTAGAGAACATGTGGCCAAAGAACATGGATAGATTAGGAACCTATTACTTACTCCACATATCTAGTTAGTTGACAAATCTTGCCATTTTTATCTCAATAGCATCTCTTACATAATTTTCTTCCCCATACTCTCATGGTCATCCCTCACCCCAAGTTTAGGTCATCACTTCTTGCCTAAACGACTAAGGCAAATTCCCATTTGGCCCAAGCCAAATTTCCATTTGGTCTCCCTGCCTTAAGGCTCTTCCCTAAAATTTCTAGTAATTTCCTAAAGCACGAGCTCAATCATGTCAGCCCACTATTCAACAAATTTGTGGGTTTCCTATTGCTTCAAATATAAAATATAAATTCCTCCCTCCCTATGCCATCTAAAGTTCTTTATAATAAGAGCCCTTCTTTTCTTTTCCAGTTGTCTTACATGATACTCTCCTCCTGGCACTATAGTTCCTATATGGCTGGAATATAAAGTCCTGGGTCTCTGGTCTCCATGCTTTTGCAATGGCTAAGCCCATACCTAGAATGCAATGCTTCCTCTCCTCCATCTCCTGGAATCCCTGGTTTCCTTCAACACTCCACTCAAGCAACCCATTTTCTTCCTACTGTTCCTCTTATTTACAGGGTTCCCACTCCTAAAAGTACCCTATAATCATTTTGTTTCTGATCTTATATGTGCATGTAGTCTCTGTTAGAATGTAAGCTCTTCGGAAAGAGACATATATGTGCCAAAATGTTTGTGGCAGCTCTTTTTGTTGTAGCTAGAAACTGGAAGATGAATGGATGTCCATCAGTTGGAGAATGGTTGGGTAAATTATGGTATATGAATGTTATGAAATATTATTGCTCTGTAAGAAATGACCAGCAGGAGGAATTCAGAGAGGCCTGGAGAGACTTAAATCAACTGATGCTGAGTGAAATGAGCAGAACCAGAAGATCACTATACACTTCAACAACAATACTGTATGAGGATGTATTCTGATGGAAGTGGAAATCTTCAACATAAAGAAGATCCAACTCACTTCCAGTTGATCAATGATGGACAGAGGTAGCTACACCCAGAGAAGAAACACTGGGAAGTGAATGTAAATTGTTAGCACTAATATCTGTCTGCCCAGGTTGCATGTACCTTCGGATTCTAATGTTTATTGTGCAACAAGAAAATGATATTCACACACATGTATTGTACCTAGACTATATTGTAACACATGTAAAATATACGGGGTTGCCTGTCATCGGGGGGAGGGAATAGAGGGAGGGGGGGATAATTTGGAAAAATGAATACAAGGGATAATATTATAAAAATATATATATAATAAAAAATTTAAAAAAAAAAAAAAAAAAAGAATGTAAGCTCTTTGGGATCAGGGATTATTTCATGTTTGCCTTATATACCCAGGATTTTAGCATAGTACCTGGCACATGGTAAGTAATCAATTTATGTGTTAAGCATTGGAGCTATAAATATGGAGAAAGAAAGAACTGCCCTCAAAGACTCTGTGATCTAATGGGACAAATGATACATAAAACTAAAAAGGAGACAGAGAAGGTATGCAACACTGGCGCATGGGGGAGCAATCAGAGAAACCCCAGGCTAGTACTGCCAGGTAGGAAAGGAGATAATGTGTCTTGAACCTCCTCCTTAAGTGGGAAGCTTTGAAGTTCCTAACTCCACTCTCCAATCAGAGAGGCAGAAAGTAACGATATGATATAAGTTCCAAAGATGATTTGATGATGACATTTTCCTAATGATGAGCTTCCCAAGGCATGTTTGAGAAGTCCCACAGTCTGTATCCAGACAAAAAATTCTAAGTCTGCAGGAGGATACTGAGAAATTGAGAAGATGGACTAAGAAGGTTGAAAAAGTAATAAATGTTTGTTTACTAATTGATTAGCTCACAAGAGGAGGATGTATATACATGGAGGGCATGAGAACAAAGTAAGCATGGCCGGGGTAATCAATCAATACCACTGAAGTTACAGTGTGACTAACATCTCTAGTGGAGTTTCACTTTCAACTCTGCTGTTCACTATTAGACATCTCACTGTGCTGCTCTGTTGTTTAACCATTTCTATGTATTCAAGACCATCAATTGGCCATCTCAGCCTTAATGCAATGATTAGAAAGCCTCCTCTGGAAAAAGGCAGGCTGGCAGCATTTAGTCATAGCCAGACTGATGAGCCAGCCCATCACTAAGAGGGTGGGGGACAAGAATCTAGGTAAAGTTTTAGCCTGAATAAAATTAAGTATGTTCTTTGACTTCCTGTATCTAAGACAAAAGTTTATTTCTTTGAACCAGACCTAATTAGCTGATTTAAGTTTAGAAGTTCCCAACCTCTTTTCCATGCTTGCCATGCAAACTAATTTGAGCCAGTACAAAATCTAATCAAAAGAGACTAGGTCATTTCTTTCTATTCTCTTGACTTAAAATTCCAGCTCTTTTTTTTTTTTGGATGATTTGGTATCTATAAAGAATAAACTTCTTTGATTTGGTTACTATATTTTTACCAGAAAAAAAAAAGCTATTTTCCAACAAGTATTATCATAAACTCACAATAAGACTATGTTTCCATGATACATATAGTATGTATTCCTATCAAATAAAGATTGAAAAATTCTTGGTTCCAACCTAATTTGGTCCTTGACTTTCTGATGTAGTTTCTCCCTAAAATGGGAGTCACGAGGCAGGGGAAGAGACATGAAGGTTTAGTTTTATATAAGCAATCATTTTCTGCCTGCTGTCATTTCAGCATGTGGAACTTTGTAAATTAATTTCAGGCAAGATAATTCAGGAATCATAATATGTGGTGACAAAAAGACTTCTAATTGATATTGGAGCTGGAAGGACTAGGAATTCGGGAGGCATAGAGCAGGAACTGTGTGCATACAAAAGGGTCATTATGCCTTTCTCTTGACTTTTTGAACATTTCTTTGCTAGTGACCACTGAGGCTCAAAGCCAATTTTTGAGTTGCTTTGAGGTGTCAGGTGAGGAGAGGGGTAGTAACTGCCACATCTTCCAAACATCATTCATCCACAAATATATGGCACTTCAGTGTCTTTTGTATTTATTCCTTTTTTGATCTTCAATAAACAAGGATTGAGAGAAAGGAGTATCCAGGCAATGAATAAAAACAGAAGATTCATCTAAATCCTCATTCTCACTGGCAAGCAGAACTAGTAGCTGCGGCGATTAAAACCAATAAAAGACCAGCACAGCAACCAAGCAATCTGCTTGATCCAATCCTCAAGTGTACTGCCCAGGTTACTAAGACACTATACCCTGCAAGGATCCAGTCAAACTGAACAAGCTAGAATCAAAGTTGATGGAAAGCAGGTGAAAAAAGTAAAGAAGAACCCAAAGGAATCTCCTCAGTCCCAAGTGTTCTTGGTGACCCCCCCTTTTTTTAAATCCTCTCTACCTGCACACTTTAGGTATTGTAATAAGAAAATGAGCCCCACAATTTGGGTATATGGTTATGTAACTACGATTCTTGTTCTACTTTCTTAATAATGAAGTTCAATTGATTTGATATTGGAAAGCATACCAAATTGAAATTTATGAGTGACAACATTGGAAACCTTAATCTCTTAGTGTAACTCCCACAAATCTCTAGGACAGCAGTTATCATTGCCTTCTGGGAGATCTAACCTACTAATCCAGTATATGTTGGAAGACTGAGCCCAGAGCAGACACTACATCTCTATCTCTAGAGTGGAGAAATAGTTTGATTAATAATAGTTATGGTAGTTGTAACATGGATATGTTACATATAAATTTAATAAGGACTACAATTCAGAGCCTTATTGCTGAAATTATTGGTCATAATGTTACTAGGGGAAAAAATCAATTATGACTCCCGGGAAGCCAAAACTCATCAAATTATTCAAAAGTAACTGTGATAATTATGATAGAACGATTTGCTGTCTTCCTGGGGCATATATCCAAGACACAACATAGAAGCTTCGAGACTTGTCAAATCTAATGACTTCTACCCTCCTCCTGATGATGATTCACACAGACAAAAAAATGATACTGCCAAAAAGGAATCTGCAAAGCATCATTAAGGGTTATGCAGTTTAGGGAAAGAAACTAAAGATGTCAGGAACACAGCTGCCATTCCTACCACAGTCACTGACTGCATATATGAGCTTCAGAAGAATAAGTCAGATTTGACAAATTTAAAAAAAAAGTTTAAAATATGGTATTGGTCAACAGACATTGTATTTCTGGACCACAAATTAAAATATAAGAAATGACAAGTTCTTGCTGAAGAATGGAGTGCTCATAACAAGGATGAGTTAAAATGTTTTGCTTGGAGCATTGCAATAGAAGAGGAAAAATACCAATAGAGACATCCAAAACTCACAAGAGGCCAAATGCAAGAAAAGATCAATTAGATGTTAAGAAGTTGAGTCCACGTTAAAAAGCAGAATACTTTACTTCCTGTTCTTGTGAAGCAGTTATTAACTTCATTAAATCTTATTTTAAAATGAATTTAATAAGTTTTAGGTCATCCCAAAATATAAAAAAAATATTTTAAAATTTTTTCAAAATAACACCGTCTTCCAAGATTGGATATCTTGCCACCATGCTGCCCCTAATCTACAAATCTGTAGTTGAATAAGGACTAAAATATTTGGTGACTTATCTGCACAGGATTGTCATAATGGTTCTGAATGTTCCTATGAATGAAGCCCATCTATTTGCATGACTTCATTGTATCAGGCCCTTCCAATTGGCTCCCATTCATAAAGTCATGGCCTTTGTTTTCTCAGTAACCACATACCCTTCTTCACAAACAAATATGATCATCTCAATCCAGCATCATTAGCAACTTCGTTGTTTCCAGTAGTGGTGACAGATCCACAATGAGCATATCCCCACTTGTGACCAACATCATGCATTTACAAGGCTCACTAAGGTTGGGATGCCAAAGTTAGCTGGTCTGGAAGAAATTCAAGCCATGACCCTTTGGCCTCAGTACCATGCTCCAGACAAGGGAATTTTATTCCTAGACTAATATTTCACATCAAATTATCTTTGTCCTTTCTTTTCCTACCACTTCTCTTTGGTTTATTCCAATATATCTTGAGTCAAAAGAATTAGAAAATTCCATGAACCACAGTGAGACAGCAGATTCCAAGTGAAGGCAGCTCAGGGCAGATGGCAAGTTCTTTGCCTTATATTTTTAAGTCTCACAGAATTTCTTTTTAACTTTGACCTGAAAAATGGAACCCCAAAGCAATATCAGCTTTCAAGGGCTCTTAATATTCCCAGTCACAAATATAGGCCATCATCCCACACCATATTAAATGTTCAAAAAAATTAGAGTATATGGACCATAAGGCACACTTTGAACTTTGATTCATTTTCATTTTCTCCAAGTACCTCAGTGACTGCGCTGAGCTACTGAGCAACCTTTAACTAGAACAGAAGAAATTCCTTCCAGGCAGCTTGACAGCCTCCCTTTTGAAAACCAAGAAATTTCAAGCTTTGTTTCTGATACCTTTGTACACTCAGGAAGCTCTAAATAAAATCTATGGCTCTCTTCCCATCCCCTTCCCAATCCCCAAAAGCTCTCTCTTCTTTACTTCATTTTTGCCTTATATTAGAGCTCAGATGCAAACCCTGAGACCAAAAATTTTCCTAGAGGTTCACAAAGGCTCCAATCTAAAGTAAAAAGTTATAAGCTCACATAACCCTAATTTTATGGTTATAAACTATATTGGTATTTCATAAGTTTAAAAAGGCTGCTAAGTGCTTAGCTTGAGAATGTTGGGAATTTTTCTGAAGTTGAATTTATGAGAGAATTAGCTGTTAAATCACTGTAGGGAAGGAGGAGGAGACTAGAACCTTTTGGATGGGTCTCACAAATCAGAATACCTATTGCATGAAACGCAATGCATTCAGTCTGATTCTCCTGTTACAGCTCCACAGGGGACAAGTATGGGACAAAGTGCTTTGTCATATAGAAAGGAAAGGCCTCTGTCTGTCCCTCTTGTAACTAAATACTCCCACCCCCTGCAAATCTACAGAGGACTTCTCAAAGCAGGTTTATAACACTCCTGTCTCTAGTCTGTCAGCCGAAGAGTCAGGTTTATTGTAAAATGTTAATGATTCCTCCCTTCTATCAGACCCTAGACACATCATATGCAATCACAGCAGAACAGAAAACTAAAAGATATTATTGTAAGTAATATCTTTAAGAGACTCTCATGACCTGAAGGGCCTACTTTACCCCTGAATGTCAAATGTGGCATCTTGGAAACAATTTGATGACGGGTTGAGAAATTATAGGAATTAATACCAAAGGAAGTAATGGGAAAAAAAAGTACAAAGAAAAGGGCCTAGCCATACCAGATTTAAAACTCTATTACAACGCAGCAATCATTCAAGACTAGTTGGTACTGGCTAAGAAATATAGTGGCAAATCAGTAGAATCTCCCCGCTTTCCCCCCTTCTCCCTCTCTCCTGTTCTGGCTTATAGACAAGATAGTAGTAAATGACTATAATTATCTACTTTTTGGTGAACCCAAAGACGCAGATTCTGGGATAAGAACTCACTATTTGACAAAAATTTCTGGGAAACCAGAAAGTAGTATGGCAGAAACTAGACATTGACCAACATCTTACACCATATAGCAAGATAAAGTCAAAATGGGTATAAAATTTGGAAATAGTGATGCCATGAGCAGATTAAGAAAGTAAGGGATATTTTATCTGTCAGATCTTTGGAGAAGGGAAGAATTTATGGCCAAACAGGAGATAAAGAACATTATGAATGCAAAGTGGGCAATTTTGATTATATTAAATTTAAATTTTATTTTAACAAATAAAGTTAATGCAATCAAGATTAGAAGGGAAATAGAAAACTGAAAAACAATTCTTTAGTCAGTGTTTCTGATAAAAACCTCATTTTTTTTAATTTTTTATTTTTTTCCCCCTGAGGCTAGAGTTAAGTGACTTGCCCAGGGTCACACAGCTAGGAAGTATTAAGTGTCTGAGACCCGTGTAATTGGGTCCTCCTGAATTCAAAGCTGGTGCTCTATCCACTGCGCCACCTAGCTGCCCCAAAAGCCTCATTTTTTTTTTACTGAGGCATTTGGAGTTAAGTGACTTGCCCAGGGTCACACAACTAGGATGTCTAAAGCCAGATTTGAACTCAGGTCCTCCTGACTTCAGGGCTGACACTCTAACTACTATGCCATCCAGCTGCCTCATTTCTAAAATAGAAAGAACTAGGTCAAATTTATAAGAATATGTCATTCCCCAATTGAGAAATAGTCAAAGGATTTGAACAGGCAGTTCAGATGAGAAATTAAAGCTATTTATAGTCATATTTTTAAAAATTCTCTAAATCACTATTAATCAGAGAAATGCATATTATAACAATTCTAAGGTACCATCTCACAACTATCAGATTATTGATGGAGTTGTGAACTGATTCAACCATTCTGAAGAGCAATTTGGTACTATGCCCAAAAGGCTATAAAATGGCATACCCTTCAATCCAGCAAGACTACTAATCTATATCCTAAAAAGATGATTTTTTAAAAAATGGAAAAGGACACATGTACAAAAATGTTTATAGCAATTCTCTGTGGTGGAAAAGAATAAGAAATCAAGGGGATGCCTATCAAACGGGGAATGGCTGGACAAATTGTAGCACATGAATATAATGGAATACTATCATGCAATTAAAAATGATGAGCAGGGAGATTTCAGGAAAACCTGAAAAAAACTACATGAACTGAAACTTAAGTGAGCAAAACCAGGAAAACAGTGTATACAGTAATAGCATCATGCTGATGATCAACTTTGCTCTTCTCAGCAATATAATTATTTAAAAACAATTCCATTCATGATGGAAAATGCTATGCACATCCAGAGAAATTACTATGGAATCTGAATGAAGATAAAAGAATACCTTTTTAAATTTTGTTGTTTTCTTTCTTGTATTTTCCTGTTTGTTCTGATTCTTTCGCATGACTACTGTAGAAATATTTAATATGACTGTACATGTATAGCCTATATCAGATCAATTGTTATCTCATGAAGGGGGGAGAAGAGAGGAAGGGAAGAAAACTGTAAATCAAAATATTATAAATGTTAATGTTGAAAACTAATAATTTGGGGGGGGAAAGAAACTACAAGAATGTGTTGTGCATAATCAGAAGTGATGAGATTTTGATGTAATCTGAATACCAAAAACATTGTACACATGATCATGATGGTTTGTAGCTGCTGTAGGTATCGATGTAATTACTGTAAAAACAAATTTATGTCTCAAATATTAGAATGCTTGTTGTCATGAAAATATACTTGTAATATGGATTTTAACATATTTTAAAAGTATTGAACTAACTGTCAACTAGGGGAGGGAGGAGAAGGAAGGAGGGGGAAATTTTTAAACAAAAGGTTTTGCAAGGGTCAATATTGAAAAAATTACCAATGCATATGTTTTGTACATAAAAAACTTTAATAAAAAAAGAAAAGAAAATATATTTGTAATATAACTGGACAATTATTTACTGCTTAAGGCATCATTAAATAACTTTCTTTTGGATCACTGTTGTCAGCTCCTGGGGGCTCAACAACTACTAAATGGCAACCATAGGCATAGTGGAAAGAGCACAAGTATTAGAGACTCAAAGAGCTAGATTCGAATGCCAATTCTGCCATTTATTAATATGCAAAGTCTATTGCTTTGGGGGATTTTTTTCATTTCTTTGGCTTAAGCCCCTTACTTCCCTCTGCCAAAAAATGTTGGAGAAATCACACTATCTGAAAAACCCAATGTACTAAAACTAATTTCTCTTGAAAGCATACAACACTAAAGTTTACAACACTAAAGAAGGTAAAAGTTGCATTGAAGAATCAAAAAAAAAAAAAATCAAAGTAAAACCCTTAGAAAATACACAGAAACTCTCCAATGAACAACTGTCTCCCAAAGATCCCCATAAATGATTTCTATAGCCTGCCTTATGCCCTTTACTAATAGAGTGGTTCCAGGGGTAAAGTTCACTCTGTAGTCCCCAGTAGCTCCCAGCAGGTGTTACCAAGCTTTTATACTCTGTCTTAGCTCCTTCTACAGATCCATTATGTTCCCAGCAGGTGACATCAAGGTTCTCCCCGCTTTCCCCCCTTCTCCCTCTCTCCTGTTCTGGCTTATAGACTCAGACTCACAGAATGTGGGAATAGATCTTAGAGATTATGTAATTCAATTCCTACATTTTACAGGGGAGGAAATTGGAGGGCAAAGAAGGAAAGGCACTTGCTCCAAGATCAGACCACTAATAAATGGCAGAATTGGCATTTGAATATAGCTCTTTGACTCTCTAACACTTGTGCTTTTTCCACTAATGCCAATAGTTCTCATTTAGTGGTTTGTGAGCCCCAAAGGGGCCCACAACAATGTCCCAAAAGATTTATGATAAAAATTAGTTAATAGTGCTTTAAGCAATAAATAATTGCCAAATTATATTACAAATTTTGTAACAACTACTATTTGCATATTTGAGGCATTATAAATTTGTTTCTGCAGCAATTACATCAACATCTACAGCAGCTACAAATTATCATGTGCATTGATTTTGGTGTTCATACAGAGATTACATTAAAATCAAATCACTTCCACTAGACACAACACATTCCTGTCATTTTTCAACCTTATCTAATTGTTGCCACAAGGATTTGATATTCAAAGGTAAACCTGTTCAAAACAGATGGACAGGCAAACACACATAACCTTATTTGTGTTCTGTATACTGCACCAAAGCAACTCCTATTTTCTCTTATAATCATACCTTGTCACCTTTCCTGGTAACCATATCTCATTATATGTGTGATCACATGATCAAGATATTGCTAATGTTTCTTAAAGTATAAATAGGCTCTTTGAAAATCATAATCACTAAGCATGTGCACTACAAACTCATTGGGGAAACAGATTTAAGACTCAACTGGTATTAAGCCAGATGATGCAAACTTTTGTTCAAATTCCAAAATCAAGTTTACATCCAATTATCATATTATGTTAAACAACTTCCAAGTTGTAACTTCTCATTAAAAAATATTATTTTTATCCAATAAGTCTTATAAAATGAGAAAACTTAATATAAAGTTTTGCAAATAATAATAAGGATATGAGGTCTTGCTGGGTTGCTTTTTTAATTCTTACAGAATCTCATAAAATAGTCATATTTATTTTATAATTAGAGTTTTATAGAGTTATATTTTTAGTTCCATAATTACAGGTAGGATGGTTTTACATTTTATAATTATAATATATGATGTATAATTAGGAGTTTTTGGAAGCAAAAAAAAAAATCATTGTGATTATTACAAGCACTTAATGAACATAAAAGAATATGAGTATATTCAACTCTTCTGGGGGTTCACAACATTTTTTGTTGTTGAAAGAGGTTCTCAGAACCACAAAAACGCAAACAACAAAAACCATTATACTAGAGCATATTGTCTCATGCTCTAGTTCCATATTACTCCCAAAATGTGGCTCCAGACATAGTTGTCTTATTGAGGCTGCAGTTACCACTGACCCATCTCACAACTCAAATGAATCTGTGATCTCATCAATTTGAGGTCAAACCCATTCATGCCTGATATCCTGTACAACTGTTGATTATATCATCTCAAAAGTGTGCCATAGAGGGTCCTTCCAATGTCCTAGAGGCCTTCCTCATTTTCTCTTGTCAGGACATCAATAGAGTACTTCACCTGTTATCCTGATTTTTTTTGTCACGTGGGAAGTGTTCAAAGTCTCTTCCTAGCATACAATTCATTTGATCTTCAGTGTTCTTCATTGGTTATATATTGTAGCCTGCTCACATCCATCATGCAACTCTCTATTGACCTCTACATGATGTTAATTTTTAGTTCTTCTGAAACAGTTATGTTCCATATCTTGATGTTATAGTCACACTGGTAGAATGTTAGCATTCTGAGAAAGAGAGGAAAATAGTTTAGAAACAAAAATGTAAGCATAGTAAGCTTGGATTTAGCAAGAATAGCTTCTATTTATTAGGGGGAAAAAAAACTCTTGATAAGCATGACTGAAAAAGAATGAAATTTTCGGAATTGTTGTCACTCCAAATTCTACAAAACACTGGTGAAATATTTTATTTTCTGTTTCTTCTTAACTCTACATTCATATGGCAAAGATTTTACTTTCAAGTTTTTGATTCTTTAAATTGTTCCTTAATTTTTAATGTTTTTCATATAAAACTATGACTAGTCACAATTCCTATGAGATTCATATCTATTATTGAATGTAGAGTGACTACAATGGAGAAGATCCAGAATGGTTTGCAGTACACAAAACTAAACAGAGTTTTGAATGGCTTTCCAAATTATTTAGGATTTTTTCTGTCTTGGGGGCTCTGAGCTATTATCATAAAAATCTTACAGTTTTGGTTGCATTAGTAATACAAGTTCTAAATAGCAAAGTAGATTGGCCATGTAATTTTTTTTTATTAAAGCTTTTTATTTTCAAAACATATGCATGGATAATTTTTCAACGTTGACCCTTACATAGCCTTATGTTCCAAATTTTCCCCTTCTTCTCCCCCACCCTCTCCCCTAGATGGCAAGTAATCCAATATATGTTAAACATGTTAAATCCAAAGTAATGTAAACTTATTTATACAATTATCTTGCTGCACAAGAAAAATCAGATTGAAAATGGCCATGTAATTTAAGATCATTTGCCCTAGCCTTTGCATAATAAATAAGTAGATTTGAGATACACACAAGGCTGAGTAAAACTAAGAGACCTCCTCAATAGTCAATAGCCACAGGAATAGTTTATATTCCTCAATTTTTTTTGAGATTGTGTTCTTTGCTCTAGCAATGGAAATAATTTCAGCTTTAACTTAGGGGAAATAGTATTTCTCCATCTCCCCAACCCCTCTCACAAGGTGCTGAGAGTAAAAGTGAACTTGCTCCAAATCTAAAATGGAACTGTCCTTCATCTTAAATCATCAAACCTTGCCAGATACTGCCACCTGCTGGTTACAAAAATAATGGAGTTATTCTCCATTAATAAAAGAGGTTAAAGTTATATTTCATCTTGATCAGCTGGTTGCTATTCTACTGCCTTTATAATAAGTAATACTTTTTGCATAAAGAATCAACCTGACAGTTAAGCAAAATTATAGAAATTTCAGGAATTCTGGGTACTCAAAACCTTGATATCCTTCTTTGCTTCTGACACCTTGAAAAAATACGTCCTTATCCCACTAGGGACCCCAATGACTCTTCAGTTCTCTCTCTTTAAAAATTGCTTGCTATTATTAAAATTGCTCCAAACCATCACAGATTTTTGCTAGTTACCAGCCCTCATCAAAAAGAGTGTTCTTCTAAGTCCTGGGCAGGAATGCCACTGGAACATCATGAATTTTCCTGAAGCTCCTGGAAAAGGATAGAGAACAGCTTCTCTGTGATTAGTCAGAACAACAGAATCGTGTTATGATCATAGTGACATAAGCGCAGAAACTCAAGAGGCACATAGGGGTATATAGGCTTGAAAAGATCTTAAAGGTAATTTAATCCAAAGTCTTTAATTTATAGGTGGGAAAACTGAGGTTCAGTTACCTTACCAGAATCATACAGCTAGTGTCAAGGGCAGGATTTTAAAGGACAGGTCCTCCTGATCACCAAATTGTCTTCTGTAAGTTTGTTTTTTTGTTGGTTTTTTTTGTTGGTTTGTTTGTTGGTTTGTTTGTTTTTTGGTGGATTTTGGAAGTGGGACAGAGCTGGGCCTGTGATCTCATTGGTGTAGAGAACGCCCAATGAGGAAACTATTAATGATTAATAATAACAACTACTAGCATTATTATAGTCCTTTAAGATTTGCAAAGTGTTTTATATATATTAGCTCCTTGATCCTGGAATCAGCTGTGAGGTAAGTACTATTGCTTTACCCATTTTACAGATGAGGGATCTAATGAGTAAAGAAATTAACAGATATACCCAGTCAATACTAGGAAGTATCTGAGGAAGGATTCAAACTCTGACATGGTTTACCAGCTAGGCCACTCTGCTCCCTCCACTAAAACAGATCATCCGTGGATCTGCAGCTTATATTCAGAGGATTTCATAGGGCTACTTCAAGGTTAAATTACTAGGCAAGGTCACACTTGTCACTGAGACAAGATTTGCATTCAGACTTTCCCAGTTCCAAAAGCACTTTTGGTCACTAGATCATTTTTCTTCTAAACCATAATTTAAAATCTTATTTTAAATTATAGCTTTTTATTTACAAAACATATGCAACACTGACCCTTGCAAAACCTTCTGTTCCAAATTTTCCCTTCCTTTCCCCCACCCCTTCCCCTAGGTGACAGGTATTCCAATACATGTTAAAATATCTGTTAAACCCAATATATGTATACATATCCAAACAGTTATCTTGCTGCACAAGAAAAATCTGATCTAGAAAGAAAAAAACCTGAGAAGAAAAACAAAAATGCAAGCAAACAATAACAGAAAGAGTGAAAATGCTTGTTGTGGTCCACACTCAGTTCCCACAGGGTAGAGATGGCTCTCTTCATTACTGAAGAACTGGAACTGGTCTGAATCAATTCATTGTTGAAGAGAGCCACCTCCATCAGAACTGATCATCATATTGTCTTGTTGTTGAAGTATATAATGATTTCCTGGTTCTGCTCATCTCACTCAGCATCAGTTCATGTAAGTTTCTCCAGGCCTTTCTGAAATCATCCTGCTGGTCATTTCTTACAGAACAATAATATCCCATAACATTCATATACCACAATTTATTCACCCATTCCCCAACTAATGGGCATCCACTCAGTTTCCAGTCTCTGTTCACTAAAAAAAAAGTCTACCACAAATAATTTTGCACATACAGGTCCCTTTCCCTCCTTTAAGATCTCTTTGGGACATAATCCCAGTAGAAGGGTATGTACAGTTTGATAACTTTTTGGGCACAGCTCCACACTGCTCTCCAGAATGTTGGATATGTTCACAGTTCCGCCAACAATGTATCAGTGTCCCAGTTTTCCCACATCCCCTCCAACATTTGTCATTATCTTTTCTTGTCTTCTAAGCCAATCTGAGGTGTATAGTGATATCTCAGAATTGTCTTAATTTGCATTTCTCTCATCAATAGTGATTTAGAGAACCTTTTCATATGACTAAAAATAGTTTCAATTTCTTCATATGAAAATTCTCTGTTCATATCCTTTGACCATGCATCAATTGGAGAATGGCTTGATTTATAAATTTATATTTATGTTATAAATATATATTTATTATATTATATATATTCATGTTATATATCAAATTATAAATTTGAGTCAATTCTCTATATATTTTGGAAAGGAGGCCTTTATCAGAACCTTTGAATGTAAAAATGTTTTCCCAGTTTATTGCTTTCCTTCTAATCTTGTCTGCATTAGTTTTGTACAAAAACTTTTTAATTTAATATAATCAAAATTATCTATTTTGTGATCAATAATGATCTCTAGTTCTTTGGTCACAAAATTTAAAATCTTAATTTTTTTATAAGTTTCTCATCCTAACTTACAGGCAATAGGAGTTTTTGCATAATAACCAAAGGGGGAAAAAAAGAGATAAGCAAGTATTTTCTCCAAGAAAAGTACAGGATTTGAAATGCCCATTTCTTTTGTACTACCTCTCTTAGCCCCCTGGGTCTAGAGTACTTTGTATTTGGTAATTCATTTTATAGGGCAATCAGATGGACATGGATAGAGTTGCCAGGGCCTTCAGTCAGGAAAACTCATCTTCCCAAGTTCAAATCCAGCCTTAGACTCTTACTAGCTTTGGGTCCCTAAGCAAGTCACTTAAACTATTTCCCTCAGTTTCCCCATCTCTAAAATGGATTGGAAAAGAATGACAAACCACTCTAGTATCTTTGTTGAAAAAAATCCCAAAAAGGGTCATGGAGAGTTGGACACAACTCAAACAAACAACTGAGTTCACTGGATATGAGGAGATTATACTATACTGTATGGTCCACAGAATAATCACTCAAGATAAAGTGCTCTCCCCTCTATAACCCTGACAAATGAGTAATGCAGGTTTTAGCATCCCTATCTTATAGATGAGAAAACTTAAACTAAACAAGAATGGTGACTTAACAGTTTCAGAGCAACTGAATGGCAGAGCTGATGCTAAACCTCAGGTCTAGGTTCCAAATTCAATAAGCTTTTCAATACTTCACTGTTTCTTCAGTAATATTCTAAATGAATTCTGCTTAATTTAGAACACTGCTCCCAATTTTATCCTTTTTTTCTGAACTATCTGGTATATATCTCCTTTTTGTCCTGAGATCACCTTATTGTATATTCCCTTCCCCAGTTCTATCTTTGCACAAGCTCTGATCCAAGTCCTGTAACTTCAACTCTTAGCCCCTAGGTCATCTCTTCTCCATGAAGTGCTTCTTGATCCTTCAACCTGCTGGTACCTCTCCCAGGATACCTTGTGATTGCTTTTACCTTTTGTTCTAATCGATTATCTTTTTTTAGTTGATACTATTTACAGTTTATTGATTTTGTCCTTTAACTGCCCAAAGAACTGTGATTCTTTGCATCTGAGTTTAATTCAGAAATTTAGCTGACCTATTATGAGTTAAGTTTATAAGTTCAGCTTTCCTGCCAATTGGTCAATTTCCTATCCTTGCTTCAAGGAGATCTCTTATCCTTGAGGGAGACAAGGGGACACCAGGGATGCTGGTCTACTGTCTTCATACCTTCAAGCTATTCATCAAAGATATCTGATTTGCTACCCAAAGAAGTATGGTCCACTATCTCTAATCTTGCAGGTAGACTCAAAAATAAGTATCTCTTTGTCACAGAAGGAGAGGAGGTTATTGTCAGCCCTTCATTCCCAATTTCCAACCAATAATATTGTCCCCCATGGCTCAGTTCTGTAATCAATCATATTGATTACCATTTGTAATGTCAAATTTTTTCTAACCAGTGTTCCCCCCCCATCCAAAAAATATTATTTGTCCATCATTTTCCTAAAAGCCTGTAAAAGAAAGCTGTTCCCCCTCATTCAGGGTCCTAAATTTACTGGAGAAGAAAAAATTTTAATTGCTGGTAAATGCATAGTTTTTTTTTAATAAATCATGTTCAAAATTGTGCCTCAGTTTACCCTGATTTTGATTATAATAGTACCTATTTATAGATGCACTTGTCAAACCCTGCAAAAGGTAATATGCTCTGAGGAGGGGGGGGGGGGGGAACACTTGTTTTCATTTGAATCTCCAGTGTCTAATATAGTATCTCATGAAAGGCAAGCACTTAATAAATGCTTGGTAATAAATTAATTCTTCTCTAGCAGAGACTACTCTTGATTGTTTCTTCTGAGCAGTTTCCATCATCTATAAAGAAGCTACAAATCTATAATTGTTTTTAGTTCTTCAAAAATGCTTGTAACCACAATAACAAGTAGTAAGTTGGCACTTCAGGAATCAGGGTGCAAAACACCCTGGTATGAATAAACTAGGATTAAAATTGTCCTTACATGGTAACTCCTAATAATATACCTTTTTGGATGAGGTTAAAAGGAGTCACCTTATTCCTGAATTCCTTTCTGGGGATACAAACATGGAGCAAACAAAAGCAGTGTTTGTATTAAAATATTTTCTGTCATTAATATCTCTGAATCTTTTTTTAAATCAACATTGTGATTGCTTTCATTCTATTTCCTTCCTGACATTTCAAGTTCTTTTCCTTCCTTGGAGAAAATACTTGCTTGTTCCTTCTTCCTTTGGTTATTATGCAACAAGTTTGCTTTTGGCTGGAAGCCACAATCCCCAAGTTCCGTGCATCCTATAAAAGCAATGCAGGATGTGTATATGTTATGACCTAAGAAGAAGACCATGCTTTCAGGGCTATTTTGCACCACCAAATTTTCTCTTACTTTGAGAGTTTCCAAGCATCTTCTTGTGTATTTGAATACCCTTCATTTGGGGAGCAGGGAGGTTTCATTAAAGAAACCTAAGGACAATTGCTAGAGAAGATACATGTACACACACAAGTCCCTGGTGCTCTCTCCCAATGGCTCCCCTTCTCTCCTCCCCCACCTCCATGTAGCCAAAGCACACCTGGAGTATCCAAACTCAAAGCTGGCAGCCCTCTTTATGCCTGAAGTTTTCTTTCTCCTCCACTATTCACATCCCAAGAATAACTTTTGACTTAAAATGTATAATTACTCACTTGCACCAGTAAATAACGTAGCGAAAAATAAACATCACCTGAAAGTTGTTTTAATTCATTCATGGACCAAATCTTTCTTTATTTAGGCTATGGGGTAAAACTCACCCTGCAGTGCCCCCTGCTGACCAATCCTAAAAGGATTCAAGGGAACCCAAATCTGAGAATCATGAAATTGAAGCCCCAAATAATCCAGCAGATCATTTTAGTGTTGGACAAATGAAATTTAAATGAGAACTCTCTAGCTGAAAAACAATTTTAGGTTGTGTTTGAATGTTTCCTTTGATTTTCCCCCTCTCTCCCACATCTCCTTCCTTAGCTACATAATTTTTCAAAACTGCATACTTGTCGAGCCAAGCAAAGGGACAGGAACATTCCTGTTGAGACAATGTTATCCAGGGAGAGGTTGCAGGGTATAACTCAAGAAGGGAAGCAAAAGACAACCTATTCCTTTCCAAAAAGGAACTCTTGATTCCTGTGCAGAGGAGTCACTCACTTGTCCCAAATGTCTTTACTGAAATGTTCCCTTTGAGCTAATGAGCTATTTTTTGAAAATGCAGATACTCCTTAGGTGAATTAATGAACAAGGTTAAGCTACTGGAGAAGAGAAGGAAGGTGGATGATGTAGTACTAGAACCCTTCAAGAATGACCTCCTAGAGTGTGAGAGGATACACAACAGGAGAATGTTCTATGATCAGAGTAGGCAAGAGAATTGCCATAATAATAGATTCTCAAATTAGAAAAGATCTCACACAGTCTGGAGAAAATACATTTTAAGAGTCTTTTGTTTTAAAGTCATCTTAATCTTGTCTGACTTTTCTCAACCCCATTTGGGGTTTCTTGACAAAGATACAGGCAAGGTTTGCCATTTCCTTCTCCAGCTCATTTTACAAATGAGGAAACTGAGGTAAATAGGGCAAAGTGACTTACTCATGGTCACATAGCTAGTAAGTGTTGGAGGCTGGATTTTGAACTTCTCTTGAAGAGTCTTCCCGACTGCTGGCCTGGAACTCTATTCACTGTGCCACCTATTTGCCTATTAAAAACCTACTTTGTGCCATTATCACTGTGCTAAAATACCTAGGATACAAAAAAGACAAGAATAGCTCCTGCTCTTAGGAAGCTCACAGACTAATGAGGCAGACAACATGCAAACAACCACACATAAACAAGCCATAAACAGATGTACAATTGTTGCACTAGCAGTAGCATTAACTGGGATGGGGAAAGGCTTCTTATAGAATGTGGGATTTTACTTGGGACTTGAAGGAAACCAGGAAAGCTAAGAGTGGAGAGGAGGGGTGACCAAGAGATGCATGACAGCTAAGAATGATGGTAGGTGAAAAATGCAAGCAACTAAGCTTAATCAGCTCCCTCTTTAGATGAGAAAGTGCATTCTTGCCCCATCTACTCCCATCTACTGCCCAATTCATTCAAATTCTGTCTCCCATACCTTGTGACCAGAGGAAGAAGAAAGAAAAAAGCTAATTCTGCCTCTGCATTTACCACCACAATCTATATATGTTTAATGATTGACTCTCCTTTTGTATGCTGTTTTCTCTCCTGAGATTGTATATAGGATTGAAATCAGGGATTGTCTGTTTTTATTTGTATTTGTATCCCCAGAACTTAACAGTGCCTGACATATAATGTCATTGTTCATGTTCATTGTTTCCATGACATTATTTTCTGTTTTCCCCTTCTCCTTTTGCCTTCAATGTTTCCCAACATCAGGTCTTCTCCAATGACTGGCACATAATGTTGTTGAATTGTTTCAGTAGTGTCCAACTCTCCAGAACCCCATTTGGGGTTTTCTTGCCAAAGGATCTAGAGTAGCTTGCCATTCCTTTTCCAACTCATTTTACAGATGAAAGACTGAGGCAAACAGGCTTAAGTGACTGACTGGCCCAAAGTCACAACACTACTATATGCATAAGACCAATAAGCATCTCAGGTCCTTCTGATTTCTAGACAGTTTTCTATCCACTTTGACAGCTAACTGTCCCAAGGGTGTATATAATAGGCACTTAATACATGTTTACTAACAGACATGAAGCTACTAACTTTTTTTCCTATCAAAATGAACTATTTCACACCATTGTTCACCAAGTTTTCATTTCTATCACTTAATACCCTTAATAAAAATTTAGTGATTGTAAATCCTTACTTGTGCTGACAATAAGTACAATCTCAAGATGAGATTTTTGATCTCTTAAAATGATAGAATACATTCTGGAAAGAATAGGAAGGAGCTATGATCCCATTTGAAAATATCAAAAGCAGGAGAAGGAATACTGATAGTATACACCTAACAAGAATGAGTTTTCATACATGGAAGCCTACAAGCAAAGATGAACCTTTGAGGTGAAAGTGAACCAAATTTGGGCAGGACCAGACTCCTGAAAAGATCAAGCTACATAGGGATGCCCAAACTAAAACCTACCATGAAAAAACAAAAACCGTAAGCAGTCATTTACTGCTCAAGTCAAAAAAAGTCAATAAGGGTCTACTATACTAAGTGCTAAAGATATAAAGAAAGGAAAGAAGAAGAAAAAAAGTTCATGTGCTCAAGGAATTAAGGCTAATGGAATCCATTAACACAGGAGCTCATGTAAGGGACTCCACAATCTGAGACCCTTGATAGCACAGTGGATAGAGCACTGGCTCAAAGTCAGAAAGGCTTGAGTTCAAATTACGCCTCGGAGACTTATGAGCTATGGGAATAATAGTTATTTCCAGAGTTGTTGTGAAGATATGTTTGAAATTAGCAGGGAAATAAAGATCCAAACAAAATAACCTCCACTCTCAAGGAGCTTACAGACTATATATTTGCCCCAACCACCTACTTATTGGTCATGTTACCAAAAAAATGAAAGGAACAAAAAAAGGAATAACCACCAGTAAATGTAAGTGTTTTGGTTTTGTCAGTATGATATTAATATTATTATTATTATATTAATGTTATTATTATCATTATCATCATTCTTCCTTCTTAAGATAATTAAATCCGTTATTTTAATATTATTTATTAAATTTTAATTTAATGATTTTTATTATTTTGATATTGTGTATTAAATTTTAATTTTTTAATCCATTAAGACTTAATTTAATAATCAAAGATATCACTCCCAGTTAATTGTTCACATAACATTCAGCAAGCCAATCTTTTGTTCAACATTTGACCTGGGATGCTAAGTACCTTATAAGGGCCTAATTTCTGTTATTATTTTCTACTATTTCTTCTTACCTGCTGTTTTCCATTTCCCATGCTCTTCATTCTTCCATCAGAGACATCAAGAACTTAATCTCTATCTAACACCAAAGGTATTTCTACTAGGTGATATGAGCCAATAAAAGGTTAACATCCCCATCTTTTTCAGCATGTCCTTCCAGCTGCCAAACACCCTTCTATTTCCTAATTGTCCTTCACACCTACTACCTTCCCAGAGTAGTATGCCATACTCTGCATATTCTCAATAGGAAGCTGTTTGGTCTGGTACTTAAAATCTTCACACTTCATCTTTCCCTTCCATGAAGTCCAGTCCATAAGCATTTATTAAGTAGCTAATAAGTGCCAGGTATTGTGCTAAGCACCGGGAACACAAAGAAATGCAAAAGACAATCCAATGGGAGGACAACTAGTAAACAGCTATGTAAAACAAGATAAATAAATTGGAGGAAATCAACAGAGGAAAAGCACTAACATTAAGGGGGATTGGGAAAGGCATCTTGTAGAAGGTAGAATTTTAGTTGGGACTTGAAGGAAATCTAGGAGAGCCGAAGCAGAGATAAGGAGGGAGAGAGTTCAGACAAGGAATTGCAAATGAAAATATGCAGATTGTCTTATATAAAGGAATGCAGGAATTTCACTGGTTTGAGGGAGTGAGTAAAGTATAAGGAAACTGGAAAAGTAGGAATGAGTTGAGTTTCAAAGGGCTCTCTTTGGATGACCGAGAATTTTATATTTGATGCTGGAACTGACATGAAGCCACTGGAGTTTATTAAAGTGGGGGGGGGGGGGGAGGAAGGAGGTGCCATGGTCAGGTCTGTGCTTTCGGAAGATCAGTCCGGCAGCTGAGTGAAAGATGGCTTGGAGTGAGACCAACCAGAAGACTATTGCAAAAGTCTAGGCATGAGATAATAAGGGTCTAAACCAAGGAGAGAAGCAATGTCAAAAGAGAGATAATGTATTCAGAAATGATCAAAAGAAAAAGATGTTCCAGGATTGAGCATACCATAGAGAAGCAATAGATCACGGAAGTTGAACTCAGAAAACCTCAGTTCAAATCATGGTTAATCTACTTCTTAGCCATGTAACTAATATGGACCTGGATTGAAGATGATTTGGGATTAAGTCCCCCCTCTAACATTTATTAGCTATGTGACTTTGAGCAAGCCACCCTCGGTTCTTTTGTGTGTCAAGTTGGGGTTGTGCTCTCTGACCTCAGAGATACCTGCCAGCTCTAAGTTTATGATCTTACAATGTTTTGGTAAGCCATTGTCCTTTGTGAGTCTGTTTTGTGATAGGTGGTGTTTGCACCAGTCCCATATTTATCACAGGATCATAAATTAAAACCTGAAAGGGATAATAAAAGTCATCAAAGCCAGCCCCATTTACAGAGGGAGAAAAAAAACAGAGAAGGTAAGTGATTCATAAACTCAGAGCTGGCAGGTATTTCTGAGACCATAGAGTATCCCTAACTTGACACAAGAGAAAGCTAAAGAATAGAGAGGGTGACTTGTTCAAACTCATAGCTAATAAGTGTTAGGGGATAACTTTGGATTATCCTAATAGACTTGAGCATTGTGCTGAATTTTAATAAGACGAAATTCAATGAAGTTTTATAAAGCTTTCTATTTGGATTTTTAAAAAATCAATCATAAAAGTACAAGATGAAGAAAGTTATTAGAAAGCAGTATCTCTGCTAAAACATCTAGAGGTATTAGTAGACTGTAAATTCACATGAATCAGCAGAGTGATATGGCAGTCAAAAAAGCAAACATAAACTTGGGCTTCATTAAAAGAAACGAAACCTTCTAGAATAAGTAACCAACAGCCCCGTGTACTCTGCTCATGTTCAGTTCTGGACACTATCGTTTAGGAAGGATGTCACTGAGCTAGAGAACATAAAGAGAAGCAAACACCAATGAAGAAAAGATTTGAATCAATCTTATATGATTATGAATGAAACACTTCTCAAAGTGAGAGCTCATTTGCATGAGATCTCTTCCATGATGGAGCTTAAGTATTCAATACTCTGGGTCTGTGTGAGGGATAGAATTGACAAGAGCTTAGAAATCTTGGTTTTCAGAGGTCCATGTTTGAGAAAGCAGTCAAGCAGCTTCTCTTCAGGTCTCTGAAGGGAGAAAATGACTCTGGGAATGAGCTGACACATAGAAATGTTGGATCCTCAATCTTAAATATTGAGGTGGGTGGCAGAGAATTAAAATGCTATGTTTAGGTGAGAGGTCTTGATTAAAAATAATAATAATACAACTTAGAAAATGCATAAACCTAAAGATAACCTAGGGAGAAAAGTAGGGAACTTGGTACTTCATTTTTCTTACCCACCGATGGAAACTTACTAGTTAAGCACTAGATGTCATCTGAATGCCAGATGGAAAGCAAAATTGGCAGCCTCTTGGTGTAACCACCAATATGCTGAACTTTACTTCATTAAAGTTTATAGAGTGCTTAGAGATCCTGGATGAAAAGAGTTAAAGAGGTGCAAAAGGTGTTTTTTTAAAACCCCTATTACTAAGTCACCACTGTGGGGCTGCTCACAAAGAATTGGGTTTTTTTTTTTTTTTAATGCCTCATATTTTTAAGGCACCATTTTAGACTCTGCTGCTTGCTTTGGAAGACTAACCCAGAGTTTAATAAATGTTCCTTTTGGGAAATCTTTCTTGATTTTCAGCCTAAATAGTACTTTTCTTTGTTCTACACTTTCCATCCCTCTCCTCCATTCCTCCATTTCTTTATGTTGCCTTAAAGACTCCTCTCCTTGAACATCTGCATAGTTTGAATACTTAAAGATAATTATAAGGCCTCCTTCTCTTTGTCCAGCTCTACACACCTAATTCTTTTAATCCTTTCTCATAAGTTAGTCCCTACAGTCCCTTAATCATTTTGTTGCCTTGCTCACAATTCCCTATGCACAGAACTCTAGTATGTTGTGGTTATCCTGAATCCACAAAGTTACAGTAAGCTGTGGTTTTTCCTCAAAGCTAGGATAATATGGTATTTTCATTCTAACAAATCCCAGGGAGAGTTATTTTTATAATAGGACTGCTTTACTAATTTAATGTTATCCAATATTGTTAATTATTTAAGTCAAGGAGTTTAGCTTGCACTTTTTCCTAAACAGCATGGTAGATTTCATTACACAAGATTACAGTTTTGCTCTCTCCCCACCTCCATCAATCCCCAACAAAAATACAGTGCCAGAAAAGTGCAAACAGTCAACACTAGTGAAAAATATGTATATGTTTATATTAGCCATAATCCATTTTCCCTCATCCTAGATCTAAGCAAGAAGCTTTCCCTCTTCTGCACCTTGTTTCATACATATGTGGGACAGATGCAAATATACTTTCCTTGACTCGGTGACTTCTTCACCAGTCATTTCCTACCTGGCAGACAATCATTTCCAGGAGCCCACTAACTAAGGTAGCCCACTTTAACTAACTTATTAGGAAGAGACTAACGCAAATTCAAAGGTAATATAAGAATTATTATACTCAATTTTTTAATTTACATTTTACAAATAAGGGCAGGGGGCTCTGAGAAGTTAAGACTGAAGCATTAGATTCCTAACCATCACTCTATCCACCACACTAAGCTACTTGTTAAACAGAATTGGGCAAAAGGACAGACCTTCCAAAATACAGCTACCTCTAAATTAACTCTAATTCATTAATGGATTTTTTGGGACCAGTTATTTGCAAATATACCAAATTGTACTATTATCCAAGCCATATTTGCCTCACACAAAAGAGCATCATTAAAAGACTGTCCAATTTAAGTTAAGGGAAGTAACATGTAAAAAAAAAAAAAAAAACAGGAATAAACATGGCATTACAAAGAGAGGCTAAGAAACAGGAAGATCTTAGTGGAGATAAGGGGTCAATGAGTGAAAGGAGAAATGTTTGGATATATTTGAGGCATGTAGAGAAGGGAAGAAAAGTTGTAGAAAAGAAAGATTATTGGGGCAGCTGAGTGGTGCAGTGAATAGAGTACCAGCCCTGAAGTCAAGAGGACCCAAGTTCAAATATGACCTCAAACATTTAACACGTCCTAGCTGTGTGACCTTAGGCAAGTCACTTAACCCCAATTGTCTCAGAAAGAAAGAAAGAAAGAAAGAAAGAAAGAAAGAAAGAAAGAAAGAAAGAAAGAAAGAAAGAAAGAAAGAAAGAAAGAAAGAAAGAAAGAAAGAAAGAAAGAAAGAAAGAAAGATTATTAATGAAATGATGAAGAATTTTGTCCCAGTCTCATGGGAAAGATGGAGTTAATAAAAATTCTTGACCAGGGCAATAACATTAAAAAATCCATGCTTAGGTACCCAATTCTGGGAGTGATAAAAAAAAAAAATGAAGTGAAGTAAAAATTAAATCTGAGATAAGATAAACTTGGAGGAGTCCAAGAAAGGGATGGAGGTCCATGAAAGTATGGTGACATTGGCTACAGAGAGTAAGAGACAAATTCATAAAAATTAAAAGAATCAATAAGATTTGATGATAGACCTTATATATTGGGAATGATAAGGGAGAAAGTGAAGATGACTTCCAGGTTTCAAATTTGTTTAACTAAGAAAATGGAAGTGCTAATGACAGAAACAAGAAAAGAAAAAAGAAAAAATGATTCTGAGTTGAAAATGCTAAGATGTAATGATTATCTCTATTGATAGATGTAATGATTCTAATTTCAATCCATTTTCAGGTCAATGTTCCATTCACCTTTTAAATATTTGATGTATTGTTATCTGGAAGAGAAATAAATATGTATGTCTTCAAAGATCATAACTTAAGTAGGAGTGATAGGGGGTAACATTTGACATTATAAAGAAGTACTTTCTAATAATTACAAGAAAATTTTGAAAAAGATGGAATTGGCAGCCTCATGAAGCCTTCCACTGGTAGGAATACTCAGCATGAAACTGAATGGCCCCTAATAAGCAGTGATGTTGAGATTATTCTTGCATCAG
The DNA here is from genome assembly GCF_048593235.1 of Sminthopsis crassicaudata. NCBI lineage: Eukaryota > Metazoa > Chordata > Mammalia > Dasyuromorphia > Dasyuridae > Sminthopsis > Sminthopsis crassicaudata. The sequence goes on from NC_133617.1 coordinate 146,999,564, forward strand.
GAAGAAAGCTAGACTAGATGAACTCTATTATCCCTAACTTGAACAATTTATGATTCAATGACTAAAAAAAAAATCAATGAACTTAATGAGGTTCTGAGAAGGACTGATGAAAATCTAGCACTTAGATAAAGGCAATATACTTGACCTTCCCTTTATGGTCCTTTTATTTTTATGAGAACCTGTGTTTGAATAGCTGGGAAGGAAAGGGTCTCTTGGGTAGTCAAGCATTTGTGAGTCTTTTTTTGTTGGATATGTCCTCCCCCCCAAAAAAAAACCTCCGTGTGTGTGTGTGTGTGTGTGTGTGTGTGTGTGTGTGTGAAATAGTAAGAAAGAGTCAAAGAACTAGGAGGGAGCACTAAGCTACACTGGCTAAACAAAATTCTCATAGGCTTCCATGATTTTTTGAAAGATATTGTTATCACAATAAACTCAGTGAGTTCTATAGAGAAAATCATTAAGAGAATAAAAGAGAGTAAAAATTCTGAATTAAATCAAACCAAAAAAAAAATCAACATATTCTTCATCTGTTTCCCTCATCCAAATATACTTCTGTATAGGACTGGCTCCTGCCTTGGAAATATTGCCCTGAATACTGTAAAATAGAGAAGTCATAGATTCACAATGATTTTTGTACATGGCTAACCCACACACACATCCAAGTTATAGACAAACCAAAAGGCTGTATGGGAATGATGCTTTGCCTGTGTGTCGCCCTGACATCAGACAGATGTCATGCTGAAGAAGCATCAGAATAGAAGAGCTGCAGGAATTTACACTTCCCAGCTTCTTGGAGTCCAAGGGAAGTCATGGCGGGGCTCCAATAACACAGGAAAGAGTGACAGTATCCTTGCTTGAATATTCTGAAATTGTACAAAATTAAGTACTCCCAATTATTGTCTCATTTGAAATTTACAGAAAGATTTATTATACATAATGGTGGTCCTATAAGTACTAGCTGTGGAAGAGAATAAGTTTTTGTGCAACTGTGATCAAGCAAGGTTTTTTGAGGCAGGAAAAAAAATGCCAAGAATTAAGTACAAGAAAAATGACTCAGTATTTGTGGTGAACAATGACAGTGATTAATATGGATCTCAAGTTCATATTACCACAGAAGAAAATCTAAGTTACCTTGATGATGTACATATAGTGTTTGGTGAAGTAACAGAAGGAATGGATGTAATCAAGAAAATTGGTGAGACATTTGTTAATAAAGATGTACCTTAAGATCCATTTGATGACCCAGCTGGTTTACCAATTCTTTTGATCAATCACCACAACTAGCCAAGGAACTACTAGCTAGTGGCCAAATAGGAGCAGGTAAAGAAATTGATGATGTCAAAGGGAGATCAGTTGACAAAATTGAAGAAATACTGGCAGAGGAGCAAAAGTTCAGATTATTCTTTTAGAAATGGTGGGAGATTTACCTAATACAGATATTAAACTTCCAGAAAATATTCTATTTGTGTGCAAATTGAATCCAGTGACCACAGATGAATATCTGGAAATAATATTCTCAAGATTTGGACCAACCATAAAAAGCTGTAAAGTTATTCATGACTGGAAGATGGAAGAGGCCCTTTGTTATGCATTTTATTGAATTTAGAAAGGAAGAAGACTGTGAAAATGCCTTTTTCAAAATGGATAATCTGCTTATAAAGGACAGAAGAATACATGTAGATTTTAGCCAGTCTGTTGCAAAAGTTAAAGGGAGAGAGAAAATGGGAAATATGTCAAAAAATGATTTCAAAGAATATGAAAAAGAAAATGAGGGAAAATCTTCTAAATTTGTTCTCAAAGATAAAGTAAAACCTAAATAGAAGACTGGCTTATAAATTTGTTCTAGTTTGACTTATGTTAATTAAGATCTTGTACAAACCTAATTAAAGCAGAGACTATTCTTACCTTTTATTTGTAAAAATCTTTCACTGGAAGAATATAGAAATTTTCAATTAATATAAAATATACCAAAAGACTCAATATAAGTTTTTTTTTTTTATTTTCAAAAAAAAAAAAAAAACTGAAAAGTAATTTGCCTCCTATCCTCACATATTTTACAGTGAAGAAGCAGAGCTCCAGAATTCAATCAAGAAAGAGAAATCATAAACTAACTTAGCTGAGGAATCAAGAAGGTTAGACTATATGCTTCTTAAGACTAGGACCCTCATTATATGGAAGAGAAACTAAAGTTTAGTGAGGTAGGTGATCAAATCTCCTCTACACATCAACTACTACTTCCTTCCCTCTGAGATCCCTTTTATTTGCTTTGTATAGATCTTGTATGTATCTTCTTCTTCTCATATTGCCTTCTCTGTTAGAATGTGAGCTACTGGAAGATTTGCATCTTTCTCTGTACCCCAAGTGTCAAGCACATAGTAAGGGCTTAAAAAATAGTTCTTGAATTCCAAAGAACCCATGATGAAAAATGCTATCCACCTCCAGAAACTGACAAACTCTGAATGAAGATTGAAGCATATTTTTTAAGGTTTTTTTTCTTATTTACTGTGCATCTGTATTTTCTTTTGCAACATCACTAATATGGAAATGTGTTTTGCATGACTTCATAGGTATTATACATTGCTTGACTCCTCAATGGGTGGGAGAAACAAAAAGAATTTGGAATCCAAAATTTTCAAAAATTTTCATTTTTACATGGAATTATGAAATATATGTATGGAATTATGAAATATGTGTATTTTGTGTTATTATACATTATGTACATATGTGTACACATATGTGTTTATATGTGTATATACTTAGAGAAATTATTGTTAACTGATTCCTGTACTTCTTAAATCATGTAATAACCATAGATAGACCTACCCCAACAATGGGATATTTGAGTTCAAGGATGACTGGTATTTGAAGTTCACTTAGCCCAGTAAGAATTAGGAGTAGGAGGAAAGAGAAAATGAGTATAAAACATGAGTTGGCAGGTGGTACAGTGTCCAGAAGGCAGCTACTTGGCTCAGTGGGTAGAGTAGAAGACTAATCCCCCTGAGTTCAAAACTGGCCTCAGACATTTAATAGCTATGTGCCCACAGTCACTTAACACTGTTTCTCTTGGTTTCTCATCTATAAAATGAACTAGAGAAGGAAATGGCAAACTATTCCATAATCTTTGCCAAGAAAACCCCATACAACAGGGTCATGAAGAATTGGACATGACTGAACCACAATATAGTAGAGAGAGTTCTGGGACTACCATCAGGAAAACCTGAATTCAAATCCTACCTCAGCCACTTACTAGCTTGTGACCCTCACCTGGTCATTTAACCTCTGTTAAATCTGAAAATGAGGTAATAATAGTACCTACTTCCCAAGTTGTTGTGAGGGCCAAATGAAATAATATTTGTAAAGCACTAAATACTTATTTTCCTACTCCTTCACATAGGTTCAAGGACCCAAGAATATTTCTCTCCAAAGAGGCAGGAATTTAATCTGGTGATGATATAAAATACAGTAAAGTTTTTTTTTTCCTTTTTTTTTTTGGGGGGGGGGATAGGAAAAGAGGAAGCTTGCTTGTTTTAAAAAATATGTACAGTAAAAATAAACTTCCAAGGGGTCACTGTCTCTTTTATGAATCTTGGCAAAGCCCTCTCAGAGTCACTGTACCCACAATGGGAGTGCTGTAAGGGATAATAAACATTGTAAAGCAGCTTTCTGGCAAAGTCTCATCCTGTCCTGCTGTGTATCTAAAAGGTCAGACTTACAAGTCAACAATAATTAAGCACAACTTCACACCACTAGGGCATTGCCAGGCACTGTGTGCTATTTGTGAGGTCTGTGCACCTGCATTCCCTGGCATCAGGGATAGATGGGGACCAGAGGAACCTGTCCCTGTAACCAAGAAGAGCGGAAGGAGGGAAACAGTGATAAAGTCAGTTGGTTGGTGCCCAGGAAAGAAAACATCTCATCATGAGGAAAAAATGTTTCCGTCTGAAAGATAAAAATAATTATTAGCAAAGAATGAGATAATTAGTCTGGAAGCAGAGAGCCAAGCTAAGGGTGGAATATGTGTCTCATGGAACAATCAGATCTGGGCACCTATCTGGGGAAGGGAATGGATGGAAGGAAGGTGTGGAGAAAAAGGGGGGGAAGTCTTTGAAGATGTTGTGGAAAAGGAAAAAAATAAAAGGTCTTTGAAAGCCATCAGCTGGGTACACAGCTGTGGCTGAAGAAGACAAACTCAATCTGAGATAGTTTTGGCAAAGGAATTGAATGGAAAGTCAGAAATGAGATCCTATTACTTTTCAGAGTTCTTATTAGACTTGGAAAATTCTATTCTGTCTCCATGACCTATCATTGATTAGGGTGAAAAGGAGAGCCACCAATCTAGACTGGGATTTCAAAAAATTATGGAACAGATTCTCATGAAAACTGAAGAAAATAAGATATGATTTCATAGCTTCTCTCAAATGAAGAAAAGGGACCAATAAAATGAAAAGTTTGCTATTTTTCTCTTTCACTGGTTCAGAAACTGGGGAATGCCACATAAAAATGAGGAAGCCAGGAATGAGTGAGGAATCCCGACAGAACTCATGCATGCTGGAACATATGGAATAAGTTATCGAGAAAAGTAGCTGTAACTGAGGGTTTATAAGAGCTGAAGGGGGTAGTTATGCTTCTTTTAGAGACAGAGGAGATTGAGGGTGTGGTGAAAAAATAGCAAACCAGGATTAGGATAAAGCAAAACAGAGGAGAAATGTTGGGTTAGGTGAACTTTCACCTACCCTAAAGTGATTTATGTACTTCTGAATGGTGAAGCTGGACTTCATTCCTGGGGATAAAGGTGGAGTGTGAACCTGCACGAATCTAACCTTTCTTCAAGAATTCTGTGAGCCATTTACAGGGCTACCTTCAGGGGCTGATCAATCAATCAACAAGCATTTATTAGATACCTCCGACATACCAAGCATTTTTCTAGCTGCTATGGATACAAAGACAAAAACTAAAACAGTCTGACCTCAAGGAGTTAGTTTATTTTTGAAATCAATTTTATTATTCTTTTAGGGAGATTTTAACAGTTCGGAAACTCTCTGTATAAATTCCCTCTGCTGATGCAGATCAGCAACTATTCTATGAATTATGGTCTTAAGAGAATTGCATAGTACTCTTAAGAAGAAAATTGAAAGGAAGGGTTGCACAAACTAATAAGCAGAAGAGCAAGGATTCAACATCAAGTCCTATGGCTCAAAATAGAGTACTCTTTCCATTCTCCCAGTAGCATACTGGTTATCTGATATTTTTATCAGATTGGCTAGTTGTCACTTTGGAAGACGGATTCCTAAGAAAACACAATGAAAAGGACAGATAAGTTTAAAGAAAAGGTAATTTGGAATGGTAGGGAGAGCGCATGATGAGAATAACAGATGAGGGGGAGGAGGAGGGAAAGAAAGCATGAATAGAAATCATCAAAAAGGGAAAGAGGGAAAGAGAAGTCATCTGTATCACACAAGGACCAGTTCTGCCTGAATCCTAACTCTGTCACTAACTTGGAGAGAACTTAAAAAACTTTTTAACATGTGCCTGTTATTCTGCTATAGGACTAGTATTTGCCTTCTTTTATTGTTATAGCTCCATTTTCTACAACCACTGGGCAGAGACTGTGTCCAATTTTGTGTTTTGTACTCCACAACACCTAGCGTATTATCGACACTCAATAAATGCTAACTAATGTTGTGTTAAGCAATAAATTGCCACCAGATGTTTGCATGGCTTTGGCATCTTCAGCTGTAACTGCCTGCATAAAATAGTAGTTTAATTATTACATCATACATCTCAGTAATGGAGAGCGTCTGCCTGTCCTGGAGCTGAAGACTTACATTCAACTTGTTGCTATACTGTACGAGTAAATCTTCAAGGCAAAGTCCCTCAGGGCCAGTACTGGGGAGAGCCAACAATCAGCTTCCCATGACCATCTTGAATTGTTTTGTTCAAAGGCAAACTCTAGTATCCAAACCCCTGAAGAAGATGTAAAATGTCAAGCAAAAAAAAAAAAAAAAAAAAAAAATAGAGGCCTCCAGCCGAAATGAAGCTTAAGAATGAGAAAAATATACATGGCAGTTGCAGAAAGGCAATTAAAAGTCAGAAAAGCTCCAAAGATGCAATAGCCTAGCTGTCCAGCAAAATTAAAGAAAATCAACCTAATTCACTCCTTTGCATGTGTAAAAATGTTAACGTTCCACATTTATAGAGGGAAAGGACTCCTTTATTTCCCTCCTGGATTATCACAAACAAGAGTTATAGTAAAGCCAAGTTATAGTTGCATGGAGGATATAACTAGCTTAGGAAGAAAAGTGTTTTCCTTTAATAAAAGAAAAATATAAGTCAAACAAGAAGGAAAGGATTTAGATCACTGAGATGGCCTGACAGCAACCAGGAGAATCACATAGCAACCAGATTTGCCTTGGTTCCCCTACCCTGCTGTCCAGGACTATGACCACCAAGGATTATCTAACTTGATTTGGGAGTCATTTCCTAGGTCTCTTGCCTGAGAATGTTTCTTGCTTCATAAAAGGATTTTATAATGTGTTATGTTTGCCTGCTCTCTTCTCCCACCACATGATACAGACTCAGGCCGAATGTTGCCAAGAAATAGTACCCAAAGAATTGGAAAGGCTGCAAAAAGCTATGATTATGAGATATTATAAATATCTTTATTGTTATAATAAAAATCTTTTGCAATTGAAATTGATCTTTGAGGTCATATAGTCCAAAGCTTTTTAAATTAAATGTAGTGGGAGATCACAAAATTATGATTTATTATCAGTAAATGTTTGGTTTGTATACTTATTTTATATACCTCTATGACCAGAGTCACATAAAAAATTTCATGAGCAAAAAGGTAGCAAATGGAACAAGTTTAAGAAGCCCCAATTTAGTCCAATTCCTTCATTTTATGGATCAAGAAAATGAGATTTGGAGAGTTAGATAAGCTGGTCCCCCTCCTATGCTCTCTAAAGTTATCTTGATTTAACTTTATTTTACTTTTGCCTGAGATTATTTTGGTTCTCTTCTCTATTTTATATACATATAGTTATTTGCATTTACTCCCCTTTCAATTAGAATTAAAATACAGTGCCTTTGCACTTTTCTTTGAATTCTTTGCACTCACCATGCTTAATCAATGCTTGCTGACTAACTTGACACAACTTTAAATAGCTGAGTCAAGATGGAAACCCTGGTCCTCTAACTCCATATCTAAAGCTCTTTTTGTTACATCATAGATCTAGAAAAATCACTTTAAAGATGATCTTGTCCAACTTCGCCACTTTGCAGATGAGGAAACTGAGACCCAGGATATTAAAAGTGCCTTACCTAATATCATACATGTATAATCAGTGTCAAAAGCAAGATGTGAGCTCAAATTCTTTAACACCAGAGTCAATATGTTTTCCTCTGTACCGTGTTGGCTCTGCTTGGAAGATTTCATTGTGAATAAAAAATAAATAAAGATCTTGAAACAATCCAAGGATCTCCAAAGAATTATTTTGTTCATTTCACTTCTGTATTTTTCAAAATAAAACAAATGTTTCTAATTTTGAAAACTAAGGACCTGGAGTAATCTCAATTTCTCCTCTCAAATCACAACTTTAAAAAGCATATTCAGTCAATTAACACATTTGCTTATTGCCTGCTATGTTCTATGATGGTATAGAGAATACAATTATAAATTAGATGTCCTCAAGGAATTTATAATCTACTAACAGAGATAAAACATGCACACAAAAATAGCATCACAAAAGGCATACAAAGTTGTAAGATTTCATAATAGAGGTCATTTTTAAATTGGAAAATTGGAAGAAGTCATCACAGAAATGGTTATGATTGAATTAAGCCTTAAAAGTGATGTAGGACTTCAAAAAGAGAATTCAGAGTAAGGATATGCTACCTGGTCAACAGTGGATTAAAGCTAACAATGTTCAATTTAATCACTGAAATTTAGTTTACAACTAATGTAAAGGCTGTCACTTTGGTTCAAACAATCACTACAAGATAGGAAAAAGGGCTTAGAAAGCAAATGAAGTAAAAGCAATAATAACCTAAAAGTTCTACTGACCTGAAAACTCAGTGAGTTAGCAATCTGAAGTAGCTAATCAAAAAGCATTTTATAAAGTATTGTCCAGTTTAAAGCTGACAAGAAAAGGGAGAAGGGGGCGGGGAGGAAGAAGGGAGAGGGAAGGAGATGGAAGCAGGAAATAATCTCTGTCTAGAACCTAAACAGAAATATCTGTGTCATATGGTGTCTCATTCTGAAAACCTTATTTTAGAAGATATTTAACAAACTGGATTATACCCAGTGAGAGTACACCCAGCAGAGTGTTAACTCAAAATTATGCCATGTGAAAATTGATTGAACTAGAAATGTTAAGCTTAAATTCCAGAGAGAACTATGGAGACTAAATGAGGATCAAAGCAGAGTTTTTCATCTTTTTTGTTTGTTTGTTTGCTTGGGTTTTTTTTTTTCTTTGTGTTTTTTTTTTTCATTTTTGATCTGATTTTTCTTGCACAGCATGATCAATGTGGAAATATACATCCCACTGATGGCTGTCTTAGAGAGGGGTAGGGGAAGAGAAGGAGGAAATTTGGAACACAAGGTTTTGCAGAGGTAAATATTGAAAACTACCTTAGTATGTATTTTTAAAAATGAAATACTATTTTTAAAAAATGTTCAGTCTAGAAAAAAGGGGACATAACAGAAGTAATCAACTATATGAAGGACTGTCATTATAGAAGAAGGTTCAGACCAAGCCCCAGTAAGTAGAAGTAACAGGAAGACTAATTCCAACTCAATAAAAGAAAAAGCTGCCTAACTATTCCCCCAAAATAGAAAAGAGTGTGCTAGGGAAAGTGAAAGGTCGAAGGCAGGAAGGCAAAGTGAATAAATAACTTTTTCACAATTAAGAGTTTTTCAAGCAGATACTAAATGATCACTTGTAAGAATCCTTAAGATAAAATTCATGTTTTGATAAAAGTTAAACTAGATGACCTCGAAGATCCCTTTCAATTCGATTATGTATAGGAGATAAGGATGAGGAAATAAAATTGAAAAGATATTAGACACAGATAGCTAAAACACTTGAATTTTGATCTAAAGAATTTTTACTTTATTCAGTTAGCACTGAAAAGTCACTTAGAGGTTTCAAGAATTAAACAAAAAGATTAACAATGTCTTAAGAAAATTGATATAAGGAACAACTTATAGAACAAATTACAGGATTAAAAAAAAAAAAAAACTTGGGCACTAAAATACCGCTAAGGAAATTTTAGGGAGTAGTCCAGACATGAGTCATTTAAGGCCTGAACTATAGTGGCTGCAGGAATAGAATGAATGAAATGGATCCAAAAGACATTTTCTTCATAATTAACAATTTAGCACCCATTTATCTTTCTCAAGCCAACTTTCAAAAATCATAGTCCTTATTTGATATGTCAACCCCTTAATACTCATGAAAGAGATAATATAACACCTTTATAGTATAGTATCTTAAAGTAGGTAGTATTTTAAAGTTTATATTCTTTTTTAATATTTTAAATCAATGTATTCATATTTGAATTGGATGTTTCATACAATAAATTTATGAAGAGTACAAGTATCATCTCCATATTACATCTGAGGAAACCAAGGAAAAATGACTTACAGTTATACAGATAGTAAGTGTGGGAATCAAGATTAATACTCAGTTCTCCTAACTCCAAGTCCACCAAATCACATCTCTTCCCTACATTTGATAGTCTTATATGAAGAATTTATGGAAAAGCATAGATAAAGGCTACACAGGATAACAAGGTATGAATTCTTTGCCTGAGTTCACAGATCTATTGAAGAAATAAAAAATATAAATGAAAATAAGCCTCCTTTTGTTTTAGTAACTCATGTGTCACAATTCAGTCACCTAGTTCTACAAAGATATGGTATTCCTATGGCAATAGACTCCAAAAGTGTATGCTCTTATTTCAAAAGTACTATCTTCTTTTTTTTTTTAACTTTATTTCACTAATGCTCTTTAAAAAAAAAAAAAAAAAAAAGTTTTTCCCAAAATTTTTCATTAATGACCCTTCTTTATAAGTTAAGTACAGTCAATAAAAACAAATCAATATATTGATTGAACCTAAAAAGTATGCCCCATCCCATCTTATTTTACATACACCGTTCTGCCAAGAATTGGGGAGACATGCTTCATTATCAGTCTTCTAGAATTATTATTGAGCAAAGTTCTGAAGTCTTTCAATACTGTTCAAAGTCTTTACATTATTTTAGACATTTTATAAATTTTACTTTTGGTTCTATTTTATTCTACATCAATTCAGAGAAATCTTCCCAATTTTTTGTAATAATGGGCACCCAATTGATTTCCCATACTGACATTTTTGGTATACATGGGATTTTTCCCTCTGTTTATGACTTTCTTGGTATGCCTAATAATTCTTTATCAATGAATCAAAGGGTACAGTTTTAGTGACTTTGGGAGACAAAATTTAAACGGTTTTCAAAATGTTTGAGCCAATTCATAGTCCCGCTAATAAAAACATTCCTAATCTGATCCATGGATGTGTTAGTAAAGCAATTGGCCACTAGGTGGCACAGTGATTAATGGAATTAAAAATTATCCAAGGGTCCCTTCATTAGGGACTGCTGCAGATCAATGAACCAAAACACAGATATCTGCATTTTTTATTTACCCTTAGAGACAGGTTCCTGTGTGTGAAGAAAAGGCAGAGAGCACAGAGCATCAGCTTCAGCAACCTTATAAAGAATGTAAATGCATAAGCTTCAAAGAAAAGAGAAATTTTACAGAAGACAGGAGGGGAAGATAAGAGCATACATACCTGAGAATAGCAAAAGGAGCAAAATAAGGACAAACTTCTTTCCCAGCCTTTATTTTGTAGCTGTTGTGACCTTTGAGTTTCCAGGAATACTTTCTGAAAGTTCAAAATACACTGGGATAGGGTCTTCTTTTTACCATAATAATGACAAGAAGAGCCAGAGTTTTTTTTTCCATCACATTCTTTCTCTTAATCTGTGGCAGCAAGAGGCCCGAGTCATAAAATCTCACCACACTTGAGTACTGGAATCAGGAACACATGAAGTTCAAATTCAGCCTCAGACATTTACAAACTATGTGACCTTGAGCAAGTCATTTAAGCTCTGATTACCTCACTTTCCTCAATTGTAAAATGGGGTTTAAAAAAAGTAAGTTACTAATATAAATTGAAAGACACTTCCTAGTGACCCTGGGCAAGTCACTTAACCCCAACTGTCTCAGAAAAAAAAAAAAAAAAAAGATAGTAAATCAATAATAGCACTTACTTCCCAGAGTTGTAAGAGGATTCAAATGAGATAATATTTGTAGAGCACTTAGTACAGTATGTGGTACATAGTGGGTACAATATAAATGCTATTATTATAATAAAATGTTTAATTGGCTAGCCAGAGAGAAAAAAAGACTCATGATTCACTTTATCCATTACTTTCTTAAATCTATACAATCAACAAAATAATTGTAAATGTTCATACTAAAATTTTTACAATCTAATCATGAGAGAGAGCTGGTTTGAGCTGGCTTAAGTATACAATTAGCCTGACCCCATTATTTAAACTTAAATACGACCCCAAACTGCTGTGCTGTTAAAACGAGATTTTAGATTCATCTCTCCTCAGAAGCCTGTCAACTTCCCTAGCTTAATATTATTGTGAACTCCTAATCCAAATCTGCTGCCTTGTTTATGTTATTTTGCCCAGAATTGTGAGTTGGCATAGGGAACTCACTTAAAAAAACAACAACAACTCTCTACCAATGTGGATAAGCACCTGTTTCACAATTTATCTAGTCTTAGGCAATTTACTGGGGCACCACAAGATTAAATGATTTGTTCAGGCTCTTACGGCCAATATGTATCAGAGACAGGTCCTGAATTCAGGTTTTTCTGTTTCTAAAGACAGTCTTTCCATTATTTCACAAGGACTCTCTTCTGCCTAATTTTACACAAAATTTCCTGTGAAAGACCTTACAACAGTTCAACTCTCCAGAGAAAGTACATATTTTTTTCATTTAGCTCATCAATCAAGAGCACATTCATGATCTATATGGGTGAGGTTGCCAGGAATAGGAATTATTGTATCTTAGAACTTTTTCTACAGTATTTTCACATACCTACCTCACTTGATTTTATATACCTTCATTTAGCAGAACAATATCATTAAGTAGATACAAGTCACTTGAAAATTTTGCCAAAGATTTTTATTGCAGGAGAATTTTCTGTCATGGTATTTCACTCATGTTTTAATCATAAATTTTAAGTGTATTGTGACGTTAGGTTAGGTTTTTTTTCCCTACTTTCAGACCAGTTGTCTGAATGAACATAGTGAAATTTTTTTTCATTTGTATATGATTCTATCTTTGCTTTAAAGATGATTGTTGAAAATTGTTAAGAACAGACTGATTTTTAACACACATGAAAATTTCGAAATGTGAAAACTGGCAAAAACTATTCTAAATATCCACTGATGGACTCTGACATGAAAAGATTCCCTAAGGAAAAGAAAATACCTCACCACTATCACCTGGCCAATATCACTACTACTCAGCAGTAGGTAGGAAAAACTCCCATTTTAAAGGAATGTTTTCTGTATAAGTGAGAGAGGAATAAATAATAATTATGAAGTTTAAATGAAAAAAGCATTATTATTATGCCAGTGAATCTTACATTGTCTTCAAAATCATTTATCTTATCTAGTCTAGCATCAGATCAACTTCAGAGAAAAGGAAAGGGTGGAAAGAAGCCCAGGAAAACAAAAACCAAAACCAGCATTACTTTGCCCATTGACAAAAACTTTCAAACCCTTTTCCAGGGAAGACATATTCATTGCCTTTATACCCTTCCTGCATTCCACATTTCCTCCCAAAAGTAACACTGTATGTGGTCACTGATTCAAGACACTTTTCTCTGGATTTGGAGAAATTGAGAAGAGGAAAGGGGAGGCTGAGGGTGTAAAAATGTTGGAACAACTCTGTACAGAATGTTATATGTAGCCTATTGCTATGTTCTAGACTTTTGCAATTCAACACAATGAAGACTTTAGGCAAGAATGTTCTACTCCTCCTTTAGGAAGAATATTTTTTAAAAAGGGAGGAGGAAGATATATAATCTATAGATTACAGTTGTTTCATTTCCCATCTCAGAGACTAGCTTCTCTTTAAAATATAATACTAGTGCAAGAAAATTAGGAAATTAAAGAGTTTAGAATAGTTTCAAAGTACTCAAAAGTATCTTCTCTTCACCCATTTATTTCTTCATTCAACAAACTATATTGCATGTCTAACATGTATGTTAGACTTTTTCAAATGATAGAAATATATAAACAATTATTATCCTAACCCTCAGAGTTTGTTTTAGTAGGAGAAATAAGATGTTTAGACAACCACAATATGAGTCAGTTTATACAAATAACCACAATATGAGTCAATAAGACTCAGAATCAAATGTAGTAAGTTCTGTAATAGTTCAGAGAAGAGAGAAAAGAGGGCTAATTGGGAGCTAATTTTAATAGCATTGAATTACAGAGAGCCCCGACGCAGAAAAAAAACAATTCCCAAACGTTTTGATAGAGTATTAAAGATACAGGTAAGTTTATGATCACTACAAATCTTCACAGCTGAAATAACAAACAGTATGAAAAAATAAGATAAATTTCCACAGGGAAAAGGAGTAACCATACCACTCTATACTCTTGTTGGGCTTAAAATGTTTGATTTCCCTTAGGGGCCTCTGATTAAAATATGGGTTAAAACCTATCACTATAAATACTATTTCAATGAAAATCTCTGCATCACCAAGATTTTCAAGTCACTCCTCCTCACTGGACCTCAGTTTCCTTAACTATCAAAGGAAACTTTTAAACCAGATTATTTCTAAGACCTCTTCCAGCTTTAAGACTATGGGGATAAACTAATGACAGTCAGTGTGATAGGACTATTGACCTGTAGTATTCAGTCTGTGATCATTACAATGAGGACTTATCTTGCATGATTATAGTAACAAGGTGGAGTTATGAACCTAACATGGTTCAAATCTGACCTCACTTATTAGCTGTGTGATCCTGGGAAAGTGACTTAACCCTGTTTGCCTCAATTCCGTATCTGTAAAATACGCTTGAGAAGGAAATGGAAAACCACCAGTATCTTTGCAAGAAAACTCCACAAAGAGTCAGACTGAAATGACTGAATAGCAATAAATTGTATATGTACCTAAACATATACATGATGTCTGACCAATCCAAATTCTAAGCTCTTTATGTAATTATATATTGAATGGTAAAAAGAAAAAAAAAAAAAAAAAAAAACCTGAAAATAGATCCTTCTAATGACCAAAAAGCTGGACCTGAATAAACATTAAGAAAATGTAGCTTCTCTTTTTTTTAATAGGGGAAGGATACCAGTGGTGTATAATACCACATATAAAAGGTGTTTCAAAAGTCACTGTACTTTACATTATGAAAGCTTAAAACTGCACTAAGACTTCTGAGACACCCTATACTGGATTGATATAGTAGTTGTTTTGCTAAACTGTTTCTTTCCTTGCTTTATTTTTTATTATTTATTACATAGGATAGCTTATTGGGGGAGGGGAAGGGAGAGAAGGGATGTAATCAGAAAAGAAGAAAGCAGCAAAAGAAAGTTCAATACATTTGTAGTCAAGAGGGCTTGAATTCAAATCAATCTCTCTAACCTCAGTTTTCTCAACTACAAAAAGAAGTATCCTAACTGGTCTCTGAGGTAACTTGAGTTCAAATCAATCTCTCTAACCTCAGTTTCCTCAACTATAAAAACATATTTCTTAACTGGTCTCTGAGGTAACTTGTAGTTCTATACCTATAATCCTATTTATCACAGAATCATAAATTTATATGTATGTATGTATTTGCATATGTAAGCATATACATATGTTTTTGTTGTATGTGCACACACACATATATATGTACATGTACATACATATGTGGGAGTACACCTATATACCCACACATATATATATCATAGGATCATATATTTATAACATTTTTATTTATAGAAGTTTCAAACACATGTTTATATTTAACTGTATATATAAAGTTTAATTCACATATTAACATATATATATATCATCTATATCTACATAATATTACCTAGAAAGAGAGAGAAAAGGGGGGGTGCTAAAATGCCCTATTAGATTCTTGAGACAAATTGTTATTGACAGTGCTATTCATGGCATTGCTATCATTAAGAGACTGTTCATTGTTTCTGGTACTGAACATCAGATGCACTGACAGCGACAAGGTTGATGGAAGGGGAAAGGATCTGTTTTGCAGTTAAGAAAAAGCAAGTGCTCAGGTTTTTTAGGCCATTTGAAATCCAGTCAGAGGAGTACTTGATTTCGACATTCTAAAGTACTTGGTGATGATGTAGCAAGTAGTCTTTCCACATGTGATGATGTCTTTTCAGGACCAGAGTTTCCTCAAGGTTTTCCAAGCCTTCAGGCTCCTGCTTCTATTTCAAATTACCAAGATGATAGCATCCCTGGGAGGATGTAATTAGTCTAAACTCTCCACAGCTGTGAGAGATGAAGGCACAAATTCCACTCAAGATTTGGCCTCTTCTGGACTGAATTTACCTACATGACACCAAGGTGGAGCAAAGGGACTACTTAAAAGGGATTGGACCAGCATCATTGCTATTCAGTTTCTTCCATCACATTAACTATTGGGAGACCTAGGGCTCTTCTACTGGCTGCTTCCAGCATACCACACCTCCATGTCATTGCAAGGGACCAGAGAGACAGTTGGTTAGAACGCCTGGGGTGGGGGAGGGGAAGCAGAGCTCAGTCATGCACACACAACTGTTATGCTTGGGAATTCAAAGAGAGCTTGCAATTCATTATTTGTAGAACTCGGAGGACGATAAAACGCCTGGTAACAGAAGGAGCTTCACCTGGGGCCATGCATTTTAGGACAGCCTAGCTCCAGCTTCCTGTTAAGATTCTGACTCAATAGCAACCCATGCTGAAAAGAAAGAGCAGATCCAGAGTTTTCTGTTAATTACCTGGAAAAGTCAGCCAGATTTTGTTTTCTTAATTTAGCCCACCTCCCCTCCCTAAAAATGTGTCCTTGGGTTACTAACCAAACATAAAAATATACAGCCTTCCCCTTCATCATTTTTATTAGTATGTTATCCACCAAAGGTGCTTGGATATGGGTCCACACAGCCCATCAGACCTTGTGAGTTTTTGAAGACCCGGAAAGAAATGTGTACCGAGACAAGAAGTTCTCATCATTGCTTATACACACACATAAATATAGAGATAATAAATTATGTTTTTCATTCTGGAAAATCAAGAAAATTGGAAAAGTCCAATAAAATGTTCTCTTAAGAAAAAAAAATTAACTTCCAGTGCCAAGATGTCAGAGTAAGAAAAGAACCCTCTGAAGTCTTCCCAAATTCCCCTTCGAACAACTAGAAAACCACCTCAGAATGGGTCTAAGAGGAAGGAAGCATCTAACAGCCTGGCAGGAAAATTCTGTCTTCTTGGGGGTAGGAGGGAGCAAGGTGCGAGAGCAGCAACCAGCATCACAACAGGGGACCTGCAGCAAGGCTCCACACCTGTGGCAATCCACCCCAAAGGACCCAGCATCCTGCAAACTAGCGGCCCCCTAGGCAAGTGAAAAGGTATAGTATGGTAAGGTCCTATGCCAGTGACACCATTCCCAACACCAGTCAGGCCTTCAACCCATTGTTAACCAGTAGTGAAGTCTCACCCCAGAGGTGGAAAAAAGCAAAACCATACTCAGGGACCTAAGAGCAGAGACCTTGTTTCCATAGCAACTCAGCAGCAGCTCCCCACACCTGGAACAAACCAGCAACAAGATCCCTCCTCCAGGGCCAGCCACTAGAAAGATTCTGTTTCTATGGCAATCCATCAGCAACCCATTCCTAGAACAGGCCAGCACCTAAACCCCACACTCAGGGGAGGCCAACAAGGAGATCCTATCTTCCCAATACACACCAGAGGGGAAGTATACCATCCAGAGAAAGCAAACAATTAAGTCCTGAAGTTTAGTGAAAGTGAGCAGAAAGACCTAGAGACCCAGCACAAAAAACTTGGAATAATAGAGGACCAGAGCCCAACTCTCACATAAAACACCAAGTCACAAAAAAAAAAAAAAAAAAAAAAAAAAAAAAAAAAAAAAAAGAAAAGCTTGACTATAAATAACTATGTTATAGAGAAAATGAAGGAATTGATTTAGTAGAGGAGAAATTTAAAAATGGCTATATGTGAAGCCTCAAAAAAAAAAATGTATAATTTGGTTACAGGCTCAAAAAAATTCCTGGAAAACTTTAAAAGGATTTTAAAAAGAAAATCAGAAAAGTAGAGGAAAAATTGGGGGGGGGGGGGAAGCAATACAAAAGAATTATGAAAAAAAAATAAGAATAGCATGGGGGGGATATACAAAAATTTACAGAAGATAATAACTCACTAAAAAATAGAATTGGTCAAATAAAAAAGAAAGGTCACATAATTCCTTAAAATTAGAATTGAACAAGTGGAAACTAACGATTTTATGAGATACTAGGAAACAATAAAACAAAATGAAAAATGTAAAAAAGAAGAGAAGAAGAAAATGTCAAATTTTTCATTGGAAAACAAACTGACCTAGAAAATAGATCCATGAGAGATAATATAAAAATTATTGATCCATTTTAAAACTATGATCAAAAAAAGAGCTTACAAATCAAAAAGAAAGTATTACAAGCAGATAAAAGAAGTTAATTCATTTATGGAGCTACAGTCAAGATTATACAGAGATTTGGCAGCTTCCACATTAAAGAACCCAAGGACTTGGAATGTGATATTCCAGAAGGCAAAGGAGTTAGGATTACATCAACCAACAATCACCTACTCAGCAAAATTGAATATAATCTTTTTTTTTTTTTTTGGGGGGGGGGAGGGAATGAGTATTTAATGAAATAGATGACTTTCAACCATTTCTAATTACAAGAGATTATTTTATGCCCATTTTATCTCCAAAAAAAAGAATGATTTTCATATTTGGAAGGAGAGAACAAAAATTATTAACAGAAGTTGAAATTCAAGATAAATACGGAAGTAGTCAGAGAGCAAAGAACAGCCTTCATTAAGTTCAAGACTTCAAGCTCAGATAAACTATATTCCTTATTGCTAAAAGAACTGGTAAATGTGGATTTCTGAACCATAATCAACATGACTGGAAATAAGCAGATGTTCCAGTTTTCCAAAAATGGAAGAGGCTGGAATTGTAAAATTCCAGGCCATTGATTTTCTTCAATTTGAGGCAAAATTATAGACAGTAATAAAAGGAATGGTGTGTGAGAATGTATAAAATAAAGCCTCTGTGTTTGTTCTTCAAAAGCAGATTAACTTTATGTCAGATGAATTTCATTTTCTTTTTTTGACATGGTTAATAGATTGGCAGATTAGGGAAATGCAATAAATATGGAATGCCTGGATACAGCAAAGCATCTGGCAAAAACTATCCTGATATCTTTCTGGAGAAAAGGAGCTATATGGGTTAGATAACATTAAAGAGAGATTCAGAATTATCTGAAGACAAGCTAAGTGTACTGATTAATGAATCTATCTCAACTTGCAGAGAGGTCTTTAGTGATCTGATCCAGAAATCTATCCTCTGTTCAACATTTGACAAAAGTATGGACACAGACATTTAAGATGTGCTCATCAAGTATATATAATGGAGTAAACAGATAAGAGTTTGATATGAAAAAGGGATTTGAGGAAAAGACAGTTTGGAGCAGAGAGATCAAATTTGTGTCCCATATCTGCAAGTCCAAAACTCCTAAGCCTGACCTGAATTAGATTAAAATGAAATTGAGAAATGTTTCATGTTCCCCTCCCCCCAAAAATACAATGCAACATAGACTATGTTAATTTGTGATTTCTAAATCAATATGTAGGTAGTGGGGATTCATTTCTCTTTTGTGTAGAATTTGGGGTCTTAAAGGAAGACTTGAGTTTGAATGATACATATGACCCTTACAGCTTTAACCCTGAGCTAAATACTTAATTTCTATCAACCTTAATTTCTACATTTGCAAAATAGGGATAAAAATATCCTTCATTCATCTCCAGTCTACACCCTGATTCTCCTGCCTTTCTCTGTTCTCTAATTAATTGACTCCAAGTTCTTTGGCCTAGTTAATGAGAATCCATGAATAAGACACTCCCATCTCTGCTCTGACATTTTCTCTGTCCCCCATGCCAATTTTTCTGTCCTCTACTCTGCCTTCCCTGGTTTCCTATGCATCCTAGTTAAAATTCCATATATGGTTTGTTTACATACATTTACATGTTTTCTCCCCTATTAGATTGTGAGCTCCTCCAGGCAGAGTGTCTTTTGCCTCTTTTTTGTATCTTTAGAGCTTTCTGGTCCAGTGCAGGGCACATAGAAGGTACTTAATGCTAATTAACTGATTTCCTCACTACCATCCCCCTCCCAGTTTTCCTAGCCTAAATTAGATCATCCTTTATAGGCTGATTACAGGTACCCTAAGAGAAGGAGAAGGCTCATTCTTTCTCTCAGGATTACTGGGAACAGATGCTACTTACAGGCTCTACAGATGAATTTCCAGAGCCTCCTGATTGTAATAACAATAATAGTCTAGTTGGAGGTCAGAATTTAGATCCAAAAAGATTTCAACATACCAGAATGATGAGCTGCATCTAAGATAAAACAGAGATAACTGCAAAGTCCTATAATGAATTATTAAAAAATAAAATTAAAAAATCAACTATGTGAGTTTAGGGTAAAAGAATAAACTAGACTATCAGTCAATAAGCATTTATTAATGGCCTACTGTGTGCTAAGCTCCTGGGGATTCAAAGAAAAGCAAGACAGTCTCTGCCCTCAAGGAGCTTACAATTTAATGAAGGAGACAAGAAGCAAACAAATATGTGGGAAGAACATATACAGGATAAATGGAGAATAAAATAGAGAGCACGGAGCCGGTAAGTCTGGAGTCTAGTGCTCAGCCCTGGGTACCACTTTTCAGGCAGGAAGTTGCTTCTGAGGGAGGAGGAGAACAAGAATGGTGAGAGATCTGGAAATCAGGGCAATGAGGACTTTGAGCCTGGAGAAAAGGAGATTGAGTGTGTAAGGAACATAATGGCCATCTTTAAGGATAAAAGGATAGGCCTGAGTTTAGCCTCTGTGGACGGAAATAGCAGCAATGTTTACGGAAAAGCACATTTTCAAACAATGAGTGCTGTCCAAATGGAAAAAGGAAGTGGAAGGCCATTGGAGGTCTTCGAGGAGAAACTGGGTGACCACATAATGCCCTAGTGTAGTGGGTGTAGCCCCTTTAAGATTCCTTGTCTGATCTACCTTTGGGACAAGATATTCCTAAGGGAAAAGATCTGTATCTGATCCAGTTTGGGCTGTACCCAGCCCCCAATTGGTTTGGGTTTTCAGCCCCCTTTGATACAAGATCTGGTCAGAACTAGTTTGGGCTATGCCCAGCCCCCCCACCGGATCTGAGCTGGCTTGGATAAAGCCCGCCAAAAATCTGGCCTTCAAGGAATTAACCTGAGCTCCGCCCATGACTTCTTCAAGCAGATTAAAAGAGCAAAGCTAGAATCATCTTGGGTCAGAGAGTTGAAAGATGCCAGCCAAGATGCTTTGCATCAGAGACCCTCTGTCCCCGCCGTTGCTGTCGGTGTGTATCTTCCTCTATCTAATGCCTTTTACTAACCAGACCTTAACTTTGCTTCCAAACCTGGCAATAAACATCTTTTACCCATCTAGGTTTTCGGCCTGTAAATTCATTTACAGGGGACTCTCGCCACCACTAGACCTGATTTAACTTTGTATCCTTGCACTGAATCCTAAGGGGCTGCAGGGGAGCTCCATGTGACTTCCTGTACCCCAATCCTGCCACTAGACCTTAATTAATCCAATTGAGGTATATACCTCATTATTAGGTATTTACCTCATGATTTGGTTCAAGTTACCTCATCATTTTGAGGTTCCCTATTACCTCATCACTAGGGCCTGTCTTCTCTGGGATAACTTAATTCTGAAGTTCTGGGTTTGAATAGAGGAAACCCCTTGGGGTTGGAAGAAGAGGAGAGAGAGTATCTGCATCTGAGGAGGGGACACAATAAACCAAAGAAGTTAGTTTCTACAGATGGCATTGGAAAACCAGCGATAAAAGTGGCAGAGAATTTGGGACATGCAGCACTGGACTGAAACACTGGCCCTGCTTCATTCACTGCTTACTTAGAATTTAGTCATTAGGTTGATCCAATACCTTCCATTTTTTTCTCTCAAAGAACCCCTATCATTTTCTCCAAAAAAAAAAAAAAAATGTGTGTGTGTGTGTGTGTGTGTGTGTGTGTGTGTGTGTGTGTGTGTGTGTGTATGCGCTCATGTGCACATAAACACACACATAGTCACTGTTGCCTGCCCCGGGAAAATCAAGCATTACTCAGAATGTGATAAGGGTATTTTAATCAATCAACAAGCCTTTATTAACTTCTTACCACTGACAATCCACAGGTGACAATACCATAGCTCCTGCCTTCCAGGAGTTAACGTGGCAAGGAGGAAGACGCCATGGACGTACATGTCTCTCTATATATTTACACACATATATGGACGCTATACGTGTGCGTGTGTCTATATTCGTGCACTTATGTTTGCGTTATTCGGTGAGCCTATGTGTGTAGATATGTATGTGTATATAGATACACACACACACACATATACCAAAGACAGCACATGCAATTATAGATACAGAGAGAGCATGGGGGGGGGGGGGGGGCATAGAGAGTATGGAAATCAAATATCAGGTAATAATAAAGCGCCCAATTCCACAAACATTTATTGTTTACTGTAAGGAATGACGTCCTTGAGAATACAAAAACAAAAAGAATTCTTGGCCTTCAGCGAGGATTCTAGTCTCCTGGAGAGAAGATAGGAGTGTGGTCAAAGACAAGAAGAAAGTTAGGATTTTATTAGCTTACCGAAATCATAGACAGAGATCAGATCTGCAGGAGAAAAGATCTCCAAAGGACCCTCCCGTTTTATAAATTTTTAAAAAATGGGCGGTGGAGGTAAGAGTCCTGACGACCCGGAATGTCCCCGATGGCTCCTCAGTAAGAAGGCGGGACTAGCCGGGCCTGAGGGGTTGGGGGCTTACGCGAAGTCCCCTCCGAAGCAGTTCTCCGCGGGGTAAACGTCAACTCTAGACTTTACAATGCTTAGAGTCCCTCAGTAGGGCAGAACAATGGGCGGGTTTCACACTTAACGCTTCAGCCTCCCCTCCACGGAAAAGGGGGGTAGGGGGAAATGTAAGCTATTTTAACTCTGAGGCTAAATAATGATGGTAATCATCCCCAAGCTAAAAACAATGCCTCGCATTGGTGGAGTGCAAAGCCTTGGGGGGGATAGGGGGCAAACACTTTGCACTTGAACCTTAGGGGTCAAGTGCTAGGGCGGGTGGATGGATGTGGGGTGGTTGGATGAATGTGGGGAGGGGTGGGGGCAAGAAGCGGCCGTGGGAAGCAGTGATCAGGAAGTTTCGAAGACGAGCTCCAAAAGAAGTGATCCAAGGACGGGAGGAATTGAAAGGGGGATGGGAGCTAATTCCGCCCAGCCTTCCCAAGTATAAAACAGGTAAAAGACAAAGCCCCCCCCCTCCCCCTCCCTGATAGGTATCTAACCTGAGAAGGGAAGGGGAAATTTCAAGAGTGGAGAGAAAAATGTTAAGAGATTTGGTGCCCTGAAATTTTGTTGCACAAGTAACTAGGAGAGAATTTGCGGTAGCCAAGGAGAGGTCCTCTTGAGAAAGGAGGAACCAATTACAACTTGCCAAAACAGCGCCCTGTACTACGAGGAAAAGGGCACTGTGACGACAGAGTCTTATAGGCTAGCTGCCTAAAACTACACCAGCAGTAGTCGTGGCCGAGTGGTTAAGGCGATGGACTAGAAATCCATTGGGGTCTCCCCGCGCAGGTTCGAATCCTGCCGACTACGGGAAGGTTTTAGGGTTTTTTTTCCTGTTTATTTTTTTTTAAGTATTCATTTTCTTTTTTTTTATTTCTTCCTGCCCTGCTTCCCACAGAACTAAAGCAAAAGGGCGAAGTGGAGGAAAGTGGGACTATCCGGACAGAGGCGCGAGCAGACTCTAGGGCAAGTGCTTCCAACGTTGAGCCAGAAGAGGGAGAAAAAAACAACCAAGGCAAACCGGAGGCCAAACGGCAACCGGAACTAGAGTCTTCTTCTTCACTTAGGCCGACACTATCAGAAACGATGGAGTCTAACCTGAGTTCCGAGCCCCCGAAGTGTTTCTCCCGTTTGGCCGCGAGCGCTGCCAGGAACGGAGGAGGGGAGGAAGAAGAGGAGAAAGCGAAAACTCCGAGGACCCCAGCCGCGCGCCCCCGCCAGTGGAGGGAAGGGGACTGGGAGACAGGGGGCGCTCGAGGGCAGCAGACGACGAGCGCGTCCAGGCCACGCGTTACCCTAGGCAACCAGCCGAGACTATGGGATGATTGTAGAACCGAGTGGGAAGGGAGCGGGAGGCGGTGGAAGGAAGGGGAAGGACCGGCCAAGATGGCGGACGACCTGGATGAATTGCTGGATGAGGTGGAGTCCAAGTTTTGCAGACCCAAATCCTTGAGTCCGAGACCTCTCGAGCGGCCGCCGGGGAGGGGCAACACATTGGGAAGCAGCAGGAACAGCACCGACCGGGACACGGAGGACTACGACTACGACGATGAGTACGACGACGACGACGACGATGACGACGACGACGACGATGATGACGACCTCAGGTGATATAGAAAGGAGTTAGAGTTGTTCTGGTATAGCCTGAGATAGACCCCGAATCCCGCATAATCCTCTATGGGAAGTATGAATCTCGCCGGCTCCCCCAGCTTCGGAGGACAGCATCAGTGCACCCCACCCCCGCCCCCGCCACCTACCGGCGGGAGACCGGGGCGGAGCCCGAACCTGCCCCGCCCCCTGGGCTTGGCGCCTTCGGGATGTCCTCTCACCGGTCCGCACCCGGCCCTCAGACCCCTAGCCTGAGCTTTCTCGGAACCTCGGGCCCCGAAACTGACCTAAAGGAGACCTAGGGGGTCTGGACCACTCGGGAAAGGTGGGGATGGAGGGTCAGACTATCCAATAGTGAGAGGGAGGAAGGGGGTGTCAAGCACACGAGAGGGGGTCTGCATGTTGGGGGGGGGGGGGTGAAGCTGCTGTGAAGGACCTGACTCTTCGTCCCAGAGGGGAGAGACAGAAGGAGAGAGAGAGAGAGTGTGACTCCTCAACAACTCAGAGGAGTACGAG
This sequence comes from Sminthopsis crassicaudata, assembly GCF_048593235.1. Classification (NCBI taxonomy): domain Eukaryota; kingdom Metazoa; phylum Chordata; class Mammalia; order Dasyuromorphia; family Dasyuridae; genus Sminthopsis; species Sminthopsis crassicaudata. The sequence goes on from NC_133617.1 coordinate 147,023,940, forward strand.
TATGTCTGACCGTCAATTCAGGGGAGTGTGTTGTTGGGGCTGACCAACTCAAAAGTTTGTGTGCATATCTGTGTGTTGTGGGTGAGTCCCACTCCCCCACTTAAGGTTGGTTGTTGATGGTTCTGACTCCTCATTTCAGAGGGTGTGTGCGTGTGGCCATCCTCTTCAATATAAAAGTGTGGGTCACCAGGTCCAGCATGATGGACTTAGCTGTGCCCTGCCTATCAGTGCTCGAAACAGCACTTTTTTCTTCTAGTTCTGGTAAAAGCTTTATTCCAAATTTGTTGCAGGCTGCGACTATAAATAACGCTCTCGTGGGTCTTCGTGCTTTGAAACTATACAAAGTATATTTACATCCAATGAGTTTAGTCTCCTTCCAAATACAATCACACAATCAGAAGGAACCTTAGATATTTTCCAATACTGCTTATTTCAGATAATTTTCCCAAATTTGCCTTCAGTTTGAATTGGCTAGAAGGGTCAGTGGATGCTGTGTTGGGCCCGCAGTCAGATTAACTAGTGTCAGACACTGTGTTAAGATACTGGGGTTTTAAAGAAACAGTCCTGGCTCCCAAGAAATATACATCTTAGCTCACATACTTATTATTACTACTGTGATCCTGGGTCAAAGGTGGGAAACCTTTTTTCTGCTAAGGGCCATTTAGCTAGTCCAACTTTACATGATTGTGCAAATATGATCATTAAGCAAATCAAGTAATTTCTCCAGATTTACATGATTATGCAAATATGATCATTAAGCAAATCAAGTAATTTCTCCAGATTTTAGTTTCTTCATATATGAAATATGACCTAACAAAGTAAAAATGATTAACTACACAGACTCTGAAATTCTGTGATTCTTTTAATTATTTTCTATTTTCCTGTATACATAATTTGTGTATTTTTTTTTTGCTTGTTGTTATCCACAGTCTCCATTAGATTATGAGTTTCTTGAAGGCCAAGACTACCTTTTGCCTTTTTGTGTCCCCAGAGCTTAGCACAGTGCCTAATTGCATAGGCCTACTTGTTACCTTGTTACCCAGTTGTGTGAGGTCATATTTGAACCCAGTAAGAACAGTCTTCCTGACTCCAGGCTGGGCACTCTATCCACTCTTCCGCTTAGCTGCCCCCTAAATTGCCCCCAATTTAATAACACTAAATGTTTATTGACTGATTCCACTTAGGTCTTACTTGGTTCTCTGACCCAGTACCCAAGCCAGAATTTTATATAAATTATCATTTTGAATGCTAGAAATATAACCAGTTCCATGACTTTAAGCACCTGGGTTCAGTTGTGGCTCTACCTCTTGTCACCTTGGGCAAATCACTGTCTTCCTCATCTTTAAAATGAGTTTGTCCTAGGATATACTATAAGATATTTAATATGTATGGGAATGCCCGCCATCTAGGGGAGGGGGTGGAGGGAAGGAGGGGAAAAACTCAGAACAGAAGGGAGTGCAAGGGATAATGTTGTAAAAAAAAAAAAAAAAAAAAAGAAAAAGAAAAAATTACCTATGCATATGTACTGTCAAAGAAAATGTTATAATTATAAAAATAAAAAACAAAATTTTTTAAAATGTCCCTAAAAAATAAAAATAAAAAAATAAAATGAGTTTGTACTAGACAATCTCTCCCTTCCAGTTTTAAATTTACAGTCATCATATTTTGTAGCGCCAGTTAATCCAAGAGTTCAATTTATTATTTATTTAATAATAGCTAGGATTTATCTAGCTCTTTAATGCTTACATAGTTCTTTACAAATATCCCATTTCATCTTTACATCAATCATAGGAAATGAGGTCTATTATATCCCCATTTTACAGGAGAAAACTGAAGCAGACAAAGTTGAAATAATTTGCCCAGGGACATGGAGCTAAATGACAAATCTGAATTCAGGTCTTCCTGATTCCAAGCCCAGTGCTCTATCCACTTTATTACCTAATTGCCTAATTCAAGTATGGTGTAGTAAATCAGCTCTTTTAAGTTAAGATCTGTTGGGGGCCGGGACCGTCTATCACTCATTCCAGCCAGTAAGCATTTATTATTGTTGTATGCTATGTGCTCGGTATTATGCTAAATACTGAATATGCACACTTTTAAATATTGAATACAAGATCATTTGGATCTTGTTTATTATTGACTTTGTGTTCTGTAGAAACCATTTTCAGTAACCTGAGTAATTAAGAATCCCTAGATTGGCTTTTATTTTCCTTGGAGAAATGCAAGTGTTACAGTGATACAGAAATAATGAGGACATCTAGAAAAATTAAAATGTGCACATGGTTGTTTTGTTTTTTAATTTTTAAAAAAATGACCAGTGAAATTCATCTATAATCAAAAAGTAACTGTGTCCTGTTAAGAGTGGTAAGATAGAAGTAGTAAATTATTCTCTTTATAGAGAGAGTATATACTACTACTATATAGTAGTAAATAGTCTTTGAAAACCAGAAGTATTATTTATTTACAAGCGTGGTCTGGAATCTAGTGTCTAGATAGTGACTAAACTTTTTCAGGCAGGAAGTAGTGGTGTCAGAGTTAATAGGAACGGTGAGCCTAATGGCTTGTTATCTGAGAAAATAAGAGTCAGAACTGAAATGTGAAGAATAGGAGCTATAGCCAGACAAAGGTCTTTTGCATAAAGATAGTTTGTTTCATAAAGGCTATGAGGCTCAGGTTATCTTTCATTAGAAATAAAACAACAGATTTCTGCTACAGTCGATTTTTTTTTTCATTCTTGCCCAGTAATTATATAATTTTCCCTCCTACTATAATAAAAGCCAAAACTTAGCACTTTTAAGATTTGCAATGTCGTGTGTGGGGGTGTGTGGGTGGGGGTGGGAGGGTGTGGGTGTGTATTCTAATTCTAGGCAAGTTACTTGATGATCTGTGCTTTGATATCCATTTGTAAAATGAGAATAATAGCACTTAAACTTTTAGGGAAAATGTAAGGAAAGGGCTATTGTAAGAATAAAATGAGATATTCCTCAGATGATGAGTCAAAGGATATGACAGGCAGTTTCCAAATGAAGAAATTAAAGCCATTTACAGTCATATGAAAAAATCATTATAGATTAGAGAAATGCAAATTTTAAAAATACTGAGGTACCACTACACAACTAGCAGATTGGCTAAGATAACAGGAAAAAGATAATGATAATTGTTGTATGGGATGTGGGAAAATTGGGACACAGATGTATTGTTGGTGGAGTTGTGAACTGATCCAGCCAATCCAACCATTTAAAAGAACAATTTGGAATTATACTCAAAGGCCTATAAAACTGCATATCCTGTGATACAGCAGTGCCTCTATTGGATCTGTATTCCAAAGAGATCATAAAAAAGGGAAAAAGACCCACATATGCAAAAATATTTGTTGCAGCTCATTTTTGGTGGCAAAGAATTGGAAAATGAGTAGATGACCATCAATTGGGGAATGGCTAAATGAGTTATGGTGTATGAAAATAATGCAGTATTATTGTTCTATAAGAAATGATGAATAGGCTGGTTTTAGAAAAGCCTGGAAAGAGTTACATGAACTGATGTTGAGTGAAGTGAGCAGAAGCAAGAATACATTGTACACAACAAGGGGCTATATATAATAATCTAGGGGCAGCTGGGTGGTGCATTGGATAGAGTACCTGCCCTGCAGTCAGGAAGACACTGAGTCCTGCCTCAGACACTTAAGACAACACTTACTAGCTGTGTGATCTTGGGCAAGTCACTTAACCCCAATTGCCTTCCCACAACAAAATGAAAAAAAGAAAAAAGGTTATATGATAATCAACTATGATAGACAACTCTTCTGAGTAATTCAGTAATCCAAGGCAATTCTAATAACTTTGGATGAAAAATGCCATCTGCATCCAGAGGGAGAATGATGGAGATTGAATGCAAATTGAAGCATACTAGTTATACCTTTTTTCTTCTTTTTTATTTTTCTTTCTCATGTTTTTTCCCCCTTTTTGTTGTTTTTCTCTCCCAACATGACATATGGAAATATATAAAAAATGAATGTACATGTACAATCTTTAAAAATTACATGTAAACATATATAAAATAACAAAAAAAAAAAAAAAAAGATATCTGTAGCGTGCTTTGCAAACAAACCACTATATAAATGCTAGGTATTATTAAGTACTAAAGAGGTAATTATTTCTCTGATAGTGAAACCCTTATTTTTTTTTAAGTCCTGGTTGAAAAAAATTTTGCTAATTTTTAAAAATAGTATTTTAAATAACATTTTCAGATTTGCAAAATGCTTTGTTTTTCTCATTTCATATTGCTCATTACATATACTCCAAATTGCTAATACAATTTGATAAAGAAACTTAGCTTTCGTTAACCTATACTTTATAACTTTAAATGTTCTTTTATAAATGTAGGAATAGCAATATGTTTGGCACGTAAAATTTGTCTCCTGTTCCAAGGCACATGATGTGCTCATAACAAAGAACAATTAGAAAATCTGTTAATTACTATACTGTTTCTCTTTATGTTATCACTTTAGATTATTGAGTAATTTAAATAATGCTACTCTCTTCTGGTACTGATTGATTTCTATGCCCTGAACCTTTTTTGCAGATCAACTAAAATATTATTGAAAGCTGATGATGATCTTGATGGTCTAATTAATGAAATCTTTGAAGAGCCCTGTTTTGACAAAAAACCTATTGTAAGTAGAGTCCAATGACCACAGTGATTTTTTCCTTCCGATTTTCAAGATATTTTTAAAACAACTCAGAAATTGTTTAGAAAATGTTAAGACAAAAGTAACTATACACATTCAGTTGAATAAAGAGCAAAGATTTTAGAATCAAAGAAACTCAGCTCCCATCCTATCATTGTAATATATTCTCTGTGTAACCTGGAGAAAGCTAATTAATCTGACAGCTTTTTCATATGAAAAATGAGTTTGATTTATCTGACTTCCAAAGTCCCCGACAACCCTCTAATCCCTGTGACCTTGAATTTAATTAATTTTTTTAAAAGCATGTTATTTTGACTGTGACAAGAAATTTAGAAATCTGATGATTTGGTGTTCATTAGGTGTTGGCAGCAATAATTAGACATCAGGAGTGCTTTCATTTCCAATAATGATCTTATAGAACATCACAACCATTGAGCTAAAAAATGTAAGCTTCTTTAGGACGGGGCTGTTTTACCTTTTGTCTTTGTATCCTTAGTGCCTAACACTATTCATTATTATGTACTTACTGGTTAATAAGGAGTACCCAATAATAATATAAATATGGAATTGAATCTGCACCTTTTCTCAGAAATAGTTTCATCTCAAAAACCATAAACCTGTATGTGCATAAGTTCAGTTGGTAACATACAGCAATAATATAGTTGGTCTTAGAATTTATCAAATATTTATGTGATGGTAGTCAGAACTAAAACAAGGAAAATAAGCAAAATTCAAGTTAAAAAACAAAACCTAAAACCAAATAGCAAAGTTCAAAAGAAGGCTTAAGATCAACCCACAGAATCCTTATGCAGACTGTACTGTTAAAGAATTGTTATGCCATTTTGATTTTCTTTTGTCAGCCTGAAAAAGAACTAAAACAAAAAGCATTGATCAAAGGTGCTGGTAAAACAAAAACAAAAAAGAAGGGTCTTAGAGCCACACAACCAGTAACTTAAGACACTTCTTAGACGTAGTTTGACTATTCCTGTATGTATCCATTTACTGATAAGGCTCTTATTTTTCTAGTATAATTAGTACTACTGATTTCCAATCATTAGTTCTGGGTAAAACCAGAGAAAAATAATTAATATAATCTTAACCCTTCTAATCAACTCTATCCTTGCAACAATCGCTGCTAAATATTGGAGAAAATATGGTGATTCACATAGAATATGCTCCCTAAACCAAAAAAATTGAGATACTTTTACTGGAGGAAAATTCTTTTCCCTTAAAATAGAAGTTTACTTCTGGAAGGAGGAAAAGAAAAAGCAAAGACTTTTTTTTTTTTTTTTTTTTTGTCTTGTTTAGTTTGGTCACACACCAGGCAAAGTAAAGGCCTGTCTCTGCAAAATTAATCCTGCCTTTTCTCTCTCTCTTCTCTTTTTGGCAGAGAACCCCACTTCCTAGATGGTATATGGTATCACATGCAAAGTTAACACTTAATAAATGCAAGTTAATGATGAGGATGTTGGTTAATCATATAGGAACTATTGAATAATTATAATTAAGTATCTATATATTTTCCCTGAACTTCTACTGGCTAAGACCATTTCATTTGATTAAAATGAATATTACTGAAATTAACCAGGAGTTGGCTAGTTTATTTTTGGTTCAGGTAAGTACTACTTATATACTTTATAAATGAGTCTGAATTTTTTTTTTCCTCCTCTATTGAATTTTTCCAGAATGGTGTTTTAAACAGAAGATTCTTCATATTAAAGCACTGAACTGAAGTATTACCAGAAGAGTTAGAAATTAACTCTAAATCTTTACATGTTAATAATAGCAGTATTTCATTTCCTTAGACTAAAAGTCATCAGGGAGTTCTGCTTCTTTGTATTTGCTACCTCTCAAGGATTTGGTCATTATTTTTATTCCAGAAACTAAAGTTACATTCAAATTTTTGTTGAAACATTTTTTAAATAAGCTTTTTCTCATAAAATAAAGCAGAATCTTAGTTTTACTATTATATTTCTCTAAAGCCTTTCTCTTTTGTTGTTTTGTACTTTTTGAACAGAACTTAAAATCTAAATCTTCAAATCACACATCTGTCAGAACCTCCATTCAAGTGCTTGGAAAAAGGTAAGTTGAGATTTTAGTGAATTACACACACTAGTGAGCAAAAGCTAGGAATGTGGTATACTCATTTTTTTGTTACCATTTAGATCACATTGACATTAAATAACAAAGCATTACTTTTCAGAAGGACCAAGAGCAATATCTTATAATAGACTGATGGCTTGCGACCCCATGGTGTAAAGGAAATTTCTATATTGCAGATTATTGCTATTGTAAATAATCTGCCACATGAAAGAGTGTGAACATTGCTCAGAATGAATGTTCTGTTATATTCTCCAGAGTTTACTTTTTTCCTCTCATATTTTTTGGCAAACATTATTCTTCTGTGACTCATTTTTAACTCCTTGAGTGTTCCAGAATGTGCAGGTTATATCCAGTAAAGCAGAGTTCATGATCATGAATAAATAATCTCCTTTCCTGAAACTTAAGGGAAAAAAACATTTTGATTATCAAAACATAACCTTTTAATTGTAATTTGTATTTCTCAAATTGTTAATTACATTTAGATGCAGTCCAGTATACATTGGTGGAAGTTCTACTCCATGTGGTATAGGAACAAATACTTCCCAGAGGTAGGAAATTTTATTATCATTCTTTCTAAAAGTGATATAGTGCTTTTAAAGTTTTTATTGTTTGGCATCATTTGCATATCAGTGTAATAAATGTGACAAATAATTTTGTTTTTAATGCCTTTGCTCTTGCTAACCTCAATATATAGAAATTTTTAGCAGTTATATTAGGGATTCTTTGAAGTTTTGATGCTATTTTTTGGTTTGTTTATGTGCTTAAGGGATAAAAGACTAAGCTCCCCGAAGGTTGAATCATTCTACTTGATTTCTTTCTCTTAGCTTGTTTGTCTAAGTGCTGTGTCTGGTCTCATATACTTTTTAGCAAGTAATACAACTTTATTTCTTCTGTAGTTTGTTTCCATTAATTTTTTTCTGATTCAATTGACATTGACATTGGCATTGACAGACTTCAAACTTAGAGGATTTCAAGGTCCTGGAAAAGATGCTATATGTCGAATCAAATTGTATAAAATATGATATAGTATCTTGATATATAAAATTCTTATCTTCTTAATTCTTGCCTCATTTTTAATACAACATTTGATAAGAAACATTTTCACCAGAGTCGTAGAATTAGAGGATGAGCATCCTGGGGGTCAGTTTGAATGAATATCTTAACAAGATTTGGGTTACTTAATGCCTTTAAAAAAAAAAAAAAAATACAGGCCTTTTCTCATAGCAACTTTAGTTTTTGGAGTTTGATCTTTAGTTTTTGGAGTTTGATCCCAAGCAAAATTCATAACATTTTGAAAAGATGGCTAATAAGTATCTAAGAAAGGAAGTAGTTATCTTAGAAAGAGAAAGTGAATTTATCAATAGGGATGATATCATACTAACTTAATTTCCTGTTTGTTAGGGTCATGGTAGACCAGAAGTATGCTATATAGTTTGCCTTTATGTAATAGAACTAGTTATAATTTGCCTAAATTTCAGCAAAGCATCTGGCAAAGTCTTATGCTATCTTTTTTTAACATCATTTCCTAACAGAGCTCTCTAGAAGTGAAATGAATTAATATGTAGTATATAGAAGATTTTCCTTCACTGTGAGTTTTCTTGAGCTATTAATTTACCAACACCAAAAGCATCACCTTAACACCCTAATTTTAAAATTCATAAACTAATATATACTTTTCACTGAATTTTCTGTTCTTTGATCATTGTTACTGCTTTGCAGTGTCCAAAATAAAAAAAAACCATACCAATAAACCACAATTTCATTCTAATTTTACTCACAGCTTCACAAAATTACAAGTCTTTTCAGCCCAGCCCCTAGTCATAAGATTATACGTAGAGATTCCCCCTCATTTTGTTAATAAGAAAATTGAAACCCACGACAGTTAATTTCCCCAAGATTACATAAGTAGTAAGTGTCAGAGGCAGAACTTAAATCCAGATTTTTTGGCCTCAGAGCTAATATTCTTTCCATTCTCCTCAATGCAAAATCTTAAAATTTTAACTAATAAAAGCATATTGTATACTGTCAGATAACGTTAGCAACAAAGTAAAGGACTAAACATATTTAAAACAGAAACTGTACACCAAAAATGAAGTAACATCTGCTGTCTTTATGGTCTACAGCACCACCAAGATTTATAAGAAGGTTAAAAAAATAAAAATTGATGCTCACTGACATGAACTCATTCAACATCCCTTCTCCACCTCCTATGCTAACAGTAACAAGACTACACTACCCAAGGATTGAGCATATGGCTAGGGGCTTGCAACAAAACCTAGCCCCCAGACAATATGTTCTATACCCTCTTTTCAGTGCCATGGAAGTCCAATTGTCAGGCTGTGAAAATTTTTTAGTATAGTTTCAGTCAGTCAGTCTAGCATGTGGCAGCCCACTAGGAACAAATGCTTTCTGGGGACCTCAACCCAGTAGCACCAGCACTGCAAATCTCTTTTAAGTTCTGGCACCAGGGTGGATAATCCCTTAGCACCAGCATGGCTACTCTCTTGAGCTAGACTAAAGAACTGAAGAACCAAGAGAGTGTAACAAGACATCAGGACAGACTATTGGTAGTGGGAGGAGTGTTTTGCAGCACTGGACTAAGCCTTGAGAGAAAGAACACAACATCTAGCTAGGGCCAGTTTTCACTCAGAAGTCTCTTGTGCAAAGCCTTAGGGTGATGAATTACACAGAATATGAGAGTAGAGAGACACTCTGAGATCCGTCCCCCCAAAGAAGTCCTTATTAGAAGGAACAGTCAAGACAGAATAGGAGAAAAATAGTGGGGGTCGGGAGGGAAAGAATTGAAAGTATAAAAGATCTCAGAAAGAAGAAAACCCCAAAACTCAGAACATAAGGAGATAAATAATCAGAAAACAACAGAAGGAAATTAACAAAGAAGGCAATATGGCCTCTAGAGTAAATGAGTTCAGGTGTCTATGAATAAATACTACAAAACAAAAGGAAATTATCCAATACTTGATGAGACAGAAGACTGTAGAATGTTAGAAGAACATAGAATCACAATATACTCTTCCTGAATGGTTCAAAAAAGAAATGAGAATTATGAAAGCAAAAATAATAACACTATAGAAAAACTGGAATCTGCACTGGCAAGTCTCAGCAAAGAAACAAAAAAGAGCATGACAGATTGGGAATGCAAGTAAACAGAAGAGAAGTAGAAAACAACATTACAAAGAATAAAAAGCTCATCATTGTGTGGGACAGCTGCCCTTACCCAAATTAAAATCAGAGACTTTCAAGGTAAAATCAAAAAGGGATTTATTTTTTATCTCATGAGAAAGGGAAACTCCCAATTGAACATGCACAGCTTTTAGCTATAGCTCAACTTATTATTGTAAAGTCTCATTACAATTATGGCATAGGCCAAGGCCACATTCTTATGAGAGATTTTCATTTAGTTTATACCATTCATTCCCTCCATTTATCTATTAACCTTTGAAGACATCTCATCATTTTTGATACATCTTGGTCTCATTCTCCAATCCCTCTGGACTTGTTTGTTCTTTTTTCTCTGCTGGGGTCCATCCTCATCCTTTTAATACTTCAAGTCTAACTGGACTTCCCCCTTCAGGTTATTCAATCTTTACCATTCTGACCAGTGATGTCTGTACTACCCTTGTAATAAGCTGAATCACATGGGGATGGTGGGGAGGGAGAGAGGGCAGGCAGACAGAGAAGCTATCTTCTCTGTCTCTATCAGCAGGAACCAAAGAACTTGTTTTCAGTTTGGTTCTTTGGTCCCACTCTCTAAAGGTAATCTAGTCAGAAATCCAAGTTATATCTAGCTCCTGAGACCCATCCTCTGTGGAAATCTCAATCATGTCCCTGAGGTTAAATTTTACCTATAAAACTTAACTTGAACTTGTGGGCCATCCCATGGCTGTCAGCCCACCACTCTGCCTTATGGTGTCTTTTTCTCTTCCTCCATGCCACATATTTCCCCTAACCTCCACTATGCTTCCCAACCCTACTTCTCCTCCTTACAGCCAACTCTTTAAGGTACTAAGTCCCTTTCAAGATTTAGCCTGCCAGCTAAGGGCATACCCCAATTTCATGGGGCAACTACTGGGAAATTGTAAGTTTCACAAAGAAACTTACCTTTCATATGCTTTCCCAACTCCACTTCATAGTTACCATTCCCAATGTCTGTTATATCCTTTCATTTTGTCAGCAACCTATTCCCCAAAATAAATCTACTTTCGCCAAAGAGAATGGCCATTGTGAATTCTATATATGACTGAACCCCAACTTTTTGTGCCTGCCATCAAAAGGTGACAAATCCTCCTACTATAGATCACATCAGAGAGAATCAGGTCCAGAATGAGACATGGGCCAATTTTCTGTTGTCTTTGGCAATTTCCTTCACTACCTTCCATTATCATTCAATTTTTACACAGCAAAAATTTAATTTCCCACAAACTCTTATCTTCTTCAGCCAATAAGTAGTCTCACACCAAATTATGCTGGGGTCCTGCTTCTCTAGTCCAGTGACCTGATCTGCTAACAAAGCCAGTGAATTTGTCATCTGGTTTGTAATTATTTCAACCATGGCCTGGAGTCTAATGAGCCTATTCAGCATACAAATTGTGATTCTGTATCTCAACTCCCGTATGGGGCCACCTATCACCCCAACCATTTGTTAGAGTAGTAACCAGTAATTAGAGTAGGTAACTTCACAAATAAAGATGCCTATCAGGAAAGTCAGCAACAACAGAAATGCTAAGAGAAACAGAAAGACATATACATCTAGCAACAGATAGATGACTAAGCCAAATATTAACTTACCTACTTATTTAGGATATAATGACCGCATGTTTTCAGATAGGAAACTGCAATATCTTACATACTTGAATTGTGCTCATAGCTTCTGAACACTTGCCCTCATTATAGAAATTTGCTATAACAGGAAAAAGTAGGAACATGATTATAACAGCATCAAAACTGGTCCTTCAGGCCTCAACCTGAGAGCATGTACATGACAAGATAACAACCTTGGCGGTTGTCCTCCAAACTCTTGCTCAGATACTAATCTCCACCTGTAACAATTCAGGATCACATTCCTCTGAGTAGCTTGTAATATATTCCTTTCTGATGGTGGATTGATGGCTTGATGATCCATCAGATTATTATACATGAATTCAAAATTCCAAATAATATCAGCTAGAGCCTCAAGAGATTTTATCTCATATAACAAGTCTCATTAATCAAAGCTTCAGGTGAATTTGGCTTTCAAAGATCACATATCCTAAATAAGTATTGACTATAATCTTACATCAATACAGTAAGAGATTCATCTTAGAAAGTTTAACAGATTATCTTCATATTTAAGTAGATGAGTTTTAAATTCAATATTACACTTTAAGATGCTTGGTAATCAATCTATATCAAAGCACGTTCAGATAATTAACCATGTTCAAGGGGACAAAGACATAGACCACTGTTCTCAGAATCTCCCTAAACAATGGGAACAGCTTTAAAATGATTCAGTACAACCAATTTAAAACTCACATAGAGTATAGAATATACTGTCCTAATTTCACATTAAAGAATCCTATCAGAATTAACATTAATCATTTTTTATGCTAAAAAATGTTAATTCAACTTCCTTCTAATTGAGAAGTACCTATAAACTTTTTTGGTGATATAAATAACAAATACAACACCAGTATTATTAAAATTTCTTTAAGCACAATTAAACTCCCTTCCCACCAAAACATTCCTAATTGCAGAGTCAATTTTAGAGGTTATAAATTGTCCCCAACAGGCCATTTTTTTTTTTAATTCATTTTTCCAAATTATCCCCTCCCTCCCTCCACTCCCTCCCCCCGATGGCAGGTAATCCCGTACATTTTACATGTGTTACAATATAACCTAGATACAATATATGTGTATAAATATCATTTTCTTGTTGCACATTAATTATTAGCTTCCGAAGGTATAAGTAACCTGGGTAGATAGACAGTAGTGCTAACAATTTACATTCGCTTCCCAGTGTTCCTTCTCTGGGTATAGTTATTTCTGTCCATCATTGATCAACTGGAAGTGAGTTGGATCTTCTTTATGTTGAAGATTTCCACTTCCATCAGAATACATCCTCATACAGTATTGTTGTTGAAGTGTATAGTGATCTTCTGGTTCTGCTCATTTCACTCAGCAACAGTTGATTTAAGTCTCTCCAAGCCTCTCTGTATTCCTCCTGCTGGTCATTTCTTACAGAGCAATAATATTCCATAACCTTCATATACCACAATTTACCCAACCATTCTCCAATTGATGGACATCCATTCAACTTCCAGTTTCTAGCTACAACAAAAAGAGCTGCCACAAACATTTTGGCACATACAGGTCCCTTTCCGCTCTTTAGTATTTCTTTGGGATATAATCCCAATAGCAGCAATGCTGGGTCAAAGGGTATGCACAGTTTGACAACTTTTTGGGCATAGTTCCAAATTGCTCTCCAGAATGGCTGGATTCTTTCACAACTCCACCAACAATGTATCAGTGTCCCAGTTTTCCCACATCCCCTCCAACATTCATCATTATTTGTTCCTGTCATCTTAGCCAATCTGACAGGTGTGTAGTGGTATCTCAGAGTTGTCTTAATTTGCATTTCTCTGATCAGTAGTGATTTGGAACACTCTTTCATATGAGTGGAAATAGTTTCAATTTCATCATCTGAGAATTGTCTGTTCATATCCTTTGACCATTTATCAATTGGAGAATGGTTTGGTTTCCTATAAATCAGGGTCAGTTCTCTATATATTTTGGAAATGAGACCTTTGTCAGAACCTTTCCTTTTAAAAATATTTTCCCAATTTGTTACTTCCCTTCTAATCTTGTTTGCATTATTATTGTTTATACAGAAACTTTTTAGTTTGATGTAATCAAAATCTTCTATTTTGTGATCAATAATGATCTCTAATTGTCCTCTGGTCATAAATTCCTTCCTCCTCCACAGGTCTGAGAGGTAGACTATCCTCTGTTCCTCTAATCTATTTATTATCTCATTCTTTATGCCTAAATCATGGACCCATTTTGATCTTATCTTGTTATATGGTGTTAAGTGTGGGTCCATATCTAATTTCTGCCATACTAATTTCCAGTTTTCCCAACAGTTTCTTCCAAATAATGAATTTTTGTCCCTAATGTTGGTATCTTTGGGTTTGTCAAAGATTAGATTGCTATAGATGTACCCTTTTTTGTCCTTTGTATCTAATCTGTTCCACTGATCTACCGTTCTATTTCTTAGCCAGTACCAAATGGTTTTGGTGACTACTGCTATATAATATAGCTTTAGACCACCTTCCTCTGACTTTTTTTTCATTAGTTCCCTTGCAATTCTCGACCTTTCTTCCATATGAATTTTGTTATTTTTTCTAGGTCATTAAAATAGTTTCTTGGGAGTCTGATTGGCATAGCACTAAATAAATAGATTAGTTTGGGGAGTATTGTCATCTTTATTATATTCGCTGGGCCTATCTAAGAGCACTGAATGTCTTTCCAATTATTTAAATCTGACTTTATTTTTTTGGCAAGTGTTTTGTAATTTTTCTCATATAATTCCTGACTTTGGTAGATGGATTCCCAAATACTTTATACTCTCAACATTTGTTTGGAATGGAATTTCTCTTTGTATCTCTTGCTGTTGCATTTTGTTGGTGATATATAAGAATGCTGAGGATTTATGTGGATTTATTTTGTATCCTGCCACTTTGCTGAAATTTTGAATTATTTCTAATAGCTTTTTAGCAGAGTCTTTGGGGTTCTCTAAATATACCATCATGTCATCTGCAAAGAGTGATAGTTTGATTTCCTCATTTCCTACTCTAATTCCTTGAATCTCTTTCTCGGCTCTTATTGCCGAGGCTAGCGTTTCTAGTACTATATTGAATAGTAATGGTGATAGTGGGCAACCTTGTTTCACTCCTGATCTTACTGGGAAAGTTTGCAGTTTATTTCTATTGCATATTATGCTTACTGAAGGTCTTAAATATATGCTCCTGATTATTCTAAGGAATAATCCATTTATTCCTATACTCTCAAGAGTTTTTAGTAGGAATGGATGTTGGAATTTGTCAAATGCTTCTTCTGCATCTATTGAGATGATCATATGGTTTTTATTAATTTGATTATTAATATGGTCAATTATACTAATAGTTTTCCTAATATTAAACCAGCCCTGCATTCCTTGTATGAATCCTACTTGATAATAGTGTATTATCCTGGGGATGATTTTCTGAAGTCTTTTTGCTAATATCTTATTTAAGATTTTAGCATCAATATTCATTAAGGAAATTGGTCTATAATTTTCTTTCTCAGTTTTCGATCGACCTGGCTTAGGTATCAGTACCATGTCTGTGTCATAAAAGGAGTTTGGTAGGACTCCTTCAACCCCTATTTTTTCAAATAATTTATATAGCATTGGGGCTAATTGTTCTTTAAATGTTTGGTAGAATTCACATGTAAATCCATCTGGTCCAGGGGATTTTTTCCTGGGGAGTTGATTAATAGCTTGTACTATTTCTTTTTCTGAAACGGGACTATTTAAGCAATTTATTTCCTCCTCTGTTAATCTAGGAAGCCTATATTTTTGAAGGAAGTCATCCATTTCACTTAAGTTATCAAATTTATTGGCATAAAGTTGGGCAAAGTAACTCATTATTTCTTTAATTTCCTCTTCATTGGTGGAAAGATCCCCCTTTTCATTTGTAAGACTAACAATTTGATTTTCCTCTTTCTTTTTTCTGATCAGATTTACCAAAGGTTTATCTATTTTGTTGGCTTTTTCATAAAACCAACTCTTGGTTTTATTTATTAATTCAATTGTTTTTTTACTTTCAATATTATTGATTTATCCTTTTAATTTTTGTACTTCAAGTTTAATTTTTGGTTGGGGGTTTTTAATTTGGTCTTTTTCTAGCCTTTTAAGTTGCAAGCCCAATTCATTAATCTTCTCTTTCTCTATTTTCTTCAAATAAGCCTCTAAAGATATAAAATTTCCCCTTATTACTGCTTTAGCTGCATCCCACAGATTTTGGTATGATGTCTCATCATTGTCATTATCTTGGGTGAAATTATTAATTGTTTCTATAATTTGCTCTTTTACCCAGTCATTCTTTAAGATGAGATTATTCAGTTTCCAATTACTTTTTGGTCTATTTATCCCTAACTTTTTACTGAATGTAGCTTTTATTGCATTGTGGTCTGAGAAGAAGGCATTTATTATTTCTGCCTTCCTACATTTAATTTTGAGATCTTTATGTCCTAATATATGGTCAATTTTTGTATAGGATCCATGAACTGCTGAGAAGAAAATATATTCCTTTCTATTGCCATTCAGTTTTCTCCAAAGATCTATCATACCTAGTTTTTCTAATGTTCTATTTACTTTTTTAATTTCTTTCTTGTTTGTTTTGTGGTTTGATTTGTCTAAATCTGAGAGTGCAAGGTTGAGATCTCCCACTATTATAGTTTTACTGTCTATTTCTTCTTGCAACTCTCTTAACTTTTCCTTTAGAAAGTTAGATGCTATACCACTTGGTGCATATATGTTTAGTATCGATATGGCTTCATTATTTATGCTACCTTTCAGCAGGATATAGTTTCCTTCCTTATCTCTTTTAATTAGATCAACTTCTGCTTTTGCTTGATCTGAGATAAGGATAGCTACCCCTGCTTTTTTGGCTTTACCTGAAGCATAATAGATTCTGCTCCAACCTTTTACCTTTACTCTATATGTATCTCCCTGCTTTAAGTGTGTTTCCTGTAAACAACATATTGTAGGGTTCTG
Source organism: Sminthopsis crassicaudata (assembly GCF_048593235.1). NCBI lineage: Eukaryota > Metazoa > Chordata > Mammalia > Dasyuromorphia > Dasyuridae > Sminthopsis > Sminthopsis crassicaudata. Next base: position 147,040,541 of record NC_133617.1, read on the forward strand.
ATTTTTGATCCAGTCTGCTATCCGTCTCCATTTGATGGGAGCATTCATCCCATTCACATTTACAGTTAAAATTACTAATTCTGTATTTCCTGCCATCATATTATCCCCAGATTATGCTTTTTCCCTTGACCCCCCTGAACCCCTTCCCCAATATTTTAATTTATAGACCCCCCCTTGTGACGCACAGCCCTCCCTTTTTTTTTAGTATCCCTTCCCCCTCCCTCCATGTCCCTTCCCTTATTCTCCTTTTCCTTTTCCCTTTTCCTCTCCCCCCTTTTAATGAGGTGAGAGAGAATTCTCTGAAAAACAAATATGACAATTATTTACTCTTTGAGCCTCTTCTGATGAGAGTAAGATTTACACAATGATTCTCCCCCTCTCTAAATTCCCTCAGATATGGTGTATTTTCTATGCCTCTTCCTGGGATGTAGTTTCCCTCTTTTTATCACACCTTCCCCTTTTTCTGATACTACCCCCTTCCCTTTACTACACCCCCTCCTTTTTTTTTCTTTTATATCAGTAAAATCAAATTATCCATGCGTACTTTCTATATACCCACAACAGAGTTACAGTTCTCAAGGGTTCTGTGTACCTTTTTCTATTTCTCTTCAGTCTTGTGGATGTAGATCAAATTTTTTGTTTAGGTCTGGTTTTTTTCTTAGAAACATATGGAATTCCTCTATTTCATTGAATGACCATCTTCTTCCATGGAAAAAGATGCTAAACTTAGCTGGGTAGTTTATTCTTGGTTGCAATCCTTGATCTTTTGCCTTTCGAAATATCAGGTTCCAGGCCCTTCTATCTTTTAATGTGGAGGCAGCCAGATCTTGGGTGACCCTTATTGTGGCACCTTGGTATTTAAATTGTTTTTTTTTCTAGCTGCTTGCAGGATTTTCTCCTTTGTGTGGTAATTCTGCAGCTTAGCCACAATATTCCATGGTGTTCTTTTTTTTAGGGTCTATTTCAGAAGGAGTTCGATGAATTCTTTCAACATCTACTTTCCCCTCTGTTTCTATTATCTCTGGACAGTTCTCTTTGATAATTTCCTGTAAAATAGAATCTAGGCTCTTTTTTTGGTCATAGTTTTCTGGAAGTCCAATGATCCGCAGATTATCTCTCCTAGATCTATTTTCCAGGTCTATAGATTTTCCCAGTAAGTATTTGACGTTGTTCTCCAACTTCTCATTTTTTTTGTTTTGTTTGACTGATTCTTGGGTTCTCTGTGAATCATTCATTTCTATTTGTTCCATCCTGACTTTTAAGGAGTTATTTTCTTCTTTCACAGTTTTTAGTTCTTTTTGTAAATGCCCAGTTTCGTTTTTAAATGAATTATCTTGCTGTATTGAATTTTTTTCCATTTCCCTAATTTTTTTTTTTGAGAATTATTTTCTTTTTCCAATTCAGAAATCTTATTTTCTTGGGACTTTTTTATCTTCTCCAATTCAGAAATCCTATTTTCCTGTGATTTTTTTACCTTTTCTAATTCACTAATTTTGTTTCCCTGCATCTCCTGTGAATTCTTTATTTTTTCCAACTCCAATTTCAGGACGTTGTTATTCTCTATCATAGCTTCCCTTTCCTTTCCCCATTTTTCTTCAAACTCTCTTAACTTTTTAATAGTCTCTTCATGGAGATACCAACAGGCCATTCTTGAGATTCCTCCACAGGTTGTTTAAGCCTGGTGTTCTTAGCCTCCAAATTGCAGTCTCAGTCATCTGTAATGTCTGTTAAGGTCTTTCCCACTGTGCTTCTTCCAGGACTTAGTTAGCAACCACTCTCCTGGAACTGCAAACTCCAAAGGTCTTTTCTGGGTCAGCAATTCTTTCTTCCTAAGGGCTAAAAGGGATGAGACACTGCCAGTATAAAATTTCTTTAAAAAGTTATCCTTTGTTTCAAAAGAAAGTATTTCCCCTTTCTCATCCCAAATAAAAGTAAGCCAAAACAGCATCTCATTTGGGGAAAGTTTAAGATCACTTCTGGGTACAGCAATAGGCAAACATTTAGTCCAAGGCAATTTAGTCTTTAACATGTTTCGTAATCTATTTTTTAAGAATCGGATTCATTCTTTCTACTTTCCCAGGTTAGGGCAGATGCCCAGGTGTATGGAATTGCCACTCAATTGCCACCCCATTATTTCTTATAAAACCTTAGAAGTAAAATAAGTTCCTCTATCAAAATCAATAGTTTCTACCAGTCGATACATAGATACAATCTATCCCAGTATTATTCCACTAACCCCTCTTAAAGCAGCAGAGCTCAGGGGAAATTTTCCACCCATCCTATCAAATGGTCCACTATATCTCAGTCTTCCCACTAGTATCATTTCATTAAAATCTAACTTGAATATTTTGGAGCCAGGCTACCTCCCTCTGGAGGGCTACCTCCTCAATACCTTCTTATTTATCTTTAGACCTATTCCATACTTTTCAGATACAATATGTTTTACAATTACACATATTCCTATACACCAAATTTTCTTGCTTTTTACTTCTTTGTAAAAGGGAGAAAGTAAAATAAATCTTAAGATTTAGAATATAAGTAATATATAAATATATTTGGACCAAATTTCATAAAAATTTTACCACATATTCAGCAGGGCTGACAAAGTGTTTTAAAGCACACACAGTGTCCCAAAATTTAAGATGGCATAAAACTGCCCTTTCCATCTTACAGGGCTTTAAGAAATTGGCAGACTTTAGGATCCTGGGGGAGAGGGTCGAAGAAATTTGGAATATGGTGATCTTGTGAGGTTTTAACTCGGGGGATTTTGATGTTTGAAAAGTCTATTTATCCTACCTCAGGAGAAGGGGATTTGGAACTTATAAGGGCAGTTGGCACAAGGGTCATTGGGAGAGCATGAAAGGAGATTTTGAGGCAAATAGAGGGGGAAAGGTAACCAGGGAAAGGGCACAAATCAGTCATGGACTGCACAACCAGAAGCACAGTAAGAGAGAGTTATTGTCTTCTCTGATACCTATCATAACAGACTTTGTTCTAGGAATGAAACACAGAAAAGACGGAGGAGGGGGGATTTATGGGGCAAAATTTACAAGGCAAGGGCAAAAAAAAAATGTCTTAGAGTGGAACCTAGAATGTATACTTTGGAAGTTTCATACAGACAAAAGAAAGAAACCAGACATTTATAGAGATCATGAATCAGAGAATGAGAGTTTAGAGTATCTAGAAGAGGAGGGGATGAAGAAGAGAATAAGAGAACTTTTTTTTTTTTAAAGTATAAAAAAGTAAATTTTAAAAACTAATAAGAGTTGAAGAGGAGATGAAGGAGAAGTCTATTTGACTGAGAGGAGAAAATGGAGGTTCAAGGAAGAACAGATTCTATGACTAGATAAAAGTATAATGGAGGAAAAAGGTACTAATAAGCAAAATCCCAAAGTGAAATGGGTAACAAATTGAGAGAGAAAGTGTTGGAGTAAGGAAAGAAAGTTAGTCATAACAGGACCATCTTAAAAATATTAAGATAAAGTAATACTATGTTTACAGCAGAGGAGGAAAAAATTACAACTTGGTGGGGGAAACAATATTAGACACAGAGATGGAGGAAAAAATTCTTAATTTTAATTTTAAATGTGAAGGTATTAATTCAATAAAACAAAATAAAAAATGATAGATTATATAAGAAAACTCAAAGTCTCTACAATGTGTTGCTTACAAAAAGTACATTTAGGGGAAAAAAAGATATATACAAGATAAAACTGAGGGGATGGAGAAAATAATTGACTATATATCAAGTAAATCCTAAAAGTAGGCACTTCAATCAGGCACTACTATGTGACAAAGCAAATACAAATACTAAAAAATTAAAGAAAATAAAGTAAATTGTATTATGCTTAAAGGAACCATAGACAGCAAATCAAAATACTCCAAATGCCTTATTGTTCTCCAAACGCATAAATGAAAACATCTGAACTACAAGAAGACATAGACATTAATATAGTAGAGGCAGGATTCTCAGTATTTCTTTCAAGTTTTGGATAACAAACAAAAGAAAAAATATGGAATTGAATAAATTGCTGGAGAAAGTAGAATTTAAAACTAAGCAGAACCAGAAGAACATTACAATAGTACACCATAATAGCGATATTATATTATGATCAACCATGAATTACTTAGCAATTCTCAGCAACACAGTGAACCAAAACAATTCCAAAGGATTTATGGTGAAATATACTATCCACTTGCAGAACTGCAGAATCTGATAGAACTGATAGAATCTGAATGCAGATCGAAGCATCTTTTTTTTTTAGCTTTTTCTTAATTTTTTTAAATATGGAAATATGTTTTGCATGACTATACATGTGTAATCTGTATTGACTTGCTTTCCTTCTTTAAAGAGACGTTTGGGGAGGGAGAGAGAAATTGGGATACATAATTTTTAACACTAATATTAAGAATTATTTTTGCATCTAATTGGAAAAAATAAAATTTTTAAAATAATAAAAATTTATGTCTTCTGAATGGTAAGCAAAAGAACATACATATTTCTCAGCATCACTTGGAACTTTAACAAACTAACCATATGCTAGAGCATATAGAGATAATTCAAACAAATGTAAAAAGGCAGAAATAGTTAGCATATCCTTTACAAACCATAATTCAATAAAGATGGCAATTAGTTTAGGCACAAAAGAGACAGATCCAAATGGAGACTTAACAATGAAATCCCAAATAATGATTGGATCAAACAGATGAAAGAAATAATGATCATGGAAAAAATATTATGATGAAACATCATACCAGAATTTCTAGGATGAAGCTTAAAACAATTATCAGGAAGAAAAATCATGTTCTTAACAAAAAAGTTAAGATTGATGAACTCTGGCTATGCATTTTTTTAAATAAGCCCCAAAGAAGATATGTTTAAAATTATAAAAGAAATAGACAAATAAGAAACAAATAATACTATAACTAGTTCCTTGAAAAGACCTTATAAAAATTTTTTGAAAAAAATACAAAATTGTAGTAATTTGGCTAATCTTGATTTAAAAAGAGCAGAAAATCAAATCACAATAGAAATTGAGCAAAGTGAAGTCAACAGGTGCAGCAAAGGGAGCACTGGCCCTAGAATTGGGATCATTTGAATTTGAAATCTAGCCTCAGATACTTAACACTTCCTAGCTGTATGATCCTGGGCAAATCACTTAATCCCAGTTGCCTCATAAAAACAAAAACAACAAAAAACTTTGTTAAACCACCATCTGCATCCAGAGAGAGAACTATGTAGACTGAATGTAAATCAACACAATGCTATGTTCACTTTTTTTCTTTTTCTTGTTTTTTCTCTTGTGATTTTTCAATTTTGTTCTGATTTTTGTCTCCTAAAATGATTCATTAAAAAGTGGTTAAAAAAAATTAATGTATACGTATAACCAGAAAAAAATAAGTGAAATCATAGCAAAATCAAAATTCAAAACATATGCATTTCTATACTAACAAAACTGAAGACACAAAAATAAAATAATTGTTTCAAACATATAAAAATAACTAAATTTTTAGGAAACCACTAAGAGATTTTTAAGTAACCCAGTGTCAGAAAAGGAAATAAATCTAGCTTTAAAAGAATTACCAAGAAAAACTCCTTAGTTATGATGGAGTTACAGGATAATTCTGTCAAACTTTTAGAGAAAATTAGTACCCATACTTCACAAATTATTCCTAAAAATTGAGGAGTTTACCAAAATTCTCTTATGAGACAAATATAATCCTATCACTAATCTAAGGAAAGCTGAAACTCAAAAAGAAACTATGGGTCAATATCAACAATTTTAAACAAAATCCAGCAAAACATGAGCCATAGCAGTTTATTCAAGCAAACTTTCATTATGACCAAGTGGGATTTATACATAGAATTCAAGGATGGTTCATTATCAGGAAAACAATCAATATAATTAATCATATTAAAAGCCAGAACCACAAGATCATCTCAATAGATGCAGAAAAGTCTTTGACAAAGTATAATACTTACATGCTAAAAACAAACTAAAAACCACAAAGTGTAACTATAGAGGGACCTTGTTTAACTATAATAAACAAAAATCAAACTAAAAACAAGCCTCATATGTACAATGGAGATACATTAGAACTTTTTTCAGCAAATACAGGAGTGAAGCAAGAATATCAACTCTCCCCACTATTATTTGACCTAATTCTGAAAACTCTAGCAACAACAATAAAGCAAGAGAAAGAAATTAAACATAAAGATAGGTAAAGAGAAGATTAAAACTTATTTGCTGATGATGATATATGGTGGCTTACTTAGAAAATTCTAGGGAATCCACACAGATGCTAATTAGAATAACTAATGGTTTCAGCAAGCTATAAGAGCCTCAAAAATCAACAGCATTTCTATATAATAACAAAACACAAGAAGCAATAATAGAAGTATCTAAATCCTTGTAACCCTACAATATGCATAAAATATCTGTGGAATCTGTACTTTTCAGAGCATCCAACAGTCTTGTATAGATTCAATTAAAAAGTTCTCCTTGAAGAAATAAAAAACAACTCAAATAAATAAAATAGTTCTAATGGCTAGGCTATGCCAATAATAAAAATGACAATGTTATCAAAATTATATTTTAATGCTATATCAAATTGCCATGGAAATACTTCATAGGACCTGATAAAATTGTAACAATCCAGTCGGAAAAACAAAAGAGCTAAAATTTCAAGGGATATGGTGAAAATGAGGGAACACTTTCAGAACTCAAATTATATTATAAAGAAGGAATCATCAAAACCAAATGCTTCTTGGTTAAAAAATTGAAAGCTCAGAATAGACTAGATGAAGAAAATCAGAAACAATAGAAAAACCTCAATATCAACCTCAATATCCCACTATTTGATAAAAATAGAAAACAAATTATCTAGGGAAAAAATTCCTTAATTGATAATGTTAAAAGAAAAATACCTGGAAAACTAGAAAGCAGTCTAGTAGAAAATTAGTCTTAGGCCAACACTTTACACCATATTCCACAATGCATTCTAAATGGATGCCCTTAATTTTAAGATCTTACCAAAAAAATTTAGAAGAGAAATGTATCTTTCATAGTTTTGAGTAGCAGTATTCTTAACCAAAAAGAAGCATAAAGATTATTACAAAACATAAATATAGATAACTTTGAATTACTTTAAACTGAAAAGCTCAGTCATATCTCCTTCATCTTATGTCTTAGTCATATCTCCATACTATTCATTCAGTAAATATATTAAGTACCTGTTATGTTCAAAGAATCCTGCAAGGTACTATGGAAAATACAAAAGTTAGAGAAGGCAGTTCTTGCAAAGTTATATTCTCATGGATTTTCCATCTGTTCAGGGTATGAAACACCAACACACATAGCTATAGTATACCTCGTTATATTATTTTTAGCTGTTTGATATAGAAAGCAGTAGAAGGAAATGGTTAAAAGGAGAAGAGATGATATTAGTGTGTGTGAAACTAATGCAAAATCTTCAAATCAAGGAGAATTTCAGTGAGGTTAATGATTTTTAAAAACTACTTGCAAGGCTGGATTATTCCATGGATTCTGGTATTAATTATGATCTAATAGAGTGATCATAGAAATCACAGCTCCAGAATGATTTCTTAACTGAAAGTTGGTTTTATTTTTCTCTGAGGATTGTGTTTGTAGGAAAATGTGGTAGTGTGAATAGATTTGAATAAACTACTATATTTTAAATTAAATTCAAAAGTTGTATTCAACATTATGGTTGAGATTTTACACATACAAAATGTCAGGAAATTCAGAGTTATGGTTCCCACAACAGCTATAATTCAGCCAAATTGCACATATGTATTAAGGCATTAAAGTTAACACTCTGTGCAGCCATGTAATAAACTACATATGTGAAAGAAGACAAGTTACGGTAGCTTTGGGAACCATAATTTTGCATTTCTTGACTTGTGCATTCAGAATTTCAATTTAGCTTTGCACTAATAATTCTGTTGAATATTTTATGCATGTATACATCTTGGTAAATTGCTAAAGGTCTGATAAAGAGATAGACAGTTCTATGAATAGCATGTAAATTTTAAATAGTTTCTGCTATGTCTAAGTTTTAGATATAAAATACTTGCTCTTAAATTTTTAGAATATAAAAACTGTGAAGATTTGAAGTTTAACCCACCTCTGTGTTTGTGTACATAAATGATTTTTTAAAAAATTTAATCAATTTTTAAAAGATTTTAAACATTAAAAAAAAAGGAATGGGGGGTACTAAAATGTTCTTTCTCTATATAATTTTAAATGATTGGAAAAATCACATTTTTTTTCTCAGAAAGTCTTTAAATTAAATGTTCACAGCAGGGAATCCAAATTCTTTCTGTAATTGTGATACACTATAATTTGATTTTTTTTCCTCACAAACCATCCATCCCTAAAAGGTACTATGTGATTAATATAGTATTTCTTTTTCTTAATTAAGAATAATTTTGGTTTGAGAATTTCTTATGTTATAATTATAAAAGTAATTTTAAAAATTAAAAAAACAAAAAAACAAAAAAAAAAAAAAAAAGAGAGAGAATTTCTTGACATTCCCTGGAGATGTGACAAAACCAGAGTTAGAAATAGCTTGGTTTAAGAGTAAATATGAGAATTTCCACAGGAAAAAGGAAATTTTTTTTAAGAAAAAAATTTAAGTACTTCAATGTAGTTTAATTGAAGATACTTTGAGATGAAATTCGCCAGGATAATCAAGATCCTTTACAAATATCCCATGTATTACCATGAGTAATAACCACACACAAAAGTTAAGTTTATGATTTTATTTTTCATCTATTTAAGTGTCTTTCATTTTCTTAAAGAAGACATTTGGGTAGCAAATTCTTGAAACTTGATTTGAATCCCAAATTAAATTAAATTAAATTAAATAACATCTGAAATCCCTTCAAATTCTGAAGCAATTTTTCCTAGCATTTATAAATAATGTTCTTCCATCTTCCAATTTGGGATTCAAATCAAGAGTTTTAAAAAAGTTTTTACATTGTGACACAATGGCCCAAATTTAATAAGATGAAATTTAGTAGGAAAAAATGTAAAGTTGGTCTGCCATTTGAGTTACATGATGGGGAGATATAGACAGAATATGGTTTATTATTTTTTTAACATCTGGGTAATTTTATTGGACTGCCATCTTTATAACACATAATCAGTATGAAGTGTTTGGCAAAAGAAAAAGCAAATGATTTTAGGTACTAAGAGTCAATAAGGGCCCTTAGGCTGAGAAGTAAGATCAGAATGGGAAATTAGCAAGGCTGGGAGACTAAGATCAGACTAGATGAGAGCTGAATGAAAGAACTGGAGATGTTTAAAAGCCTGAAAAAGAGTTGTTTATATATATGTATATATATATAAACTAAATATGTAGGTTGTGAAATTATGATTTATTATCAATAAATGTTTGATTTGTATACCTATTTTATATATATTTACATAAAAATTTCTGGGGCAAAAAGGAGTAGTGAGTAAAAAAAATTCAGAAGCCCTGGTCTAGAGAAGAAATGTCAGGTTTATAGACTAACATCAAGTAAAGATTATCCCTTAGAAGATTATCCAACTTAGAAAGTTGGAACAGAAGGGTTTGCAAGGGTCAGTATTGAATTTGATTAAATCTTTTAGCACAGAGGGCAGAACTAGGGACATTGAGCTGGGAGACTGAAAAAATAACTAAATTTACCTTTGAGTTAAGGAAATATTTCCTAACAACTAGAGTTATCCAAAAATGGAATGAATTATAGGTAGGTTTTTTGCTAAAAGGCATCTTGCTAGAGGGCATGAGGGCACTGTTGGCTAGCCAACCCCAAGAATCCATTTATTTAACCAGTCACAAATCTAAAAAGACCAAATGAAAACTTGTCAGATATATTATACTGGGAACTTTTTTTCAGGATCACTGAAGTTTTTTCCAATTCTGAAATTTGGTGAAGTTTAGTTCTACAGAAAATTTGGAAAATATCTCTGGTAGAAATTAGGAAAGATATCAGGAATAATATCAACAGTTTTAATAACAGAATTAACATGATGGGTAGGATATTATTCAGAATAAGACTTGAGTCTGAAAAGATCTGTTTAAAGCCAGCTTCCAGTTCTTATGACTATGAGTCCATCTTATTTTACTCATCTGAAAAATAAAGCTAGTTATTAATATATATTGGCATCTACATTACAAAATTTTTTTGAGGATCAAATGAAATTAAGTTAAATGTAAGTAAATCTTAAAGTAGTACTATTAAATTAAAATATCATCTATTATTGCTACTAAGTATAGTTACTATGTAACTATAGCCTATGAGTCACAGCCCACCAATTCTAACACTTTAATAATTCTATTATTTTCTGTATACATTTATATGTATGTATTTGTAAATTGTATTGTATTGTAATTGTATTATTGTAAATACATATATTGTATTTAACATATATTTTAACATATTTAACATGTATTGCACTACTTGCCATCTAGGGGAAGGGGGTGGGGGAAAGGAGAGGAAAAGTTGGAACAGAAGGGTTTGCAAGGGTCAGTATTGAAAAACTACTTATGCATATATTTTGTAAATAAAAAGCTATAATAAAAAAATAATTATGTTATTTCTTTGACTAGAACATGTGACCAGTTGAGGTGTACAGCCTGTGATTTCCGTGTGTTAAACTTTGATGATTACATATGGGACAAATCCTGTGATTATCTGTTTTTCAGGTATGTTCCAAAAAGACTCAGATTAATAGTATTTTAAAAATGTGTCTAGCATACTGTGATATTTCTTGTTCTGCTTTACAATCTGTCAGTAATAAAGTGAACAGATTTTGCATTTAGTGTATATCTTACTATAAGACAAGTATTATTATTCAAGTACCTTTTTTTCTCTTCATGGGAATCTTGCATAACCCTTTTAGAGTGGTGCACAGTGTGTTGTTCCTTATCCTAGGAAGTTTAGTTATTTAAATAATAAGTGCACTTTGAAATAAGTTATCTGTCAGACATATGACACTAAAAATAGCTTTACAGCAAGAATTCAGTATATCATACCTTTGAATTCTCTCCAACTAATTGTGTTAAGCTTAATATAATAAATCCTCCAGAACTGCAGAAGATTAAAAAATTTTCCCATCTTATGACCCTTAACTTAAATATAATTCTTTAAACTAACATAAACCTTACCTTAAATATAATTCTTTAAACTAACATAAACCTAAATTTATGTGGAGTTTTTTTTATTCTAATAATGAATTGTTAGGTTGTAGCCATTGGCCTTTTGGGCTTTTGATCAATCAGTAAACATTTAAGTGCACTTATGTGGCACTATGTGCTAAGAACTATGCACAATAGTAGATTCACTGTGCACAACAGTAGATTCATGTAAAATAATTGTTTTGTTACTTAACCCTGAGCAGTCACTTCATTTGCAAAAGCCCTAGAATTACCCAATATTTCACATTGCCAGTCTCTTCTAATTCCCAGGGCGTCAGGGTATCTCTGGCCACTGACCTTTGCAGTGTCAACTAATTCTACCTGGCTCTCCTCCAATGAGGTCTTCAGAGATCTCTGGCTACAATTTCTTGAATTGTAGTTTAATAACTAATAGCGTGCTTAAGAACAGCCATGTGCAAACTTAAAATCTTTATTATACTTGCTCACATAATGCCCTGACTTGTTAACTCCCTAATGAACACATGGAATGGAGATCCACGTGTTCACTATCAAGCTCCTTACCTCTCTTGGCTATCCATCAGATTGACTCAGCTACCCCAGGATAAAGAAACGAACCTCCTGCTGGCAGTGGACTTAAAAAGGGTCTGTGAGGTCACACACAGCCAATCACAAAGGGAGCCATCTCCCATTAAGAAGCTATCTTGATAATATGACCAGGATTCCGCCCATGGGGCAGTTTCTAGCCACAGAAAATTATTTCCAGGCCACTCAAACCTCTTGTTGCACTGTGCCGGCCCATTTAAAGGACCTTTACAGATTCACTCAGAAAACATTCAAAAAAAGACAAGCATAGAGGAGCTGTACTCATATACCTGGACTCGGGTATATAAATTTCAAATATAAGACCAGTTTTGCACATTTGAGCAGGCTTACTAGGTAGCACCACAAATATGAGAATAAAGAGGGAAGACATCCAAAATTTGCTGTCATCACTGGGTTATCTTGGTAAGATGCAATTCTTGACTATAATAGGGCAGTAGAAGTATATGATTTGTTTAAGAGGAATTTTAAATAAAATGAGGGTAATATAGGAATATTGTATATCAAGAAAATATTAACAAAGTATGAAAGTTCTCAGAACTAAGGGAGGAAGGAAGCATAATAGAACATTTGGGTGAGAATCAAAAAAGAGCAAATTGGTGGTGAAAATGTACAATAAGTCACCAAACCCAGCTGGAGCAATTAAATGACAGTCATAAGACAGATCACAAAACTGGGGTGGGGGCTGAATAAATATAATTGTGATTATGGTGAAAGATAGGCAAGGGAGTCAAGGGAGGATGTTCAACTATCAGAGCAAACATTGCTGAAATTCTCTGTCAGCTAAAAGCAAAAGAGATAATACATTCTTGACTTATCTTGGTGATAATTTCATCTTTCAGAAGCTGAATGAAGCGACAAAATGTTGCTGTCCTTGATCTGATGCTATTAAGAATCCATTGCTGAACTAGAGAGGGAGGCAGTAACAATACTATCTTTATCAACCTGCCATCTGGGGGGGGGGGGGTAGGAAGGGAAAAATTAGGACAAAAGGTTTGGCAATTGTCATTGTTGTAAAATTACCCATGCATATATATCTGGTAAATAAAAACTATTAAATACAAAAACAAAAAAAAAAAATACTATCTTTAAGTGTGTATTGGAGACAAGGAGAGAAATACTGGAATTAATCTAATGTGAATTCTAGACAAAGGGAATATAGATTTCAAAGAATTTCAGAGAGGGTTCCATGATCGAAGGCTATAAAAAGGAACTTGGTTCAAGAGGAATGGAAAACTTCCCAGAAGAAAATCTTGATGACACCATCACTCCTGATTTTGATGAAGAGAGAAAAAGGACTGAAATGACTTAAAAAGGGATCTTACTGATTAATTCATTTTAAAAAGAACATTACAAGAGAGATGGGAGTAATCAAGTAATTCAATATGAATATAAATACAAATAATCTCAGGAAAGAGAAAGTCTATTTTGAGCTAGAACTTGTGATAAATATTAAAAACAGTAAAAATTTATTTTCTTACTAAAAAAAGTCAAATAAAAGGAATAGGACCCCTGCTTACAGTTAGGTAGATTATTGATGAAAGAGAAAATAGAATTCAATTACTATTTTGCTTTTCTTTTTCTTATCATAGAAAATAATGTTTGACCTTGAAAAGACAGAAAAATGGAACAGGAAGTTGAAACCTGAGATAAGGAGATAGTAAGACAGTATTAACTGTCTTTGGTGAGCTCAAGTCACTACATTTGCATGAAATGATATCATAAATTGAACTGTTGTCAGTGGTCTTTGAAGGAAATGTGGCAAATGGGAGAGGGCTATAAGACTAGAAAAAGACAAATGTCTTGATTTTCAAATGTGAGTGGAAGGGAAGTACATACTTCATAGGCTGATGATCTTTACTAAAATTCCTGGTAAAATTCCAGAAAAGATTATTAGAAGAATGATTCCTGAGCATATGGAAAAGGGAATAGGTGATCTCTAAGAGTCACTTACATTCATTAAAAAGCAGTCATAGCAAAATAACTATTTCCTTTTTTAGAAAGTGTTACTGGATTGATATATTAGACATAAAGTATGAACATAATATATCTGAATTTCAACAAGACATTAGGCAGAGTTTCTTGTAGACATAGCAGAGCTAATGTGAACTAAATACTATACTTAGGCCAGTGCCTCTGGAACTGATTCACTGGACTCAGAAAGTTTTAATTAATAGATTTATGTCATTTTGAAAAGAGGTTTCTAGTAAAAATGCCCCATTGCTCTATTACTAATTTGTCCTGTTCAACATTTTTATCAATAACTTGAATAAAGGTAATAGTGCTTATCAAATATGTGACTTAGCATGAAGCTAGGAGGGATAATAAGTACACTGGATGATAGAACTGGAATCCTAAAACATTTTGAGAAGCTAAAATGATGGACCAAAAAAAGAGAAAAATAAATTTAATAAAGGTAAGTCTGAAGTCCTTCAGTTTAATCAATTGTACTAGCTACAGAATGTTACTAGAAACTAGTTCACATGAAAAAGATGAGTTTTTCCCAGTGAACTGCAGTCTTACTATTAATGTGATATGTCAGCCCAAAGACCTAACACTACATTAATAAATATGGTATTCTGTGCAGTGGAGGGTAGTATTTCTGCCCCGGTCAAAGGACATGTGAAGGATTGTGTCCTATTCTAGGTACCATATTTTAGAAGGCATGCAAACAAGCAGAAGTCTATTCAAAGTGAGGCAATTAAGATGGTAAGACGTGAATCCATGCCACACACAGATAAGGTGTAAAAACTGGGAATATTTAATCTGAAGAAGAGAAGATTTAAGAGAGACCTGAAGATGAGAAAATTGTAGGACTAGAAATAGCCAAATGTCTTGATTTCTAAATGGAAGTGAAGGGATAGTGTTCAGATATTTGAAGAACTGTCATGTCCTTGCTTCTGGAGAAGAATACTAAGAGCAATAAATAGACATTACAGGAAAACAAGTTTCAGCTCAACATAAGGAAAAACTTTCTCGTTATTAGAAGTATTTGAAAGTGGAATGAGCTGCCTTGGTTTGAGTAGTAAGTGACCCATCACCAAAAATCTTCAGAAAGAAGCTGGATGACTACTTGTTGGAGACACTATAGATGGAATTCATTATTTTAGTAAGAATTAGATACTGAGATTTTACACAAGCCCACACACCCAGAAGGTTAGAAAACCTGGCTCATGAAGATTTTTGTTAAGCTTCGTGTTTACTTTACTTTTCTTATAATACAAACTCTTCCATCTAGTGTCTTCTGATTAATATTTACTATATAATGAGGTGTATACTTATACATATGTACATACATATAAGAAAGTATTTTGTAAAGTATAAAATACCATGCATATGTGAGCTGTAACTATTAATTGTACCTCCAATTGACATGGAAAGTTCTGGAAAAGTCTGCCAGTTAAGGTATCAGAGTCTACAGGTCCAGCCACAAAACATGTCAGAAAGGTATATCACCAACAAGTTAGCAACTAGTCATTAAATTTTTGTAAGCCTTTTTATTTATTTATTATTTTTACTGAGGCAATTGGGGTTGACACAGGTAGGAAGTGTTAAATGTCTGAGACCAAATTTGAACTCAGGTCCTCCTGACTTCAGGGCTAGTGCTCTATCTACTGCACCATCTAGTTACCCCCTGTAAGCTTTTGTAAAAACCATCTGCAAATTATAGAAAGGACATGACATATATCAGCAGATATCTTTTGAAGTATTAACATAAGAAGCAACATATAACCAGTAATTATAATTTTTTTAAAAAACCTAAAATACAATAAAATACACTTAACACCAAGACTAAAGTAAATTTCATTTGATCTTTTTTAATGATACATTAGGCACTAAAAGATCATGTAGTGCCCCATAGTCATAATGAATATCAGATACTGTTTTAGGTATATGAAAGGGTTGGTCCATATGGTGTTCTGGTAAACAGAATGCTGAGTGATGCAGGATTTTTTTATAGCTTAATTACCATTGACCATTAACTATATGCCTAGCATTGTGCTATATATTTATGGAGTGTTAAAAAGAAATAGATGCTTGCACTCCACTATGTCCTACATATTCATTTGAGACCTCTATATGCAAAGCAATTAAAGAATTATTCTGATTAACGTGTACAATTTCTTACATTTTGTAAGCTGCTACACATTTTGGCATTTACATATGACAGAATGCTTTGTAACCATTTGTTTTCAGTTAAGCACTGTGAAGTTAGTTTTGTTATTTTTACCTCACAAAGAAAAGGCATGAAGGAATAGAACATGTAAAGGACATATAGCTTGTTTTAAAATTATGTGCTTATCTGCACTAACATGTGATGAAATGAGGGACTACTTCAGCTTCATTTCACTGTGAGTGAATTGTTAAACCTTAAGTGTCCCAGGCAACTCTATAGACTTTGAAGTTACGGATATTGCCGATGTGTATCAGTACAGGGATTTTTCATGCCTAAGAGTCCCCTGCACTGAAATCAGAGATCTACACCATCTATTCCTCTCTCCAAAAAAAGGACCAAAAAGGATATGCTTCCTTGGGAAGAAATATTTGGGTGACCTTTTTAGTAAACATTGGCAAATCATGTTTTTTAAAATATCTGGGGGATTGATTACTTTTATATCCATTCTTTCTATTTCTTAGTTCCATACTACTTCAAATACATATTAAACATATTAATTCTCATAAAAATGTTAATTCATAGATGTTTTAAATTGTCTTAAATTTAACTTCTTTTTCTTCAATCTGATCTAAAGTGTCATTTGCTGTACAAGAATTTACTATACAAATATTTGACCACCAGAGGGGGCATATTTGTGTAGCACTATAATATAAGCAGCAAATGATATGTATGGTGCTGTGTGTCCTTTTATAGTTTTCATCTGCTTTATTTTTCCTTTTGATCTCACTGAGAGCTTTACTTTTTTGTTATAGAATATTTATATGTTATCTCCAGTTTATTATGATAATCATAATTGAGTTCAAATTAAAACAGTAACTTTTTAAATGCCGTTGGTCAGGTGGTTACTTTCCAGAGTTGCCATTATCATTGATTTAATTTTTTTCAACCTAACTAAAACCATTCTAGAATATGCATTTATGTTGTTAAATAAAAATTGTTGTGGCAAAATGAATTGGAGGGTCAGCATTGGAGTCAGGAAGACCTATATTTAAGTCCTCCCTTCTGATCCATTGTAGCTTTGTGACTAAGCAAACCACTTAACATTCCCATATATCTTTTCTGACAACTTTTCTGAGACTGAATTACAGAGAAGGTGTAGGTACATTAGTAGAGGAAATTTCTACACCAGAAATTCCAAATTCTGCTGAAATCACAGAATGCTGACTGTGAGAGTATATATGTGTAACTTGAATGAATAGGCAGGTGCCTGATGCACAGGAAAAAAAAGTACTATGTTAGCTTAATATATGGAAGTTACCCTGCTTACTCCCAAAGTACCCTCATACCTGCCCTATCTTGTGATTTAATGTCCTCATGATGACTTCATCCAAAGGAAGCTTTATGGACCCACACTTCTTCCCAGGATCTATGAGCTCTAACATTCATTTTTTCACATCCAGATATGAGCCAAAGGCAGAGGGCAGAGAAGTCTCCTCTGAATCCTATGATTCCACTGATAACAAAATCAGTTATTCATTTGTCCAGCCAGCCAGCCTTTGACTAAAAGAGAACTAGAGGCTGTGCCTCACCTTATTACAGGCATAGAACAAGAAGCAGAACAACAAAAACTTAACCTGCTTTTGGTAGAAACAGTTTCATTTGAGCAGTTTTTTCTTTTTTCTAATTTCTTTTTTTTGTCTTGTTTTTTCTAAAGTCACAGTTCAAAATTGGGGAATTAGAAGTGTTGGAAATTTCTTTTTTTGTATTTTGGTTTAGTTTGGGTTTTTTTGGTTGTTCCCCCACCCCACCCCCAGGTAATTGGGGTTAAGTGACTTGCCCAGGGTCACATAGCTAGGAAGTGTTAAGTGTCTAAGACCAGATTTGAACTCAGGGCCAGCACTCTTATCGACAAATTTCCCTTTTTTTTAATGATTTTTTAGTTATTACCTAAATATATAAATATAAAATAATATATAAATAAATAAATAAATAAAATATAAATATAAATATAAAATATTAAAAGGACCATAATTTTAAAAGCTGCCTTTTTTTACTATAGGAACAACATGCCTGAGTTCAACAAATTGAAAGCAAAAATGACAAAGCGGAAAGGGACACGGGCCTATGCTTGTCAGTGTAGTTGGAGAAATGTAGAAGAAACTCACTGACCTTTCAGGACTGATCCGCAGCTTCGATGGGTTTGTGGTAAACATAATGAATGAAGTTTTCTCACCTTTCAGCCAGTTATTATAGAAAGTCCAGCATTTATGGAAGCAGGACTCTGGAATGATTTTATAGTTAAGAAAGGAAGACAACTGTTATCATATGTGTCTCCTAGCAAAAGACAGTGGAACTATTTGAGTAAATTTTTAAAATTTCCAAAGTCCAATGGGTTGGGAAAGATAATCAGGCTTTCATACTTTAGAATCATTCTTTTTTCCTTACTAATATGTGTGAGTATTGCCTATAATAAGGAAGGTCACAAGGTAAACTTCTCATTTCTTGAGACTCTGATGTTTGCCCTCCTCTCTGTCTCTTTTTAGGCTACATGATGTTCTTCTAGCATCAAGTATTTATAAAATATTTCATATATACATTTACATATATACATTATATATATTATTTCTCCCCAATTACATGTTAAAACAATTTTTTAAGTTTTGAGTTCTATAGTAATATAAATAAGTGGCATGTAATATAAATACTCTTTATATAGAGAGAAATTAAAGTAATGCTGACTTTTGCACACACACAGAAGTCCCTCATTCCGAATCTTGTGTGTGTTTAGTATCATCTATATCTGTCTAATCTAATGTTGCCAAAGACTATAAGAAGATATAGCAGAAATCAGATTGACTGTGATCTCTTGCACAGCTGATGTTCTCTCATCATCTCTAGAAGCATTTTATAGAATTCTCAGAGAGATTTACCCATTTTTGGTGTAACAACTATTCTTATCCTGGTCACTTTCACACTTTCCATTTATATCTGAAAAACATCTTTGGATGGGCCATTTTAATTATATATGCTTATTTCAATGTAAGAATTTTCAGGGAACCAAAAACCATAAATATTCATCAAAAACATAGTACGTAAGTGCAATAATAGCAAATGGATGCTTTGGTTTTCATTTTATAGGTACTTTGTAGCATTTAACATGAATTTGCCAATGGATTGCTTTTTAGTTGTGAACTAGAGACTAGAAATTAGAAAAAGGAACTAATAACACTTCATCTGTCATCATGAAGAGATCTTTCATACTCGCTCCTTCCATAGTCATTAGCTGAAGGGGGAAGTATTAGAGATACTGAGATAAATCTAGAAACTTCCTAATTTTCTTTGTAATATAATCAAAAAGACTTCTTACCAATAGGATTCTTAAATATCTAGCTCATGGAACTCTAGAAAAACCAGGATAATCTTTCATGTTACTCTTTATCTGAGAAAAAAATGCATCTGATCATAAAATCCTGGCCATCACAATAATGTGCAAAAATGCTAAATTTACTCTATTGATAAAAGTTAGTATACAGCTAAATTGAAAATCTGGTGAAGACATCCAGTCTACAAGTTTTTTAAAGGCTATTTTTTATTGCTTGAAAATGTTTTCAGTGTAAAAAGAAGTGTTATAAATATATTTGTTAAAAAGAAAACTCAGTGAAGCCACTTTCCCACAAAATAGTAGACTCAAAAACAAATACAAAGATTAGTATAGACCTATTAGATATGTAAGTTATAAAAGTATCAAAGTCACTGTTCAGGAATTTTAGATTGTAATACAAGTTTCTTTTACTACAGTTTTTATTTGAAACAGTTACTTTGTTCAAATTTTGGGGCTCCATCTTCATTTTTTTTTTGTTTCCCACTACTCTGGTACACCTGACCTATGCCTTCAAGTACCCAACAAATTATTAACATTCAGCAAATGAATTAATAATATCCCAAAATAAATAGTTCATACTTTTTAGTACTGCCTTATTTTGTAACTAAAATATGGATAGAGTATTGTTATTATATTTATGTGTAAATGGTTATTATAGGCTTATAATTGATTTAAAATTTAGTATTAATATAAAATAAAATTTCAATTTCTCCATATTGATAGAAAAATAGATTTAAAACCATCTTCAGATGTCCTGCCAAAATGCTTACTGACTTTTAGAACCTTTTCTCTTTGACTTAATGTGTATCGTGTACAAAAAAAAAAAAAAAAAAATTTAAATAGCTAAAAAATTATTCTGTGCACTCAGATATTGTTTCTCAATAATACATCAAAAATAAGTGTCATAATCTATATGTTTGTCACATTTTCTATATTATTCAATAAAGATAGTACTGTAAGAGTTAATTTGAAGTGAACCTTTTATTTGTTTTCATGGAAGGAGGGGTGTGCAGTGTGCATAATACTTAACTGCCTTAAAATTTTTCAAATATTTATCAGTAAAAAAAAAAAAAAAAAACTTAATCCAACTCCCCTTTTTTGAAATGAGATAACTGAAGCCCAGAGAAATCAAGTGATTGATAATAAAATGAGGAGTAAGTAAGTGGCAGAACCAGGAGTAACACTGCAAGGCTTCTGAAATTCAAGGGCCTGGTGGGATAAACATTGATTTGTAAGTCTTAAGCAAGAATAGGTTAGGAAAATCACTGTATAATTTAAGCAAGAACAGATTAGGAAAATCATTGTATAAGGAGTCATGTCTATGCACATGCAATACATACATACATAGGTATATAAAAATATATGTGTGTATAGCAAAGCATTAAATTCTGCAAAAGAGGCAAGTGCCAATTGAAGAAAGAGATCTTGTAATGATCGGCTAGGTTCTGAACACTAGTTTCAAAGGACCTTATCAAATTCTTAGAATCAATCAGAAGTGACAGTATGAATTTTTTTTCAATATATTTTTCTTATTTTAATTTTTTTACATTTGTTTTTAAGACTTTTTAAGTTCCAGATTTTCTCCCTTCCTCCCTGCATTAAGAAGGCACATGTGAAATTAGGCAAAGCACTAACATAAAAGTCATGTTGTGGGAGGAAAAAAAACCTAGATCCTCCCCCATTTCTCCAAAATAAACTCAATAAAAAAGGTTTTTTAAAAGCATATTGCAGGGAAAGGGACATGTATGTGCCAAAATGTTTGTGGTAGCCCTTTTCATAGTGGCTAGAAGCTGGAAGATGAATGGATGTCCATCAATTGGAGAATGGTTGGATAAATTATGGTATATGAATGTTATGGAATATTATTGTTCTGTAAGAAATGACCAACAGGAGAAATACAGAGAGGCTTGGAGAGACTTATATCAACTGATGCTAAGTGAAACAAGCAGAACCAGAAGATCATTATACACTTCAACAATGATACTGTACGAGGATGTATGCTGATGGAAGTGGATATCTTCAACATAGAGAAGAGCTAATCCAATTCCAATTGATTAATGATGGACAAAATCAGCTACATCCAGAAAAGGAACACTGGGAAATAAGTGTAAACTGTTATTTTTACCTTCTGAATCCAATTCTTCCTGTGCAACAAGAAATTCGGTTCTACACACATATATTGTATCTAGAATATACTGTAATATATTTAACATGTATAAGACTGCCTGCCATCTGGGGGAGGGGGTTGGGCGAGGAAGGGAAAAAAATCTGAATAGAAGTAAGTGCAAGGGATAATGTTGTAAAAAATTACCCATGCATATGTACTGTCAAAAAAAAGTTATAATTATAAAATAAAATAAAAAAATTAAATTAAAAAAAATTTTTTAAAAAAGATCACTGACAAAAAAAAAAAAAAAGCACATTGCAGTCTGCATTCAGACAACAATCAGTTTTTTCTTTGGATATGGACAGCATTTTTTATCATAAATCTTCAGAATAGTCTTGAATCATTGTATTGCTGAGAATAGCAAAATCATTCACAGAGCAGCCAAAGCTATGCCCTGCAAACACAAGGGCCCCCTATGCTCAAAGCCAAGGCTCAGAGCAGCACTGAAAGTTTGAAACAGTGCCCTCCTTTCCCCAGGAGCAGAGCTCAACCATAAAAGTAAAAAGAAGTAGTACCCCCCTCCCGAAAAAAAAAAAGAAAATGAGCAAGAAACAGAAAAAAATCTTGACCATAGAAAGCTACTATAGTGATAGGGCAGACCAAAACAGCTGATCATCCCACAATATTGTTACTACTTTGTACATAGTACATTTCACTTTTTTTCACCCTATTTTCAATTTTATTAATCTCCCCTTTTATTTTTAGAATTTCAAATTTGGTATTTAATTGAGGGGTTGTTTTTTTAATTATATCTTTTATTTACATAACATAATGATGGGCAATTTTTTCAACATTTACCTTTACAAAACCTTCTGTTCCTAATTTTTTCCTCCTTCCCTCCAACTCCTTCCCCTAGATGGCAGGTAATCCAATACATGTTAAATTATATGTTAAATCCAATATATGTATACATATCTATACAGTTATCTTGTATCACAAGAAAAATCAGATCTAGAAAGAAAAAAAAAAAAAAACCGAGAAGGAAAACAAAAATACAAGCAAACAATAAGAGAAAGAGTAAAAATGCTATGTTGTATTCCACATACAGTTCCCATAGTCCTCTGAGTATCGATGGCTCTCTTCATTACTGAACAATTGGAACTGGTTTGAATCATCTCATTGTTGAAGAGAGCCATGTCTATCCGAATGGATCATCTTATAATCTTGTTGCAGTGTACAATGATCTCCTGGATCTTCTGGCTTCTGGAATACTATATTCCAAATCCTCTGATCCTTTAATGTAAAAGCCTGACTGTGGCTCTGTTAGAATTGTTTGTTTATGGATCGTTACAATATTTTCTCCTTGACCTTGGGAGTTCCAGAATTTAGCAATAATATCCCTGGGAGTTTCCATCTTAGGATCTTTTTCTGGAAGTGATCAATGGATTCTTTCAATTTCTATTTTAGCCTCTGAGAGAACATCAGGACTGTTTTCCTTGATAAACTCTTTAAAGATGTTGTCTACTCTAAGATACCACTACACACCTTACACACGTGTCAGATTGGCTAAAATAATAGGAAAAAATGATGAATGTTGGAGGAGATGTGGGAAAACTGGGACACTGATACATTATTAGGATTGCAAACTGATCTGATTCTGGAGAGCAAGTTGGAATTATGCTCAAAAAGTTATCAAACTGTGCATACCCTTTGATCCATCACTATTTCTACTGGGCTTATATCTCAAAGAGGTCTTAAAGGAGGGAAAGGGACCCACATGTGCCAAAATGTTTGTGGCAGCCCTTTTTGTAGTGGCTAGAAACTGGAAACTGAGTGGATGCCCATCAATTGGAGAATGGCTGAGTAAATTGTGGTATATGAATGTTATGGAATAACACTGTGGAATATTATTGTTCTGTAAGAAATTACCAGCAGGATGAATACAGAGATGATTGGAGAGACTGACATGAACTGATGCTGAGTGAAATTAGCAGAATCAGGATATGTGTACTTCAACAACAATAATGTATGAGAACAATTCTGATGGAAGTGGCCATTTTCAGCAATGAGAGGATCCAAATCAGTTCCAATTGATCAGTGATGAACAGAATCAGCTACATCTAGCGAAAGAACATTGGGTAATGAGTGTGGACCACAATATAGCATTTCTTTCTGTTGTTGTTTGCTTTCACTTTTGTTTTTCTTCCCAGGTTATTTTTACCTTCTTTCTAAATCCATTTTTTCTTGTGAAACAATATAATTGTATAAATATGTATACATAATTGTATTTAATGTACACTTTAATATGTTTAACATGTATAGGACTGCCTGCCATCTAGGAGAGGGAGTGGAGGGAAGGAGGGGAAAAGTTGGAACAAAAGTGTTGTAAGGGTCAATGTTGAATAATTACCCATGCATATGTTTTGTCAATAAAAAGCTATATTAAAAAATAAATAAAATAAAGATGTTATCTAGGCTCTTTGACCATGACTTTCAAGTATACCAATAATTTTTATATTTTATTTCCTGGACATGTTTTCCAGACCAGTTGTTTTTCCAACGACATATTTCATACTGTCTTCTATTTTTACATTCTTTTGATTTTGTTTTATTCTTAATTTTTCATAAAGTCATTAGCTTCTATTTGTTCAAATCTTAATTTTTAAAGAATTATTTTCCTCAGGGAGCCTTTATACCCCTTTTTCCACTTGGCCAATTTTGCTTTTTTAAGGCATTCCTCTCCTCATTACTTTTTATTTCCTTTTGGTGCAAAAGGATTTCTCTTCCCAGTTTTTCCTCTGTCTCTCTTACTTGATTTTCAAAA
This sequence comes from Sminthopsis crassicaudata, assembly GCF_048593235.1. Taxonomy (NCBI): domain Eukaryota; kingdom Metazoa; phylum Chordata; class Mammalia; order Dasyuromorphia; family Dasyuridae; genus Sminthopsis; species Sminthopsis crassicaudata. Next base: position 147,064,740 of record NC_133617.1, read on the forward strand.
ACCCTTTTGAATTCTTTGCATGGCCTGAGACCAATTTTCATTTTTCTTGGAGGCTTTGGATATAGGAGCTTTGACTTTATCCTCTTCTGTTTTTATCTTGTCATAATTTTCTGTGGTCAGATTCTTTTTCTGTTGTTTACTCATTTTCTCAAACTATCACTTGGCTTTTTAATTCCGTTAAAAGTAGGGCTCCATTTTTATTATGGAGAGTGTACCATTCCAAGCTTGAGGGCAGCTGTTTTCAGAGATCCTTCTAGGGATCTGCATATTGAGCCGGCACTGCTACCCAGATCTGCATATGAGCAAAGCAACAGAGTCCTGCTTTTCTCTACAATCTCCCTCTGACCAGCTATTCAGCCACTCTACCCTGTGGGCTGAGGTCTCCCACAATCCTGCTGTCCTTGCTGCCACTACTGCTGTTGATGGATAGAGTGGCTCCCAAAGCCCACTCCTGATTTGCCGGGGCTCTCCTCACACCTTAGTACCAGAAGCCTTTCCTGCTAACCTTCCAAGTTGCCCTTGACATATATATGGGCAGAGAAGTCTGGAGACTGCTACCACTGCTGTTAAATCAGGGTTTCAATGCCTGCTCCTGATTTGCTGGGACCCAGACTATGCTGGCCTATGCCAGACCCACCCCAGTGCCAACAGATCCCTACTGTTGACCTTCCAAGCCATCTTCAGCGGGAAAATTGTTCCACTCTTTTTGTGGGTTCTAACACCCTAAAATTTGTTTAGACTCATTATTTAGAGGTATTTGGACGGGTTGGGGGAAAGTTTGAGGGAGTGCCTGCCTCTACTCCACCATCTTGACTCTGCCTCCCCAGAATATGAATTTAGATCGTCCCATTTCCCTTCCTTAATGGCCTGGATGATGCAATCCTTGATGTCTCCAAAGTAGGAAAGGGAAATTATCTTTGTAAATTATTTCTAACCAGGAAAATTATCATAAAACCTAGCAATACATTTCAACTGCTAATTTACTCAGCTGCCATTCCTTAAATAAGAATCCTTATGTCCAAGTGTAATGATTTAAATTATGCCAGTAGTGACATCACCCTACCATGATTTGTTTGATTATATGACAACTATGTGATCTTTCAGCATCCTTTGTAAAAGAACATATAACATGCATGTTTAATTAAACTGAATTAAATTTCATTTTAAGAACTTCCCACCATCCCTTGAAATTACTAGAGTCAACCTGAAGTCTAATCAGGGCACCAGCTTCTGACTGCTACTGAACTACTATGACAGTGCCCCTCTGCTTCTCATCCACAGTCCCCTTGAATCCTTATTGTAAACCCTCATCTTCACTCAATATCTCTATGGTTGTTCCTTGTTTGCCCAGACTTCTTAGTATAGAACAGGATTCAAACACCTCCTTGGGCCCAGCAGTGTTGGTACCTTATATTTCTAGAAAGGGGGAAAATCCCCCCCAAAATTCTTAAGAAGCTCTTCTTTCTTAGCTTTCCCATACTTTTCTTCAAGCAGAAGAAACTCCTCTGCAACTTTGCCAGGAAATCCGGGTTCATATTTTAAGAGCTAAAAAAAAATTAGAGAAAATTTCTCATAGTTCTATATCTCTTTGAATACAAAGTAAATAGGATCTGTGTAATGGATACACAATGTTGTTTGATACTTTACACATTAACAATAGAAGTGCTTGATGTAGAAATAAGGTCTAAAAGTTCCTGTTTTCACTTCCAATTGTAAGGCCTTTCCAGCTGCCAAGTACAACAAAGATAATTTAAGAGCTAATTTGAAACAGTTTGGTTTAGGAAGGGTTTGGAAGAAGGGGTAGGACATAAGATATTTTGAAGGTACCCAATTCATTGATTTGGAAACTCGAAATAAAAGTCAGACTTTAAAAAGTACTTTGAGATATCAAATCCAAGCCTTTTGTTTTACAAATGGAGAAACTGGCCAGAGAAGTAAAGCTTAAGTAATATATAAGGGGTGTTCATTTCAACAAACATTGAATAGGTATTTGATATGTACAAGGTACTGGTAGGTACTAAAGTTGAAAATATTATAATTATTATTCAATATTATATTGAATATAAGACCCCCACCTGCCCAAGAATAGGTCCCCACTTGGCTTGCCTCTATATTCCACCATTTTCTTTTACCTTGACTGAAATTCACATAGTCATTCCACAACAAAAATTGTGATAATTTTCTTTAAGAAACCATTTAAAGGCACATAGTATAAAAGGGGGAAGACAATGGCAAACTTGAATTTAGCGCCCTTCTCATACCCCATGTGGGCAATGATAAACCCATATGAACATGGATTTGTTTATTAATTTAGCTGTCACTTGGGTAAACAAAACTTGAAGGGAGACCTTCAAGGGGGGAAGATTGGCAACAATGGAATGACATGTTTTGTTTTGTTTCTTTTCCTATGATGGTGGAACAGCAGGAGAGAAGATCAAAAAAGCATGAGAGCCCAGACAGTTGTGGTCATTGGGAGAGCTAGCCCTAGTTTTGTCCAAGGCCAACCATGAAAGTTAAAGCATCAAGGAAATCAAGACATTTTAGAAGAATGCTTCCTTTACACTAATATTTCTAAGACACTAAACATAAGAAGATTAATCATTCAATTGGCAGGATTGATACTGGATTCAGGACATCTGGTTTGTAGTACCAATTCTGATTATTTCTGTAACCTCAGGGAAGTCTCCTTTCAATGTCTAAAATACATTTTTCTACAGAAACTAAGTTGTAAGAGTCGGTTAAATTCCTTAGTGCACAGAACCTAGTGAACTGAAATTCTGCAAATTTAATCAGTGTAATTGGAATACTGTAAATTTGCCATGAAAAGTAATAGAAAAATGCTGTTACAATTAGAAAATGAAATTTTTTAATGATTTTTAGAATTTAAATGCTGGTGTTCAAGGAAAAGCAGATTTAATTAAAGGAAGAGGAAAAAACAGCAGAAAACCTTTTGTGCAGATTTTGAAGGAATGGAAGTATTGGTGAGAACTAGCTCTGAAAGGATTTCAAGGATCTTTCAAAGGAGGTTTTGTGGTCCTGATTCTATAGCAGGTCTAATTTCATACAAAGTTAAAAAAAACTTTCCTTTCCATGCTACAAATCTATCACCTATCATCCATGATTAAGATCATTTTTTTAAATCTCATAAATAGAAAAGTGGGAATAGAAGGAGATGGATTGAGATTTTCCTAAAATAACTAAAAGTTGTAAGCAAGAGGGAAAAGCTGAAAGGAAATGGAGACTTCAAAGGTGTGAAATTATAACCACTATTAAATAATGAAAATACAGTTTATGTGTATAATCCTAGTAAAAAGGAAACAGACAGATATCTCCGGTGGCCACCTGGGGGCAGCACTAGTCCAAGCTCTCTGGTCCTTAGTTTATCCATCATAAACCAAGAATTGGCTTTGATGACATTTCTACCTTAAAGTTCTGTCAGATTCTTTGATTTGATGGCTATGGAGATTATGCTGTTCTCAAATTCATATTTCATAATGGGTTCAGAATTAGGGAAGGAGAAAGAGAAGAGAGAAAAAGGGAGAGAGAGAGAAAAGGAGGGGGGGAGAGGGAGGAATAAAAGGTGGAGAAGGAGGAGAAAATAGAGACAGAGCAGAGAAGAGAAAGAGGAAGACAAATAGAGGAGAGGAGAGAAGAAAAGAAGACAGGGAGGGGGAGAGTAAGAAAAGGAGGGGAAGAGAGGGAGGAAGGAAAGAAAGAAGGTGGAGAGGGAGAGGAAACAGGAAGACACAGAGGGGGAAGAGAGAAACAGGGAGAGAGGAAGACAGAAAGAGATGGGGAGGGAGAGAAAAAAAAGAAGGGGGAGAGAGGGAGAGGGACAGAGGAAGGGAGGAAAGAAAGAAGGTGGAGAGGGAAGGAAAAAGGAAGAGAAAGAGGAAGAGAGAGAGGGAAGAGAGAGGGAGAGAAAGAGAAAGGAGGGAGGGAGAGAAGAAGGGAGGAAAAGAAAGAAGGTGGAGAGGGAGAGGAAAATAGAGACAGAGACAGAGAAAAAAAGAGGAGAGGAAGACAGAAAGAAAAAGACAGGGAGAGAGAGAGAAAAGGAGGGGGGGAGAGGAAGGGAAGAAAGAGAAGGTGGAGAGGGAGGGAGAAAAGAGAGAAAGGAAGAGATAGAGAGGGAGGGAGAGAGAGACAAACAGGGAATAAAGAGAGAGAGAAAGGGAAAGAAGACACAAAGGGACAAATGAAAGAGAAGTTTCCTTTTCTTACTAAAAATTACTAACTTGTCTTTCTCCTCAACTTTCAGGTCCCTAAAAAAGTCTCCCCATCTCACCCTGATTCAGGGCTAATTGAGGGCAGGACAGGAAGCACAGGATCACAAATGTGGCCAGTATCTCACCTACTCCAGCCCCCACAATGTAACAGACTCAAGATTTGCTAGTATCTTTTTTTTTGCTGAGGCAACTGGAGTTGTGATTTGCTCAGGGTCACACAGCTAGGAAGTGTTGTGTCTGAAGTCATATTTGAACTCTGGTCCTCCTGACTTCCGGACTGGTACTCTATCCATTGTGCCACCTAGCTGACCCCAGACTCAAGATTTGAATCCAGGTCCTCTAAGTCAAGAGTCGGTGCTCTTTCCATTGCCCCCAGAGCAATCTGAGGTGTGGGGCCTGAGAGGAAGTGACAAGGAAGTAAGAAGGGAGAACAAAATTCAAGGCTTGGCCCACTTTCCCACTGCCATTTTCCCAGACCCAATCCTGAATTTCTTCTGACAATCAACCCTCTTCATGCCCTACTCTTAATATCAAATGATCTGTGACTTCATTGATCAGGATTTCCTTCTAATAGTGGAATCTGCATTCATGTCTTGCCCATTCATCAAATATCTGTCCATGTCCTCCCTCATGTGAGGACTCCCTTCTCTTCCAGTTATCAAATCTCCACTCCATGTTGTCCTTCACACATGCTCTTCATAGCTCCTTACTGACTTTTACCCACAATATACATCCCCATTGTTTTTTGAATGACAACTCATCTTTCATTCTTCAGTAACTGACATTCCATGTCTGAGTGCCATAACTAAATGCTGGCCCTGGAGTTAGGACCTGAGTTCAAATTCAGCTCAATTACTAGCTATGTGATCTTGAGCAAGTCAATTAACTTCAACTGCCTTCAAAAACAAAAAGAAAAGAAAGACAAAATATTAGCTTTAAAAATATGGGCCCTTCTCACATGTGTAAAAATGTTTGTGGCAGCCATTTTTGTGTGGCAAGAAACTAGAAACACTCAGTTTGATGGATGCCCATCAATTAGAGAATGGATGAATAAATTATGGTATATGAATTATATGGAATATTATTATTCTATAAGAAACGACCAGCAGGAAGATTTCAGAAAGGCCTGGAGAGACTTATATGAACTGATACATAGTGAAGTGAACAGAAACAATCAATTCTGATAGGCATGACTCTTTCCAACAATGAGATGATTGAGGCCAGTTCCAATCACAATATGCTATTGTGAACTGCATATGTTTTGAAAATAAAAAAAGCCTTTAAAAATAAAAACTATGATGAATTTTTTAAAAAATTAAATACTGGGGAAAAGAAAAAACCTTTAACCATAATTGTTTTTAAATCACCAAAAACTATATTCTTGTCTTTCATTAAGAAAGAGTAAAAAACAGAAACCAAAAAGAAACTTCTTTTACAAATATGTACAGTTAACAAGCAAAAATAAATGTGTGTGAGAGATTTTTCACTCTCAGCCCCTCATTTATCAAGAGATAGGTACCATGTCTCATTCTAGTTGTCTGGAATTGTGAATGGCCAGAAATACCAAATCCTTCAAAGTAGTTAGCTTTAATTCAATGTTGTTGTCACTTAACAGTTAATAAAAGAAAGTTTACTTAGCTGTCACAAGAAAAAGATATTCATGAGGATGCAAAATTGATTCATGTGTATATTGTTCCCCTGCCTCTGTGATGGGTTTTGCTAGTCAGCTCCTCCTAAAACCTGAAGGAATACTGTGTTCTAAGGAAAAATAGTCCTGCTTGTCATGGGGGTTAGGGCCATAGGCAAAACTGCCAGGGCAGAGTTCTAGGAGATATTGCTCCTACTGCAACATCCAAAAGAACATGTTCAGTATCATGTATTTTTTGTATAGACAGCATGGCCTAATAATAATCTGAATTAGAACTAAAGACTTCCGGGAAATTGCAAAGCTCTTTTATTTATTCCAAGCTTCTCATGGAAATAAGGACCCATCTTTATTATTATTGTTGTTGTTGTTATTAAAGCTTTTTGTTTAAAAAACAAATGCATGGATAATTTGTCCACATTAATCCTTGTGCAAAACCTTGTGTTCCGATCCTCCCCGCCTTCCCCATGGCAAATAATCCAGAATATGTTAAACATGGTAAAATGCATATGTTAAATTCAATATATGCATACATATTTATAGTTACCTTGCTGCACAAGACAAATCAAATCAAAAAGGGAAAAAATTAAGAAAATAAAATGCAAGCTAACAGAAAGAGTGAAAATGCTATGTTGTGATCCACACTCTATTCCCACAGTCCTTTCTCTGAGTGCAGATGGCTCTCTCCCTCACAAGACCATTGGAACTGGCCAGAATTAATTTCACTGTTGAAGAGCCACGTCCATCAGAATTGATCATCACATAATCTTCTTGTTGTTGTGTACAATATTCTCCTGGTTTTTTTTCACTTCACTTAGCATCATTTCATGTAAATCTCTCTAGGCCTCTCTGAAATCATCCTGCTCTACCATTCTGAGCAATTAGTAGCCATCAATATCAAGGCAAGATACTTCACCAGTAAATAAAGATTATGATTTGCTGAAGGTTAAATGATGGGTTGGCATGTTTTAGCAATAAAGTGTTTTTTGATTGTTATATATGCTGAGGGATTTTTAAAGATCTAATACTATTGCATGCTTAAAATATTACAGTACCATGTAAACAGAACTTTTATATTTACTGGGAAAAAATTAATATGACTTCACTACTTACTTTATTTTGACGGTATAGAATTGAATCTACAATGTCTCTGAGTTAGATTGATATCTCATTTGATCCTCACAATAAACCCAAGGGAGTACCATTATTTCTCCCAGCAAATGGGTCTCAGAAGAGGTTAAGTGGCTATTTAGACATAACTAGGTGGTATAGTGGATAGAGCAGCAGGTCTCATCAGAAAAATCTGAATTCAAATCTAGTATTAGATCCTGGGAAAATCACCTAATCTCGGTTTGCCTCACATATAAAATGCAGATAACAGAATATTACCTATCTCTCAGGGTTGTGAGGATAAAATGGAATATTTAAAGCACTTTGTAAACCTTAAAGCACCTTATAAAATTATTATAAGTGACTTATCCAAGATTTTACAGCTAATAAATGTCCTAAGCAAGACCTTAGCCCAGATATTTATTCATTCTGATCTTGTTGTCTGTCATTGGTGATGGCAATGTGGCCAAAATTAAATTACTCAGTTATTTATCAATAACCGTACTACAAGTAAGCACTGCTCCCCAAATAGAAATGCAACAATACGAAACCCAATGGAAAGCTTCTGACCTAAGCTGCTCCATTTTGCATACTCTGTTTCTAATTTCAAATCAGCAGATTATTCACAAAATCATGATCACAGATTTGCATTACCAGTTACTAGAGTTACTCATTTCACAGTATTGAATCATTTTTCAGTCATGACCAACTCTCCATGATACCATTTGGAGTTTTCTTGACAAAGAATTTATAAAGATACTTCCATTTCCTTTTCCAGGTCATTTTACAGATAAGGAAACCGAAGCAAACAGGGTGAAGTGACTTGCCCAGAGTCACACAGCTAGGAAGTGGCTAACTAATTTGAACTCAGGAAAATGATTCCCACCCCAGTGCCCTACCATCTAGCTGTCCCCCCACTGTGTTGCCTTATACATTGACAAACTATTGTCAGGGAAAGAAATTCATTGAATTATGGACAATATATCAGTAATTAGCTTTGAAAATTTTCTTCTTGGGCTACTCCTTATCAGAATGACCTAGACTGTCCTAGTTTTAAAGGGGCACTTAGCATCTGATCACAGATTAGAGCTGGGAGGGGCCTTAGAAACCATTTAGACCAGCCTTCTCTTTTCACAGATAAGGACTCAAAAGCCCTAAGAAGTTCCTCTGCTTGCCAGGAGTCACCTAGCTAATGAGCTCCCCATGTGTCAATGATTCTCAAACAGGATGGAAATGGCATTGTCAGAATTTGAATCCAGGTCTGCTGACTCGGGATCCAGTGTTCACCCTAGCTAGTGTGCCCTGCCAAAAGATGACACTCTGAGCTCAGGTGCCTGCTTGAGGAGATCCCACAAGGGACCAAAAACTAGGGCACCTACCAGGGAAAAGCTTCTTAGAGTCACCTAGTCAAAAGAAGAGAAAGAAAATAACTTTACAGAATAGAATTTGGGAACCCAGGATTTTAGTTGATCAAGCCTAGCACTCTCTTGGAGAGAAAAATGCTGATTTCATTATCTTAGCTATAAGGGGCAGACCTACATTGAATAAAAGACACCCTTCTTCATTTTAGGTTTTTGGTCTTCTCTGAATTCTTTTCCAGATTTTTATTTTAATTTCAATATACATCCCTGCACCTTCCAGTTCTTTGCCCTCACAAAGAGAACTGCTACAAATATTTAGAACACGTAGGGTTTTTTCTATTTTTTCCCTAATCATATTTAGAAATAGAATTATTGGTAGTATTGCTGCTATAAGAAATGATGAGCTTGATGATTTTAGAAAGGCATGGTTGAACTTGCATAAAATAATAGAGTGCAATGAGCAGAACCAAGAGAATATTGGCTACAGTAACAGCAATATTATTTTAAAGCAACTTTGAACAGCTAAGTCATTTTGACTTATAAATACCCAAATTAACTACAGAGGACAATAGAGGAAGAAGTTATCTGCATCCAGAGAAAGAACTAATAAATATAAGTATTATAGAATGATTTTACATGAAATGAGAAGGAACAGCCATTTGACTTCTTGGATGCTGAATACATAAATGAGAAGGCATTGGTGAAGTATTCATAAAGTCCCAGGCAATATGCTAAGGAGTGGAGAGACAAATAGAAGCAAACATGAAAGTCCCACATTCCAACAGAGGAAGAAAATCTACCATGGGAGTTAAAAGAGTGGTTAGTGGGGAAGATATAGAAATGGCTCACCTTTATAAAGCTATAAGGATAGGATATAGGTTCAATATCTGGATCCTGAGACTGCAGGGATATGCTGGAACCAGCTCTTACCAGACTCTCTTCAATTTTCAGTGGGAACATTTACACCTGAGAAATCAGCAAATGCCAAAAATCAGGACTTGAAAATGTTTTATTGATTTCCAGACTTAAAGTGTTGGAGAAAATATTCATAATGCAAATTGTACTTAACAGTATACCCAGAGTACATTTTTTTTTTCATAGAGCTAGTTGCTAAACATTTACCTATTGCTGAGTATGAAGGTGGCTAGTATACAGGTGGCCTAGTTTAGAAATGGCTTAAAGTAGCTCAAATTATAGGATGAGAAAGGAGGGAAAGTATTAAAAGAATGTAAGAAATTATTATGGACTCTTAGCCTAAATTTGGATTGGCCCACAAATCTGGAGATTTCATCTGGACCTGTGTTCCAATAGCCAACTTTAATTGGCAATGCTTCTAGGTATAGTCTCCGCTTACAATGGTGAGTTTCTGCCCAAATCTCCAGTTGATAAGTGCCATGCTTATTTCAAATCTCTCTGGGGCCATGACTCAAGGATTTCTGGACTTTATTTCCCATAGTGGAGTCTCACCTTATTTCCCTTGAGTTCCCTTTTCTATGTGGTCTTCACTTATGAGAATATAAACTCCTTGAGGGCAAGGACTGTCTTGGTTTTTGCTTATTACATTTGTATCTCTAGGGCTATATACATAGCATTTATATGTTCTTTTTCTTTTTCTCTCTTCCTCTGTATATGTATAGATGTGTGTATATATATGTATTACATATATACTCACACAAAGAGATAAATATTAGATAACCAACAAATTCATCCCTTTGTGGACTAATAGAAATCTCTGCCTTGTCTTTTATTCAGAAACTCTTGTGTTTGGGTTTTGATTTCCCTTGGAAGCAAATAAGTATGCTTCACTGAAACTTTGATCAAATCCATTCCTTAGAGCTCACTATCACATACAAATTCATGGAAACAAGAATCCTTATATGGGAAAATAAGGAAAGAAAAAGAGGCATAAAATAGAATCACTGAATTTCAAAGGTACCTTTGTACCTCTGACTTCCTCAGATAGCTTTATCCAACTCATGAGTAAGAATCTCCAATACAATACACCAAAGTGACTATCCAGTCTTTGTTTAAAGACCTCCAGTAACATTAAAAACCAACTACTAAATAAGAATAGCTAGCCTTTATATAGAACCTACTATGTGCCAAGTACTGTGCTAAATGCTTGGTTCATCACAACAAAAGAGGGAGATAAGTGCCATTTTGGCAACCATTTTACTCCCCATGACAGCCCATTCTAGCTTGAATACATCTAAGTTTTCAGGGAGTATTTCCTTATTTCAAGATGAAATTTGCCTTTTCTACATAGTTTTGCCTTGTTTGACCAAACAGAATGAATCTAATCCTTGTACCAGAGAAAGTAATAAACTTTCCCCTTCCCCCACCTCCAGCAGCATCATATCTTCTCCTTGCTTAACATCCTTGCTTCATTAAGTCAGTTCTTGAGGCTGTTGTCTTAATTAGATGCTCTCTAGCTCCATCCTAAAATTTGGTACCCAGAATGGAACACAAGTGTGGACTGACTAGGGAAGAATGAGGTGGGCCTATTACTTAGTAAACATCAAAATTAACCCTAAATTCAATCTAATATCATTTTAGGATTTTTTTGACCACTATATTATACAATTAGCTCATGTTCAGCTTCTAATACATTAAAGTCCCCAGATCATTTTCATCCAAACTACTTTCTAATCATCTCTCCCCAACTTATACTTGTGAAATTAATTTTTGAAAGAAAAATATGTAAAACTTTATATTTATCTCAATTAAAAATTTATCTTATTTTTATCCAACCCAACATTCTAGTCTATCAAGATCATTTTGAATTCCTGATTCTGTCATAAAGTATATTCCCTCTCCCTACTACAAATAGGGGTCAGGTATCTGCAGCTTTGCCCTAAGGTGGCAGATTTAGAACATGAGGCAGTATCATCCCATATCAAACATCTGAATCTGTTCCACCCTGCTCTAAGGGCTCCATCCTTGAGGTACTCCTTCCCCTTTTAGCAATTTAGAAACCTTTCAGTGTCCAAAATCATGCTTCCTTCTTTCCCATATTCCTTCCACTTTGGTTGCCCTAGGTGCCAGAATTGCTAGTTATTGCTCTGGTATGAAGACATAAACATAGATAGTACGTGAAGAATTTTCACTTCCTCATATGGAGCAATGTAAATCTTTAGCATAGCTAATAAATTTCAAGGGATAATGATTTTCTGTTGACAACATTTATGAGGTCAATAAACCAAAATCTCCCATGTTTGAATGGGTTATTGCAGAAAGATGTCCAGAGTTTCCAAAGTATTTAAGAAAAAAAGAGAGAAATCTACTTTTTAAAAACTACTTGAATTTTGTTGTATTTTTTTCTCCCATTATGGAATAAGATTAAAAACACTTTGAAAGTATATCTATTTAAAAAAAGAAAGAAAATATATGCTTTCAGGTATATATCTCTGGACACTGATTCATGTTATAAACCCAGCAATTACAGAACCTCTGAAGTAGAAAAAAATAGAACTGGATTTATTCAATGATTTTAACATTTATTAAGCACCTATTTCATGCCAGATAACATACTAAATGAAAGAAATACAAAGATAAAAAAGAAGCATCCCTGCATTCAAGATGATTACATTCTATACTGGTATACATATTAAAAGATACAAAATATATGCAAAGTAAATACAAAGGACTGTGGGGGTTGGGAAAAGGCTAGTACTAAGAACCAAGTGCCTTTAACATTTCAGTTTCGATATATTTTATCTGTCGAAATAGCTGTATTAGCAGCATAGACAATAAAACAATTAACAGGTATGGATTAAATCAGCCCACTCTTTAGCAATCAAGCTGTCCATGATCTCTTGCTTCCTCTCATTTTAATTTTCTGTATCCCTTCACTCTCTCCTTTACCTAAACAGGAGATAAGGGGATAGATACATTGGTAGGTATGGGGAGAAGCAAACAGAATTACAGGTCTGAGATCAGGAAGACTTGACTTCAAATCCAGCCTCAGACACTGGGCAAATCACTTAACTTTCGTTTCCTTAGTTTTCCCAAGGTAAAATGGGGATAACAATAGCACCTCCTTCCAGAATCAAATGAGAATAGTATCTGTAAAGCATTTAACTCAGTGCTTGGTGCATAGTAGGCACTTAATAAATGTTTGTCCTTCCAATCTGTTATTTCTGTTTTGTTGTCTATGTTGCTAATACAGGCCTCAGCTATTGTGATGGATTAAATGTCAAAACTGAAATATTGAATGCATTTGGTCATTAGGAAAGAGAAATGTGTGGGAAATGCTATTACCTGCTAGACAATATATTCTGCATGCTTTTCCAAACAAGAATACATACACAAGATTTGAACATTTTACCTGGAAAGTGGAGCCTCTCTGTGCACATAAGGGCCTCTGGATTTTACACAGGAAGAGCTTTGGGATTGGTCATTGAATGTACAACCTATCCCCATTCCTTGCCCTGCTCCCCCCCACCCTTCAAATACATTTGTCCAACAAGCCAATGGCACCTGGCCAGTGGCCAGTCACAGGTGGTGGGAGAGGCTATTGCCAGGGGCAGCAGCTGGCAGGAAAGAGTAGGGAAATTATGAAATATCAGGCATTGGTACCTAACTGCTCCAAAAGCTCTGATTACCTACTGCTGGGCAAGAGGTCTCAGGATCAGTCCCTTCTCTCTCTATTGCAAATGCTATATGAATTGACGTACACCTTGGGTGTACTCCTGCCCCATTCCCACCCCCAGGACTAAACAGTGCTGTAATATTTTTTCCAGTATATCTCACTCTTGAGATGTTCCTAATGGTTGATATTACTAAAACACAGAATGTTGTTCTTAACCAAAGAGTATATGCTTTGACTCCCATTAATCTTTGTGGTGGTTAGGGCAGATCTCCACTATCTCTGAAGCCAACTAAAAGTCAGATTTTCCACTGGGGCACTTCTAAGTGTCCCCTCCTCTAGGGTTATTCTCTAAGATTTTTCACAAATGCAAAACAAACAGGTCCAGCTGTATCAGTAAAGAAATAATACTGAACAGAAATACTCTAGGGAAGGGGAGAGATCCTAAAACTAGTTAATCTATAGATGAAATAGCTGGGCCAGCAAGTTAGCACAAATAGCAAGAGACTAAGGAGTTGGAGAGAAGGGGGATGGAAGGGATTAAAACAGAACAGGATAGACGTCAGAAGGATACAGGTCATTTATATCCTGATCTTATACTTAACCTTGATAAGCTTGGTTCAACACAGGAAGGAACTGTGAATATGCTCAATAGATTAGAAAAGGGAAAACACCAATTCTTAAACACATTCTGTGTGCACAGGGTTTGTTCTGGCATGAGAGATTTTTGTTTGTGTGAGTGACTAACCGCAATTCTTTCTGAGCCTGGTATTGAACCAGAGGGAAACACAAAGAGTATTCTTAAAATCCCAGAATTCTTGAGCAAGATAAAACCAAACTGACCTTTGAAGTTCATGTCATTGGATTCTGCCATTCTTTCCCTAGCCTTGGGCTCTGGTAATCTGCTAATTTCCAGGGAATACTAAGCAATTCCAAGACACTGAATGGCCTAAAATCTTTATCATCACCTCTTTACTCAGCCATCATTCTCAGAAATTTAAGCATACAAATGGATGATTCTTCAAACTATCTGTACTCATAATTCTACAAATCCCTCAGCAGACCACAGGACCACCCCTGAGACCCAAACATTGCTTGAAGGGGCTGAGCTTTGGAGGATTCTGATCATCAAAGGCAAGAAAAAAAATTGATTTTTAAAAATGTTTCCATCTTCCTTTTTTTATTAAAGCTTTTTATTTTAAAAACATATGCATGACTATTGTCTTTCTACCTAGGTTACTTTTACCTTCTGAATCCAATTCTTCCCGTACAACAAGAAATTCGGTTTTACACACATATATTGTATCTAGGATATACTGTAACATATACTGTAATACATTTAACATGTATGGGATTGTTTGTCACCTAGGGCAGGGGGAGAGGGGGTAGGAGGAGGAAGGAGAAAATTCAGAAAAGAAGTGAGTACAAGGGATAATGCTGTAAAAAATTTACCCATGCATATGTACTGTCAAAAATGTTTAATTATAAAATTAATTTTAAAAAATATGCATGGATAATTTTTCAACATTGACCCCTGCAAGGACTGGTTCAATATTAGGAAAACTATTAGCATAATTGACTATATCAATAACCAAATTAACAAAAACCATATGATCATCTCAATAGATGCAGAAAAAGCATTTGATAAAATCCAACATCCATTCCTAATAAAAACACTTGAAAGGATAGAAATAAATGGACTTTTCCTTAAAATAGTCAGAAGCATATATTTAAAACCATCAATAAGCATCATATGTTATGGGGAAAAACTGGAACCTTTCCCAGTAAGATCAGGAGTGAAACAAGGTTGCCCACTATCACCATTATTATTCAGTATTGTATTAAAAACCTTAGTCTTAACAATAAGAGCTGAGAAAGAGATTAAAAGAATTAGAGTAGGTAATGAAGAAACCAAATTATCACTCTTTGCAGATGATATGATGGTATACTTAGAGAACCCCAGAGATTCTACTAAAAAGCTACTAGAAATAATTCACAACTTTAGCAAAGTTGCAGGATACAAAATAAATCCACATAAATCCTCACCATTTTTATACAGGACTAACAAAATCAAACAGCAAGAGATACAAAGAGAAATTCCATTTAAAATAACTGTTGCTAGGATAAAATATTTGGGAATCTATCTGCTAATGAAAGCTCAGGAACTATATGAGCAAAATTACAAAACACTTTGCACACAAAGTCAGATTTAAATAATTGGAAAAATATTAAGTGCTCTTGGATAGGCCGAGTGAATATAATAAAGATGGCAATATTTCCTAAACTAATTATTTATTTAGTGCTATACCAATCAGACTCCCAAGAAACTATTTTAATGACCTAGAAAAAATAACAAAATTCATATGGAAGAACAAAAGGTCAAGAATTTCAAGGAAATTAATGAAAAAAAAAAAAAAAAAACAAAATCAAATGAAGGTGGCCTAGCTGTACCTGATCTAAAACTATATTATAAAGCAGCAGTCACCAAAACTATTTGGTATTGGCTAAGAAATAGATTAGTTGATCAATGGAATAGGTTAGGTTCACAAGACAAAATAGTTAATAACTATAGCAATCTAGTGTTTGACAAACCCAAAGATCCCAACTTTGGGGATAAGAATTCATTATTCGACAAAAACTGCTGGGAAAACTGGAAATTAGTATGGCAGAAATTAAGCATGAACACACATTTAATACCATATACCAAGATGAGATCAAAATGGGTCCGTGATTTAGGCATAAAGAACAAGATCATAAACAAATTAGAGGGGTACAGAATAGTTTACCTCTCAGACTTGTGGAGGAGGAAGGAATTTGTGACCAAAGAAGAACTAGAGATCATTATTGATCACAAAATAGAAAATTTTGATTACATCAAATTAAAAAGCCTTTGTACAAACAAAACTAATGCAAACAAAATTAGAAGGGAAACAACAAACTGGGAAAACATTTTTACAGTTAAAGGTTCTGATAAAGGCCTCATTTCCAAAATATACAGAGAATTGACTCTAGTCTATAAGAAATCAAGCCATTCTCCAGTTGATAAATGGTCAAAGGATATGAACAGACAATTTTCAGATGATGAAATTGAAACTATTTCTACTCATATGAAAGTGTGTTCCAAATCACTATTCATCAGAGAAATGTAAAATAAGACAACTCTGAGACACCACTACACACCTGTCAGATTGGCTAAGATGACAAGAAAAAATAATGATGCATGTTGGAGGGGATGCAGGAAAACTGGGACATTGATGCATTGTTGGTGGTACTGTGAACGAATCCAACCCATTCTGGAAAGCAATCTAGAATTATGTCCCAAAAGTTATCAAATTGTGCATATGTTTTGATCCAACAGTGCTACTACTGGGCTTATATCCCAAAGAAATATTAAAGAAGGGAAAGGGATCTGTATGTGCCAAAATGTTGGTGGCAGCCCTTTTTGTTGTGGATAGAAACTGGAAAATGCATCAATTGGAGAATGGTTGGGTAAATTATGGTATATAAACTTTATGGAATATTATTGTTCTATAAGAAATGACCAACAGGATGAATACAGAGAGGTTTGGAGAGACTTACATGAATTGATGCTGAGTGAAATTAGCAGAACCAGGAGATCACTATACACTTCAACAACAATACTATATGAGGATGTATTCTGATGGAAGTGTCTATCTTCAACAAAGAGAAGATTTAATTCAGTTTCAATTGATCAATGATGGACAGAATCAGCTACACCAAGAGAAGGAACACTGGGAAATGAGTGTAAACTGTTTGCATTTTTATTTTTCTTCCCAGGTTATTTTTACCTTCTGAATCCAATTCTTCCTTTGCAACAAGAGAACTGTTCGGTTCTGCACACATATATTGTATCTAGGATATATTATAACATATTTAACATATATAAGACTGCTTGCCATCTAGTGGAGGGAGGGAAGGGAAAAATCAGAACAGAAGAGAGTGCAAGGGATAATGTTGTAAAAAAATTATCCATGCATATGTACTATCAGTAAAAAGTTATAATTATTTTTTTAAAAATAAAAATTAGGGGGCAGCTAGGTGGTGCAGTGGATAGAGCACCAGCCCTGAATTCAGGAGGACCCAAGTTCAAATCTGGTCTCAGACACTTAACACTTCCTAGCTGCGTGACCCTGGGCAAGTCAATTAACCCCAGCCTCGGGAAAAAAATAAAAAATTAAAATAAAATAAAAATTTTTAATTCTTTCCTAAAAAAAAAAAAAAAATTGACCCCTGCAAAACCTTGTGTTCCAATTTTCCCCCCTATCCCTTACTCTAGATGGCAAGTAATCCAATATGTGTTCAACATGGTAAAAATATATGTCAAATCCAACATATGCATACATATTTATTCAATTATCTTATAGCACAAGAAAAATCAGATCAAAAAGGAAAAAAAATGAGCAAGAAAATAAAATGCAAGTGAACAACAACAAAAAGAGTGAAAATGCTATGATGTGATCCACACTCAGTTCCCACAGTCCTCTCTCTGGGTATAGATGGCTCTTTTGAAACAAGATTGGAACTGGTCTGAATCATCTCATTGTTGGAGAGAGTCATGTCCATCAGAATTGATCATCATATAATCTTCTTGTTGCCATGTATAATGCTCATTTCACTCAGCATCAGTTCATGTAAGTTTCCTCAGGCCTTTCTGAAATCATCCTGCTTGTTTTTCTTATAGAAAAATAATATTCTATAACATTCATATACCATAACTTATTCAGCCATTCTCCAGCTGATGGGCATCCACTCAGTTTCCAGTTCAAGAAAAAAATTAAGATTAAAAAAATATATATATGCAGGAGAAAACAAAATGATCTTGAATGATCAGCACAACCAAGAAAATGCTACCTGATTTGTATAAAATGCAATGTACAGAATGTAGAAATTCTGAAAATAGCTAAATTAAGCCAGTCCTGGATTCAGTGGAGTAATGAAATGGCAGGAATTCAACAAGTCCAACTCAACAGGAACAGATCTCCATTTTCAGCTCTATCAGATAAGCCATTGAAGCTTGTCCATGGGAGTTTCATTCACAACTTCCCATCACAAATCATCACCAACAGAATCTGGGTTGAAGAGCTAAAAAATGGAATGGAGAAGAAATTCAGTTCTAGAGTTATAAGCTGGGCAGGCCTTAGGCCAATTGCTGAGTATTTGCTCCATCCCACTCCCCCATCAGGGGGAGTACACAGGGGTCCACAGTAACCATGTCTGGACCAGACAATGTGCTGAAGCCTTTTCAGGAGCCCTATGATACTTCTGGAGACTCTGAGACTGGCCATTATATTCATCTCCTGTACCGGGATGCCTTCCCCAGGGTTTGCAAAGTCCTCTATTTGGCACAAAAAATAACACTCAGTGAAAGGCATAAAGAGTCTTCTCATCAGAAGCAAAATAAAATGGGAAAGTGTAGGAGTGTCCCATCAATGTCAAGCTCATGCTCCAGGTGCCTCTTTCTCTCTCACCCCCAAACTCTATGAGATGGGACAACATATACAGTGGAACAGTGAAGACATAATAATAACATGAACAGTATTTCCTAGCATTTATTAGCATTTACATAGTACTTTAAGATTTGCAATGCATATTACAAATGTTATTTCATTAAATCCTTACAACCCTGTAGGTGGGTATTATTATTATTATCCCCATTTCACAGAGAAGGAAATTGAGGATAAAAGTTAAATGACTTCACCAAGATCACATGGCCACTGAGTGTCAGAGGCAAGATTTAAACTCAGATCTAGTAATCTCTCCACTGCATCACTTAAATTAAACATGTCAATCACTGTTTGAAACCTCAGAAATAATTAATTTGGATTTGGAAACATCTTTTTCACTCTCTGTTACTTCATTGGGGGAGGAGAGAGTGAAGGAGAGAAGAAAGGAATAACTATAAGCAGTGACTATAATCTGTAAGGTTAGGCAGATTTCAGTTCAATATGAAACCAACTGGTGAAGGGTGGCTTGGCTTAGAATAAAATGGCCCTGACACAGACTAGCTATGGAGCTTATACTCTTGATGCCCCTAGGCCAATGTTCTCTAAATTATTTTGGCATTGTGCCCCTATCACTTTTTTTTTAACTGCTTATTTAGAATGAATGCTCATCAAATGGGGAATGGATGAGCAAGTTGTGATATATGAAGATCATGGAATAGTATTGTTCTATAAAAAATGATGAACCAGCTGATTTTAGAAAGACCTGGAAAGATTTCCATGAACTGATGCTGAACTCAACAAAGGAAGCAATAACAGCAAGATATGTGATGATTAACTATGAAAGGCTTGGTTCTTTTCAGTAGTTCAGTGATCCAAAGCAATCCCAATAGACTTTGGACAGAAAATGCCATCTGCATCTAGAAAAATATTTTTGTATACCTAAGCCCATTAGAGGTAGTCAGATAGTGCAATGAATAAGAGTTCTATTTGTAGAATCAGAAGACCTAAATTCAAATTTGATTTGAGATGCATTTCACTTAATCTGAGTCTCAGGTTCCTCATCTGTAAAATAAAGGAGATTGAATTCTATGTTCTCTAAGGTTCCTTACAGTTCTAAATAATTGACCTTATGATCTTTGATGAGGCTTTTCTAATGCTCCATTCATTGCTGAGAATCAAAATCATTGAACAAAGTGATTTCTGCTATCAGTTGCAGCTATTAAGGAATTTTGTGCTGATATATTTCTGTAAGGAACTTACCTTGTTTTCACCAACAAGTCTTTTGGTGGTGATTTATGGTTGTGAATCCTGGAATGCCAGGATAAAAAACTGCTGGTGAACCAAAGAGCAAATGAAGAGACTCTTGGTGAAAGTAAATAAGTCACAGTATATTATCAATATGATCTGTGCAAAAGAAGTGGCATAAATAAACATATAAACAAATAAGGAGGATAACTGCACCAGTGGCCAAGAAATAGTAAAAGACCCCAACGAAGGCTTTCAGCATTCTGGGTAGATTTTCTTTGAAAGGATTTATAGGATGGCACAGGATCTCAGAAACCATTTAGTCCAACTCAAACTTGATCATTAATGCCTCTTCCCCCTTTCCTCTATCTACTATATCTTCTGGGGAAGAAAGGATTATAGATTTAGAGTTGAAAGCAATTTAGGGGCCATTGAGCCCAACTGACAGAGACTCAGAGATATACCACTGCTATCCAAGGTGGGATTTGAATTCAGGTCTTCTTGATGCCAAACCTAATACTTTATCCACTAAATCACCAAATTTCCTCAAATACCAATCTTGCCTTTGTTTATTAAACCAGGGAAATTCCCTGCTTCCTAAACCAGTCCATTCTACATTTGGCTAGCTTCCACGTATTTAGAAGTTTGCCTTGCAATCAAGCCTACATTTACTCCTTTGTAACTTCCACCTATTGTTCCAGGTGCTGCTTTCTGGAGTCACATAGAAAAAGTCTAATAATGCCTTTTCCAGGCAATAGCACTTCAAATATTTGGACCATTTCAGTAGCTGAGCAACCACAGGCACTTCACCTCTCCTTTCCCTGTTTCCTCACTGCAAAACAGAGAGCTAATCCCTATCTCACAGGGCCAATGTGAAGATAGAATAAGAAAATACTTTGAAAACTATTAGGTGCTAAATCAACTCTCTTAGGGAATAGAAAATTATTCAAATGTTTCCCAGAAAATTTTGACAAGGCAAGATTTATTCAATAATCCATTCATTCCATAATTCAATGATTTGATTCCGTAATCTCGTAACAAATGCTTTTGATACACTAAGCCAAACAAACAAAACCCTGAGTTTAGGCTCCTCTTTTCTGGGTTTAAATATCTCCAGTTTCTTTGGTGTAATTTCGAAACCATTCAGCAGGCTGATTGCCATCCCCTGGAAGCTGCCAGCTTAGTAATGTTCATCCTAAAATGCCTTTCCCAGAACTGAGCACAGTGACACTCTCCCTGAAGGATAAGACAGTGGCCTGACTGTAATATCCCCTATTAGGGAGGAACACATCTTATGGATTTAAGATTGTAGATCTGAGATTATGGGTCTATTGAATTATTAATAATAATAATAGCAGCTAGCACTTATATAGTGATTTAACATTTACAAAAAACTGAGTAGATTTTTTGTTTGATTTTCACAACAACCCCAGAAGGAAGGGACTGTTGTAATCCCTATATTATAGATAAAGAAACTGAGGCCAAAATTAGGTAAGTGATTTGCCCAGGATCAAACATATAGGAAAAGCAAGCTCTGAATTAAGATCTTTCTGATTCTAAATCCAATACCCTGTACACTGCATTGCCCAACTCTTGCTACCTAAGCAATGAAATATAAAAGGAGGTATAGTTTACCTTCTAGATTCAATATCCTTCTCATTTGGATTTAAGAAGGAAGAGAAGGGAAGGAGAAAGAAAGGAATATTTAAAGGATTTAGACCAAGCTAAACTCTAGATGATGCTGTGTCTATGAATTTAACTTTGTCATCAATCACCATCATCGTTATCACCAATAATAAGCGTTAATTAAAAGTCATCTTAAATGCTGTGGATACAAAGACAGGCCAAATGCCTTTTTTCAACAATAAGATGATTCAGGCCAATTCCAATAGACTTGTGATGAAGAGAGCCATCTGCATCCAGAGAGAGGCCTGTGGGAACTGAGTGTGGATAATAACATAGTATTTTCACTTTGTTGTTGTTTGCTTGCCTTTTGTTTTCTTTCTCATTTTTTTTCTTTTTCATCTGATTTTTCTTGTGCAGCATGATAAATGTGGAAATATGTATAGAAGAATTACATATGTTTAACATATTGGATTACTTGCTATCTAGGGGAGGCAAAAGGAGAAAAATTTGGAATGCAAGGTTTTGCAAGGATCAATGGTGAAAATTATCTTTGCATATACTTTGAAAATAAAAAGCTATTATTTAAAAAATAAAACAAAGATAGGTCAAAACACAGGCTGTGCTTTCAAGGAGATTATAGTCTAATGGGATATATGGAATATAAACAAGGATATACAAATAAAAATATATTTCCTGCCTGTATGTATTTGTATAAGATATGTAAGATCTTAGATATAAGATCGATGAGAGAGAGAGAGAAAGAAAGAGATTACATAGTGTTCACCCTACCAAACCCTTCTGAAGATGCATCCTTTGGTCTGCTCTTGAAATAAAACAATGCCAGGGATAATATAAATCTTCTCTTCTTCCTTAGATATTATATTTTCATATGAATTTCAAGTTAAAGAACCTAGATCTAAATTCTGATTCAATTGCTTACTGCTCATGGGATCATAGGCAAATCATTTAATCTCCTTAGGCCTTAGTTTCCCTGTCTGTAAAATGGGGGAAGGAGGAGGTCGGATAATATGGTCCCTGAAGTCTCTTCCAAATCTGTGATCTTATGTATCTTATTTTAAAACTTTAATTTTAAACCCACTAACACCCACATGTTTCTGGGTTACAGGATCTATCTAAATAGGAGTGAGAGTAGGACAGGACATAACCAGACTCAACCTTTTCAGGGAAGAAAAAATAGGTCTGTTTAATCCCTGGCCCCCTGGAACCCTACCCCAGAAAGAGAAAGAAATGTCCTCAAGTGCATATGATAAAAGGTCCTACTCCTAACAGCTATTTGTCCAGCAGCCCAGGTTCTTAGCTCCTACTGCTCTTCAGGTTAGTGGGGAGAGGTGACACTTCTCCCTGAGCCTCCCTCTTCACCCACACTTCCAGTTCCCATGAAGGAAGTAGCATTCACAGCATCCCAAGCTGAGAAGTTGGGATTTTTTCCTTCTCCTAGAGCCATTGTGACAGAAAATGATAACATTTCTGAATTTGAATCTATTTTAAGCACACAGAAAAGTCTCCAACCTGGATTTGAGGCTTGAAGCTGTTTTTCATTTTGTTTTGTTTGTTTTTTCTTTTTCCTGTCATAAAGGAGACATAGGGAGAGCAGTTGTTTGAAAGAACATAGTCCAACTTAGGCTGCAGTACCTGATTCTAAAGGACATGAACATCCTATTCTCTTATTTCAGCCAAGGGCAATGGGAGATTTCTTCAGCATGTGGGACAGTGAACCCAAATTAAAGAAAAAACAAAAAGGGATTCATTATGATCTTGTGAGAAAGGGCAACTCCTAACCCACAAGGTGTCAGTTAAAGGAGTGCAAAGCACAAACCCCAAAACACAGATTAAATAGACCAAAAGTCCCTCCCACCTTGACCTTTTCTTCCATTGTCTGGGGGATTTTAGGCTTATATTCTAAACAGGGAAATCTATCCCAGAAACAAAAGAATAAATTGCCTTTAAAAGAAGTACTTAAATGCTAATTAAGAAATGTTAGGAAAAAGGGAGAGGAATGTTCATTCAAGACAATCCAACACCTGCAGCTTTTTAGCTATAGTTTAACTTGCTATTGCAAAGTGTAAGTCATAATTAGGGTATAGGTTGAAGCCACAACCTTATGAGAGAGTCTTCATTCAGTTTATCCCTGACACATAATAAATGGGAGAAGATTAGACAGAGATGGTCTCTTTCCTGTCTGATGCTTGAACATGGAAGCATTTCTCCTTCCCCCTCCTCAACTCTTCGCTCTCTCCACCCCTAGAGTCTATCCCATAGTGTCTAAAATACCTGGTAGCAATTCTGGGCTATACTAGCTCAAGCCTAAGGTGTAGAGGACATTAGGTCTGAAGATGGTGACAGTTATTCTAGAATATCAACAACTTTAGGTAAAGGTACAGAAAGACAGAAAGATCAGAGGATATAAAATTGGCTAGAACCATCAATCAACAAAACATTTATTAAGCACCGATTATGTGCTAGGAACTGTACTAAACACTTAATAAATTTGCAAGAGAAATTGGAAAGGCAGTTACTCACGCACCAAACAATATTAATGCTTGTGGGTATAATACTGTTATAGCCCCCACATTGTAATTTAAGCATTAGCATAAGAAATTAAGTGAGAATTTTTTGGGGAGTTTGGCAGAAAATGCAAATGACACATAAAGTTTAGGAGATAACAGTTTAGACACTCAAAAGTTTAGAAACTCAAAAATGCATGAAAAATATGTGCATATTATTATTAAAAGTTATCTTTTAATACCATAATAATTCAGACTTTTCCTCTAGTCCAAAGAAGGACCAAAAAAATTTATATAGATTTCGTAAGGGTACCATATGTGAGGACTCTTTAAATGGGTGGGCACAGTGCAACAGGAGATTTGAGTGGCCCAGAAGTAATCTCTGTGGATATAGGACTGCCCTGTGGGTGGGATCTTGGCCATATTGAGATAGCTTCGTAATGGGTGACGGCTCTCTCGCTGGTTGGCTGTGTGTGTGACCTCACAGGTCCTTTATAAGCCCACTGCAGACAGCAGTCGCTCTCTCTAACCTGGCTCCCTAACCTGGGGTAGCTGAGCCAAGAGGATGGATAGCTGAGAGGTAAGGAGTTTGGTAGAGAACACATGGGTCTTCAGACCAGGTGTTCACTAGGGAGCTGACAAGTCAGGGCATTATGTGAGTAGGTATAATAAAGGTTTTTAAGATTACACGTGGCTGTTCTTGAGTGCGCTACCGGTTATTAAACTATAGATTCAAGAGATCGTGGCCAGAGACCTTTGAAGGCCTCAGAGGAGGCGAGCCGGGTAGAGTTGACACTGCAAAGTTCAGTGGTCAAAGGTACTCTGTTGGGCCTAGGACAGACTAGTAATTGTAACTGTAAGGAGGGCGTGTTACAGCCATGCCCTTCCTATCTCCGCCCCTCCGCCATGTGGAAGGGATAACTTTATATGCTTTGTATGAAACAGTTGCCTTACATTTGTCTTACATTTTATATTAATGATAGATAAGTAGGGGCAGCTAGGTGGCGCAGTGGATAGAGCACCAGCCCTGAATTCAGGAGGACCTGAGTTCAATTTGATCTCAGACACTTAACACTTCCTAGCTGTGTGACCCTGGGCAAGTCACTTAACCCCAGCCTGGGGGGGGGGGGGGGGAATTACAGATAAGTACTGTTTCTATAGATGCTCTTTATCTGGACTTTGGTGGAGAGGGGATATATTATGCTTATTTATCTATAAATGGCATGAAGCTATCATTTAAAAAAAAAAAAAAAAGCCCAAAGAATTGAGAAAAGGGGACAAAATAATGAAGGGAAATTAATGAATAGTACTCAGCCAGAAAATAGAAGAGAATTTCTTTTAAAATGGGATACTTTTGTACTAGTACATTATTGGTAGAGATATAAATTAGTCTCACTTTTCTGGAAAATAATTTGGAATTAGGCTAAGAAAGTGTAAGAAGGCAGGCTTGGAATTGTGATTTTACTGACACAAGAACTCCTAGGTATGGAAACTCACTCTACCAATACAGGTCTGCACCTTCTCTGAAAGTAATTATCTTAAAAGTGTTGCTGAAAATAATAGTATCATACTCAGAAAAGGGAGACACTAAAAAAGAAAAGGATCCCTGCTGGCCGAATACTGTCTTAGAAAACCACATGTTAACATTATCTGTGTTCTATTGACTTTTTTTGTTGTTGTTGTTATTTTGGTAACTATTCCCTAATCATATTTTAATCTCTTTCAAAGGCACTCAGGAATGTTGAATGCTGCCTATGCTTAACACCTCTGGCCTTGGTCAGACAATGTGATCAGAGATCTCTGTGTTAGTTATACATCTTAAGGAAATTAAAAAATAGGGGAGAAAAAAACAAGGTCCCTCTATACAACTAAAAACAAAGTCATTGCCCTTCTAATGGGAGAAGGCTAAACTATGTTAGGCTAAGGCTAAGATAGTTTAAGAATGTAAGGGAATGGTGCAGCTAGGTGGCGCAGTGGAGAGAGCACCAGCCCTGAAGTCAGGAGGACCGGAGTTCAAATCTGGTCTCAGACACTTAACACTTCCTGGCTGTGTGACCCTGGGCAAGTCACTTAACCCCAATTGCCTAAAGAAAAAAGAAAAAAAGAATGTAAAGGAATAATGTTGTGCCATCAGAAAAATTGAATTCATACAAAATGAAGTGGAATTAAGGGGAGAAAAAGCCAATGACTGTAATAGTTATATATAAGAATATCAAACACACACCCAAACATAATACACATATACAAATCCTGAACAGCACAATTAGAATGATCAAACTTGGCACTAGGAAGAGAGAAGAAAATGCATCTTCTTCCTTATTTTGTAGTGGCAGGGAATTATGAATTCAAATCCAATATCAGACTCTTAATAGCTGTGATCTTACTTAGACAAATAACCTTATTGCTGTCTGCCTCAGTTTACTCCACCATAAAATGGGAATAATAATAGTGACTATTTCCCAGGGTTATTTCGAGGATCAAATGAGATATTTGTAAAGCACTTAACACAGTGCCTGCTACATAGCAATTATGGAATAAATGTTTGTTCCCTTTTCCTTCCCTAAAGGAGGGAAAGATGTATATTTGGAAATTAAGAAAGATAAGAACACCTCCCTCCCCCTACCAAGATGGCAGTGTGAATTGCACAGTGATCCCTAAAGAGAATTACCCACTCTACATCCAAAGCATCCCTGCCGATTACACAGTGCACATGTCTCTCAATGTGGTAGATGAGAAGGTCTCTGCAATGGGGAAGGCCCTCGTGGATCAGAGGGAGCTCTACCTGGGACTCCTGTACCCCACAGAAGATTACAAAGTATATGGTTATGTGACGAATTCCAAGGTAAAATTTGTTATGGTGGTGGATTCTTCCAACACAGCACTTCGAGACAAGATCCACAGTATGTTTCGAAAGCTACATAATTCCTACACATATGTCATGTGCAACTCCTTCTATAACCCTGGAGACCATATTCATTCTAGGGCCTTTGATAACATGGTGATTTCCATGATGGTGCAGGTTTATTGAGAGTATAATTTTCAGTTATTTCTGAAAAATCCCATTTTGTACAGAACTGTATCATGCAGATGTGTGTGTGTGTGTGTGTGTGTGTGTGTGTGTGTGTGTGTATTACCTCCTCCTGTGTATAATATGAAAGTTGCTCTATTTGGATGTCCAAAAACTCTTATGTAAAGTGAACAATTATAGAAGCTTATTTCAATAAAAAGTTGAATCAGTTGAAAAAAAAAAGAAAAGAAAAAGAAGACCAAAAGGCATCACTAAATATTCTTAAATAAAGTATGATATTTGACAGCACTACCATTGTTGGGAGACATAATGGGACAGTGATTAATAAATGAGCTGAGAAATAGGGAGAGCCTGTCCCATATACACAGGTTTCATTTTGGAGGACCATAGGTGACTCTGGTGAACACTGGTTCATCTTTAAACTCCATGGTGAAAAGCAGCTTACAAAAAAAGATTAAGGTATAAGCCACAAGTGGGTCTCTCTAGGTCAACACTAAGGGAGCCTTAAAGGATAAATATAGAACATGGTTTTTATCTTGTCTCAGAAGATAACAAAGCAGCCTATAGCCCTTCCAACTGTAATAACATACTCAGTCTGCTGTGAAGGTGCTTTTCATGACTGTAGCTTCTTTCTTAGCATCTGCAAGAAGGAAGAAATGAAGTTTGGAGAGACTCCAATTTCTAGGGAGCTGACAAGTCAGTTAATGTGACCGGGTGAACAAGAAAGGAAGTCACTGAAAATTGTCCAAGTGCCTGGGGCAGGATTTTGTAGCAGAAAAAGAGTGGAAACAAAGTAAGTGCCTAACAACTGTGGTACAGGAATCCAGTGGAATATTATTGTGCTATAATAAATAAGAAATATGAAGAATTCAGAAACATATGTGAAGACTCATGAACTGATACAGAATGAAATGGACTGATCCAAAAAAATAACATACACAACAATTACAACAATGCAATTGCAAAAAGAACACTCCCATAAAGTAGTATGCTGTCTAATTATAACAATCAATTAACCTGGGAGAAGAGACAAGAAGATGCATTGCTATCTTTTCCTTATAAAAGTAGGAAACTATGGGTGCAAAATGTTGCTCATGCTATCAGATGGGGTACTGTGGCAAATAAAGTAACCTTTCATTTTATGTACATTATGTTTGCTTTTATTAACAAAACAGTCAATTGTTCTGTCCCTAATTTCTAAAGATGGAAAATGTGGAGGGAAGTTGTTTCTCAGAAAGAAACACATGAAAATAATGTTCCTTTCAATATCAAAAGTAAATGACAATGTATAGATCTTATCAGCAGCCAAGATGGAAGACCACAGGTCCAGGAATCATGTCTACTAACAATCAAAAGAACTAGGCTTGCAGCTAAAAATATCATATCCATCAAAGTCATAATGTTGAAAAAAGAAAAAATAGAATTCAATGAAGTTGCAGATTTTCAGGACTTTTTATCAACCAGCCCCAAACGTAATAGAAAATTTAACATATAAAAGCCAATATCAAAGATCAATTTCAAGGAACTCAATATGAACAAATTATATATGTTTTTTCCTACATGGGAAATGTATACCATATGTTTAAGATTGACATCAATAATAGGGCAGCTCAAAAGAAAGATTGGGACAGAATTAAGGTGAAAATAGTAATTATATTATACAAATGAGGTGCAGAGGAACAGACTGAAAGGTATTACAGGAGAGAAGAGGGCTCATAGTTCTGAAAACCTACTCACATAGGGAATGAGTTCAATAGGCAATACTATATATATATACCATGAAGGGTATAGCACCCTCCAAAATTTATAAAGAAATAAGGGGGAAGGATGGGCAGAGAGGGAAGCAAAGAGTAAGAGAAGAAGACAAAGGAGAAAGCCTTGAGTGGCAGGAGGTTAAATAATAGCAAGGCAAGTTATGGAGCAGAATTAAAGCAAAGGGTCAGCAAGGAAAGATATGTGAGGGGAGAAAGAGGATGTATATATATATATATATATATATATATATATATATATAATTTACAAGGAAGTAAAGAAAAGATAGACACTCATAAATATAATCTCTTACTAAGATATATACTTTCTTGAACTGGTATTTGTTGTTATATATTTTGAATCCTCCCTAATGTTCTGCTATGCACACTGCAAAGTTCCCTTTTGTTTTGTTTTGTTTTGTTTTTGGTATTCCTTCATTGTTTTTATTTTTTCTTATTCTATTTTTTAAAATAAAATAAACTTTTAAAAAATAACTGGCTATAGGAGATTCTCCTTCTAAAAACTCACAAAGCATATTTTGTTAAATATAAATAAACTGAAGCTGGCAGACTTTCTTCAACCGATCATGGCATGTTCTCCATGTTTTTCCCTTGACAAATCCTGGTAGTCCTGAACTCTTTATATTCTGATATAATCCATGATATAATCCATTTAGCATCAGTTAAAGTAACTGTAAAATTTTTCTACCCAGGGTCATTATTTAGACAATCTGCAATATTATATTAAAGGCATTTAACAAGACTATCCATGAACTCAATTGTGGGCAAAATGCAATTGCCATCAAATTTTTCTTTTATCTCTTCTGGAAATTTTTATTTAATTGTTTGTATGTGTCATAAGGGAGCCATCAAGGTGGGAATTAGGAATGGGAGGTTGTGAGAATGTAGGATAGGAATATTTTGACAAATGATTATGATTTAAAAGCAAAAGGTAATTTTAAAAACCCCACTAACAACCTTTTGTTTAAAAAATGAAGAAGTAGGGGCAGCTAGGTGGTACAGTGAATAGAGCACCAGCCTTGAAGTCAGGAGGACCTGAGTACAAATCTGGCCTCAGACACTTAACACTTCCTAGCTGTGTGACCCTGGGCAAGTGACTTTATCACCAATTGCTTCAGGGGGAAAAAAAAAAAAAGGAAGAAAGAAAAAAAAAAAAAAATTAAGAGGTAGCTCAGTGGTGCAGTGAATAGAACACCAGCTCTAGAGTCAGGAGTATCTGAGTTCAAATTTGACCTCAGACACCTGACCTTTACTAGCTGTGTGGTCCTGGGCAAGTTGCTTAACCCTGCTGCCTCACCAAAAACAAAACAAATAATTTATATACATAGGCCTATAAATCTGCATATACACATATGTGCATATATTTATACACACACACACACACACATATATATATATATATATATATATATATATATATATACATACACATATACACATGTGTGCATGTGTACCACAGTCTGAGCAGATTGCTTAGAATTATTACTAGAAATCTACTCTCAGATTCAGAAGGCCCTGAGTTGCAATCTGGCCTCTAACAAGTATTGGCTATACGACTATAAGAAAACTACTTGCTTCAGGAGACTACAAACTACTTCAAGGCTACAAACTATAAAGCAATTCCAATACACATTAATAGCAGAAGTTTCTTCACTGAAAATTTCCTACATTAATATTGGAGAGATTTGAGGGGTCATAGGGATCAGAAAAAAAGTCTACTTTGCCATCTTGTTCTCCCAGCATTAATGAAATCACAACTGAGTTTAAAAAATAATAACAGCTCAGTGCAGTCATCATAGAGTTAAAACAATCTGATATAAATCAACTTCAGGCTTTCATATGCTTTGACAGCATTTTCTTTATCTACATCTATTTTATATAGCTGAAAGTGATAGATTATCAACTTCAAAAGGCTTCCTCTAGTATAATCCACCGCTCATTAATGCATAATGTACAATTTCCTTCTGAAAGCCAGCAAGTGTAACTACAGCTGCAGAATAACATCTGTGTGCAGCTAATAGCACAGCCAGGCCCATTCCAATTATCTCTTTTGCTCCCCAAAAAACTAAAGACAGAATAAAATGGTGGCCTCTCTCCTACTGTCCTCCACCCCACCCCCCCAGTCTTTTGAACATGTTTTTGTAAACTGATTGTCTCCATCTCCATTTCCTTAATCCCGGTTACAAAAGAATACTTCCTCTAAACCCACACAGGGAACTAGTGAATAAAGGACATCTCATGCTATCTCTGCATCAAACAGAAGAGGAAACTGAGATGTGATGGGATTTGAACAAAGCATCAAAAATCAGGTCTTCCTGACTTCTAATCCCAGACTCCCTGCTCTGCTTAAAGGTTTCATGGAACTGATTATCAGAGATAAAAATTAGCCTCAGTTTTGGACTTTGTAAGAAGCACCTGACAAATGCAGCCTCAAAGAAGCTGACTTCACAGCCCTGCTTTCTCTAAAATTATCAATAATCTCTTAATCACAAATATAACCTCTTCTCATTTTTAATCTCTTTGATTTCTCTACAACTTTTAACACTAGTGACAAGCCTATCCTCTGGGGGTTTTCTCTCTTTGTTCCCCTTCTAGCTATCTAACTACTTTTTTTTATCTCTTTGGCTCATTCATCATTCATTTCACATCACCATTCAAATTGTTCTTTTACCCAAGACTGTCCTGGGCCCTCTTCTCTTTTCTTTCTGCACTCTCACTTGATGACCTCAGGAGTTCCCATGAGTTTAATTATCAATCTCTACTTAATTACTCTCCTAGATCTATATACCCAGTCCTTGTCTCTGTCCTCTGTTTCAGTTAAGAGAATTAGCTAATATTGACTCATGCAAACTAATTGTTAAAATTTTAGTATGAGCATTTACAACTCAGAAATCACTAAATGTTACAAATCATGACTTGATTTACTGTTTTGTTGATTGCCTAGACTCAAGTGAGTATAACTAAACTTAAAATGGAAAACCAGTTGTTAAACATTCCCCTAACACATCCCTGGTTCCAGTGCTTAATAAAACCAAATATTTTAACTGGATTTTCCATAGGCATTTCAAACTCAAGGTTTCCAAAACAGAATTCAAGGGTTCCTTCCTTCCCCATCCCACCCCTCCCCCACAAAAAAATCCATTCCTCTTCAGAATTTCTTTACTAATATCAAGGGTATCACCTTTTTTCCATTTTCCCAGCTTCAATGTCTTCCTCAATGCCATCGTCAACTTTAACTCTCGATCATCCTACAAATCTAATTAGTAACTAAATCTTGCCTCTTCTATCTCTATGATATGTCTCCTCTCCACTCACATAGCTATGCCTCTAGTTCAAATCCTCATCACCTATTATCTGTACTATATTCTAATTGTTCTCCTGTCAAAAGCCTCTCCCCATTCTAATCCATCTTTCACATAGCTATCAAAGTAATTTTCTTGAAGCATGACTATAGTACTTTTCTATCCAATAAATTCCAGTCTCTATTGCTTCCATCACTAAATATAAACTCCTCTGATATGTAAATATCATTCCTATCTGATCTGTTCCTATCTTTGTCCTATTGTACACAAGCCATAGTGTGCTGATAAAAGTTTAATAACCAGATTTCTAAAAACTCACACCACACTTTTAAGATTAATCTTCATTATTGATATTTTTTCCATCACTTTCTTAAGGGTAGATAATTTGAATTATCTTAGGAAGATTCTGAAGGACACCTAGTAAGATAAGATCCTGGACACTGAGGTCCTTTCTTGAGTTAAACTGTTATGCCACAGTTCTCTTTTATTGTCCTGACTCAGTTTCTCTAAATTGTACTGCCTAGGTTTCCCTAATTGTTCTGCTCAATCCTGGAATACCACCCCTCCCTCCTAATCATGATGATCCAGATAAGGAGAAAGACCTATCTTAGATATCATCAGAATGTTGGGTGTCTCACCCCCTCCCAACTTATCAGAATGCCCATTGCCTCTCCTCACCCTCTCAGAACCTCCCACTCTCAGCACCCTGACTCTCTCCCTGCTTCAGTCTGAGCCACGTGTATATATGTCATTGAGAACTCACATTGCTGGATAGTTGGAGACGATAGTCTCATTCAGCCCTGGGACCAAATCATGGATCCATTTGGTGTAAAGGGCTAGAACTGAGCAATGCACTTGGATAATGAAGCTCGTGAGACTAATTGTCAATTGGACAGTTCCCTATTAAGTTGTTTGAAGGTTGTCCCTCCCCAGCTGTTCTGTGCTTACTTGATTGGTGGGACAAAGAGGGGGAAGTGACGTGTGTGGGAGGAGTAGGAGGAGGAAGAGGAAGTGAGACTCAGAGCTGAGTCAGTCTTTCCTGGCGTTTGAGGGAGGAAGGTGTGTGTGAGGCAGCTAGTCCTAATCCCCTGACCTTGACTGTAAAAGATCAAGAATAAAGACCTTTCACTAGTGATCCTGACTCCAGCTGATTTCTGGGAAGACAGAGTTCCAGCAATTTGGTCCCAGTAAATCTCTCCCTTTTAAATAAATTATTACATATTCTCTAATCTCTATCTTGCCTCACTTTCTCCAGCATTACAAAACTATCAAGCATTCAAACAGTACTACAGAGAGTGAAACTCCAATGGGTGGGCCATGTTGTTTGAATGCTAATCTACCTTTGCCTAAAAGACATTTCTTGGAGAAATCACACAAGGAAGAAATTCACATGATGGTCAATAAAAGAGATACAAGGACACTTTTAAGGTCTCTCAGAAAAACTTTGAAATTGATTGTGTGACCTGGGAGACACTAGCAAAGGACAAGCCCTCATCAAAGAAGTTCTGTGCTCTATGAGCAAAGCAGAATTGTAGTAGTTCAAAAGAAGCATACTATGCACTGGGTCTGTCTTCCAAAGAGATGATAAAAGGGGAAAAGGACCAAATGCAAAATGCAAAATGTTTGAGGCAGCCCTTTTTGTATTGGTAAGGAACTGGAAACTGAGTGGATACCCATCAGCTGGAGAATGGCTGAATAATTTATGGTATACATATATGAGTGTAATGGAATTTCATTATTTTATAAGAAATGAGGAGTAGGCTAATTTCAGAAAAGTCTGGAAAGACTAACATGAACTGATACTGAGTGAAGTAAGCAGAACTGGTTCTATTATGTACAAAACATTCTACATAATAAGAGGAAGACTGGGTAATGATCTATCATTTTTCAGCAATGTAGTGATTCAAGACAATTCCAATAGACTTGGAATGGAAAATGCCATCTACATCCAGAGAAAGAACTATGGAGACAATGTGGATCCAAGAATAATATTTTCACCTTTGTTTGTTTGTTTTGTAATGCTGGAGAAACTGAGGAAGATAGAGATTAGAGAGTACTTAATAATTAATTAAATGGGAGAGATTTACTGAGACCAAATGGATCCATGGTTTGGTCCCAAGGCTGAATGAGACTGTCTCCAAGAATCCAGCCATGAATGTCAGATACAAGGGGATAGCTAGGTGGCAGCTAGGTGGTGCAGTGGATAGAGCACTAGCCTTGAATTCAGGAGGACCAGAGTTCAAATCTGGTCTCAGATACTTAACACTTTCTGGCTGTGTGACTCTGGGCAAGTCATTTAACCCCAGCCTCAGGAAAGAAAAAGAAAAAGAAAAAAACAAAAAAAACCACAATGTCAGATATAAGATTCTTTTATAGGGTAACAAGACTGATGACATAATGGGGGAGTTACCTAGATGGGGATGACCTAATGGGGGGAGGAAGCTAGGATAAGGATGACATAATGGAGGGAGGTCCTGGAGAGGCTCCTGGTGTTCTAATGATGTCTAAAAGGGATAAAGACCTTTATCCCATCAAACATTAAGAGGGAATATAATATATATTATCTTCTATGGTACATTAAGCTTTTCCTGACCCTGCCTGACTTCCCACACTCTAACATAATAAATACAAAGTTTCTAAAAACTATTTTGTATTCACTTTGTATTTATTATGTAGACAATTTATATCTTTACATATTTTCAACCCCATTAGAATGTAAACTGTTTGAAGACAGGATATGTTTCAATTTCATCATTATATCTCCCAATGTTTATTACAGTACCTGGCTTAAAAATAAATGCTTGTAATTATCAAGCTGTGCATACTCTTTGATCCAGCAGTGTTACTACTGGGCTTATATCCCAAAAAGATCTTAAAGAAGGGAAAGAGACCTGTATGTGCATACAGAATGTTTATGGCAGCCCTCTTTGTAGTGGTCAGAAACTGGAAACTGAGTGGATGCCCATCAATTGGAGAACGGCTGAATAAATTGTGGTATATGAATGTTATGGAATATTATTGTTCTGTAAGAAATGACCAACAGGATGATTTCAGAAAGGCCTGGAGAGACTTACATGAACTGATGCTGAGTGAAATGAGCAGGACCAGGAGCTTATTGTATACTTCAACAACAATAGTATATGATGATCAATTCTGATGGATGTGGCCTTCTCCAACAATGAGATGAACCAAATCAATTCCAATAGAGCAGTAATGAACTGAACCAGCTACACCTAGCAGAACTCTGGGAGATGACTATGAACCACTACATAGAATTCCCAATCCCTCTATTTTTGTCCACCTGCATTTTTAATTTCCTTCACAGGTTAATTGTACACTATTTGAAAGTCTGATTTTTTTTGTGCAGCAAAATAACTGTTTGGACATGTATACATATATTGTATTTAACATATACTTTAACATATTTAACATGTATTGGTCAACCTGCCATCTGGGGGAGGGGGTGGGGAGAAGGAGGGAAAAAGTTGGAACAAAAGGTTTTGCAACTGTCAATGCTGAAAAATTACCAGTGCATATATCTTGTAAATCAAAAGCTATAAAAATAAAAAAAAATAAATGCTTGTTGATTGATTAATTCACTGCCCTATAATCACCCAGACCTCTAAACTTGTAGCTCTGAAATTAATCCTAAACCTCTCAGGAAAGGAAAAAGACTACTCAGATCCTATCATTTTTTGATATTGATGTGGGTTGTGCTCCCTTTAAGAAACTAATCCATTCAGATGGGTTTATTCCTTTCTGATTCCCAGCCCCTCCTAGCTGATGCATTATCAATTCAAGAAGCTAGGACTTTTGATTCACAAATCCTGTCAAAAGCACCCTTTTCAATCCCAATAGGAGGGCTCTCATAACCCCTACCCAGGTCTGAGCCAACTTGGGACACCATCCATAAGCCCCTTTAGGTAAATCTCTCATTATAAAAGAGCCAAGCTGGAGCTCTCTCTTTGCAGAGGTTCCTCACATGCCAGCCTTAAGCCTGGCATGCCAAGTGTCTCTGTCGACTGGAATCCTATTTCCGGTGCCCTTTTATCTCTATCTTCACCTTTTACTAACTAGACTTTAACTTTACTTCCAAATCCCATAATAAACCTCCTTTATAAATCTAGGTTTTCAAGTCTGTAAATTCCTTTACAGGGGACTCTGTGCAGCCACTAGACCTCACTTAACTCTGTATCCTTGCACCAAATACAAAGGGGTTGCAAGGGAGCCCCATTTGACTTCCTGTACCCCGAACCTGCCACTAGACCTCAATTAAACCTAATTTCATTCTATACCTCATCAATATCAATTGGGATTTCCAATCCTTTTCCCAAATAACTATGTTTAAAACCTTTAATATTCTTATGGTCTAAAAATTTCTAAGAATCTTAACAAGAATTAGATGAGATTCTTAAACTGTATTGTTCCCACTTCAAGATTAAATTTTAACACTTGACTTGGCCAGATTTTCATATGACTTCTACAGAGTAGTTCTAAAAATCATAAAAAATTACCTCTCCCTCAACTCATACCATAGGCATAAACCATAGAAAAGCTAATATTACAATTTGTAAGTCAAGGACTATGCCATTTTTCCATTTCTGTATCTTCTATCTCATACATCTCTGTATCACACAGAGATCTAAATATAATAGATGCTTACTAAATGTTGATTTAACCCAAATGTTAAAGGACAAATGTTCACCTTGGAGACATCAATAATAACACTAGAATATATGCACCTACTTACCATTCCCCTAGGAATATCTGATTCTATTATGTCTATATCTATATTCTATATTTACATCTACAGCTATATTTTAGATTTTTCAATTACCTAGCCAGCACCAAGCTAAGAAGGGTTGAAACACAAAATAAGTTGATTACATGCAAAAAGAGAATACAAAACAAAACAAAACAAAAAAAACCCTCATATTTAGACCATGACCAATTGGGAAGATTTGGTGAACTCAGCCTTCCCTAAAACCCCATAATTAATTAATTAATTAGTTAATTAGTGAATGAATGAATAAACAAACAAACAAATAAATAAATAGATAAATAAATAAATAAAAAGAACTTCAATGAGGCTGAGGCTCCTCCAAGCAGGGAAAGAACCCTTATTTGCAGCATTGACGAGGTATAGAGGGAACCAAAATGATGAGGTTTAGATTTGGGGTACCCAAATGAAATTGAGGTCTAGTGGCAGATTCGGGGTTCAGGGAGTCAAATGGAGCTCCCCTGCAACCTCTCAGGATTCGGTGCAAGGATAGGGAGTTAAATGAGGTCTAGTGGCAGCACGAGTCCCCTGTAAAGGAATTTACAGACCCAAAACCTAGATTAATAAAAGAGGTTTATTATGGGCATTGGAAGTAAGGTTAAAGTCTGGTTAAAGTCTAGTTAAGGAAATGACTGAGGGTAAAGAGAAGAAGGCACTGGAAACAATATTCCAGTGGGCAGAGGCCCTTGGAATCCCAAGCATGGCTTAGCATGGCATGTTTGGAACCTCTGCAAAGAGAGGATTTTAATCTGGCTCCTTTTATAATGAGATTTTTAGCTAAAGGGGCCCTTGGGTGGAGTCACAATTTGGCTCCTCTTTGGGTTTCATTGAGGGCTAGAATTTGCTTGGTAACCAGAGCAGATCATTAGAATGGAAGCTGGGACAGCCCAAGTTGGCTCAGATCCCATAGGGGCTGGGGACAAGCCCAGATCTCAATATTCAAAGGGCTGCTTTTGACCAGGATTTGTGAATCAAAGGTCCTAGCTTCCTGAATTAATAATGCATCATCTAGGAGGGGTTGGGAATCAGAAAGGAATAAATCAATCTGAAAGGACTTGTTTCTTAAAGGGACCACAACCCGCTTCAGTATCATTTCTTTCTAGCTTTCCACCTCTCTTCAAGACACAAATTGTCCAAATGATTCAGTTCTTGTGAAGGGCAAAATTCACATTTGTTCTTCCACTTTATGGCTCTGTGCCCATTAGACTGCAAACTACCTGAGGGCAAGAATATTGTATCACTGGCTTTTAGCACAGTGTTTAGAACATAGTAAGTGCTTTTAAAATGTTCATTGAGATGGACAGAAATAACTATACCCAGAGAAGGAACACTGGGAAGCGAATGTAAATTGTTAGCACTACTGTCTATCTACCCAGGTTACTTATACCTTCGGAAGCTAATAATTAATGTGCAACAAGAAAAAGGTATTTACACACATATATTGTATCTAGGTTATATTGTAACACATGTAAAATGTATGGGATTACCTGCCATCAGGGGGAGGGAGTGGAGGGAGGGGATAATTTGGAAAAATGAATAAAAATAAATAAATAAATAAATAAGTAAATAAATAGATAGATAGATAGATAGATAGATAGATAGATAGATAGATAGATAGATAGATAAATGAAATGTTCATTGAGTTCATCTCTGCTGCTCAGTTCCATGTCTAACATGCTCTTTCAATAATCCAGGATCTTGGCTTGAAAACACTTCAACTACTGCTGTTTTACCTTATCTCCACCCCTCTTAAAACTTTGAAACTCTTCCCTTCTGCAACCACAGCTAACCCTGCAACAATGGAAGAAACTCCCAAATGATTTAAAAGAAACATTTGACTTTTAAAAAAAATTAGTAATAGCTTATTATTTTCAAAATACAAGCAAGAATAATTTTCAACATTCACTCTTGCAAAACCTTGTACAGCAAATAATCTTTTTTTTTTTACATTTTTTAAAATTAATTTTACAATTATAACTTTTTTTTTGACAGTACATATGCATGGGTAATTTTTTTACAACATTTTCCCTTGCACTCACTTCTATTCTGAATTTTCCCTCCTTCCCTCACCCCCTCCCCTAGATGGCAGGCAGTCCCCTACATGTTAAATGTGTTATAGTATATCCTAGATACAATATATGTGTGCAGCAGAACCAAATTTCTTGTTGCACAGGATCTCCTGGTTCTGCTCATTTCACTCAGCATCAGTTCATGTAAGTCTCTCCAAGCCTCTCTGTATTCATCCTGCTGATGATTTCTTACAGAGCAATAACATTCCATAACATTCATATACCATAATTTACCCAGCCATTCTCCAATTGATGGCATCCATTCATTTTCCAGTTTCTGGCCACTACAAAAAGGGCTGCCACCAACATTTTGGCACATATAGGTCCCTTTCCCTTCTTTAGTATTTCCTTGGGATATAAGGCCAGTAGTAGCACTGCTGGATCAAAAGGTATGCACAGTTTGATAACTTTTTGGGCATAATTCCAGATTGCTCTCCAGAATGGTTGGATTCTTTCACAACTCCACCAACAATGCATCAGTGTCCCAGTTTTCCCACAGCCCCTCCAACATTCATCATTATTTTTTCCTGTCATCTTAGCCAATCTGACAGGTGTATAGTGGTATCTCAGAGTTGTCTTAACTTACATTTCTCTGATCAATAGTGATTTGGAACACTTTCATATGAGTGGAAATAGTTTCAATTTCATCATCTGAAAATTGTCTGTTCATATCTTTTGACCATTTATCAATTGGAAAATGGCTTGATTTCTTATAAATTAAAGTTATAAATTTTGGAAACGAGGCCTTTATCAGAACCTTTAACTGTAAAAATATTTTCCTAGTTTGTTACTTCCCTTCTAATCTTGTTTGCATTAGTTTTGTTTGTAAAAAGCTTTTTAATTTGGTGTAATCAAAATTTTCTATTTTGTGATTAATAATGATCTCTAGTTCTCCTTTGTTCACCAATTCCTTCCTCCTCCACAAGTCTGAGAGGTAAACTATCTTATGTTCCTCTAATTTATTTATGATCTCGTTCTTTATGCCTAAATCATGAACCTATTTTGATCTTATCTTGGTATGTGGTGTTCAGTGTGGGTCCATTACAGCAAGTAATCTAACACAGATTAAACATGTGCAATTCTTCTACACACATTTCCACATTTATCATGACACACAAGAAAAATAAGATCAAAAAGGGAGAAAAAAGCAAGCAAACAACAACAAAAAAAAGGTGAAAATATTATGTTGCAATCTACATTTAGTCCCCACAGTCCTGTCTCTGAAAGGCATTCAATTCTTTTTTTTTTTTTTTAAGGCATTATATAAATGCAATTTTTTATTATTATGGCAAACAGGTAAAAAATGTACAGTCATGCTTTTGTAACAAATAGACTTCATTCTACAAAATAATAAAGGCTGACCACAGGATTTGTCAAAAGTGATTTATCTCCAGTAGCAGCTTATGAAATGGAGATCTTTTGAGGGAATCAAAAGACTCTCCCTGGCATTCAATTCTTAAAAGAAGACTTAGCATGAAAATATGTCAGAGCAATTGAATTCACCCTAAGAGGCCCCCGGTTAGAATTTGGCTCTGATGAACACTCAAACTATAATATGCTAATTATCCCTTTAATATCATCAAAAGTACATGATAGCAATTCAGACAAAAAGCAGTTGTGACTCTCCTAATTCCTCAGAGAGACAGATTTATCCTAGATTCCAGTAGCAGCAGCCTGTACTAATGGAAAGAACCTCAGGAGGTCAGAAGAGCAATGACTTCCATAGCTAGTATTGCTTTTTGTACCTCACCCCAAAGTTCTACATATCAGGCAATTGTCCAAAGGAGGCTGCTTGGGCAGTTGCTCCAACATAGTTATAAAAGTAAGCACTAGACCATGTGTCTAAAGGTTGTTCCAGCTTTGCAAGTTACTTACTTGTCTTAGGGACTTTGCCCCTTCTTGTTCTTTACATAGTTAAATTTTTACTGTTCATAACCCTTAAGATGCTTTCTGTCTGCACAGCTGGGACTTGGTATGCGCTTAAGTTTTGCAGTCAGGTATTGGTGGGAAAATACCTAATACTAAGACAGAAAGAGAAAACAAGGGAAGACTACAAGAAATATGCCTACCACAGAAGCATGAAAGAGTGGTGGTGATGAGAAAAATCTAAATAACCAGACATTTGCTGGAGCTTTTTCTCACTGCTGTTGAGGGCGGTAGCCCCCTTGGTATTCTTTGTTTGATCTCCAACTTCCTTTGGGACTTGGACCTTTGATACAAGATGTGGTCAAACTAGTTTGGGCTATCTGAGCTGGCCAGGGTTTTACAGCCCCCCATTCTCCCCACTGTACCCCAAGAAGGGGACAGGATGGGAGCATTTAAAAGGCAGGTTGCTAAGCCATATGGGAGAGGTCTGAAAAAGGCCTTGAGTTCTGTAATC
The DNA here is from genome assembly GCF_048593235.1 of Sminthopsis crassicaudata. Lineage (NCBI taxonomy): Eukaryota > Metazoa > Chordata > Mammalia > Dasyuromorphia > Dasyuridae > Sminthopsis > Sminthopsis crassicaudata. The sequence continues at coordinate 147,105,865 of NC_133617.1, forward strand.
CCCACTCCATAGGGGACGGGAGTAAAGGCCAGGGCGAGGGTGGGGGAGAAAGCCATCTTACCCGGTGCTGTGCGTCCCGAATCTCTGCTGATTTCACGCTGGAACTTGAGGGAGGGGCAGCTCGTCCTTGCCCTCCAGATCTTGCTGGGAAAGACCAGAAGGGGAGACCGCTTGCCCCTTTCCAGGAGGGAGGCAGCATCCTGGGCAGAGACATATCTCCATGCACACCCCAATTCAGTGACCAGTCTCCTCATGGCTAGCCTGACCTTTGCCGTTGGGTTCTAGAGGGGCTCAAGCACCGATTCTCCCCAGAACAGATCAAGGGAGTGGCGATCTAGGATTCCCCAGAGAGGTGGGGTCCTCAGACCTGCCATGCGGTCGGGGGAGGGAGGAAAAAGAGGATTCCTCAGGAGTCAGAGGCCTGGCCTAAGGGCCAGCTTTCTGGAGAAAGAAAAAAAGGATTAGAAATGCCTTGAGATGCAAAAGGTCTTTTGTCTCAGCAGCCTGCTCCAAACCCAGCATCAGCTAAGGAAGAATTTTAAAGTCAGAGGTGTGTCTAAAATGTGGACAGGTAAAAAGCTTTTAGTTTCCCAACTTTTTGCAGCCTCTCCCTTATCTCTAGAAACAAGAGAGTGAAACAAAAGGAGACCTTTCCTCAATCCCAGAAATTCGTAAAGAATTTTGCCCGAGCATAGAACTCTAACAACGATCCAGGCCTAAAGGGCTTAGATGTCTACTGCAACATAGGAAAAGAAAAATTCTTTTTACTTTTTCCAGAGTTCCGTTCAGTACCCAAATTATGTCTAGTTTTCGAGGTCCTTCGGTCAGGGAATCAAAATGATGAGGTAATAGGGAACCTCAAAATGATGAGGTAACTTGAACCAAATCATGAGATAAATACCCAATAATGAGGTATATACCTCAATAGGATTAAGTGAGGTCTAGTGGCAGGATTCGGGGTACAGGGAGTCACATGGAGCTCCCCTGCAACCCCCTTAGGATTCGGTGCAAGGATACAAAGTTAAATCAGGTCTAGTGGCGGCGAGAGTCCTCTGTAAATGAATTTACAGGCCCGAAAACCTAGATGGATAAAAGATGTTTATTGCAGGGTTTGGAAGCAAGGTTAAGGTCTGGTTAGTAAAAGGCATTAGATAGAGGAAGATATACGCCGAAAGCGGTGGGGACAGAGAATCTCTGATGCAAGCATCTTGGCTGGCATCTTTCAAATCTCTGAACCAAAGATGGTTCTAGCTTTGCTCTTTTTATCTGCTTGAAGAAGTATTGGGCGGAGCTCAGGTTAATTCCTGGAAGGCCAGATTTTTGGCGGGCTTTATCCAAGCCAGCTCAGATCCAGTGGGGGGCTGGGTACAAGCCCAGACTAGTTTGACCAGATCTTGTATCAAAGGTCCAAGTCCCAAAGGAAGTTGTAGATCAAACAAGGAATACCAAAGGGCTACCGCCCTCAACAACTGCCATAAGCAGATCAATAACTTCTTTATTTGATAATGATAACTTGATCCTTAGAAAAGTAGAAAAACCAGTAAAGTGAAATTATATTCCACATTTGACTCTTAGCAATAGTGAGAGACCAGGTTAGAAATGATGGAAATATTGTAGGAGAAGTAAAGACTGTCTCCTAGAGTTTGGATAGAGAAAAGGAAAACTGGGTATAGTCTGATGTGCAACTTAGATTTTGGGAAATCAGATTTCTAATAGCTCAAAAACCTCCAATGGACTAAAATTCTCAGTGGAATTCAACCCAGGAAGGATAAAGGTGAGAGTTTCTCAAAAAATGAAATTCTGAAGAGAAAAAGAAATAATTCCAATAAGGAGGAGGGAAAATGGGAATCATCTAAAGATAGCAATTCACAAAGAATATACTAACAAATTTATATTTTAAGAGATATGTATGGAAATATGTATAGAAATACCAAGTCATTCTCAAATGGATTCATGATCAAAGGTGAGAGAATTTTTTTTCTTTCTCTCTTATATTACTAACCATTTACTATTTATTGGAGAGAGCCAGGTTTTTTTCTCTGCCTATTTCCTCATTCTCTTCTAGGTCAAATCAGCCATTGAAGAATATAGCACTGATAATGAGATTGGATTTAACATTCTCCTCATTCTTATTCAGACCCCATCCAAATGGGAAAGTTTAGATCAAAAGGTAAGGAGATTTTAGTTAGGTGAAATTTGCTCATTATGTTCTAGTCAGATAGGTATGAGTGATCAGAATTATGGTCCCAGTCTTCTTTAGAATAGGTTCACCTATCATTACAATGTTCATTTTTTTTTTTTTTTATTTATTGTTAATCAGTTAGAGTTGATTGCCATCTATCAGATGGTCACACTTTTTTTTTCCCCCAAGGATATACCTGATGTCAAGAAGACCCCATAATTTGCCTTTCATTTATGAGAGGCATTTTAAAAAATTAATCCTTTCATTAATTATTCACTAGTCATAATTAATTAAATGATGAAATAACCAGAAATTATGTTTCTCAAACTTTCTATATGTCAAAAAGGAAATGAACAAGTTTCCCAAAGAACCGAAAACAACTATATGAAAAGAAAGGTTACTCCAAATCACTAATAATAAATGTCAGTTCTTTCAATAACAGTATATTGTTCATTTGGACCAGGTAATTTGAACTCATCAAAAGGAACTAGGTGGTCTCTTATTAATTCCTTATTTATCTTGGATCAGTCAGTCAATAAACATTTATTAAATCACCCATTATATAATAAGCACTGGGGATACAAAGAAATGACAAAAACTTCCTAATGTAATGGATTGTGGATCAAGTTTTTGAACAGGTGTCATGTGGAAGAGAGATTAGTCTATTTGGAACCAGAGAACAGAATCAAGAGCAATGGGTACAAATTTAGGTTTGATGTCAGGAAGTTTCTTAACAATTAAAGCTATCCTTGAGTAGAATAGAAAGCAGTCCATTCCCTATTGTCATGGAAAGTGTTCCTGCAGAGCTTACTGGATCATTTGTTGAATTTGTTAGAATTCGGTATTGTTCCCAGGTATATCTTGGCCTAGATGATTCTGGAAGTCCTTTTCACTTCCAAATTCTGTGAAATTAGGTTTAAAAAACCCCCAATAAACTAGACAACTTAGAATACAAGATAGAAAATCTTGTCAAAATATTAGAGATTCTGAAAAAAGAGAATGACAATTTTGGAACTTGGTAATATACCAATTGGAAAGTAATCTGGCAAGAGATTAAAGACAAAAATTTTGAAAAGACAGATAAATTCCAATTTAAAGTAGCTGACTTCCAAAAGGGTATGCTCAGGGATAACTTAAGAATCATAGATCTCCTAGGAAACCATGATAAATCTAAACTCAAAGTACCATATTGTAGAAAATAATACAGGAAAACTTCTCAGAACTTTAAAATATATCCTTTCTTAAAAATTTAAATTTTATTTTATTAGAACTTTTAAATATAGGTAATGTGGTACTGACTGGTGAAATCTACAAATTACTGCCAGAGAAATATCAAATCTTGAAACTCCAAGTTAAATTTCAGAATTTCTATATCAAACAATAAATTGCATAAGTAATTTATCAAGGAACTTCAATTTGAATAAATTGGTCTTACTGGGAAGCCTTGCAAAATCAGAGAAAGAATTAGAATAGAAAAGTACAGCAAGCAAAAGTGTAGTGTTATGTTTCTCTAGATTGTAATTGTTCTCTGGGAGCAGATCTCTTGGGGGGCTTCTGGAGGCATCCTTAGTTTCAGTTCAGTTCCAATAATCCCAAAATGCAGCCAGGAGTTTAAGTCTAGATCCTATATCGTGTCCTTGTGGGTACTCCCTGGGCTTGTGGGAGCTCCTTAAAAGTATGCTCTCTTAAAGGTGTGAATCTCATGGAATTCTAATAAATACATTACTGAACTAGAAAACTGTTAAGTACCATGCTAAATTAGATAATTATATCCATTACAGTGACTTAACAACTTGTAAGAATCCTAACATCTTCCCTTTTCTTTTGATTTAGAACATAGGATGGTCATGACTTGAAACAGATATACATAAATCCATCAATATGAGAGGTATTCTACATAATTACATAAATTACATAAACACATAGTAACATAACACAGGCTAGAAGTGATGTAACAAATAACAAGAATCAACATGAGGAATTTATACATGTCCACAAGTCCTAGAAATAGTCCAAAAAGAATCAATTATCCATTAGTTCATGTGCCAGGAATCCAATAATTCCTGCAAGTTTTAAAGTCCTACAATAATCTCATCTTGTGTTAGGGAATCCAATGATTTCTGCTGGTTTTAAAGTTCTTTAACAGTCTCCTTATCAGCATGCTCTTTCAATATCGGATGTTTCTTATATCTTCTCTTTTGCTTTAAGGTTTTTTTTCCTTTTCTGTCTCTCTCCAGGTGTTTGTTGCCACCCATCTGTTTCCTTCTCCATCTGTTTCCTTCTCTGCCTGTAAAAATACAAGCAAACCCTCTCTCCCAGGCAGGTAACCTATCTAATTTCCTTCTATTTACCACTTTCTAAATCTCTTCTCATCATCTCTCCATTACATTGGAGCTATTTGCACTGGACACTGCCCTGTTGGTTTAAAAGACCTGTATTCTCCCCAACTGTAATCCCTGTTATATGACTGCTTTTTGGCTGATAGATCACATCAGAGTCCTGACCTTCTAAAGGCTCTTTGGGTATAACCTCAGCTGCCATCATGCCCCACCTATCTTTTAATTAATATCTTAGAGCTGGGCTCCATCTCTCATTTCCCTGGGTCAATCCACATTCTGAGGCCCAATGGAAGCCCTTGTGGCATTTTGGACATGGGGTTTTAGATCTTTTCTCAGCCTATTTTCTCACTCTATCTCCATATCTACACTGAGCTCTTAGATGTCCAACTTTTCCACATTGAAAACATTGATGATTTTCTCTAGAAGTCCTTTGCCAAGAGGGACCCTGTCTTTCCATGTTCATCATTGTCTGGATATAATAAGCATTTGTGCCCATTGTAGCACAATGTCTTATGATTTCCTCTAAAGGAGCATCTTTGTGTAGTCCCCATATAATTCTTTTGCAAACCTTATTGTCATTTTCCATAGCCAGAAGTCTGGTCATTATTTCTCTAGCTGCATTTTCTCCAATGTTTTTTGTGACAGCAGTTTGCAAATGTCTCACAAAATCCGCAAAAGGTTCATTGGGACCTTGCTCTACTTTTGTGAAGATTTCCTCTCTATCTTTTTGCCCGGGGAAGGGAACCCCAAGCTTTTACTTCAGCCTTAGAAATTTGCTCATACACTGTTAGGGGATAATTAATCTGTTCTGAATTCTCTCCATTCTGACCTTCACCTGCTAGTTGGTCAAAAGTGAATTGTATGTTAACTCCTATTTGCCTATTGCGTCTGACTTGAACCCTACATAATTCATGATACTCCAAAAGCCACAACAAGTTTTATCCAGGTACTAAACATGTACTTGCTATAGATTTCCAATCATTCAGGGTTAGGATTTCATAAGCCAAATTATCTAATAACATTTTAACATAAGAGGATGTAGCCCTATAAAGAGTGCAACCTTTTTTCAAATTCTTAATTTTATCCAAATCAAAAGCAATGTATCTTCTCCTTTTTTGACCTGAAGAGTCACCTCTTCAATCACAGGGAATGCATCTATTAAATCACTTATATCTCTCCTTCATTTTTTGCCTTAACTAATGCATTTTCTAATCTTGTCATAGGCTGCTTAACAGTCGATTCTGTTTGTGTCACTGCCTCTTCCCCTCCTCCTTCTTCCTCCACCCATGAAGGGCTAATTGAAGGAGGAGGAGATGGAAAATGCTCCTGTTGCTCAGAATTGTACTTAACTCCATTGTTATCTGATTCATCCTTTTCACCTAGTTTAGTGGGATCCTCCCCCTCCTATCTTCCTTTTCTTTAGTCTAACACTTTTTAAAGCTACTTGGATTAAATCATATGTATGAAGTATATCTTTGGAAATTGAGTTTGTATTGGAATTGTAGTATTCACCTAGTTCCTCTCCTACTAATTCCCACTCATCTAGATCCAATTCTTTTTTCATAGAAAAACAAGGACATATGAATAGCACAGTTTTTAAAAGTTCAGTGATCTCCTCCAAAATTATAATCAATCCTTGGCTTTTCATAACCTTAACAATGTTCTCTAAACATTTTCCTTGAAGAGAAACAGAAGGCTGTTTTCTAAAACTTTGCCCCATTTTGCTGAAATTCTACTTTAGCTCTTTAACAAAGTTTCCTTGTTTTACTCACCCTTATTTCTGGGTTAGAAAGACTTTTCCACTGGATCAGGATCAGAGGCTTTTCCACTGAAATCAGGATCCTGTCTGTCCCATATTCGGGCAGTGTTCTGTTTCCCTAGATTGTAATCATTCTCTGGCAGCAGATCTCTTGGGGGGCTTCTGGAGGCAGCCTTAGTTTCAGTTTCAGTTCAATTCAATAGTCCCAAAATACAGCCAGGAGTTAAAATCTAGATCTTATATTGTGTCCTTCAAAATCCTGAATCTTTTCCTGGGGTCCAGTTAGCTTTAGTAGAGGCCTATCTCTCTTCTTGACTCTTCTTGACTCTCTTGTCCGAATGTCTCCAATTCAAAGCTTAGTCCTTCAGCCTCCAGCCTCTCGAACTCCCTAATGTCTCTAGCCAGCACCACAGTGGAATCTTGAAAGACTCGACTCTGAATTGCCTAGAGTGTGGGAATCAGACTCTGCCTCCAAGAGTGGGCTTGTGGGTACTCCCTGGGCTTGTAGGAGTTCCTTAAAAGTGTGCTCTCTTAAAGGTGTGAATCTCATGGAATTCTAGTAAACACATTACTGAACTAGAAAACTGTTAAGTACCATGCTAAATTAGATAATTATATCCATTCAGTGACTTAGCACCTTGTAGGAATCCTAACACAAAGGAACATAATATATATGCCAAAATCACATATTCTGCAAAGGGGAACCTAGTCATCAATACAAATTTGAACCCCATACAAAAGAGGAGCCAATGCACCATTCCTAGAGGAATAAAAGCAGTAAGCTACATATTTGACGAGCAAAAACTCCAAACAAGAGAAACCCAAGAAAGATTGAGCAATGACATTAATTCTCACTTTTCTAGGCTATTTTGTTGCTATGTTTGTTGTTATTTAATCAAATTAGATATAGAAGTAAAAAAAGAGAACCAAGAGATAATCAAAGGGAACAGGAATCCAATGAAGGAAACAAGCACCTATTAAGACCTATTTTTAATATTCCTGGCACTGTGCTAAGTGTTTTATAAATATTATCACACTTGATTCCAATTACAATCCTGGGAAGTAGGTGTTATTATTATCTCTGTTTTATAATTGAGAAAATTGAGGCAGATAGTATCACAAATCATACAGTAAACAAATATCTGAGGCTGGATTTTCACTCAGATCTTCCTGGCTTCAGGACTGGCTCTGTATTTGCTACATCAACTAGCAACCTAGAGACAGCTAAGCCTCCATAGCCTTGGGACAGATAATAATTCTAATAATATATAATAATTCCAACAATTTTGGAATATATATAATAGAGTGATCTGCCATTTCCTTCTCTAGCTCATTCTACAGATGAAGAAACTGAGGCAGACAGGGTCCAGGGTCACACAGCTAGTAAGTGTATGAGACTGGATTTGAATTCAGGTCTTCCTGACTTCCAGATTCAGTGCTCTACCCACTGTACTACCTAGCTGCCTTTAAGGGCATAAGACTTATAGAGTCAGGAAGAAGGGGAGAAAGAAAAATTGAATTGATATGAATAAATTAATATATGTTGTAGTGGAAACAGCAAACAAGAGTAGAGGAAATTTGAAGATGAACTTCTACTTAGTGTGATCTTCAGCAGAGAAAGAATTCAATTAACAATAATAATGAAGTCTGGAGGCTTTAGGAGGTGAAGACAAGGAATTGGAAAATAGGCTAAGAACAGTAGAAGGAAAGGCTTGCAATTTTGGAATTATTCCCAAAGGGCTATCAAATTGTGCATATTCTTTGATCTACAGTGTCTCTATCCAAATGAGATCATTAAAAAAGGGAAAAGGACCCACATGTGCAAAAACATTTGTGGCAGCCCTTTTTGTAGTAGCAAGGACCTGGAAACTGAGTGGATGACCATCAGTTGGAGGATAGCTGAATAAGTTATGGTATATGAATGTTATGGAACATTATTGTTCTATAAGAAACGATCAGCAGGATGATTTCAGAGAGGCCTGGAAAGACTTACATGAACTGATGCTAAGTGAAGTGAATAGAACTAGGAGAACATTGTACACAGCAATAACAAGATTATGTGATGATCAATTCTGATGGACTTGATTCTTTTCAACAATGAGGTGATTCAGGCAAGTTCCAATAAACTTGTAATAGAGAGAACCATCTGAATCTAGAGAGAGGACTGTGGGAACTTTGTTGTTTACTTTTTTTTTTCTTTCTCTCTTTTTTTTCTTTTTGATCTGATTTTTCTTGTGCAGTATGATATAGAAATATGTATGGAAGAACTGTAAATGTTTAACATATATTAGATTACTTGCTCTTTAGGGGAGAGGTTGGAGAAAGGGAGAGAGAAAAATTTGGAACACAAGGTTTTGTAGGGATGAATTTTGAAAACTATCTTTGCATGTATTTAAAAAATAAAAAGCTATTATAATTGTAAAATATTAATTAAGAGATACCATTAAAGAAAGTTCCCATGGGGTAGGGAAAAGATTTGTCAATGGAGAGAGATAAGAGCATCGTAATAATTTTTTTTCTGGAGAGAATGGGCATAATAAAATATCATCTTCTCTAAATGTCTCAGCATTTCATGTCACATCAAGTAGGGATGGATAGGACCCATAGGATAGTTAGTACTCATAATTGTAGCAAAGAAAGTAGAGGTAGAAGATGCTGACCTTAGGAAAGGTGAGTCATCACAATAAAAGTAGAAAATAGAACTAAGTCTCATGAGTCAGTTTCCCACATAAATTTCTATTTCTACAAAAGGCTTTGCAAGGGTCAGTGTTGAAAAATTACCCATTCATATATTTTGTAAATAAAAAGCTTTAATAAAAAGAAAAAGGGGAAAAAAAGAAAAATACTTTTTTAAAAATAATTTCTATTAAAAATAATTTCTATTTCTAAAAGGAAATATTTCATCACTACTACTATCACTCCATACACACTCAAAATCCAAATTTTCAAATAAGGTTAAGGCAGGATGGCATGAGAACTACAATTGCACAAACATAGAAATAATTTACAGAAAGAAGCAAAAAGTTGATACTTCAGAAATTCTACTTATTACAAGGGATATAAAAGGATATGGTTAATAAATGAGAAAACAGACTTTAGAATAGAATAGATTTAGAAAGGAATGGAAATATGAAGAAAAATAAGGTACACAAACACTTTGTGGGAAAGAGAACCACAACAGAGTGTCACTTAAACTAATGAAGGTCATATTCTTCTTTGTAAGGAGAGAGAGAGAGAGAGAGAGAGAGAGAGAGAGAGAGAGAGAGAGAGAGAGAGAGAGAGAGAGAGAGAGAGAGAGAGAGAGAGAGAAGGAGACAGAGAGAGAGAGAGAGACAGAGAGGGAGAGGAAAGAAGTGAGAGAGGAAAAAAGGAAGGGAGGAAGAGGAGAGGGAGGGAGAGAGGAAGCAAGGAAGGAAGGAAAAGGAGAATGGAAGGGAAGGAGAGTAGAAGGAAAAGAGGGAGGAAGGAAGGAAGGAAGGAAGGAAGGAAGGGAGGGAGGGAGGGAGGAAAACATTCAACTTTAGGAACTAGAAAAACAACAAAACACTTTTCCTCAAGGAGTTTAACTCCTCATTATAGTGCTCCTTATCAATAATAGCTATTCAAATTCCAAATGTAACACTTCAGGACAAATAGACTCACAAATAGACTTTCAAAGGAATCTTAGTAATCACCCAATTGCTTTCTTGAAACAGATAGAACCTTTTTAGTTGCTGTTGCTCAGTTGTTTTCAGTTGTAACTGACTCTTCTAGACTTTATTGGGGGTTTTCTTGGTGGAGATATGGTGGTTTGCCATTTCCTTCTTCAGCTCATTTTATAGATGAGGAAACTGAGGCAAACAGGGTTAAGTGACTTGCCCAGGATCACACAGCTAATAAGTATCTGAAGCTGGATTTGAACTCCATTCTTCCTGACTCCAGGCCTGTAAAGTCCGGGATAGCCCCCTGGAGGACTCAGGAACAGCTGGAGTCAGGATTAGCAAAAGTCCTTGGTCTTCAGGGGAAGAAATGAAGGAGACAGACAAACTGCCACAAACTTGCCACCAACCTCCTTTCTCCTGGTCCTGCTGCAAAGTGAAGTTCTCTCACTTCTCTCACCCCACCCCTTAATTCTTACCTAGAATTATCTGTGTACACCAAACATCAAGCCAACACGGAACACTGAGAAGGACCATTTTTTCAAACATAAGCTAATAGAATCATTGTCTAATAGGTAATTAGCCTTAAGTGCTCAGTTGTCTGATTCCAGTGCATCTATTCAGAGTTTCAGCCCCTTTACATCTTCTACTTTCTTTTGTTTCAGAGCATAGGTGGTCATGTTATCCCTGACTTCTCAGGGAGGTGAAAACACCAAAAAGGAGGTGATTCCCCACCCCACCCCCACCCCCAACTTCTCAGGAAGGGAGGTGAAAAACACTAAAGGGAAGTGGGGAGTCAAGCCAGATATTGTTAGCAGATTTCTGGGTTAAAGGGTCTTATTAGAGACAGGTATGCACAAACCCATCAGCATGGGATGTATTATACAAGCACATAGCAATAAAGTAATGATGACTCTCCCTGCAGCCAGTGCAGGCTCAATATGGTGTAACAAACATGAATTGTACATGGAAGTAGTGATATAATAAACAATATAAATCAACATGATCTTGTAAAAGATTTCCTGAAGTCCTAGAAGGAAGGTATGTAAACATTAGTCACACATATGCCTCCTTCAGCAGCCGATAGTCCAAAACTAATCTATTGTCCATTGCTTCATGTGTCAGGGAATTCCTGAGGGTTTTGAAGTCCAACTATTTTTGATGTTCATGAGTCAAACGTCATAACTGCCAGATTCTTTCAGTGGTGGGCACAGTCAGCAATGGAACCACCTGATGTTTCTTGGGTCTTCTCCTTTGTTTCAAAGGTCTGCTCCGTCTCTCTCCGATAGACTAGGCAAATACGGCTCGTTGGCACCCATCTGATTTCTTGATCTTTGAAATGATTATACTAGAGCTATTGTTATTAGGCTTGGGGTGGGGGTGGGGGGAAGGCATCAGTTGTCCAAAGTGAAGGCTAAACTGTGAGTTAGGTGAAAACTTAAATATGGGTTGCCATACCATAATAGGGTCACATAACTGAATGTGAGAGATCACAAAAAAATTTGACAACAGTAAAAGGTATCAAATATTCCATCAAAATTTAATTCTTTTTTTTTTCATCAAATTGTTTTTTTTGTTTTATTTTGTTTTTTATTAATTTTTATAATTATAACATTTTCTTTGACAATACATATGCATAGGTAATTTTTTTTTTTTAAACAACATTACCCCTTGCACTCCCTTCTGTTCTGAGTTTTTCCCCTCCTTCCCTCCACCCCCTCCCCTATATGGCAGGCATTCCCATACATATTAAATATCTTATAGTATATCCTAGGCACAATATATATGTGCAGAACCAAATTTTGTTGTTGTTGCAAAGGAAGGATTGTATTTGCAAGATAAAAATAATCTGGGAAGAGAAACAAAACAAAACAAAACAAAAAGAAACAAAACAATGCTCACAGTTTACACTCATTTCCCAGTGTTCCTTTTCTGGATGTAGCTGATTCTGTCCATCATTGATCAATTGAAATTGGATTAGCTCTTCTCTATGTTGAAGATATCCACTTCCATCAGAATATATCCTCATACAGTATCATTGTGAAACTCTGATCAACCGTGAAACTCTGATCAACACAATGATCCAAGGCAATTCCAAAGTATTCATCATGAAAAATGCTAACCATCTCCAGAGAATCAATGAATCCTAAATGCAAATTGAAATATGATTTTTTCACTTTATTTTTCTTGCATTTTTTTCAATATGTTTTGCATCATTTCATGTGTAACATTGATATTATATTGCTTGCTTTGTCAGTGGTGGGGGAAAGTTTAGAGGAACAGAAAAAATTTAGAACTCAGTTTTAAAAAAATATATATTATAAATAAATGAATGAAAGAGGGAATACACATGTTAATGAATGAATGAATAAATTAATAAATAGTGTGGTTGAGAGATAATGAGGTCATGAAATGGTTTGATGGTTATTGTGGTGGTAGTGGTGGTGGTGGTTCACCCTTTGCTCATGAAGAGGACAAGTGGGGAAAAGTAGTAAATGATAGATAATGTCTTGATTTGCACGTGAATTGGATTTAAGCAAGTCAAAGTTGAACAAATTGTTCTCATCTACTCATTCAGTGGAGGGAAGTCTTCACATTCTTGGGATAGACATCCTCTAAATTTATCAATAGATCTAAGGCCGTAGGTTACCTTCAACCTTATTAGCACAGAAAGTCTTCAGAGTCTTAGTAAATCAGAGGTGCTATTCAACAACTGCTGAATTTTAAGTGTTCAAGAGCCCTCCCATGAAGCCAAATTCATTTACTAGGGAGTCCATGGGAGAAAGATGCTGGATTATTTTAAACTTCAGCCAACTTGACGTGACATTTGGTTCCTAATAATTTAACCATTTGAGTTTGAAGCTGCTCAAAAGCATTACTTCACTTGCCCACAATTATTTCTGAAACAAGTCTTATCAGGAAAACAGAGGTCACCCATAGCAAAAGATAACAGTCAAAGTCACTCTCTTCTCTACCTCTCATTTCTCTTCAGTAAGGCAGAGAAAAAGGAGGCCAAAAAACCAAATTCCAGCCTTTTAGTGAGGAAGTCAATTTATTCAATTCAATAAGTATTTGAGTGTTTCATTTTTAGCAGTCTGAGGGCTGAGGGGAAACTCCTAGCTTCCTGACCAGCATTCTTTAAGAAAGCCTTCCCTTGTATCTGAGTCCTGCCTGGTCCCCTTCTGGCAGCAATTAAATTCTACTGCCCTCTCCCCTCCAAAAAAAATTAAAAATATATGTTTAGTTGAGCCCACCTACTGCAACTTAAAAAATTATTTGGTGATATAATTCTTTTCTGAGAGCAAAATCACCTGGTCCAGGCTTCCTGGGGAAGTCTAGGCAATAGCATGACCTTTACTAACTAATTCAAATGAACACAGGCAGGACAGAAGTTAATGAGACTTCAGACTCTAGGGAAAAATACCAGTTCAAACCCAGAATCCAGATTTTCATAAAATAACAGTCATTTGGTCATGAGTTTTCATCTAGTACCTTTAGTAGGAGTTCTTAACCTGGAAGAATCTATGGATTTTGTTAAAAAAATATTTTGATAACTGAGAAAATGTATTTCTTTCCTCTTTTCACAGAACTGGAGATCAATTAATATGGAATTTTATATTATATGCAATGTATTGGTTGAGATGTTGGTTCAGAGCTATTTCAATAAAATATGTTTCCTATGGAATCATATACATTTTATTTTATTCATTTAAATACATTATGCTAAAGGACACTTGTCACAGCAATGGTAGCAAATTTTTGAGGTGGTGGAAAATGGAAACCTTTGAAACTTAGGAAATTGCTCCTACAATGAGTTCTGCATGTTCTAAATTTATGAAAATGATCACAAAAATATGGTATGCTTTTTTCTATGTGCTTTTCACTGGATATGTTTCTTGAACATTAACACATCTATTTTGCTTTGTGATGAAGTAAAATTATTGTACAATGGCTTAATCTTGTTAATTTTTATTTACATGGTTAAAAAAAAAAAAGATCTAAATGTATGGTATAAAGTATTTAAAAAATCTAAAAAGAGTCTACATAGTCTATGTTAAAAGTATTTGTATCTCCCTTAAATATAATTCAGGGTTACAGAGTATTAATGAAGAACTAGGCTGGAACTCCATCAGTATCTTGAAATTTTTTTGTATCATCATTTAGATGCCAAATTTAGTTTTTATTCTTCTAAATGTGAACTTTGGATTCTGTGTCAAGTGATGAGCTTGCTATTGGTAAATAATTCAAACAACTGTGAAAATTCTCATTGAAATACAAGACTGCAGCTAAAGTTATTAAGATCAATTCTTTAGAGAATATATTTAATTTTTTCAGACAATATATCAGAAACTGTATTATAGAGAAAAGTATAATTTTGTTGCTATGTAATTTTTTTAAATTGAAAGGCTTTTTATAAATTTGTTAGGATTACTAGGTGAGAACTCAGGTTGTCTGGATAGTGACAAGGTGAGAATTCAGGTTGTCTGGACAATTACAAGGTGAGAACTCAGGTTGACTTGATAGAAGGAGCAAGCTCATTGGCTGAAGTGGTTCTTCCCAGAAGCCCTTGCATTATCCCACGCCCATTCTCTGGGAGGATAAAAGAGAGGACACCCAGAGATAGAAGAGGTCTCTGCATTACATCAGGCCTGACAGGGCTCTCTGCAGGAAGGGAAGTCACTTCTCTGGACAAGAGTTAACAGCAACTGCCTGGAGACAACGGTTCACTACAGGAAGAAGAATCTGTCTGAGAGATTTGAGTAGACACAGCAGATCTCTTCCCAGAGAGCGATCCAGCAGCTTCTGGAGACAACAGCTCGCTACAAATTTGCTTTTAAAATTCTTATTAAAAAGAATTTGCAAACTGTACATCTAGTTTAATAAAGTACTTTAAACACACACAAAACAAAATATGATAGGAAGAGAGAAAAGAACAAGTATTTATTAAGCACCTTCTATGTGCCAAGTACTTTACAAACATTATCTCATTTGATCCTCACAACAATCCTGACTGGTGGGTATTATTATTATATTCATTTTACTTTTGAGGAAACTGAGACAGAGAGTAATGATTTGCTCATATTCATTCAGCTGTCTGAGATTAAATTTGAAATCAGATCTTCTTCATTCCAGACCCAGTCCTCTATCCATCCAGATGCCTTAAAGACAAGGTCTGTAAGCTTCTCCATACTGACATCCATGACTAAAGAAAAGGTTCAGAACTCCTGCTTTTAGAGAATCATGAAAAAAGGGAAAAGGAAGCTATAGGGCTCATATTACCTAACATCACAAAACTTCTTGGTTATCTTACTTCATTTTTTAGTGTTTGCCCATTTTTTAAATAGAAAGACAATCAGTAGGACTTGCTTTCCCTGGGAAGAAGAAAAACACTGGTTATAATGAACATTCTTCCCTTAAGGACAAGGACGCCCTGGAATCCCAAGCAAGTCAACTGAAGATTAGAGAATCATTGATCTAGAACTGGAAAGAAACTTGGAAGACAGACTGTTCCTTTTATGGAAAAAGAAATTGAAACTCAGGGAGGTCTCTTGCCCAAGATCATACATGATATCCAAAATCAAAAAACAAATCTTTTGACTCGAAGGCCAGCTATTTTTCCACTGAATATTTATACTCAGGAAAAGGCCAAATAGAAACAGAGAAGACACAAATGACCCTAAACAATAAACCTTCAGTTTCCATAATAACTATTATTAATTATAATATTATTATATAATATTATTATAATAATGATTTTTTTCAAATTTATTTTATTAAAAGAAACAGAATAAGAAAAAAGAAAAACAAAAGTTGGGGCAGTTAGATGGCACATTGGATAGAGCACCAGCCCTGAATTCAGGAGGGCCTGAGTTCAAATCCAGCCTCAGACACTTAACACACTTCCTAGCTGTGTGACCTTGGGCAAGTCACTTAACCCCAATTGCCTCAGCTAAAAAAAAAAAAAAAAAGTATGATAATGCTACTAAAACTGTAATAGGTAAGACATTTCTTAGATCTCACATATGTAGACTTATATATACACCTACCCCCACATAAACACATACACATAACTTTCTTATCCCTGATAATCCTCTGCTTTAATTCTGCTTCTAACTTGCCTTGCTAATACTTAACCTTCCTCCTACCTCTCCCCTGTCTTCTTATTGCTTTCCTGTCTACCCATCTCTCCCCCATTATTTCTTTATAGATCTTGGAAGGTACCATACCCTTCATAGTATAAATATAGTATTACTTACTGAGCCCATTCCCAATGTGAGTATGTTTTCAGAACTATGAGCCCTTCTCCCCCTCTAATACCTCTGTATCTATTCTTCCTTTGCATCTCATTTCTATGACATAAATACTATTTTTATCTTCTCTGTTCCAATCTTTCTTTTGAGCTGTTCTATTGTTGATGTCATGTATAACATACACTATACATTTTACATTAAGAAAAAAAAAACATAAGCAATTGGTCCATATTGAGTTCTATGAAATTGATTTTTGATATTGACTCTATATATTAACTTTTCTATTAAATTTGGGTTTGGTTGATAGAAAGTCCTGAAAACCTGCAAGTTCATTGAATGCCCATTTTTTCTCATTCATTATTATAGATAATTTTTCTGCATATGATATTTTTGGCTACAGGCTTTTAATTGTCAGTAGATATGATTCTAGGACTTGCAGTCTTTTATTGTGGCTGATGATAAATTCTATACAATTTTAATTGTAGCTCCAGCATATTTGAATTGATTTTTTTTTTGTTTGTTTGTTTCTTGCAAAATTTTCTCTTTGACCTGGGGAGTTTCAAAATTTGGCAGTAATGTTCCTATGTATTTTCCACAAAGGACTTCTTTAAGGTAGTGACCAGTGGATTTTTTTTCCATTTCTATTCCTCCTCTCTTCCTTCCTCCCCTCTCCCTTTCTATCACTCCAGGACAATTTTCTAGAATTATTTCTTGCATTATATTATTGCATCAATGTCCTTATTTTGGTCCTAACTTTCAGGAAATATTAGGATTCTTACAAGGTGCTAAGTCATTGGAATGGATAGAGACAATAATTACCTAATTTAGCATGGTTCAGTATGATTGATCTGATCCTACAAGGAGATATTATGGCCAGAACTTGAAACAAGGTACGGAGCAGAATTGAGGAGACAATGGTTAAATCTAATTTAGCATTGATTGAATCCTACAACAAATATGGTTTCCTAGTGATGTAATGACTGGTGAGTACTCTGTGCAGCATACAAGCAAGAAGCTCTCAGGGCCAAAATGGACTTCGGGAGATTCAGAGGATTCAGTCAAAGAGATTCACAAGTCGGGCAGAACGAAGGAAGAAAGAGAAGTTGTGGTAGGCTGTCCTGTGGAGAACACTGAAACCAAGATCCAGAAGGCCTCCAGAAAACTAGCCGAGTCCCAAGTGAAGGAGATAAGATTTGGAAAGAGACAGTAAAGGATTTGGACTCCTGGCTGTATTTGGGATTATTGAACTGAGCTGAAACAAGGCTCCCTTCAGAAGCTTCCCAAGAAACCTGCTCCCAGAGAACGATTACAATTTAGAGAAAAGAACATTACAAGGCAGTCCAATTATTCTTAGATATTTTTCTTGATCTTTCTTCCAGATCTGTCATTTTTCTTGTAAAATGTTTCACATTCTATTTAATTTTTTCATTCTTTAGAATCTGTTTTGTTATTCTTGGTCTCTCATAGCTTTACTGGCTTCCCCTTGGCAAATCTAATTTTTCTTTCTTCTTCTTCTTCTTCTTCTTCTTCTTCTTCTTCTTCTTCTTCTTCTTCTTCTTCTTCTTCTTCTTCTTCTTCTTCTTCTTCTTCTTCTTCTTCTTCTTCTTCTTCTTCTTCTTCTTCTTCTTCTTCTTCTTCTTCTTCTTCTTCTTCTTCTTCTTCTTCTTCTTCTTCTTCTTCTTCTTCTTCTTCTTCTTCTTCTTCTTCTTCTTCTTCTTCTTCTTCTTCTTCTTCTTCTTCTTCTTCTTCTTCTTCTTCTTCTTCTTCTTCTTCTTCTTCTTCTTCTTCTTCTTCTTCTTCTTCTTCTTCTTCTTCTTCTTCTTCTTCTTCTTCTTCTTCTTCTTCTTCTTCTTCTTTCCCCCCCTGAGGCTGGGGTTAAGTGACTTGCCCAGCTAGGAAGTGTTAAGTGTCTGAATTCAAGGCTGGTGCTCTAGCCACTGCACCTCCTAGCTGCCCCCTTTTTTTCTTCTTTTTAAGATATTAATTATTTTTTATTAAAGCTTCTTGTTTACAAAACATATGCACGGGTAATTTTTCAACAATGACCCTTGCAAAACTTTCTGTTCCAAATTTTTCCCTCCTCCTACCCATCCCCTCTCCTAGATGGCAGGTGGTCCAATACATGTTAAATATGTTAAAATATATCTTAAATCCAATATATATACATACATACATACATATTTATACGGTTATCTTGCTGCACAAGAAAAATAGGATCTAGAAAGAAAAAAAAAACCTGAAAAGGAAAACAAAATGCAAGCAAACATCAATAGAAAACGTGAAAATTCTATGTGTGGTCCACACTCAGTTCCCACAGGCTTCTCTCTAGGTGTATATAGTTTTCTTCATCACTGAACAATTGAAACTGGTTTGAATCATCTCATTGTTGAAGAGAGCCACGTCCATCAGAATTGATCATCATATATTATTGTTGTTGAAGTATACAATGATCTCTTGGTCCTGCTCATTTCACTCAGCATCAGTCCATGTAAGTCTCTCCAGGCCTTTCTGAAATCATTCTGTTGGTCATTTCTTACAAAACAATAATGTCCCATAACATTCATATACCACAGTTTATTCAACCATTCTCCAATTGATGGGCATCCTTTCAATTTCTAGTTTCTTGCCACTACAAAAAGGGCTGCCACAATCATTTTTGCACATGTGGCTCCTTTTTCCTCCTTTGAGATCTCTTTGTGGTATAAGCCCAGTAGAAACACTATTGTGTCAAAGGATATTCACAGGCAAATCTAATTTTTCAAAGAGTTATTTTCATCTTTGAGACTCTGTATCTCCTTTTCTAATTGGTGAACTTTTTTTTTTTTTCTAATTTTCTTATTTTTCTTGGATGGTTTTTAATTTTCCTTTTTAGTTCTTTCTCAATGTCTCTCATTTGATTTTAAAATTCTTCTATAAATTCTCTCTGGACAGAGAATCATTTCATGTCACTCTTTGGGATAAAAACTTTTTTTTTACAAAGTGTCCTCCTCTGAAGATGAACCCAGGTCTTCCCTGTTTCCATTGTATGTTTCAATTGTGGGGTTCTTTCTTCTTTACTGGTTTTTTTTTAATGAGGCACTGTACACCTCTAATTCTGGAGTGGAGAAATGATGCCTCAAGCTTCCTGTCAACTCTCCCCTCTGACTAGAAATCCCAAACAAAAGTTCCCGGGTCCTGCAAGTGCCCACAGCCAGCAGCATCCCTGCCCTCCCTGACTCTGCACTCACATGTGTGCTGGTTCCTTCTTGCCTAGGTCTGTGTTTCAGCAACTCAGGTGGGCCTGGCATTCCTAATCAGCCCAGGTTCCCTCAGCCTTCCCCAATTCAGACCCCAACTGGACAAACAGTCCAGGAGGGGAAAGTCTGTGGTTCCTGTGGTGGCTCCAGCCACACCCAGCTCACACTGGTGCTCCCCACTTGGTGTTTTTACAGAGCTAACTTGGAGATGTTTGTACTTCACATAGGTTAATCCAGACTCCAGGTCTTTCTTTGGATCTTCTTGGGTTGTATCAGGAGGTGACCCCTGTTCCGCCCAAAGACTTCTTGATTTTTCACCATCTATATTTGCTCTGAGGCACAAATCTGTTCTATTTAGGGGGGGGGGGGGAGAAATCAGGAGAGCTCGAAATTTACCAACCTACTCTGCCATCTTCCCAGAATCCTCTATTAATAATAATGATGACAATAGCTGGCATTTATATTAAACTTTAATATTGCAAAACACTCTACAAATTTTTTTTTTTTTTAATTCATTTTTCCAAATTATCCCCTCCCTCCCTCCACTCCCTCCCCCGATGGCAGGTAATGTGTTACAATATAACCTAGATACAATATATGTGTGTAAATACCATTTTCTTGTTGCACATTAATTATTAGCTTCCGAAGGTATAAGTAACCTGGGTAGATAGACAGTAGTGCTAACAATTTACATTCACTTCCCAGTGTTCCTTCTCTGGGTATAGTTATTTCTGTCCATCATTGATCAACTGGAAGTGACACTCTACAAATGTTATCTCATTTGATCCTATCAGTCCTAAAGAGGAAGATGCTATTATTATCGCCATTTTAAAGATGAAGAAATAAATTAAGCTAAATGACTTATCCAGGATCACATAGCTAGTAAATGTTAGAGTTAGAATTTCAATCCAGGTCATCTTAACTCAAAGTACAGAATTCTACGCACTTCAGCACCTAACTCCTAACAAATTACACTAATTCATTATCTCTCAAAAGAGAATGGCCTCCAGGAAGTCACCTGATAGCCCTGAGGAGGGGGAGGGGGAGCAATGTCTGAGGATGATGATTCTGCAGGTGTGTGTCACTTGTTCAACAAAGCTCTCTTGGTACAGTGACATTTATCTACATAAAGAGATGCTTCTCTCTCTTTGTTTCTCTCTCTGTCTCTCTGTTTCTATGTCTGTCTCTGTCTCTCCCTGTTTCTCTCTCCCCCACCCCTGTTCCTCCCTCTCTTTTTCCTGTTTAACCATTCAATATCCTACCACCATGTTCTGGTACAGGGCTGAAGCTAGAAGGAACCAATCATTGTCATTCACCTCTCCTTTTCTTATCTATAAATTCTATTTTTGGCCTAGGAATCCTGTCCACTCTCCAAACTATCAAAGGGGGAATTTCCAGGCTCTGAGACAAGACATCACATTGTCCAGATTTTTGTCAGGACATACCCAAACATCAAAACTAATAAGTTGGAAAATACAGAAAACTGGTTCAATTTTGTAATTCTCGAAGGCAATGTCTAGGATAACATTTGTGGAGTGTTTTAAACTTCTAAGAGTACTTTGCCATTCATTATCTTCACTGCTCATTATTAGGTTGGTTCCATTCCACAAATCACTTGACTTCACACTTTCCAGTTGACCTACGCAACAAATGGAAAAGTTTGAGAGGCTTATTTCTGAGTAATTAATCATTTTACTAATTATGGTAAGGGAATAATTAATAAAATATGTCCTTTGGCTTTCTCTTTTAAAGTAAAAACAAATGATGGAGAATTTTCAGTATTTATAAGCACTTGGAAGAGTAGATATTCCTAACAGAAATCAACTCTGATTAGTTAACAATTTATGAGAGAATGAATATTATAATGAGAGGGATTGGGGAATAGGACTTTGATTAAATCATTCTTACTCTTCTCTTCCCCTAGACCAGCTTGAAGTTTGCCTGAATAAAACACAATGGGCTAGAATTTACCTAGATTAGATTCTTTTTACTCTTTAATCAGAACTATACTTCCCCAGTTGGATAAGGGTCTTGAACAACATTGAGGAGAAAGTCAAACCAATCTCATCATCAGCCCTCTTTTTTCAGAGACTGATTTGATTAATAGAGATTGAATAGAAAGGGAAAAAAAACAGGATCCCCGATATTAATTGTTATTAATATAAGACAGAAATATTCATTTCTTTCACTTGTTGATCTTTGAAATGATTGTACTAGAGCTATTGTTATTAGGCTTGGGGTGGGGGTGGGGGGAGGCATCAGTTGTCCAAAATGAAGGCTAAACTGTGAGTTAGGTGAAAACTTAAATATGGGTTGCCATACCATAATAGGGTCACATAACTGAATGTGAGAGATCACAAAAAAATTTGACAACAGTAAAAGGTATCAAATATTCCATCAAAATTTAATTCTTTTTTTTTCATCAAATTGTTTTTTTTTTGTTTTATTTTGTTTTTTATTAATTTTTATAATTATAACATTTTCTTTGACAGTACATATGCATAGGTAAATTTTTTTTTTAAACAACATTATCCCTTGTACTCCCTTCTATTCCGAGTTTTTCCTCACCTTCCCTCCACCCCCTCCCCTAGATGGCAGGCATTCCCATACATATTAAATATCTTATAGTATATCTTAGGCACAATATATATGTGCAGAACCGAATTTTGTTGTTGTTGTTGCAAAGGAAGGATTGTATTCGGAAGGTAAAAATAATCTGGGAAGAGAAACAAAACAAAACAAAACAAAACAAAAAAAAACAATGCTCACAGTTTACACTCATTTCCCAGTATTCCTTTTCTGGATGTAGCTGATTCTGTCCATCATTGATCAATTGGAATTGGATTAGCTCTTTTCTATGTTGAAGATATCCACTTCCATCAGAATACATCCTCGTACAGTATCATTGTTGAAGTGTATAATGATCTTCTGGTTCTGCTCGTTTCACTCAGCATCAGTTGATGTAAGTCTCTCCAAGCCTCTCTGTATTCCTCCTGTTGGTCATTTCTTACAGAACAATAATATTCCATAACATTCATATACCATAATTTACCCAACCATTCTCCAATTGATGGACATCCATTCAACTTCCAGCTTCTAGCCACTATGAAAAGGGCTGCCACAAACATTTTGGCACATACAGGACCCTTTCCCTTCTCTAGTAGTTCCTTGGGATATAAGCCCAGTAGTAGTATGGCTGGGTCAAAGGGTATGCACATTTTGATAATTTTTTGGGCATAGTTCCAGATTGCTCTCCAGAATGGTTGGATTCTTTCACAACTCCACCAACAATGCATCAGTGTCCCAGTTTTCCCACAGCCCCTCCAACATTCATCGTTATTTGTTCCTGTCATCTTCGCCAATCTGACAGGTGTGTAATGATACCTCAGAGTTGTCTTAATTTGCATTTCTCTGATCAATAGTGATTTGGAACACTCTTTCATATGAGTGGAAATAGTTTTAATTTCATCATCTGAAAATTGTCTGTTCATATCCTTTGACCATTTATCAATTGGAGAATGGCTTGATTTCTTATCAATTAAAGTCAATTCTCTGTATATTTTGGAGATGAGGCCTTTATCAGAACCTTTAACTGTAAAAATGTTTTCCCAATTTGTTACTTCCCTTCTAATCTTGTTTGCATTAGTTTTGTTTGTGCAGAAACTTTTTAATTTGGTGTAATCAAAATTTTCTATTTTGTGATCAATAATGGTCTCTAGTTCTCCCTTGGACACAAACTCCTTCCTCCTCCACAAGTCTGAGAGGTGAACCATCCCATGTTCCTCCAATTTATTTATGATTTCGTTCTTTATGCCTAAATCTTGAACGCATTTTGATCTTATCTTAGTATGTGGTGTTAAATGTGGGTCCATGCCTAGTTTCTGCCATACTAATTTCCAGTTTTCCCAGCAGTTTTTGTCAAATAATGAATTCTTATCCCAAAATTTGGGATCTTTGGGTTTGTCAAACACTAGATTGCTATTTTTATTCACTATCTTGCCCTGTGAACCCAACCTATGCCACTGATTAACTAGTCTATTTCCTCTTGAGGGTCAAAAATAAGATATTAGCAGGGTGAGTCACAGAGTGAATGAAGAATGGGGCATCTCCAGTAAATAGTCATAAGACAGTCATAAAATGATTATTACTCATGTTGGACAAGAGAGAATATTCCAAAAGTACAAAAACAAATTGGAGAAATTTCCAAAGCATTAAGGTATCCTACTTTGGAAAAGAAATTTGAGTAAAACAGGATGGAGAGATCTTTATAAGCATTCTCATGGTTGCACAAGTGAACCTCTCCCTGACCTTTAGACCCTTCTTCCTATTCCAGTGCTTGAGTCCCTTTCTCAAAGACTTCACTCTGATTTCTGACTAATATTCTATTTACATCCAGTTTCCAAATTGTAAATACTAGCCAAGAAAGGGGGAAAGGAAATAGGTATTATTAAGGCACTGTGCTGGATGCTTTTACAAATATGATCTCAATTAGCCTAATGAGATATTTGTAAAAAAAATTCTCAACAGTATTTTATTTTTATAAATACATGTAAAGATAGTTTTCAACATTCATTTTGTAAGACTTTGTATTCCAATTTTTCGCCTTCTCTCCCTTATTTCTACTCCTTCCCAATGCAGCAAGCCAACTGATATAGGTTAAATGTATGCAATCCTTTTAAATACATTTCCATTTTTGTCACATTATGCAAGAAAAATCAGAACAAAAGGGTAAAAAAAATCATGAGAAAGAAAAAAGTGAACAAATAAACAAACAAAAAGGTGAAAATACTATACTTAGATACACATTCAGTCTCCATAGTTCTTTCTCTGGATGTGGAAGGCATTTTCCATCTCAAGTCTATTAGAATTGCCTTGAGAAGAGCCACGTCCATCAGTTTGTCATCACATAATCTTCCTGTTTCTATGTTCAATGTTTTCCTGGTTCTGCCCATTTAATTCTGTATCAATTCATGTAAGTCTTTCCAAGCTTTTCTGAAATCAGTCTGATCTTAATTTCTTATAGAACAATAATATTCCATTACTTCCATATATCATGACTTATTCAGCCATTTTCCATTGATGGGCATTCACTCAGTTTCCAGTTTCTGGTCACTACAAAAAGGACTGCTACAAACATTCTTGCACATACAGGTCCCTTTCCCTTCTTTAAGATCTCTTTGGGATATAAGCCCAGTAGCATCACTGCTGGGTCAAAGAGTATGCACAGTCTGATAAGTTTTTGAACATAGTTCCAAATTGCTCTCCAGAATGGTTGGATCCATTTACAATTCCACCATGATTGCATCAGTGTCCTAGTTTTCCCATATCCCCTCCAACATTTGTCATTATTTTTTTCCTGTCATCTTAGGCAATCTGAGAGGTATGTCGTCGTATCTCCATCTTTTTTATTTTTAATCTTAGTTATTGATATCTTTTGTTTCTATATTACCTTTATCTCCAAATGCATCCCTTCATATTCCTCTACTTATCTATCAATTCCTTGTAAGAAAGATTTAAAAAAAATTCAGAAAAACGAAGTCTCAACCAGGTCTGACATTCCAAGGAACTGGAAACTGAGTGGATGCCCATCAATTGGAGAATGGCTGAATTTGTTATGGTATATGAAGGTAATGGAATATCATTGTTCTATAAGAAATGATCAGCAGGATGATATTAGAGAGACCTGAGAGACATGAACTGATGCTAAGTGAAGTGAAAAAAAACCAGAATATTGTACACAGCAACAAAAAGATTTATGTGATGATAAATTCTGATGGACATAGCTATTTTTCAACAATGAGGTGATTCAGGCCAGTTCCAAAGGTGTTGTGATGGAGAGAGCCATCTACACCCAGAGAGAGGATTGTGGAACTAAGTGGGGATCACAACATAGCATTTTCACTTTTCTGTTGTTGTTTGCTTGCTTTTTGTTTTCTTTCTCATTTTTTTTCTTTTTTGTTCTGATTTTTCTTGTGCAACATGATAATTGTGGAAATATGTATAGAAGAGTTGCACATGTTTAACATATATTGGATTACTTGCCATCTAAGGAAGGAGGTGGGAGGAAAGGAAAGAGAAATCGAAACACAAGGTTTTGCAAGGGTGAATGTTGAAAACTATGCATATATTTTGAAAATAAAAAGCTTTAAAAAAAGAGAGAACATTTTGCCTCTCATAGGATCCTACAAATCATATTTACTATATATACATTAAACTTTTTCCCCAATTTCAATTAACATTTTTACTTTTTTGACTATGCAGTTCTATTGGCACATATTGATCTTACAGTACATTAAAAATCCTGATTTTTTTTTTTTTTTCAAACTACTATGCTACCACACTTCTCCCTTCTTGTATTTGTGAAGCTGTTTTTTGGAACACTAGTATGGAAGTTTATGTGTATATTAAATTTATTTGTTTAGGCTTAAGTTCTGGCCTAGCCAGACATTTTTCTCTGAGGATTTGCCATCCCTCACAGCTTTGTGTCATTTACAAATTGATAACTATGCCATTTATATTTCCATACAAGCCACTGATAAAAATACTGAAAGCACAGGACCAAGGATGGATTTCTCAGACATCAATTAGGGAACTCCTCAAAGTTAACACTGAGTTATCAATGACTACTTTTTAGGATTGATCATATACTTATCTAGTCCACACTCCTTCATTCTTTTCCTAGAAAGCATGATGTTAATTAAACCCAATAACATTGATTTAAAGAAAAAAAAATTAACAATCTGGCACAACCTTTCATTGATGAGTCCCATCAATCCTTTTTGAAGACTGTTTCCTTTTTGGATGATCACAAACCATCCCTTCAATTCTGTGTTCTAGAATTTTGCCAAAAATGGAAATAAAGTTCTCTGCACTATATTTTTAGACTCTACTCTTTTCTTTTGTAAAAATCAGGATGTTTCCTTTTTTCTAATCCTATTATAGTCTTCTATTCTCTTAAGAGCGTCCAAATGATGGTGTCCTAATATCTATATTTCAGTACCCTGAGATGTGAGTTATCTGAGTCAAGTGACTTGAATTCAATACGAGCATTTAGATTTTCTCTTTACTATTGCCTTACTTGGACTTTCAACCCTTGGTAACCATTTTTATTCTGTCCTTTCTAAAGGTCATTCTTTTTGGCAGAGAAAACAATCAAATAAGGGTTAAGTGGTTCTGCACCCTCTCCACAGTATGTTATCTTCATCCCATCCACTGGGAATATCAGATCTATCCTTTCTTTAATCCTTTTCTTTCCCCCAACATATTTAAAATTCTCTCTCTCTCTCTCTCTCTTTCTCTCTCTCTCTCTCTCTCTCTCTCTCTCTCTCTCTCTCTCTCTCTCTCACTCTCTCTCTTTCTCTTTCTCTCTCTCTCTCTTCCTCTTTCTCTCTCTCTCTCTCTCTCTCTCTCTCTCTCTCTCTCTCTCTCTCTTCCTCTTTCTCTCTCTCTCTCTCTCACTCTCTCTCTCTCTCTCTTTCTCTCTCTCTCTCTCTCTCTCTCTCTCTTTCTCTCTCTCTCTCTCTCTCTCACTCTCTCTCTCTCTTTCTCTCTCTCTCTCTTCCTCTTTCTCTCTCTCTCTCTCTTCTCTCTCTCTCTCTCTCTCTTCCTCTTCTCTCTCTCTTTCTTTCTCTTTCTCTCTCTCTCTTTCTTTCTCTCTCTCTCTCTCTCTCTCTCCTCTCTCTCTCTCTCTCTCTCTCTTATTTCAATCACAGGATAGCAACTACACTTTTTCTTTCATATAGACCAATTTCCATCTTATATATAATCTCTCAAATCATCTGCCTCAAGTAAGAGTTTGCTCTTGGAAAATCTGACTATCCCTTGCATCTATGCAGCCTCAAAGAATATGAGCGACCCTACCTCATGCAGAGTCAGCCTCCATCAGGGAATATAGTATCTTATTGTGTCTCCCATCCCTTTGCCTAGAATGGTCTCTTCTGTGTCTTCATTTGTTAAAATCCTTCCCTTCTCTCAGGGTCCATCCCAAGCCCCATCTCTCCCATGAAGCCTTCTTGACTTTCTAGACATATTATATTCTCCTTATAAATTTCTTATGATATTTTTTCTGGACCTCTATTTGGCCCTTTTATCTCCTTAATATCATGTGGTACATCCCCCCTCTCTTCCCTAATCAGAGTATAAGGCATTTAATTTACAACCTTTAATTCATAATCAATATAAAAATTATCTTTATATTCCTAGATCTCAGTACAGTGCTTTGAATACAATATGTAATTAATAAATATTTGTTAAATTGAATTGTCTTCTTACTAGATTTCATTCTAGAGAGATGACTCATAATTTACTGGCCAGATTTACTTTCAGTTTTTGGTAATCAGCTTGGTAGCTCCAAGACCGGGAAGTCTTGCAAAAGGACAGCTGAGATCACAGAACAAGTGAAACAACCCTCCAAAAACTTCCCCCCCACTCTCTGATTCCTGGCAAGTGCACGTCTTCCTGTAAAGTTTTCTCCCAGTCTCCTATACAACTTTACCATATCAGTCAAATCAGTGTATTTGTCATTCATTTCCTGAAAGTGACTTCCTTCTTTCCCCATTTGTCCATAACATTCCTTAAATGCCCCATTCAGTCCCAATGCTTACTTATCAAATCTTCCTATCCCTCCAGACTCAGCTCAAATGCTGTCACCAGAAAGCCTTGGTAAAGCACTTTGCAAATCTAAAACTGAATGAATAAATAAGAAAGCATTTATTTCTGGTCATGGTATCCTATATCTGTAATCCAGCATTTATTTCTGGTCATGGTATCCTATATCTGTAATCCCAGATCCCAGAAAGGCTAAAGCTGGTAGATCCCTTGAATCTGACAGTTCCAAGCTATGGTGGTCTGTACTAAGGTTGGCATCCATAATAGGACCCCTGGGAATAGGGAACCATTAAAAGACTAAACAGTCCAAGCTGGGTAGATAATAGAACAGGTCAGAAGTCGTAAAATGATCAGTAGTAGAATTAGGACTTTCAGGAACCCCTGTATTCCCTCCGGGGTAAGATGAGGAGATCCAATCTTTTTAAAAAAAAAAAAAAAAAAAAAAAAAAAAAAAAAAAAAAAAAGCTAATATTAAGCATTTAATCCAAAACACTGTGTTAAGTGCTAAAATTACAAAAAGGAAAAATAAGGACAGCTCCTTCTCTCAAATATTTCACATTTTGATAAGGGAAGACAATACCTGTATGAGATTGTAACTACAAGTCAAAGAAAATGGTCTACTGGCAATGTGTAAGGTAATATATCTTCCTTAATGTCACTTCCATCTGTAAAACCATAGGTTTCTAATGTTCCTTTTATTGCCACAGATACTCGGGTTCATGAATTCTTGTCATAGGGACCTGCGTGTGTTCGTGGGTGGGTGGGGTGTGTCTCTCTCTTTCTTCAGGAGCTATTGCTACTAAATCAAAAAACATGTTCACAGGCCCATAGTACTCAGATTTACCTCCATTTTTTCACCATTTGTTTTCTCCAGTACTATTACTCTCCTGTTCTCTGGCTGATGGTAACTTAACAATCACATCTGCTTGATTTTTTTCACCCCTTTCACCTCATTCACAGCCTAGAGATCTTGAATCTGATGACTTCCTGTCTCCTACAAGTTATCTTGGATACCAATTCTCTATAGTTGCTTCTTGCTGTCCTTTCACATCCCAAAGATCCTCATCCCTGACAGACAAAACAGAAGCAAAAGAAGTTGAGCAGTTCTGCAGTCAGTCTTTTCATCTACTTTTCCCTGCTGTGATAGCCAAAGGAGTCTCTTCTTCTGAACTCTTTTTTTTTTTTTTTTAATAGCTCTTCATTGATGGCACCTCTTTGTGCTTATCTATCACATTCTATTTGTGTGACAATGATGTGTGTTCCAGTCTTATTTCCCTGGCTAATACATAAGTTCCTCCAGGGCAGGGACTGAGTTTTAAATAATTTTCATTATAAGGCAACTAACAGTGACTTGCATGTGGTATCTGACAAATATCCCATTAGTGCTCTCCTGTGAAAACTAAAACACAGCCATCAATGGCTAAATCAAAATGGAGTACGTTTTAGCAGACAATATAAAGGGACCAGAACTCCTTGGGGTGGATTGGGAAGGACACATTTTCAGGATGCCATTTTTCTGGGGATAAGTTTTATGAATGTAGAGGGAAGAGAAGTAAAAAAGAAAAATATTTTCCCCATCCCCCAATCTAGAGAACTATAAGCCATAGAGGCTACCCAGGTTGACAAGGAAACACCCAATCACCATCTGGGTAATCAATCCTATATATATCTATTAGTTAAATCCAAAATCACTGAGGGCTAGGTTTGTCAGCAAATCATTCTATCTGACTTATAGTTAAAATCTCACACAGGTACTGTCTTCCCTTATTACAGTGAGTTGCTTGAGAATAAAGACTATCTTATTTTTCCTCTTTGTAATTTTAATACTTAGCTTAGTGCTTTGGATTACATATTTAATATATGGGGGTTTTTTTTTGTTTTTTGTTTTTTTTGACCTACTTTATTTCAAATTTGTACTATTTGAGGTTATACATACTTGGGCAGACTCCTGAAATAGGTATACTTATCCCTATTTTGAAGGTATCAGTCTCCCTCTTAGTTCAGAAAAACCCCTGATTAATCGTCCTAGTAAAATCCACAGGTTTACGAAATATTTACTGTGTGCTAGGCAATGGGGATACAAAGTCAAAAATGAAACAATTTCTCCCTTATATTTCATCAGGGGATATAAATATGCAGAGTAGTAAATACAGTATACAACACGTGTAGGGAGAGATATCATTTCCCCCCTCAACTTCAGAATTTTCATGGATAATTAGATGTGGAATATTTCATGTGGAATGTTCTAGAAGGAAGGGTATATCTCAGTAGTTGCTCAGGCCCTATCATATAACTGGAGATCTATAAAGTTTAATATGGGTCTAGCTATATTCAGTTACTACCATGCTAATGGTAATAACATGACAATAGCAAACATTTGATTGAAACAAGAAAGAAAGAAAAGAAAAAGGAAAGGAAGAAAGGAAGGAAGGAAAAAAGAGGAAAGAGAGAGAGAGAAGGAAAGAAAGGAAAGAAAGAAAGAAAGAAAGAAAGAAAGAAAGAAAGAAAGAAGAAGAAAGAAAGAAAGAAAGAAAGAAAAGAAAAGAAAGAAAGAAAGAAAGAAGAAGAAAGAAAGAGGAAAGAAAGAAAGAAAAAGAAAGAAAGAAAGAAAGAATGAAAGAAAGAAAGAAAGAAAGAAAGAAAGAAAAGAAAGAAAGAAGAAAAGAGAAAGAAAGAAAGAAGAAGAAAGAAAGAAAGAGAAAGAGAAGAAAGAAAGAAGAGAACGAGAAGAAAGGAAAGAAAGGAAAGGAAAGAAAGAAAGAAAGAAAGAAAGAAAGAAAGAAAGAAAGAAAGAAAGAAAGAAAGAAAGAAAAGAAAGAAAGAAAGAAAGAAAGAAAGAAAGAAAGAAAGAAAGAAAGAGAAGGAAAGAAGGAAAGAGAAGGAAAGAAGGAAAGAGAAGGAAAGAAGGAAAAGAAAGAAGAAAGAGAAGGAAAGAAGGAAGAAGGAATGAAGTGTGTGGTACGGAAATGGTGAGGGGGTCACCATTTAATTAAAAAAAGCTGGAGAGAGCTCTAGAGGAAAATCAAAGTTTATTGTACATTCTCTGGAGAAGGGCATCCCACCCTTCCTGCAGACAATCTAAGAGAGGAAGTTCCTCCTGTGGGCAGGACAGCACCTTTAATCCCTAACACGCAAAACCACCCTCCTCCTCATTGGCTGAGAGTCTTACATTCTAAACTCGAGATCTACCCACGAAATTGAACTTGACCAATAAGTATATAGTTGCCCATATTTGGCTGAAATAGGGAAGAGATTTCATGAGAGGGGAACGCAATTATGCCCTTGACTCGATGTTCAGAGTCCTTCAGGCCTACTCAAACACTGAAGTAGATGAAGCCTTACTCGATTTTCACAACTGAAAGATCTCACCTCATCTAGGAAGAAGGAAGGAAGGAGGAGGAAGGAAGGAAGGAAGGAAGGAAGGAAGGAAGGAAGGAAGGAAGGAAGGAAGGATGGAAGGAAGGAAGGAAGGAAGGAAGGAAAGGAAGGAAAGGAAGGAAGGAAGGAAGGAAGGAAGGAAGGAAGGAAAGGAAGGGAAGGAAGGAAGGAAGGAAGGAAGGAAGGAAGGAAGGAAGGAAGGGGAAGGAAGGAAGGAAGGAAGGAAGGAAGGAAGGAAGGAAGGAAGGAAGGAAGGAAGGAAGGAAGGAAGGAAGGAAGGAAGGAAGGAAGGAAGGAAGGAAGGAAGGAAGGAAGGAAGGAAGGAAGGAGAAGGAAGGAAGGAAGGAAGGAAGGAAGGAAGGAAGGAAGGAAGGAAGGAAGGAAGGAAGGAAGGAAGGAAGGAAAAGAAAGTGAAATAAACATCAGAAACAGTCTCATCAACTATTTCCCAAATGAGTATATTCCTACTCTCCTCCCCCATCAATTTGTGTTTCAGTTGTTAACTAAGAAAAGCAGTTTAACGGCTGCCAAGTGAGGCCGGTTTCTTGGCCATATCCTTCTCCCCAGCTGCAGCTTGCCCAAGCTCAAGAAGGGAAGAGGGGGAAGAGGAGGGAGGAGAAAGAAGAGACAGAGGGAGGAAGACAGAGAAGAGAAAGAAAGAAAAAGGGAAAGACTGAACACATGATTAAGACTCTCAGAACACAACAGGTGCTTCCTTTGAGAAACTTTCTTTTCCTGAAATAAAGCTCAACTTCCAGAGTGTGTGAAAGACAAGCATGGCAGAAGGTGCCATGCTTTGTCTAGGTTGGAGAGAAAAAATATTGATGTGACCTATGATGTAGGGTTTGGCAGCAAATGATGGCAGGCACCAAAAATTGGGGTTCAGTCATGTGAAGAATTCTTAATGATCATTCTCTATAGCAAAAAATAGATTTATTTAGGAGAAAGGTTACAGACAAAATGAAGGAATACAATAGACTCAGGAATAGTAAATATGAAAGAGTTGAGAGAACAGATGAAAGACAAGTTCCTCAGTAGAACTCATCATTACCCAGCATTACCCTATGAGATTGGAGCATGTCCTTAACTGGCAGACTAAATCCCAAAAGGGACCCAGCATGGCTATATAGAGGAAAAGTGGGGTTGGGGAAGCCTAGTGGAATTAAGGGAGGTACCCACATGGCATGGGGGAAGGGGAAGGGGAGAGACACCTTAAGACAAAGTGCCATGGTGAACTGATCCAGAGGAGGACAGCAGTCATGGGATGGCCCTCAAGTAGATATTATAGGGAAAAATTTAATCTCAGGGACATGACTGGGGTTTCTACAGAGGGTGTGTCTCAGGAGTTTAACATAACTTAGATTTAAGACTGCATTACCTCCCTAAAGAATGGGACCAAGGAGTTAAACAGATCTCTTATCAGAGCTCTATCTGCCTATTTGCCTCAGGGATCAATTTTTTAGTTTCTCTGGGTCCATTCAGGATCTCATCCAGGTGACAGTCCTTTTACACTTTGAGAAAGCTTCCTTCAAGGAAAAGCAAAAAATCTAATTCTCTTTGTTCTGTCAGTGTCCTCAGTCTGATTTTTCAACAGGCAGCTAGAAAATTCACAGGGGTCATAGATTTAGAATTGGAAGGCTCCTTAAGAAATCAATGCTTTCCCTCACCCTCTTTTTAAACAGGGACAGAGAGAAGTTAAGTAACTAGTAAGCATCTGAGTTGGAATGCCCCATTCATTAAACTACACTGCAGCACCCCCAGACCTAAGATTCAGATAAAGAGGCAGGTTTAGCATTTTGGCATCTCATGCAGGTGTACTTCACAAAAACTGCCCCTCTCCCAGCACTCCCCATTTTTAGCCATGCTTCTAGAAACCATATACAAACCAGAACTTCACTTCATCCTCAGATTACTCAGAGATTCATCCCTGAGACCCAGAGCCCCAGAAATTTTGAATCCAGTCTCCTAGCTCCCCAACCACGAGGAAGGACTCCAAATTTGATTCTCATGCAGCTTAGTTTCTAATTTCTTCTTTGTACTGTCAAGCCCATTTTTCTAGGCTTCTGGGACCATAGAGAGCTCCTCTCTACTAAGTTGAGAAAGCAGAAGAGAGCACTTATTAAGCACTATGTACTGAGATCTGTCAATAAAAAGAAAGGCTTTAAAAAAAAAAAAACAACCCAAACCCGTAATCCCTGCTCTTGAGGAGCTCACAGTATAATGGAAAAGTCAATGTAAAGAACTATGTACAAGCAAACTAAATATAAAATAAATTGGAGGCTTCTTAGAGGCAAGGTCTCTCCCAAGAGTGTAAATGTTCAGACAGAGTTGCTATTTGGCTATTCATGGAGTCATCTGAACCCACTAGACCCCTGCTGTGGGCTACTGTGGTCTTTCTGAATTGGATTTCAAGGCCCAGCATAGTACTAGTCCCAGTCCCTGCTGCCCTCTGAACAATGGGGACTCCAGCAGGAGGTCTTTCAATGGGCCAGCCCGGACCATGCTTTCACCTCATGAGCTTCCTCCAGGCTGAAGCTTCAGGTCAGGCTAGGTTCCGGGCCATATGTTCCCTTTGGTTTACTCCCCTCAGAAATAGAAATGTCTCAAACCAGAGCCTCCCAGGTATCTATGAGGATCTAGTGAGATAATGTCTATAAAATGTTTTATAAGTGGCAAACCCCTATGAAAGGTAGGAGAGACCAAAAGAGCAATTATATTTTCTACTACTGCTCCAAGTCTCTGGACAAGTGACATGGGCCCTCCATTCTTGAGGGGAACTCTAAAATTATTAAGTTGCCAGACCCCCTTAGGTAAAGGGAGTTTTTACACTAAAAGTTCCTTATATCAATGAAATCACAGGGCTAGTTGTTTTGTTATTTAAATCAATCTAATAATAGTTAATATTGTTTGATTCCAACTCTCTGGGACATCATTTGGGATTTTCTTGGCAGAGATACTGGAAGTGGTTTTCCAGCTAAACTTACAGAGGAGGAAACTAAGGTAAACACAATTAAATGATTTGCTTACAAGTCACACAGCTAGTATGTATCTGGGGCTAGATTTGAACTCACAAGATGACTTTAAATGTGGATTAAAGCATAGTGATGTTGATCTATTTGTCACCAAATGATGGCAGGCACCAAAAGTTGAGTTTCAGTCAAGTGAAGAACTCATAATGGCCATTCTCTCTGGCAAAAAGTAGATTTATTAGGGAAGAGGTTACAGACAAAATGAAAGGATACAACAGATAACAGGAATGGTAAATGTGAAATAAAGTGGGAAAACAAATGAAAGGTAAGTTCCTCAGTGGAACTCACAATTACCCAGCAGAAAGAGAGCACCCCATGAGGCTGGGACATGCCCTTCTTTAGCTGGCAGACTAAAATAATTAGTTAGCTGTAAGGAGAAATAGGGTTGGGAAGCAAAGTGGAGTTGGGGGAGATACCACATGACATGGAATGGGGGGAGAAGGGGAGAGACAACATAAGGTGGAGTACTGTGGTGAAGTGACCCAAAGGAGGGCAGCAGCTAAGCCATGGCCCATAGGTAGATTTCATAGGGAAAATTTAACCCCAGGGACATGACTGGAATTTCCAACAGGGCACAGCAATGTGAGACTGTTTGAGAACCCTAAAGAGGGTGGGTCTCAGGGGTTTGACATAACTTGGATTTCTCGCTGGACCTCCCCAGAGAGTGAGACTGGGGAGCTAAACTGATCTCTATCAGAGCCTTCTCTCTACTTGCCTCAGGGATCAATTCTTTAGTTACTCTCTGTCCAACACACTATTCAGAACCAAGTCACATGTGTCTGGAAAAATAAAATACTACTGAAGCAGAAAAAAAAGGCAGAAAAACGAGTATTCCTGGCTCCAGGTTCTGAGCTCTATCCCTGTGCGGCCTAGCTGCTTATAAAGAGGCTGAAAAAAACAATAACTACTCGAGTTGATGCAGCTTGCTAAGGTTTACAGAAAGTTCTTTCTTCATAACTGTCTTACAGATGAATTTATTATTCAATCAGGAATCAGAGAGCAATGAAGTAGAGCAAATCAGGAAGGCCATTCATTCTCTACCAGGGAAAGAAGGTGTTTCTAAAGCCCATCCTGTCCCCACCCGCATACAGCTGGCAGCAGTGGAATGTCCCTGGTGCAGGCTTCTTGTTCCTAGCAGACACACCTGAAATACCTCCCCACCTACTTAGGTGTTTTTCAAGTACACTACTCAATAAGAGTAGGATTGGAAAAGAGCCTTGGACTAAGGGATCTGGTCCTCTGTTATGGACTGTGAGCTTAAGTCTCAGTTTCCCCATCTGTCAAATGAGGGAGTTGATTTGGATCAGGGCTTCTCAGCCTCGGAACTTAGTACCTATCAAGGGATAGTTTGTGAAGTGGACATAGGGATGATCTGGTAAATAATTACAAAATATTGTAATCAATTAAGGCAGCTTTTTGGTGTTGGGGATGGTGTACTGGTCCTGGAATCAGGAAGAACTCGAATCCTACTTGAGTTTACTTCAGATACTTAGGAGCTGTGTAGTCCTAAGCAAGTTTTTTCACCTCCTTGAGCCTTTCAATGACTTGTGGTCTCTAGAGATGATTAGGTGATAAGATAGTGTTGGGCTTAGAGTCAGGAAGAGCCCTTTTTCTGAGTTCAAATCTGGCCTCAGATATTAATTGTATGACTCTGGCAAGTCACTTAACCCTGTCTCAGTTTCCTCATCTATAAAATGAACTGGAGAAGGAAATGGCAAACCACTCCAGTATCTTTGTCAAGAAAGCCCCAAATGGGGTAACAGAAAGTCGGACGTGACTGAAATGACTCAGTACTACCAAGTCACTTCATCTCTCCCTCAATTTTCTCCACTATAAAATGAAGATAATAATAGCATTTGCCTCCCACAGTGAGGATCAAATGAAATAATATTTGCAAAGCACCTGGTAGATAGTAAATGCTATATAAATACTATTATTATTAAGGTACAGAGGGCAAGTTTAGATGTTTGTAAAGAAATTAGCACAGCGCCAGGTAAATACTAGGAAATTGATAAATGTTTCCTTTCCAGAAAGTCTACTTAAGGATTATATTTGTGGTCCTAATAATGTTTTTGTTTTATTTCCTATGTGCATTTGCATGATAAACAATAGGTTTTTAAAAAATTCCATATTGAATAGTTAGTACAAAAAAAGTTTACTGAAATCTAATGTGCCTTAAGCCTAGTAGGATACAAAACATTTTGGGAATCCCTGGCCCAAATGATCTCAAAAGCCCCTTTCTCTTTTTCTTGGTTCTATAATTGTTACAGACATCATCTTTCTTGTTTCCAACCAAAATCCTGGCATAATTCATTAAAGCTGATCCTGCCACTGAATGAAACTGTTTTTATGGCATCACCTTTGCCCTGGAATCCACAGGCAAAGCCAGTCTGGGCTGGCCAGTCCCATAAGGAAGCCAGGCCTGATGGCTCTCAAAGTAAGCGAAATAAAGATAGAAGACATGGTATAGTTCTTTCCTAACCCCTTATTGTATACAAACTGAATATAATAA
Source organism: Sminthopsis crassicaudata (assembly GCF_048593235.1). Taxonomy (NCBI): domain Eukaryota; kingdom Metazoa; phylum Chordata; class Mammalia; order Dasyuromorphia; family Dasyuridae; genus Sminthopsis; species Sminthopsis crassicaudata. The sequence goes on from NC_133617.1 coordinate 147,142,796, forward strand.
GTGATATGTTATTTCCATAGAATTTTAGGTATACAGAACACATTATTTTCTTTTTTTTTTTTTTTTTCCCCCTGAGGCTGGGGTTAAGTGACTTGCCCAGGGTCACACAGCTAGGAAGTGTTAAGTGTCTGAGACCAGACTTGAACTCCGGTCCTCCTGAATTCAAGACTGGTGCTTTATCCACTGCACCACCTAGCTGTCCCCCAGAACACTTTATTTTCAAGTAAGGCATGTAATATAAGTATTAGGATCATAGATCAAGAGTTGGAAGGGATCTCAGAGACCCCTAAGTCTAACCCACTTATTTTATAGCTAAAGAAACAGTCCAAAAAGGTTAGATGATTTGCCCAAGATCACTGAGTGCAAATTTAATGTTCTTTCTTCTGCACCATGATTATTCCCCTTTTGCAGATGAGAAAACTGAGGTATAGTTAGTGCCTCATAATGGAAAACTCGATTTCCAATCTTGAATTAGAGATTTATTTGCTATATAGCTCTGAACAAGTCATTATCTGCCTCAACGGCTTCACCTTACCCTATTTCACCGAGATGTTCACAAGAAATGCTTAGCAAAGCATAGTAATTGAGTTATTAAATGACCAAGTCCAAAGTGTTAATCCCTGACAAACTCAGGTTTTCCGATTCCAAGATTAATGTCCAAATACCTACTCCTAGCAGTGTGGTCCCAGGAGAGCTAAGAGAAATCACATCAGAGCAAGCAATGTAGAGAAAAATTCCTTTCCCTCACCACTTATTTGCATTGTGATGATGGCCTGACACATGTGCCCACAGAGATTTTTTCCCTTCCTCCTTACTTTTGGAACCCCATCCAAATCACTCACTCCTAGCCAGCCTCATCTCTTCCAAACTAAGAAACAGATAAAGTTGGCCTCATTCAGGACCTTCCTTCACATCTGTTCAAGGTTTTATAGTTTATATGGCCCTGCATTTCTAAAAAGGCCCCATTCCTTACAGGGAAAGTACAGACTATAGGCTCCAGCTGGAGGTCCAGGCTGTGCATTCATTAACAATTTCTATGAATTGATTAACAGTGAAATAGAACCAGAAGGGACTGGGATTATGGGCCATTCTGCCTTAGCTTCTGACTTACTCTGTTGTGGTTGAGTTATTTTTTAGTTGTGACTGATTTTTTGTGACTGTATTTGGGATTTTCTTACTAAAGATACTGGAGTAGTTTGTCATTTCCCTCTCCAGCTCATTTTGCAGATGAGGAAACTGAGGCAAACAGGGTGAAGGGAGTTATCCAGGGTCACAGAGCAAGTGAGGGTGAGGTCGGAGTTGAACTCAGGAAAATGAATCTTCCTGACTTCAGCCCCCCTGAACTCTAACCTCTCTGCCACCTAGATGCCCTTGACTTTATCTAAGATTTATCAAAGAGGCAAAAATCCCTCCATAAGGTCAGATCTACACAATCTAAAGTAACCAATATGGCTCTCTCAACTCTCCAAATCTCCCAAGACTATTTTCTTTTCTAATCATTATTATTATTTTTATTTTTTTCCTTCTTAAAAATTTATTCATTAAGGGCTTTTTTTTTTTTTTGCACAGGTGACTGATCAATTTATTACTAATGTTAAATAGTTTTTTAGCTTTTTATTTTCAAAATACATGCATAGTTTTCAACATTTACCCTTGCAAAACCTTGTATTCCAAATTTTTTCTCCCTTCTATCCCTCCATCCTCTCCTTTAGATAGCAAGTAATCCAATATGTGTTAAATATGTGCAATTCTTCTATTAATATTTTCACAATTATCATGTTGCGACAAGACAAATTGGATCAACTACCATTCTGGGGAGGAATTTGGAATTATATCCAAAAGACTATCAAACTGTGCATCTCCTTTTATCCAACAATGTCTCTACAGGTCCTGTATCCAAAAGAGATCTTAAAGGAGGGAAAAGGACCCACATGAGCAAAAATGTTTATGGCAGCCCTTTTTGTAGTGGCGAGGAACTGGAAATTGAATGGATGCCCATCAACTGGAGAATGGCTGAATAAATTGGGGTATATGAATGTTATAGAATATTATTGTTCTACAAAAAATAAAAAGCAAAATGATTTCAGAGAGGCCTGGAGAGACTTACATGAACTGATGCTAAGTAAAGTGAGCAGAACCAAAAGAACATTGTACATGGTAGAAACAAGATTATATGATGATCAACTCTAATGAGTAGCTCTTTTCAACAATGAGGTGATTCAGGCCAGTTCCAAAAGACTTGGAGAAAAGCCATCTGCATCCAGATGGACAACACCCATCTGCATCCAGAAAGAGAAATATGGGGACTGAAGGTAGATCACAACAAAAGTATTTTCACTTTTTTATTGTTGTTAGCTTACTTTTTTGTTTTCTTTCTCAATTTTTTCCTTTTTGGTCTGATGTTTCTTGTGCAGCATAATTATGGAAATATGTGTAGAATTGCATAAGTTTAACATATTGGATTACTTGCTGTCTAAGGTAGGAAGAAGGGAGGGAAAAATTTGGAACAGAAATTTTGCTAGGGTAAATGTTGAAAATTATGTATATGTTTTGAAAATAAAAAGTTTTAATTTAAAAAATTGGATGGAAAAGGGGGGAAACACTCATTAGTTTTGAACATTTACTTTTTTTTTTGCTGAGGCAATTGGGATTAAGTGACTTTCCCAGGGTCACCCAGCTAGGAAGTGTTAAGTGTCTGAGACCAGATTTGAATTCAGGTCCTCCTTACTTCAGGGCTGGTACTCTATCCACTGCTCCACCTACCTCCCCTCAACATTTATTTATTCTATTTTGATTTCTATTTTTTTTCTCCCTCTCTTTCCTCCTCCTTTCCCAAGATGGCAATCAATCTGATATAGATTATACATGTGTAATCATATTAAGCATATTTTCCCAGGACTATTTACTGAGAGGACAGATTTTTCCAGTGTCTCAGTTAGAAGAGAGTTAGGGTAATGGCCAAGTGCCTTTTTTTAAACACCAAATCTCTTCTCTGCCTCCCATAGGTCAGGAGAATTCTCCTTCCAAAAGAAGGATGATTCTGCTAGGTTGAGTTCATCTTGTCAGCTTCAGCCCAAAGGTTTCTCTCAGGCAGGCCAAGAGATGGAGCCTGGGGTCTGGTCCCTGAAAATGGAAATAACACAAACAGCTCTGGCTTTTATTTCAGACTGTGAGCTGTGAAGTTATTCACAATCAAAGTGAATTTAATCTTTCCAAGTCATCACAGAATGACTGAAGGCCCGAACTGGGAGGGGCTTCAGAGCTCATTCCAGGCATCCACACAAGTCACAAAGGAGCAGACTGAGTCCACTAAAGTAGTGTTTTATACCAGGTCAACATATTGATCCTTATCTTCACAGCAGCCAATGAAAGACATACACAGCACCCTTTCTGCCCGGGGTTCTGGCTATAACCACTGAGAACATTCCCCTCCACCCCCTTCAGGTTTTACTGAGACCATGACTGCTCACCAAGATGAAAAATGAGTAATTAAGGCAGTAGGAGCATAGAAGCATTAAGAATAATATATGATCTAGAGCTAAAAGTGACTTCAAAAGCCATCTAATTCAATCTCCACATTCTACAGATGGGAAAACTGAGGCCCAAGAAGTTTGTGACTTGCCCAAAGTGACACAAAGGACACTTTGAACCCACTTTCTCTTATTCTAGAGTCAGTGATCTCTGTTCTATATATGATTTATAGAATAAATAGATGGCCTTCATTGTCCTTATCTGCAAAGAAGTCACAGAAGATAACGCAAGATGTTCTCCAAGTAATGTCCTTGTCAGTTCTAACATTGCCTAAGTCTAGATCAGAGACCTCCAGCCCTTTTGTTTTCTAATATAAAGAAAAATTCTTTTGTTGAGTTATGTCTGAATCTTCATAACCTCATTTGGAATTTTCTTGTCAAAGACACTGATTTGCTTTGCCATTTCCTTCTCCACCTACTTTACAGATGAAGAAATCAAGGCAAGTAGGATTAAATGATTTGTCCAGGATCACACAGCTAGGAAGTATCTGAAATAGGATTTGAACTCAAGAAAATGAGTCTTCCTTTTATGGAAATGTTTTGCATAACTTCATATACATGCGTTTTTAATGGGAGAGTGATAGGGAGGGAGAGAATCTAGAATTCAAAAATTTAAAAACAAATGTAAAGGATTGTTTTACTTGTAACTAGGGAAAATAAAAATATTAAAAAAGGAAAAAAAAAAAAAAAAAAGATGAGTCTTCCTGACTTTGGGCCAAAAGCTACACTTCCTCAAATCCTTGACAGCAAAGTCCCTCTTCCCTGTTAGGAATCCTAGAAAACTCAGGAAAAGGGGAACTTGGCAGCAGTAAATGCCCTGCAATACTCTTAACTAAAGTGCCAAAATCAACTGGTAATTCTCAGATAAAGGATTTCTAACTTGGATTACTTGATGTACTTCTTCTTCTTTTTTTTTTTTTGTTTATTTAATTTTTATTTTATTTTATAATTATAACTTTTTTTTTTTGACAGTATATATGCATGGGTAATTTTTTACATTATCCCTTGCACTTACTTTTATTCAGATTTTTTCCCTTCCTCCCCCAACCCCCTCCCCCAGATGGCAGGCAGTCTTATACATGTTAAATATATTACAATATATTCTAGATACAATATATGTGTGTAGAACCGAATTTCTTGTTGCACAGGAAGAATTGGATTCAGAAGGTAAAAATAACAGTTTACATTCATTTCCCAGTGTTCCTTTTCTGGATGTAGCTGATTCTGTCCATCATTGATCAATTGGAATTGGATTAGCTCTTCTCTATGTTGAAGACATCCACTTCCATCAGAATACAACCTAATACAGTATCATTGTTGAAGTGTATAATGATCTCCTAGTTCTGCTCGTTTCACTCAGCGTCAATTGATGTAAGTCTCTCCAAGCCTCTCTGTATTTCTCCTGTTGGTCATTTCTTACAGAACAATAATTTTCCATAACATTCATATACCATAATTTACCCAACCATTCTCCAATTGATGGACATCCATTCATTTTCCAGTTTCTAGCCACTACAAAGAGGGCTGCCACAAACATTTTGAGACAAAAGGTCCCTTTCCGCTCTTTAGTATTTCCTTGGGATATAAGCCCAGTAGTAGTATGTCTGGGTCAAAGGGTATGCACATTTTGATAACTTTTGGGGCATAATTCCAGATTGCTCTCCAGAATGGTTGGATTCTTTCACAACTCCACCAACAATGCAACTTGATGTACTTCTAAATTTCCTAAACAAAGGGTAAAGGAATGGAACTTCTAAAACCATGACTCAAAAACAAGACAACACTCAGTTTTATTATGATTCACAGGAATATAAACTCAAATGAGATGGAGAGAGTTGCTTAGAGGAAGCTCTGTGCAGCAGTGGCTATAGCCCTGAACTTGGAGTCAGAATTGCATTCAAATCCAGCCTCAGAAACTATTTAGCCCTATCATCTTGAGTAAGTGCCTCAGTTCCCTCATCTATAAGATAAGAACAATAATAACTCCTGTCTCTCAGAGGGCTTATTGTAAAGATGAATGAGATAATACCTGTTACATGTTTTGTAAACTTTAACAGGACATATAAATGCTAGTACTATTATTATTATAAATACAGGATTTAGACTTCAGAGGTTATGTAGTTCAATTCATTTTACAGAGGAGGAAATGAGCAGAGATAATAAATAAGTGATCTATTCAAAGTCACCCAGGGCAAAGCTGGGTTCCCCACCACAAAAAAGTAAAATAAAATAAAATAAAATGTAATGGACAAAAGATCTATACTATGAATTTGAGTTGATGGTGATCAACGCCCTGCTTTAAATAAGTCAAACAGGTTTGGACAAAGAAACGCCCTCAGACAAATCTGATCACTGCTTTACCTTGGCTTCATTTCTGTAATTGGGTCACATTAGATAATGCTAGGCCCATTACAGCTTCCTCAGTAACCTCATGTCATCATCTGATTTGGCGTTTTCCAGAACAGATCTTTCCTCAGTCTTAGTGGAACTCAACCTTGACAAATGACAGCAGTTATTTTTTTTTTTTTTTATAAAACATTTACATGTTCTCTAAGTCACAGGCCTGAGACAAGACAGCTGCTACTAGCAAGTACTCTTGCCTACAAACAGCCCAGGAAGGACTCTCCAGAGTCACTTGTTGGCACAGTTGGCCGGGAGTCAAGAATTCAAATCCAGCCTCAGACATTTACTGGCTGTGTGACTCTGGGAAAGTCAGTTGACTTCAATTTTCCTAAATTTTCTTAATTGTAAAATGAGGATAAAATTAGTACCTATTTACACACACACACACACACACACACCCCAAATTGTTGTGAGAATCAAATGAGATAATATTTGTAAAAGTACTTAGCACAATATCTGCCATGCAGTAGATGCTAAATGCTTTATTCCTTTTTTTCTTTTCTGATTTCTCAAGGCTGGTTTATTCATAAAGGTCTTTGATTTTATGAACATGTGATAAAGCAACAGTAGAAGGAATAGACCTAGACTCAATTCTGTCACTCATTAGCTGATTGGGACCTGGGAAAGGCCTTAATTTAGGAAGGCCCAGGTCATCCACTGTTTCCGAGGCTGTCATCAATCATCCTGTTTCTGTCTGGCCATAGAACTTCCATGCCTATGGAGGAGTGAGGCTGATGACTTTGCACAGCTCTACCTCAATTAAATCCAATTCCTAAGCAAGTCAAGACATGCTAGCATTGGTTCTATTTGAGAAAAAAAGAATGAACAATAACAATTTCACAAGGATATTTTTAAAAGCAAATTTTTTACTCTGACTTTTTTTAAATTTAAATTTTATTTTTTTAACTAAAGCTTTTTATTTTCAAAACATATACATGGATATTTTTTCTTTTTTTATTTATTAAAGCTTTTTATTTTTCAAAATATATACATGGACAATTATTCAACATTAGCCCTTGCAAAACTTGTGTTCCAATTTTCCCCTCCTTTCCCCTGCCCCATTCCCTAGATGGCAAGTAGTCCAATATAAGTTAAACATGGTAAAAATATATGTTAAATCCAATATATGTATATATATATTTATACAATTAATATGGATAATTTTTCAACAATGACCCTTGCAAAACTTTGTGCTCCAAATTTTTCCTTCCCTTTCCTTCAATCCCTTCCCTAGATGGTAAGTAATCCAATACATTAAATATTAATATTCTTTTTAAAAAATTTTTTGACTTCCAAGTTTTTCCCTTCCTCCTCTCCTTGAGAAGACAAGTAGTTTGATAAAAATTATACATGTGTAATCAGCAAAACATTTTCATATTATTCACAGGAGTATTTAAGGACAAAATGAGATAATAATCATTATGCTACTTGGGAGAATATACAATTCTATGCAATCATTAAATACTATTAATGCAACTGTCTATCACATGCCATGGTATTATAAATTGAACTTTCAGGGATTAAAAAAATTTTTTTGGCTGAATTGAATCATAAAGATGCAATGGATCTTGGAGTTCAAGTTACCTATTTCCTTATTTTATAGACAAGGAAACTAAGATTCAGAGAAATCAAAGTGCTTTGCCACAGATCCCATAGCTTAATAGAAGTAGACCTGGGAAGCTAATCCAGGGTCTTTAGCTCCAAAGACTATTGTATCATATTGTAGCGATGTATGAATTCAGCTTCACATCAATATTGCCTACTTATAAAGACAGCTGAGCTTCCCCTTCCTTCTTTCCCCCCTCCCCCCAAATCTCAGTAACTACAGAGCTCTAAGCAGGGCTACTCTCATAAAGGAACAGGGCTCCTCATAAAATTGAGAATGAAGATTGTGGGGTAATAGTTATTACTACAAATTTCAGCAGCAAATTTGCTACTCTTCTGTAGAAAATATTTCCCAGACTACACAGCACTTCTTGGATTTTTCTATCCAGTCATCACTTCCATTCCCTCCCAAATTTCTCTACCCAGCCATCACCTTCACTCTCTTCCTATCCACTGGAAAACTGAATACTGTTCCTGGATTTTCGCTGGGTTTTGACAGAGCAGGTTTTGCTTGGCTTCAAGCCCATACATCACTTCCTGGACATTTCCAGCCATGACATTGGGAAGAGACCCCAGTCCCCTATCCTTTTCCAGCTTTCTTTTATGTGTGTAACTGTCCCAAAGCTCATTGGAATGAAGCTGTCTCCTTACTGGTGGAGATGAATGCCCTACCTTGACTGAGAAGAGTTGTGGGGAGGCAAGAGAGCTTTCAATAGTCCCCCTTTTGGGGACTCTTCATTTGGATCTTCCTGGCTTCCAGGTGCAAGAGAGAAGATGGAAGAGGCATCCTTATTTCAAATTGCTAAAGGAAAAGACTCTGGGAAAGCATGAGAAAAGCAGGCAGTTTCTACCATGTTCTTCTTTCTAGCATTCCTGGCTAAAGACTTTGAAAGTTTCTCCTTGAGTGAGAACAAGGACACTTTCTTGGCTGAATCAAGTTATCAGAATCCCCATAGGAGAGCATTCATTTTTTGGTAAGACTTTGTGTTTCAAATTTCCAAAGAACCAGTGATAAAGAATGCTAGCCACCTGAGAAAAGAATGATGAACTCAGGATACTAAATTACAAACACATTTTAGGGTATGGCAAATGTTGTAATTTATTTTGCATAATTTTACATATTTTTACATGCTTTTTTTTGTTTCAGTGAGGAAGGAGAGGTAAAAATGAGAAAAAGTAAATGCTTGTTAATTGAAAAGAGCAATAAATTTATTTTAAAATTAAGTTCCTTGAGAGCAGGGACAATATAGTGTTTTTAATTGTCCCTTCTAATATTCAGTACAGTGCTTATCATAAGTAAGGGCTTAACAATATGAAACTATGCCCAGAGGACTATCAAATTGTACATACCTTTTAATCCAGCAGTACCACTACTGGGTCTACATCCCAAAGAGATCATAAAAAAGGGAAAAGGACCCAAATGTGCAAAAATTTTTGTGGCAGCCCTTTTTTATAGGGGCAAGGAATTAGAAACTGAGAAGATACCTATTAGTTGGAGAATGGCTGAATAAATTGTGGTATGTGAATGTTATGGAATATTATTGTTCTGTAAGAAATGATCAGTAGGATGATTTTAGAGAGGCCTGGAGAGACTTATATGAACTGATGCTGAGTGAAGTGAGTAGAACCAAGAGAACATTGTACACAGCACCAAGAAGATTATACAATGACTAATTCTGATGGACATAGCTCTTTTCAACAGTGAGGTGATTCAGACCAGTTCCAATGGTCTTGTGATGGAGAGAGCCATCTGCATCCAAAAAGTGGACTGAATGTGGATCACAACATAGTATTTTCACCTTTTTTGTTGTTTGCTTACTTTTTGTATTTTTTCTCATTTTTTCCTCTTTTTGATCTGATTTTTCTTGTACAACATGATAATTGTGGAAAAACATATAAAAGAATTGCACATGTTTAACATAAAAATAAGGGCTTACTAAATGATTTCTCTCACTAGCTAGATAGCTATCTGTCTAACCATGATACAAAAGTTACATCACACAGAAAAATTTAGGTCACCTGGTATTCCCCAAGAATACACAGACATTTATTAAGTACTTACTATGTACCGAGCACAATGCTAGATGCTGGAGAAACAAAGAAGCAAGGAATATCTTGACTCTCCCATTGGAACCAGTGAAAGGGTGATAAAGGAAGCACTATCAAAATAAGATGTAGCTAAGTCCCAGTCATTGCCAGAAGATGAAAGGAAAAAGAAAGAAAACAATATGCCATAATGGTAGGTGTCCTCTATCCCAGAGAAGTCCCACTAAGCTATAAGAACTCATCCCACTGCAATAGTCTTTGAGGAATAGACTTTGAGGGTCCAGGGTCACCTCTATACAAAAGGCAATAGCCTAATAAGATCTTAGTGAAGAAGTATCAGACTGTGGCAATGATATTAAAACCACATATATGCTTTTCTAGGAAAGCAAATAAATCAACCACCCATGAATATATTAGATAACAATGAACTATGACTCTCTATGACCCTATGACCTAATCTGCCAATGTATAGTCAGACAAGAGGATTAAACATGAAGGTTATGATATATCTGGCTAAATTCCATATATACCACAGAAATAATGGTAGTATTTGTCATTATTCAGAATTATGGAACTTCCTCTTATTCTATTAATGCTAATCACTGCACACAACTACTGTATTAGACGCTACATTCAAGTGTCAACTGGGTGGTCCAGTGGATAGAGCACTGGAACTGAATCAAGACCTGAATTTAAATATGACCTCAGCTACTATTAGTTGTGTGATTCTTGGCAAATCAATAGACCTCTCAGTTAACTCATCTGTAAAGTGAGTTGCTGCAAGGACCAAATAAGATAATATATGTAAAAGTGCTTTGAAAACATAAAGTACTGTATAAATGCTAGCTGTTATTATTCAAGCTTCTTTAAGTGGTTCATCAATGCTCAGAGGCTGCCTAGGAGAAAGTCAGCAGATTGGGCCTAGCTGAGCTAAGTAGGACCTGAATCTCTGGCTGAATCATCCTCATTTCTACCCAGTCCATTGCTTTGTCTATTTTCCCCACTTGATTCCACCTTCTCCTACTCCTCCCAACATACCCAACCTTCCTTGATATATAGCAAAAGTACAGGGATCAACCCATTATGATGGTGACCAAAGTTGACTATTGAGCATTTTTCTACCAATCAAAGGAACAGGAAAAACTGCTAAAATAACAAGATTAGGACACCCCTGCCCATAATTATAATATGTATAATTTTCTCCAACCTTCTAGGAGAAGAAGCATTCCTCATATAGGTCAGCCTGAGAATGAGTCATATAAGAGAACCTGGGTGGAGCCATCTGGGTTAAACAGCTCTCTTGGGCAAAAGAGGCTGTGGCCATATGAAATTCCAGTCAGGGCCTCATTGGGAGGGTTCACAGAACCTGGCCCAAACCTCAGGAATATTCCTCTTTCTAGTTTGACTTGTATGTCTGCTGATGTTGGTCTAAGGTAGCCCTTCATTAGTACTGTTAATTGCAGGCCTAACAAAGCTAATTCACCAAAAAGGAGAGACCCTCCTAAAGTGCCAGAGCTCAATAAGATTAAAAAGAAGGGAATAAGTATTTATGTAATATCTACTGGGTGTTGAGGAAGTGCTAGGAAGACTCATCTTCCTGACTTCAAATCTAGCCTTAGACACGTACTGGCTGTGTGACTTTGGACAAGTCATTTAATCTCTACCCCAGTCTACCTCAGTTTCTTCAACTGTGAAACAGGCATAATAATAGCACTTGCCTCCCAGGTTTGTTGTGAGGATCAGTGAGATATCTGTAAAGTGCTTTGCAAATTTTAAAATGTTATATAAATGTTAGTTATTACTTTTAAATACATTCATGGAAAGTTATGAGGAAAGAACTGAAGTTCTATAGATATTATTCCTATGGTTTTATCACTAATATATGATCCTTCTAGCATTGTCTTTTGGATGTTTCCTTAGTTATGATTATACAGGAAGTTTATACAGATCAGGGTCATCTACTTGACTTAAAACTTAGCATTTGGAGATTATCTCTATATATATTTTATCAGTGATGGAAAGGAGAGGAACAGAGACCTACCACCCACATCTTGAAAATTCTACACTCCACCTGGTACGGTCAGAATTTTTCTAGACTGTTTTACAGAAACAGATCAACCTTGCTTAAGATTTGTTTCATCTTGAAGTGGATATCTTCAGCATAAAGAAAATCCAACTCACTTCCAGTTGATCAATGATGGACAGAAATAACTACACCCAGAGAAGGAACACTGGGAAGTGAATGTAAACTGTTAGCACTACTGTCTATCTACCCAGGTTACTTATACCTTCGGAATCTAATACTTAACGTGCAACAAGAAAATGGTATTTACACACATATATTGTATCTAGGTTATATTGTAACACATGTAAAATGTATGGGATTGCCTGTCATGGGGGCGGGAGGGAGTGGAGGGAGGGGGGGGATAATTCGGAAAAATGAATACAAGGGATAATATTATTTTAAAAATTACTCATGCATATATACTGTGGAAAAAATTCTTAAAAAAAAAAAAAGATTTGTTTCATCTTAAAGATGCTTCAAGTCATTATTAATCAGAGAAATGCAAATTAAGACAACTCTGAGATACCACTACACACCTCTCAGATTAGCTAGAATGACAGGGAAAGATAATGCTGAATGTTGGAGGGGATGTGGGAAAACTGGGACACTGATACATTGTTGGTGGAGTTGTGAACAAGTCCAACCATTCTGGAGAGCAATCTGGAATTATGCCCAAAAAGTTATCAAAATGTGTGAACCCTTTGATCCAGAGGTGCTACTACTGGGCTTATATCCCATGGAAATACCAAAGAAGGGAAAGGGACCTGTATGTGCAAGAATGTTTGTGGCAGCCCTCTTTGTAGTGGCCAGAAACTGGAAACTGAGTGGATGCCCATCAATTGGAGAATGGCTGAATAAATTATGGTATATGAATGTTATGGAATATTATTGTTCTGTAAGAAATGACCAGCAGGATGATTTCAGAGGGACCTAGAGAGACTTACATGAACTGATGCTGAGTGAAACCAGAAGATCCAGGAGATCATTGTACATGGCAACAAGAAGATTATACAATGACGTAGCTCTCTTCAAAAATGAGATGATTCAAACCAGTTCCAATTGTTCAGTAATGAAGAGAGCCATCTTAATGACTTAGGAGGAGTTAGGAGCCAGGAAGTCTGAACTCCCCCTTATCTTGAGTTTTCACATTTATAATTTATAACTTTAAAATAACTAGCCCTGAGTTATATCAGTCCTAATAAACTGGAAAGGGGGGTGTTGCAACTAAGTGATGGGGGCGATAGCCCCTTTAAGATTCCTTTCCTGATTTCCAACTTCCTTTGGGACTGATCTTTGATTTCAAGATCTGGTCAAAACCATCCTTTTGAATTCCTAAGGGAAAGATCAGTATCTGAGCCAGTTGGGGTTTGTACCCCGACCCCACCGGATCTGATCTGGCTTGGATTTTCTCAACCCCCAACTATCTGCTCAGGTTTCCCCAAAACAGTTTCTTCCTTATCTGAAAAGCCCGCCAAGAATTTGCCCACTGCCCTAGGCTTCTTGAAGCAAATAAAAGAGCCAAGGTGGAATCATCCTTTGGCAGAGAGTTGAAACATGCCAGGCAACCAAGCTTTGCATCAGAGACTCTCTGTCCTGCCACTTGGGGTGTATTTCCTTTTCTATCTAATGCCTTTTACTAATCAGACTTTAACCTTGCTTCCAAACCCTGCAATAAACCTCTTTTTATCAATCTAGGTTTTCAGGACTGTAAATTCATTTACAGGGGACTCACGCCGCCACTAGACCTCATTTAACTCTATATCCTTGCGCCAAATCCAAAGGGGATGCAGGGGAGCTCCATTTGACTCCCTGTACCCCAATCCTGCCACTAGACCTCAATTAATCCTAATTCAATGAGGTATAAACCTCATCATTAGGTATTTACCTCATCATAAGGAGATTGAGGCAGAACAATTAAGGGAAACTAAGGCAGAACAATTTAGGGAAACTGAGGCAGGGCAGTTTAGGGAAACTGAGGCAGCACAATAAAAGGGAACTGTGGCACAACAGTAGTTGAACAAAAGATCGATGGAAAGCTGCCTGGTGGGTCCAAAGTGGTTTTAGTATATTACCAGTGACTCAAAAGATGTCATCCAGGAAATGTAGGATTGGAAGGAGGAATGGGCTGGTCATACAGCAAGAGTGAGGTATAACAGAAGGAAAACATGAGGGCTACACTGGTATCCATAAAACATTAACAGAACCAGAGAAAGGTTCCTCTGTTTCAGATTTACGGAAGGTCTCAGGCAACAATCACAAAGAATAAGAAATTGGCCATTTGTTAAAGGGATTACCCATATGCATGGCATAATAAAACAAAATATTTGAAATAAGTTAATCAATTAACAAGCATTTATTAAACACCTACTATGTGTTAGGCTCTGTGCTAGACATACAAAGAAAGGTAAAAATAGTCCCTGCTCTCAAAGAGTTTCCATCTTAATGGTATAGAAAAAGTTACATATAAGATACATACAAGGTAACCTTAGATAGGAAATATAAGAAAATGATGTGCTCTTTTACCCACTGCTCCTATCTCAGCCACTTCAGGTTGGAGTTTAGCATTAGCACAATGGGAGGAAAAGATTATATTGTCTGACTAGTAAACTAGGGGAATGCCCCTGTACATTTGCATACAATAAATGCATTTCATTAAGGCGCTGGTCAAACTGATTTCCTCATGAGTAAAATGGAAAAACAGGAGCTGGATTAGTGTATTCTGAAGAAGAAAAGACATAAGGGAGGATATTAAAGGATGTTGGCTTTGTTATCTGTCTGAAAGGCTACGATGTGAAAGAAGGAATGGATTGATTACATGCAACATCTGAAGGGAGAATTAGATTCAGCTGGATCCTATGGCTCCTATGATCTTCAATTCACATTAGGTTGCACTCTGGGCTTCTCATACTTGCCCCTCTTTTCAACCTCCTTTTGCCTGTTGTCATTGGAATTCAATCTCTTTAAGAACAGAGACTTTCTTTTTGCTTGTTATAAATTCCTGGCACATAATAAATGCTGGATAAATGTTTGTTGGCTGACTGTCAATCAAGAGAAGTTGCCAGCAGTTGTAGCAGCTTTTTTTGTGGTGACAAAGAATTGGAAAATGAGTAGATGTCCCTCAACCAGAGAATGGCTGAACATGCCGTGGTATATAAAGGTAATGGAATATTTTCGTTCTATAAAAAATAATGAATGAGTTGATTTTAGTAAGGACTGGAAAGATTTGCATGAACTGATGCTGAAGCAAGCAAAACCAGGAACACATTGTACACAATAATAGCAAGAATGCACGATGATCAACTATGAAAGACTTGGTTCTTCTCAATGCTTTAGTGATCCAAGGCAATCCCAACAGACTCTGGAAAGAAAATGCCATCTGCAAACAAAAAAGAACTAAGGAGACTGAATGTAAATCAACAAATGCTATGTTCACTTCTTTTTTCTGTTCTTTTTTTTTTTTTAATTTCTCTCATGGTTTTCCCCTTACACTCTGATTTTTCTTAACATGATTTATAAAGCAATGTGTATTAAAAAATAAAAAAAAAGAAAAAGAAAAAGAAAATCTTGTTCTTCTCCAATGCCAGCAGTAATTTCAGACATCATCCATTCATCCTGAATCAACTTGAGACACCACTGGGCCAGGCTTTGGCTGCCCTCTATTAATATCTAGAGCTGTGCCCACTCACTGAATTCTCTGGCATAGAGCATGCGATACAGTTTACGAACTATCTTGAGTTTTGGAATTCTATGTTAATTTCCTTATGAGGACCAGAACCTTCTTTCCTGTCTCCTAACCCAATATTCTTTCCATTAAATTGTTTTTGATCTCCAGTTTTCATCTCTGTAAAATTAAATCTATACAATTAATTACTTAATTTTAGGGAGCTGTTAACTAAAAAAGAACACTTTTAGCCTAAAAGAGCAATTGCAGCAAAAACAGGTAAGCATAGAGGGATAAAAAAGTAGAATAGAGCAGATGCATTTGCCCCCAGAGAAATAACAGGCTAGTCCCTCCCAATACATAGAATTTTTAAAAATGCCTCATCAGTGGGAATTGTAATCATCTTAATCTCTTGCCATCTTCTGACTTCTAACAGAATAAAGCTCTCAGGTGACTGAAAAATATGTAATAAAAATGACCAACTAGCATTTTCTAGCAAGCGAGCTATAAAAACACTTAATACCTCTTTATATAGAAGAGAATTTGGAAAAGCACACTTGAAGCATTTCTGGGTGACTAGAAGCCAGTGTTCCATAACAAAGGAAGCAATAGGATCTGGGAAGACTACTCTGCCAAGTCATGTTACCCTATGGGTCCTTCCAAAGAAGAGGAGGGAAAATGTGGCATTAGGACAGCCACAGAGGACTCAAGCCACTTCAGCCACCAGTTGCAACCTGTCTCTTCCCCAGCATAGACAAAGGGCTTATTGTTAACATCAACTGCAAGTTAATCCACTCTAGCATTTGGCTTTTCAGCAAGTCCTGGGCCCACCAAAATCACAAATTACAATCTTTTCTATTACCATGCTCCTTTCTGCCCCTCTTTCAGGGACACCTGCCATTTCCTGGAGTCCAAATTTACTGGTGGGCCTCCTGCCTTTCATATTCTGGCAGAGCAATAGGAGTCACTGCTTAAGAAAAAATGTCTTAGAAATCCACAGTCTTGCTTTCACTATAATAAGTCAAACAAAGAATCTAAGACATATTTTTCTTTTGTTGAGGACCATGAACCAGGAAAACAGAATGAGCTACTATTGACTCCTTTCTCCTAAACTGTGGCTCCATCTGCAATCTGTATATTGTCCTATATTTTAGATGATAATATATATTATTTTGTATTATAATCACCTTATTTTATTTAGATCACTCCTGGTAAGCTGAAAAGAACACTAGACTGGAAGTTAGGAGACATGAGAAGAAAGGAAGGAAAGAAGGGAGGAAGAAGGGAAGGAGGGAGGAAAGAAGGGAGAAGATAAATTGATTATTTATACAAAAATTGAGCAGAGAGGAGGTCATGAATAAAGTTGCAGAAGGAGACAAATAAGGTCCTTTTGCCTACACTTCCCTCCTCCCTCTCCATCCCCAACTACACCCCCAACATCACACTGCATATAGCCTTTTACCTAGATGGGAACTTGAATTGAACTGAATGAACCAAAACTCCCATGAATTATTTGCATGAGTTTTAAGGCCTTGGTTCTAAGAGTAGCTGGAGTTTTGGCAAGCTTTGAATGGGACATTGTGTGGTTGGTTAACTAGTGGGATGGAAAGAGCATTAAGCTAGGAAACAGAGGACTTAGGTTTCTTCCAGCTGAGGTTTGCCACTTAACTCTGTGGGTGACCTCATATATGACTTCCTCCCTCTTCCTCATCTGTAAAATGGGGCTATTTTGATCTGCCTACACTTTCAGGGTGGTTGGGAGGATTAAGTGTGATAACTAAGGTGAAAATTGTTTGGAAACTCTAAATTGCCATAGAAATGTAATTTCCCTACTGAATACTATTCACAGGCTTGGCTCTGTGCCACTGCCATTTATTTCAGAACAGTTGTAGTTCAAAATAGTCCTAACAGTCCTAACAAGCCTCTTCTAAGGATTTCTAAACACTGAGCACTTTCACTAATCTCCCACCCCTAACCCCCCTATCCCCACCCCAAGGGCATTTTACAAAGAACACACAGGGTGAATCACAGAAGATTTCACATGAGCATGACATATTATCTTTATCCAGCAAAGGCTCATCTGGAGGCTACAGAAAGGCTTAGAATCCCCAGATTGTTTGTATTGATTCAATTTAATTCATTATTAAGTGTCTACTAGGAATAGAATGTAACATAGGAGAGAATTCTATATATATTCAAATTTAAAATGACATAACATGGGTCCTGCCTCTGTTATTGTAATCAATAATGCAATACTTTGTGACATTGGGCAAGTGATCTTCATAGGGCCTGAGTTTTTTCATCTATAAAATAAGTGTCCAAAGTCTCTTGCAGACTAAGAGCCTAGGATCCTATGACAAAATGGGGTAGGATAAAGGGATTGAGTAGGAGAGTTTGAGGGAGGAGAAAGTCCTTTCATCTGTAGGAAAGAATTTCAAAACAGCATTGGAGGGTGGATAGGATAGAAAAAAGGTAATAATGAAAACCGTGGATGGTGGATGTTATGAGCAAAGGCACCAAGTTGGGGAAAAGGGGGCAGGTAGAGGATAAACATGGTGGGGACAGCTAGGCAGTGGAATGTAGTGAGCACTGGCCTGAGTACAAATTCAATCTCAGACAATTGAGACTTAATAGCTAAGTGACTTTGAGCAAAATCACTTAACCTCATTGCAGAGAGAGAGAGAGAGAGAGAGAGAGAGAGAGAGAGAGAGAGAGAGAGAGAGAGAGAGAGAGAGAGAGAGAGAGAGAGAGAGAGAGAGAGAGAGAATGGATAAGTCCCTAGACCGTGTAAATATTTTACGAGGCCACTTAACCCACTGGAGTTCTGCTGGTAGTTAAGAGGAGAAAACTAACAAAATAGTCAGCATGGATATTGGCTTTTTCAATAATTCCTGCAAAGAAAGTCCTGTTCAACCAAAAATTCCACAGGTAATGGGCCAGTTACAAAAGGCACTATCTCTCCTTCTCCTAGTTCCAATCCCAGAGTCACCTAAAATGTACAGTCAGGTTTGCCTATCAATCCAAAAAATGCATGAAGCAAACAATTCATTTACTAAAGAGTGAGACTAAAATTTAAGAACCAGGGGCCTGACAGCTTTCAGGCTTGCTATACTGATAGAGGGAATTTTCATGCAAGGAGTTCCATTTACTAAAGAAATAAAAGGTCTGGTCAAAAAATACTTGCTTAGTAATAGTATTAGAAGATTAGTCACCCCTTGTCCCAAGCATATATTCCACTGAATTGAAGGGAAACATTATAAAAGAGGATATACTCTTACTTACTTTAGCATTTAAACAAGAAAACTGCTGGTGTTATTCCTAGCCCCTTTGACATCTTTTAAAATTGCTTAGGAGAGATCAATGGGATGTATAGAATCTATCAATTTTTTAGAATTTTATTCTGAACTTAAGAAATAAAACAAGCATTTCTATAACACAGTAGAAGGTGGGGAAATAATTATATATGAAACTGCACATCTATTATGTACAATCTGTTATTCCTTTAAAATATGTAACAAAGTTATTATGTAATTTTCTTCTTCCCTCCCTCCCACATGTACACACATACACACACATATGTATACCTATATATATTTTATATATGATATATATATATACATAAATCATTCTATTCATACTTGTATTTATTGGTTCCTTTTCTGGACGAAGATAGCACCTTCCTTCATATGTCTTTTGTAGTTAATTTGAATATCTATCATGTGGGTAGACACCAGATGATGGTAGATATCAAAAGTTGGGGTTCGATCACATGAAGAATTCACATGGCCATTCTCTTTGGCAAAAGATAGATTTATTTAGGGGAACAGATTACAGACAAAATGAAGGGATTACAATAGGCACCAGGAATGGTAAATACGAAATAGAGTGGGAAAGCAAATGAGACAGATTCCTCAGCAGAACTCACAATTACCCAGCAGAAAGGGAGCACTCCATGAGGTTGGGGCAAACCCTAAGCTGGCAGGCTAAATCCTGAAAGGGACTCAGCACCCTAAAAGTTAGTTAGCTGTAAGGAGAAGTGGGGTTGGGAAGCAGAATGGAGTTGAGGAGATACTACATGGCATGGGGAAGGAGGGGTAAAGATACTATGAGGCAGAATATCATAGTGAACCAACCCAAAAGAGACAGTAGCCATGGGATGGTCCATAAGTATCTTTTTAAAGGGAAAATTTAACTTCAGAGATTTCTGACAGGGCTTGGCAAAGTAAGACTGCTCGAGACCCCTACATAGATAGGTCTCAGAAGTTTGATGTAACTTGGATTTCTGACTGTACTACCTAAACTGATCTCTATCTGTTCCTTCTCCCTAAATGCCTCAAGGATTAATTTTTATCAATTCCTCTGCTAACCACACTCAACATTAGAGACCTCATGATCTATAATAGTCAAGATGATTTAGTTATTCAAAGTTGTTCTTAAAACTATATTGTTGTTACTATATACAATGTTCTTTTGGTTCTGCCCTTTCCCTTCTTCATTATTTCACTCAAATCTATCCACATTTTTTAAAATCATCAAGCGCACCATTTTTTATATTCATTTAAATCTATACTTCATCTTCTCCTCCCCCATCAAGATAGTTTCAAAAGAGGAATCACTAGTTAAAAAGCTGGGTTTTCTAACTTATTTTCCTTTATTACTTGAGAACATAGAATCACAGAAAGTCAGAGCTGCAAGAAACCTTAGAGATGATGTTGTCTTCATTTTATGAAGCAGTAAACTAAAGGGCAGAATGATTAAAGATCATCTCATTGGTATACTAATTTAAATCTGTTTAGGAAAGTTTATCAGAAAAAAAGGGGAAAAGAACCAAGGAAT
Source organism: Sminthopsis crassicaudata (assembly GCF_048593235.1). NCBI lineage: Eukaryota > Metazoa > Chordata > Mammalia > Dasyuromorphia > Dasyuridae > Sminthopsis > Sminthopsis crassicaudata. The sequence continues at coordinate 147,162,942 of NC_133617.1, forward strand.
ACTGAAAACTGACTTGCCCTTCTAAACAGATGATCCCTTAGTATTTGTTCCTAGCTGAGTTAGGGTAGCTAAATTCTATTTACCACTTCTCCATATAATGGTGGAAGCAATGTTTCTCCTAAAAGATCACTAAAACCTACCAAGTCTTTCTGAAACAGAGGATACATACTTGTACCCATTTCCATGTAATTTCCAACTCTTATCAGTGTCCTATGTGGGATACAGAATGTGCTGTGACAAGCCCTGGATTTGAAAGACACAAGTTACCTTGAACAATCCCTCTTGGTCTCCACTTTCTTACCTGTAAGATGGAGAAGGGAGACTAAATTAGAGGGGTTTAAACACCCCATTGCCTACATATATTGAGTAGGACTAGAATCAAATTAAAATGGAATTAGACAATATTTAACAAAAACAAAAACACAATGCAATGTAGATAATATTGATATAATATAATTAATATTTATTAATTAACATATAATAGCAATATATACTTTTATTTTACATATGAACCAGAAATATCCTTACATATGATTTAATGGCCCTGGTTCTATTTGAGTTTGACACTGTAAGACTAGATGAACTCTAAGATCACTCTCAGCTACAGATTTATGAACTAAGTAATTAGTAACATTAGAAGGAAAAGGCCAAAAGCTGGTAGCCTTTGCCAACATCCCTGCCCTCATGACAATTTCCTTTAAATAGTTGGAGATTGCCAAAATAATAAAAAATTTATGATACAACTTAAATTAATTTACTGATTTATATAGTATTAGGGCTATCAAACTACCTAGATGTTATTTTGTAGAACTAGAAAAAAATCATAACAAAATTCTCCTGGAGAATTCAAGAATCTCAGCTTTAAATAATTAGTTTCTGAATCTAGAGTCTTCCATGGTAGGACTTTCACTTCGTCTTCTCTTCCCCAGCCTCCCCCTCTTCACTTTGAAGAATCAGGGCGTGGTAGTAAGCATGAGTTGGTGTAAGGAATATGATATTGCAACTGGGATAACTGAAATATGAGGTGGAGACATGAAGCAGACCTCTTGCCAAACCATCTCAGTTCCTTTTTTCCTCTGACTGACTTTGAGTAAATGCAAAAGTGAAAGGCAGAGTATTTGCTGTAACAGCATGCCTAAAATTGTGTTTGCATTCACATAGGAAGAGTGGAGCTTCTGGCAAGCACAGAACTATTCCTCTTTAAATCAGGATTAGTTCAAACTTCTATCAGTTGCCTACTCAGTCAATTAACCAACATCAATTAAAGATTAGTCCAGAAGCAATTATTAAGTACCTATGTACCAGGCACTTTGTTAAGTGCTTGGGAACCCAAAAAAAGGAAAAACATGGTCGTTGCCTTCAAAAAACTCACAGTCTAATGGGGGGAGATGATGAGCAAACAAGTATTCACAAGCCCAGAGAGAAACCATACTCTAAATAAGGGTAACGGAGAGGTGAGCCCAGGCAGGTTAGGGAGCCAAGCCATCCCTAAAAGAGAGGAAGGCCTCAAAAGCTTTAGTAACCCTGAAACAGGCACTCCAGGACTGAGAGATTATACTGGGCAGACACATGGTGTGCCCGCAGAAATACTAATTCAAGTTCTATTTTGTCTGTTTCAAAAGTCAGGTTACATTCCTCTGTTTTTTCATTTCAAAGACATATTATGCATAAAACAGGCTCCCGTGGGCTAACATAAGGTTCTACGTTATATATAATACAATATATAAAACATTGTTTCAATGGGAAAAATCATTATGAGTTTTAAGAAACTGACAAATATAAAGTTTTAAATCATCATCCACATCATCATAGCTCCCATTTCTTTAGTTCTTTAAGGCTGGCCGACCACTTTACAAATGTTATCCCATTTGGTCCTCAGGGACACTGTAAGGTAGACACTATTATTAATCCCAGTTTTACAGATGAGTTAACTGAGGCTGAGGTTGAATGATTTATCCAGGATTTCACAGTTAGCAAGTTGAGGGAAGATTTGAATTCAGGCCTTCTTGACTTTAAGTACAGCATTTTTAGCAAGTGTGTATGGGATGCAAGTCACTAAATCAATAAAAGTTGTATTTTGCAAAGCACCCTATACTAGAATCATAAGAACATAAGACTTCCCAGACAGAGGTGTGAGATCTTCCCCCACTACACACACACACACACACACACACACACACACACACACACACACACACACACAAACACTCACTCTCTCTCTCTTTTGAGAAATTTCCAGGCACAGTTGAGGAAGCAGAGATTGTACACTCCAGACAGACATTGCTACTAAAAGGCAGTCATTTCAAAGAGGTATCTTTGAAAAATGGAAATACCAACATTAAAAAAGAGACCTAGTAATGGATCTAAAAGACAGCTATGTCTAGCAAATAAAGGTCAAGCTGTTAAGGAGATTTCCTCCTTTGGGAAAACTACCTTGATTTATAGATTCCCAGAGTCAGACCAAAAAAAAAAAAAAAAAAAAAAAAAAAAAATCAGCTGGAGTAAAGATTAAGTATAGAGATATACTTGTAAAGGGAGTCTGTTTTCTGCAACAAAGTTTTGCCCCCACTCCAACCCTTCTACTCCTCTCATCCCCAGGGAAATTTAGATAACTCCTAATATTTGCTTACTCACTGCAGAACTGGTCAACATTCAACTTAGAGAGGAGGAATATATTGATGAAATATCCTTGTAGAGAAACATACATGTTCAGGGATAGAAGGAATCACAGCTTAATGCAACATGACAACAATGTATGCAATGATACCTAAAGAGGTAATTTGGTGATGTGAAACTCCACTGGAAGCATATACTACCCTCACTCATTCTTCTAATTAGGGAGGAGAAAAGTCAACTGAAATTTGAGGTAGATGCCAGATTTTAGAGACTATGTACAGAGGAGTAGAGCCTATGAAGATATAATCAATCAAAGAGAAATATAAAGTATCTATATGCCCAACAGTTAAGTAGGTTATTGTTTTTTCGATAAAATGAAATCACACATTTTTACCAAATGATGAGCACAGTATGTGAGACACATGATGATTGTGTAGATGAAAAGAGGAATTAACTCTGGAGCATCTACTCATGTGTGGGTCATGGAAATAAAGCAAGGAAATCACACTGTAAATGTGAAGACCAAAAGATTAGAGAAAATATGATAAGAAATAGAAGCATAGGCTAAACCAAAGCTTCTAAAACTGTGGATCATGACCCCTAACTGAATGCTATCAAATCAAAATATCAATCAATCCTAAAAAATGTTGAAGATGCTCTACATCCTGCAGTATCAAATATTCCACCAAGATTTAATATTTTATGTAAAAATAAACATCCATCTCATATACAAATTTGCTTTCATCTTTAATGACAAAATTATATGTATACCAAAGAATTGCTTTAAAATAAATTTGCTTATAATTTATTATCAGTAAATGTTTGATTTGTATACCTACTTTATACATCTGTATACCCAGAGTTGTGTAAAAATTTCTTGGGCAAAAAGGGGTCACAAATGCAAAAAGTTTAGGAAGCCCCAGGTACTAAAGTACCTCCCTGAAGAGTTAAGGACACTAGGAAGTAGAAGTTATGAAGGTAGGATACATAAACAACACCAAACAGACAGTCCTATCTTCTATGACAACTTCAGAGAAGATGGTCATATATAGATTAAATGAATTTGTGAAAAGAATACAACTTTGATGCTACAGAAGTTGAGATCTATAGGATCAGCATGCAAAAAAAAAATGGTACCAGGACAGAAGGTCACTTTGAATACAGAAAATGGCTTATGAATTTATTTCACTTGGACTTCTAAAACTCTGCCCGGAAGTGATGGTGAAGTTTAAGGATGAGGAGAGGGAAAGGAAGGAAAGAACTTAGAATTCAAAGTCTCTAAAAATTAATGTTAAAAATGTTTTATATGTAATTGACATTTTAAATGAAATTTTTTTAATATTCAAAGTTCTGGGTAGATTTGTATGGTTGAGAGAGTAAAGTCAACAAAACTAGGAGAACAAAATATATACATGCATGTGTGTGTGTTTATCACAATAACATTGTAAAAAGAAAAACAATTGAAAAACTTGAGATTTTTGTTTAATATAATGGCCAGCCATGATCCATAGGACTCATTATAACAGATGCTAATTCCAGTCAGAAAGGGGATGGAATTAAGGAATTAAGATGTGGAAGAAGATATACATTCTAGGAATGGCCAGTGGGTTTTGTTTTTTGTTTTTTTTTCTTTCTGATTGTATTTGTTATAAGAGTTTTCTTTTTTGAGGGGCAAGTTAGGAAAGGAAGCATGGCATTGAAAAGGAAGTAAAAGGGAGAAAAAATGCTTATTAACTAAAGAAGTGATATTCTACTTGGGGGGAAAAATAACAGAAGTTCCATTACTCTCTCAGATTCTTTGAAAGAGTAAGGCTAAACTTAAAAACCATATGAGATAGTAATTGCTGCTTCATTTAGCCCACATCTGAATTAGCTTTTGAATCAGACCTTTGCGAGAATAGTTGAATCAGCTAACTGTCTAGGCCATAGAAGTTAAGAGAAAAGTGGTTTTGATAATCCTACAAATGGGACATATAATTTACCTAAATACATGAGTAAGAGGTCACTCAGGGCTACATCAGCATGAGCTGAAGAGTAAAGCCCCAGACCTTCCAGTACCACTAAGTAAAGGAGAGGTGCTCACTACAGATAAATGCAGGATTTTATCCAGTTTTTTCTTTTAAAAAATTATATATATGCATATATGTATATATATATATATATATATAAACACACAATATATATATGTATGTATAAACTCAAAATATACAATAACATCCTGCTGTCTATAAAAGATTCACTAAAATAGAAGACCAATATGCTATACAGTACATAGAAATAAGGATTTCCTCTATTAGGCTTGTGTGCTTGAATTTGATAATAGAATTAAACCTTGAATTTATGTCAAAATGTCTGTATGGACCTTTGTAATTTTTTAGTGAGTAAGTTTTATTTTATCCATTATATTTGTTTCCCCAATGCCTAGAATAGAAAGTACTTAATAAATACTTGCTGCTTTTTTACTGATAATTGATTTTTCTTTGTTTATTTTATGCTTCAAATAATGAGACACCATCAGTTCTTTTAATATTTTTTTATCATAAGTCCTCAGAGGACTTATTACTGAGGACAGCTAAGTCATTCTCAGTTGATCTTAATAATTGGTTTTGAGAAAGACTACTAAAATTATAGAATGATATTTCAGATAGCTAAAGAAATTAAAACAGGTTACCATATTAACTTTTTTCTGAAAAATGACATTTAATAGTAGGCACTAAAGATGGATAAGTTTGGAAAAGGATCATGAATCAATAATGCTGAGATTCCATGAGTGTGAATATATGTATGCATCTATGTGTATCCATGTGTATGTATTGTGTTTGTACATGCACATGTGTGTGAAGAGTTCTTGAAGCATTCTTAATTAACACTTATCAAAAACCATAAGCTGCTAAAGCAAAACAAATTTCATTGTCATCCAATTAGCTCTGCCTCTTTCTGCCTGTGTGAACTTGGGCAAATCACTTAACCCTGTTTTTCCAGTAATCATAAGAGATCATGAGAGGGAAAAGGATCCACATGTGCAAAGATGTTTTTTTGGTAGTAAGGAATTAGAAATTGAGTGAATGCCCATCAATTGAGGAATAGCTGAATAAGTTATAGCATATGAATGTAATGGAATATTACCATTCTATAAGAAATGATGAGCAGACTAATTTAAGAAAAGCCTGGAAAGGCTTTATATACAATCTTTTTCTTTCAATTTTATATTTGGAAATGCTCATTTTATTTGGTTTGTTAAGTTCAGAATAAAAGTTTTTAATTTAAAAGAAAATCATGATCTTGAACAAATTAGGGCCTTAACTTTTCTAGCTTCATAAGACTTATTAAATTTTGAACCACAAAGTCCTGGGCCAATGTTATATGTTCACATCTCCTCCTGCTCTGAATATATCAGAATTTAAACTAAGTTCTCACTCAACAAACTGATAGTTCAAATTTTCAAGCCTAATTTTAAAAATCTGAGCCTACAGAGTCAGTGAGAGGTCAGAGGTCCTGCAGGAAGTGTATTTAAGGAACAAACTGGAGCTTCATAGTCATAAACTATTCCACAAAAATCAGACTGTACTTTCAAGAAGAATGAAGAACACTGTGTCTGGGATGCCAAGAGTTATTTATTCACAACTCCCACCACTGAACTTTGCCTGAATGGACTCTGGGTTTGTTATTTGTCTGTAGGTTCTGCCAGGCCTTTGTTGTGACCCAAGTTTTTCCAGCACACATGCTGGCATTCCTGAAGCTAGTTTTGTCTCTGCAATTCTTTTTCCAGATGCTAGAAATGGGTTCTGTTTTCCTGTTTTAAAGATTTCGAGAGAATGACTTTAAATATAATGTATAAGAAAAGAGCTAGTTAATCAGAGTAGGGTAAAGCAGTAATTATATTCTTCCAAGTCCACCCATTTCTTTTTTTTTAAATAGCTTTTTATTTTCAAGACATATGTATGGGTAAATTTTCAGCACTGAACCTTGCAAAATCTTCTGTTCCAACTTTTCCCCTCTATCCCCCCAACCCCTCCCCTAAATGGCAGGTAGAACAATACATGTTAAATATGTTAAAGTATATGTTAAATGCAACAGTTATCTTGCTGCACAAGAAAAATAGAATTTAGAAATAAGATAAAAATAATATGAAAAGAAAAACAAAAATCCAAACAGTCCATCCGTTTCTAATGTTGGAATGGAAGAGGCATTAAATTTGGAGTCAAGTTCAAATTCTGGCTCTGCTATTTTCCAGGCACATGATCTTGGGCAAGTCACAATTTTTTTGCACCTAAGCAGATTGAGGATAGGTGGTAAAAGAGCTGTAGTAGGGGAAAAAAGGCTTACAAGTTAGAAGATCTGGGTTCAAATCTTGGTTCTATGATTTTGGTCCAGACATTTTCATCTTTCCTCATCTATAAATAGAGAAAGTTGGATTAGATGACTTCTAAATCTATGATTCTAATTAAGTGGGTGAGGGGGGGAGGAAGCAAGTATTTAGAAAACCCCATTTTTAGTCAATGTTATTTTTGACCTTAAGGATTCATGGCTTTAAATAAAAATAACAATCATTAACATTAAGTGCCTATGAGCCAGGTACTGTAGTAGATATGTTGTCTGAATCATTGAAAGAGAAAATATTTACTCCACTATCATTGCCTTAAGAAAGGAAGTAGTCAAATGAGAAGAAAATCTTTGTAACAAATTTCTCAGATGGGTTTGGTATTTAAAATATATAGACAGCTAATATAAATTCATACATACATAAATATATATACATATATATACACCCACACAAAACATACACATACATATAAGACTAAAAGCAATCTCTTCCCCCAAAAAAAACTAGTCAAAAGACATGGTCCAATAGGCCTCAAAAGAAGAATGCAAAGTAATTAACAACATATTTTTAAAAAATACTCCAATTCACTAATAAGAGAAATGTAAATCAAAACAACCCTAAGTTCACCATACAACCTCCAAATCAGCAAAAATTACCAAAAGTGATAATAATTGGTGTTACAGGGTTCAGTATGGGAAGATAGGTACCGTAGTACATTGTTCATGGAGTTGTGAGTCAGTATAACTATTTTGGAAAACAATCAGGAATTATGCAAATAAAATGACCAAAATGTCTATACTCTTTGACACAGAGGTTCTATTGTTAGGCACTCATGCCAAGGAAACTACTGATAAGTACACCAAAATGTTTATAGCAGTATTTTTTATGGTAGCAAAGAAGTAGAAACAAAGTAAATGCCTATCAATTATAATAGCATAGCACTTTAAACTTTACAAAATGCTGTAGAAATATTATCTCATTTGCTCCTTACAGGGAGATAGGTCCTACCATTATCTCCATTTTACAGATGAGGAAACTGAGATAGAAGTTAAGTGACTTGCCCAGCTAGTCAGCATCTGAGGCAAGACTTTAAATACAAGATTTCCTTGATTCCAGGGTTCACTGCTCTTAAATGTGAAATAGCTAAACAAATTTTTGTATATTACTATAATGGAATATTTTGATATAAGAAATCATGATCATGATGAATATAGAGAAGCTTATGTGATCTGACACAGAGCCAATGGAAATGACAATAACTACAATCAAAAGCTGCAAAATTACAATGAACAAGCATGATCCCAAAGAAGACCTATGAGAAGATACCTCTCCTCATTCCTTTGCAAAGGTGGGACAATCATGGGTATGGAACAATGCATATATTTTCATATTTTTTTGATGAACTAATTTTTTTTCTCTTTATTTGTTTCTTCTAAAAGTATTTGCAATATAGCATGGTTCTCTGGGAAGGAGTAATGTTAGGAGAAAACAGGCATGCTATCCATTATTACAATTTGTGAGAGGAAAGTCATTTCTGCCTTTACTCACCGTCTTGGCTCCATCTCCCCTGGAAAATCATTCCTGAAAGCATGGGAGTCATCAGCTGTGGCAGCTAAGAAAAGAGCCAGCTAGAGAGGAAGAGCCCAGCTCCTAAAAGGGAACTATTATTTATAGTTTCTCTTCCCTCCTTTGATAGTTCAGGAGAGTGGGGGGTGGAGGGATGGAGTGGTGATAAGGAAGAGAATTTTAGGAAAGATCCATATCCTATCATTCCCCTTCATTGACGATAGGAAATGGCATACAACTTGCCCAGTGGAATATGTCCCACCCAAGAAATAGCAAACCCAAAGAATACAGTTGTGGAATCAGGATGTCAAGAAGATAGGGAGACTGGGACCTGGAGTAGGAACTCTGCTTGGAAGATGACAGAGCTCAGAGCTGAGATGGCAAAGGAGTAGCAGGGCCAAGAAGTCCAGGAGAGTACATCCAGCAGAGACAACATATAACATGAGTAGGAGGGTATCTCAAGAAGGCATGGAGGGAAAGGGGGCCTACAGTGTCAGGGTAGAAGTGACCTTGGAAATATGTTCCCTGACAACATGATTCTTTACTTGTATAATCTGTGTGTGTGTCTACATTTTCCACTGGCATTGTGTATATCTGTGAGAGAGTATGCCTTAGGTTAATAGGGGCATGTTTTACTACTGCTTTTTGTGCTAAAGCATTTCAGCAAATCCTTTTGCTTTAATTGCATCAACTGGCTGGTTTTTAAATGCAAACAATGATTGGAGACTCAGACGCTAGAGTTTAGAATGGAGTAAGATCACATAAGAAGCACTTCTAATAATTCTGGTTGGCTCTCGTTGAATATTTCTCATCTCTCCAACAACAGACATAAACAACACCCAAAGTAGTCCGTGATTCTCTTTTTGTTTCATTTCCTGCAGTGTTTGAGACTTCTAAAGTATATCTCCATTAATTCCATCATTTTTTTTGGTTGTTGTTGTTGCCAATGTTATGGTATTACCTAGGTTTTATGAATAACCTTGTCCTGGGATTTTACATTATAAAGTCAGTACAAAAAGTAAAATTAACTTCCTTCTCAAATCAAAAATCATTTGAGAGTAGCCAGGTGTTGGTAAACAGCATCACCATTAGACTTTTTTTTTTTTTTGACACTGCTTGCTCAGTAATTCTAACCCTTAAATGGAATTGCTTACTATGCTTAAAGTCTGCCTTCACAAAAGAATTGATAATACACAGCTGCTGCTGCAGCTTCCAGCAAATGAGCACATCTTAATTGATTTCATCTAAGAAGATGGCATGCTTAATATTTTTAAAAATACATGATTTCTCTGTGCAGCAGAATCAAAGGAAATGATGAAGATGGAATGAAACTGATAAAATTAAGACAAAACCAAAACACTTTCTTCAATTTCCTCAGAAAGCAAATAGACTTTTGCCAAAATGCCAGTGGAACAAAATTATCGCACATGGATAATACACTTAATAGTTTACAGAGTGACTTGACCACATTTGATCTTCCCAATAGCCTTGTGAGGTAGAAAGGGATAGAGCCTGTGATTTCATTGGAATAGAGAACTCCTAGGTAGGAATGCAGATTGGTATCTTCTTAACAATTTGGTCTTAGAAAGCCTCTTGAAGTACTAAGAGATTAGATAGGGACACATGTACAGACAGATCCTTAGCCATTTGGCCTTTAATCAATGACAAAAAAGAAAGTTAATTCCATCAAAGAGCTTATATTCCATTAGGGGAAACAGCTAGTTAAATACAAGTTACATAAAAAGCTTACACCAGATGATGGTAAGGTTCTGGCAGGTGAAGGAGCCCAGGAAATGCCTCTTGAAGAAAGGGGCACTTGGGCTGAATCTTGAAAAAAGCCAGGGACCACAAGAGGCAGAGGTGAGGACACAGGGCTTCATCAAAATTTTACCTGGACAAAATGGAAGTAATCTCTTAGCAGTCTTCTAGCAATCCAACAATGGTTTGTCTGTTTTGCAAAGAAGTAATTTTACTTGTAGAAATTCCTTTCCCATTACACCAATAACTAGAGGGAAAACTATATAAATATCATTAAAAACAAAAAACAAGTAATATTTGGTTGTTTTGTCATCCTTTTCCTCTTCTCTAATTGCTTTTTTGCCATCTCCAAAGTTGGGATTCTGTTAGGATTCTTACAAGGTGCTAAGTCACTGGAATGGATATAATTATCTAATTCAGCATGGTACTTAACAGTTTTCTAGTTCAGTAATGTATTTACTAGAATTCCATGAGATTCACACCTTCAAGAGAGCATACTTTTAAGGAGCTCCCACAAGCCCAGGGAGTACCCAAAAACCCACTCTCTGGGAGGATATAGAGTCAGTATTGAGTCAAGGGAAGAATTTCAGGAAAGCTCAAGGAGATTCAGAACCAGGATTCAGTGGATTTGCAAGTCCAGGAAATTCACAAGTCTAATGGAAAAGCCTGCTCATGGACTTCTGGGAGATTCAAAACCAGGATTGACTTTCGGGAGATTCACAAGGCAGAAACCCACAACCCCACACTCTTGGAGGCAGAGTCTGATTCATTCCAAATTCCACTGTTGTGCTGGCTGGAGACACTTGGACAAGACCTCTCGGGAACCAAAGAGAGATATAGGCCTTTAAGAAAGCTAGCCGAGCCCCAAGTGAAGCAGACAAGGCTTGAAGGACAAAATAAAGGATCTGGAGATAAGATTTGGAAAGAGACTGCATTTGGGATTATTGAACTGAACTGAAACTATGGCTGCCTCCAGAAGCTGCCCAAGAAACCTGCTCCCAGAGGATTACAATTTAGAGAAACTGAACATTACAGGACTCCAAATCTTCTCTTCTCTCAAAACTCCCATACCTTCCCCTCATTAGCCCTCTCAGCAAAAGACTATCTCATACCTCAGTGAAAAAAATATAAAGTGTTCTCCATGAGCTTTCTCTTCTCTCTCACTACACATCTTAAAATTCTTTGTCGTTATTCCCCATATTTTCTCTTCTTCAATCCCTGATGAAGAGATAGCCCTCTGCTTATACATTTAACCCTATCCCTCCCTTCACCTTCAAAGAGATTACTGCCACAACTATTACTCATTTTTAACTTAATATGTTTACCTATTCGCTCATTCCCTATTGCCTACACAGGCAGATTTCCTACATCCTTAAAAAAAAAAAAAAAAAAAAAAACAACAAAACAAAACAAAAAAACCCAAATCTTCACTTATCCTTACTATCTCCTCAAGCAATAATTTTGTATCTTTCATAGCCAAACCCCTAAAGTATCTATGATCATTGCCTCTACTTTCTCTCTCCTTACCAACTTTTAAAAATCATTATCACCATCATTTTATCCTTATATTTTTCAGAAGAGTTGAGAAAAACAAATCCTCACATAAGATGCTATGTTATTATTATTACTATTATCAACATTGTTGAAAAACAGCATGGTATAAATGGTAGGTAGAAAGGTAGGATTAAAACCAGCAAGACCAAAGTTCAAATGAGCTAAACAACTTTCTTTTTTTTTTTTTAACATTTCTTTTTTATTGTTATTTTCTCCTTTAAATTTTTTTTCCTTTTATTGTTATACATGCATATTAATTTTTAAAATATACATTTATCAATATTGTTGAGAAAGAAAAATCAGACAAAAGGGAAAACCACAAGGAAAAAAAAAACAGAAAAAAAGGGGAAAAAGTGAATTTCTCACCCACTTTTAACCATGGACAATCTGGCTTCAACCTCATCATTCAATTGAAACTCATCTCTCCAAACTTTTAATTGGTAAATTGCCTCTTCTCAATTGATTTAGCTGTAGCATGACACTACTCACCACCCTATCTTCCTGAATATTCTCTCCTCCCTGGATTTTAATGATATTCTTTCCTTTGCTCAATCATCATTCATTTCTCTTATATCAGGAGATATATCCAAAAGTTATATAGCCTGCAGGTGTCAATCTACAATCTTCTCCCAAATCAAGTTCCATAGGTTCCATTATCTGTACTTAGATAACTTGCCAATCCAGCCCAATTCTCTTACCTGAGTTCCAATAACACATCACCAACTGCCTATTGGAGATTTCAAACTAGATGTCCCAGAGATATTTCAAACTCAATTTATCCAAAACAGAATTCATCTTTTGCCAAAAACCAACCCTTTCCCCAAACCTCCTTAATTTCTTTTAATGACATTATTTTGTTTCCTATCCCTCAGGTTCTGATCTGGGGAGTCACCTTTGATTCTTCAGCTCTCCATTCCCCATTTCTGTTCCCATATTCATTCCATTGCCACCTCTTGCCAATTTTACCTATACATCTCCTTTTCCTTTTTATTACTTTAGCACTTTGTTTTTTCCAATTATGTAAAAGACAATCTTTAACATTCATTTTTACAAAATTTTGAGTTCCAAATTTTTCTTTCTCCCTCCCTTTATCTTACCTTCCCTAAAACAGTAAGCAATTTGATATTGGTTATATATGTACAAGACATATAAAACATATTAGTCATGTGAAAGAAGAAACAGAATAAAAGGACAAAACCACACACACACACACAAGTGAAAATAGTATGCTTTGATCTGCATTCAGACTTCATTAGTTTTTCTCTGTATGTGGATAGCATTTTCCATCATGAATCTTTTGCAATAGTCTTGGTTCACCTCTTTTTCTTCATTCATAGATCTACCATCTTAGTTTAGACTTTCATCTGTTTCTTCTCCCTTGAACAACTGGTCTTTCTGACTTAACTCTTTCTCACAACCAATACATGCTCAATACAACTATTAAAGTGATATATTCCTTAACCTTAGTCTGACTTTGCTGCTCTCCAGATCAAGAAGTTCCAAAGGGTTCCTCTTGCCTCTGGGATAAAATACAAACACTTCTATCTTTTAAAGCCCTTCACAATCTGGTTCCAGCATACTTTTCTAAGCTTTGCCCTCATTACTCCTTTTCACCAACTTTCTAGTCCAATCAAATAGATTTTCCACACAAATTCCTAGTGATTCTTGTAATGCCTTCCCTTCTCTGCCTCCAAATCCTTAGCTTGCTTCAAAGTTTTCCTAGTATCCCTACCACCAAGAATTACTTTGTCTTTATTTTGCATACATTTAATTGCTCTTATACCCAAACACAGTAAGCACCTTAAGGGTAGAGATCTGTATCTAGCATAAGCATATAGTAGTAATAAAGCTTATGCAGCATAAGCATACAGTCATAATAAATGCTTAATGATTGTTTTCCTTAAACTGGAAATTAGTATGGCAGAAATTAGATATGGATCCACACTTAACACCATATACCAAGATAAGATCAAAATGGGTCCAAGATTTAGGCATAAAGAATGAGATCATAAATAGATTAGAGGAACAGAGAATAGTCTACCTCTCAGACCTGTGGAGGAGGAAGGAATTTATGACCAGAGGAGAACTAGAGATCATTATTGATCACAAAATAGAAGATTTTGATTACATCAAACTAAAAAGTTTCTGTACAAACAATACTAATGCAAACAAGATTAGAAGGGAAGTAACAAATTGGGAAAATATTTTTAAAAGCAAAGGTTCTGACAAAGGTCTCATTTCCAAAATATATAGAGAACTGACCCTAATTTATAAGAAACCGAACCATTCTCCAATTGATAAATGGTCAAAGGATATGAACAGACAATTCTCAGATGAAGAAATTGAAACTATATCCACTCATATGAAAGAGTGTTCCAAATCACTACTGATCAGAGAAATGCAAATTAAGACAACTCTGAGATACCACTACACACCTGTCAGATTGGCTAACATGACAGGAACAAATAATGATGAATGTTGGAGGGGATGTGGGAAAACTGGGACACTGATACATTGTTGGTGGAGTTGTGAAAGAATCCAGCCATTCTGGAGAGCAATTTGGAACTATGCCCAAAAAGTTATCAAACTGTGCATACCCTTTGACCCAGCAGTGCTACTACTGGGATTATATCCCAAAGAAATACTAAAGAGCGGAAAGAGACCTGTATGTGCCAAAATGTTTGTGGCAGCTCTTTTTGTAGTAGCTAGAAACTGGAAGATGAATGGATGTCCATCAGTTGGAGAATGGTTGGGTAAATTATGGTATATGAAGGTTATGGAATATTATTGCTCTGTAAGAAATGACCAGCAGGAGGAATACAGAGAGACCTGGAGAGACTTACATCAACTGTTGCTGAGTGAAATGAGCAGAACCAGGAGATCACTATACACTTCAACAACAATACTGTATGAGGATGTATTCTGATGGAAGTGGAAATCTTCAACATAAAGAAGAGCTAACTCACTTCCAGTTGATCAATGATGGACAGAGGTAGCTACACCCAGAGAAGAAACACTGGGAAGTGAATGTAAATTGTTAGCACTAATATCTGTCTGCCCAGGTTACATGTACCTTCGGAATCTAATGCTTATTGTGCAACAAGAAAATGGTATTTACACACATGTATTGTATCTAGGTTATATTGTAACACATGTAAAATGTATGGGATTGCCTGTCATCGGGGAAAGGGAGTAGAGGGAGGGGGGGATAATTTGGAAAAATGAATACAAGGGATAATATAAAAAAATAATAAAAATTATACCAAAAACATATTTACTTTTTAGCTAAAAGTCATTTTTTTTACTAACCACTTTGTGGTTCATAAATTTAACTTTAAGTTTTAGTATCATTACTTGGATCAGTTCTTCTTCTCACCAAACAATTACATTATCAGCAATGCCAAACAGCTTTTGTGGGGAGAGAGTATACATCAATATGATTTTGACCTTTAAAATAAAAGAGAAGGTATTGCCTGAACTGACTCTTGGAGGAACTAGGAATTTCAAAAATGCAATTGAGGAGGAAGAGCAGTCCAGGCATGGAGGACAGATAACTAAAAAAAAACTTAAAAAGTTTTAAAGTCCACTTTTAGAAGATGGAGAGCAAGCAGGTTGTATACAATGAAGAATAGTGAGTAAAAAAAGGGGAAAGGCAGGAAGGAGTCAGTTTGTAAAGATTAATAAAAGCCAAAGGACTTTCTATTTAATCCCAAAGGCAACTAGGAAGGCATTGGAATTTGGGTACAGCAATGGTTATGCTCATACCATAGGAAAATCACTTTGGTGGCTCCATGGAAGGTGGATTAAAGTGAGAAAATGCACAAGGCAGAAAAATAAATTATCTTCTGTGACAAATCGTTCAGGGAAAATGAGTCTGAACCAGAATAGTGGTTATATGAATGCAAGAGGGAAGCAACAAGATCTGAAAAATGACAAGATAATATCCACTTGTGTTGAGAGTTTGAAAAACTGGGTGACTGGAAGAAATGTGGGAATAAGAAGGAACTTCAAAAGACAGAAGATTCGAGGAAAATATTCTGTTCAATTCTGGATATGTTAGGTTTGAGATGCCTATAGGAATTATGGTTTGAAATGCCCAAAAAGCAGATGATGTGAGACTGGAGATCAAGAAAAACAAGAATTTTATATATGTGTTCATGAAGATGTATGCATGCGTATTATATTATATATGTATGCATGCATATTATATGCATAAATACCCATGCATAGGGAAATTATCTGCTTTTCAATTTATACTCAAAGAAATCATGCAAGTTCATTTATTTCTACAATTTAAAAAAATTAAATATAAAAAGTAAAAAATATATCCAGGCCAGATATGATTTGCTTTTGACAATTAAGTAATTATATCTAGATAGTGAGAAGCTTCCAGAGTTACAGAAGATTTCCCACCTACCACAGGTTTAATTTTGACACACTTTTCTTTCCTGCTCCACGCTGCTCCCCTTAGAAGCCAGTTAACAATGGTGATGGAGTTTCTAGGAGTACCGTTTTTTTTTTTTTGTTTTTGTTTTTCCCTTCAAGAAAATGTAGTATAAACATAAGTAGTAAATTACATGACCTTGATCTTTACCTCACATCCACTACTTACTAGCTATTAAACCATAAGTATGTCACTTAACCAGTGGATATTTTTTCTTATACATAAAATGTAGATAAGCATTACCTGTTTGATTTACCTCTCAGAGACATAAAGAAGATCAAATCTCATCTATGAAAGCAGTTTGTAAGCATTAAAGAACTAGAGAATTCACTCCATTAAGTGGGTTGGATTTATTTTAAGTCCTGGCAAAGTCCCTAAGGCATAGATAGGCATTAAGAGACTTGCTCCAATTATATAAAATTACTAAGTCCAAGAGGCAGAATTTAAACCAGACCACCATCTATATCTATATTTATATATAAAGCTTTTTATCTTCAAAATGTGTGCATAGATAATTTTCAACATTCACCCTTGCAAAACATTGTGTTCCAAATTATTTTTCCCTCTCTCCTTCCACCCGCTCCCCTAGATGGCAAACAACCCATTGTGCTAAACACGTGCAATTCTTCTACACATTTTCTCACAATTATCATGTTACACAAGAAAAATCAGATCAAAAAGGGAAAAAATTGAAAGCCAACAACAAAAAAGATGAAAATTTAATTCCCACAGTCCTCTCTTTGGGTGCAAATGACTCTTTTCATCACAAGACCATTGGAACTTGCCTAAATCTGTTGAAAAGAACCACATCCATCAAAATTGATCATCATATAATCTTGTTGTAGTGTATAATGATCTGGTTCTGCTCATTTCACTCAGCATCAATTCATACAAGTCTCTCCAGGCCTTTCTGAAATCATCCTGATGGTCTTTTCTTACAGAACAATAATATTCCATAGCATTCATATACCATAACTTACTCAGCCATTCTCCATCTGATGGGCATCCATAAAAAGAGCTGCTACAAACATTTTTGCACATACAAGTCCTTTTCCCTCCTTTAAGATCTCTTTGGGATATAAGCCCAGTAGAAACACTGCTGGATCAAAAGGTATGCATAGTTTGATGGTCCTTTGAACATAGTTCCAAATTGCTCTCCTGAATGGTTGGATCCATTCACAACTCCACCAACAATGTATCAGCGTCCCAGTTTTCCTGCATCCTCTCCAACATTCATCATTATCTTTTCCTGTCATTGTGGCCAATCTGAGAGGTGTGTAGTGGCATCTCAGAGTTGTCTTAATTTGCATTTCTCTGACCAATAGTGACTGGGTAAAATATCAGCCCTTACATAAGATCATAGATCTGTAGTTGGACAGCACCTCAAAGACAATCTAATCCAACATCTTTATTTTAAAGCTAAAGAAACTGAGACCCAGAGAAACTAGATGCCTGAGCCAACGTGACACAGGTGATAAATGTCAAAGGCAGAAGCACCTCCCCTCAAATACCACTGCTTTCCCCCATGTACTCTGCTGCAGCTTTTATTCCTCATAACTCACTGAATGAATTTAATCCTGATCTTTGCTTAACAAACTAAGCAGACTTTGTAAAGAGGATATATCTTAGAAAAAAATACATGGATTTTTCTTAAACCTGAAAAATGTAAAGTATGTTCCAAACAGGGTGCTAAGGAAAAGGAGCTTCCTATGGGAAAATTTCTTATACTGGCCTGGAATTTTAAATGTGATTAATCAATGGAATAGACTAGATATAAAACATGTAGAAACAAAACTAAAGGTGTAGTGTTTAATAAATACAGACCTTTTCATCCCCCTCCCCTCCCATTCTTGAGGTGAGGGCACTTTATGACAAAAGCTGTTGGGAAAACTGGAAAGCTGTCTAGCAGATATTAGGTACAAATCAGTATTTCATACCATATGCCAAGATAAGTTCCAAATGGAAATATAACTTACATATGAAAATTTATATCATAAATTAGAGAAGAAAATGCCCTTCACAAATGCAGAAAAGGAAGTTTGTGACCAAATAAGGAATAGATAGAATTATAGATTATTTAAATGGGCATTTTTTTGATGGCTGGCAAAGCAGCAGAAATACTTAAAAGTCAAATTCTAAAACTGAGGAATTTAATGACTAACCCAAGGAAGGTTAGAACTTGATGTTTGAAACAGAAATTGTAGATTTCCATATTTATAACTGTGTGTGTGTGTGTGTGTGTGTGTGTGTGTGTGTGTGTGTGTGAGAAAATGCTCTAAATCACTATTGATTTAGACGGGGACATTGATACATTGTTGGTGGAACTGTGAACAGATCCAACCATTCTGGAGAGCAATTTGGAACTATGCCCAAAGGACTATCAAACTATCCCCTTTAATCCAGCAGTGCATCTATTGGGCATGTGTCCCAAACAGATCATTAAAAAGGGAAAAGGACTAACAAGTGCAAAAATGTTCGTGGCAGGACTTTTTGTAGTGGCAAGTTAGTGGAAACTGAATGAAGTTCATCAATAGGAGAATGGCTGAATAAATTATGACATATGAATGTAATGGAATATTATTGTTGTGCAAGAAATGATCAGCAGGATGACTTCAGAAAAGTGTGGGAAGATTTACATGAACTGATGCTAAATAAAATGAATAGAACCAAGAGACACAGTACACAGCAACAAGATTGTGTAATGATCAACTCGGACAGACTTAGCTCTTTTCAACAATGAGGTGATTCAAGTTAATTCCAATAGACTTGTGATGGAAAGAGCTATTTGCAATCCAGAAATTTATGGGGACTAAATGTGGATCATAGCATAGTATTTTCATTTTTTTTTTTAAGTTTTATTGCAGTTTGTATACTTGTTGCTTTTTTTCCTTTCTCTTTCTCTTTCTTCCCTTTTTATTTGATATTTCTTGCATAGCATGAAGAATATGGAAATATGGTTATAAGAATTACACATTTAAGCTGCAGTAGATTGCTTATTGGGGTAGGAAGAGGGTTAGGGAGGAAGAAAAATTTGGAGCACAAGGTTTTGCAAAGGGTAATGTTGAAAACTATCTTTGCATATATTTGGAAAAATAAAAAAGCTATTGTAGAAAACCACAGACAATGGGGGAACTCTGGGTGAGGTATATGACCCTTTAGCCCAGAGCAAACCTGCTAACAATGTCTGTTTTGGCTCCCTATCTCTCCTAAGGACTCTTGGCTTTCTGAGAAGTGGGGGGAAAGCGGTGACAACCTGGGTTGTAATTGAAGCAGACTGATACCAAGTGGCAAAGTCATCTACATACCATAGTAAGTTGTTTATGTGGTCCCACATGGACAGGATATACTTAGTGCATGTCCATGGTTGTTTTGGTTACAAAAGGATATTAGGGTATAAAAAGGGAAAAGAACTGGGAATAAATGGAGTCTCACCTCATCAGTTCTCCACTAAGATAGTATAATCACCCTAGCATGGGGGCTCTAGAAAGCACAGTATGTTTTGTCACTCCAACTTGGGGGCTCTAGAAAGCAGGACACAAACAAGCTATTATTTTAAAAAATGTATGAGATAGAGTCACAGACTTTTCAAATCCAGTCCCACATCAACTGCCTACAGGGCAGTTTAAACTGTATGTCCTATAGGCATCTCAAATCCATCAAGTCCAAACATGTTGATCCCCTATAAAATATGGCCCCTAATTCTACCCAATTTTAGAAGCTTCCCCTTATTTAAGGGCACAATAATCCAGTCACCCAGATTCACAACTCTCAATATCTAATCAACAATAGTTGAAAATTTAAGTTATCTACTCTTTCTTTACACTTGGGTATACAGGGTAGATTCAAGAGCAATGGATAAAAACTGCAAAGAAACATAATTTAGGTTTTCTATAAATAAAATCTTTAGTTACAGGTATCCAAAAACTTGAGAAGCACTGGGTTACCCAGTGGTAACCTCACTGGAGGTCCTCAAACATAGGCTTGTCAAGTACCTTATGATGAGAATTTTTCAGGTATGGATTGAACTAGAGGGAGCCATGGTAATTCCCAACTTTTAAACTGATTCTGTGCCTGGATTCTGCCTACTGACTTAACATGCATGAGATGAAAGAATAAACTTACTGTAGGCACTTTTGAGATAAGGAACAAAGGAAAAGTCCATAGAAATTTTGTATTTTTGTTTTTCTGTTTAAATCTTTCTAAGAAATGGATTGTTACTCAAAAAAAAAAAAATCACAAAATAATGAAATAACAAAGTAGTAGAAATCACTTGGGAAATATATATATATATATATATATATATATATATATATATATATGTATATATATATGACTTTTAAAAGAAAATAAGAAAAAAGGCTTGTTTTCTGACACTTGGATCTGAAGACAAAGTCATCCTTTCCCATATATACCAAGATTACTGACCTATTTAACAGAGACAAGTTGAACAGCATTCTTTGGCCAATACTCAGTTGATGAATTAAAACTTCAAGCAACGCCCAAGAATATATGCTAAACTTTAAGCAACTGAAGAAGTTTATTTACATATATAACCATAGAAGTCATTTATTATTCTGGGGGGAGAATCCCATAGATTTTAAAAACAAATTCCCAGGAGTCTTTTGATTTTACCAGTTCCAGACTCTATAAATTCAATCCTAGTAAGTCTCTATTTTCAAAGTTCAGCTGTCCTAGAAAGAAGCAAGGCTTTGCAAATACCTATATTCTTTTAAGTACACAAAATACTCATTCTCTCTTGTGCTCTGTTACCAAGCACAACAATGTAATAACATTGTAAATATAGGCTTTAAAACTCTTTTTATGATGAGAATAAGACAGGACAAAGATTTTAAATTAGAGTAAATCCTAATTGTTACTTTTTTTTAAATAGACAATGCAATTTTCATGATTTCTGAATTGTTCTTTTTCTTTGTAATTCTTTTTTTTGGAAATAATTTCACCCCAAAGTAAATAAATAAATCTGTCCTCTGTAGTTCCTAATTAGGACTATTTGTAATTCACTAATTAAAAGAACTTTATACAATCCTACAGTCAACTACAATTCTATGTTTAAGCTAAGGATTTAATTTAATACTGTCTCCTAGTAAGAGAGAATGTATTTAAAGCCTGACATTTATTGGCAAAGCCTAGTTTCTTGTACTATTCTCAAAAGATGGAGAGAGGTGGGCTTTCATATTAAAGCTAACAAACGACTATCTTTTGGAACAAAACAACAAATAGGTCCATGATTAATAAAATTGCCAAAAATGCTCCCCATTAAGATATTTGCTTACATTTCTATTTTTAGCCTTAATGTCTACATGCATATAGAACATTTCTCAAAATTGTAAAACCCTAAACCTAAGTGTATCTTTTTTTTTTAATCAAAAGATTAATAAAAAATGAATAGGTTTCCAAATTCATTCTGTACCTTACGAGCAGTTAGGTGGTACAGTGAATAGAACACTGAGTCTGTAATCAGGAAGACCTGAGTTCAAATCTCATCTCAGATACTTTAGTTAAGTGACCTTGAACTAGTGACTCAGTTTTTTCAGCTATAAAATAAGGGGGTTGGACTTGATGACCTTGAAACTTCCTTCCCAGCTTTATCGTTACAAACTGCTTTTTAGGAAAATCAATTAGGCAGTTGTATGGAACATGGATTAGAGGGAAGAGAGTGGAAACATGGAGACAATCACTTACTCCACAATCTCTAACAAGGGTCAGATATGGAAAAACTACATCTTGGTATAATTATGGCTTATGTTCAGTACACTGCATTCCATAACAAACTTCTTCATAGCATCACCATAAAGTGATAATAACCATTATCCCAGTCGGTGGAAAGCTATATTTTCCAACATAATTGAAATTATGGAAATTTAGTGGGAATCTGCTCAACTGAATTACCTCAAATCATAGATTAGCTCACATCTGTAAAGGTCCTATCGTCTATAATTTACCCTTCCAGAATGCCATTTCAATTTAATCTCAGACTCGACTACTCTCCAGACCCAATGCTGCCCTCTTTTATCCTCACAGAGATTGTAATGAGAACTCAGGGACTTGTGGGAAAATACTTCAACCAATGAACTTGCTCCTCTTAAAGGTTGTGTAAACTCCTTTTCAGAATTCCAAAGGTGTAAACTCCCTTCAAAGGCTGGAATTAAAAGTGTGAATTGTGAGCTAGAGAACTGTCCAGACAACCTGAGTTCTCACCTTGTAATCCTAACACACATCCATAAGATTGGTTACCAGGACAGTAAAAGAAAATGACAAATGCTGGAGGAAATGTGGTAGGTACACCAATGCCTAGTTTTTTAAACTATGGTTCATAATTACACATGGGGCCTCATAACTGAATGTGGGGGTCAAAAAATTAAGATTATAGAATAAATGTTTGATTTGTATACCTATTCTATATGGCTATATGGCCAGGGTTATGTAAAAATTTCTCAGGCAAAAAGGGGTTGTGAGTGAAAAAAGTTTAAGAAGCACTGCAAATGCATTGTGACAGTTGTGAACTAATCCAACAATTATAGAAAAGAATTAAAACTATGCCCAAAGTTTTAGCTAGCAAATTATGCATACCTTTTGATTTATTAATACCAGTAGGTCTGTATTCCAAAGGGACCAAAGAAAAAGGAAAAGAACTCATATGCATACAATATTCTTAACAGCTTTGATACACAGTTGCAATGAATTGGAAACTAAGGAGATGCCCAACAATGGGGAATTATTAAACATAATAATATGCTTATTGATTGTGGTAGAATATTAGTGTGCTGTAAGAAATGAAGGGGATTGTTTCAGAAAAACCTGGGAAGACTAATAAAGAACATATACAGTAACATCATGTTGCTAATGATTATCAATTGCAAAAGATTTAGCTATTCTGATCAATACAATGATCTATGACAATTCTAAAAGACCCATGATAAAAAATGCTATTCATTTCCAGATAGAGAACTGATAGACTATGGATATAAATTGAAGAATATTTTTTTCTCTTTAATTTTTCTTGCCTTTTTTTCTACAGCAGTGCTAATATGGAAATATTTTGCAAATCTTCATATATATAATAATTATCTTATTTCTTGCCTTCTCAGTGGTGGAAGAGGAAAGACAAGGAGAAAACTTTCAAGGGAAAATTCAAATTCAAATTTTAAAATTACCTCAAATCTCACTCTTTTCTTTCCCATCAGAGGAGAACTGTAGATTGTAAAGAATGACATGGCAGTAGACTGAATTGAAGTGGCCACTTTAAACCAGGGAGATGAAACTAGGATGCGGAAAGCTCAAATTTGCAACCCTCTAAATTGGTCCTCAAATCTGATTTGCTGGAAGCTAAGAGTATGCAGTCACACGCAAAATCCATTTGCAACTCAGTCACCTGAAATAAAAAACTTGAGAATGGAAAGTGTTGCCTGTTATGCTAAGTTTTTACAAGGTGGACACAGGAACATTAACTAAGAAACTTATTGATCATTTTATACTCACATATGCTTTAATGAATTTCAAGATTTCTGTGTACTTTTTAAGTAAAAAGAGAAGAAAAATTTAACTTTAAAAAAATACTTAAGGGGGCAGAACCAAGATGGTGGAGAAGATACACGGGAATTTGTAAGCTCCCTTCTTTCCTCATTACCAATTAGTTAAATCAGCCTCAAAAATAACGCTGGACTGATAGAAACCACAAGGATTGGAAGCACAACATACCAGCTGAAGAAAATCTGGAGATTCAACAGAAAAGGTCAGTTCCAAGGGGAAGAAAAAAGGCCAGCACAGATGGTTAGATGCTAGCACACTGCGCTGATCAGGCTGGGGAGAACTCTGGGATCAGAGAAGCCACTGAGATAGAGGAATCTGGCACAGGCTGTTAGCTCTTCTCTACTTATAAAACAGCAGATTAGAAGAGAAATCAAGCCACTTTAAAATATAAAGCCAGATGCTAGAACCACCCCAATCCAGAAGTGACCTAACAGATCTCTGCACCGCTGTGAAGCCGCCTTCTGCTGTCCGGGGCTTCACCTTGGGGTAGTTAAGAGCCTGAACAGCGGGTACACAGCCTGAGGCAATATCTAATCCACATAGTGCTGGGCTTGGCCAGAGGCTGTAGAACTCAAGCCACGGAATTCCCAGAGAAGCGGAACCTTTGAACTGCAGGGGCTTTTGCCAGCTGCTGATATCCACGCCCCATAGGACGCATTGGCTGGGCTTTGTGTCGCCTTTACTGTTCAGTCTTAAACCTCAGGGAAGTCTCTAGGACACACAGCGGGGTCTTTCATTGGGCAACCCTCACAGCGCAGTCGTACTAATCACCTCTGAGGCACTTCCAGGGAGGGGGAGGGGAACTCTCTCCCAGAGCTATCTCTTAACTCAGACACAGGAGCCACTGCATACATCCAGTCTGGGAGGAAGCTGGTAAAGAAATAAATAAACTTCTTACCCCAAGGGCAGACCCCAAAAGATTTTTAACCATGAGTAAAAAGCTGAAGAGAACTATTGATTCCTTCTACACAGAGAAAGAGCGGGTATCCAACCCCAAGGAAGTTAACAGCAGAGAGTCAGCAGATAACACTCTAAAGGGGAACGATACCTGCCTCCCATCACATAATTCTCTCCTAGAAGAGACTATAAAAAGTTAAGAGAGTTTGAAGAAAAATGAGGAAAGGAAAGAGAAGCTATGATAGGGAATAACAACATTCTGAAATTTGAGTTGGAAAAAATAAAGAATTCACAGGAGATGCAGGGAAACAAAATTTGTGAATTAGAAAAGGTTAAAAAATCACAAGAAAGTAGGATTTCTGAATTGGAAAAAGAAAATAACTCTCTTAAAAAAATTAGGGAAATGGAAAAAATTCAATAGAGCAAAATAATTCATTTAAAAACTCAATTGGGCATATACAAAAAGAACTAAAAAATGTGAATGAAGAAAATAACTCATTAAAAATCAGGACGGAACAAATAGAAATGAATGATTCATTGAGAACCCAAGAATCTGTCAAACAAAACAAACAAACAAAAAAAAAAAAAAAAAAAAAAAAAAAAAGCTGGAGAATAACATCAAATACTTACTGGGAAAATCTCTAGACCTGGAAAATAGATCTAGGAGAGATAATCTGAGGATCATTTGACTTCCTGAAAACTATGACCAAAAAAAGAGCCTAGATTCTATTTTACAGGAAATCATCAAAGAGAACTGCCCAGAGATAATAGAAACAGAAGGGAAAATAGGCGTTGAAAGAATTCATCAAACACCTTCTGAAATAGAACCTAAAAAAAGAACTCCACGGAATATTGTGGCTAAGCTGCAGAACTACCAAACAAAGGAAAAAATATTGCAAGCAGCTAGAAAAAAAGCAATTCAAATATCAAAGGGCCAGAATAAGGGTCACTCAAGATCTGACTGCCTCCACATTAAAAGATCGAAGGGCCTGGAACCTGATATTCCGAAAGGCAAAAGATCAAGAATTGCAACCAAGAATAAACTATCCAGCTAAGTTTAGCATTTTCTTCCATGGAAGAAGATGGTCATTTAATGAATCAGAGGAATTCCATTTGTTTCTAAGAAAAAAACCAGACAAACAAAAAATTTGATCTACATCCACAAGACTGAAGAGAAACAGAAAAAGGTAAAAAGAACTCTTGAGAACTGTATTTCTGTTGTGGATATATACAAAGTCTGCATGGATAATTTGATTTTACTGATATAAAAAAAGAGGGAGTAGTAAAGGAAAGGGGGTAGTATCAGAAAAAGGGGAAGGAGTGATAAAAAGAGGGAAACCACATCCCAGGAAGAGGCATAGAAAAATATACCACATCTGAGGGAATTTAGAGAGGGGGTGAAACATTGTATGAATCTTACTCTCATCAGAGTAGGCTCAAAGAGTAAATAATTGACATATCTGTTTGTCAGACTCTCTCACCTCATTAAAAGGGGGGAGAGGAAAAGGAAAAAGGAAAAGGGGAATAAGGGAAGGGCACAAGAAAAGGGAAGGGATTTGAAAGGAGGGGGGAGGGATACTAAAAAGGGAGGGCTGCGTGTCAGAAGTGGGGTCTATAAATTAAATATTGGGGAAGGGGTTCAGGGGGGTCAAGGGAAAAAAGCATAATCTAGGGATAATAAGATGGCAGGAAATACAGAATTAGTAATTTTAACTATAAATGTGAACGGGATGAACTCTCCCATCAAACGGAGATGGTAGCAGACTGGATCAAAAGTCAGAATCCTACAATATGTTGTTTACAGGAAACACACTTAAAGCAGGGAGATACATACAGAGTAAAGGTAAAAGGTTGGAGCAGAATCTATTATGCTTCAGGTAAAGCCAAAAAAGCAGGGGTAGCCATCCTTATCTCAGATCAAGCAAAAGCAGAAGTTGATCTAATTAAAATAGATAAGGAAGGAAACTATATCCTGCTAAAAGGTAGCATAAATAATGAAGCCATATCAATACTAAACATATATGCACCAAGTGGTATAGCATCTAACTTTCTAAAGGAAAGGTTAAGAGACTTGCAAGAAGAAATAGACAATAAAACTATAATAGTGGGAGATGTCAACCTTGCACCCTCAGATTTAGACAAATCAAACGACAAAACAAATAAGAAAGAAATTTTAAAAATACATAAGATATAATTAAGACAATAATCAAATAATGTGATTAAGGTTCCATTCAAAGCAAGACTGACTTTTGACTACACCTATAATCAGAGCACATTGAAAATATTTTGTAAAGTATTTCAAAAGACTTTTATACAAGCTCATCAGTTGGAGTGTTGCTACTGACTCAAATGACCATCTTTCCATATCCTATTAGACACAAATATTTAGGGTCTGATATTCCATCTTCTAGAAAGTAGTAAGTCTCACAATGCAATAAAAACTACATTCAATAAGAAGTTAGGGGTAAATAGACCAAAAAGTAATTGGAAACGGAATAATCTCATCTTAAAGAATGACTGGGTGAAACAGCAAATTATAGAAACAATAATTTCACCCAAGATGACAATGATGAGGCATCATACCAAAATCTGTGGGATGCAGCTAAAGCGGTAATAAGGGGAAATTTTATTATATCTTTAGAGGCTTATTTGAACAAAATAGAGAAAGAGAAGATGAATGAATTTGGCCTGCAACTTAAAAAGCTAGAAAAAGACCAAATAAAAAACCCCCAACCAAAAATCAAACTTAAAATACAAAAATTAAAAGGAGAAATCAATAATATTGAAAGTAAAAAAACCTATTGAATTAATAAATAAAACCAAGAGTTGATTTTATGAAAAAGCCAATAAAATAGATAAACCTTTGGTAAATCTGATCAGAAAAAGGAAAGAGGAAAATCAAATTGTTAGTCTTACAAATGAAAAAGGGGATCTTTCCACCAATGAAAAGGAAATTAAGAGAAATAATAAGGAATTATTTTGCCCAACTTTATGCCAATAAATTTGATAACTTAAGTGAAATGGATGACTTCCTCCAAAAATATAGGCTTCCTAGATTAACAGAGGAGGACATAAATTGTTTAAATAGTCCCATTTCAGAAAAAGAAATAGAATAAGCTATTAATCAACTCCCCAGGAAAAAATCCCCAGGACCAGATGGATTTACATGTGAATTCTACCAAACATTTAAAGAACAATTAGCCCCAATGTTATATAAACTATCTGAAAAAATAGGGGACGAAGGAGTCCTACCAAACTCCTTTTATGACACAGACATGGTACTGATATCTAAACCAGGTAGATCGAAAACCGAGAAAGAAAACTGTAGACCAATTTCCTTAATGAATATTGATGCTAAGATCTTAAATAAGATATTAGCAAAAAAAATTCAGAAAATCATCCCCAGGATAATACACTATGATCAAGTAGGATTTATACCAGGAATGCAGGGCTGGTTTAATATTAGGAAAACTATTGGTATGATTGACCATATTAATAATCAAATTAATAAAAACCATGTGATCATCTCAATAGATGCAGAAAAAGCATTTGATAAAATCCAACATCCATTCCTACTAAAAACTCTTGAGAGTATAGGAATAAATGGACTATTCCTTAGAATAATCAGGAGCATATATTTAAGACCGTCAGTAAGCATAATATGCAATAGAAATAAACTGCAACCTTTCCCAGTAAGATCAGGAGTGAAACAAGGTTGCCCACTATCACCATTACTATGCAATGTAGTACTAGAAACGCTAGCCTTGGCAATAAGAGCCGAGAAAGAGATTCAAGGAATTAGAGTAGGAAATGAGGAAATCAAACTATCACTCTTTGCAGATGACATGATGGTATACTTAGAGAACCCCAAAGACTCTGCTAAAAAGCTATTAGAAATAATTCAGAATTTTAGCAAAGTTGCAGGATACAAAATAAATTCACATAAATCCTCAGCATTTTTATATAATCACCAAATGCAACAGCAAGAGATACAAAGAGAAATTCCATTCCAAACAAATGTTGAGAATATAATATATTTGGGAATCCATCTACCAAAGTCAGGAATTATATGAGCAAAATTACAAAACACTTGCCACAAAAATAAAGTCAGATTTAAATAATTGGAAAGACATTCAGTGCTCTTGGATAGGCTGAGCGAATATAATCAAGATGACAATACTCCCCAAACTAATCTATTTATTTAGTGCTATACAAGACTCCCAAGAAACTATTTTAATGACCTAGAAAAAATAACAAAATTCATATGGAAGAATAAAAGGTCGAGAATTGCAAGGGAATTAATGAAAAAAAAGTCAGATGAAGGTGGTCTAGGTGTACCTGATCTAAAACTATATTATATAGCAACAGTCACCAAAACCATTTGGTATTGGTTAAGAAATAGATCAGTTGATCAGTGGAACAGATTAGGTACAAAGGACAAAAAAGGGTACATCTATAGCAATCTAGTCTTTGACAAACCCAAAGATACCAACATTAGGGATAAAAATTCATTATTAAAAAAAAAAAACTGTTGGGAAAACTGGAAATTAGTATGGCAGAAATTAGATATGGATCCACACTTAACACCATATACCAAGATTAGATCAAAATGGGTCCATGATTTAGGCATAAAGAATGAGATCATAAATAGGTTAGAGGAACAGAGAATAGTCTACCTCTCAGACCTGTGGAGGAGGAAGGAATTTATGACCAGAGGAGAACTAGAGATCATTATTGATCACAAAATAGAAGATTTTGATTACATCAAACTAAAAAGTTTCTGGACAAACAATACTAATGCAAACAAGATTAGAAGGGAGGTAACAAATTGGGAAAATATTTTTAAAAGCAAAGGTTCTGACAAAGGTCTCATTTCCATAATATATAGAGAACTGACCCTAATTTATAAGAAATCAAACCATTCTCCAATTGATAAATGTTCAAAGGATATGAACAGACAATTCTCAGATGAAGAAATTGAAATTATATCCACTCATATGAAAGAGTGTTCCAAATCACTACTGATCAGAGAAATGCAAATTAAGACAACTCTGAGATACCACTACACACCTATCAGATTGGCTAACATGACAGGAACAAATAATGATGAATGCTGAGGGGATGTGGGAAAACTGGGACACTAATACATTGTTGGTGGAGTTGTGAAAGAATCCAACCATTCTGGAGAGCAATTTGGAACTATGCCCAAAAAGTTATCAAACTGTGCATACCCTTTGACCCAGCAGTGCTACTACTGGGCTTATATCCCAAAGAAATACTAAAGAGCGGAAAGGGACCTGTAGGTGCCAAAACGTTTGTGGCAGCACTTTTCGTAGTGGCTAGAAACTGGAAGATGAATGGATGTCCATCAATTGGAGAATGGTTGGGTAAATTATGGTATATGAATGTTATGGAATATTATTGCTCTGTAAGAAATGACCAGCAGGACGAATACAGAGAGGTTTGGAAAGACATATCAACTGATGCTGAGTGAAATGAATAGAACCAGAAGATCGCTGTACACTTCAATGCTGTACGAAGATGTATTCTGATGGAAGTGGATATCTTCAACATAAAGAAGATCCAACTCACTTCCAGTTGATCAATGATGGACAGAAACAACTACACCCAGAGAAGGAACACTGGGAAGTGAATGTAAATTGTTAGCACTGCTATCTATCTACCCAGGTTACTTATACCTTCGGAATCTAATACTTAACGTGCAACAAGAAAATTGGATTTACACACATATATTATATCTAGGTTATACTGTAACACATGTAAAATGTATGGGATTGCCTGTCATCTAGGGGAAGGAGTAGAGGGAGGGAGGGGATAATTCGGAAAAATGATTACAAGGGATAATATAAAAAAAATTACTCATACTGTCAAAAAAATTTATAATTATAAAATAAAAAGAAAAAAAGAAAAAAGAAAGTAGTAGGTCTCTCTATATTTAGATAGACCTATTCTTAGATTTAAGGGCAGCCAAGTATAGCAGGAGATAGAAAATGAGGCCTTAAGTCAGGAAGATTTGAGTTCAAATCTAACCTCATTCACTTATTAGTTTTGTAACCTTTAGGCAAACCACCTAACCCCCATTTACCTCAATTTGTTTTTTGCAGAATGGGAATCCATTGAAAGGAAATGGTAAAACATTCCAGTAACTTTGCCAAGAAAACCCCATGAATTTACAGTAGTCAGACATGACTGAACAATTAAGATTACTAAACTTTTTGCTTGTTACTAAGACTTGCTAATTTGCATTACTCTGACATAGCCTTGGAGAACCCAGGTTCAACTCCATACAAGAGTAGGACTTTTAATATTAATGTATTATAGTATAAAGTAATTGTATAATTAGATAAAAATTATAAATGAAATGTATTTTCTGTACCTCCTTTCAGCTCTAGATTTGTGATCCCTAAGATCTACAAATTTGGAGTCATCTCACATACATAACCCCTATTTCCTTCCATGAAAAGCTGAATTGTAAACAAGACCAGATTTTGCCACACCTATGGAAGTATCAACAAATATTTTGACATGCTTCCAGAATGTTTCTCATAATGCCAAAAAAAGAAAAAAAAAATCAATACTGGAGATAGCCAAAGTCTTGGTCACAAGCAGAAAGGTAAGTAGACCTAAATCTTTATTTTCTAGTATCTTTTCTTCTTGGTGGTTTAAAATGATAGTTACTAAAATTAAGCTTTATGGCTTTCATGACTTTTTTTTTCAATTTCTTAGATTCTCCTTGTATATTCAAATTTTATGCCCATTCCTGTAATGTCCCATATATGTCAATTTATATATTAGGAACTATTACCTTCAGCATCTTTAAGAATAAAATTTTAAAAAATATTTCACTAGCATAGACTCACATATGTATCTAAGTCACAACCAAAATTAAGATCTAACTATAGAAAATAACTTTACAAGTTAAATGTGATCCAAATAGAATTTTAAATGTCTTAGCTCAATATTTTAAATTTAAAAAAAAATTTTTTGCAAAGCAATTGAAGTTAATTTACTTGCTCAGGTGCAAGTGCCAGCTAGTAAGTATTTGTAAGTGTTTGAGGCCACATTTGAATTCAAGTCTTTCTGGCTTTGATGCCGGTGCTCTCTCCACCATGCCCATCTAACTGCCTCCTTAGCTCAATTTTTAAAGAAGCTTTATCACCAAAAATATTTCAGTAAAGCATTGAATTCATAGTGCAGCCCAGATAAATTCAACATTAAGAAAATTTTTAGACAGCCACATTTGTAAAATGAGCATTTTATTCTATATAAAAAAAGAAAAGTAGCTTTATTCATATAACTTGTGTCAAAAAGTTATAAGACAAAAACATTCATTTTTAGTGGAGCATTTACTGGGGAAAAAAATGCATACTGTTCTTTATTCTTTCAAAATAACTCACCACATTCCTACCTCTTCCAGGTTTCAAAAGTGATAATGCCATTCTTGGAAAGGATATCTGGAATTATTTTTTCTTTACAATCTAACTTATTACCATAAAGTAATTTTCAAGTCCCCTATACAAAATGCTAGGCATGTATAAGACCTAAATTAAAATTTTAATGAATAATAACCTCCAGGAAAGACTACATTAATACACAAAACTTCAAAGATAAAGTGCCTAAATAACATTTAAGTGATAGTACAATCCAGATTGCAATCCTACCTTCCCTTGGAACTATGTTCCTTTGGAATAGAGTAACCATTTTGCAGTGTTAATGGAGCAAGGAAGATGAAGTACCTGCAGCAATCCAGCTGAACCCTCCCAATACTATAAAATAACTTCTCACATCAAATTTTGGAATCATATAGCAAACAAGGGACCAGAGTGGGACATTGTTCCATCCTAAGATGATTTGGGAGGCTGGCAGTTCAGGTCTACGACCCTGCAGTGGGGTCCAGCCTGGAGCACCACACTGACCGCAGTCTTTGGAGGCCACCAGGGCAGGAACAGCAGTAGCAGCTTCCCAAGTTCTCAGCCCAGAAACAGTAAAGGGAATGGACAACTGCTGAGCAGAAAGAGATTACAGGGACACTTTCCTAACACTGGGTGCAGCTGGCACTGATTCTAAATTGTAATTCCAGGGTAAAGAAGCATGCATGTCCAAAAACAGTTACTTTGTGACTGCAAGGGAGCAGAGACCTTTCCTAGCTAAAGACCAGAGAGCAGACCAGGAAGGCATTGCCCCAGATAACAAAAACTTATTTACACCAAAAATTTGCAGACCACCCCCCAGAACTACTTCTGAAAAAATTCAGCACAAAAAAACCTAAAGGTTTAGCATAGTGCCTTCCTAACCACAGATGTACAGAGCCCAACTTTAGCATAAAGTTCAAGTCAAGAAGTAAGCTGGGAAAATGAGCAAATGGCAACAAAAAACATTGAGCATAAAAAGTTACAACGATAGCAAGGAAGATCAAGACATAAACTTAAAAGAAGGCAACAATATGAAAACATCTACAAACAAAACCTAAAAGAAAAATGCTAACTGGATCCAAGACCAGCAAGAATTCCTCTAAGAGAAAAAGAAACAGTTAAGATTAGTAGAGAGGGTTAAAGTATGGGAAAAGAAATGAGAGTGTTTCAAGAAAATAATAAAAAGAGAATCAACAGCTTGGTTTAAAAACAACAAAAAATGTTGAAAAAAAATCTTTTAAAAGCACAAGAGATCAAATGGAAAAAGGTACAAATAATTGTTTTGGTTTTTTTTAAATTATTATTCCTATCTTTTATTATGAACATTAAAGATATGCATAGGACAAAAATTTCTCCACAAATGCCACAATCTAACCAATTTCTCCCATGTATTAATTCTTTAAATATATATCTGAACACTAAAGCCTTTTCTGAATTCCTTCTAATTTCTATGGAGTGAATTTTTCATTGAACAATTGAACAGTGAGGTCAAATCTCTTGAATAACTTGATCATAAAGACTGCATTAATACGGTTTCTTCCATGTTTATTAACTGAGGTCTTTATAAAAATGTGAAGACTGCCTCTCATACAACCATGATACATACAGTAGAAGAAAAGAATTCTTTAAAAATTAGAATTGGACAAGTGGAAACTAATGATTTCATGAGATATCAAGAAATAATAAAACAAGTCAAAAGAATGAAAAAGAAAATGTGAAATCTCATTGGAAAAACTGATTTGGAAAACAGATTGAAGAGATAATTTAAGAATTATTGGGTTACTTGAAAAGCAAGAAGAAAAAAACAAACCACAATATATTTCAATAAATTATCAAGAAAAACTGCCACAATATCTTAAATCAAGAAGGTAAAGTAGAAACTGAAAGAATTCACTAATCCATCTCCTGAAGGAGATTCCAAAATGAAAAATCTCAGAAATATTATAGTCAAATTCCAGAGCTCTCAGATCAAAGAGAAAAAATTGCAGTCATAAATAAACAATTTAAATATTGTGGAACCACAAAGTCAAAGTCACACAAAATTTAGCAGCTTCCACATTAAAGGATCAAAGGACTTGAGATATATTCCAGATGACAAAGGAGCTAGAATAGTTCCAACGAAGAATTGCCTATTCAGAAAAACTGAATATTTTTTTTTTTTGGTCATTAAAAAAATGCATTTCTTTATGAATCATGTTTGGAAAAATCATAACAAAAGAGAAAAACCATGAGAGAGGGGGAAAAAAATAGAACATTAAAAAGGTTAGCATGTGCTGATTTACATTCAATCTCCATCATTCTTTTTCTGGATGCAGATGGCATTTTCTCTCCAAAGTTTATTGGGATTGCTTTAACTCATTGAACTTTTGAGAAGAACCAAGTTGATCATGCATATTCTGGCTGTTACTGCGCACAATGTTTCTGCTTGTTTCACTCAGGATCAATTCATGTAAATCTTTCTAAGTCTTTCTAAAATCAGGTTGTTCATCAATTTTCACGGAACAATAACATTCCATCACTTTCATATATCACAATTTATTCAGCCATTCCCCGATTGATGAGCATCTACCCATTTTCCAGTTTTTTGCCAATACAAAAAGAGCAACTACAAACATTTTTGCTTATGTGGGTCCTTTTCTCTCCTGGGTCAAAGATATACAGTTTTATAGCTCTTTGGGCACAGCTCCAGTTTGTTCTCCAGACTTATTGGATCATTTCACCAACAATGCATTAGTGTCCCAGTTTTCCCACATCCCTTCTAACATTTATCATCTTAGCCAATCTGAGAGATGTGAGGCATTACCCTCAGGATTATTTTAATTTGCACTTCTCTCATCAATAGTGAGAGCATTTTTTTTTTAATACTACAGATGGCTTTAATTTCATCATCTGAAAATTGCTCATCTCCTTTGACCATTAATCAATTGGGGAATGACTTGTATTCTTATAAATTTGACAAAGTTCTTTATATATTTTAGAAATGAGACCTTTATCAGAAACACTGGCTGTAAAAATTTTTTCCCCAGCTTTGTACTTCCCTTTTAATTTTTTGGTTTTGTGTAAAAACTTAATATAATCAAAGTAGTCCATTTTACATTTTATAATATTCTCTAGTTCTTTGGTCATAAATTCCTCCCTCTCTTCTGGAAAGATATGATAGGTAAACTATCCTTTGCTCTTAATTTGCTTATGATTTGGACTATCATCCTTTATGTCCAAATCATTTTGATCTTTATTTTGGTATGTAGTGTGAGATGTGAGTCTATGCTAAGTTACTTGCATTATTTTCCAGTTTTCTCAGCAATTTTTGCAAAATATGAGTTCTTATCCCAAAAGATGAAATTTGGAGATTTATCAAATTTCCTAGATTACTATAATCATTGTGTCGTGTGTATTTAATCTATTCTACTGATCCATCAATAAGTAGAATTCTTCAAGGGTGAAAAATGGTTAATGAAATTGAGTAATTTCAAGCATTCCTTATGAAAAGACTAGCGCTAACTTGAAAATGTGTATTTAATCTATTCTACTGATCCATCAATAAGTAGAATTCTTCAAGGGTGAAAAATGGTTAATGAAATTGAGTAATTTCAAGCATTCCTTATGAAAAGACTAGCGCTAACTTGAAAAATCTGATATTCAAACATGACTCAAGTATAAAAAAGTAAGCATCAAAGGAGAAACACAAAGGACTCTCTAAGATTAAATTGCTTATCCTCCTATATGAAAAAATAACATATGTAACTTAACTACTTTATCATGATTTTTCAGGCAGTTGGAAGACTAAGTAGAAGGTATGTATAAGTTGAGATGAGATTATCTTCCTTACCAAAAAAAAAAAGAGAATACAGAGAACGAGAGAGACACAGGCACAGAAAGAGAAGAAAAAAAAGGGAATTAAAGTGAGAAAGGAGGATATACTGAGAGAAGAGGGAAGGGAGGTAAAAATGCATTCAAGGTAAAAAGCATGCAAGGAAGAGTTTTTATAGTGGAGGGGGAGGGAAATGGAGGGGTAGCAAGTAATACAGGGAAGCTCACTCTTGTCCAAATTGGTTCAAAAAAGGAATATACACACTCAGTTGGGTATAGAAATCTATTTACCCAATAGGGAAAATAGGAAGAGAAGGGGACAAAAAATGGAGAACAGATTAAGAGAAGCAGTAATCAAAGCAAAACAAACTTTTGAGCAGGGATAGGATAAAAAGATAAGTTAAGCAGAATAAGTTGGACGGAAACAAAGTAATCATAATTGTGAATGTGAATAGGATTGTGCTCATCTATAAAATGGAAGAAGGCAGAATCCAACAATGCTATTTATAAGAGACACACTTGAAACACCCTTAAGAGTTAAAGAGTGTGAGCAGTCTATTATGTTTCATTCAATTCAAGGGTAACAATCATGATCTCAAAGCAAAAGTAAAAAAATCCTAATTAAAAGAGAGAATCAAGGAAACTATATTTGTCTAAAAGATAATGAGTATCAAAAATTTTTACATCAAGTTTCTCCGATAAGGGCCACATTTCTCAAAAATAGGGAACTGAATAAAATTTATGAAAATAAGAGCCAGTTCTCAATTGATAAATGGTCAAATGATGTTTTCAGAAGAAAGCAAAATGACCTCCGTGAAAAAAGTGCTTCCAATCACTGATTGGAGAAATGTAAATTAAAACAACTTTGAGATATCACCAAACCCCTTTCAGAAAAGCCAAATGCTGAAAAGGATGAAAGAAGGCACACTAATAAAACTGTTAGTTGAGTTGTGAAAATTCTGAAAAATAATGCCCAAGGAGCAATAAATTCTTTGACCTAACAGTACCACTAAAAGGTATGTACTCCAGGGACAGCTACATGACACAGTAGATTATCTACCATCATGATAATAAGCACTATCCCTGGAATTAGGAAAACCCTAGTTCAAATCTGCCTAAGACACAACACTTACTAGCTGTGTGATCCTGGGCAAGTCACTTAACCCAAATTACCTCCCCTAAAAAAGAAAGTACTAAAAAAAAAAAAAAAAAAAAAAAAAAAAAAAAAAAATATATATATATATATATATATATATATATATATATATATATATATATATATATAAAAGAGGAGAGTCTATATATAAAAAAAGTTTATAGCTTTTTTTGTGGTGGCAAAGAATGGAAAATGAAAGGATGCTCATCAATTAGGGAATATTTGAACACGTTGTGGTATATCACTTTGATGGAATACTATTGTACTATAAGAAATGAAGGGGAGTGAGGAATCTCCCCCTCATTTCTTATGGACCCATATGAAGTGGTGCAGAAAAATCACTGTGCACAGCAATGGCCATCTTAATGATGATCAAACGTTAAAGACTCATCGATACAGAAATGGAAGAAAATTCCTAAGGAATCATAATGAAAAAAACTACTTATCTTCAAATGTAGAACTGATATGAACTGAAATATAATTCTTTTTTTTTTTTTTTTTTGCAATGTGGCTAATATGCAAATATTTTACATGATTTCCCATATGTGATTGACAATATTTTGCTTACCTTCTTTCTCAGTGGATGGGGGAAGAAAGGAACTTGGAAAACAAAATTTAAGAAGAAAATGTTTTAAATAAATTTTAATAAATATAAATTAATATTAACTTTAAAAAAGATCTCTTTACATTTCTCAGAAAAAAAATTTTAATAAAAATTTAATACTTTTTATTTTTGGCCTTCCCCTTTATAAACTGTTATTAAAATCCTCTACTTTTCATAAGTTGTGCATTTCTATTCACTCTTTAAATTATCAAGACTTAAAATGAGAAATGATCATTTAACCAGTGATATCAAATTCATTCTTGTGAATTATTTTGGTGGGAGGAGCAGCAATAAATTCTGGTCAGAATTTATGCTTAAATATCAAGCACTTTCATTCATTCAATGAAACTTTCAGTCTTACCTTTATTTTTATCTTCATAAATTTTTGATTTTCCAGAGATGCTTTTAAAAATCCATTATTGAAAAAGTGTAATCTTATACCTCCCATCTTCAACACCATTTTTCTTAATATATTTATTTTTACCAGTTGAACTGTTTTAAAGTCAGTCTAAAAATTTAGTTAATGCCATTTTTATCCTATTTCTGTGCAACTACCTTGGTCCCATCATGGTATATCATCCAATAAGTTCTTTTTCCCTTAGAGCCAAAGATATTATGAATACCTGTAATGTAGCAACATTTTTAAAAATGACATATTTTTTTGTAAGGAATCTCTAAAAGTAAACAGGTTATAACAAAATACTTAATACATGTAGTGCTCAATTAAAACAGATTTGCCTGATAATCTGAATGATCTTGTCCTTGTAGAATAAATTAGAAATGAATTACCCCTTTTTTTTTTTGATGGCAATAGTTGACTAAATGGCTTTCCCAGAGTCATACAGCTAGTGGCTTGATGCCAAATTTGAATTCAGAAATTTAAATCTTCTGGCACTCTAACCATTGTGTCACTTAGTTGGCACATATTAAGCAAATAATGTTTCTTGAAGAATCAGCATTTTTAAGTGTCTATATTCAGATAGGATAAATGCTAAATGTTAGGCATAAAAAAAGACACATCAAAAAGTCCTGTTCCCAAGGAATTCATAGTCCAATGGAAAAAATGACACGCAAATAACTACATAAAAACAAGACACAAAACAAAATAAATTGGGGTATTTTCAGAGGGAAGGCACTAAGATAGAGGTGTGAGGAAAGCTTTCTGCAGTAAGTGGTACCTTAGCTGAACTATAAAGGAAGGAAACTTGAGAGGAAATGGGGGACAGAGTTCTAGGCATGCGAGACAGCCAGTGAAAAACACTGAAATGTCTGATTCAATACTCTTGGGAGCTGGGAGATGGCAATGACCTGTTCGAGGAATCCCAAGAAAGTCAGTGTTATAGGGGAGTAGTGAGTAAGACCAAAAAGGAAGGAAGAGGCCAGTTTATGAAGAGCTTTAAAAGCCAAACAGAAAATTTTATATTTTATTCTGGAAACAACAGAGTCCCTGGAGTTTATTGAAAAGAAGCAGGGAGATCAATCAGCAGGCTATTCCAATACTCCAGGAGTGAGGTAAGAAAGACCTGCACCAAGGTGTTAACTGTGTCAGAGAGATGGGCGTAATATAAGATTTCACAAAAACAGAATTTGACAACTGAAGTATTTTAAAATTTGAAATATTCTTATTTACCTTAAATGTTAACCTAAAGGAACAGATAAATGGTACAATAGAACACTAGCCCTGGCATCAGGACCACCTAAGTTCAAATTCAGCCTCAGACACTATCCCACTGCCTCAAAAAAAAAAAAAAAAAAAAAAAAAAAAAAAAAAAAAAAAAAAGCCCTCTTATTTGGCATTTAAATTCTTTATAACCAGACCCTTCTAATATTCCTAGTCTTTTTCTCTTTTTACTTCCTTCCTAATTCTAATTGTACACATCCATTCAAATTGTCTATTCCTTGCACAACATCCCAATGTATAATTCTCCATGTTTTTCCACTAGCAAACTTGAGTGCTATATATGCTATACCTGAAAGCTCTCCCTTTCCTCACCTCCACTCTCAAATTTCTATCATTTCAAGATTCATCTTGAATTGTATCTTCTGCAGAAGGCTTTTCAGGTCCCCCCAAATTCCTAGTAAGCTCTTTTCTGAGATTATATAATACAGAGTAGATAAAAAGCATTCTTGGTGACTGACTAATCTGAAAATACAAATATATCACATGATACATGTGGTTTTTTTTGGCAATGAATAGCAACAGTGAAGACATGAATTTTTAATCCTTTTCTTGTAGAGATGAGACTATGAGTTTGTCAATATAGTCTCTCTTATAATTGATCAATAGCATATATCCATGGGATATAAGATACAATTTCTGATACTGGACCAAATGAAAGCTAATTGGCCCATTTGGATATCAAATCTATGATCTTGGCTGAACTCATTAATTACGTAATGTAAGTATGCAGTTATGAAGTCATTAAGTCCTAAAGTTCATTTTTAAGGCTAAAATATATTATTGTTCACCTCAGGGATATGCTCATGTCTATTCATCAATAAAGTTCCCACTGAAAATGTAACTGTTTAATATGCTTTTTTTTTTTCTTTTCTTTTTTCTTTTTTTTTTTTTTTTGCTGAGGCAATTGGGATTAAGTGACTTGCCCAGGGTTACACAGCTAGAAGTATTAAGTGTCTGAGGTCAAATTTGAACTCAGATCTTCCTGACTTCAGGGCTGGTGCTCTATCCATTTAATCACCCCATTTAATATGCTTTTAAAAAACTTGTCATGATTGGACAACTTGTGGTAGAGCCCACAAATTTCAGTCTTTTGATGTGAATTTCCACACTTGATCTACTGGAGAAATACTCAATTCTAGACCTTCTGATGTTCCCTCTAATATCTCTTTAGTTCTAAATCTGTAATTCTAAGAAATGAGAAAATACACTGATTAAAAGTTACATGATATATTTGAGCACAAAAACTAGTAAATCTGACAGAAAACAGATTACAAGTATTGAGCCCTTTCAAAAATTTTAAGTTACACCAACACAGTTCATACCTATTTTGTGAAAAATTCAAAATGGAAATAAGTATACTTATTCAATGTATACATCAATAAGAAATTGTAATATTAACCTGCACCATTACCTTATTACAATTTTTATATCAGGCCCCAATGGCTTTCAATTTCTTTAAATAGGTACTTTTCACTTAAACCATGCTTTTTCCCTCCAATAGAAACTTTGTTTTCTTCCTCCAACTACAATTGTCAGCAATTTGGTTCCAGCTACAAAGATCAGTGCAGCACAGTACAAATTTTGTTTTAAGAGGGAAAGTTAAAAAAAAAAAAAAAAAAAAAAAAAAAGGAAAGAAAGCTTTTTCACTCAATTTTTTTTTTAAAGGGTAGAAAAAGGTATTTAGGGGATAAGTGTTAACATCTCAAAAGAGATTTAAAAAAAAAGAAAAAACAAGAAAGCAAAAAGTACTCAATTACGTATTTGTACTACAAGAAAAATATCAGGTCACATTCAATTAGAAAAATAGTAACTGAGGATTTTCAATTATAAAAATATAATCAACAGGCTAAAAATGTCAGAACAGGTCTATTTGACTCCTAAAATAGGTTAGTTTCCTATGTACCAGAATATAAACAAAACAAATTTCTCAGTTCTCGGGTTTTATCATATTTCTCAGGCAACTAATATAAATATGAAGCAACAGGGATGTGTGTACACACTCAGACACAGACACAGATACACACACACACAAAATCATAGCACATTACTTATGTACATATACCTGAATGTATCTGTATGTGAATGTTATCTCTCAGAAGAAAAAAATGCATTTATTTTTAATGAAAACCAACCTTGCTGTGCTTTTGCTTTATACTGCAAACAAGGAGCTTTTAAAAAATTAAAAGAAAATCAACCAAAATAGTGCTTCAATCTAATTTTAAGACATTTTAACAATTCTTGGTAATGTAAATTAATGAATCAAGTCTCATGATATCTGCACCATATATTCAAATTTTAAGACAAAAGAGCCCAGAATTATAGTTAATACATTTTAAATTGATTATTTTTATATACAAAAAACCCACTATAATTATCTCCAGCATATAAACAGGAAAACTAGTGCAATACATACACACAGGTTTATTCAATAAATATACTTTTGGCCTAATGGCTGCCTCAAAGTTTACAAACAGTGCAGAAATGGTCACTTCTCAAAAAAATAAGTCTACATTGAGCAAAGCTCACAATTTTGAAAGATCATCTCCTAACTCTATTTTCATGGATTTCAAAGACATCAGAAACAAACTAAACATACTATCATTTTACAAAAATAGAAATATTGTTTCAGATTTTACAAAACTTTACAAAATCTGGTCTATTATTCATTTTAAGCTCAAAGTTTATTTTATACCGGGCTAAGAAAACCTCTAAGGATAGAAAGCTATTTATATTTAAGTATATTAAAGACATTTTCTGCACTGATCATTTATGCAAATTATTTAATTCCAACTTTTCAGGCCCAAGTCTCTTTTCTATTTCTAACAAGGTAGTTTTCATTCATTTATAACTGAATGATTAGAAGAGACTGCTTATTTTTGAAGATATTAGATGAAATTTTTTTTACTTTTACTTCAACTTTTAAAGTCATTCAATTTACTTTTTAAAATAATTCTTACTAAAATTAGAGACTAATAGTATTGAAAAGGCTCAAAATAAACCTGATAAATTGAAAAGTAAATTTTTAAACAAAAAGCCTTATTAAAATAAAATTTTGAGTTGTCACATACAATTTGGTACCTATAAAAATGTTAAGAATAGAATTACTCTAAACTATTTTATAGGAAAAACATGCCCATGTGGAAATGACTACCTCCCAAATTGGTAGCCATGGTTAGGACTTACTTTCTTAATCTCTAATTTTATCATATTTATTTCAAATAGCACCAATGGGTTTTTCTTTTTGTTATATAACAATTGAAAAAAAATGGAAACATAGGGGCTTATTTCCAATAACTGTGCTATTAATATAAGGCACTGCATGGCACACACACACACACAAAAAAAATCAAAAGCAAAACAAAGTCATGCCAAATAAATGACACTGATGTTTGTTAGGGGCCTTAATCACTAGTTAGAAAAATTACTAATCTTATGTAAATAACTTATTAATCCAAAAGTACATTCAGTTTCCCATAATTTTATGATGCTTTTCTTTTATATCAAAATACAGAAATGATGAAAATATCAATGTAGTATATGATCTGTTAATTTTTTTTTTAAGTTCTAACTGAATTTTTCCAACCTTGTATGAAAAGGATAGTCTAGAAAAACTCAAGTATAAGAAGGTGGAAAATTATATGATACATTTGCAATAGTTTATCCCTGCAGAAGAGTGAACTATTCTCAATAGAGTATACTGAGGCACATAGGTTGGAAGTTTCTCAGGTAAATTTATGGCTAGAATGAAATTTTTGGAGGCCACAATAATAAATCTCCCCCAAAGTAGATTATCTCTGATCACAATTCTGTTTCTGAAAATACTTTCATATCTTTAGTCACTACTATCTTCATCATCTTCATCATCAGATACATTATTCAAAGGGGACTTAGTTGATTGGCTATAAGAGTCTGATCTAGTAGGCTGACATGTAGCCAAGTCCCCAGAAGAAAGCAGCTCAAAGCAGAAATCACAAATCCTCACAGGCTTGGAAGACTGGCTAGGTAGAAGAAACCGCTTTTCAGAGCAAGGCCCACACACAACAAAGCCACATTTGCGGCAATGGTGACGACGATTAACAGGAGTAAATTTTGCTTTCTGACATCGCATACACACAGTTGCCTCAGAGTCAGGTACCCAGACAGCAGCATGTTCATTACTGGGAGTCTTCCCACTTTTGGAGAGTAAATCAGTAACACACTTATTTATGTGGTTCATCCATTCTGATTTTTCAGTAGCTGTAGCAGCATAAACAGCAAATGATTTAGTTGGTGTTTTGATAAGCCATCCATTCCGCAGGTCCCCCTCATCCTTGATGGAATCAATAGTGACATTTTCCAGGGGAATTATATGCTGCTTGTTATATTTTTTCTTCTGAATGACTATATTGCCATAGACAAGAATATCATTAAATAGGAAAAATTGCCTTGCTTTTGGCTTCTTTCTACACAACTTAGTCAATACTCCTTCTCCAATAAGAACTCGCCCAGGAATAGTCAAGGGTTGTCCAGCTGCTCCAAAACAGTTTTCCACTATACTAATGCGTCTAGTATTTGCTTCACTGTTTGCCAATCGATCCACCATCTTCTGTTAGTAACCTAAAAAAAAAGAAAAGAAAAATTGTTGGCAACACAGGGAAAATTTACATAAGTTCACAAAAACTAGGACAAATTACTTGACCTAGATTTAATATGCTGAATTGAGTTTTTTATAAAAAGGTCAAGTGTTTCAAAATTCCTGGTAGAAAAGTTAAGATCACCAAGACAATAGTTGAATGCCCCACAAAATAGTGTTTATCATCAAAGCCCCTATAGATTTTGACAAACAGCACTTTTTCTACTGATAAGAACTCACAGCCAAATCAAAAAGGTGTGACACCAAGCTTAGCTTAAAAAACTGGACAAAAAGTTTCATAATTTCAAAACCACACACTCTCATAAAACCAAAGAAATATATTTGTAGAATCCCAAGCAACAAAGAACTGCCTATTTAATTAGAGCCTGGAGAAAGTTTGTTCTAATTTATTATGGAAGCATGCAGGGAGGAAGAAAAGAGATTTGCTTAAAGGATATTAATGACCAAGTTTAATATCATTAACCACTGAGATTACACATTTACAGAAAAGAGAATTTCCTCATGTCCAAGATG
Organism: Sminthopsis crassicaudata; assembly: GCF_048593235.1. Taxonomy (NCBI): domain Eukaryota; kingdom Metazoa; phylum Chordata; class Mammalia; order Dasyuromorphia; family Dasyuridae; genus Sminthopsis; species Sminthopsis crassicaudata. Next base: position 147,207,482 of record NC_133617.1, read on the forward strand.
CAGACATACAATTTATACAACTGACCTGATGGAGCTGTAGTATAAACCAAAAAAAATGACATGTCAGTCCTTATACTCTGCATAACTACAGTGTACACATAACTATTCACAGATTGGTCTTCAACACTACAATAGTCTCTACGCTTCAAATACAAGCAAACTCTCAAAGAATTCAAAGATTTGACAAAAAATGGAAACTCATTTAAAAGAATAGATTTCCATTAAAGTCTCTTTCTCATGCTTCATTATGCTATTCAGATGAATCTGGGTTGTAGAAGGTTATGCAAAAAAAGCTACATCTTTGGAAAGTACAGGCCTAAGCAAATACATTATTTAGCTAAATGTGGAGAGATTCATGATCCAGCTGTCCACAATGTAATGGATTTTTAAACTAGTGCAATTCTGGAAGACCATCAACTAAATCACAAGATGTTATAATATGTGTAAGTGAAAGGAAGATCTATAAGATCCATTAACATTGAAAGGAATAAAACTCAGATAATGCCCAATTGTGTTGCAAAATTACAGAATTTAAATGCCCTGAATTTGATAAAGCAAACAATATTGAGCACAAAATTACTAAATTGTGAACTATTTGCTTTACCATTATAGATTCTGAAATCCCATAAATCATACCCAAGACTCTCTAGATCTCTCATGTCACCCTATTGGACAAGTACTGAGTCCATAAGTTAGAAGCAGAAAAGAGAAGAGGTCAAAATGTAGTAAATATATTTCAGCTACAATTTAAATTATCCAATCTAGAGTACCCATGGCAAATTACTCAGAAATACTAGAGTGTAGACTTATTTAATGTTAGTTCTCTCAGCCTGATCTTTATTAAGTCCTGTTGAGTCAACACTATTTTTAAAAGAATTTGGCTAAAATAAGTTATCAAATATTACTCTACTCCTTGACTCAGCAGTACCCTTAAACTAGCCACATAGTCCTAAAGAGTTGAGGAAAAGGATCTATTATGTTCAAAAATATTTATAGTAACTCTTTTTATGGTAACAAAAGGGTGCCTATCAATTGGAGAATGGCTAAACAAATTATGGCATGTAAATATAATGAAATACTATTATCATATAAGAAATGTAAGAGGGGTACTTTCAAAGAAACTTGGAGAAAACTATGAACTAATGTAGAATGAAATGAGCATAACAAAGAATATCATACAAGTTGTAGTACAATAACAATAGCACTGTGAAGACAACTTTTTGAAGGATTTAATAACTGAGAAACCACAATTTCATGATTAAACGAATCCCATGCACCCTCATGAGATGGACACAGGGTGCAGATGGAGACTTTTTGGATATGGCAAATGCTTTGCTTCACTATGCATATGTGTTACTTTAAATAATTTGTCACAAACAGATCCCAGATTGTGGGCAGACAATTGTAATGTAGAAATAGCTGCTTTAATGTATACAGAACCAATGTATACTACACATTCACTCATTGGTGACATATGCCTGCTTTTAACGAGTAAAAATATGATGGATAAAAATTTTAAGTTACTGGCAAGTCTAATTCTGATTTAAGCATAGTTTGCTTTTCTTTTATGTTTACAATAAGAATGCTTTACTATATACTATATTCATCAGAAGAAAATGGAGTTGCATAATAGAAACTTAAATCTGGGTTGAAGATTTCTTAATTACTTAGTTACCAATCAATAATATCCTATCACTGGCCTTCATTCCTACAGATCACTGCAGATCCAAATCATCACCAAAACACATCAGTTATACCACCCCAGACCAGCTTTCAATCATCCTCTTTAGACTTCTTTTCACCATCCAATCTACTGCAGTGTGCCCTTTAGACTCTCAAGAGACTTAGTTCTGTGGTACTTAATCCATAATATTTTGGAACTTCCGATCCTGGGACTGAAGATACCCTAACTGATGAGTCAATAAATGCAAATTCAGTTAGATTAGTTAGAAGCTGAATATAAAGATCTTACATTATATTCATTCATTTATAGATGAGGAAATTTGGTTCAAGCTCCTCTAACTCTAGAATCAAGAGCTCTTTCCACAGTTTCATGGATTGTACAATATATGTATTTTACAAACTAATCAAATTATTTAAGTATCATAAGAAACAAGTAGGAACCTAATTATATAATTAGATGAAAAGATTAGAAAAAAAGCCAGTCTAAAAAAAAAAAAAAAAAAGAAAAGAAAAGATAAATGCAAGTCAATTCTAAAGACATGATTAATATATCATAAAAAAATGCTTTCCTTTATCACAGATAACAATCAACAATTACATCTTTACAAGATGGATTTACTAAATTTTACTTAGGTTTATTCAGAAATGGACTAAGAATGAAATAAAGTTGACAATCTCAGAATCAAATCAGGATAGTGCTTTGGGATGTTTTCTTATTTAGTATTTCCCAACCATTAGTATATACCCAATAGCTGCCTATACTACCTAATGTTAATTTGTTTCCAATCTAAAAGACTTTTGCTCCATACAAAATAACATCTTTGCTAAAGGACGTAATACAATTCTCACTAATTCAATGATGTTTCTTACGATTGCTATCCTACCCCAAACTTAAAAGGTCTTGTACAATCTTTTAAAATATTTGGGGAAATTTTATTTTACATTTGGAGACTCATCTTTTATTTATTTTATATATTTATTTTAATATTACATATATATTTATTTCTATATCATATTCTTATTTGTTTATATTATATATTTTTTATTTTTATTCTGAAGATGTAATATGAAATTATGAATCTTCAAATGATGTCAAGTAATTTTCTGATCATCAAATTTATGATTTGAGGGGAAGACAGAAATGGACAAGCTAAAAAAGTGGCCACTAGCAATCATTGTTTCCATTCCCCTTGAATTTATCTCAGGAAGTACTCAGGAAGTTCCTAAATCAAACCTCATCAAAATATCTTCATTAGACTTTTTTGTAGCTCTTCAGTAAAGCTAATTTGGGGTATGAACTGAAGTTAGTAATCAATATTTTGGCAGTATACTTTCCAGGGATGTACAAATTGATAATGAGGTTGATACATACACACTGCCAGAGTTATTAGCTCATTCATTCTGGAAAGCTCCAAAGGAAAGTATGGAAAGACTCAGCTGAAGGTCTGTAAGAGTTGTTAACCTAATAAACTCATTCTACACCGGTGAAACCTGGACAGCACATTGCTTCCATTTGAATATGCTTAGGAAGATAATGAAGATCACCAGAAGGATGATACTGGATACTGAAGTCCTTTCTCGAACCAAACTGCCAAGCATTCAAACTCTCCTGCATATAGTGCATATCCATTGGGCTGGCTATACACTGTTTAAATGCCAAACATATGGTTTGCCAAAAAGACTATTTTATAGATAACACACAGAGGGCAAGTACTCATGTGGAGGCCAAAAAAAAGCAATGCAAAGACATCCTCAAGGTCTCTTAAGAATTTTAGAACTGATTGTATGACATGGGAGATGGTGGCAGAGGGCCACTTAGCATGGTATGTCCTCATCAGAGAGGGTATTGTTCTGCGAGGATCGCAAAACTGAAGTGGCCGAAAAGATATGAGAAATACACAAATTTAAAGAAATCTATCCCAAATGATCTTATGGTTTATTTTTGCCTGATCTGTGCCACAGGTCATTCTGAATTTATACTAGTCTGATTCATTGTTGAAAAGAACCAAGTCCATCATAATTGATCACACATAATCTTGCTTGTTACTGTTACATTCTCCTGGTTCTATTCACTTCACTTAGCATCAGTTCTTGTAAATCTCTCCAGGCCTCTCTGAAATCATCCTGCTCATCATTTCTTATAGAACAATAATATTCCACCACATTCATATACCATAACTTATTCAACCATTCCTCAAATGATGGGCAACCATTCACTTTCCAGTTCCTTGCCACTACAAAAAAGGACTGCTACAAACATTTTTGCACATTGAATACTTTTCACTTTTTTATGATTTCTTTTTCCTCTATGATCTCTATTTCCCTCTTTTTTATTGATCTCTTTATGATCAGTAGCGATACTGCTGAAACAAAGGATATGCACTGTTTCATAGCGCTTTGGGTACAGTTTCAAATTGTTCAGGGAGAAAAATTTTGAAGTCAAAACTATCTTTACATGTAATTGGAAAAAAATGAAATGCTATTAAATGGAAAATTTTTAAAAAGAGAGAGATATGGTACTTGACAGGACTACTGGTCCTGTCTGCTACTATAATGGTCCCAAAGATGCTTTATAAAAAGCTTACAAAAGATGAGCTTTTATCTCAAAACTTTTATTTGCCAAATCAGCAAAATACATATATACATATATATATATGGAACAATACTTACTAGGCAGACAGAATTGTCCCAGGGCTATTTCCAATTGAACTTCATCAAAAACAGAAAACAAGATGAACAGCAATAATGAATAGCTGACATATATAACATGAAACAAGTTAAATATGTCACTCTATTGAATCAAATGCTTCAAATAATCAAATAACTATTGTAGGATCTAGTATTTTCTGCATCTTTAACTATTGTGATTGTTACAGATGTTATCTGCTATAGAATATCATTTGTGAAAATCTTGAAGTTTTCTTCTCATATTTTCAAAGATATTCTCGATACCGAATGCTCACAATGATTTTAGAAATAGAAAAGTTGTTATTTTCTTATTTCCATCTCTAAAATCTTTTTGTAAGTAATCTGCACAATCTGGCATAATACAACTTCAGAAACCAAAGCTTAATGTGTAAACAAAATGTCAATAACTATAAAGTTCATTAGAAAATAACTTTAAAAAAGGATTCCTGATATTAGAATCTCTTTAAAAGTACAGATAAGAATTTTAAAACTCCAGCTCCCTTCTTAATCTTTTTTTTTTTTGGGGGGGGGAAGAGGTACATTTTGCATTTATTTTACTAAACATTTTAATATAGCTATCATGTTCTTCAATATATGTAATACAAGAGGCAAAATCTTTCCTAAAAAATAATACTGAGAAGAGAACCAACTGAACTGAAAATCTGTTCTTTTTATTGCAAGTATGATCCTTAATATAATCTTGTGAGAAGGTAGAGCCAAGACGGGAGAGAGAAGCAAAGGCACTGCCTGAGCTCTACTCAGCTTCCCTCAGAAGCAACCACAAAAGGCAAATTGTGAGCCCCCAAACCTGGAATAACAGGCAAGACTTGGCCAGTTCAATCCAGCTCAATGAGAAAGCCAAAGCACAGCAGAAAATCAGTGAGAGGCATCTGTCCCCCTGCAAAACATTGGGGCAATCTCCACTGTGCCCCCTAGAAGCAAACCAGGAGAGCAAGAGATAATTTTATCAGATCTGTGGAGAAGAGGAATTTATTGGTCAAAGAATTAGAGAATGTTATAAAATATAAAACGGATCATTTTAATTACATTAAATTAAAAAGGGTTTGTTTTGCACAAACAAAACCAATGCAGCCAAGATTAGAAGATAAGGGGGGGGGACTTTTTTTTTTTCTTACAACCAATGTTCCTGATAAAAGCCTCATTTCTAAAATATATAGAGAACTGACAAACTTATAATACAAGTCATTCCTAAATTGATAAATGGTCAAAGGATATGAACAATTTTCAAATGAAGAAATTAAAAGCCATTTCTAGTCATGTGAAAAAATGGTCTAAATTAATATTGATTAAAGAAATGCAAATTAAGAAAACTCCTGAGGTACCACTTGATACCTCTCAAATTGGCTAAAATGATAGAGAAAAAAATATAATAAATGTTGGAGGGGCTGCAGGGAAAACTGGAACATTAATTCATTGTTGGGAATTGTGAAATGAGAACAATTTGAAACTATGCCCAAAGGGCTATAAAACTGTACATAACCTCTGTTCCAGGCAGTCTCACTACTGGGTCTATATCCCAAGGAGAGCATAAAAGAGGCAAAAGACCTAACTATATGCAAAAAAAATGCAAGAGCTGTTTTGGTGGCAAGGAATTAGAAATTGAATGGATAACCTATCCATTGGGAAATGTCTTAAAAAGTTATGGCATATGAAGGTAATGAATGAAACAGCATTATTCTATAAGAAATGATAAATAGACTGATTTCAGAAAAGCCTGAAAAGACCTCATGAACTGATTCTGAGTGAAGTAAGCAAAACCAAGAGAACATTTTACACAGTAACAATGCGATGATCAGCTGTGATGGACTTAGCTCTTTATCTCAACAATGAGTTGATTCAAAGCAATTCCAAAAGACTTGAGTTGGAAAATGCCAATCACATCCAGAGAGAGAACTATGGAGAGACTGAATATAGATCAAAGCATTTTTACCTTTTTTGCTTTTTTCTTTCTTAATAGTTTTTTCTCCCTTTTTGGTCTGATTTTTCTTGCACAACATGACAAATATAGAACAGTTAAATATGTACAATTCTTTTAAACATATTTTAGATTGCTTGCTGTCTTGGGGAGAGAGAAGAGCTTAGAACACAAAGTTTTGCAAAAACACATATGTTGAAAATTATCTTTACATGTATTTGGGAAAATAAGATACTATTAAAAAATACATAATCTTGTGGGTAGGTAAACTACAGCTCAGGCTCAAAGGCTGTTTGTGGAGATATAAATTAAGACTATGATCCTGAAGCCAGTTGAAACTGTCTTTTTTTTTGTATCTCCTACAGTAACCGGCACATAGACAACATTTAATATATAGACTAAATGACTTTCTTTTCAAAATTCCTTCCAACTGAATTATGAGATTTATTATATCAATAAATTTTACTAATTTAAAAATAGTTGGAAGTATAATGGAGAGTAAATGGAAAAGGCCCTGAGTCATAAACCATGGGTGTTATTCCCAACACTATCACTAACTTTAACAATATTCCTCAAGTCTCTTAACTTGTCTATACTTCAATTTCTTCCTCTGAAAATTAAGATATTACATTAAAATATTTCTAAAGTCTCTTTCAGTTTTCAAGTGTTATGGCCATCAACAGACCTTGAGTCAATATTAATTTGTAGTTACATTAACAATACTATACTGGAACTTGAAAGAAACATTCAAAAAGAAAGAGGAACAAAATGAAGGGTGGGGAAGAATGTTACATACTCCCTTGGGTAAATTTACTATTTTAGGGTAGTGTGCTTCCTCTTCTGTTCCGATAAATCAACTAAATTAGGGATGGAAAAGCCATATTACAAATTACATTTTATTTTATCTAATTGCCAATAAGGAAGATTTAGCACTGAAGTTGACAACACTACATTTAATAAAGTCAAAAGAGCAAAAGTTATTTTTCTTGGGGCAGTCACTTTTTATTTTAATAACTACAACTTTAGAAAAATCACTTACTTTAAAGCTTTTAAACCTTATGAGTTCTAGATAACCACATACTTGTTCATGAGAAAATATGCTATTTGAATAAGAATTCTTCAAGCTATCTCAAGTGTAGTCCAAGAACAGGGACATCAATTACCAAGGTTTGAATCTGTCAATTTAAGACTGATAGACATACAAAAAAGTGCCTTTAAAAAGTAGTTCTTTGTTATGAGATAGCCTACTGAAATACTAAAAAGCATTTCAACTAATACAATTAAAACTCCTTTCATTTTTTTCATTAAAAAGCTGTTCACATATGATTATTTCAATAGATGCAGAAAAAGCATTTGATAAAATCCAACACATCCATTCCTATTAAAAACACTAGAGAGTATTATATAGCAACAGCCACCAAAACCATTTGGTATTGGTTAAGAAATAGTAGATCAGTGGAACAGATTAAATACAAAGGTCAAAAAAGGGTACATCTATAGCAATCTAATCTTTGACAAACCCAAAGATACCAACATTAGGGATAAAAATTCATTATTTGGAAAAAACTGTTGGGAAAACTGGAAATTAGTATGGCAGAAACTAGATATGGATCCACACTTAACACCATATACCAAGATAAGATCAAAATGGGTCCATGATTTAGGCATAAAGAATGAGATAATAAATAGATTAGAGAAACAGAAAATAGTCTACCTCTCAGACCTGTGGAGGAGGAAGGAATTTATGACCAGAGGAGAACTAGAGATCATTATTGATCACAAAATAGAAGATTTTGATTATATCAAACTAAAAAGTTTCTGGACAAACAATACTAATGCAAACAAGATTAGAAGGGACGTAACAAATTGGGAAAATATTTTTAAAGTTAAAGGTTCTGACAAAGGTCTCATTTCCAAAATATATAGAGAACTGACCCTAATTTATAAGAAATCAAACCATTCTCCAATTGATAAATGTTCAAAGGATATGAACAGACAATTCTCAGATGATGAAATTGAAACTATATCCACTCATATCCAAATCACTACTGAAGGCAAATTAAGACAACTCTGAGATACCACTACACACCTATCAGATTGGCTAACATGACAGGAACAAATAATGATGAATGTTGGAGGGGATGTGGGAAAACTGGGACACTAATACATTGCTGGTGGAGTTGTGAAAGAATCCATCCATTCTGGAGAGCAATTTGGAACTATGCCCAAAAAGTTATCAAACTGTGCATACCCTTTGACCCAGCAGTGCTGCTATTGGGCTTATATCCCAAAGAAATACTAAAGAGCGGAAAGGGACCTGTAGGTGCCAAAATGTTTGTGGCAGCTCTTTTTGTTGTAGTTAGAAACTGGAAGATGAATGGATGTCCATCAATTGGAGAATGGTTGGGTAAATTATGGTATATGAAGGTTATGGAATATTATTGCTCTGTGAGAAATGACCAGCAGGAGGAATACAGAGAGGCATGGAGAGACTTACATCAACTGATGCTGAGTGAAATGGATAGAACCAGAAGATCTCTGTATACTTCAATGCTGTATGAAGATGTATTCTGATGGAAGTGGATATCTTCAACATAAAGAAAATCCAACTCACTTCCAGTTGATCAATGATGGACAGAAATAACTACACCCAGAGAAGGAACACTGGGAAGTGAATGTAAATTGTTAGCACTACTGTCTATCTACCCAGGTTACTTATACCTTTGGAATCTAATACTTAATGTGCAACAAGAAAATGGTATTTACATACATATATTGTAACACATGTAAAACATATGGGATTGCTGTCATCGGGGGTAGGGAGTGGAGAGAGGGGGAGGATAATTTGGAAAAATGAATACAAGGGATAATATTATAAAAAATCTAAATAAATAAAAAAATTATATAAAATTAAAAAAAAAAAAACATCAGCAAGAATCATATGTAATGGGAATAAATTGGAACCATTCTCAATAAGATCAGGGATGAAACAAGGTTGTCCACTATCACCATTACTATTCAATAGTTTTAGAAATGCTAGCTTTGGCAATAAGAGAAGAAAAAGAGATTAAAGGAATTAGAGTAGGTAATGAGGAAACCAAATTATCACTTTTTGCAGATGATATGATGGTATACTTAGAGAACCCCAGAGAATCAACTAAAAAGCTATTAGAAATAATTCACAACTTGAGCAAAGTTGCAGGATACAAAATAAACCCACATAAATCATCATCATTTTTATGCAGGACTAACAAAATCCAACAGCAAGAGATACAAAGAGAAATTCCATTTAAAATAAGTGCCGCTAGGATAAAATATTTGGGAATCTATCTGCTAATGGAGGGTCAGGAACTACACAAGCAAAACTACAAAACACTTTCCACACAAATAAAGTCAGATCTAACCAACTGGAAAAATATCAAGTGCTCTTGGATAGATCGAGTGAATATAATAAAGATGACAATACTACCTAATCTATTTATTTAGTGCTATACCAATGAAACTCCCAAAAAACTATTTTACTGATCTAGAAAAAATAACAACAAAATTCATCTGGAAGAACAAAAAGTCAAGAATTTCAAGGGAATTAATTAAAAGAAAAGCAAATGAAGGTGGCCTAGCTGTACCAGATCTAAAACTATATTATAAAGTAGTCATTCAAAGTGATTTGGTACTGGCTAAGAAGTAGAGTAGTTGGATCATTGGAATTGGTTAGGTTCACAGGACAAAATAGTCAATGACTTATAGTAATCTAGTGTTTAACAAGCTTTTGGGATAAGAATTCACTATTTGACATAAACTGTTGGGAAAATTGAAAAGTAGTATGGCAGAAATTAGGCATTGACCCATACCTAACACTGTATAACAAGATAAAAGTCAAAATGGGTTTATGACCTAGACATAAAGAATATTATAAACAAATTAGAAGAACATAGAATAGTTTACCTCTCAGATCTGTGAAGGAAGAAGGAATTTGTGACCAAAGAAGAATTAGAGATTATTATTGATCACAAAATAGATAATTTTGATGATATTAAAACAACTCTGAAATACCACTACACACCTGTCAGATTGACTAAGATGACAAGAAACAATGACCAATGTTGGAGGGGATGTGGGAAAACTGGGACACTGATAGATACATTGTTGGTGGAACGGTTGCTGGATCCAACCATTCTGGAGAGCAATTTGGAACTATGCTCAAAAAGTTATCAGACTGTGCATAATACCCTTTGATCCAGGCAAGTGTTTCTACTGGGCTTATATCCCAAAGAGATCTTAAAGGAGGGAAAGGGAGTCACATGTGCAAAAATGATTGTGGTGGCCCTTTTTGTAGTGGCAACAAACTGGAAACTGAATGGATGCCCATAAGTTGGAGAATGGCTGAATAAATTATAGTATATGAATGTTTTATGGAATACTACTGTTCTGTAAGAAACAACCAACAGAATGATTTTAAAGAGGCTTGAAGAGACTTACATGAACTGATGCTAAGTGAAATTAGCTGAACCAGGAGATCATTATACATGGCAACAAGTCTATACAATGATCAATTCTGATGGACAGGGCTCTCTTCAACAATGAGATGATTCAAACCAGTTCCACTTGTTCAGTGATGAAGAGAGCCATCTGCACCCAAAGACAGCCTTGTGGGAACTGAGTATGGACCACAACATAGCATTTTCACTCTTTCCTGTTGTTGTTCGCTTATATTTTGTTTTCTGTTTTTTCTTCCTTCTTGATTTCTTATGCAAGATAAATGTATAAATATGTATACATATATTGGATTTAACATATATTTTGACATTTTTAACATGTTTTGGACTCCCCTGCCAGCTAGGGGAGAGGCTGGGGGGAAGGAGGGGAAAATTTGGAACAAAAGGTTTTGCAAGGGTCAATGTTGAAAAATTACCCATGCATATGTTTTATATCTAAAAAGCTTTAATAAATATATATATATAATATATTTCTTAAAAAGCTGTTCAACACTAACTTTGTTATAGAGATAATTACAAATCTCATTTTTATTGCCCAAAGGTAATTCAATTCAACAAATAATACAATCTACTTTGCTAAGAAATAAAAAAAAGTTTCAGTCCATAAGAAGCTTACATTCTGATAGACTGAACTGTTTAAAAAGTTGAAAAAGTTCACAAGAAAATTTTTATTAATTATTCTTTATTATATTAACATGAACTTTATTTATTTATTATTTTAAGTATTATTTTCAAAAGCAAAAAAGAACCAATTCACCTCTTTTCAACTATCACCAATTGAATAACTATGACAAAGAAGTTTCCCTAGTCTTTAAAAAATGGCAAGAACTTCTACAGTACAAATCATTTATAATAATCATATTGATCTAAGTTTGATATGAAAACTACTTATTTTAGCAAAACAAAAAAAGTAATGAGTTTTCAGATTTCATTTAAAATAAGCTAATACACAGTACTGAAAAGAAATCTTTACCACACATACTTTCATAGTCTTACATTTAGGGAAAAAGTCATTAAAATTTTCTAAATTATTAAAAGAAATACAAACCTTAAGGTCTGTAACTATTACTGTCTTTTCTTATAACCTTTCTTTTCTATACTTAGTTGGTAGAATTTCAGATTTTTAATTTCTAAAAATTATCATTTGCTATATATTTTTAAAGGTTTTATAATAATGTATCCTGTCTCCAGGATACTCTACCTAAGCCCTATCACTAAGAGAAGCAAACTCTTCTAATCAGTTAAAAATAATTTATTAAAGTACTTATTAAGTCTGATAAATGAAATAAAAGCAAAACAGTCCCTGTCATAAAAGAGTTTCACTTTCTAATGAAAGAATAACATGAAAATAAGTGATTATTTGCACACCTTTCAGATTGGCTAAGATGACAGGAAAAGACATTGACAAATGTTGGAGGGGATGTGGGAAAACTGGGACATTAACACATTGTTGGTGGAGTCCTGGACTGATCCAACCATTCTGGAGATCAATTTAGAACTATGCCCAAAGGCCTTTCAAACAGTGCATACCCTTTGATCCAACAGTGTTTCTACTGGGCTTATATCCCAAAGAGATCATAAAGGAGGGAAGAGACCCACATGTGCAATAATGTTTGGGGCAGCCCTTTTTATAGTGGTAAGGAATTGGAAACTGAATGGGCATCTATCAGTTGGAGAATGGCTGAATAAGTTATGGTATATGAATGTTTTGGAATATTATTGTTCTGTAAGAAATGATCAGGAGTGGGGGCAGCAAGGTGGTGCAGTGCATAGAGCACTAGACTTGAATTCAGGAAGACCTGAGTTCAAATGTGGCCTCAGACACTTAACACTTCCTAGCTGTGAGACCCTGGGCAAGTCACTTAACACCAATTGCCTTAACCAAAAAAAGGAAAAAGAAAAGAAACGATCAGGAGGATGATTTCAGAGAGGCCTGGAGAGACTTATTATGAACTGATGCTAAGTGAAATGAATAGAACCAGATCATTGTATAGGCAATAAGATTATACAATGATCAATTCTGGCGGATCTGGCTCTTTTCTTTTTTTTTTTTTTTTTTTTTTAATTTTTTATTTTATTTTATAATTATAACATTTTTTGACAGTACATATGCATGGGTAATTTTTTACAACATTATCCCTTGCACTTACTTCTATTCAGATTTTTTCCCTTCCTCCCCCAACCCCCTCCCCCAGATGGCAAGCAGTCTTATATATGTTAAATATATTACAGTATAATTTAGATACAATATATGTGTGTAGAACCGAATTTTTTGTTGCACAGGAAGAATTGGATTCAGAAGGCAAAAATAACAGTTTACATTCATTTCCCAGTGTTCCTTTTCTGGATGTAGCTGGTTCTGTCCATCATTAATCAATTGGAATTGGATTAGCTCTTCTCTATGTTGAAGAAATCCACTTCCATCAGCATACATCCTCGTACAGTATCATTGTTGAAGTGTATAATGATCTTCTGGTTCTGCTCGTTTCACTCAGCATCAGTTGATGTAAGTCTCTCCAAGCCTCTCTGTATTTCTCCTGTTGGTCATTTCTTATAGAACAATAATATTCCATAACATTCATATACCATAGTTTACCCAACCATTCTCCAATTGATGGACATCCATTCATCTTCCAGCTTCTAGCCACTATGAAAAGGGCTGCCACAAACATTTTGGCACATACAGGTCCCTTTCCCTTCTCTAGTAGTTCCTTGGGGTATAAGCCCAGTAGTAGTATGGCTGGGTCAAAGGGTATGCACATTTTGATAACTTTTTGGGCATAATTCCAGATTGCTCTCCAGAATGGTTGGATTCTTTCACAACTCCACCAACAATGCATCAGTGTCCCAGTTTTCCCACAGCCCCTCCAACATTCATCGTTATTTGTTCCTGTCATCTTAGCCAATCTGACAGGTGTGTAATGATACCTCAGAGTTGTCTTAATTTGCATTTCTCTGATCATTAGTGATTTGGAACACTCTTTCATATGAGTGGAAATAGTTTTAATTTCATCATCTGAAAATTGTCTGTTCATATCCTTTGACCATTTATCAATTGGAGAATGGCTTGATTTCTTATCAATTAAAGTCAATTCTCTGTATATTTTGGAGATGAGGCCTTTATCAGAACCTTTAACTGTAAAATTTTTTTCCCAATTTGTTACTTCCCTTCTAATCTTGTTTGCATTAGTTTTGTTTGTGCAGAAACTTTTTAATTTGGTGTAATCAAAATGTTCTATTTTGTGATCAATAATGGTCTCTAGTTCTCCCTTGGACACAAACTCCTTCCTCCTCCACAAGTCTGAGAGGTAAACCATCCCATGTTCCTCCAATTTATTTATGATTTCGTTCTTTATGCCTAAATCTTGGACCCATTTTGATCTAATCTTAGTATGTAGTGTTAAATGTGGGTCCATGGGATCTGGCTCTTTTCAACAATGAGAAGATTCAGGCCAGTTTCAATGGTCTTGTGATGAAGAGAGCCATCTACCCAGAAAGAAGACTGTGGGAACTGAGTGTGGATCACAACATAATATTTTCACTCTTTTTCTTGTTTACTTGCATTTTGTTTTCTCTCATTTTTTTCCTTGTTGATCTGATTTTTCTTGTACAAGATAATTATGAAAATATGTACAGAAAAATTGCACAGGATTAACAAAGATTGGGTTACTTACTGTCTAAGAGAGGGGGTGGGAAAAGGAAGGGAAAAAATGTTGAAAATTATCCATACATATGTTTTGAAAATTAAAAGTTTTAATAATAATAATAATAATAATAATAATAATAATAATAGGATTACTTACAAAATAAATAACAGATAAAATGTAATCTCAAGAGAGAAAAGCACTAGAGGGGACTAAGAAAAGTCTTCTAGCAAAAAAATGAGATTTGAACTGAGTCTTTCAAGAGCCAGGGAAAGAAGCTAAGGAGGAAGAATATTCCAGACTCGAGAGACTGACAGCACAAAGTTCTGGAGTGCCTTGTAAAAAAGCAAACAAAAATTTAAAAAGAGCTGGCATCACTCTGTGTGTGACAGAAAAGTGGGGAAGGGCAGGAGATAATTGTGAATTTTATAATCCCAAACAGAAAGCTTCATTTTTGCTTCTGTAGGTAAGTGGAAGACACCGAGTTGTTTTATTTTGTTTGGGACCGAAGGGAAGATAGAGATGAGCCAGTGTTTTTAAAAATCATTTTTTGGCATCTAAGTGGAAAAATGGGGGAGGGGGGAAGAGAAATGAGACAGGGAGACTAATTAGAAGGCTACTTTCAACAATCTAGAAGAGAGGTGATCAGGTGATTTGAAGGCCTGAACTAGGAGGTGGTAATGTTAATGAAGATGACATATAGAAAAGAGATGAAGACAGAAAATACAAGATATAGCAACATATAGGATATGTGGGATGAGAATGAAGAAAAAAATCCAAGATGGTATCTAATGAGGAGTCCAAGGATGTATCGTAATACCTTCAACAGCAATGAAAAAATTTAGAAAAGGGGAGTTAAGGAAAATAAATAAGTATTTGAAATGCTGAGTTTGAGATGACAATGGGACTGTTCAAAAGGCAAATGGAAATGTTTGATTGACTGTAGTTCAATAAGAGAGATTAGGGCTGCATAAGCAGATCTAAGCATCAATGACATGTCATTTTTATATTTGACTCTGTGAACCTATTTGGGGCTTTCTTGGCAAAGATACTGATTTGCCTTTTCAAATCTAGCCACAGGACACTGTATGGTCCTGGGCAAGACATTACCCTTTACTTGCCTCACTTTCCTCATCTGTATAGTAAAAATAGCAACAGCATCACCTCCCAAGATTACTTTAAAAAGCAAATGAAACAAAAAATACCAGCAGGATTCCTGGCAGATAGCAGACAACATAAATGCTAACTATTATTAGCTATTATCAGGCAGCTATTCTGAAACTAACGAGTTACCTGGAGCCCCAAAAGCTCTTAACTTGTTCAACATTACAGTCCCTGAATACAAATATTCCTGAATCACACACCAACCCTTTAAACTTACTGTGTCATGCTTTTTTTTTTTTTTTTGGCCAGAAAAGTTTGTCACTTTTTTTTCCCTTTTAGCAATGTGAAAGCACATCAACAGAACAACTTTAGGAGAGCAATTATTAATAAAAGATCTTAAGCAAAGCAGCTTTGATTTCAAATCAATCCTTGAGAAACAACAGCCTGATGAAAAACAAAGCTGTCTAATTTGAAGTCCATCATGTTAACATATGCAAAAAAGCCAGTGAATGGTACACATCAAATCTTAATTCATTAGAAGTTTTAATATATATTTTTAAAAAATGTCTCAGTCTACTTAATTATTGTACCTAAGTGAATATACTAAGATTGGGTATAAGAGATTCATTAATAAGTCAATCTCAAGATGAAATATCCTTTAAGCAATTATTTCATCTTCCTCCTAAAAAAATTATATTTTTTTCAATGGGTACAGAGGAGAGAACATGTATTTCTGAGACAAATGAGCGTTATTTTAAAAATTATAA
The DNA here is from genome assembly GCF_048593235.1 of Sminthopsis crassicaudata. Taxonomy (NCBI): domain Eukaryota; kingdom Metazoa; phylum Chordata; class Mammalia; order Dasyuromorphia; family Dasyuridae; genus Sminthopsis; species Sminthopsis crassicaudata. The sequence goes on from NC_133617.1 coordinate 147,223,800, forward strand.
AATATAAAAACACTCAAAGTCCAAGCAAATAAACCACAGCCAACACTCTCTCTTCATTCATCATTAAATCTCAACAATAAAATATCTCTGAAGACCAATCATTTTACTGGAAATTGCAAAAGTAAACCTGCTTAAAAGTATTATTTGTATATATTTGTTTATAATTATTATCAGTTTAAATTATTAATGTTACAAACATTAAGAAACGTAAAAACACATACCTATTAGTTTTGGTCTATAACCTATATAATGAGATCCTATAAACTCTTGTCTCTATCTTTCATACCTGAAATCAGGGGATCGAATTGGATGACATTTTGTTCTATCTCATTTCTATAAAATTTCTAAGCCTCCCCTTTCCATCAATATCCTTTAAACTCTGTTTCAAATGCCATACCTCTTAAATAAGTATTACACATTTTGATTCTCATGACAACACTATTAGTTTCTAGTACTTGTCATTATTATTCAATCACTTCAGATATGTCTGGCTCTTCATGACCTCCATTTGGGGCTTGGCAAAGATATTACAGTGATTTTCCATTTTCTTCTATAGGTAATTCTACAAGCAAGTAAGTGACTTGCCCAAGGTCACATAGCTAGAATCTGAGGCTAGATTTGAATTCAGGTCTTCCTAAAGGTTTGGCACTCTATCCACTGTGCCACCTAGGTGCCCTAGTTTTTATTAGTATCCCCGTTTTTAAAGATGAGAAAACTGGATTCTGAAAAGTTAATATGACTTGCTAAAGATCACAGAGTAGTATGGTAAATGTGGAAATCTGAATGCAGATCTTTCTTTTTCCCTGATTTTGATCTTAGAAATTTCTCTCTCATCTGATTTTCTAATTTGAATAACATTTATTTGTGAACATGTATAATCACCTTAACTAGAGTCTGAACACCTTGAGAACAAGTAGTCTTTATGTCTCTCATATACCTAGCACAGGATACTTCACACAGAACATGATTAATCGTGCTCTAGAAAAAGAAAGACATGTTCATATACAAATATCTAATACAAGATAAATGCTCCGAGATACAAAATGCTATTGGAGGATTAGCATGAGGAGTGAATGCTATCATCTAGGATGCCCTAGTAGCTTAGTACAGTGGTTACTGTAATACCCAATGACACTGGCTTATTTGCTGTTCTTCAAAAAAGATCCTACATCTTTGATTTCAGGACATTTCCACTGGAATTTTCCCTCTCCTTATCTCTACATAAGAACCAGTTAAAATTCCAGCTTCTAAAGGAAACCTTTCCTGATCTCTCTTAATTGTAACATTCCCTCTATTGATTATATACTGATTGATTATATTGATCTATAACATAGCTTATTTGTACATAGTAATTGGAATGCTGCCACCTTTTCCAATATACTGTGAGCTTGATGACAAGAACTGTTTTTTAGCTTTATTTATCCCCCAAAGCTTAGCATAGTCTTCAGCACATTTAAGGCACTTAATTGTTTACTGACTAACTTTAGTGCTGGGCTTGAAATCAGAAAGACTTACATTCAAAATCTTACATCTCTATGACCTTCAGTTAAACTCAGAATCTTGTTTTCATCTTTAAAATGAAGATAGTAATAGAACCAACAGTGTTGTAATGAGGATCAAAAATAAAATATGTAAATGCTAACCATAATTATTATCAATCTGCAATTCTGGGTGTCCTTCCATTGTTACTATAAAATAACTGACATTTATACATCATTTTTACCTACCTTATGAAGTGGATACTATAGGTATAATTTTACAAACTAGACCAGGACTGAAGCTTAAAAAATTTAAATGACTTGCCCAGGATCACAGAAATATCGTAAGGGTCAGAACTTGAACCTGGGAGATCCTAGCTCCAACATCAGAACTCTATCCATTAAGACACCACCATCATTATTATGTAATCATCTAAGAGTAACATCCTGATTTTTGGATTTGGAGGCCGTTGCTGGTAAAAAATTAAAGTTCTAGATAGTTTTCCAACAGCAAGCACACATGCAGTTATTTCCCCCATCGTTTTCCAACAGCAAGCACACATGCAGTTATTTCCCCCATCACTTCTTGGAACTAGCCTCATGAGCAAAAAGAAATGTATGCCTGGAGCCAAATTTGAGGCAAAGATCATTAGTTTTCTCCACTGTATACCAAACATGAAGTCAGTACTGGATCCCAATACACCAATTTTATACATGCCTAAGACTATGGGTGATGGTTGTTATGACAAAGGATTACTCATAAGCAGAAAAGGGTCATCATCTACTCCCCAAGGAACATTTACAATATTTCATTCCAGTGTTGTTCTTTCTACCAACTATGTACAGGTTGTCATTTCTCAGTAGCATAGTCAGCAACATGTAGTCATATATAACTAAAACCCAAATCTTACTACCTCACTACTAAATCCTCAAAGTATCCTATAGAAAAAGAAAGAAATAATAAAGTGTATATATTTATGTGGTTAAAGATGGAGAGGCTCAAAAGCTAAACTGTCCTGTAAAATTACTCTTCTTCCAAAGCAAATGTCACATTGTTTTGCCACGCTACGAGTTTGATGCATTATAAATTGCAGATTTGTGGTCATTTTATGTTAGAATTTTGAACTTATTGTTATTTCTCTAAATCTATGGTTTGGCAATGAGTCCTAGATAAAATTCTTTTCAATTTTAAATAAGATTTTTACCAACTGAATTATTTTTACTCCTTCCAAGGTATTTATAAATAATGGTTGAGAGGAAGCTAAAATATCCATAGAACAAAGTAAGTACAAAGTAATGTTATGAAAAATGGAGTAACAATTGAAAGGACTAGGAACCTCTGAAAAAAGACTAAAAATAAACTTTATAGGAAATTAAGACTCTTCAGAGATTGATGCTAAGGAGTGAGTATAAGAGACTGGCTGTGGGAAATAATAAAGGAGATTGGAACAGAGTTTAGCGAACAGAAAGTAGGTCAATGTAGCTAAGAGTGTGAAGAGGAGTTAAATGAAATAAAATTGGAGTGGGTAGGCTGAAACCAGCTTGTGAAAGGCTTTAAACACCAGTCTATGCAGTTATCTTAGAAGCTATAGGGAGTCAATGAAGATTTCTGAGAAAGGTCATATACACTATACCAAATAAGGTCAGATACCAGACTCACTAATTATAAACCTATGCTTTAAGATAATCTTGATGACTTTTTAAAAACTGATATAAAATCTTCTATTTGACATTAAAGTTCTTCATAATCTTCCTCCAAAACACCAAATTTTCTAGTCTTCTTACACTAAGGATTCTCCTGAGTAGACTGAGATCCAGTTAATACTAGCCTTGCTGTTTTTCAAACAATGTATTTCACCTCTCACTTCCAGACATTTTCTCTAGCTGCCCTCTACAAGAAGAAATTCTCTCCCTCTTTATCTCTTACCTCTTGGCTTCCTTTAAGTTCCAACTAAAATCTCATCTTCTTATTAAACCCTCTAATTCTAGTGCCTTCTCTCTGTTGATTTCTTCTAAATTGTCCTTCTTTAGATTGCTTATAAATAATTGTTTGCAGTCTTCCCATTAGATTGAGATCCTTGACAGCAATTAACTATCTTTTGTCTTCATCTCCCCAGCACTTAGCACAATGCCCAACACATACACACTTAATGTTTATTGGCTGCTGAAAAATGGCATACAGGATATATTCTATCATCAATAAATGTTCAGTCTAATCCTGTCTGCTAGTTTCTTCATTCAAACTTAAAACAAATCCTTAAACTCTCTGAATCTGTTTCCTGATCTGAAAAATATGGAGGTTGGGGGAGAAGATCGAGATGAACTTCCTTTTAGCCTTAACTCTCTACAATCCTATGATTATTTATTCTGTTTCCCTGCCATTTCCAGGCCTTCCTTCTGCAACTTCTACTTTGAAGATTTCTCTCTCAAGTTGCTAAGGTCCTTGCTATTGCTATTTTCTCAACCACTTACACCTCTCAAACAAAGACTAGCACTTAGATTCCTCTCACTCAAATCACCTGTCGTTGACAACTTTGAGAAGTCCCTTAGAACACCAATCCAAAGGCAACTTCTATGATCATAATCTTCACTCTACACTTCAGCTAACCAAAAAGTTGACATCTTTAATCCCACTGTTTCATTTCCATGATCACAAACTGAAATACCTCAGATCATAGTTTTCTCATCCTTCTATTTCTCCATTTAATTCATCATGTATTTTTATTTTCTTTTAAATAGCTTTCCCATGCTTTAAAATGTATGGAAAATTTTACATCTATTTAGTTCCTTTCTCTATGCCTTTATTCTAAGGCATAAAGCAGGCAGATATAAGATATGTCTAGAACTTTCAATATTTGATGTTTTAATCCTTTCATCTTAATTTACCTCTGACTCACTTTTCAACACATCTTTCAAATACCACAATCTATACTACTAACTTCTCCTGGTTCTACACGGTATTCACTTCAAACAATGTCCTGTCTTGAACTCAATTCTACAAGCACTTATTAGCTGCCCAGGCTTGCAACTTAAATGTTATGTTAACCTTGGCACCTCTCACCTCCTACATCCAATCTGTTGCCTAAGTCTATCTCATCTTTGTAACAATGCTCAAATATTCCCTTCTGATACTGCTGCCACTCTGGTTCAGGTTCATATTACCTGGACTACATGCCTGGACCCACAATTGTCTACTTGTTAATCAATTTGCCACAAAGGTCTCTACTTCAGTCCAACCTCCATTCTGCTGCCAAAGTGACTTTGTGATTTTCTTAACGTCCAAGTATAGCATGTACTATGTGTGTGTATGTGTGTATGAGAGAGACAGAGACAGAGAGACTGTCTCTCCCAAACACATATACACTTTCAAATAAACTCAATTCTTTAAGATTAATTTTTAATTTTAAAATGTTACCCATGTTGTGTATTTTTATTTTGTTAAATACTTTCCAATTATATTTTAATTTGGTTCTGGCTTCGCTCAGGAGTGCTGTCCACAGTATGTGCCAGACTGGTGTGTGGTGTGTTTGACACCTCTGACCTACAGGATCAAATATCTTATCTTCTGTTTGCTGTTCAAAGTCCTTCATGATCTAGCCCTTTCCCCAGCCTCTCCAATCTTATATCTTACAGCTCCCCCATTCTCATTCCAAACCTCTCCACAAACTCTCTGATCCAGTGACATTGTCCTTGATATTCCTTAAGCAAGATATTCCATCTCATCTCAGTTCCAGGAGTTTTCTCTAGTTATCCCTCATGCTGGAATGTTCTTCCTTCCCATCTCTACCTCGTGGTTTCCCTGAAGTCTCAGTTAAAATTCCACCTACAAGAAGCCTTTCCCAATCCAATACTAGTGTCTTTCCTCTATTATTTCCTACTTATTTTGTATATAGCTTGTTTGTACATAGCTATTTGTATGTTCTCTTTCAATTAGATTGTAAGCTCCAGGAGGGCAAAGACTCTCACTTTTCTTTTGTATCCCCATCATTAAGCACAGAGCCCAGCCCATAGAAACTACTTAATAATTTTTTATGATTATCTAATGTGTATTATGCTGAATTGTGTTATAACATTTAGAATGCAAAGATCACAACAGTCCCTGCCATCCAAGAACAGATATTCTACTAGGAGAAAATGCACGTACACACACACACACACACACACACACAAAAATACAAAATATACAATTTAAGGTAGAGAAGACAATTATTATGATTTCCTAAGTTTTCTCTTATCCATAAGTTGCTGGGCATCATAAATCTAGTCCCCTCAAAAAGATCACTCTTTTGGCTAACTTGCCTTGAAAGAGATCAAGGCCAATACTGGACTAGCTGGCTGCTCTAGTTCCTTCTAACTCTAAAAACATTGTAATTCTGTCTTTGATAATTGCTTGGGGCATTGAGAGGATAAGTGAATTATCTAGAGATGAACACTCAGAAGTAGTAATACTAGACTCTATACACTATGCTACACTGGCTCTTCTTTTGTTATTTATTTACAAGATAAAATCAAAACTTACTGATTACTCACCAAGATTGTATGATGTTCAACTATGATAGAATTAGCTCTTCTCAGCAACAGTGATCCAAGACAATACCAAGAGACTTGATATGGAAAATGCTATTATGCACATGCAGAGAAGGGACTATGAATAGATAATTATAGCATCCTAGTTTCACCTTTTAAATTTTTGTTCTGTTCTTTCTTGTGGTTTTTCCCTTTTGTTCTGATTTTTCTTTTCCAACATGATTAATAGGTTAACATGTCAAAAATGTTAATGCATGTATAATCTATATCAGATACCTTGTTGTCTTGAAGAGAGGGGAGAAAATAAGAAAAATGTATAACTCGAATCTTGTAAAACTGAATGTTGTTTAATGATTTAAAGGAATGCATTTAACTACTTTAAAAATGGTTTTTTTCAACAATGAGGTGATTCAAGCCAATTCTAACAGACCTGTGATGAAGAGATCCACCTGCATCAAGAAAGAGGACTGTGGGGATTGAGTGTGGATAGCAATATAGTATTTTCGTCTTTTTTTGTTTGCTTTTTTTTTTTTTTCTCTTTTTTGATCTGATTTTTCTTCTGCAGCATGATAAATGAAAATATGTATAGAAGAATTGCACATGTTTAACATATATTGGATTATTTGCTCTTTAGGGGAAGTGGGGAGGGGGAAGAAAGAAAAATTTGGAAGACAAGATTTTGCAAGGATAAATGCTAAAAACATGTATTTTGAAAATAAAAAGCTATTATCAATAAAAAAAATTTTAAAAGAATTGTAAAAAAATGAATACTGAAAATTATCTTTACATGTAATTGGAAAAATAAAATACTTCATATTAAAATGAAATTTTTATTTACTTAAAATTCTGAGAATTGCTTATGTGTGATCATCACATTTTAACTAAATAATTTAGTCACTAATATAAGAATCACAAATATAATTTCAAATATCATAGTATGATGTCTAAACTGCACATGATCATTGTATGTCATTTTTGTTGCTTTTACAATAATCAGTAATTTGCCTTTTCATCAAGAACTGTTTCAGAGGATTTATATAACCTATTATTGTATGCATTCCTAGTTTTTTTTTTTTTAGTGATTCCATCATGAACAGAATGCTAGAATCTATTACTGTCATTACCACTACCTGTCAATGATTACTTTGCATTAACTTTACATGCCTTTCAAAATATTTCTATTTAGTCTGTAAAACAATTAGTGACTCATCCTACAAACAACTACTTAAATGAAACATCTACCACTATCTTTCACATGATTAACAAAAAAACTTATATATTTCAATTTAACCAGCATTTTTAGTAAGTACTGTTCTTAAGTAAGGGTGAGAATTGAGTAGTGCCACACATTCCTCTCTCTGCTAACTCTGAAAATTAGGATGGTAAGTCCTCCTCCTGAAAGCTCTTTGAGATTTGATGAGCTTCTCATCTCATCCCACCCCTATTCTTACAAAATACCATTTTTGATTAGCCTTAGTATTAAAGGGCTTCAAAAGGCTACTTTCCAGAGGGACTTGGATCATCTGGCATCTGGTGTCCCTATTAGAGCAACAGTTGGTTAGTCCTAGGTATACTATTATGAAACAAAGTTGGTTGGGGCAAATTTGAGACAAAGTTGGTTGGGGCAATTTGAGACTGTCCATATAATGATATACAGATCCACTACTTCCCTTTTGTTACTATTGTAGAGTTGAAATAACTGCACCATTTTTGACATCTATAAGACCACTACAAATATGTAAGTTAACTGTAGTTTTAATTAATACTGAGTCACCAAGTCATCCAAAGAAATTCAAAGTCAGTCTTCTGAAGTTTCCAAATACTGTTGTGTATCTATTCATCTAAAATGATCTCTAAAGAAAGCAATTCGTGCATTTCACAGAGTTCATAATACTATATTAAGCATTCAGCATATAAACAAGATACACCTCCCATACTCAAAGAGATAAGGATTAATAAGCAATTACAACATGTTTAGGGAGAGATGATTTCAAGTCAGGAAAGATGGATTTTCAGTAAGGCTATAAAAAAATATATATATATATGATGAACAAATGGAAGGCCATTTCATAGGATGAAGAGTCTATAATAAAGCTATAAGGCTGAGGATGTCCTCAGAGTTGGTTTTTTTTCCCCCCCAATAGCCAACTACATGGTCAGAAACCTAAATTAACATAAGATTCATTTCCAATAATGGTAAAGAGAGATAACAAAGAATGAACAGGGAGTCAGTCTGGAAATCAGGAATACCTGGACATAAAATTTTGCCTCTCCTTAAGTCATTTTACCTCCTCAATGCTCCTGTCAACTCCAGTAAACAGCTGCAGAGAAGGTGCCTACCTGCCTTTGTAGCATTTTCTCACCCAGGAGGTCATGATATCAATGAATTCAAAGCTCTAGTCTGGTCTCCAGTTACCTACACAAAAAGTGTGGATTTGCAGCAGTGATACAAAAGCAAACTTATTCAATAAAAACTGTACCATTACAGGTCTGATAACAGCCATTATTCAATTTTTTTCAAGTGAATTTTTCAATTAAACAGTTCTAACTATTCTTGGAAACCGAGTTGTATTCAGTAAGAATGATTACAATTCTGATTCTTGCATACATCCCTAATGGTCGTCCTCAGCTGTGATTTCATGAAAAAGTTAGATGGACCTAAATACTATCAGAAATGCCATATGGATATGCCATACTGACATACTAATTCATTTAATTTTTTTTTTTTTAAGTTCTCAACTATTTCCCTCTAGGATCTGACTGCCTACTTTTGGTAGTTCAGGTGGGCATCTAGGAAAATGGTCTAAATTTAAATGAGGACCCAAATTTGCTACCTGGAGAATACTTTTAAGACTAGAGTGGGGGAAAGAGCCCAAATTGTAGATGCAATGGACAGAGTTGAAAGGGGAAAAAACTAAAATATATTTAATAATACAGAGTGACGAGAGTTTAAAAGGTCAATGGCTTAATTCCACAACCTAATATAACTACTATGAAACAATAAGATTAAGTTAAAAGTACCCTCCCCCCCAAAAAAAGGCAAAAAAACTCATTCTCACAATTCAGGTTTAACTGCAACACATTTCTAATCAAAATGATGCTTTGAAAAAATAATCTTATTCAGTACATTAGCTTAAGACAATGCAAAGAGCCATGGTTAAATCCTTAATAGTTAAGAACTTAAGTTAGAGGATTTAAATTTAAATTCTGCCTTCTGTTTTTGTAACTCTGGGCAAGCTGCAACCTTCCCAGGTCAATTCCTTCATCTGTAAAATGAGGCTGATCCAGGTCGAGAGGGCCTCTTCCCCTAACTTCCAGGGTTCTATAATCAAATGCTTTTTAGGGACTAATTCTGAGTATACTTAAATCCTTAATCTATTTACCCTGTTTAAATATCCTACTTGAGATTTTTTAAAAACATTTTTTTAAATTGCTGATTGATATTAACAAATTTTAACATAAATATAAAGTTCGATTTCATTGTCTGAGCTTGAGCAAAGGAGAAATTAATTTGGGATTTCATAATGCTTAATATCCTCAACTATTAAGTCCCAGAGGTCACAAAGGAGATAGACAATTTGGAATGGGACATTAGCGAAAAATTACTTGTCAGTGTTTACCTCGCTTCTTCTTTTTTGACACAACAGGTCGAAACACTTTTTTTTTTTTTTTTTGGTGAAATCTCTAAGCTATCTTCAACTGCATAAGAAACAAAAAGTCAACTATCTTTAAGAAAAAAAGCCAACTCCCATTTTAACGTAATTTGCAATAGTTTTCGATATAAATATACAGGGGATGTCCCTGGATAATCACGACGTGCATCCAAAGCCTAAGGGTTTTACACACAGGACATAGGAAGAAGCCTGGCAAAAACAACACCCTTGGTTTTGAAAACCTCCAAAGAAATAATGACCCGGGAACCACCGTTCGCATCAGACAAAATCCGGAGGCGCCAACAAACCGAGTAAGGAAAGGTCCCCCACTGGGGTCCCCTTACCCCCCTGGGAGACGCCCCACCCTGGGCACACTTTGGGGACCCAAAGCCCCTGATCCTCTGAGATTGACTCCCTAACCGCAGGACCGGAGACGCGGTCCCGGGCCGCGCGCTCGGGCCTCCAGCGCGGGCACCGGGGTCGGACAGGGGCGCCGAGGGGTTTGGAGCGGACGGAAGCCTCAGTGGCCGCCCTTTCCCCCGACTCCCGACTGGCAGGGCTCCCGCGCGTCCGGCAGACGCGGGAGGGGGCGGCCGGGTGCCCCGTTCTCCCCAGACCCCAACATGGCGTCGGCCGCCGCCCGGGAGGAGAGAGAACGACGACTGTCCGCGCCGAAGGGAGACCTCGGAAAGTTTCCCTTCGAAGGCGCGGGAGACACCTACCCGGCCGGACGCCCGGCAGCAGTCAGCGAGGCTCCAGAGCTTCTCCGCAGCTGGGAGTGAGGAACGGCCGGCAGCTGCGGCGTCCCCGCCCGGCCGCCCTCCCCCGGGGTCAGCGCGAGCCCCTCTCCTAGGGTGCGAGAGCGCCACGGAGTAGGCGCCGGAGCCGCCAGCCGAGCCCCAGCTCCAAGCCGATCTCGATACGGACCGCAGAGCCAGGAGCGCGGCGAGCGGCCGTTTTTTCACAGGTGACTCTCAACCGCCGCTGCCCAGACTCCTCCGCCCCCCGCCGCCACCACCTTCTCTAGTCAACTGCGAGCTCAACCGCCTCCTCCGCGGCGGCGCGTGCGCGACATTCCGCGCGCGCACGAACTTGAGAGCACACCCACCCCGCCTTCGAGGCATGCGGGGGCGGGGCATACCGCGGAGGCCCTGCCCACCCCGAGATCTGGGAGGGGTGGGGTTGGACTAGAGCGAGCAAAGGAGGGTCTCGACGCCATTTTGGGCAGGGCTTCTTCCTGATCCAGTTGCTGGCATAGTCGCTCGTTATCTATCACCTACTCCTCGTTCTCTAAGGGCTCGATTAACTTTTAACGAAGTCAGATTGAAACAAGGCCCGCTATCACATTTGTGTGTGGAAGGTAAAAGCGACGGCAGCCACTTCGCCGGTGACGGGGACCACTCCTTGGATTGAGCAGTGCAGGACCCGTAGTCGGCACCGCCTGGAGTCAAGGCTTGAAATCGAGTTCTGCCTAAGCCACTTAAATTCTGCCCCAACTACCGCCTCTGTAAAATAAATAAATGAATAAATAAATGGGACTAATAGCTCCTTCCACGGCTTTGAGAGGATAAAATGAGCTAATGAAGGTGCTATATAAATGATAATTACTTTTATTATTATAAGTACTTGTTGATTTGGGGAGAAAAAAAAAGAAAGCCTGCACTCCGGACCGTGTGCTTTGCCAGGGGAAAGTGGGGGTGGACGATTCAGAAATATTTGTTGGTTGATTGATTGGACCAGGGTTCTTAATTCTGTGTCTCCTGTTTATGTCACCCGGGTGCCTTTGAGCAAATCATTTAACGTCTCTAGGCCCTAATTTGTCCGCAAAGTTAAATTGTTGTGACCTCATTTGGAGTTTTTTTGCAAAGATGTGGGAGTGGTTTGCGGTTTGCTTCTCCAGCTCAGAGCCAATAAGTGAATTTGGGTGAATTTGAAGTCGGGTCTTGCTGTTTCCAGACCAGGTGCCACCTAGAGAATCCCTGTTTCCTATTAGTATCCCAGGAAACTGGATTCTGAGAGGTTAGTTTAATTTGTTGAGGGCCTAAGAAGAGTTAACACCTCTTGATTACTTCCCTTTCCCCCTCCCATATTAATGGGGGATCCGGTAAGGGAGCTGGCCCTACCTTTTCCATTTGTTAGTGAAATAGGAAAATTTCAAATTAGAGTAAAGTAGAAACATGTGGAAAGGTGGAAAGTTGTCCGCATGTGGAGGGAGAAACACCCGCGTTTAAATTCAGGTTCTTCCAATTTACCTGTGTGCCTTAAATAAATCTCTTATCCTGTCTGGGCCTCAGTTTCCTTATCTGTAAAATGAAGGCATAGGAGAAGAATCTGGCACACATTTAATGACTTGTACCTCCACTTTTAATTTCACTTTATGGGAAATCAACTCCTTGAGGAAAAAACTCCTACCAAAGAATATCAGCCTTCATTCTGTAATCAAGTATGTCCAGAGTCGTATAGTACAATATGTATCACAGTGAGATTAGAAGACTATGATCTCGATCAAGGAAGAGCCATCCTGCTTCAGAGTGGTTCATTAAATAAAAATAAATAAAAAATAAAATTTAAAAAAAGGTTTTCTGACCTCAATTTAACTGAAAGCTGTGCCATTTACAGTATTCATTGTTAACCATTTAGGAAATGACTTGATTCATTCAAAAAGCCTTTACTGAGCTTCCCTATAATTGGTAAACAAGAAAGAAATACATAAAACTACTTCAGGTAATTTACTGTTGAATCAGGAGAAACTAAACTATAAACAAATTAATTCATTCAATAATATTTATTAAACATTATGTGTCAGAAACCGAAGATAAGGACAAAAATGGAACAGAATCTTACCTTGAAAGAGCTTATATTTTCCTGAAGGAAAGAAGTACTCAAAATATAAAGAACCAAAAAACTGGAACAAAATGTAAAACAAGAGAACAACAGGTCTTAGAAGAGTATATATCAAAAAGCAAAACAATTAGGATTGTAGCTGAAACTAGCATATCCAAGAAAGTTAAGCATAATCCTGAGGGGGAAAGGGGGAAAGACATTCAATAAATTGCCAGACTCTCAGGATTTTGTTGCAAAAACACATTAACCTAATAGATAATTTGGCATATAAAATCCAAGAGATATAAATATCAAAGACTAATTTTAAGGGACTTGATAAAGACTATTATATGTGAAACTTTTTATATATGGAAGTGGAAATTATATGTCTAGGGTTGTCATTAGTAATTGAGAAGTTTGAAAGAAAGATTTGGGTAGAGCTGAGTATGATGTGATTCTAAAAAGCAAAACTGTAGGGAAAAGTTTTTTTAAAGGATGTTAAAAGAATGAGTTGCAAGAGCAAGAATTGACAGAGGAATTAGGGGAAGAGAGCTGGTGATTCTGGAATCCTGTTCACATCAGGAATAGGGTAAAGAAGGAACCATACGCACTCACACACGTACACATAGATATATGTAAATGGTGGAGGCACACATTTTTACATTTATATGCAGAGAGAGAACAGTATAAAAATTTTCTAAATTTATAAAGAAATAAGAGGGAGAGGGAATAGGATAAGGGAAAGTGTCTAGAAGAGTGTATAGATTACCAGGAAAGGGAGGAAAAGGAGGGAAAAGGAAGAGGGAGAAATTAAAAGAGGTGTCCTGAAGGTAGGACTGGGGGAGAATGTTAATATGCAAGGAAGTAGAAGTAAAATGAGTTGGCAAAGATTGGAAATAAGAGATAACAAACATAATGATCAGTAGTAGAATTTGTGTGAAAAAAAAGTAGGAGTACTTAATCACTGCTCTCAAAGTTAAAGTTAAAATAGATTCAATCAAAAGAGAACAATAGAGAAGCTACATTATACATCAATATTGCTTTAGACTTTAAAATAACTAGTATAAGATTGGAATATTGTTGTATGGGAAATGAGTTGGTGGATTTAGAAAAAATTTGGAAAAGCTTATGCTTATAAAGGATGATATTATCCACCTTTAGAAAAACAGGACAAACAAACGTAGTATGACTTTACATAGATATATATGAATGTATGTGTATATATATATATGTGTGTATCTACACATACATATATATGTGTGTGTTTATATAAATATATATATATACTCTCTTAATTGTAGTCTTTTGGAGGAAGGGGGGTAGAAAGAAAGGGGGAAAAGCAGAGAACAAAAAGAAAACCTACAAAGAAGCAAAGAAAAGATCGCTATGAACATAATGGGTAGTTTTTATTATATAAATTTTCTTGAAATGGAAATATAGTTTCCTATTTTGAATCCTCTCTTATGCTTTGCTTTATACATGGCAATCCTGCCCCTTTTCTGGTTTTTTTTTTTTTTCTATTTTGTGTTTGTTTTAAATAAATTAAAAAAAACCAAATAATTTGGGAAACTTTTGCTAAAAGATATATAAAGTAGAATCAAAAAATTTATGGGAAGTTTCTCTGATAAAGACCTTATTTCTCAAAAGTATAGGGAATGTGACCCAACCTGCGGGTCTCGAACTAAGGGAGGTCTGAAGCCCCGTGTCAGCCTGTAAGCACAAGGCTGGTAAGGCTACAACCTGGGAATGGGTGAAGAAAGAAAGAGGCGGAGACGATTCTGCACAGGGCAGAAAAGTTCGTTTATTGAAGCAAAGTAGAGGGTTTTTATACGTTGTGGAGCAAATGCCACGTAGCAAAGTAAGTTTCCATAGAACAAAGGATATAACATCTGTTGACCATATGTCAGGAAGTCAAGGCAATGTGTGACAGATTTATGGTTGAAACATTCATCATGTGTTTGACAGGTTTTAAGATCTAAAGAATACTTATTGTTAATACCTAGGTCAGAGAAACCTTGGGGTAGGGAGTTCTCACACATCCAGGACATTCCTTTGGGGCCAAGACTTTTATCTAATCTTAAAGATGTCTGGGTGAAGGGCCTTGGCAGGAATGGAGTCAAATTTGTAAATATAAGAGCCATTCCCCAATTGATAAATGGTCAAAGGAAAAGAATAGGCAGTTTTCAGAAGAAGAAATCAAAGTATGTATATCATATGAAAAAATCACTATCCATTAGAGAATTGAAAATTAAAACAATTCTGAGGTACCATCTCACACCTATCAGAAATGACTTTATATGATGAGGGAAAATAGATAAATCAAATAATTTTTGATGAAATTGTGACCCATTCTGGAGAACAATCGGGAACTATGCCCAGATAGCTGTAAAACTGTGCATGTCCTTAGACTGAGCAATGTCACTTCTTTGTGATCTTTTGGAATCAAAGAAATTATAGAAAGGGGCAGCTAGATAGTACATTGGATAGAGGACAGACCTTGAAGTCAGGAGGACCTGAGTTCAAATTTGACCTCAAACATTCCTAGCTGTGTGACCTTGGGCAAGTCACTTAAACCCAATTTCCTCAGGCAAAAAAAAAAAAAAAAAAAAAAAAGGAAGTGTTAGGTTCTTACTAATGCTGAGTCAGTACTTAACAATTCTCTAGTTCACACCTTTGGTTCTCAACTCTGACCTAGAGTAGACTCTTCTTCCTCCAGTGAGCCAGCCCAACTTTGACCTAGAGTAGGTAGACTCTTCTTCCTCCAGGCTCAGTGTTGTCTTCTTTTATCTTCCCAGAGAATGGGCATAGGATAACTCAGGGGCTTGTGGGAAAAATACTTCAACCAATGAACTTGCTCCCCTTAAAGGCTAGATTTTAAAATCCATTATCCCTTCTGGATTTAGGTTTATTATCCTAAAACCCAAATTAATACTAGGATCCCATTGTAAAAAATCCACTCTCAAAAAAAGACCCAGTTTATAGATAAATCTTCAACATAAAATACAATTTTTGTTGCTTTTATAGGCCCAGATATTCAAATTTATGAATACTGAAATCTACCTAGTCTTCTAAGACTGGCCAAGGTCAACAAATGAATCCTTTTGAACATTTAAAAACAGAAAATTGTGGTTATCTTTGTGTTCTGCTGGCAATTTGGGTGCATCCACATTTGCTAGAGTCCCATGCATGCATAAGATGTGGAATAGACTTTGTACATGTCAGAATACTTTTGTAACAATAATTAATTGAACAATCACATCTACCACCAAATATATTATTCATTTTCTTCTAAAATAATCATTTGAAGCAGGAAGCTACTGGTTTTCTATGAAAAGTCTTTTCTGGATCCTGTCAATAAGACTTATATTCAATCTTAGATTTTTTTTTTTTTTTTTTTTTTGTGAAACATTTCCTGATATTGATTACAATACATAGCCTTAGAACATTTGGGATTCAGTGGTTAAAATTCAATCATTGAGTGGTTTGGAGTCACAAATATAAACTTGCTTTCGAAAAGCATTATTTTATTTAAAATATCAAACTACTATTTAGCACATTTGCTGAGCCATCTTAACTGGTCAAATTACACTTTAAAAAACTTATCAGTATTTTTATATAGAACTTAATTAAAGTTTCCTGGCAGAAATGAAACCTTTAGTCTTATGAAATTTTACCATGTGAACACATGGGATATGCAAGGGGCCTATTAATTGTTTCCAACCAGTGTTCTGGCATTTGTCTTGTCTAGGTACCATAAATTAGGTGCTTTAAATCCAAACAGAGATGTTATTAATATGTTTAATGTTGAAACTCAGAAAAATTAAAATTTTCATGTTTATTATATTGTCAAAAATAAAGCTTATCAGTGTTAACTGTATTTCACTTGTGGAAGCAAAAGGGCATTAAATGTTTGGTTTCTGCCACAGAATTTTTTCTGGATTGTTTTCAAGAATTACTCTTACAACCTGCAGAAGAAGAAAGCAAAACAGACTATACAGAGTTCATAAATATAAATTTTAAAAACGCCATTAAAAAAAAATGGTATCCAGATTGAGTTTTAAAACTAACCTTTTAAAAAGTTAAAAACTAACCTAAGGTCCATTAACAGAAAAACCTAATAAAAATTTTTAAATTTCAAAATTATTGCCATATGTATGCCATAAAAATATTCACTTTTTAATATCCTGGGAACTTTGAAAATATGTCTTTACTTTCTGGGCAACACTGTCATTATCATAAATAATTGCACTTACCTGGCAAAGTCAACTGAGATAATATTTGTTTAAAAAAAATTAGCACCTGGCAAATAGGTATTATACAAATGCTTATTCCCTTCTTTCATAATTGAAAATATTTTTGATTTTTCAAAACCATAGAATTTATTTTACTCTTCAAATGAGAAGGAAGATAGTAGAAATGGAGTATCTATCATACGACATACACCCCAATGGTTTCCTGAGTTTATTCTTTAATGTATATATAATTCCTATGTTTATATAATTAGATTTAATGAGAAAAAATAATTAAGAATTTTCTGTATTCAAAACTGAACCTCTAACTTTTAGCATTCGTCACCTATTTCGACCTGTGCCCCTATCCTAATCATTTCACACTTCCTATTAGAATTCTTCAGTCTTTTAGTGTTTAACAAAATATGGAATAGTGGTACATAATAACAAGCAGAGAATTAACCTGGAAGGAGGAAGGCTCATTATAATACTCTTTAACTATTAACCAATCAGAATCGATTGCCATCTGTCAGGACCACTCACTATGCCAAAAGCATATAAACATCAAGCTGCCTCCATGAACCATCTTTGGCTTATTAAAGCTGGCCAAATGACCATTCTTTTATTTATTATTTGCTAGCCATAATAAAATGATTAATTACCCAGAAATTATGTTTCTTGAACTTTTAAATCATCAGAGTTGTAATTCATGCCAAGACAAGTATATGTGCTAATTATGTTATGAATCTTTGAGATATTTAAATCAAATATCTCTATTTGTATATGTAGAATGGAGGTTGAAATCAGTACAGGTGTATGTGTCTGTACGTTTGTGTGTACAGACATTATCCAATAAGACAGAGACATTCCTCAATCAGCAGAGATCTGTATTTGGAACTTTTCACTGTTCCTGTTTCTCCTTATATGGAGCAAGGATTCCTAACCTAACCTAACCTAACAACTAAGGAGTCTATACATACATTTCAGAAGTTTCATGAACTTGAATCGGAAAAATCTACTTTCTTTTCACTAACCTCCTATTGAAATTGAGTAATTCATTTAATTGTGAATGTAATCATAAATATTCTAAGAAGGGCTTCACTCCCCGAGTGATCTATGACACAAAAAAGCTTAGGAATCTCTGCTATAATAAACACCTTCATACCATATACAATTGAAGTCTTTACCTCTACTGAGTAAAAATTATCTTTTTAAAATTCCCATTATGGCTTAATAAATGGGCTTTTCTTAGTTCAATCTTGTTCAAACCAATGTGGTAATTCATTTCAACATTTAGTAAGCCAAACCTGACATTTTATGCAATTTTAGCAAAAGTAGCATCGAGATAACATTTTTCAATCAGTGACAATTTTTTCCTTCCTGCTTTTTATAATTTACCTCTTTAGAATTTATACTTAAGCTGTGACAGAAGTTACCTCATTGATCTCTAGCCTCCATTTTCTCCTCACTTTAGTGGACCCAAATAAAACTACTAATGCAAAATGTCCTTCCAACACATATTGCTGCGATAATTTCTCCTGTAATGAAAACAGTGCAATTCATGTCTTTTATGTGATTTGAATATCTTGTTGACAATTTTATATACAGATAGTTTTCATATTTAACATAGGTGGACAGTTCCACAGACATCTAAATAAAGTGATTTTTCCATAATGCAAATTTGCTAGGAGTGGGCAAAGTGAAGGAGGGAGTAAGGAGGAAGCAAAGGTATGCTATGGATATAGTCAGGAAAGCTGGACATGCTGGCAGAATAGGACAAAAGTCTCCTTGCTCAAGTATCAAATCAACATCCCCATCTGGCTGTAGTGGTGGTTGATTCTTTTCCTCTATTCTTCCCCTTTCACTTGGATAATTTTTTTGGTTTTGAGAGCCACAGGACAGATGCAGAGAAAAAAGAACAAAACAATTCTGTAAAATTAACATAGGTGTTTTTTCGGAATGCAAATTTATTTCAGAATTCTTTATGTAAAGACAAGTTTGCATAATGCAACTTTGCATATCACAAGAAGTGTCTAAAGCTGTTGTCACATCAGAGCATGGGGAATCCTGTGTGACTGGGAGAGAAGCTTACTACACCTACAGGAGGTCGGGAAGTCATCCAAGGAATTTTCCTTCCAAAAGCTTAAAAAAAATGCTGTTCTCTTGTTTCTCATGTAATAGTCAGGAAAATGAATTTTTTCAACAGAAGCAGAGGTTTTGCTTTGGCCCTTCTTTCTATGAAAAGGCTTGAAAAGACTGTTACCATCAGTGATGAAAAGGGTTTTGCTCTGGCCCTCCCTTGGGTAAAAGAATGAGGAAGGAAGTGGTTTTTCCCTCATAAGATAGAAGAATATAATAAGAGTACTGTGTAACATAGTCATATTATATGTAATGAAAAAGGGGAGATAATGGTAAGGGAATCTAGGAGTGAGTGTTCTGCCAAGGAATTAAAAATAGTATGCCTTTCTCTCAAAATATCTTACTTAGTTTAAGAAAAGATTTCTTGAATTCTTATGGAATTCCTAATTTTTTTCTGCTTATTATTTCTTCTACTTATCTATTCAGGTTAAATAAAACTCTCAGGCAGACCCCAAACTCATTATGTCCCAGGAAAAAATCATTACTCTCACTCCTCTCAGTAGGGAGGATGAATGTGTTTGCCATATTTATCCAGACTTTTATTGAACTTTTAATTTTTATTAAATGTTTCATTACATTTTAAAAATTATATTTATTAAAATATTATGTTAAACTTCTATCATTGTAAACAACATCCACCACAAGCAAGGATCAGTCACGAATTTCTTTTATATGCCAGTGATATAAATGGCATCAAGAAAATGGACAAAAAGCATGTTGTGGTGGGGGAAGGGAAGAGAAGAAGGGTAAAAGGAACCATGAAGCAGTCAATGCAAAATGCTTCTCACTGCAATGGGACAACTGCATTGGTGCAGTCTCCATATACTTGTCAGGAAAACAGCCAGTGATTTAGGAGAAATAGCACAGTTAAATGAGTAATATCCTTCCCAGCTCTTAAGCAAGACAGGCAGGTGGAGTTAAGCTCTCAATCTGCTACAGTCTGCAAGCATAGCTGCATTCTCACCCAAAGCTTTAGTAGCAACTATAATGTGGGTTTAAATAGTTGTCTTTTGGAGATTCTTTCCAGAGACATGAAGGTGGCACGAAGGTGGCACAGTGTGTAGGATCCTGGGCCTGAAGTTCAAATCTGTCTCACATACTAACCATGTGACCTTAGATAAGTAACAGTTTTTTGTCTCAACTAAGAATCAAGAAATAATATTCATAAAGTACTTAGCATGGTGCATGGCATAAGATGGATACTATATAAATGCTATGTGTTATAGTCATTATCATGAAGAGAAGCTCAAATACTTGACTTTGCCAAATCTATATTGAGTCAAGATAGGAGACCACAACATTCACCTTCTTGATCTAGCTTCCTCTCTTCTTCTTTACCATTGAATACATTGCAAACAATAATAAAGATTTCACAGTTCATGTTTTCACTGGCTGGTGGAGTCCAGGGAAAAGGACATTTCCATCTTCTCTTCAGGTCACTGAAGGAAGAGAAAGACTTTGGGAAGAAACCAACATGAGAAGAGTTGGCTGTCCTTATCATGAACCTATTCCCAATTTGCTATGCTAAAGATTTGGAGGAATTTTCTTTTGGATAAAATCAAAAATTCTTGTCTAAGCTGAGGTATCTTGATCACTATGGGAGAGCTCCTTCACATTTATTTGGTATATGTTCTTCTATACATACTTTCTCTGATCTCTGTTTTGCTATTATCTTGGATAAATGGGGTTATTTGCTCTTTGCTATGTGTGTTTTTTGTAGAACTGGCATTTGATGGGAAGAGGATCAAGCCTTTACATTCCCATTAAGAAGTCGAAATCGGGATTCTAACTTGAATCTAAAACTTGGCCAGTCTCTGCTCCCTCTTTTTTTGCTTCTCCTGGCAGGAACCAAAGTCTCCCTTGAAGAAGAATGAGGAAAGGAGATACTAGTGATATTGATTCTTGCCTTACTTTGAGCTACATTTAGATAGGTCATGGGGATGATGTAGTTGATGTAAGCACCAAATGATGTGATTTAGGAGAACAATTGCTAGTTAGATTGAGATTCAGACATCAAATGTTGAAGTACCAAATGTTGGGGTTAGATCATGAGAAGAATTCACAATGGCCATTCTCTATAGCAAAAGATTTTATTTAGGAGGACAGGTTACAGACAAATGAAGAGATACAGTGGACACCAGGAGTGGTAAATGTGACATAGAATTGAGGAGAGCATATAACAATTAACATGGGAAAGTTCTCTAGTGGAATTCTCAATTAACAAGGAGAATGGGAACACCCCATGAGGTTGGAGTATGCCTTTAACTGACAGACAAATCCTAAAAGGGATTTAACACCAAAATGGTTAATTAGCTATTAGAAGGAGAAAGAGAGAAGAAACTCCATTAAGTATGGTGGGGATGAGAGGTGAGACATCATGTAGGGGAAAGTAGGGGAAAAGACACCATAAGGCAGAGTTCTATGAGGGGTTATAGTCCCAAAAGGGATCCAGGAAAGGTGGAGTGAGCAATGGAGCACTTTATAGGCCAAATTTAATCTCATAGGTTTGATATAACTTGGATTTCTTACTGGACACAGCAAAGTGGGCCTATAAAGTTAATATGACAATCATCAGTCCTTTTCTCCTCCAGGAGTAATTCCAGCTATACTTTCATCTTTTTTCTGCCAACCCCACCTATTTATTCAGACCCCATCAGAGATATGTACATATATAATCTACATGAACCATACATATACACACACATACACACATGCTCCTTATCATTTATTATAAGGACTCTACTGATGGAGGAAAGAAGTGTGACAAAAGTGATGATTTTTAAAAACGAAAAGATGATCAATAGAACATTAAAAAAAAAAAAAAACCTAGCTTTGGGTTAAGAAGAAAAAAGATCACTGTTCCTCTGCTCTGCTGATAAGAAAATATTTTCCTTTGATTAGGGGGAAAAAAAGCCCAGACCTGATGAGTTTGTCTTGCCAGTGGCACATACCACTATATCATTATTTTTCTCACCTTTTCTCCAGGTATGGAGAAAGGAAGAAAGGTTTCTGACCCCAGGGATGCTGTGGGAGGGGAGAGGGAACAGAGAAAGAGGGAAGCTTTCTGTGTGCCTAATTCTACTGGCCTACCCAAGATAAAGAGACTATTTGTAATTGAGACAGAAAGATGATAACCTGCCAGCTCAGAGATAAGTAGTTTGGAACACAGACTCCAAATAAGCCCAGAGTAAGAACAAACAGCCTGGGAGAGCCTTTGACTACAATTCAAGATTTAGAATGATTTCATGTAGGAAATGTAAAAAGGGAGCCAGAAGCCCCTTTGACTGAACAAATCTACATATTAAAGCCCAGGAGCTGAGGGACAATGACCTGTTCCCCAGAGTTTAGCTTTGTCTCCCCTTTTCTCCCTCCCACTCAACCATCTGGGAAAGGGCCTAGACTGGTAGTTGACAACCTGAGGAAACAAAAAATTTGACAGTTACTGGGCAATTAGCTTTTACATGGATAATAACCAATCAGATATAATCTAGTCTTTTTGCTTCCCAAACTTGAAATTTAGCTTGCTGATTTCCATTTTCATGCCATTGTTCATGTTATTCCTTTACATTTCTATCTAATTCTTATCTAATTCCTCAATCAAGATTTGGCTTTAAACTTCAGGCTTTTAGTAAATCTCCCTGCATTGGTATTTTTACATTTACTTACTAATAGATTACTTTGCAATTGTTAATGCCGTTTTGTTTTTGTTATTCAAATCAACAGGAAAAATAATTGAATGTGTAGAAATTAGAATCATGATAAATATACCTCCCAGTCAGGAAAGATTGAAGGCAAAAAGAAAAGGAGAAGGCAGAGGATAAGAAGGATAAATAGTATCATGGAAACAAGAAACGTGAATTTGGAAAGACTTTTAGCAATAATGGAGAAAAAGAAGGTCCTGCAATGCTGGGATCCATGGAATGTTCCAAGAGTCCAACATGATTAAACAACTTCTTAGTAGGGCGAATTTGGTTATAAAAACATTGCGTCTGCTATTATAAAGTAGTATTTAATGGTGGAGAGGGTAAATTAGAAAATGACTATGATATTTGAAAGCAAAAAGTGTCAATAAAATTCTCATTAAGGAAATTCATATCACCATTTAACTTTCTCAGAAATTACCTGTCCTGCAAAGTGAAAAGACCTATCCATCTTGCCTTTTACTATAGGTACATTTTATGTCTTCCATTCCTCTGCTAACTCTACTTTGACTCTATATTGCTCTACCATGTCCCATCTGCCTTCTCACCCTAGAATACCCCTTTAACTCTAGTAACCCCTCCTGCCATTAGTGAATTCCTCTCCTACAATCTTCATTTTGAGGAAAAGCCCAGACTAGCCATCCTTCACTCCTCTCCCAGTTCTACTTCTGACTCTGGATTTTGCCATTATTAAAAAATATCTTCTCTACATCATCTTCCTTTCACCTCCCTTTTTTGTGTTGTCTCCATCTATAGAATGTAAGCTCCCTGAGGACAGGGACTGATTTTCTTTTTGCTTGTATTTGCATTCTCATCATTTAATACTTTGTACATACTTAATCAATGCTTGTTGATTTATTAACTATGTTCAAAAAACTAAAAAGTTTTCTAGGGTAAGGAAAGAGAATAAGCATTTATATAACTGCTATTATGTGCCAGTCACTGTACTAAGCAGTCAACAAATATTATCTAATTTGATTTATAGGTGCTCCTAAAGTGGCATTTATATGCTAAGCTTTGTCCTAGCTTAAGGCTATAATTTTGGTCATGTTTTCATATGTTTTCCCTTCTATATTACTCAATGTATCACACTCCACTTGTGTTTAATTGTGGCTTGAGCCAGTCAAATTTCCTCCAGGTCTTTTTGTCTAAGATACTTCGGGACCCTATTGTCTAGAACTTTGCATGTGAGTTATTCATCAAACTGTATGTCTTCTCTTAGCAGAAAATATCAGTACCTTGTAATGTTCTAGGGCTAAAAGAGGAAAAGAGAAACAAAAATGTCCATTCCATAAGATTATTACCACAGTTTCCAATGAGGAACAAATGATCAGGAATTTGCCAGTGTGCTGATATATGCCATTTGCTTGAGCCATCTGGAGGCTGGTCTAAATGCTAAAAGTATAGTAAGCATGGAAGAATGGTTTCAATGAATATGCAATAAGGGAGAGCAGATGAGAATGCATCTTGCGAGCTTTGGTAGTGTCTTCTGGAACTTGGAAAGAAAATGGTTGAGGGTGGATAAGAGGCCAAGAGCTTGAGCACCCTAGTCTTTTAGGGGAAGCCTGAATGTGGAGGGAGGAAGAATGGAATAGGAATCAAGACATTGCTGGGTTGCCTGGTGGTTAGTATCCTATGCTTTTATATTGGGCATTCCACTGTTTGAAATATTCTCCCTCTTCACCTTTACCACTTAGAATCTCTTCTTCAAGACTACTCAAATTCTGTCTTCTACATCAAGCCTTTCCTGATCTCCCCCAATTGCAAGTGCTTTCCCTCTCAATTTTACTTACATATAGTTATCTTATATCTAACTTATATTCTTCACATATTAATATATGTCTAGGTTATCTCCTACAACTCATATTTGTCACTTGAGAAATACTTATTAATTGATTGATTCATTAGTTCATTCCTGTTAAGTTCAAATAAGATTAAGAGCAGCTTAACATAGATTCCTCAATTCTGAAAAATCAGATTTGTGGGTGAAATGAAAGTCAGGAAAGAGATGAATGATGGGCTCAAGCTAGCTACATCTAGCATATTTCCCAGGATGACACTCAAGAAGCAGCATAACATATTTCATTAAAGAAACATCTAAGCAAAAGAGAGAGAGAGAGAGAGAGAGAGAGAGAGAGAGAGAGAGAGAGAGAGAGAGAGAGAGAGACAGAGAGAGAGAGAGAGAGAGAGAGAGAGAGAGAGAGAGAGAGAGAGAGAGAGAGGGGGGGGGGGGAGGAGAGAGAGAGAGGGAGAGAGAGAGAGACAGACAGAGAGAGAGAGAGAGACAGAGACAGACAGACAGAGAGAGACAGACAGACAGAGACAGACAGACAGAGAGACAGACAGACAGACAGAGAATTGAGAAAATATGAGACAACAGAAAGCCAAAGAGTTCCACTGGTATTCAGGAAGAGTAAATCAGTTAGAGGAAGGCTTCTAGCATGGTGGAAGGAGCATCTATGGAAGAACATGGATGGAGATAGGTCACAAAGGAAGACAAGGCAAATTATGCTACCTTACTGAGCCTCAAGTTCCTTCTTTTATAAAGTGAAGTACTAAACTAGAGGTTCCTTCCATCTCTGAATCTATATGCTTTTAAGTCTTTCAGCATAGGGGCTTTTTGTTCTGTACCAGTGGGAAGAATACTCACATCAATTAGATCTCAGAGTCATTAACTACTGAAGTAGAAAAAACTGAAGAAAGCCTTTTATGCTTTTGCTCCTGGAAAAAAATATAAGAGAAAGGAAAATATAATTATCACATTCAAACCTGGAATAGAAGAATGAAATTATGGTATATTGGTAGAAAATACATCTAAAAAATAGGCAAGATGATTCATAGGTATAATCATTTAAAGAGAATAGTTTTTTGTGTGTGTTGTGGCAGATCTGCCAATACCCAATTTAATTTAAAAAATGAGTCATTAAAGGCTACATTCATTAAAAAGTTTGTGAAGTATGCCTACATATATAGAACTAAAACATATCATGATAATTTAATGATAAAATGATTAAGTTCGTGACCTTAGGCAGGTGATTTAATTTCTCTGGATCTCAAATCCTACCCTGAAAAATGAGGGGAATAGCACTAGGTGACTTTTAGAGTCCCTTCTTGCTCTGAAACTCTTATTTTATAAGCCTGCAAAGAGGAAAAAGGTAATAAAGTCAATTACAGCAAATAATGTGGTATTAGTTACTTTTTCAGAACCTTACTAGAATCTCTATTGCCAGTTTGCTTACTTTGGACTATTAGCTATTCTTTGATTTCATCTGGTCTCTCCTACCTCCCTAGATTCATGAAGTTGCCCTGATCTTTATCTTTCCACTGGATGAAGATGGCTCTGGAGGAGAAAGTAAGGCAGGTGACCTTGCACAGCCCTCCCTCACTTAAATCTAATTCACTTGCATGTCATGACATCATCTCCCCGATATCATGGCCCTGTTCCAGAATAAAGAACAACACACACACAAAAAAAAGGACTAACAAGTGGGGATGAGGATGCTTAGTCACTCACCTCAGGTTAATAATTATGGACACAATTGGGAGAATGGAATGGGAATTCTCTTGTGGAAGAGAATAAGCAAGATTCAGATTAGGAGGAAAGCAGCAAGAGAGCCTAGTCATTCTACAAGTAGTGAAATCCAGAATGTCAGATGAGTTATTAAATTACTTGGTACAATCAGAGAATTCAGAACTAAATGAATCTGCTAGCAATTAGGAAGAAAAACAATTTTTTTCCCAGTAAAGTGCCTTGGAATTAACATTTTAATTCCAATGGTTCCTAAAACTATTTCAAGTGGTCTTTTATTTGAAGTATTTAAATATATCCACCACCACTGCTAGCACTTTATAGTCTTAAATAATATTTGGTGGGCCAGCCATTTCTTTCTGAGTCAGTCACTCCTCCATTTTTAAAAATTGCTTCCTAAGCCTGGGCTTGAACTCCTAATTCTGTATAATGGGAGTCTTGACCAGACTACCTAAGATAGTGTTACCTACATGGAAGGCCCTAGGTAGCTGCTTGCAGGAGACTAGAGGACTGGAGCATGTGTGAACATTCTTGTAAACTTAGCACATGGTTGGGAAGAATCTTTTCTCCTTAATTATGTGTCCAGAACTGTTAAGGGCCTGAATGGCCACCAGCCATAACTTTTGCTGCATTTGTGTCTGAGGGAACAAGACGAGTCCACTCACAGACTATTGAGACCATGAAACAAAGGAATGAGGTTAGGTAGGGTCTCCTTTTTCCTCCACTGAATCCACATGACCCTAGATCTTTGGCCTTTCTGTTCATTCTTGTCTGTTCTTGATGCAAGGTGAGGTGTCTCTAATCTGGCCAAGGACTATAAACAGCAGCAATCTTGACCAGTTGCAGGTAGCCCAGCCTAGACTTGAGAAGCATTTCAGTCCAGCAGAAGCCAGTAGAGATGTAAGCTTTGGACTTCAGATGTGTCCCATCCTATACAGAAATTGAGCTAAAGTATAAGCCTAATTCCCATCTTCCAGCAAGAGGCCAAAGAGGTTTTAAGGGCATTATGACCCTGAGGGATGGGAAGAAATAACTTACTATGCTCTTACTGTGTCTATGGAAATAAATATTCCTTTGCAAAAGCCATCTGATATTAAATAGTTAAATGTAACTGGATTATTATTCATCAGACACCTGAAAATGGACAGGTTTGGGAGAGTGATAAGGAGAGATCAAGACGAGGTTGAGCCAATCAATGGCAGGGAAAAAAGGAGACAATTCATTATTCTTCAGAGCCTCAGAAAGTGGGGAATGGGGGAGGGATAGTAGTATAATATAACAGGTTGGCCCTGAGATAGCAAAGGGTCAAAGCCAACCATGTTATACTTATAATGTGTTTATTTATGTATATGTCTTTTTTTTTCCTATTTATTAAATAGGAAATTCTTCATCGGCTTTCCTCTCCTCTATGAAAAAATTCTATGATACTTACCCCTAGGGTTCCTATCATTGTACTTTGGCAATCTGTTCCTCACTGATAGAATCAGGCCCAGGATAAAAGTTCCTCTTATTTCTTCCACATTTTGAAAGATTAGGTCCCCCAGAGCAATCAGTCAACCAGCATTTATTAAGCACTTAATCTGTACCAGAATTGTGCAAAGCACAAGTAATCAAACACAAACAGAAAGGAAAAACAAAAACAAAACAAACCCCCCCCCCAAAAAACAGTTCCTGTCCTCAAGGAACTTACATTCTAAAGAAGAAAGAAAGCACATTCAAGGATACTGAAGGGAAGAGAGGAAGGGACAAAAAGGTACTTAGTATACAAACATGGTGAAGAAAGTTCAGAGTGGAGCAGCCCAAAGAGGAAAGAGAAATGGCTGGCTTGAGTAATTCCTTTAAATGGAGGTTTGTGAAGAGGGGTTCAAGGAAGGACAGGTTACTTCCAAAGTGTAAATTCCAGAACTGGAATGAATTTCCAGAATTCCAGTAGAAAAGGTACAGAGTATATCCTGGAAAGGAATATAAGTCACAAATAATTTATCACCTTCTGTGCTTTTGGCAGTTTTAACTTGGCAATGTCTGTTTTGTTGAAGTTCCCTATCATTACAATATCATACTTTCGAGCCAAATTTTAGATCATTTTCCAGATTTATCATCAAATTCCTCCTGTGTTGGTGGTATGTGGCATACCATTCCCTCCCTCCACCTTCACACACACACTTCTTTATCCACTTTTACTTATCTTCACTCAAATACACTTTGCAGTACTTCTGACTTTGAGTACCTAATTTCATCACAGAAGTTTATTTTATAAATTGTTTCGCAGTATTTCAGTTTAATCTATTCTGTTTCTTCTGAAAAGAGCATAAACCACAGCCATATTCCAGCCCCAAGTTCCTGCCCATCAATCAGTGATACTTCTCTCTCCTTGGTTAATTTTCTCTCCTCTCATTAGACCCTCTAGTCCAATATATTTATTACTCATACATTATGCATTTGTATGGAGACATGTGAGACCAGGAATTTTACTGCTAGATCTCTTCTCAGATAGACTATCTAGACTATCAGTTCTTCTACCAATCACTGCTCTTTGACCTATTTTTAAAGTATATACTGCATAGTACCATCAGATTGCAACAACTACTGGTCCCTAATTTAGGATTCATGGCTAGATTTCAGATCATCCCTAAATCTTGAGAGGAAAAAAATTACCTATTTATTTTCACTAACTGAAATTTAGCATTCTTTCAATAATTTAAAAAACATACTGAGAAGGGATCCCTATCTAGGCTTCATCAGATGACCATAGGGCTTTGTGACTCAAAAAAAGTTAAACAAGCCCTGAACTAGAGAATATCAGCAAAAGAGAAAAGATACAGAAAAGGGGAGAATGAACAACGAAGCCATAGACAACTATGAAACAAATATGACAATACCAGGAAATGAGTCCTGTCTGTTTGGTGACCCCATTGTTTCCACTGATGCTAATAGAAAAAAATGAGGATCAAAACTACAAAAGTCTGTATCCCATTTCCTTATGATACATGAACCAATGCAGTCTAACAGTATATGTAGTCACCGGATAGATTTGGTGCAAATAACAGAATGGAAAAGGAAGATATCACTTGCTTTGACACTTCTAGAAATCTCATTTATGCAGAAACTTCCTGCAGGAGCATAGAACACACAACCTTGTTTAATTTTAGTCCACATGTTTCCATAAATTTGCTATAGGGAATCAATATGGAATTAGGAGGACCTAGGTTCAAATCAGCTTTGCCTATGAAACTTTAAGTAACTTATTTAAACACCATGGGCCTAGTTCCTCATCTATAAAATGTGAGGTTTAGATCAGATGCTGTCTGTGGTGCCTTTTTAACTCTAAATCTCAGATCTTGTCATTTAGTGCTTTCTTTTCTGGTTTTTAAAAATCTTGTGGATATCCAGAACCAGGAGAATACATAGTGAAAGCAACATTGTGCAAGTAATCAACTTTGATAGACTTTGCTCTTCTCAGTGATGTGATGTTTTAAGACAATTCTAAAAGGCTTGGGATGGAAAATGCTATCCACATCCAGAGACAGAACTATGGAATCTGAATGCAGACGGAAGCATACTATCTTTAGTTTTTGTTGTTTTTTTCTTTCTCGTGATTTTCCTCTTTTGTTCTGATTCTTCTTTCACATGACTAATGTGGAAATACATGTAGTATGATTGTACATATATATGTTATACATGTATAACCTATATCAAATTACCATTCTTGGGGAGGGAGAAGGGAGGAGAGGAAGAAAGGAAAAAAATGGGAATCAAAATCTTATAAAAGTAAATGTTGAAAACTAAAAAAAAAAAAAAAAAAACCAAACCCACACATTTTTAAAAGGTTAAAAATATATTTTTTAAATGGACAAAAACTTGCTTTGCCCATTGGTTATTCCTCCCTCCTACATACTAGTCTAGTCCATGTCTTTTTCTGATCATACATATGCTTACTATAACAATAAACAGAAAGGAAAGGCAATTGATCTGTGGAGCAGGAAGACTGTGGATAAAAACTCTGTGTGGCACAACAGAACCGTAGTTCTGGGGAGTTTACTTATCTAGGTAGCTTTCTCTGTATTTGTTTTCCTGTGTCCCTCAAGGAGTCTTCTACAGTGGCCTATACTGCAAGCTGCTGGAGGTTTTAAAGTATTACACACAGTATAAGATTCAGGCAATAATAATGCTGTCTTAGGTTCTTCAATAATTACATCTTTAGTATTTTCTAAGTCCTTCCCTATTTGCTAGGGCATGATTGTACCAAAGTTCATGGAATACTTATAGTCAGAGGTTTCATATTTGATAATGACAAGAAAAGAGCTTTTTTTCCTCAATATTTGCTGCTCAACATTTTACAACACCAAAGATAAAAACAGTATCCTGGTGGAATTTTCTTAAAACCATATATTTTACATTTATTTATTTATATTCTAATATAGCTAACTTTTAAGTGTATACTATTTTCATGATTTTAAAAAGATGTTAAAGTATTCTCTAGAGGAATACTACTACCCATGATTATTTTTTGAACCATTCCTTCTGAAATGTCTTGAAAATTGACCCTCCAATGGACAGAACCAGCTACATCCAGAAAAGGAACACTGGGAAATGAATGTAAACTGTTATTTTTACCTTCTGAATCCAATTCTTCCTGTGCAACAAAAAATTCGGTTCTACACACATATATTGTATCTAAATTATACTGTAATATATTTAACATATATAAGACTGCTTGCCATCTGGGGGAGGGGGTTGGGGGAGGAAGGGAAAAAATCTGAATAGAAGTAAGTGCAAGGGATAATGTTGTAAAAAATTACCCATGCATATGTACTGTCAAAAAATGTTATAATTATAAAATAAAATAAAAAATTAAAAAAAAAAAAATTGACCCTCCAAAGCTATTAAAAACCTTTCAACCATACATCCAGCCATTCTAGGGAGCAATTTGGAACTATGCTCAAAAAGTTATCAAACTCTGCATACCCTTTGACCCAGCAGCGTTATTACTGGGCTTATATCCCAAAGAGATTTTAAAGAAGGGAAAGGGACCTGTATATGCAAGAATGTTTGTGGCAGCCCTCTTTGTAGTGTCCAGAAACTGGAAACTACGTAGATGCCCATCAATTGGAAATTGGCTGAATAAATTGTGATATATGAATATTATGGAATATTATTGTTCTGTAAGAAATGACCAACAGGATGATTTCAGAGAGGCCTGGAGAGACTTACATGAACTGATGCTGAGTGAAATGAGCAGGATCAGGAGATCATTATATACTTCAAGAACAATACTGTATGATGATCAATTCTGATAGACGTGGCCCTCTCCAACAATGAGATGAACCAAATCAGTTCCAATAGAGCAGTAATGAACTGAACCATTACACCCAGCGAAAGAACTCTGGGACATGACTATGAACCACTACATAGAATTTCCAATCCCACTATTTTTGTCTGCTTGTATTTTTTATTTCCTTCACAGGCTAATTGTACACTGTTTCAAAGTCCGATTCTTTTTGTACAGCAAAATAACTGTATGGACATGTATACATATATTATATTTAACATATATTTTTAATATACATATATATTTAATATGAATTGGTCTACCTTCCATCTGAGGGACGGGGTGGAGGGAAGGAGGGGAAAAATTGAAACAAAAGGTTTTGCAATTGTCAGTGCTGAAAAATTACCCATGCATGTATCTTGTAAATAAAAAGCTATTTAAAACAACAACAACAACAACAACAACAACAACAACAACAACAACAACAACAAACCTTTCAACCACAAAGTAAGTGTGGAGAAAAGAGTTATGTAATTATATGGAGAGAGTTCCTAAGGGCTGTGTCTTCTATAGGACAAAGTTTGAGATTATTATTTTCTTGCTATGGAAGAGGAAATTTCTTGAGAGTGCCAGTCTTGAGAATTGCTTCAAAAATAGCCCCAAATTTGAGATTTTGAGAATTCTGTCTTCTGCCTAGAAAAGGAGAATTTTCTAGGTAATATCTTAGAAAGAGAGATGGCTTGCAGACTAGAAGATGTGTCAAGGGACTAACACTACAAAATGAAGGCAACAAGGGATCTGGACTTTGCTATCTTTTATTGCTGTAGAATAGATCTGACAATTTCCAAAAGATTATAAGCCCTTTGGAGATTTTAAGAACTAATGAGCATTACAATTAACTGGAGGGAGAAAAGTATTATACTCTTTGTTTATGGGCTACTGAGAGTCCTTTGTATGTTTTCTGCATTCCCAGTGAGCCTTTGTAAACTCTTTACATTTTCTATATTTTCTGTGTTGTAAAATGAAGAGTGTCCTCTAGTCAATAAACACATTGCACCTTGAGCTCTTACACAAGGTTTAAAAAACCCTTCACCTACATCTATGATGTCTCAAACATGATATGTATATATATATGTATCTATACATACATACATACATACATATATATAAGTATTGACTGATTACATTAATTTATTATGTTGAGATATCATTGTTAGTGTAATATTAATATATGTTATTGAATTAATAATTATTAGCTAGTTAATACCTAGCATCTATCTAGTATTTTCAGGCCACCAAATATTTTACATATATCATTTGATCCTCACAACATTGCTGGGAAGTAGATGCTATTTTTATCCTCATTTTACAGATGAGAAAGACTGAGAGAGAGTTAAGTGGCTTGCCTAAAATAACACAACTAGTAAATGTCTGAGAAAGAATTTGAACTCATGCCTTTTGGATGTCAGAGTAAATTCTGAATAGAGACATGAGCTATAGCACATATAGGCTCTGAGGCTCGTTCTCCCAATACTTACTTGCACTAATGGATTGTATCATTACCATGGTGTTCATCTAGTAATGTGGTTTCCCATGCAGCTTGGGCAGTACATAGGTGGCACTGGAAGCCTCCTTGGCAGCCTCAGCTTCCATGATCTTGTAGGTGGCTTCATGATTGCCTTATCCTTGGACACATGGCAGGCATTATTGGTACATGAGAAGGGCTATTTGTGACTTTAGTCCTATTCAGCGTTCTTACTGTTCTTTGTGTTGTGAGAAAATTTCTTTGTAATCTCTAAAGAATTAAATAAATGTGAGCTATTCTTCTTCCTGGCATAATAAGTTTTATTAGGCTTGGGTTTTTTTTATATTTAGAAAACAAATAAGAAATAATTCACTAAATACTAAGAAGAATGACTCACATGGAAAAATGGAAAAACCAACATCTTTTTATGTTTTGGTTAGAAGTCTTATGAAATGTTCATAATGGGCATTACATTTTAATTACAAAAGATATTTTCATGGCATTTCCACATTAGAAAACAAATGTTTTATGTAGTAAAAATATTTATTTCCATTATTATGAAATGAGCCAAAAATAAAATGGCACTTAGTAACTTGATAAAAATCATGATTGTATCAAAGAGAGTAAAGGCTGTCTGTATAGCATCATGTGGGCCCAATCACGTGATTATGTTCAATTAAAGGAGAATTTAGCTTAAGATTTTAAAATTTTATCAAGTAGCAAACATTCATAGTAGCAAATCGGAATGAATAAAATTAGCAAAAATGTTACAAGATAATAAGGAGACTTTTATTTGACAAATGCATGCACACACATATATTTATTACATAACTCACAAGTGGTTCCCCCAGACAAAGCTATATCAGATTTAAGATCTGAATCTGCTTAATCAATCAACAAACATGTATTAAATGCCAAGCATTGTGCTCAGAACTAGAGCTCACAAGCCACTCTTGATATGTTTACTTTTCTAGGCAGTCAGAGGACACAATTACTTCTAAGCAAAGGTTTTTAATCAGTTATCATAGGAAGAAAGTAGATCCCACTCTCTTACAAACATACCCATCGTCACTGGAAGGAACAGACACCTAGAAACACTGAGAGGGTCAGGGTTCATGCATGAGGGGAAATGTGCAGGAAATATCTGTGGCCAAGGTACATGGGGAGAGAAGCAAGGCTCACTCAGCATGTCATCATGTTCCTACATAGGGCCTGGCACATAGTAGGAGCTTACCAAATGTCTACGGACTAACTGCTTCCCTAATAGCGTCACATATCATGCAGTCACACAAACACAAAATCTGAGTCACCTAACCTGACCCATAAATGAGAGTATACCCATTACTGCACACCTCCATGGGGCACATAGAATCTCCTGGCATGTACCCTAACCCAGATGAGTAGTCTTTGCCAGGAGGGTGGGACGCCTAGTGTGGTTTCTGCTGTGGGTTCCCTCCTGATGGGACAGAACTAGATGATTCAGGAGATGGAGGGCTAGGCCTAGAGACAGGCAGACCTAAATTCAAATCTAGCCTCAGACATTTACTAGCTTAGCAACCCTAGAGAAGTCATATAATATAATATAATATAATATAATATAATATAATATAATATAATATAATATAATATAATATAATATAATATAATATAATATAATATAATATAATATAATATAATATAATTAATTTATATATTATAATCTATATAATAATATAACTGTTTACCTCAGTTTTCTCAGCTGTAAAAAGAGGCTCCCAGGGCTATACTGAGGGTGAAATGAGATTATATTTGTAAAGTGTCTGGCACTTAAAAGATTTTCATAAATGTGTATTTCTTTCCTTTAACTCTTCCTTCCTTCTGTTGGTTGTGACACTTTTAAACATAATTTATGGGTAATTTAATCATTTTGTTAATAATGATAGCATTTTAATAAAAGATGGTCATCATGGTGTTCTTTTTGGAAGGGTAGCAATCCTAAAGGTAGCAATCAACTCTGCCGGGTTAACAATTAACAGGAAGCGAACTTTGCAAGAGAAGTAAGCTCTTTCTCCCAAGGATTGAGAGTGACATCGTGTCTTTATTGGACAGAGACTACCCCTATCCTCAGATCATCCCCTAGCCTTGGGCAATCTCGACAAAGAATGTATATTTTCAACCGCTGCCTGAGCTAGTTGGGTGGAGTGAGAATGTTAGAAAGATGAGAATGAATAGAATGTTAATCTTATCTTCCATCATCCCAGGCCTAGAGACTGGACCAGGAAATAGTACAGGGGCAAAATGTGATTCTCCTCAATTTTAATAATTGTCTATTAATGTGAGAGAAAAATAATCACTCCTCTCATGATTGAGCATGGTCAGTAATTGATGGGGCTTTATTAATGCCATAGTTGCTGTCAGGTACTACCAAGCAAAGCTCCATTAGGCACAAGGTTGCAGAGCTACTACCTGCTTCCATTTCTGGCTTTAGAGGACATCCTTGTTTCATCTCCCTTTTATTGGAAATTCCAAAAACAGTTTGCATAAATCTTTTACAAAGACTAGAACCCTCCCCCCATAACCCAGAGGTTGTGGGGCTCTTTACACGATGACTGTCATGATTCATTTCAGTGTCTGGTTTGTGATTTCTATGACCTTTCCTTGTTACATATATAAGGATATTTTTGTATCTCAGCTTTGTAACTTTCATTGTGCAAGTGCAGTTCTTTTTTTCATTGGGAAATGAAGGTGAATTAATATGATTTGCTATTAAATTGATAACTCACATTTATACAAAGTTATATGAATGATCAAGGCCATTTCCTCTGCTTAGGATCTTTGAGTACTGAAAGTTTGTTCCTAACCTCCTATAGAATTAAGTTAGTGTTTATATGTAAGATCCCAATGGGATATCCTTTGATCCAGAGATTCTATTACTATGCTCATTCTCCAAGAAGGCCATTAATAAGAGGAAAATTTCAAATACAGCATAATATTTAGAAGCAGAACTTTCTGTTAGTAAAGCATTGATAACAAAGTCGATGCCAATTTATTGGGCAGTGTTTAAAGAGATTGTGGTATATTTCTGTGTCGTAAGAAATGGCACCTATAATCAAAACAGAGAAGC
Organism: Sminthopsis crassicaudata; assembly: GCF_048593235.1. Classification (NCBI taxonomy): domain Eukaryota; kingdom Metazoa; phylum Chordata; class Mammalia; order Dasyuromorphia; family Dasyuridae; genus Sminthopsis; species Sminthopsis crassicaudata. Next base: position 147,259,776 of record NC_133617.1, read on the forward strand.
ACAGGAAGATTTACGTGACTTGATGAGAATGAATTAAGCAGTCAAGAAAAATATATAACCCATAATTGCAACAATATAAATGAAAAGAAATACCACAAAAACTATCAAAAATGAATATTACAGAAATGAATATTAGAGGAACAAGAAAGGAGATCTATGATAAAACACCCCTGCCCTTCACTTCTGCTGAAATGGGAGATCCAGGAGTATGATACACTGGGCAAATTTTCAGACTTTTTTCAATTTATTGATAATTCTTACTAATTTTTTTTCTTTAAAAATGTGATTTGGAGAGGCCTGGAGAGACTTCCACGTACTGATGCTAAGTGAAACGAGCAGAATCAGGAGATCACTCTGCACAGCAACAACAAGACTTATGATGATCATAAGCCACTTATGGACGTGGCTCTCTTCAACAATAAAATGATTCAAACAAATTCCATTTGTTCAGTGATGAAGAGAGCCATCTCCACCCAGAGAGAGAACTATGGCAACAGAGTGTGGAACACAATGTAGCATTCTCACTCTCTCTGTTGTTGGTGTTTACTTGTATTTTGTTCTCTTTCCCAGTTTTTTTTCCTTCCTTCTTGATCCAATTTTTCTTGTGCAGCAAGATAAATGTATAAATATGTATACATATATTGGATTTAACATATATTTTAACATATTTAACATGTATTGGACTACTTGCCATCTAAGGGAGGGGGTAGGGAGAAGGGGAAAATTTGGAACAGAAGGTTTTGCAAGGGTCAATGTTGAAAAATTCCCATGCATATGTTTTGTAAATAAAAAGCTTTAATTAAAAAAAATGTTATTTGGGAGAAGAAAGAGTAGTAGGGAAATTTTTGGTGATGTAGAAAAATAAAAGATATCAATAAAAAGCAAATTTTTAAATTTCCAAAGGGAAAAGTTATAAGCTCTTTGATACTCACTCAGAGAACAACCCACGACTGTGCAGTTAGCACACTGGTCAGACAATTTAAAAGGCTAGATTCCTCAAAAATGACCCCTATTCATATTATTTGGCTACTATGCTACATACCTAAGAGTGACTAGATGGCAAAGTAGATGGAATGCTGAGCCCAGAGTCAGGAAAATTCATCTTCCTGGGTTCAAATCTGGCCTCAGACATTTATTAGCAGTATGACCCCAGGCAAGTCATTTAACTCTGTTTAACTTAGTTTCTTCATGAGTTAAATGAGCTGAACAAGGAAATGGAAAACCAGTCTAGTATCTTTGCCAAGAAAACCTGAATAGGGTCACAAAGAGTTAGATACAATTGAAAAGGACTGAACAAGAACAACTTCCTGCATACTCATGTAATTTATTTTTGTTTGTTTGCTTTTTGTTTTTTTAGTGAGGCAATTGGGGATGACTTGCCCAAGGTCACATAGCCAGGACATGTTAAGTGTCTGAGGCTGATTTGAACTCAGGTTTTCCTGACTTCAGGACCAGTATTCTATCCACTGCTGCCTACCTATATAGTTTTTATTACCCCAAAAGTCTTCCCTAGTTTCCCATAATTAGAATTTCATAGATTTTTATCCATCTGGACCAACCCCATAACTTCTGCCGCCACAAAAAAGATCCTCTACATTCCCCCCAGTTGACCTCAAAGATATTGGGGAAAATTCTAATTCTATAACCTTATTCTTTACAACCAATTACTGTATTTAAAGATCTCAAAGCAAATATATCTAGAAGTACTTTGCTTCCCACCAAACAGCTTCCTGAAAAAATCTCAAAAGGAGTCAGCAATTGGTTCAATATCAGGAAAACTATCAGCATAATTGACCATATCAATAGCCCAAGTAACAGAATCATATGATTATCTCAATTAATGCAGAAAAAACATCTGACAAAATACAACACCCATTCCTATTAAAAACACTAGACAGCATAGGAATAAATGGAATTTTCTTTAAAATGATTAGTGGCATCTATCTAAAACCATCAGCAAGCACTATTTGTAATGGGAATAAGCTAAAAGCATTCCCAAACAAGGTTGCCCATTATCAACACTACTATTCAATGTCGCACTAGAAATATTAATTTTAATGATAAGAGAAGAAAAAGAAATTGAAGGAATTAGAATAAGTAATAAGAAACAAAATTATCATTCTTTGCAGATGTTATGATGATATACAGTTGGAAGAATATCAAGGTCTCATGGGTAGGCTAAACTAATATAATAAAAATGATAATTCTACCTAAATTAATATATGTATTCAATGTCATATCATCAAACTGCTAAGAAATTACTTTATAGAGCTAGAAAAATATAACAAATTTCATCTGGAAGAACAAAAGTAAAGATTTTCTAGAGAATTAGTTTTTTAAAAATGCAAAGGAAAGTGGCCTAGCTATATCAGTCCTAAAACTATATTATAAAACAATGGTCATCAAAATCATTTGGTACTGGCTAAGAAATACAGTAGTGGATCAGTGGATCAAAAGATACCATAGTCAATGACTATAGTAATCTAGTGTTTGATAAATCCAAAGACTCTAGCTTCTAGGATAAGAACTCACTATTTAACAAAAAATGCTGGAAAAACTGGAAAATAGTGTGGCAGAAATTAAATACTGACCAACATCTAATACCCTATATATATATCAAGATAAGGTAGAAATAGGTTCATGATTTAGACATAAAGGATGTTACTATAAGCAAATTAAGAGAACAAAGGACAGTTTACTTCTCAGATCCATGGAGAGGTAAAGAATTTATGACCAAAGAAAAACTAGAGAACACTATGAAATGCAAAATGGACAATTTTGATTATATTAAATTAAAAAGTTTTTGTTGAAACAATGAAACCAAAATTAGAAGGGAAGCAGAAATCTGGAAAAAAAAAATCTACATTCAGTGTTTCTGATAAAGGCCTCATTTCTAAATTTGAGAATTGACTCAAATTTATAAGAATACAACCATTCCCCAATTGATAAACGGGCAAGAGATTTTTTGGGTAATGAAATTAAAGCCTTTTCTAGTTATATGAAAAAAAATACTCTAACTCACTATTGATTAGAGAAATGCACATTAAGACAACTCTGAGGTACTACTTCAGATTGGCTAAGATAGCAGGAAAAGATAGTGATAAATGTTGGAGGGCATGCAAGACTAGAACACTAATGTATTGTTGGTGGAGTTGTGAATTAATCCAACCATTCTGGAAAACAATTTGAAACTATCTCCAAAGGGCAATCAACTGTGTACAACCTTTGATCCAGCAGTATATCTACTGGGTCTGTATCCTAAAGAGATCATAAAAATGGGGAAAAGATCCATATGTGCAAAAAATGTTTGTTTCAGCCCTTTTTGTAGTGTCAAGGAAATGGAAAATGAGTCAATGCCCCTCCATTGGTGAATAGCTAAATAAGTTATGGTACATGAATGTAATGGAATATTATTGTTCTTTAAAAAATGATGAGCAAGCTGATTTCAGAAGAGTCTGGAAAGACTTACATGAACTAACATTAAGTGAAGTGATTAGAACCAAAGAACATTGCATATAGCAACAAGAAGATTATGTGATGATCAACTGTGACAGATTTTGCTCTTTTTAACAGAGCTGTTTTGGTAGTTTGCTTGCTTGTTGGTTTTTTTTTCTTTCACCTTTTATTTGGATTTTTCTTTTGCAGAATAATGAATATAGAAATATATTTAGAAGAATTGCACATATTTAACCTATATTGAATTGCTTGCTATCTATGAAAAAGGGTGGGGTGGGGAGGAAGGGAGAAAAATTTGGAACAGAATATTCTGCAAAAATGAATGTTGAAAACTATCTTTGCTGTATTTGGAAAAGTAAGAAGCTATTAAAATTTAGAAAGCATATCATAAAAATGATTTGATACTAGGAAAACAAAAAAGATACCAATTTAAATAAAAGAAGAATAAAAATTAATTTTTTTTTAAAAAGGAGGCAGCATTTCTGACTATACAAAAGGGGAAATTGGGAAGCCATCTTAAAGGACCTGCCACGTCACTGCCCAGTTTGTACATGAAATTAGTAGACCTCAGAATCCTCTGCCCATTGCCAACTGACTATAAAAATATCCTCTATTTTGTTTTGGAAATTTATTCTTATGCGTCAGCTTTCTCTTTTTCTAGTGCAGATTTTGGGTTACCACATACCACATCACTCTTTTGGAGAAGCATTTACCAACCAAATGTAGGAATTAAGTGGGTTAGGAGAAATTCACCCATTTCTTCATTTCAAAACACAGAGAGCTGTCATTCCAAGGCTAAAGGAAAATCTTCAATAGCTTTTCTTCTCATAACAAAAATCTATCTAATATCAAATATGTGGCTGAAATGAATGTTTAATATGTATGTAACCATATATGTGGAGAGGAAGCAGAAATTAGCAATGGGGGCTGCAGTACCCAAAGAGGAATGCTCCCTGCTTCAGGGATCAATCTATATCTCCAGAACTCATCATGTCCATAGACACACAGAGCATTTCATATTTCCTTCCTTTAAAGTATGAATTTTCTCCTTGGGCCTCCTCTCTTGTGCCCTGATTAGAAACATTTAACAGTTCACAAACTTTTTGTCCTCAGAATTCCTTAACATACTTGAAAAAATGAGGATTCCAAAGAGCTTTTGTTTATCTATTTTATATTCGTCAATATTTTACCATATTAGAAATTAAAACTGATTATTTGGGAAACATTTATTAGCTCATCTAAACATCAACAACAAACCCATTACATTTTAATATAAATAACATATTTTTATGAAAAATATATCAAAATAACATTTTACAAAACAAAAAGGATATAGCAAGAAGAATGGTTTTGTTTCATGTATTTTTGCAAGCTTCTAATGACTGGCTTGATGGAAGACACATGGATTTTCTTGCCTGCTTCTTCATTCGATCTCTTGTGATACCTTGTTTTGGTTAAGTATTTGAAGAAAATCCAGCCTCACAAAAATATTTAGTTGGGAAAGAAATGTCTTATTATTATTATGAAATAATTTTGACTTTATGGACCACCTGAAAGGGTCTTGGGATTCCCAGGAGTCCTGGGATACTGCTGGCTCCAGAGAATTAGACAAGGTATAGTAACGAATGAATAAAAGCATGTACAAAGCACTACAAACATTCACTGGGCTAAACACTAGAAGTACAAATACAAAAGGGAACACAGTCCATCCAGAAGGTTTTGCAAGGGTCAATGTTGAAAAATTCCCATGCATATGTTTTGTAAATAAAAAGCTTTAATTAAAAAAAAATGTTATTTGGGAGAAGAAAGAGTAGTGGGGAAATTTTTGGTGATGTAGAAAAATAAAAGATATCAATAAAAAGCAAATTTTTAAATTTCCAAAGGGAAAAGTTATAAGCTCTTTGATACTCACTCAGAGAACAACCCACGACTGTGCAGTTAGCACACTGGTCAGACAATTTAAAAGGCTAGATTCCTCAAAAATGACCCCTATTCATATTATTTGGCTACTATGCTACATACCTAAGAGTGACTAGATGGCAAAGTAGATGGAATGCTGAGCCCAGAGTCAGGAAAATTCATCTTCCTGGGTTCAAATCTGGCCTCAGACATTTATTAGCAGTATGACCCCAGGCAAGTCACTTAACTCTGTTTAACTTAGTTTCTTCATGAGTTAAATGAGCTGAACAAGGAAATGGAAAACCAGTCTAGTATCTTTGCCAAGAAAACCTGAATAGGGTCACAAAGAGTTAGATACAATTGAAAAGGACTGAACAAGAACAACTTCCTGCATACTCATGTAATTTATTTTTGTTTGTTTGCTTTTTGTTTTTTTAGTGAGGCAATTGGGGATGACTTGCCCAAGGTCACACAGCCAGGACATGTTAAGTGTCTGAGGCTGATTTGAACTCAGGTTTTCCTGACTTCAGGACCAGTATTCTATCCACTGCTGCCTACCTATATAGTTTTTATTACCCCAAAAGTCTTCCCTAGTTTCCCATAATTAGAATTTCATAGTCCATTGTCTATATGATATGGACTAAGTTTTCACATGTAAATACTCGAAATACTCCAGCCAGATCATTCCTTTATTTTTTTTTTTTAATTAAAAAAAATTTTTTTTTTGAAACTGGATTCTTCTTAACTAACTCACCCAGACTGGAAGTACAGTGATCACTCACTGGTCAATCTCATTGCTGATCAGCATGGAAACCTTGAACAACTCTACTTTTTCAATGTTTTCAAAGTGGAAGGCAGGTTCACCCATCATTAGTCAGCCTCAAAGTCTTCTGAACCTGAAGGCTCATTGTATTGATTACAGATTTATTTCTGACCCCTAATCAGTCTTAACCTTCCTGCAGCTAAGAGAATTCAATTGATCCATCTGCCTCTGCATCCCTAATAACAAGGAATATAGGTATATGCCACTATGCCTAACTAGGTCATCCAAAAAAGGAATTTTTCAAGAATTCCCAAGGTTAATTACTCATGTAGTATATACACTTTTTTTTTTCTGTAGAGTATTTTACCAGAACTCTACAGCAACAGAAGTAGATCAGTTATAACTATTTGTAATTTGCCTTTAGTTTAAAAAGCAAAGCTATTTTAATCCTCATGGCTCTTAGGCAAAATACAAACTGTGATTCCCTTTTTAAACATGAAAGAGTTTTCTGATAAAGCAATTCATCACTTCCTTAGTGGTCTGGAGAAAATATTATCACTAACAAAAGATGTGAAAAGGATATGCCCAAATATCAGGACAGAAAGTATTCTAATTAAAAAAGTTTTAGAAACATAATAATTAAATTACTTTATTAATAAAGCTAGCATGTTTATCAATAAAAAGAGGTCAATGGCACTGTAAAATTCCAAAGACCTTTCATGTTTCAGTTTTTATGTCTCTGGAAGAGCAGGTATTCTCCTATGCCAAAGGAATATAAAATTGTGCATACCCTTTGATCCAGCAATGTGGCTACTGGATCTATATTTCAAACACATCATATAAAAAAGCAAAAAAGACCTACATGTGCAAATATGTTTGTAGTAGCTCTTTTTGTGGTGGCAAAGAAACTGGAAATTGAGTGGATGCCCATTAATTGGGGAATAGCTGAATAAGTTGAGATATATGAACATAATGGAATACTATTGTTCTATAAGAAATATTAAGCAGGAGGATTTCCGAAAACTCTGGAAAGACTTACATGAACTGATGCTAAGGTAAGTGAGCAGAACCAGCAGATCACCATACATATTAATAGCAAGATTATGTGAGGATCAATTATGATAGACTTTTCTCAGAAAGAAAGTAATCCAAGACAATTCCAATGGACTTGGAAAATTCTATCTACACCCAGAGAAAGAACTATGGTGACTGAAAACATAGTATCTTCACTTTTTTTTGTTTTTTTCTTTCTTGTGGTTTTCCCTTTTGTTGTGATTTTTCCACAACATGATTAATATAGAACATGTGTAAAATAACTGTACATGTATAATCTATATCGATTACTTGCTGTTTGAGGGAAGGAAAAGTTAAGGGAGGAAGAGAGAAAAAAAAATTTGGAATTCAAAATCTTACAAAGATGAAGGTCAAAAATCAACTTTACATGTAATTGGGGGAAAATGCTGTTAACTGAAAAAATAATTTTAAAAAATTAAGAGCAGGTGTTCTTGAGATTGGCAATCACCTCTTATTGGTTAACAATTAATGAAAAAAAATATTTTGATGAGAGGTGGGCTAAATTACAATGAGGACCTTGAGATATTTGACTTGGATCATCTAAATCCTGATCAAAGAATTTTAACAATTTCCATATTGATGCAGGTTGTGGTCCCTTTAAGACTAGTCCTTTTAGATTGATTTATTCCTTTCTAATCCCAACTACTCCTAGCTGATCAATTCAAGAAGCTAGGACTTTTGATTCACAAATCCTGGTCAAAAGCACCCTTTTGAATGCCAATAGGAAATATCCAGGCTCTCACAATCCCCATCAGATCTGAGCCAACTTGGGCTGTCCCAGCCCCCATTCTAATGATCTGCTCAGGTTTCCCAACCCCCACCTAGCAAATTCTAGCCCTCACTGAAGCCCATCAAGGAACCAATTTGGGACTCCACCCACAAGCCCCTTTTGCTAAATTTCTCCTTATAAAAGAGCCAAGCTGGAGTCCTCTCTTTGCAGAGGTCCCAAAATGGCAGCATTACGCCTGGCATACCCAGGATCTCTGCCCACTGAAACCCTGGTTCTGGTGTCTTTTATCTCTACCTTCAACTTTACTAACTAGACTTTACTTCCAAACCCCATAATAAACCTCTTTTATCAATCTAGATTTTCAGGTCTGTAAATTCTTTTACAGGGGATTCTTGCACCACTACTAGACCTCATTTAACTCTGTATCCTTGCATCGAATCCAAAGGGGTTGCAGGGGAGCTATATCTGACTCCCTGTACCCCAAACCTGCCACTAGACCTCAATTAAACCTAATTTCATTTAGGTACCCCAATTCTAAACCTCATCAGTATCATCTGACAAAAGGGAAAATCCAACATTTGAGTAAGCACAATGAGGAATCTTCCCTATTAACCTTCCCATTACCTATTAATTGGTCTGCCCACCTCCATCCAAACTTTCTTTTACTGTCTGGTTAGATCTTAGATGGGGTAAGTCTTTTCCTAAGATTTCCCATACTGGTTGATTTATGGACAAGGAAGTCGAAAAGGAGCAAAATCTTGGTACTGATTTAATAATTAGTTATAAATGTAAGAGGAATAATCACTTCTTTCAGAAAACAGTGATAGTATCGAAAGTTGGAAGATAAGTAATGGCAAAGACTCTCTAAATCGTCTGGCCCTATGAAAAAATGTTTGTGTGCATAAATTATGTTTCAATTCAAAGAATAATTACTTCTCTTTCTTAAAAACACCAGGTAAACATGTTTATTGAAAAACCTAAATGTATTAGATCATTGTGTTTCATTTATCTCCCTTTCTCAGCTCTTCCTCACCAGTTTGTGTCAAAGCAATCTTTTTTGTTTTTCATTGCTTGGGTTTCCATGTGGCAAAAATAGAGCAGCCCTTAAATCCCCAGGAAAAGGTAGGAGGCTGCTCCTATTGCAGAAGTAGAAGCCAAAATGCCCATAATTCATAGTGATATCTGCTAATTAGTCAGCCACAATGAAGACATCAGCTCAGTTCAAATTTCATCTGTGCTTAAATGGAACTTAAGTTTGTACTTTTATCAAACAGCAAAACCTCCTAACAGATGAATTTCCTTGGGGACGAACAGAGTTGGCTTTTCTGTTTTAACTAACATCTACAAAACCATGTTTTTTCCCTTAGGAAATCATATGGAATACTAACTCCTTCTTTGAAAGGAAAATTATCTCTGATTCCAGTTTCCAAAGCCATACAGCTTAACCTCAAAGTTTTGGTTTCAGAAAGAATAACAATTCTTCATTAAACATTTCCATTCATGAAATCATATATCTAGAGTGCAAAAATACATATTCAGCACCCGGTTTGTCTCTTTCATGTTACAGATGAAGATATGGAAGGCCAAGTTGATTAAAGGAATGCCCAACATCACCCCAAGGCCATCACTAGCAAAGGCAAGATTGGGACCTGGATCTTCTGATTAAAAAAAAAAAAAGACTACTGTACTAGGCTGCTTCCCATTCCTCATGAAGCTTTCTTTTCTCCTTAAAAAAAGTTTTCTGTTTTAATTACTTTAAGTAGCTATCTTTACTAAGCATAATATTCACTGTGTTCTCTAGGTACTGTCAAAGTTGTATTCCTGGTTTATTTCCACTAAGCAGTATGGCACCTTCCCCCCCCCCCCCCAAGTATCTATAATTAAAATGTCAAAGTTTTACATAGAGATTAATTTAAAATTAATTACCTCATTGCCTATTAATTGGTCTGCCCACCTCCATCTGTCAGATTGCAAAAATAGCCTATTACATTCTCTTGAGAGAAGCTCACATATACTTTTTCCTCTGAAATCATCCCTTCATTTAAAAAAATGTTTCATTTTCAATTCACAAAACAAGCATACAGCACAATTAAAAAGATGATTACACTTGAAACTGCAAATATATCATGTACAACTTGTTATTCTCTCCAAATATACAGCAAAGTTATCATTTAAATTTCTTTTCTCCCCCTTTTTTCTTCCTTCCTCCCTGAGACATATATGCCTATTTGTGTGTGTGTGTGTGTGTGTGTGTGTGTGTGTGTATATATATATACATGTAAAATTCTGATTATACTTCAATTTATCAGTTCTTTTTCTAGATATATGTGGATAGTATCTTTCTTCATATGTCCTTTATTTTTAATTTGTGTATTTATAATTGGTTACTTAAAATGATTCTTAAAACAATATTGCTGTTATTGAATACAACATTCTCTTGGTTCTGTTCATTTTACTTTTCATTATTTCATGCAAATCTTTTCATGTTGTTCTAACATTATTTTATTTGAGCTTGATCATTTCTTATAACACAGTAGGATTTTATCATAGCCTTCAAAATTCTTTTTACAATTACTATTGCTAAATGTATTTCCCTCATATATTCTATTCTCTTTCTCCTTTCACCTAGTCCCTCCTCAAAAGTGTTTGCTACTGATCACTCCCTCCCCCCATATACCCTCTCTTTTATCACCTTTCCCCTTTCCTGTAACATCTTCTCCTACTACTTTTCTGCAGTATAAGATACATTTCTATAGCCATCTTGAATGTATGTTATTTTCTTTTTGAGCCAGTTTTGATGAGAGTAAAGCTCACTTACTTATCCTCTTCTCCTTCTCCTCTCTAAAACCTTTCTCTTGTCTCTTTTTTTTTTTTGCCTCTTTTTTATGACAGATAATTTATACTATTCTATTTCTCTTTCCCTTTCTCCCAGGACATTCTCTCTCACTCCTAATTTTTTTTTTAAGATATTATCTTCCGACTTCCGGCCAAGATGGCGGCGTGGAGGCAGACAGCTGCTTGAGCTCCTCGTTTTCTCTCAGAACTTACTTCATGACAAGCCTCTGACTTAATGCTTGACCCAGAAAGAAATCCACAAATAATCACCAAGAGAAGACATCCTTGAAAGTCACCAGAAAAGGTCTGTGTGGCTCGGGGGAGGTCAATCAGACTGGGCGCAGACTGAGGGCAGGCAGCAAGAGCAAGACAGGCAGCTCACACAGCTCAGACCGGAGGGGGAGGGGTGTGATCTCTGCCGTTTCTGTGAAAGGGCTTTTGCCCCAGTGTGGATGCTCGGGGAGAGGGTGTAAACATTGGAGGTGAAGATTAAAACCCCAGAAAGCCAGCGTCTCTCAGAGCCCGGCCACCCCCAACCCCCACCTGGACTGACTCGGTGCGTTCTCAGAGCCTCAGAGCGAAGATGCAGAGCAGCCATTGCTGTTCTCTTAGTGGCTCTCTGCTGCCCTACCCGCAGTCTGTAGAGGAAGCCCATTAACACCATCTAGCCCCATCCCCCACTAAACAGACCTATTGTTTCTCTTGTCAGTTTGTTTTCTTTGATTCCTACTCTGACAAAATGAACAAAAAATTCAAAAGGGCTCTAACCATTGACAGCTTTTGTATGGAGAGAGAGCAGACTTCAAACACTGAGGAGACTAGGAACAGACTGTCCCCAGATGTATCCCCTGGGAGGGATATAAGCTGGTCCTCAATACAAAAGAACCTCATAGAGGAAACCAAAAAGGCTCTCACAAGAGAGCTGGAAGAGAAATGGGAAAAGGAAAGGGAAGCTTGGCAAGAGAGCCTGGAGAAGTCATCCCATGCATTCAAAGACAGAGTGGATAAAGAAATCAAATCATTGAGAAACAAGATTAGTGAGCTGGAAAAGGTAAACAACTCCAAGGAAAACAGGATTAGTGAGCTGGAAAAGGTAAACAACTCCAAGGAAAACAGGATTAATGAGCTGGAAAAAGAAATCAGCTCTCTAAAAAATAAAATGGATAAAATGGAAAAAAATTCCATAGAAGATAAAAACTCAATTGGACAATTACAAAGAGATATAAAAAAAGTGAGTGAAGAAAATACATCATTGAAAATTAGACTGGAACAAGTAGAAATGAATGACTCAAGGAGAAACCAAGAGGGAGTCAAGCAAAACCAGAGAAATGAAACAATTGAAAAGACTGTCAAGTACCTTACCAGAAAGACAACAGACCTGGAAAACAGATCCAGGAGAGACAATTTGAGAATAATCGGACTCCCTGAAAAATGGGAGGAAAAAAAGAGCTTGGACACCATTTTCGAGGAAATTATCAAAGAGAACTGCCCAGACATTCTGGAAACAGAGGGTAAAATAGACATTGAAAAAAATCATCGATCACCTACTGAAAGGGACCCTAAAATCAAAACGCCAAGAAATATAGTGGCCAAGTTCAAGAACCATCAGACAAAGGAAAAGATATTGGAAGGTGCTAAGAAAAAAGCAATTCAGATATGGAGGATCCACAATAAGGATAACCCAGAATCTAGCAGCGTCCACATTAAAAGAACGCAGGGCCTGGAACATGATATTCTGAAAGGCTAAGGAACTTGGTATGCAGCCAAGAATAACTTACCCAGCAAGAATGAGCATCGTTTTCCAGGGAAGAAGATGGACATTTAACGAAATAAATGAATTCCATCTATTTTTGATGAAAAAACCAGACCTACATAAAAGGTTTGATCTTCAAATACAGAACTCAAGAGATTTCTAAAAAGGTAAAAAGAAATCTTGAGAACTATACTTCTGTCAAAAAATTATGTAAAGAACAGATGTACAATTTGTCTTAGAAACTAGAGGTGGAAAGGAGATTATATCATAAAAAAGTGTAAAGTGGTGGTACTACATCTCATGAAGAGGCAAAGGTAACCTATTATATCTGAGAGAAAGAAAAGAGGGAGATGAACATAGCGTGTATCAATAGACATATTCGATTTATGGTGAAACTTCTTCCACTTCATTGAAAAGTGAAAGGGAAGGAGTAAGCTAAGGGGAAGGGAATACAGTAATTTCGAGGAAAAGGGGTAAAATAAGGGGAGGATCTTTAAGGTGGGGGAGGGATCCTAAAAAGGGAGGGCTGTGAAAAGCAAGTGGTGTTCACCAGTTTAATACTGGATAGGAGGGTAAAAGGGAAGGAAAAGGGAAAAGCATAAGCAGGGGTTAATAGGATGGCAAGCAATATAGAATTAATCCTTCTAACCATAAATGTGAATGGGGCAAACTGCCTCATAAAGAGGAAGCAGTTAGCAGACTGGATTAAAAGTCAGAATCCTACTATATGTTGTTTACAGGAAACACACCTGAAACAGGGTGAGACATTCAAACTAAAAGTAAAAGGGTGGAGCAGAATCTATTATGCTTCAGGCTAAACCAAAAAAATCAGGAGTAGCCATCCTCATCTCAGATCAAGCAAAAACAAAAATTGATCTAATTAAAAGAGATAAGGAAGGGCATTATATCCTGCTAAAGGGCAGCATCAATAATGAAGCAGTATCAATATTAAACATGTATGCACCAAGTGGTGCAGCATCTAAATTCTTAAAAGAGAAATTAAGAGAACTGCAAGAGGAAATAGATAGCAAAACTATAATAGCGGGAGATCTCAACCTTGCACTCTCAGAATTAGATAAATCAAACCACAAAATAAATAAGAAAGAAGTCAAAGAGGTAAATAGAATACTAGAAAAGTTTGATATGATAGATCTTTGGCGAAAGCTAAATGGAGACAGAAAGGAATACACTTTCTTCTCAGCAGTTCATGGAACCTATACAAAAATTGATCATATACTAGGGCATAAAAAGCTCAAAATCAAATGCAGTAAGGCAGAAATAGTAAATGCATCCTTTTCAGACCATAATGCAATCAAAATTACATTTAATAAAAAGCCAGGGGAAAATAGACCAAAAAATAATTGGAAACTAAATAATCTTATACTAAAGAATGATTGGGTAAAACAGCAAATCATAGACATAATTAATAACTTCACCTAAGAAAAATGACAATAATGAGACATCATACCAAAATGTGTGGGATACAGCCAAAGCAGTAATAAGGGGAAGTTTTATATCTCTACAGGCCTACTTGCATAAAATAGAGAAAGAGAGGGCCAACGAATTGGGCTTACAACTAAAATTGCTAGAAAAGGAACAAATTAAAAACCCCCAGACAAACACAAAACTTGAAATTCAAAAAATAAAAGGTGAGATTAATAAAATTGAAAGTAAAAAAACTATTGAATTAATTAATAAAACTAAGAGTTGGTTTTATGAAAAAACCAACAAAATAGACAAACCCTTAGTAAACCTGATTAAAAAAAGGAAAGAGAAAAAGCAAATTGATAGTCTTGAAAATGAAAAGGGTGAACTCACCACTAATGAAGAGGAAATTAGAACAATAGTTAGGAGCTACTTTGCTCAACTTTATGCCGATAAATTCGATAACTTAAATGAAATGGAAGAATACCTTCAAAAATATAGCTTGCCCAGATTAACAGAGGAAGAAGTAAGTAGTCTAAATAGTCCCATCTCAGAAAAAGAAATAGACCAAGCTATTAACCAACTTCCTAAGAAAAAGTCCCCAGGATAAGATGGATTTACAGGTGAATTCTACCAAACATTTAAAGAACAACTAACTCCAATGCTATGTAAACTATTTGAAAAAATAGGGATTGAAGGAGTCCTACCAAATTCCTTCTATGACACAGACATGGTACTGATACCTAAACCAGGTAGATCGAAAACTGAGAAAGAAAACTATAGACCAATTTCCTTAATGAATATTGATGCTAAAATCTTAAATAAGATATTAGCAAATAGACTTCAGAAAATCATCCCCAGGATAATACGCTATGACCAAGTGGGATTTATACCAGGAATGCAGGGCTGCTTTAATATTAGGAAAACTATTAGTATAATTGACCATATTAATAATCAAATTAATAAAAACCTTATGATCATCTCAATAGATGCAGAAAAAGCATTTGATAAAATCCAACATCCATTCCTACTAAAAACGCTTGAGAGTATAGGAATAAGTGGATTATTCCTTAAAATAATAAGGAGCATATATATTTAAAACTGTCAGTAAACATCATATGTAATGGCGATAAACTGGAACCTTTCCCAGTAAGATCAGGAGTGAAACAAGGTTGCCCACTATCACCATTACTATTCAATATAGTACTAGAAACGCTAGCCTCAGCAATAAGAACCGAGAAAGAGATTCAAGGAATTAGAGTAGAAAATGAGGAAATCAAACTATCATTCTTTGCAGATGACATGATGGTATACATAGAGATCCCCAAAGACTCTGCTAAAAAGCTATTAGAAATAATTCAGAATTTTAGCAAAGTCGCAGGATACAAAATAAATCCACATAAATCCTCAGGATTTTTATACATTACCAAAACAATCCAACAGCAAGAGATACAAAGAGAAATTCCATTCAAAATAACAGTCGATAGTATAAAATATTTGGGAATATATCTACCAAAGGAGAGTCAGGAATTATATGAGCAAAATTACAAAACACTTGCTACAAAAATAAAGTCAGATTTAAATAATTGGAAAGACATTCAGTGTTCTTGGATAGGCCAAGCGAATATAATAAAGATGACAATACTCCCCAAACTAATCTATTTAGTGCTATACCAATCAGACTCCCAAGAAACTATTTTAATGACCTAGAAAAAATAACAAAATTCATATGGAAGAATAAAAGGTTGAGAATTGCAAGGGAACTAATGAAAAAAAAGTCAGAGGAAGGTGGTCTAAGTGTACCTGATTTAAAGCTATACTATAAAGCAACAGTCACCAAAACCATTTGGTATTGGCTAAGAAATAGACTAGTTGATCAGTGGCATAGGTTAGGTTCACAGGACAAGATAGTGAATAAAAATAGCAATCTAATCTTTGACAAACCCAAAGATCCCAAATTTTGGGATAAGAATTCATTATTTGACAAAAACTGCTGGGAAAACTGGAAATTAGTATGGCAGAAACTAGGCATGGACCCACATTTAACACCACATACTAAGATTAGATCAAAATGGGTCCAAGATTTAGGCATAAAGAACGAAATCATAAATAAATTGGAGGAACATGGGATGGTTTACCTCTCAGACTTGTGGAGGAGGAAGGAGTTTGTGTCCAAGGGAGAACTAGAGACCATTATTGATCACAAAATAGAACATTTTGATTACACCAAATTAAAAAGTTTCTGCACAAACAAAACTAATGCAAACAAGATTAGAAGGGAAGTAACAAATTGGGAAAACATTTTTACAGTTAAAGGTTCTGATAAAGGCCTCATCTCCAAAATATACAGAGAATTGACTTTAATTTATAAGAAATCAAGCCATTCTCCAATTGATAAATGGTCAAAGGATATGAACAGACAATTTTCAGATGATGAAATTAAAACTATTTCCACTCATATGAAAGAGTGTTCCAAATCACTATTGATCAGAGAAATGCAAATTAAGACAACTCTGAGGTATCATTACACACCTGTCAGATTGGCTAAGATGACAGGAACAAATAACGATGAATGTTGGAGGGGCTGTGGGAAAACTGGGACACTGATGCATTGTTGGCGGAGTTGTGAAAGAATCCAACCATTCTGGAGAGCAATCTGGAATTATGCCCAAAAAGTTATCGAAATGTGCATACCCTTTGACCCAGCCATACTACTACTGGGCTTATACCCCAAGGAACTACTAAAGAAGGGAAAGGGACCTGTATGTGCCAAAATGTTTGTGGCAGCCCTTTTCATAGTGGCTAGAAGCTGGAAGATGAATGGATGTCCATCAATTGGAGAATGGTTGGGTAAACTATGGTATATGAATGTTATGGAATATTATTGTTCTATAAGAAATGACCAACAGGAGAAATACAGAGAGGCTTGGAGAGACTTACATCAACTGATGCTGAGTGAAACGAGCAGAACCAGAAGATCATTATACACTTCAACAATGATACTGTACGAGGATGTATGCTGATGGAAGTGGATTTCTTCAACATAGAGAAGAGCTAATCCACTTCCAATTGATTAATGATGGACAGAACCAGCTACATCCAGAAAAGGAACACTGGGAAATGAATGTAAACTGTTATTTTTACCTTCTGAATCCAATTCTTTCTGTGCAACAAAAAATTCGGTTCTACACACATATATTGTATCTAGAATATACTGTAATATATTTAACATATATAAGACTGCTTGCCATCTGGGGGAGAGGGTTGGGAGAGGAAGGGAAAAAATCTGAATAGAAGTAAGTGCAAGGGATAATGTTGTAAAAAAAATTACCCATGCATATGTACTGTCAAAAAAATGTTATAATTATAAAATAAAATAAAAATTAAAAAAAAAAGATATTATCTTCCATATTTAACTCATATCTGTGTCTTCTGCATATATATATATATATATATATATATATATATATATATATATATATATATGTGTGTGTGTGTGTATTTTTTTCACTGCCACAATAATGAAAAAGTTCTAATGAGCTATAAGTATCATCTTCCCATATAGAAACATAAACAGATAAACTTTGGGAAGTCCTTTATGACATCACTTTTCTGAGAACATTCTTAGTCTTCTCCTGAGTCCTGTATTTGAAAATAAAATTTTCTATTCCTCTCTGGTCTTTTCATCTCAAATGAAAGCCCTCTATTTCATTGAATTTTCACCTTTTTCCCTGAAGGATTATATTTAGTTTTGCAGACTCTTGCTTGTAATCCTAGCTCTACTGCTCTCTGGAACATCATATTCCAAGCTCTCCTGTCCTTTAATGTAGAAGCTGCTAAATCTTCTATTATCCTGGCTGTGGCGCCACTATACTTGAAATGTTTCTTTCTAGATGTTTACAATATCCTCTCCCTTGACCTGAAAATTCTGTAACTTGGCATAATATTCCTGGGAGTTTTCATTTTGGAATCTCTTTGAAGAGGTGATCAATGAATTCTTTCAATTTCTGTTTTACCCTCTGGTTCTAGAATATCAGAACAGTTTTCTTTGATAGTTTCTTGAAGGATGATGTTCAGGGTCTTTTTTAAATCATTACTTTCAGGTAGAGCAATAATTTTTAAGTGATCTCTCCTGGATCTATTTCTCAGATCAGTTAATATGTCACACTTTTCTCTATTTTCATTTTTTTAAGTTTTGCTTTGTTGTATCTTGATTTCTCATACATTCATTAGCTTCTATTTGCTCAATTTTAATTTTTAAGGAATTATTTTCCTTAGTGAATTTTTATACCTCCTTTCCCATGTGACCAATTTTTCTTTTTAAGACATTCTTCTTATTAGCTTTTTGTATTTCTTTTTGCACCACTCTCAATTATTTTTCTAATTTTTTCTCTCTCTCTCTTACTTGATTTTTAAAATCCCTTTTGAGCTCTTCCATAGTCTAAGACCAATTCTTATTTTTTTTGGAGGCTTTGAATGTAGGAGCTTTGACTTTGTTATCTTCTTCTAAGTGTATTTTGATCTTGCTCACCATAAGTAACTTTCTATGGTCAGAAACTTTTTCTGTTGTCTGCTTATTTTCCTAGCCTATTACTCAATTTTTAACTTTTTGTAAAGTAGGGCTGTTTCCAGGGTAGAAAGTTCACTATTCCAAGATTCAAGAGTTTTGTGTAGCTTTTTCAGAGATTCTTCTCGGATCCAACCACAAGCTCCTCTTTTCTACTCTGGAACTATTAGGAGTATCTCTGCTCCATTATAGTTGTAAGATCTAGTGTGCTATAGCAACAGAGTCCTACTTTGTTGGCACTGACACTGAGGTCAGAGCCAAAACTAGGGCTGCACTAGCTCAGCCTGTACTGTTTTCATGCTGGACTGCCACCCTGTTGCCACTTTTCTGCTGATCTTCCAAGTCCTCTTTGATATCTCTGTGCTAAGAAATCTGGAATCCACCAGTACTGCTGCTGATTCGAAAGCCCCTAAACCTGCTTTAGTGGTGTGGGGTCTGGGCTGGTGCTGGAAATCTATCTTTCCAGAAATCAGCAGGAGTCAGGATCACTAAACTTCTTTATTCTAGATCTTTACCGTCGCCTCCAACGCCAGGTCACTAGTGCAAGTGAGCGTGAGTTCCACCACCCAAGTTTCTCTTGCTCCTCCCACACAAGTCACTTCCCTCTCTTTGTCTCACCAATCAAGTCAGCACAGAACAGCTGGGGAGGGTCAACCTTAAACAAGTTAATAGGGAACCGTCCAATTGGCAATTAGTCTCACGTGCTTCATCATCCAAGTGCATTGCTCAGTTCTAGCCCTTTACATCTCCCGCTTTCTTTTGTTTTAGACCACAGGAGGTCGCGCCATCCCTGACTTTTCAGGGAGATGAGAACCCCAAAAAGGAGGTGATCACGCCCCCCCTGACTTCTCAGGAGGGGAGATGAAAGCACTAAAAAGGAGATAATCACGCCCTCCCTGACATCTCAGGAAGGGAGAGGAGAAGCACCAAAGAGAAGTGGGGATTTGCTAGCGGGTTACTGGATTGAAGGGCCTTATTAGAGAGAAGTATGCACAAACCCATCAGCATGGGAGTTATTACACAAGCACATAGCAATAACGCAGAGGCTATTAGTGATGACTCTCTCCACAGTCAGGGCAGGCTCAATGTGGTGTAACAAACATGAATTGTACATGCAAATAGTGATATAACAAACAATATAAATCAACATGGTATTGTAAGAGATTTCCAGAAGTCCTAGAAGGAGGGTATGTAAACACCAGACACACATACCCCTTCTTCAGCAACCAAGAAATAGTCCAAAACCAATCTATTGTCCATTGCTTCACTGTTAGGGAATCCAATGATCCCCACAAGTTTTTGAAATCCCACATCAGTCTTTTTATATGTTAGGGAATCCAATGATCCCCACAAGTTTTTGAAGTCCCACATCAGTCTTTTTATATGTTAGGGAATCCAATGATCCCCACAAGGTTTTGAAGTCCAGCAACAGTCTTATGATGCCTCAGAGAATCCAATGATTCCTGAGGACTTTCAGTCCTACAATAGTCTTATGATGCCTCAGAGAAGCCAATGATTCCTGAGGACTTTCAGTCCTACAATAGTCTTATGATGTCTCAGAGAATCCAATGATTTCTGAGAATTTTCAAGTCCAACAGTTTTTGATGTCCATGGGTCAAACGCCATAACTGCCAGGTTCTTTCAGTGGTGGGCACAGTCAGCAACGGAACCACCCGATGTTTCTTGGGCCTTCTCCTTCGTTTCAAGGGTCTGCTCTGTCTCTCTCCGATGGACAAGGCGAATACGGCTCGTTGGCACCCATCTGATTCCTTCTCCATCTGTAGAGATACAAGCAAACCCTCTCCCCCAAGCAGTTAACCTATCTGGTCCCTTCCATTCACCACTTTCTGGGTCTCTCCACATCACTTGGCGATTATCTAAAGACAGTGGAGCTGCTCGCACTGGACACTGCCCTTCCGGTGAGTTATAAAACCTGTCTGCTGGAGCCAGTGCATCTTTGTCAAAAATTAAAAAATTAATGGTATAGAGAACTAAATTTAGAAGTTCTCTAGGGTTACCCGTGGCTCCCCCTTTCTTTTGTTTTTGGAGGAGTGTCTTAATATCTCTGTTTCTTCTCTCTACTATTGCCTGCCCTTGAGGATTAAAGGGTATGCCCGTGGTGTGTAAAATCTTATACTGTGCACAAAAGTGTGTAAAATATTTAGATGTATATGCAGGTCCATTGTCTGTTTTTATTGCTTGTGGCACACCCATAATTGCAAATGCTTGTATAAGGAATTCAGTTACCACTCGGGCTGTCTCTTTTGCTGCTGGTATTGCAAATGTGAATCCTGAAAAGGTGTCTACCATGACATGGATAAAAGACAGACGACCAAAAGATTTATAATGGGTCACATCCATTTGCCAAATTTCATTAGGTCTCAAACCACGAGGGTTCTTCCCTGGAGGGAGTGTAGGAGCATGGAAAGGAAGGCAAGCTGTACAGGCTTTTACTATGCTCCTAGCTTCTTCTCTTGTTATTCCAAACTGCAAACGTAAAGCTCGGGCAGCCTGATGATATTTAGAATGAGACTCTTGTGCTTCTTGAAATAAAGGAGTACTGGCCAGCATGGTTAGAAGGCTATCTGCCTTTGAATTACCATCAAAAATAGGACCTGGAAGTCCACTATGGGAATGGACATGCAAAATATAAATCTTACCTGGATGCTTTCTCACTTGCTCTTGAAGCTCTTTAAAGAGCTGATATATATTGGAGGCTACAAATTTTATTTGGGCTGTGGCAATTCTTTGTACCACACCTACTGAATAGGCTGAATCAGATATTATATTTATGTCTCCCGGATAATAAGCAAGAGCTAGAATGATTGCATACAATTCATTCTGCTGAGTGGACTCAAAAGGAGTTCTGATTACTTTCTTTATAGTTAAGTCACGAGAATACACAGCGCAAATATTATGTTTGGATGCATCTGTAAAGATAGTTGGTCCTTTAAGAGGAACTTTAGAAACCTTTTCTTCAAGAATCCATTGCCAATTATGCAGCAGTCTGGTTATCTTTAATGGAGACCTGTGTGCAAAATTTGGAGCCATGGTTAATAAAATTTGCCACTCTGGGATGGTTTCGCAGCACACATTAACTTGTGCATTAGTATAAAAGGTATATATCTTGTCAGGTCTTGTCCCAGATAATTGTACTGCTCGTTTAATGGCCTTTAATAAAATTCTAGCCACAAGCACTGGGTAAGGAATAAGGCTTTGTTCTGGTTGTGCTGGGAGGTTCACCCACTCTATCACACTGTCTCCTTGATGAAGGACTGCTGTGGGGGCCTCTTGTGTAGCAAAAACTGATATTTCCAAGGGTTTTTGAGTGACTCTTTCAACCACATTGGATAAAGCCAGTTCAACTTGTCTCAAAGCCTCTTGAGCTTCTTTTGTAAGCTGGCGTGGTGAATTTAAAGCACTGTCTCCCCTTAAAATGTCATATAATGGTTGCAATTGACAGGTAGTCAAGCCTAGCACGGGATGCATCCATTGGATATCTCCTATCAATTTCTGGAAGTCATTTAAGGTGTTTAGCTTCTCTGTTCTTAAGGAGAGTTTTTGTACTGTAAGCACCTTAGGATATACTTCATATCCTAAATATTGAAAAGGAGCATGTCTTTGAATCTTTTCTGGAGCTATGTGCAATTTATAATTCCTTAGTGTTTCTATGGTTTTTTGTAGACATGCTTCTAACATTTGTTCCTCAGGTGCACATCCCAATATATCATCCATGTAATGTAATAACATTACTTTTGGAAATGCTTTTCTTACTGGACTAAGAGCAGCAGCAACATACATTTGACACATAGTAGGGCTGTTTTTCATTCCCTGTGGCAAAACTGTCCATTCATATCTTTTATAAGGCTCAGCTAAGTTAACACTGGGCACTGAAAAGGCAAATCTTTTCATATCCTCCTTATCTAGAGGGATAGAATAGAAACAATCCTTAATGTCTATAACCCACAGAGGCCATTCTCTAGGCAACTGAGTAGGAGATGGAAGTCCAGGTTGAAGAGTTCCCATAGTTTCCATCTGTTCATTTACCTTTCTTAAATCAGTCAACATCCTCCATTTTCCAGATTTCTTTTTTACAACAAATACTGGGGAATTCCAAGGACTTAGAGAAGGTTGTAAGTGTCCTTGACCAAGTTGTTCCTGTACTATATCTAGTAAGGCCTGAATTTTATTGTTATCTAAGGGCCACTGTTCTATCCACACTGGTGTATCAGTTTTCCACTGGATAGGAACAGGTGAAAGTGTTGGCAGGCCTTCAACAGCAGCCCTGCCTAAAAAACCGAAGTACTCATTTTTAACCCTAATTGTTGTAAAATGTCTCTTCCCCACAGATTGATGGGGATTTTTTCAACTATAAAAGGAGTAAAAACTCCTGTTTCACCTTCAAATACCCATCTTAAAGGGGTAGCACTAACTTCAGCTGCTATTGATCCTCCTACCCCAGACATGTAGGTGTCTGCCTTAGTCTTTGGCCAGTGACTAGGCCAGTTGGCACCTCTAATGACTGTGTGATCTGCACCTGTGTCCACCAGTCCTTCTAATGCTATGCCATTTATATAGATGGTGAGCATAGGTCGGTCAGCTGTCACAGCTGCTGTCCAGTATATTCCTGGGTTTTTCTGCTTGGAGTCCGAACATGGGTGACTGTCACCAGGTTGCTTATTAGGAGTCTGTATCAATAAACCCGATGCTACTACTTCCCCTGGTTGATAAGTCACACATTGTCTCCCTGTGTTAGTGACTGGGATATTATCTACACATTCCCCAGTTTCCCACATCAGTGTATGAATGAACACTGTCTTGTAAGTACTCTCAGGAGGTGAAATGGTCAAGCCTACTGTGCCTGGAGGCAAGGGATCCATAGGTTGGAGAGGAACAGATTTCACCTCTCCAGGGGGTATCTCAATTGTCCCAGCTGCATACAACTCTATCCTCCCTAATTGTAGTCCCTTTCTCCCATCATGTTGCTTCCTGGCTGACTGATTGTGTAATCCCTTTCTCCCCTCAGATGGCTTCCTGGCTGATTGGTCACGTCTGGGTATTGGACTTGGAGGCACTCTCTGGGTGTGGCATCGGCTGCCGTCATGCCCCAAGTGTTTTTTGCTTGGGGCCCTGGAGCTGGGCCCCTCATCCCGTTTCCCTGAATCAGTCTACACTCTGAGGCCCAATGGAGTCCTCTGTTGCATTTTGGACATGGGGTTTTGGGTCTTGTTCTCCCAGCCTGTCTTCTCACTCTGTCTCTGTGCCAACATTGAGCTTTCAAATGGCCTACTTTACCGCATTGAAAGCATTGACGAGTCTCTCTGGAAACCCCTTGCCAAAAGGGATCCTGTCTCCCCATGTTGGGATCTTGGGAAGTCTGCACCATAGCCTGGCTATAAAAGGTATTTGTGCCCATTGTGGCACAGCGTCTTATGATCTCCTCTAAAGGAGCATCCTTACCTAGTCCTAGTATAATCCTTCTACAAACCTCATTGGCATTGTCTCTAGCAAGTTGCCTCACCAAAGTGTCTGTTACTTCATTTTCACCATTTGCCTGTATGACAGCTGTCTGCAAACGTGCCACAAAATCAGCAAAAGGTTCATTTGGTCCCTGTACAATTTTTGTGTAGGTCTCACCCTTGTAGTTTTTACTGGGGAGAGAAGCCCATGCTTTGATAGCAGCAGCAGAAATTTGTTCAAATGCTGTTATGGAGTAATTAATCTGTACCAAAGCGTCTGCATAAGAACCTATACCTATTAGTAGGTCATAGGTGATGGAAGTATTAGCTGCACTTTGACTATTTTGTTGGGCTTGAATTCTACAGAGCTCAGTAAATTCAGAAAACCACAACAAATTTTGTCCAGGTTCTAAGCACACTTTTGCAATGACTTTCCAGTCACTAGGGGTTAAGGTTTCATAAGCCAAATTGTGTATTAACATTTTAACATAATCTGATGTAGCCCCAAAGACAGTGCAAGATTTTTTCAGGTTTTTAAGGACATCCATATTAAAAGGAGCATATCTTCTACTCTTGACCTGCAGAATTATGCTGTTGAATCACGGGAAAAATTTGAAGTTTGAAATCATTATCTACTTCTTTTCCATTTTCAATTGCTTCAATAAGCCCTCTTTCTAATCTAGTTACAGGAGTGGGCAGTTGTTGGGAGGGGGGGCTCTATGTGGGAGGAGGGGGGGGCGCGGATGAGGTCACCGCCCCTCCCACTACTCCTCCTCCCTCTGTCCCTGAAGGTGGAGTGGATGTGGGCTGATCAATAATCTGCTCTCTAGGTGGGGTTGAAATTTCTTCAGGACAATCAGAGTCTACACCCTCAGATTCCTCATTCAAATCCCCTTGCCCTCTGGCAATGTCCTGAGTTTGCCTATCTTCTATCTTTCGTTCCTCACGCTTCCTTCTCAGTGCCTTTTTAGAACTCTTCCTTCTTCTAAACTCTTCCTGATAGCTTAAGTCTAATAGAATCAAGTTGTATAGATAAAATACCTCTGGGAAAATTTGACAATTCCCATTTTTTGAGTAAAATTCTTTCATTTCAAGTCCCACAAGCTTCCATTTATCTATACGTAGTTTTTCTTCATTTAAGAACCAAGGGGATGTGCGAATCAATGAGTGTACGAGATTATTCATTTGTGGGATGGGAACAAGTAAACTTTTCTCATCAATTATCTTAATTATATCCTCTATAGCATTGCTAGATGAGGCAGGGGCTGGGGTTGGAGCAGGGTCAGCTGAGGCCCAGGATTTACCTAACATCTGCCCCATCTCATTTACTAGAGATTGCTGATTTAGTCCTTAACAAGGTAAGTTCCTTATTTCTATTAGAATACTCACCTAATCTCCTGGTCACAGGAGGACTTCAATGGAAGTAGGGTGCCAGCCACATGTTGGATGCCAAATGCTGGAACTCTATCTTTCCAGAAATCAGCAGGAGTCAGGATCACTAAACGTCTTTATTCTAGATCTTTACCGTCGCCTCCAACGCCAGGTCACTAGTGCAAGTGAGCGTGAGTTCCACCACCCAAGTTTCTCTTGCTCCTCCCACACAAGTCACTTCCCTCTCTTTGTCTCACCAATCAAGTCAGCACAGAACAGCTGGGGAGGGTCAACCTTAAACAAGTTAATAGGGAACCGTCCAATTGGCAATTAGTCTCACGTGCTTCATCTTCCAAGTGCATTGCTCAGTTCTAGCCCTTTACAGGCTGGGGCTGGGACTATAGACAGGGCTGTGATGATGCATCCTGCATTATGATGACTGCATGCTGGACTCTTCAATTGGAAAATATTCTACTCTCTCTTTTGGGATGTCCTAATGCTCTAAAATTTATTTAGAATCATTATTTAAAGGAATTTGGAGTAGTTTAGGGAAGAGGTTGGTCAAATTCCTTTACTCCACCATTTTAACTCTGCCTCTTAGGATTTTTTTTTTTCTACTGAGACAATTGGGGTTAAGTGACTTGCCCAGGTCACACATCTAGGAAATATTAAGTGTCTGAGGTCAGATTTGAACTCACATCTTCCTGACTTCAGTACTGGTACTTTATCCACTGTGCTACCTAGTTGTCCCCAAATGGATTTTTAAATACTTGTTTTTCATATTTTAAAGAGGCATGTTTCAAACAAGTTGGCCATATTAACTCCAAATTATTATTTAAATGAAACCCTCACTTTTAGGAAACTCACAGATGAGTTATTCTCTAATGGATAGGTGATCAAAAGATATAAGTTTCTAGAAAAGAATTGCTAACTACGAACAAGAAAGACTAATAAGAGAAATATAAATCAAAACAATTTTACCTCATAGCCATCAAATTGCCAGAAATGACAAATATGGAAGTAGTTAATGTTGGAGAGTGTGAGAAAATATGGTATAGTAATCTACTGTTGGTGGAACTTTGAATTGGCTCCATCAGTCTGGAAATCCCATTGCTACATATATATTCCAAAAAAGTCAATAATATGATAAAAGTCTCATGTAGAAAAATAAAATTTTCAAAGTTCTTTTTTACTAGTAGCAAAGAACTGAAAACAAAGTAGATGCCCAGTTTTTGGAGAATAGGAAAATATATCTGGTGTAATGAACCCATAAACAACTAGAATAAAACCAGACAATGTTATGTTCTAAAATGACCTCTGTCTGTGTTCCTTTCCTTATTGCCTGAAGATAGTCTAGTGGATTGTACCTTTTTTGGACCAAGTTGAATTTATCTTTTGAGTATAGTCCGTATATGAATAGCTACAGTTGAATCAGAAAAAAGTATGGCAGCTTTGGTTGCATTTAACAGTCTTGCTTTAAGCTGCTATCACTTCTAGCTCCTAAGTCTTTAGCTCTCCAAGAAAAAGCTTTGCTTGCTGCTCAGTTAGTAGGGTTTTTTATAAGTTCCTTTCTTTAAGTTTCAGAAAGCTTGCCTTGGTTTTTCGGTACAAGCAGGAAGTAATGTGTCCATCAAGCAAGGTGCTGTCCACCATGCTAGATGCTGGCACACAAAGAAAAAAATAAAACTCCCTGATCTTAAGGATTTGACATTCTATCAGGAGCAACAACATATATTAAGTATATATAGAATAAAATATGCAAAATAAATATAATGTGGCTAATGACAAAATAGTTTGAGAAAGGCACTAGTGTTAAGGACCACACCTAGGTGAAGAAGTAGGTCAATTCTCTGAGAGCCTCCACAGCTATGAATCATAAACCTGAAGGAGTTGCAAAGCAGCCTTTACTAACACAGATGTTCCTTGTGGTTTGAAAATGAAATAAATTGGAGGTAGAGGGAAGAAGAGAGAGGCCAGAGAACACAACTACTTCTCAAGTCTTCTTGTATCATCATCATCCTCTTACAGGAAGAGATCCATTTTACAGGCCTGAGTTAGACCTCCAGCAGCCATTGGCAGGTGGATCCCATATCACAACACACTAACATTTGGGCTAAGAAAAATTATTGTGTGGAAGATATAGATGACATCTTTTTTTTTTTTTTAATTTTTATTTTATTTTATAATTATAAGATTTTTTTGACAGTACATATGCATGGGTAATTTTTTACAACATTATCCCTTGCACTTACTTCTATTCAGATTTTTTCCCTTCCTCCCCCAACCCCCTCTCCCAGATGGCAAGCAGTCTTATATATGTTAGATATATTACAGTATATTCTAGATACAATATATGTGTGTAGAACCGAATTTTTTGTTGCACAGGAAGAATTGGATTCAGAAGGTAAAAATAACAGTTTACATTCATTTCCCAGTGTTCCTTTTCTGGATGTAGCTGGTTCTGTCCATCATTAATCAATTGGAAGTGCATTAGCTCTTCTCTATGTTGAAGAAATCCACTTCCATCAGCATACATTCTCGTACAGTATCATTGTTGAAGTGTATAATGATCTTCTGGTTCTGCTCGTTTCACTCAGCATCAGTTGATGTAAGTCTCTCCAAGCCTCTCTGTATTTCTCCTGTTGGTCATTTCTTATAGAACAATAATATTCCATAACATTCATATACCATAGTTTACCCAACCATTCTCCAATTGATGGACATCCATTCATCTTCCAGCTTCTAGCCACTATGAAAAGGGCTGCCACAAACATTTTGGCACATACAGGTCCCTTTCCCTTCTTTAGTAGTTCCTTGGGGTATAAGCCCAGTAGTAGTATGGCTGGGTCAAAAGGTATGCACATTTTGATAACTTTTTGGGCATAATTCCAGATTGCTCTCCAGAATGGTTGGATTCTTTCACAACTCCACCAACAATGCATCAGTGTCCCAGTTTTCCCACAGCCCCTCCAACATTCATCGTTATTTGTTCCTGTCATCTTAGCCAATCTGACAGGTGTGTAATGATACCTCAGAGTTGTCTTAATTTGCATTTCTCTGATCAATAGTGATTTGGAATATAGATGACATCTTAAAGTAGTGGCAGAGTTGAGGAGGAAGTATATTCCTGGAATAGAGGAGTGGCCAATGCAAAGACAGAGAGGAGAGACTGAGTGATGTGTAGGAGGAATAGAGTTCCAGTTTGGCTAGACTAGAGATTACAAGAAAGACAATGAAATACAATGAAGTTGGAAAGATAATTTGGGACCAATTTCTGAAAGGTTCTAAAAGCCAAATAATAGGGTTTCTATTTTATCTTCTGTCAAATACAAGAAACAGGAAAAAATGATTCCATCCTCTTTAAAGGTAACTATATTGTTATGATAGACCTATGAGCAAGTGGCCAGGACAAGAATCACAGAACAAGGATTTTAAGGATCATGGAATCAGGGTCTAAAATTCCAAATTAGGTTTACTAGGGATGTTCCAGCTCACCTCAGATTCATTCCCAAACTAGTAGTATAGGAGTTACCCAGATGAGTCAGGAGTATACACTCAATGCCCAAGGATCCAAACTAAACTGGCAGCATTGAGATGCCCAGCCTGGATCATGAAGTCAGCAATGTGGGGTCACCCAGACAGTCTAGAACCATAGATTCCATATCCAGAAACCCTAGTAAGGATATCCCAAAGTAGACTATGGAGTTTATCAGGACAGAAGCATAAAGGTGGAGCATTGCCCAGAGGAGCAAGAACCCCAGAATCAGTCTGCAGAGCAATACTATCTTCCAGGTTGCCCAGATAAAATGACTGGAAAAATGAATAAACAAAATAAATAAAGAGCTATTATGAAGCTTGGAATGTCCAAAATACTTGCATGCAAAACCTCAAAGAAAAATACAACTTGGCAAAAAAAAAAAAAAAAAAAAACACAAAAAAACAAAAACAAAAACAAAACAAAAAACAAGATCAATTAAAATTCCTAGAGGAAATAAGACAAACATTAAAAAATAGTATTATGAGTGAAATAAGAGTGATAAAAAAAAGAAATGGAAAAGAATCAGATCCATAAAGGAGATACTTGGAAAGCTAGTTAACAGCTTAGTACAGTTTTGACCTTTCCCAAGTAAAAGACTCTCAGAAAATGAAAATGAGACAATAAGAATTAATACAATAAAATCAAAAGATTGAAAAAATAGAAGAAAATGTGAGGTATCTTTAAGGAAAAACAACTGATCTGGGAAGCAAATAATGAAGTAATATATTAAGAATCATTGGACTACCTAAAAACAATGACATGAAAAGGCCTGAATATCATATTTTAAGAAATCATGAAATAAAACTTCCAGAGGGCAAAATGAAAATGGAAAAAGTTAACTGGTCATCCTAAAAGGAACTTTAAAATAAAAACTCCTAAGAACATCCTAGCCAAAATTCAGAGCTTTCAGGTAAAAGAAAAATCCTGCAAGCAGCCAGAAAGAAACAATTCAAGTACTAAGGAGTCACAGTCAGGATCACACAAAATTTAGCAGCTACCATTTCATAGGAGTGGAAAGATGGTAATAAAATTCAAAAGGGCAAAAGACATAAGCTTACAATCAAGAATAAATCACCCAGCAAAATAGACTATAATCTTATTAGAATAATATGTATATTTACTTAAATGGAGGCCTTCTAAACATTCTTGATGAAAAGACTTGAGCTGAATAGAAATTTTGAACTATAGATATGAAAGTAAAGACAGACATAAAAAGATAAGTACAAATAAAGAATGAGAAAAGATTTTTTATAAGAATTAAATATTTGCATATTAATGGAAGATGAAATCAGCATTTCCTAGGAACAATTATGTCATCAGTGATTGTAGAGGGAATCAGTAAGATAAGGGCCTAGGGTATAATTTTTCTTATAATTTGAAGATTCTAAAATAAAAACATAAAGGGTAATGAGACAAAAAGGGATATATTAGAAAAATTTGAAGGAATGTTTGGGGGAACAAATGATAATCACTTCACATAATTAGGGTAGTTGGTGCAAAGTACATAGAGTGACAGTCAACTCACTTCCATGTCATGGCATCATCTCCCTGATATTACAATTCTGCTCAAGACTTATCTTTGTGGCCAAATAAGAATTGCAATACATTATGGAATGCAAAATTGATAATTTTGATTATATTAAGTTTAAAAGTTTTATACAAAAAAAACCAATTCAGACTAGATTACAAGGGAAGCAATAAACTGGAAAAAAATTTTATTCAAAGGTTCTGATAAAGGCCTTATTTCTAAAATATATAGAGAATTGACTCAAATTTATAAGAATTCAAGCCATTCTCCAATTGATAAATGGTCAAAGGATATGAACAGACAATTTTCAGATGAAAAAAATTGAAACTATTTCTAGTCATATGAAAAGGTTCTCTAAATCACTGTTGATCAGAGAAATGCAAATTAAGACAACTCTGAGGTACTACTGTACACCTCTCAAATTGATTGAAATGACAGGAAAAGATAATGACAAATGTTGGAGGGGCTGTGGAAAAACGTTTTTTGTTGGTGGAATTGTGAACTGATCCAACCATTCTGGAGAGCAATTTGGAACTATGCCCAAAGAGCTATCACACTGTGTATACCCTTTGATCCATCATTGTCTCTACTAAGCTTATGTCCAAAAGAGATCATAAAAAAGGGAAAAGAACCTCTGTGTGCAAAAATATTTGTGGCAGCCCTTTTTGTAGTGATAAGAAACTGTAAATCGAGTGGATGCCCATCAGTTGGAGAATGACTGAATAAGTTATGGTATATGAATGTTATAAAATATTATTGCTCTATAAGAAATGATCAGCAGAGATTTCAGAGAGGTCTGAAGAGATTTACATGAACTGAAGCTAAGTGAAAAGAGCAGAACCAGGAGATCACTGTACATGGCAACAAGATTATACAATGAGCAATTCTGATGGATGTGGCTCTTATCAGCAATGAGATGATTCAGGCCAGTTCCAATGATCTTGTGAGGGAGAAAGCCATCTGCACCCAGAGGGAGGACTGTGGGGACTAAGCATGGACCACAACATTGTATTTTCTTCCTTTTTGTTATTGTTTGCTTGCATTTTGTTTTCTTTCCCACTTTCTCCTTTTTGATCTGATTTTTCTTGTGCAGCATGATAATTGTGGAAATATGTATAGAAGAATTATACATGTTTAACATATATTAGATTACTTACCATCTAGGGGAAGGAATGGGGGGAAGGGAAGGGAAAAATTGTAACAGAAGGTTTTGCAAGGGTGAATGTTGGAAATTATCTATGCATATGTTTTGAAGAGAAAAAAAATCTTTAAGTTAAAAAAAATGTGACTGGAACAATAAGGGCTTCATTATGGAGGATTAGCCACATGAACAGAAAAAAGAAAGGAAAAGGCAAATTGAAAATTAAAAAAAAATTATCTTCCTAAATTCAAATCTGACTCAGATTTCTAGAATTAAAAGCCTCCTTCCTGGTTTTGTACCCAATTTATCAAAATATATTTGTATAAAGTTTTGATCTATATTTTATTCCTATGATAGTTAAAATAATGCTGAGCAAATCAACAATAAGAACAGGCACACAAGTATTCTTTACCCTAGTTATAAATGCACTGATGTGAATATGCAAATTTAAATAACTATTTTCCCACATGTAACTACGGAGCTAAAAAGCTTTCACCATCAATTAGCATATGAAAGGACACACAATAATAAAGAATTCAATGACACAAGCAATTAAGTGTGAAGTGTAGCAGATAACTTCAATTAGTGTTAATTAAAGATGATTAATACTTTGCCAAGGGCACACACCACCATCACAATGCATCATAAATTTGGAATCCTATGGAAAAAGCCTGATTTTGTCATTTGGGGCAGGAGATGCTGAGCAATCTTCATTTCCCCACCCATTTCTGCTCTTGAGTCTCCAGGCTTCAATACTGTGCTGGAACTTGCCTCATTGCCTGAAACTTCCTCACTGTGAGAAATATTGAAAAGTTCATTTTCTGAGGAAATAAAACTATCACTCTTTGCAGATGACATGATGGTATACTTAGAGAACCCCAAAGACTCTGCTAAAAAGCTATTAGAAATAATTCAGAATTTTAGCAAAGTGGCAGGATACAAAATAAATCCACATAAATCCTCAGCATTCTTATATATCACCAACAAAATGCAACAGCAAGAGATACAAAGAGAAATTCCATTCCAAACAAATATTGAGAGTATAAAGTATTTGGGAATCCATTGACCAAAGAATTGTCAGGAATTATATGAGAAAAATTACAAAACACTTGCCACAAAAATAAAGTCAGATTTAAATAATTGGAAAAACATTCAGTACTCTTGGCTAGGCCGAGCGAATATAATAAAGATGACAATATTCCCCAAACTAATCTATTTATTTAGTGCTATACCAATCAAACTCCCAAGAAACTATTTTAATGACCTAGAAAAAATAACAACAAAATTCATATGGAAGAATAAAAGGTCGAGAATTGCAAGGGAACTAATGAAAAAACAGTCAGAGGAAGGTGGTCTAAGTGTACCTTATCTAAAGCTATATTATAAAGCAACAGTAACCAAAACCATTTGGTACTGGCTAAGAAATAGAACGGTAGATCAGTGGAACAGATTAGATACAAAGGACAAAAAAGGGTACATCTATAGCAATCTAATCTTTGACAAACCCAAAGATACCAACATTAGGGACAAAAATTCATTATTCGGAAAAAAATTTTGGGAAAACTGGAAATTAGTATGGCAGAAATTAGATATGGATCCACACTTAACACCATATAACAAGATAAGATCAAAATGGATCCATGATTTAGGCATAAAGAATGAGATCATAAATAGATTAGAGGAACAGAGAATAGTCTACCTCTCAGAGCTGTGGAGGAGGAAGGAATTTATGACCAGAGGAGAACTAGAGATCATTATTGATCACAAAATAGAAGATTTTGATTACATCAAACTAAAAAGTTTCTGTACAAACAATACTAATGCAAACACGATTAGAAGGGAAGTAACAAATTGGGAAAATATTTTTAAAAGTAAAGGTTCTGACAAAGGTCTCATTTCCAAAATATATAGAGAACTGACCCTGATTTATAGGAAACCAAACCATTCTCCAATTGATAAATGGTCAAGGGATATGAACAGACAATTCTCAGATGATGAAATTGAAACTATATCCACTCATATGAAAGAGTGTTCCAAATCATTAATGATCAGAGAAATGCAAATTAAGACAACTCTGAGATACTACTACACACCTATCAGATTGGCTAAGATGACAGGAACAAATAATGATGAATGTTGGAGGGGATGTGGGAAAACTGGGACACTGATACATTGTTGGTGGAGTTGTGAAAGAATCCAACCATTCTGGAGAGCAATTTGGAACTATGCCCAAAAAGTTATCAAACTGTGCATACCCTTTGACCCAGCATTGCTGTTATTGGGATTATATCCCAAAGAAATACTAAAGAGCGGAAAGGGACCTGTATGTGCCAAAATGTTTGTGGCAGCTCTTTTTGTTGTAGCTAGAAACTGGAAGTTGAATGGATGTCCATCAATTGGAGAATGGTTGGGTAAATTGTGGTATATGAAGGTTATGGAATATTATTACTCTGTAAGAAATGACCAGCAGGAGGAATACAGAGAGGCTTGGAGAGACTTACATCAACTGTTGCTGAGTGAAATGAGCAGAACCAGAAGATCACTATACACTTCAACAACAATACTGTATGAGGATGTATTCTGATGGAAGTGGAAATCTTCAACATAAAGAAGATCCAACTCACTTCCAGTTGATCAATGATGGACAGAAATAACTATACCCAGAGAAGGAACACTGGGAAGTGAATGTAAATTGTTAGCACTACTGTCTATCTACCCCGGTTACTTATACCTTCGGAAGCTAATAATTAATGTGCAACAAGAAAATGGTATTTACACACATATATTGTATCTAGGTAATATTGTAACACATGTAAAATGTATGGGATTACCTGTCATGGGGGGAGGGAGTGGAGGGAGAGAGGGGATAATTTGGAAAAATGAATAAAAAAAAAAAGTTCATTTTCTATAGTGTTGCAAACTTTAAGGTACGACAGGATAGTGAGTACCACAAACCAAGAGGTTTTCAAAACATGAGATGTTAAGGAAGGTTAGATTCCACAGAGATCAATAGAAATCTTGAGCAAACAAGGAATTAGGGAGCTAGAAGGTACAGGTGGATTCAACCAATCAGAAAGAGTCTTGTGCTTTTGAGAAACCGACAAACTTAAAATAATAGCCAATTCAACCTAAACTAGTGAGGATCAATGAGCTGACTTGTAGAAGAATATTAGGGAACTGTGGGAAAAGTATACTTGAAGCAAGGATACTTATATCAGAGTTTCTAGTTTCTGTGTTTCTAGAGATTTGTGTGTCTATAGTTTAACAAGGCTACAAAGAAATGTCCCATTCAGTTGGCAAAAGAGAAAAGGAACCAAAAGTTTTCCCAAGAAATCTTTGGTATGAGGGAAACATCTAAATAAGCAAGTTGGGAATCTTTTACCTTTTAACTACTCTCACCCTAGGATCTTCGGAAAAAGAAAGTCAAATAGCATTCTTATAATAGCATGAAAGATCTAAGAAGAAAGAAATCATCTGCATCTCAAGAAAGACAAGGGAAAGAGAAGTATGTAGAAAATCAAGGGACATCTAGAGGTGGAAAGGGCAGGAAGTCTGGAGAAATCTAGGGAAGGCTCAGGATGATTGACTTCACCCTCCATCGAGGTGTTAACTCAGTGGAAGTGCCAAGACAGTGGTTATCCAGCTTACAAGTCCTTATTACTTAGGATACGGCTACCAGTGTTGACACCTCCTCTACAAGAACCCCACCTACAATGATGGATTCCTAATACAGTATATAAGAGCTAAGGGATCTGAGAAGATACAGACTGAAAAGAAAGACCCTCAGGGTGGCTGGCCTGTCTCCTTCCCTTCTCTAATGAGACAGGAGAGCAAACTCCACATTCCATATAGCTCTCTATTCCATATAGCCGTCTCTAGAGTGGAGTGGAGAAGGAAAGAAGAAAATTCAATAATTATTCTATCTTTTGAGAAAAAAAAACCCACAAAAATATAGCTTCTTGTGGGGGCTCCTGGCGAGGCCCCGATCCAGCGTCCGCCATGGCCAACAAGATGGACATGTCCCTGGACGACATCATTAAAGTCAACGGGAGGCAGCGGGGCGTGTGCGGCGGGGACCGCAACCGAGTCCGCGCCCAAGACCGCGACCCAGACCGCGACCGAGAACGCGACCCAGACCGAGACCGAGACCGAGACCGAGACCGAGACCGAGACCGAGACCGAGACCGCGGCCGAGGCCGGGAGCGGGCTCAGAGCGGCCGCGGCAGCTGGGCTGCGCAGGTGACAGCCCGCCGAAGCCGAGGCGGGGGCCCCATCCGGAACAGGCGGGCCCTGGGCCGCGGAGGCGACGGGGGCGGCGCCCGGAAACAAGCCAAGCCCTACAGCCCACCAAAACGGCTTCCCCAGAAGAGGCAGCCCCACGGCTTCCACAGTGCCTCTGGAGGCGGGGCCCGAGGGGACACAGGGGGCCAATTGCTGATCTCCAATCTGGATGCTAGGGTTTCCGATGCGGATATTCAGGAACTATTTGCTCCTTTTGGAACTCTCAAGAAGTCAGCTCTCCATTATGATCCCTGGGGCCGAAGCTTAGGAACAGCAGACGTTCACTTTGAGCGAAAAGCAGACGCTCTCAAGGCCATGAAACGCTATCATGGTGTCACTTTGGATGGCAGCCCGATGAACGTTCAGCTTGTTCTCTCAAGGACTGAGGCACAACGAATTCCTGCACACAGTGTAAAGACAGCTGCAGTGACTGCAAACCGTGACTCTGGACGTGCCCGTGATGGAGGTGGCTTCCGGAGAGGCGGCCGCCTTGGAGGCAATCCAGGGCGACCAGCGCCAGGGACTGCAAGAAATTCCAAACAACAGCTTTCTCGAGAAGAACTAGATGCACAATTGGATGCTTATCGTGCCATGCTGGATACCAGTTAAACTAAGCCCACATGTTCCCTGCATGGCACACGACCCAGCATTCTCATTCTGGACCTTTGTGCTGGAAGGCAGAGGACACCACTGTGGCTCTGCTGTCAGGGATGGATCTGTGGCTTTTCTGTTTCCATATAGGATGGAAAACTCACCGAAAGGCTTTGGTGCTTGCTTTTCTTGACCTTTCGCTTGGGGGTTTTCTTTTGGTTGTTGTTTCTGTTTCTTCTTTGAATTCTGAAACAGACCTCTTTTGCACCATAAATTTTACTGCTTGCTGCGCTGGAGAAGGTGGCCTTTTCACCTTTGCCATAATAAAACACAACTGGGGCTAGAAGGGAAACTCTACGGATTGTACATTTCTTCCACAAAAGATAGCATTGAATAGACTTTGATGGAGGGCATCCAAGAGGTTTCCCATCAACATTTGGAACTGTCAAAACTATTTTGACCAGTGATTGCTTTTTTCTTCCTGCTCTGAATCCAGTCTGAGAATGTACTTTCAATAAAATTGGATCAGTTGTCCACTATTTCAAAGTCTGTTTTTTTTTTTTTTTTTCCCACAGCAAAATGAATGCATGGATATGTAGACCTATCTGGTATTTCACTTAGACTTTCATCTATTTGTATTGACCCCCATCTGGGGCCGGGGCAGGGGGGCAGGGGGGCAGGGGCGAAGGAGGGGAACAGGTGCAACTAAAGCTGTGGCAATCCTAAGAGAATTAATGAAGGGAACAAAATAATAGAAACCCTTTTTAGGAAAAGAAAAAGATAAGCAAGAAAACCTTGCAGGGTGGGCCAGGAAGCTTGGGGTTTCAAAGTAATCACTTAATGAGTAGGAGGGGGGAAATACAGAAAATAGAGACAAAAGGATTCCATAGCTCAATAAAAATAACAAGGGAGGCTTAGAACTCATCAGTAAAAGCTACACAACTAAAGGGCAGGAGAACCTTGGTGGGAATGGGAGACCTGGGAATGGGTTGATTTAGAGGACCTTAAGCAAAACTGCTAGGCCTACAAAGTTCTAGATTAAAAGTAAAAGGGACTGAAAATAGCACTTGATTCAGAGACCACAGTCAAAATATCCAAATACAAAGAAAGACTTAATGGGGAAATCTTACACAATGGGTGGGCTGAAGAACAAGTCATTAAACACTTCATCATCATGGCAAAGAAAAGGATGTTGAAAAAATAACATACAAAATTTGGGATGCATCCAAAGCACTCTTTCTGAGGTTTCAATATGACATCTGAAAGTAATTCAAAAGAAAGAGTGAATTGAACATACATTTTCATAAGAATCTGCCACATAAGTGCCCTCCAAGTCATCATAAAAAAGAGAAAATATTGAAGTTAAGGGGAGAAATAAATAAAAAATAAAAACAACCAAAAAAAAAAAAAAAAAAAAAAAAAACCCAAGAACAACAACAAAACAAAGGCTCCAGAAATGAACAACAAAGCTAAAAGCTTCTTCTTGGAAAAATAAATTGTGTCCATTCACAAACGTTTAGCTAAATGGATTAAAAAGAATGCAGAAAAATAGTCAATAAAATAGCAAGTGAACAAGGTGAAAGCAGAACAAAGCTGGAAGAACAATTCAGCAAAACATGATCGGTACCTATGCATCCCCAAATTCCAAAGAACATGAAACAGAGAAGATTTTCTTCAAACAAAATTCTAAAATTCTAGTTTCTATACAGAGAGAGAGAGAGAGAGAGAGAGAGAGAGAGAGAGAGAGAGAGAGAGAGAGAGAGAGAGTGAGAGCAAGTTTTGAACCCAAAGGACACTAAAAGCAAACAGATGCCAGACAAGGCCCCAAAGGGGGGAAGGTCACCTCCTGGTCCCCATCCCACAAGGCTCTTGAAGAAGAAATGGTCAAAGATCATAAAAGAGAGCTAGAAGAAAAATGAGGAAAGGAAAGAGAAGCTCTGCAAGAGAGGACGGAAAAGGCATATAATTCCCTTGTGGTTTCTCTCCAGTATACTTTGAAGCAGAATTTGTTCTGCTATGTTGGAAAGGCAAGAAGCCTTGTCACAGATCCTGGGTTGGAGTTGGAGTTCTATCTTTGAATGACCTTGAGGAACATGATCTTCCCTGCTCTGGTTTAAGAACAAAGCTCTAGCTCGGTCCTTTGACTCCAAATCTAGTGCTTTGGCTACTCTGCCATTCTGAGAACAAATATTGATCAAAAGTATATTCCTTTTATGGCGGTGGCTCAGCTGATTCCATTTGGGAATTTCTTGGCAAAAAGGGTAGAGTGGTTTGACCTTTCCTTTTCCAGCTGATTTTAGACTTGAGGAAAGAAAAACAAACAGAATTAAGTGAGGTGATCACAGTCATACCTCTACTTTCTGGGGCCAGAGTTGAACTCCTGGAGATCAGTCTTCCTTGTTCCAGGCCAAGAGCTCTGTATCTTAGACAGCCTGAGGAAAGGAAACACACCTCAGGCCATTCAAATCCCATTCTCACTGAGAATTAAAAGATGCTTCTCTATCACCCTTGTTTTCTGGGTGGAATAGGAAGTCATTGGACTTTCTCAACTGGTGAATTCTTCTCCCCTGTATAACTCAAAGCAAAGGATAATCTACATTTTGAAGAAGAGACCAAATGAAAGCATGCTAATCAATAAGGAATCCAAAGGAGCCCACCATCTGGAAAACACATGACAGAATTCTATTCAAGTTTGGTTTGGAAAAGTTAGCATGGCTTAGGGGGATGGAATGGTGGGTCTGAATCACAAACATTGAGGGTCAACTCTTGTTTGGGACACTTGAATCTTGAAGTGGCTCAGGGGGTTCCTTAGCCTTTCTCTATAGAATGCTATAGAATGCAATGGTCTTGTTTTATCCATGGAAAAGGAGTATGTGACATACCCAAAGTCACTCAAGTACCATTAAATCATAGGGGGGGTTCTCCGCTGGTGAAAGAAGTTCCCACACTCTAGATCCCCACTGCCAAGAAACTCCCCAATCCTTCACACGCATATATAAACAGATGTGTGTATGGATGGATGGATGGATGGATGTATAGAGACGCATCTGTGTTTCTAGAGATTTGTGTGTCTATAGCTTAGCAAGGCTAGAAAGAAATGTCCCATTCAGTTGGCAAAAGGGAAAAGGAACCAAAAGTTTTCACAAGAAATCTTTGGGATGAGGGAAACACCTAAATAAGCAAGTTGGGAATCTTTTCCCTTTTAACTACTCTCACCCTAGGATCTTCGGAAAAAGAAAGTCAAATACCATTCTTATAATAGCATGAAAGATCTATGAAGAAAGACATCATCTGCATCTCAAGAAAGACATGGGAAAGAGAAGTATGTAGAAAATCAAGGGACATCTAGAGGTGGAAAGGGCAGGAAGTCTGGAGAAATCTAGGGAAGGCTCAGGATGATTGACTTCACCCTCCATCGAGGTGTTAACTCAGTGGAAATGCCAAGACAGTGGTTATCCAGCTTACAAGTCCTTAGTACTTAGTATAGTGCTACCAGTGTTGACACCTCCTCTACAAGAACCCCACCTACAATGATGGATTCCTAAGAGAGTATATAAGAGCTAAGGGATCTGGGAGGAAGACAGACTGGAAAAGAAAGACCCTCAGGGTGGCTGGCCTGTCTCCTTCCCTTCTCTACTGAGACAAGAGAGCAAAGTCCACATTCCATATAGCTCTCTATTCCATATAGCCGTCTCTAGAGTGGAGTGGAGAAGGAAAGAAGAAAATTCAATAACTATTCTATCTTTTAAGAAAAAAAAAAAAACCCACAAAAATATAGCTTCTTGTGGGGGCTCCTGGCGAGGCCCCGATCCAGCGTCCGCCATGGCCAACAAGATGGACATGTCCCTGGACGACATCATTAAAGTCA
Source organism: Sminthopsis crassicaudata (assembly GCF_048593235.1). Taxonomy (NCBI): domain Eukaryota; kingdom Metazoa; phylum Chordata; class Mammalia; order Dasyuromorphia; family Dasyuridae; genus Sminthopsis; species Sminthopsis crassicaudata. Next base: position 147,300,055 of record NC_133617.1, read on the forward strand.
ACGGGAGGCAGCGGGGCGTGTGCGGCGGGGACCGCAACCGAGTCCGCGCCCAAGACCGCGACCCAGACCGCGACCGAGAACGCGACCCAGACCGAGACCGAGACCGAGACCGAGACCGAGACCGAGACCGCGGCCGAGGCCGGGAGCGGGCTCAGAGCGGCCGCGGCAGCTGGGCTGCGCAGGTGACAGCCCGCCGAAGCCGAGGCGGGGGCCCCATCCGGAACAGGCGGGCCCTGGGCCGCGGAGGCGACGGGGGCGGCGCCCGGAAACAAGCCAAGCCCTACAGCCCACCAAAACGGCTTCCCCAGAAGAGGCAGCCCCACGGCTTCCACAGTGCCTCTGGAGGCGGGGCCCGAGGGGACACAGGGGGCCAATTGCTGATCTCCAATCTGGATGCTAGGGTTTCCGATGCGGATATTCAGGAACTATTTGCTCCTTTTGGAACTCTCAAGAAGTCAGCTCTCCATTATGATCCCTGGGGCCGAAGCTTAGGAACAGCAGACGTTCACTTTGAGCGAAAAGCAGACGCTCTCAAGGCCATGAAACGCTATCATGGTGTCACTTTGGATGGCAGCCCGATGAACGTTCAGCTTGTTCTCTCAAGGACTGAGGCACAACGAATTCCTGCACACAGTGTAAAGACAGCTGCAGTGACTGCAAACCGTGACTCTGGACGTGCCCGTGATGGAGGTGGCTTCCGGAGAGGCGGCCGCCTTGGAGGCAATCCAGGGCGACCAGCGCCAGGGACTGCAAGAAATTCCAAACAACAGCTTTCTCGAGAAGAACTAGATGCACAATTGGATGCTTATCGTGCCATGCTGGATACCAGTTAAACTAAGCCCACATGTTCCCTGCATGGCACACGACCCAGCATTCTCATTCTGGACCTTTGTGCTGGAAGGCAGAGGACACCACTGTGGCTCTGCTGTCAGGGATGGATCTGTGGCTTTTCTGTTTCCATATAGGATGGAAAACTCACCGAAAGGCTTTGGTGCTTGCTTTTCTTGACCTTTCGCTTGGGGGTTTTCTTTTGGTTGTTGTTTCTGTTTCTTCTTTGAATTCTGAAACAGACCTCTTTTGCACCATAAATTTTACTGCTTGCTGCGCTGGAGAAGGTGGCCTTTTCACCTTTGCCATAATAAAACACAACTGGGGCTAGAAGGGAAACTCTACGAATTGTACATTTCTTCCACAAAAGATAGCATTGAATAGACTTTGATGGAGGGCATCCAAGAGGTTTCCCATCAACATTTGGAACTGTCAAAACTATTTTGACCAGTGATTGCTTTTTTCTTCCTGCTCTGAATCCAGTCTGAGAATGTACTTTCAATAAAATTGGATCAGTTGTCCACTATTTCAAAGTCTGTTTTTTTTTTTTTTTTTCCCCACAGCAAAATGAATGCATGGATATGTAGACCTATCTGGTATTTCACTTAGACTTTCATCTATTTGTATTGACCCCCATCTGGGGCCGGGGCAGGGGGGCAGGGGGGCAGGGGGGCAGGGGCGAAGGAGGGGAACAGGTGCAACTAAAGCTGTGGCAATCCTAAGAGAATTAATGAAGGGAACAAAATAATAGAAACCCTTTTTAGGAAAAGAAAAAGATAAGCAAGAAAACCTTGCAGGGTGGGCCAGGAAGCTTGGGGTTTCAAAGTAATCACTTAATGAGTAGGAGGGGGGAAATACAGAAAATAGAGACAAAAGGATTCCATAGCTCAATAAAAATAACAAGGGAGGCTTAGAACTCATCAGTAAAACCTACACAACTAAAGGGCAGGAGAACCTTGGTGGGAATGGGAGACCTGGGAATGGGTTGATTTAGAGGACCTTAAGCAAAACTGCTAGGCCTACAAAGTTCTAGATTAAAAGTAAAAGGGACTGAAAATAGCACTTGATTCAGAGACCACAGTCAAAATATCCAAATACAAAGAAAGACTTAATGGGGAAATCTTACACAATGGGTGGGCTGAAGAACAAGTCATTAAACACTTCATCATCATGGCAAAGAAAAGGATGTTGAAAACATAACATACAAAATTTGGGATGCATCCAAAGCACTCTTTCTGAGGTTTCAATATGACATCTGAAAGTAATTCAAAAGAAAAAGTGAATTGAACATACATTTTCATAAGAATCTGCCACATAAGTGCCCTCCAAGTCATCATAAAAAAGAGAAAATATTGAAGTTAAGGGGAGAAATAAATAAAAAATAAAAACAACCAAAAAAAAAAAAAAAAAAAAAAAAAAAAAAAAAAAAAAAACCAAGAACAACAACAAAACAAAGGCTCCAGAAATGAACAACAAAGCTAAAAGCTTCTTCTTGGATAAATAAATTGTGTCCATTCACAAACGTTTAGCTAAATGGATTAAAAAGAATGCAGAAAAATAGTCAATAAAATAGCAAGTGAACAAGGTGAAAGCAGAAGAAAGCTGGAAGAACAATTCAGCAAAACATGATCGGTACCTATGCATCCCCAAATTCCAAAGAACATGAAACAGAGAAGATTTTCTTCAAACAAAATTCTAAAATTCTAGTTTCTATACAGAGAGAGAGAGAGAGAGAGAGAGAGAGAGAGAGAGAGAGAGAGAGAGAGAGAGAGAGAGAGAGTGAGAGCAAGTTTTGAACCCAAAGGACACTAAAAGCAAACAGATGCCAGACAAGGCCCCAAAGGGGGGAAGGTCACCTCCTGGTCCCCATCCCACAAGGCTCTTGAAGAAGAAATGGTCAAAGATCATAAAAGAGAGCTAGAAGAAAAATGAGGAAAGGAAAGAGAAGCTCTGCAAGAGAGGACGGAAAAGGCATATAATTCCCTTGTGGTTTCTCTCCAGTATACTTTGAAGCAGAATTTGTTCTGCTATGTTGGAAAGGCAAGAAGCCTTGTCACAGATCCTGGGTTGGAGTTGGAGTTCTATCTTTGAATGACCTTGAGGAACATGATCTTCCCTGCTCTGGTTTAAGAACAAAGCTCTAGCTCGGTCCTTTGACACCAAATCTAGTGCTTTGGCTACTCTGCCATTCTGAGAACTAATATTGATCAAAAGTATATTCCTTTTATGGCGGTGGCTCAGCTGATTCCATTTGGGAATTTCTTGGCAAAAAGGGTAGAGTGGTTTGACCTTTCCTTTTCCAGCTGATTTTAGACTTGAGGAAAGAAAAACAAACAGAATTAAGTGAGGTGATCACAGTCATACCTCTACTTTCTGGGGCCAGAGTTGAACTCCTGGAGATCAGTCTTCCTTGTTCCAGGCCAAGAGCTCTGTATCTTAGACAGCCTGAGGAAAGGAAACACACCTCAGGCCATTCAAATCCCATTCTCACTGAGAATTAAAAGATGCTTCTCTATCACACTTGTTTTCTGGGTGGAATAGGAAGTCATTGGACTTTCTCAACTGGTGAATTCTTCTCCCCTGTATAACTCAAAGCAAAGGATAATCTACATTTTGAAGAAGAGACCAAATGAAAGCATGCTAATCAATAAGGAATCCAATGGAGCCCACCATCTGGAAAACACATGACAGAATTCTATTCAAGTTTGGTTTGGAAAAGTTAGCATGGCTTAGTGGGATGGAATGGTGGGTCTGAATCACAAACATTGAGGGTCAGCTCTTGTTTGGGACACTTGAATCTTGAAGTGGCTCAGGGGGTTCCTTAGCCTTTCTCTATAGAATGCAATGGTCTTGTTTTATCCATGGAAAAGGAGTATGTGACATACCCAAAGTCACTCAAGTACCATTAAATCATAGGGGGGGTTCTCCGCTGGTGAAAGAAGTTCCCACACTCTAGATCCCCACTGCCAAGAAACTCCCCAATCCTTCACACGCATATATAAACAGATGTGTGTATGGATGGATGGATGGATGGATGTATAGAGACGCATCTGTGTTTCTAGAGATTTGTGTGTCTATAGCTTAGCAAGGCTAGAAAGAAATGTCCCATTCAGTTGGCAAAAGGGAAAAGGAACCAAAAGTTTTCACAAGAAATCTTTGGGATGAGGGAAACACCTAAATAAGCAAGTTGGGAATCTTTTCCCTTTTAACTACTCTCACCCTAGGATCTTCGGAAAAAGAAAGTCAAATACCATTCTTATAATAGCATGAAAGATCTATGAAGAAAGACATCATCTGCATCTCAAGAAAGACATGGGAAAGAGAAGTATGTAGAAAATCAAGGGACATCTAGAGGTGGAAAGGGCAGGAAGTCTGGAGAAATCTAGGGAAGGCTCAGGATGATTGACTTCACCCTCCATCGAGGTGTTAACTCAGTGGAAGTGCCAAGACAGTGGTTATCCAGCTTACAAGTCCTTAGTACTTAGTATAGTGCTACCAGTGTTGACACCTCCTCTACAAGAACCCCACCTACATTGATGGATTCCTAAGAGAGTATATAAGAGCTAAGGGATCTGGGAGGAAGACAGACTGGAAAAGAAAGACCCTCAGGGTGGCTGGCCTGTCTCCTTCCCTTCTCTACTGAGACAAGAGAGCAAAGTCCACATTCCATATAGCTCTCTATTCCATATAGCCGTCTCTAGAGTGGAGTGGAGAAGGAAAGAAGAAAATTCAATAACTATTCTATCTTTTAAGAAAAAAAAAAAAAAAAACACAAAAATATAGCTTCTTGTGGGGGCTCCTGGCGAGGCCCCGATCCAGCGTCCGCCATGGCCAACAAGATGGACATGTCCCTGGACGACATCATTAAAGTCAACGGGAGGCAGCGGGGCGTGTGCGGCGGGGACCGCAACCCAGTCCCCGCCCAAGACCGCGAGCCAGACCGCGACCGAGAACGCGACCCAGACCGAGACCGAGAACGCGACCCAGACCGAGACCGAGACCGAGACCGAGACCGAGACCGAGACCGCGGCCGAGGCCGGGAGCGGGCTCAGAGCGGCCGCGGCAGCTGGGCTGCGCAGGTGACAGCCCGCCGAAGCCGAGGCGGGGGCCCCATCCGGAACAGGCGGGCCCTGGGCCGCGGAGGCGACGGGGGCGGCGCCCGGAAACAAGCCAAGCCCTACAGCCCACCAAAACGGCTTCCCCAGAAGAGGCAGCCCCACGGCTTCCACAGTGCCTCTGGAGGCGGGGCCCGAGGGGACACAGGGGGCCAATTGCTGATCTCCAATCTGGATGCTAGGGTTTCCGATGCGGATATTCAGGAACTATTTGCTCCTTTTGGAACTCTCAAGAAGTCAGCTCTCCATTATGATCCCTGGGGCCGAAGCTTAGGAACAGCAGACGTTCACTTTGAGCGAAAAGCAGACGCTCTCAAGGCCATGAAACGCTATCATGGTGTCACTTTGGATGGCAGCCCGATGAACGTTCAGCTTGTTCTCTCAAGGACTGAGGCACAACGAATTCCTGCACACAGTGTAAAGACAGCTGCAGTGACTGCAAACCGTGACTCTGGACGTGCCCGTGATGGAGGTGGCTTCCGGAGAGGCGGCCGCCTTGGAGGCAATCCAGGGCGACCAGCGCCAGGGACTGCAAGAAATTCCAAACAACAGCTTTCTCGAGAAGAACTAGATGCACAATTGGATGCTTATCGTGCCATGCTGGATACCAGTTAAACTAAGCCCACATGTTCCCTGCATGGCACACGACCCAGCATTCTCATTCTGGACCTTTGTGCTGGAAGGCAGAGGACACCACTGTGGCTCTGCTGTCAGGGATGGATCTGTGGCTTTTCTGTTTCCATATAGGATGGAAAACTCACCGAAAGGCTTTGGTGCTTGCTTTTCTTGACCTTTCGCTTGGGGGTTTTCTTTTGGTTGTTGTTTCTGTTTCTTCTTTGAATTCTGAAACAGACCTCTTTTGCACCATAAATTTTACTGCTTGCTGCGCTGGAGAAGGTGGCCTTTTCACCTTTGCCATAATAAAACACAACTGGGGCTAGAAGGGAAACTCTACGGATTGTACATTTCTTCCACAAAAGATAGCATTGAATAGACTTTGATGGAGGGCATCCAAGAGGTTTCCCATCAACATTTGGAACTGTCAAAACTATTTTGACCAGTGATTGCTTTTTTCTTCCTGCTCTGAATCCAGTCTGAGAATGTACTTTCAATAAAATTGGATCAGTTGTCCACTATTTCAAAGTCTGTTTTTTTTTTTTTTTTTCCCCACAGCAAAATGAATGCATGGATATGTAGACCTATCTGGTATTTCACTTAGACTTTCATCTATTTGTATTGACCCCCATCTGGGGCCGGGGCAGGGGGGCAGGGGGGCAGGGGCGAAGGAGGGGAACAGGTGCAACTAAAGCTGTGGCAATCCTAAGAGAATTAATGAAGGGAACAAAATAATAGAAACCCTTTTTAGGAAAAGAAAAAGATAAGCAAGAAAACCTTGCAGGGTGGGCCAGGAAGCTTGGGGTTTCAAAGTAATCACTTAATGAGTAGGAGGGGGGAAATACAGAAAATAGAGACAAAAGGATTCCATAGCTCAATAAAAATAACAAGGGAGGCTTAGAACTCATCAGTAAAAGCTACACAACTAAAGGGCAGGAGAACCTTGGTGGGAATGGGAGACCTGGGAATGGGTTGATTTAGAGGACCTTAAGCAAAACTGCTAGGCCTACAAAGTTCTAGATTAAAAGTAAAAGGGACTGAAAATAGCACTTGATTCAGAGACCACAGTCAAAATATCCAAATACAAAGAAAGACTTAATGGGGAAATCTTACACAATGGGTGGGCTGAAGAACAAGTCATTAAACACTTCATCATCATGGCAAAGAAAAGGATGTTGAAAAAATAACATACAAAATTTGGGATGCATCCAAAGCACTCTTTCTGAGGTTTCAATATGACATCTGAAAGTAATTCAAAAGAAAGAGTGAATTGAACATACATTTTCATAAGAATCTGCCACATAAGTGCCCTCCAAGTCATCATAAAAAAGAGAAAATATTGAAGTTAAGGGGAGAAATAAATAAAAAATAAAAACAACCAAAAAAAAAAAAAAAAAAAAAAAAAACCAAGAACAACAACAAAACAAAGGCTCCAGAAATGAACAACAAAGCTAAAAGCTTCTTCTTGGAAAAATAAATTGTGTCCATTCACAAACGTTTAGCTAAATGGATTAAAAAGAATGCAGAAAAATAGTCAATAAAATAGCAAGTGAACAAGGTGAAAGCAGAACAAAGCTGGAAGAACAATTCAGCAAAACATGATCGGTACCTATGCATCCCCAAATTCCAAAGAACATGAAACAGAGAAGATTTTCTTCAAACAAAATTCTAAAATTCTAGTTTCTATACAGAGAGAGAGAGAGAGAGAGAGAGAGAGAGAGAGAGAGAGAGAGAGAGAGAGAGAGTGAGAGCAAGTTTTGAACCCAAAGGACACTAAAAGCAAACAGATGCCAGACAAGGCCCCAAAGGGGGGAAGGTCACCTCCTGGTCCCCATCCCACAAGGCTCTTGAAGAAGAAATGGTCAAAGATCATAAAAGAGAGCTAGAAGAAAAATGAGGAAAGGAAAGAGAAGCTCTGCAAGAGAGGACGGAAAAGGCATATAATTCCCTTGTGGTTTCTCTCCAGTATACTTTGAAGCAGAATTTGTTCTGCTATGTTGGAAAGGCAAGAAGCCTTGTCACAGATCCTGGGTTGGAGTTGGAGTTCTATCTTTGAATGACCTTGAGGAACATGATCTTCCCTGCTCTGGTTTAAGAACAAAGCTCTAGCTCGGTCCTTTGACTCCAAATCTAGTGCTTTGGCTACTCTGCCATTCTGAGAACAAATATTGATCAAAAGTATATTCCTTTTATGGCGGTGGCTCAGCTGATTCCATTTGGGAATTTCTTGGCAAAAAGGGTAGAGTGGTTTGACCTTTCCTTTTCCAGCTGATTTTAGACTTGAGGAAAGAAAAACAAACAGAATTAAGTGAGGTGATCACAGTCATACCTCTACTTTCTGGGGCCAGAGTTGAACTCCTGGAGATCAGTCTTCCTTGTTCCAGGCCAAGAGCTCTGTATCTTAGACAGCCTGAGGAAAGGAAACACACCTCAGGCCATTCAAATCCCATTCTCACTGAGAATTAAAAGATGCTTCTCTATCACCCTTGTTTTCTGGGTGGAATAGGAAGTCATTGGACTTTCTCAACTGGTGAATTCTTCTCCCCTGTATAACTCAAAGCAAAGGATAATCTACATTTTGAAGAAGAGACCAAATGAAAGCATGCTAATCAATAAGGAATCCAAAGGAGCCCACCATCTGGAAAACACATGACAGAATTCTATTCAAGTTTGGTTTGGAAAAGTTAGCATGGCTTAGGGGGATGGAATGGTGGGTCTGAATCACAAACATTGAGGGTCAACTCTTGTTTGGGACACTTGAATCTTGAAGTGGCTCAGGGGGTTCCTTAGCCTTTCTCTATAGAATGCTATAGAATGCAATGGTCTTGTTTTATCCATGGAAAAGGAGTATGTGACATACCCAAAGTCACTCAAGTACCATTAAATCATAGGGGGGGTTCTCCGCTGGTGAAAGAAGTTCCCACACTCTAGATCCCCACTGCCAAGAAACTCCCCAATCCTTCACACGCATATATAAACAGATGTGTGTATGGATGGATGGATGGATGGATGTATAGAGACGCATCTGTGTTTCTAGAGATTTGTGTGTCTATAGCTTAGCAAGGCTAGAAAGAAATGTCCCATTCAGTTGGCAAAAGGGAAAAGGAACCAAAAGTTTTCACAAGAAATCTTTGGGATGAGGGAAACACCTAAATAAGCAAGTTGGGAATCTTTTCCCTTTTAACTACTCTCACCCTAGGATCTTCGGAAAAAGAAAGTCAAATACCATTCTTATAATAGCATGAAAGATCTATGAAGAAAGACATCATCTGCATCTCAAGAAAGACATGGGAAAGAGAAGTATGTAGAAAATCAAGGGACATCTAGAGGTGGAAAGGGCAGGAAGTCTGGAGAAATCTAGGGAAGGCTCAGGATGATTGACTTCACCCTCCATCGAGGTGTTAACTCAGTGGAAATGCCAAGACAGTGGTTATCCAGCTTACAAGTCCTTAGTACTTAGTATAGTGCTACCAGTGTTGACACCTCCTCTACAAGAACCCCACCTACAATGATGGATTCCTAAGAGAGTATATAAGAGCTAAGGGATCTGGGAGGAAGACAGACTGGAAAAGAAAGACCCTCAGGGTGGCTGGCCTGTCTCCTTCCCTTCTCTACTGAGACAAGAGAGCAAAGTCCACATTCCATATAGCTCTCTATTCCATATAGCCGTCTCTAGAGTGGAGTGGAGAAGGAAAGAAGAAAATTCAATAACTATTCTATCTTTTAAGAAAAAAAAAAAAACCCACAAAAATATAGCTTCTTGTGGGGGCTCCTGGCGAGGCCCCGATCCAGCGTCCGCCATGGCCAACAAGATGGACATGTCCCTGGACGACATCATTAAAGTCAACGGGAGGCAGCGGGGCGTGTGCGGCGGGGACCGCAACCGAGTCCGCGCCCAAGACCGCGACCCAGACCGCGACCGAGAACGCGACCCAGACCGAGACCGAGACCGAGACCGAGACCGAGACCGAGACCGCGGCCGAGGCCGGGAGCGGGCTCAGAGCGGCCGCGGCAGCTGGGCTGCGCAGGTGACAGCCCGCCGAAGCCGAGGCGGGGGCCCCATCCGGAACAGGCGGGCCCTGGGCCGCGGAGGCGACGGGGGCGGCGCCCGGAAACAAGCCAAGCCCTACAGCCCACCAAAACGGCTTCCCCAGAAGAGGCAGCCCCACGGCTTCCACAGTGCCTCTGGAGGCGGGGCCCGAGGGGACACAGGGGGCCAATTGCTGATCTCCAATCTGGATGCTAGGGTTTCCGATGCGGATATTCAGGAACTATTTGCTCCTTTTGGAACTCTCAAGAAGTCAGCTCTCCATTATGATCCCTGGGGCCGAAGCTTAGGAACAGCAGACGTTCACTTTGAGCGAAAAGCAGACGCTCTCAAGGCCATGAAACGCTATCATGGTGTCACTTTGGATGGCAGCCCGATGAACGTTCAGCTTGTTCTCTCAAGGACTGAGGCACAACGAATTCCTGCACACAGTGTAAAGACAGCTGCAGTGACTGCAAACCGTGACTCTGGACGTGCCCGTGATGGAGGTGGCTTCCGGAGAGGCGGCCGCCTTGGAGGCAATCCAGGGCGACCAGCGCCAGGGACTGCAAGAAATTCCAAACAACAGCTTTCTCGAGAAGAACTAGATGCACAATTGGATGCTTATCGTGCCATGCTGGATACCAGTTAAACTAAGCCCACATGTTCCCTGCATGGCACACGACCCAGCATTCTCATTCTGGACCTTTGTGCTGGAAGGCAGAGGACACCACTGTGGCTCTGCTGTCAGGGATGGATCTGTGGCTTTTCTGTTTCCATATAGGATGGAAAACTCACCGAAAGGCTTTGGTGCTTGCTTTTCTTGACCTTTCGCTTGGGGGTTTTCTTTTGGTTGTTGTTTCTGTTTCTTCTTTGAATTCTGAAACAGACCTCTTTTGCACCATAAATTTTACTGCTTGCTGCGCTGGAGAAGGTGGCCTTTTCACCTTTGCCATAATAAAACACAACTGGGGCTAGAAGGGAAACTCTACGGATTGTACATTTCTTCCACAAAAGATAGCATTGAATAGACTTTGATGGAGGGCATCCAAGAGGTTTCCCATCAACATTTGGAACTGTCAAAACTATTTTGACCAGTGATTGCTTTTTTCTTCCTGCTCTGAATCCAGTCTGAGAATGTACTTTCAATAAAATTGGATCAGTTGTCCACTATTTCAAAGTCTGTTTTTTTTTTTTTTTTCCCCACAGCAAAATGAATGCATGGATATGTAGACCTATCTGGTATTTCACTTAGACTTTCATCTATTTGTATTGACCCCCATCTGGGGCCGGGGCAGGGGGGCAGGGGGGCAGGGGGGCAGGGGCGAAGGAGGGGAACAGGTGCAACTAAAGCTGTGGCAATCCTAAGAGAATTAATGAAGGGAACAAAATAATAGAAACCCTTTTTAGGAAAAGAAAAAGATAAGCAAGAAAACCTTGCAGGGTGGGCCAGGAAGCTTGGGGTTTCAAAGTAATCACTTAATGAGTAGGAGGGGGGAAATACAGAAAATAGAGACAAAAGGATTCCATAGCTCAATAAAAATAACAAGGGAGGCTTAGAACTCATCAGTAAAAGCTACACAACTAAAGGGCAGGAGAACCTTGGTGGGAATGGGAGACCTGGGAATGGGTTGATTTAGAGGACCTTAAGCAAAACTGCTAGGCCTACAAAGTTCTAGATTAAAAGTAAAAGGGACTGAAAATAGCACTTGATTCAGAGACCACAGTCAAAATATCCAAATACAAAGAAAGACTTAATGGGGAAATCTTACACAATGGGTGGGCTGAAGAACAAGTCATTAAACACTTCATCATCATGGCAAAGAAAAGGATGTTGAAAACATAACATACAAAATTTGGGATGCATCCAAAGCACTCTTTCTGAGGTTTCAATATGACATCTGAAAGTAATTCAAAAGAAAAAGTGAATTGAACATACATTTTCATAAGAATCTGCCACATAAGTGCCCTCCAAGTCATCATAAAAAAGAGAAAATATTGAAGTTAAGGGGAGAAATAAATAAAAAATAAAAACAACCAAAAAAAAAAAAAAAAAAAAAAAAAAAAAAAAAAACCAAGAACAACAACAAAACAAAGGCTCCAGAAATGAACAACAAAGCTAAAAGCTTCTTCTTGGATAAATAAATTGTGTCCATTCACAAACGTTTAGCTAAATGGATTAAAAAGAATGCAGAAAAATAGTCAATAAAATAGCAAGTGAACAAGGTGAAAGCAGAACAAAGCTGGAAGAACAATTCAGCAAAACATGATCGGTACCTATGCATCCCCAAATTCCAAAGAACATGAAACAGAGAAGATTTTCTTCAAACAAAATTCTAAAATTCTAGTTTCTATACAGAGAGAGAGAGAGAGAGAGAGAGAGAGAGAGAGAGAGAGAGAGAGAGAGAGAGAGAGTGAGAGCAAGTTTTGAACCCAAAGGACACTAAAAGCAAACAGATGCCAGACAAGGCCCCAAAGGGGGGAAGGTCACCTCCTGGTCCCCATCCCACAAGGCTCTTGAAGAAGAAATGGTCAAAGATCATAAAAGAGAGCTAGAAGAAAAATGAGGAAAGGAAAGAGAAGCTCTGCAAGAGAGGACGGAAAAGGCATATAATTCCCTTGTGGTTTCTCTCCAGTATACTTTGAAGCAGAATTTGTTCTGCTATGTTGGAAAGGCAAGAAGCCTTGTCACAGATCCTGGGTTGGAGTTGGAGTTCTATCTTTGAATGACCTTGAGGAACATGATCTTCCCTGCTCTGGTTTAAGAACAAAGCTCTAGCTCGGTCCTTTGACTCCAAATCTAGTGCTTTGGCTACTCTGCCATTCTGAGAACAAATATTGATCAAAAGTATTATATTCCTTTTATGGCGGTGGCTCAGCTGATTCCATTTGGGAATTTCTTGGCAAAAAGGGTAGAGTGGTTTGACCTTTCCTTTTCCAGCTGATTTTAGACTTGAGGAAAGAAAAACAAACAGAATTAAGTGAGGTGATCACAGTCATACCTCTACTTTCTGGGGCCAGAGTTGAACTCCTGGAGATCAGTCTTCCTTGTTCCAGGCCAAGAGCTCTGTATCTTAGACAGCCTGAGGAAAGGAAACACACCTCAGGCCATTCAAATCCCATTCTCACTGAGAATTAAAAGATGCTTCTCTATCACCCTTGTTTTCTGGGTGGAATAGGAAGTCATTGGACTTTCTCAACTGGTGAATTCTTCTACCCTGTATAACTCAAAGCAAAGGATAATCTACATTTTGAAGAAGAGACCAAATGAAAGCATGCTAATCAATAAGGAATCCAATGGAGCCCACCATCTGGAAAACACATAACAGAATTCTATTCAAGTTTGGTTTGGAAAAGTTAGCATGGCTTAGTGGGATCCAATGGTGGGTCTGAATCACAAACATTGAGGGTCAACTCTTGTTTGGGACACTTGAATCTTGAAGTGGCTCAGGGGGTTCCTTAGCCTTTCTCTATAGAATGCTATAGAATGCAATGGTCTTGTTTTATCCATGGAAAAGGAGTATGTGACATACCCAAAGTCACTCAAGTACCATTAAATCATAGGGGGGGTTCTCCGCTGATGAAAGAAGTTCCCACACTCTAGATGCCCACTGCCAAGAAACTCCCCAATCCTTCACACGCATATATAAACAGATGTGTGTATGGAAGGATGGATGGATGGATGTATAGAGACGCATCTGTGTTTCTAGAGATTTGTGTGTCTATAGCTTAGCAAGGCTAGAAAGAAATGTCCCATTCAGTTGGCACAAGGGAAAAGGAACCAAAAGTTTTCACAAGAAATCTTTGGGATGAGGGAAACACCTAAATAAGCAAGTTGGGAATCTTTTCCCTTTTAACTACTCTCACCCTAGGATCTTCGGAAAAAGAAAGTCAAATACCATTCTTATAATAGCATGAAAGATCTATGAAGAAAGACATCATCTGCATCTCAAGAAAGACATGGGAAAGAGAAGTATGTAGAAAATCAAGGGACATCTAGAGGTGGAAAGGGCAGGAAGTCTGGAGAAATCTAGGGAAGGCTCAGGATGATTGACTTCACCCTCCATCGAGGTGTTAACTCAGTGGAAGTGCCAAGACAGTGGTTATCCAGCTTACAAGTCCTTAGTACTTAGTATAGTGCTACCAGTGTTGACACCTCCTCTACAAGAACCCCACCTACAATGATGGATTCCTAAGAGAGTATATAAGAGCTAAGGGATCTGGGAGGAAGACAGACTGGAAAAGAAAGACCCTCAGGGTGGCTGGCCTGTCTCCTTCCCTTCTCTACTGAGACAAGAGAGCAAAGTCCACATTCCATATAGCTCTCTATTCCATATAGCCGTCTCTAGAGTGGAGTGGAGAAGGAAAGAAGAAAATTCAATAACTATTCTATCTTTTAAGAAAAAAAAAAAAAAACCACAAAAATATAGCTTCTTGTGGGGGCTCCTGGCGAGGCCCCGATCCAGCGTCCGCCATGGCCAACAAGATGGACATGTCCCTGGACGACATCATTAAAGTCAACGGATTGCAGCGGGGCGTGTGTGGCGGGGACCACAACCGAGTCCGCGCCCAAGACCGCGACCCAGACCGCGACCGAGAACGCGACCCAGACCGAGACCGAGACCGAGACCGAGACCGAGACCGAGACCGCGGCCGAGGCCGGGAGCGGGCTCAGAGCGGCCGCGGCAGCTGGGCTGCGCAGGGGACAGCCCGCCGAAGCCGAGGCGGGGGCCCCATCCGGAACAGGCGGGCCCTGGGCCGCGGAGGCGACGGGGGCGGCGCCCGGAAACAAGCCAAGCCCTACAGCCAACCAAAACGGCTTCCCCAGAAGAGGCAGCCCCACGGCTTCCACAGTGCCTCTGGAGGCGGGGCCCGAGGGGACACAGGGGGCCAATTGCTGATCTCCAATCTGGATGCTAGGGTTTCCGATGCGGATATTCAGGAACTATTTGCTCCTTTTGGAACTCTCAAGAAGTCAGCTCTCCATTATGATCCCTGGGGCGGAAGCTTAGGAACAGCAGACGTTCACTTTGAGCGAAAAGCAGACGCTCTCAAGGCCATGAAACGCTATCATGGTGTCACTTTGGATGGCAGCCCGATGAACGTTCAGCTTGTTCTCTCAAGGACTGAGGCACAACGAATTCCTGCACACAGTGTAAAGACAGCTGCAGTGACTGCAAACCGTGACTCTGGACGTGCCCGTGATGGAGGTGGCTTCCGGAGAGGAGGCCGCCTTGGAGGCAATCCAGGGCGACCAGCGCCAGGGACTGCAAGAAATTCCAAACAACAGCTTTCTCGAGAAGAACTAGATGCACAATTGGATGCTTATCGTGCCATGCTGGATACCAGTTAAACTAAGCCCACATGTTCCCTGCATGGCACACGACCCAGCATTCTCATTCTGGACCTTTGTGCTGGAAGGCAGAGGACACCACTGTGGCTCTGCTGTCAGGGATGGATCTGTGGCTTTTCTGTTTCCATATAGGATGGAAAACTCACCGAAAGGCTTTGGTGCTTGCTTTTCTTGACCTTTCGCTTGGGGGTTTTCTTTTGGTTGTTGTTTCTGTTTCTTCTTTGAATTCTGAAACAGACCTCTTTTGCACCATAAATTTTACTGCTTGCTGCGCTGGAGAAGGTGGCCTTTTCACCTTTGCCATAATAAAACACAACTGGGGCTAGAAGGGAAACTCTACGGATTGTACATTTCTTCCACAAAAGATAGCATTGAATAGACTTTGATGGAGGGCATCCAAGAGGTTTCCCATCAACATTTGGAACTGTCAAAACTATTTTGACCAGTGATTGCTTTTTTCTTCCTGCTCTGAATCCAGTCTGAGAATGTACTTTCAATAAAATTGGATCAGTTGTCCACTATTTCAAAGTCTGTTTTTTTTTTTTTTTTCCCACAGCAAAATGAATGCATGGATATGTAGACCTATCTGGTATTTCACTTAGACTTTCATCTATTTGTATTGACCCCCATCTGGGGCCGGGGCAGGGGGGCAGGGGGGCAGGGGGGCAGGGGCGAAGGAGGGGAACAGGTGCAACTAAAGCTGTGGCAATCCTAAGAGAATTAATGAAGGGAACAAAATAATAGAAACCCTTTTTAGGAAAAGAAAAAGATAAGCAAGAAAACCTTGCAGGGTGGGCCAGGAAGCTTGGGGTTTCAAAGTAATCACTTAATGAGTAGGAGGGGGGAAATACAGAAAATAGAGACAAAAGGATTCCATAGCTCAATAAAAATAACAAGGGAGGCTTAGAACTCATCAGTAAAACCTACACAACTAAAGGGCAGGAGAACCTTGGTGGGAATGGGAGACCTGGGAATGGGTTGATTTAGAGGACCTTAAGCAAAACTGCTAGGCCTACAAAGTTCTAGATTAAAAGTAAAAGGGACTGAAAATAGCACTTGATTCAGAGACCACAGTCAAAATATCCAAATACAAAGAAAGACTTAATGGGGAAATCTTACACAATGGGTGGGCTGAAGAACAAGTCATTAAACACTTCATCATCATGGCAAAGAAAAGGATGTTGAAAAAATAACATACAAAATTTGGGATGCATCCAAAGCACTCTTTCTGAGGTTTCAATATGACATCTGAAAGTAATTCAAAAGAAAAAGTGAATTGAACATACATTTTCATAAGAATCTGCCACATAAGTGCCCTCCAAGTCATCATAAAAAAGAGAAAATATTGAAGTTAAGGGGAGAAATAAATAAAAAATAAAAACAATCAAAAAAAAAAAAAAAAAAAAAAAAAAAAAAAAAAAAAAACCAAGAACAACAACAAAACAAAGGCTCCAGAAATGAACAACAAAGCTAAAAGCTTCTTCTTGGAAAAATAAATTGTGTCCATTCACAAACGTTTAGCTAAATGGATTAAAAAGAATGCAGAAAAATAGTCAATAAAATAGCAAGTGAACAAGGTGAAAGCAGAACAAAGCTGGAAGAACAATTCAGCAAAACATGATCGGTACCTATGCATCCCCAAATTCCAAAGAACATGAAACAGAGAAGATTTTCTTCAAACAAAATTCTAAAATTCTAGTTTCTATACAGAGAGAGAGAGAGAGAGAGAGAGAGAGAGAGAGAGAGAGCAAGTTTTGAACTCAAAGGACACTAAAAGCAAACAGATGCCAGACAAGGCCCCAAAGGGGGGAAGGTCACCTCCTGGTCCCCATCCCACAAGGCTCTTGAAGAAGAAATGGTCAAAGATCATAAAAGAGAGCTAGAAGAAAAATGAGGAAAGGAAAGAGAAGCTCTGCAAGAGAGGACGGAAAAGGCATATAATTCCCTTGTGGTTTCTCTCCAGTATACTTTGAAGCAGAATTTGTTCTGCTATGTTGGAAAGGCAAGAAGCCTTGTCACAGATCCTGGGTTGGAGTTGGAGTTCTATCTTTGAATGACCTTGAGGAACATGATCTTCCCTGCTCTGGTTTAAGAACAAAGCTCTAGCTCGGTCCTTTGACTCCAAATCTAGTGCTTTGGCTACTCTGCCATTCTGAGAACAAATATTGATCAAAAGTATATTCCTTTTATGGCGGTGGCTCAGCTGATTCCATTTGGGAATTTCTTGGCAAAAAGGGTAGAGTGGTTTGACCTTTCCTTTTCCAGCTGATTTTAGACTTGAGGAAAGAAAAACAAACAGAATTAAGTGAGGTGATCACAGTCATACCTCTACTTTCTGGGGCCAGAGTTGAACTCCTGGAGATCAGTCTTCCTTGTTCCAGGCCAAGAGCTCTGTATCTTAGACAGCCTGAGGAAAGGAAACACACCTCAGGCCATTCAAATCCCATTCTCACTGAGAATTAAAAGATGCTTCTCTATCACCCTTGTTTTCTGGGTGGAATAGGAAGTCATTGGACTTTCTCAACTGGTGAATTCTTCTCCCCTGTATAACTCAAAGCAAAGGATAATCTACATTTTGAAGAAGAGACCAAATGAAAGCATGCTAATCAATAAGGAATCCAATGGAGCCCACCATCTGGAAAACACATGACAGAATTCTATTCAAGTTTGGTTTGGAAAAGTTAGCATGGCTTAGTGGGATGGAATGGTGGGTCTGAATCACAAACATTGAGGGTCAACTCTTGTTTGGGACACTTGAATCTTGAAGTGGCTCAGGGGGTTCCTTAGCCTTTCTCTATAGAATGCTATAGAATGCAATGGTCTTGTTTTATCCATGGAAAAGGAGTATGTGACATACCCAAAGTCACTCAAGTACCATTAAATCATAGGGGGGGTTCTCCGCTGGTGAAAGAAGTTCCCACACTCTAGATGCCCACTGCCAAGAAACTCCCCAATCCTTCACACGCATATATAAACAGATGTGTGTATGGATGGATGGATGGATGGATGTATAGAGACGCATCTGTGTTTCTAGAGATTTGTGTGTCTATAGCTTAGCAAGGCTAGAAAGAAATGTCCCATTCAGTTGGCAAAAGGGAAAAGGAACCAAAAGTTTTCACAAGAAATCTTTGGGATGAGGGAAACACCTAAATAAGCAAGTTGGGAATCTTTTCCCTTTTAACTACTCTCACCCTAGGATCTTCGGAAAAAGAAAGTCAAATACCATTCTTATAATACCATGAAAGGTCTATGAAGAAAGACATCATCTGCATCTCAAGAAAGACATGGGAAAGAGAAGTATGTAGAAAATCAAGGGACATCTAGAGGTGGAAAGGGCAGGAAGTCTGGAGAAATCTAGGGAAGGCTCAGGATGATTGACTTCACCCTCCATCGAGGTGTTAACTCAGTGGAAGTGCCAAGACAGTGGTTATCCAGCTTACAAGTCCTTAGTACTTAGTATAGTGCTACCAGTGTTGACACCTCCTCTACAAGAACCCCACCTACAATGATGGATTCCTAAGAGAGTATATAAGAGCTAAGGGATCTGGGAGGAAGACAGACTGGAAAAGAAAGACCCTCAGGGTGGCTGGCCTGTCTCCTTCCCTTCTCTACTGAGACAAGAGAGCAAAGTCCACATTCCATATAGCTCTCTATTCCATATAGCCGTCTCTAGAGTGGAGTGGAGAAGGAAAGAAGAAAATTCAATAACTATTCTATCTTTTAAGAAAAAAAAAAAAAAAACCACAAAAATATAGCTTCTTGTGGGGGCTCCTGGCGAGGCCCCGATCCAGCGTCCGCCATGGCCAACAAGATGGACATGTCCCTGGACGACATCATTAAAGTCAACGGGAGGCAGCGGGGCGTGTGCGGCGGGGACCGCAACCGAGTCCGCGCCCAAGACCGCGACCCAGACCGCGACCGAGAACGCGACCCAGACCGAGACCGAGAACGCGACCCAGACCGAGACCGAGACCGAGACCGAGACCGAGACCGAGACCGCGGCCGAGGCCGGGAGCGGGCTCAGAGCGGCCGCGGCAGCTGGGCTGCGCAGGTGACAGCCCGCCGAAGCCGAGGCGGGGGCCCCATCCGGAACAGGCGGGCCCTGGGCCGCGGAGGCGACGGGGGCGGCGCCCGGAAACAAGCCAAGCCCTACAGCCCACCAAAACGGCTTCCCCAGAAGAGGCAGCCCCACGGCTTCCACAGTGCCTCTGGAGGCGGGGCCCGAGGGGACACAGGGGGCCAATTGCTGATCTCCAATCTGGATGCTAGGGTTTCCGATGCGGATATTCAGGAACTATTTGCTCCTTTTGGAACTCTCAAGAAGTCAGCTCTCCATTATGATCCCTGGGGCCGAAGCTTAGGAACAGCAGACGTTCACTTTGAGCGAAAAGCAGACGCTCTCAAGGCCATGAAACGCTATCATGGTGTCACTTTGGATGGCAGCCCGATGAACGTTCAGCTTGTTCTCTCAAGGACTGAGGCACAACGAATTCCTGCACACAGTGTAAAGACAGCTGCAGTGACTGCAAACCGTGACTCTGGACGTGCCCGTGATGGAGGTGGCTTCCGGAGAGGCGGCCGCCTTGGAGGCAATCCAGGGCGACCAGCGCCAGGGACTGCAAGAAATTCCAAACAACAGCTTTCTCGAGAAGAACTAGATGCACAATTGGATGCTTATCGTGCCATGCTGGATACCAGTTAAACTAAGCCCACATGCTCCCTGCATGGCACACGACCCAGCATTCTCATTCTGGACCTTTGTGCTGGAAGGCAGAGGACACCACTGTGGCTCTGCTGTCAGGGATGGATCTGTGGCTTTTCTGTTTCCATATAGGATGGAAAACTCACCGAAAGGCTTTGGTGCTTGCTTTTCTTGACCTTTCGCTTGGGGGTTTTCTTTTGGTTGTTGTTTCTGTTTCTTCTTTGAATTCTGAAACAGACCTCTTTTGCACCATAAATTTTACTGCTTGCTGCGCTGGAGAAGGTGGCCTTTTCACCTTTGCCATAATAAAACACAACTGGGGCTAGAAGGGAAACTCTACGGATTGTACATTTCTTCCACAAAAGATAGCATTGAATAGACTTTGATGGAGGGCATCCAAGAGGTTTCCCATCAACATTTGGAACTGTCAAAACTATTTTGACCAGTGATTGCTTTTTTCTTCCTGCTCTGAATCCAGTCTGAGAATGTACTTTCAATAAAATTGGATCAGTTGTCCACTATTTCAAAGTCTGTTTTGTTTTTTTTTTTCCCACAGCAAAATGAATGCATGGATATGTAGACCTATCTGGTATTTCACTTAGACTTTCATCTATTTGTATTGACCCCCATCTGGGGCCGGGGCAGTGGGGCAGGGGGGCAGGGGCGAAGGAGGGGAACAGGTGCAACTAAAGCTGTGGCAATCCTAAGAGAATTAATGAAGGGAACAAAATAATAGAAACCCTTTTTAGGAAAAGAAAAAGATAAGCAAGAAAACCTTGCAGGGTGGGCCAGGAAGCTTGGGGTTTCAAAGTAATCACTTAATGAGTAGGAGGGGGGAAATACAGAAAATAGAGACAAAAGGATTCCATAGCTCAATAAAAATAACAAGGGAGGCTTAGAACTCATCAGTAAAAGCTACACAACTAAAGGGCAGGAGAACCTTGGTGGGAATGGGAGACCTGGGAATGGGTTGATTTAGAGGACCTTAAGCAAAACTGCTAGGCCTACAAAGTTCTAGATTAAAAGTAAAAGGGACTGAAAATAGCACTTGATTCAGAGACCACAGTCAAAATATCCAAATACAAAGAAAGACTTAATGGGGAAATCTTACACAATGGGTGGGCTGAAGAACAAGTCATTAAACACTTCATCATCATGGCAAAGAAAAGGATGTTGAAAACATAACATACAAAATTTGGGATGCATCCAAAGCACTCTTTCTGAGGTTTCAATATGACATCTGAAAGTAATTCAAAAGAAAAAGTGAATTGAACATACATTTTCATAAGAATCTGCCACATAAGTGCCCTCCAAGTCATCATAAAAAAGAGAAAATATTGAAGTTAAGGGGAGAAATAAATAAAAAATAAAAACAACCAAAAAAAAAAAAAAAAAAAAAACCCAAGAACAACAACAAAACAAAGGCTCCAGAAATGAACAACAAAGCTAAAAGCTTCTTCTTGGAAAAATAAATTGTGTCCATTCACAAACGTTTAGCTAAATGGATTAAAAAGAATGCAGAAAAATAGTCAATAAAATAGCAAGTGAACAAGGTGAAAGCAGAACAAAGCTGGAAGAACAATTCAGCAAAACATGATCGGTAACTATGCATCCCCAAATTCCAAAGAACATGAAACAGAGAAGATTTTCTTCAAACAAAATTCTAAAATTCTAGTTTCTATACAGAGAGAGAGAGAGAGAGAGAGAGAGAGAGAGAGAGAGAGAGAGCAAGTTTTGAACCCAAAGGACACTAAAAGCAAACAGATGCCAGACAAGGCCCCAAAGGGGGGAAGGTCACCTCCTGGTCCCCATCCCACAAGGCTCTTGAAGAAGAAATGGTCAAAGATCATAAAAGAGAGCTAGAAGAAAAATGAGGAAAGGAAAGAGAAGCTCTGCAAGAGAGGACGGAAAAGGCATATAATTCCCTTGTGGTTTCTCTCCAGTATACTTTGAAGCAGAATTTGTTCTGCTATGTTGGAAAGGCAAGAAGCCTTGTCACAGATCCTGGGTTGGAGTTGGAGTTCTATCTTTGAATGACCTTGAGGAACATGATCTTCCCTGCTCTGGTTTAAGAACAAAGCTCTAGCTCGGTCCTTTGACTCCAAATCTAGTGCTTTGGCTACTCTGCCATTCTGAGAACTAATATTGATCAAAAGTATATTCCTTTTATGGCGGTGGCTCAGCTGATTCCATTTGGGAATTTCTTGGCAAAAAGGGTAGAGTGGTTTGACCTTTCCTTTTCCAGCTGATTTTAGACTTGAGGAAAGAAAAACAAACAGAATTAAGTGAGGTGATCACAGTCATACCTCTACTTTCTGGGGCCAGAGTTGAACTCCTGGAGATCAGTCTTCCTTGTTCCAGGCCAAGAGCTCTGTATCTTAGACAGCCTGAGGAAAGGAAACACACCTCAGGCCATTCAAATCCCATTCTCACTGAGAATTAAAAGATGCTTCTCTATCACCCTTGTTTTCTGGGTGGAATAGGAAGTCATTGGACTTTCTCAACTGGTGAATTCTTCTCCCCTGTATAACTCAAAGCAAAGGATAATCTACATTTTGAAGAAGAGACCAAATGAAAGCATGCTAATCAATAAGGAATCCAATGGAGCCCACCATCTGGAAAACACATGACAGAATTCTATTCAAGTTTGGTTTGGAAAAGTTAGCATGGCTTAGTGGGATGGAATGGTAGGTCTGAATCACAAACATTGAGGGTCAGCTCTTGTTTGGGACACTTGAATCTTGAAGTGGCTCAGGGGGTTCCTTAGCCTTTCTCTATAGAATGCTATAGAATGCAATGGTCTTGTTTTATCCATGGAAAAGGAGTATGTGACATACCCAAAGTCACTCAAGTACCATTAAATCATAGGGGGGGTTCTCCGCTGGTGAAAGAAGTTCCCACACTCTAGATGCCCACTGCCAAGAAACTCCCCAATCCTTCACACGCATATATAAACAGATGTGTGGATGGATGGATGGATGGATGGATGTATAGAGACGCATCTGTGTTTCTAGAGATTTGTGTGTCTATAGCTTAGCAAGGCTAGAAAGAAATGTCCCATTCAGTTGGCAAAAGGGAAAAGGAACCAAAAGTTTTCACAAGAAATCTTTGGGATGAGGGAAACACCTAAATAAGCAAGTTGGGAATCTTTTCCCTTTTAACTACTCTCACCCTAGGATCTTCGGAAAAAGAAAGTCAAATACCATTCTTATAATAGCATGAAAGATCTATGAAGAAAGACATCATCTGCATCTCAAGAAAGACATGGGAAAGAGAAGTATGTAGAAAATCAAGGGACATCTAGAGGTGGAAAGGGCAGGAAGTCTGGAGAAATCTAGGGAAGGCTCAGGATGATTGACATCACCCTCCATCGAGGTGTTAACTCAGTGGAAGTGCCAAGACAGTGGTTATCCAGCTTACAAGTCCTTAGTACTTAGTATAGTGCTACCAGTGTTGACACCTCCTCTACAAGAACCCCACCTACATTGATGGATTCCTAAGAGAGTATATAAGAGCTAAGGGATCTGGGAGGAAGACAGACTGGAAAAGAAAGACCCTCAGGGTGGCTGGCCTGTCTCCTTCCCTTCTCTACTGAGACAAGAGAGCAAAGTCCACATTCCATATAGCTCTCTATTCCATATAGCCGTCTCTAGAGTGGAGTGGAGAAGGAAAGAAGAAAATTCAATAACTATTCTATCTTTTAAGAAAAAAAAAAAAAAACCACAAAAATATAGCTTCTTGTGGGGGCTCCTGGCGAGGCCCCGATCCAGCGTCCGCCATGGCCAACAAGATGGACATGTCCCTGGACGACATCATTAAAGTCAACGGGAGGCAGCGGGGCGTGTGCGGCGGGGACCGCAACCGAGTCCGCGCCCAAGACCGCGACCCAGACCGAGACCGAGAACGCGACCCAGACCGAGACCGAGACCGAGACCGAGACCGCGGCCGAGGCCGGGAGCGGGCTCAGAGCGGCCGCGGCAGCTGGGCTGCGCAGGTGACAGCCCACCGAAGCCGAGGCGGGGGCCCCATGCGGAACAGGCGGGCCCTGGGCCGCGGAGGCGACGGGGGCGGCGCCCGGAAACAAGCCAAGCCCTACAGCCCACCAAAACGGCTTCCCCAGAAGAGGCAGCCCCACGGCTTCCACAGTGCCTCTGGAGGCGGGGCCCGAGGGGACACAGGGGGCCAATTGCTGATCTCCAATCTGGATGCTAGGGTTTCCGATGCGGATATTCAGGAACTATTTGCTCCTTTTGGAACTCTCAAGAAGTCAGCTCTCCATTATGATCCCTGGGGCCGAAGCTTAGGAACAGCAGACGTTCACTTTGAGCGAAAAGCAGACGCTCTCAAGGCCATGAAACGCTATCATGGTGTCACTTTGGATGGCAGCCCGATGAACGTTCAGCTTGTTCTCTCAAGGACTGAGGCACAACGAATTCCTGCACACAGTGTAAAGACAGGTGCAGTGACTGCAAACCGTGTCTCTGGACGTGCCCGTGATGGAGGTGGCTTCCGGAGAGGCGGCCGCCTTGGAGGCAATCCAGGGCGACCAGCGCCAGGGACTGCAAGAAATTCCAAACAACAGCTTTCTCGAGAAGAACTAGATGCACAATTGGATGCTTATCGTGCCATGCTGGATACCAGTTAAACTAAGCCCACATGCTCCCTGCATGGCACACGACCCAGCATTCTCATTCTGGACCTTTGTGCTGGAAGGCAGAGGACACCACTGTGGCTCTGCTGTCAGGGATGGATCTGTGGCTTTTCTGTTTCCATATAGGATGGAAAACTCACCGAAAGGCTTTGGTGCTTGCTTTTCTTGACCTTTCGCTTGGGGGTTTTCTTTTGGTTGTTGTTTCTGTTTCTTCTTTGAATTCTGAAACAGACCTCTTTTGCACCATAAATTTTACTGCTTGCTGCGCTGGAGAAGGTGGCCTTTTCACCTTTGCCATAATAAAACACAACTGGGGCTAGAAGGGAAACTCTACGGATTGTACATTTCTTCCACAAAAGATAGCATTGAATAGACTTTGATGGAGGGCATCCAAGAGGTTTCCCATCAACATTTGGAACTGTCAAAACTATTTTGACCAGTGATTGCTTTTTTCTTCCTGCTCTGAATCCAGTCTGAGAATGTACTTTCAATAAAATTGGATCAGTTGTCCACTATTTCAAAGTCTGTTTTTTTTTTTTTTTTTCCCCACAGCAAAATGAATGCATGGATATGTAGACCTATCTGGTATTTCACTTAGACTTTCATCTATTTGTATTGATCCTCATCTGGGGCCGGGGCAGGGGGGAAGGGGGGCAGGGGCGAAGGAGGGGAACAGGTGCAACTAAAGCTGTGGCAATCCTAAGAGAATTAATGAAGGGAACAAAATAATAGAAACCCTTTTTAGGAAAAGAAAAAGATAAGCAAGAAAACCTTGCAGGGTGGGCCAGGAAGCTTGGGGTTTCAAAGTAATCACTTAATGAGTAGGAGGGGGGAAATACAGAAAATAGAGACAAAAGGATTCCATAGCTCAATAAAAATAACAAGGGAGGCTTAGAACTCATCAGTAAAAGCTACACAACTAAAGGGCAGGAGAACCTTGGTGGGAATGGGAGACCTGGGAATGGGTTGATTTAGAGGACCTTAAGCAAAACTGCTAGGCCTACAAAGTTCTAGATTAAAAGTAAAAGGGACTGAAAATAGCACTTGATTCAGAGACCACAGTCAAAATATCCAAATACAAAGAAAGACTTAATGGGGAAATCTTACACAATGGGTGGGCTGAAGAACAAGTCATTAAACACTTCATCATCATGGCAAAGAAAAGGATGTTGAAAAAATAACATACAAAATTTGGGATGCATCCAAAGCACTCTTTCTGAGGTTTCAATATGACATCTGAAAGTAATTCAAAAGAAAAAGTGAATTGAACATACATTTTCATAAGAATCTGCCACATAAGTGCCCTCCAAGTCATCATAAAAAAGAGAAAATATTGAAGTTAAGGGGAGAAATAAATAAAAAATAAAAACAATCAAAAAAAAAAAAAAAAAAAAAAAAAAAAAACCAAGAACAACAACAAAACAAAGGCTCCAGAAATGAACAACAAAGCTAAAAGCTTCTTCTTGGAAAAATAAATTGTGTCCATTCACAAACGTTTAGCTAAATGGATTAAAAAGAATGCAGAAAAATAGTCAATAAAATAGCAAGTGAACAAGGTGAAAGCAGAACAAAGCTGGAAGAACAATTCAGCAAAACATGATCGGTACCTATGCATCCCCAAATTCCAAAGAACATGAAACAGAGAAGATTTTCTTCAAACAAAATTCTAAAATTCTAGTTTCTATACAGAGAGAGAGAGAGAGAGAGAGAGAGAGAGAGAGAGAGAGAGAGAGAGAGCAAGTTTTGAACTCAAAGGACACTAAAAGCAAACAGATGCCAGACAAGGCCCCAAAGGGGGGAAGGTCACCTCCTGGTCCCCATCCCACAAGGCTCTTGAAGAAGAAATGGTCAAAGATCATAAAAGAGAGCTAGAAGAAAAATGAGGAAAGGAAAGAGAAGCTCTGCAAGAGAGGACGGAAAAGGCATATAATTCCCTTGTGGTTTCTCTCCAGTATACTTTGAAGCAGAATTTGTTCTGCTATGTTGGAAAGGCAAGAAGCCTTGTCACAGATCCTGGGTTGGAGTTGGAGTTCTATCTTTGAATGACCTTGAGGAACATGATCTTCCCTGCTCTGGTTTAAGAACAAAGCTCTAGCTCGGTCCTTTGACTCCAAATCTAGTGCTTTGGCTACTCTGCCATTCTGAGAACAAATATTGATCAAAAGTATATTCCTTTTATGGCGGTGGCTCAGCTGATTCCATTTGGGAATTTCTTGGCAAAAAGGGTAGAGTGGTTTGACCTTTCCTTTTCCAGCTGATTTTAGACTTGAGGAAAGAAAAACAAACAGAATTAAGTGAGGTGATCACAGTCATACCTCTACTTTCTGGGGCCAGAGTTGAACTCCTGGAGATCAGTCTTCCTTGTTCCAGGCCAAGAGCTCTGTATCTTAGACAGCCTGAGGAAAGGAAACACACCTCAGGCCATTCAAATCCCATTCTCACTGAGAATTAAAAGATGCTTCTCTATCACCCTTGTTTTCTGGGTGGAATAGGAAGTCATTGGACTTTCTCAACTGGTGAATTCTTCTCCCCTGTATAACTCAAAGCAAAGGATAATCTACATTTTGAAGAAGAGACCAAATGAAAGCATGCTAATCAATAAGGAATCCAATGGAGCCCACCATCTGGAAAACACATGACAGAATTCTATTCAAGTTTGGTTTGGAAAAGTTAGCATGGCTTAGTGGGATGGAATGGTGGGTCTGAATCACAAACATTGAGGGTCAACTCTTGTTTGGGACACTTGAATCTTGAAGTGGCTCAGGGGGTTCCTTAGCCTTTCTCTATAGAATGCTATAGAATGCAATGGTCTTGTTTTATCCATGGAAAAGGAGTATGTGACATACCCAAAGTCACTCAAGTACCATTAAATCATAGGGGGGGTTCTCCGCTGGTGAAAGAAGTTCCCACACTCTAGATGCCCACTGCCAAGAAACTCCCCAATCCTTCACACGCATATATAAACAGATGTGTGTATGGATGGATGGATGGATGGATGTATAGAGACGCATCTGTGTTTCTAGAGATTTGTGTGTCTATAGCTTAGCAAGGCTAGAAAGAAATGTCCCATTCAGTTGGCAAAAGGGAAAAGGAACCAAAAGTTTTCACAAGAAATCTTTGGGATGAGGGAAACACCTAAATAAGCAAGTTGGGAATCTTTTCCCTTTTAACTACTCTCACCCTAGGATCTTCGGAAAAAGAAAGTCAAATACCATTCTTATAATACCATGAAAGGTCTATGAAGAAAGACATCATCTGCATCTCAAGAAAGACATGGGAAAGAGAAGTATGTAGAAAATCAAGGGACATCTAGAGGTGGAAAGGGCAGGAAGTCTGGAGAAATCTAGGGAAGGCTCAGGATGATTGACTTCACCCTCCATCGAGGTGTTAACTCAGTGGAAGTGCCAAGACAGTGGTTATCCAGCTTACAAGTCCTTAGTACTTAGTATAGTGCTACCAGTGTTGACACCTCCTCTACAAGAACCCCACCTACAATGATGGATTCCTAAGAGAGTATATAAGAGCTAAGGGATCTGGGAGGAAGACAGACTGGAAAAGAAAGACCCTCAGGGTGGCTGGCCTGTCTCCTTCCCTTCTCTACTGAGACAAGAGAGCAAAGTCCACATTCCATATAGCTCTCTATTCCATATAGCCGTCTCTAGAGTGGAGTGGAGAAGGAAAGAAGAAAATTCAATAACTATTCTATCTTTTAAGAAAAAAAAAAAAAAAACCACAAAAATATAGCTTCTTGTGGGGGCTCCTGGCGAGGCCCCGATCCAGCGTCCGCCATGGCCAACAAGATGGACATGTCCCTGGACGACATCATTAAAGTCAACGGGAGGCAGCGGGGCGTGTGCGGCGGGGACCGCAACCGAGTCCGCGCCCAAGACCGCGACCCAGACCGCGACCGAGAACGCGACCCAGACCGAGACCGAGAACGCGACCCAGACCGAGACCGAGACCGAGACCGAGACCGAGACCGAGACCGCGGCCGAGGCCGGGAGCGGGCTCAGAGCGGCCGCGGCAGCTGGGCTGCGCAGGTGACAGCCCGCCGAAGCCGAGGCGGGGGCCCCATCCGGAACAGGCGGGCCCTGGGCCGCGGAGGCGACGGGGGCGGCGCCCGGAAACAAGCCAAGCCCTACAGCCCACCAAAACGGCTTCCCCAGAAGAGGCAGCCCCACGGCTTCCACAGTGCCTCTGGAGGCGGGGCCCGAGGGGACACAGGGGGCCAATTGCTGATCTCCAATCTGGATGCTAGGGTTTCCGATGCGGATATTCAGGAACTATTTGCTCCTTTTGGAACTCTCAAGAAGTCAGCTCTCCATTATGATCCCTGGGGCCGAAGCTTAGGAACAGCAGACGTTCACTTTGAGCGAAAAGCAGACGCTCTCAAGGCCATGAAACGCTATCATGGTGTCACTTTGGATGGCAGCCCGATGAACGTTCAGCTTGTTCTCTCAAGGACTGAGGCACAACGAATTCCTGCACACAGTGTAAAGACAGCTGCAGTGACTGCAAACCGTGACTCTGGACGTGCCCGTGATGGAGGTGGCTTCCGGAGAGGCGGCCGCCTTGGAGGCAATCCAGGGCGACCAGCGCCAGGGACTGCAAGAAATTCCAAACAACAGCTTTCTCGAGAAGAACTAGATGCACAATTGGATGCTTATCGTGCCATGCTGGATACCAGTTAAACTAAGCCCACATGTTCCCTGCATGGCACACGACCCAGCATTCTCATTCTGGACCTTTGTGCTGGAAGGCAGAGGACACCACTGTGGCTCTGCTGTCAGGGATGGATCTGTGGCTTTTCTGTTTCCATATAGGATGGAAAACTCACCGAAAGGCTTTGGTGCTTGCTTTTCTTGACCTTTCGCTTGGGGGTTTTCTTTTGGTTGTTGTTTCTGTTTCTTCTTTGAATTCTGAAACAGACCTCTTTTGCACCATAAATTTTACTGCTTGCTGCGCTGGAGAAGGTGGCCTTTTCACCTTTGCCATAATAAAACACAACTGGGGCTAGAAGGGAAACTCTACGGATTGTACATTTCTTCCACAAAAGATAGCATTGAATAGACTTTGATGGAGGGCATCCAAGAGGTTTCCCATCAACATTTGGAACTGTCAAAACTATTTTGACCAGTGATTGCTTTTTTCTTCCTGCTCTGAATCCAGTCTGAGAATGTACTTTCAATAAAATTGGATCAGTTGTCCACTATTTCAAAGTCTGTTTTGTTTTTTTTTTTCCCACAGCAAAATGAATGCATGGATATGTAGACCTATCTGGTATTTCACTTAGACTTTCATCTATTTGTATTGACCCCCATCTGGGGCCGGGGCAGTGGGGCAGGGGGGCAGGGGCGAAGGAGGGGAACAGGTGCAACTAAAGCTGTGGCAATCCTAAGAGAATTAATGAAGGGAACAAAATAATAGAAACCCTTTTTAGGAAAAGAAAAAGATAAGCAAGAAAACCTTGCAGGGTGGGCCAGGAAGCTTGGGGTTTCAAAGTAATCACTTAATGAGTAGGAGGGGGCAAATACAGAAAATAGAGACAAAAGGATTCCATAGCTCAATAAAAATAACAAGGGAGGCTTAGAACTCATCAGTAAAAGCTACACAACTAAAGGGCAGGAGAACCTTGGTGGGAATGGGAGACCTGGGAATGGGTTGATTTAGAGGACCTTAAGCAAAACTGCTAGGCCTACAAAGTTCTAGATTAAAAGTAAAAGGGACTGAAAATAGCACTTGATTCAGAGACCACAGTCAAAATATCCAAATACAAAGAAAGACTTAATGGGGAAATCTTACACAATGGGTGGGCTGAAGAACAAGTCATTAAACACTTCATCATCATGGCAAAGAAAAGGATGTTGAAAACATAACATACAAAATTTGGGATGCATCCAAAGCACTCTTTCTGAGGTTTCAATATGACATCTGAAAGTAATTCAAAAGAAAAAGTGAATTGAACATACATTTTCATAAGAATCTGCCACATAAGTGCCCTCCAAGTCATCATAAAAAAGAGAAAATATTGAAGTTAAGGGGAGAAATAAATAAAAAATAAAAACAACCAAAAAAAAAAAAAAAAAAAAAAAAACCCAAGAACAACAACAAAACAAAGGCTCCAGAAATGAACAACAAAGCTAAAAGCTTCTTCTTGGAAAAATAAATTGTGTCCATTCACAAACGTTTAGCTAAATGGATTAAAAAGAATGCAGAAAAATAGTCAATAAAATAGCAAGTGAACAAGGTGAAAGCAGAACAAAGCTGGAAGAACAATTCAGCAAAACATGATCGGTAACTATGCATCCCCAAATTCCAAAGAACATGAAACAGAGAAGATTTTCTTCAAACAAAATTCTAAAATTCTAGTTTCTATACAGAGAGAGAGAGAGAGAGAGAGAGAGAGAGAGAGAGAGAGAGAGAGAGAGAGAGAGCAAGTTTTGAACCCAAAGGACACTAAAAGCAAACAGATGCCAGACAAGGCCCCAAAGGGGGGAAGGTCACCTCCTGGTCCCCATCCCACAAGGCTCTTGAAGAAGAAATGGTCAAAGATCATAAAAGAGAGCTAGAAGAAAAATGAGGAAAGGAAAGAGAAGCTCTGCAAGAGAGGACGGAAAAGGCATATAATTCCCTTGTGGTTTCTCTCCAGTATACTTTGAAGCAGAATTTGTTCTGCTATGTTGGAAAGGCAAGAAGCCTTGTCACAGATCCTGGGTTGGAGTTGGAGTTCTATCTTTGAATGACCTTGAGGAACATGATCTTCCCTGCTCTGGTTTAAGAACAAAGCTCTAGCTCGGTCCTTTGACTCCAAATCTAGTGCTTTGGCTACTCTGCCATTCTGAGAACTAATATTGATCAAAAGTATATTCCTTTTATGGCGGTGGCTCAGCTGATTCCATTTGGGAATTTCTTGGCAAAAAGGGTAGAGTGGTTTGACCTTTCCTTTTCCAGCTGATTTTAGACTTGAGGAAAGAAAAACAAACAGAATTAAGTGAGGTGATCACAGTCATACCTCTACTTTCTGGGGCCAGAGTTGAACTCCTGGAGATCAGTCTTCCTTGTTCCAGGCCAAGAGCTCTGTATCTTAGACAGCCTGAGGAAAGGAAACACACCTCAGGCCATTCAAATCCCATTCTCACTGAGAATTAAAAGATGCTTCTCTATCACCCTTGTTTTCTGGGTGGAATAGGAAGTCATTGGACTTTCTCAACTGGTGAATTCTTCTCCCCTGTATAACTCAAAGCAAAGGATAATCTACATTTTGAAGAAGAGACCAAATGAAAGCATGCTAATCAATAAGGAATCCAATGGAGCCCACCATCTGGAAAACACATGACAGAATTCTATTCAAGTTTGGTTTGGAAAAGTTAGCATGGCTTAGTGGGATGGAATGGTAGGTCTGAATCACAAACATTGAGGGTCAGCTCTTGTTTGGGACACTTGAATCTTGAAGTGGCTCAGGGGGTTCCTTAGCCTTTCTCTATATAATGCTATAGAATGCAATGGTCTTGTTTTATCCATGGAAAAGGAGTATGTGACATACCCAAAGTCACTCAAGTACCATTAAATCATAGGGGGGGTTCTCCGCTGGTGAAAGAAGTTCCCACACTCTAGATGCCCACTGCCAAGAAACTCCCCAATCCTTCACACGCATATATAAACAGATGTGTGGATGGATGGATGGATGGATGGATGTATAGAGACGCATCTGTGTTTCTAGAGATTTGTGTGTCTATAGCTTAGCAAGGCTAGAAAGAAATGTCCCATTCAGTTGGCAAAAGGGAAAAGGAACCAAAAGTTTTCACAAGAAATCTTTGGGATGAGGGAAACACCTAAATAAGCAAGTTGGGAATCTTTTCCCTTTTAACTACTCTCACCCTAGGATCTTCGGAAAAAGAAAGTCAAATACCATTCTTATAATACCATGAAAGGTCTATGAAGAAAGACATCATCTGCATCTCAAGAAAGACATGGGAAAGAGAAGTATGTAGAAAATCAAGGGACATCTAGAGGTGGAAAGGGCAGGAAGTCTGGAGAAATCTAGGGAAGGCTCAGGATGATTGACTTCACCCTCCATCGAGGTGTTAACTCAGTGGAAGTGCCAAGACAGTGGTTATCCAGCTTACAAGTCCTTAGTACTTAGTATAGTGCTACC
This sequence comes from Sminthopsis crassicaudata, assembly GCF_048593235.1. Taxonomy (NCBI): domain Eukaryota; kingdom Metazoa; phylum Chordata; class Mammalia; order Dasyuromorphia; family Dasyuridae; genus Sminthopsis; species Sminthopsis crassicaudata. The sequence goes on from NC_133617.1 coordinate 147,332,501, forward strand.
AGTGTTGACACCTCCTCTACAAGAACCCCACCTACAATGATGGATTCCTAAGAGAGTATATAAGAGCTAAGGGATCTGGGAGGAAGACAGACTGGAAAAGAAAGACCCTCAGGGTGGCTGGCCTGTCTCCTTCCCTTCTCTACTGAGACAAGAGAGCAAAGTCCACATTCCATATAGCTCTCTATTCCATATAGCCGTCTCTAGAGTGGAGTGGAGAAGGAAAGAAGAAAATTCAATAACTATTCTATCTTTTAAGAAAAAAAAAAAAAAAACCACAAAAATATAGCTTCTTGTGGGGGCTCCTGGCGAGGCCCCGATCCAGCGTCCGCCATGGCCAACAAGATGGACATGTCCCTGGACGACATCATTAAAGTCAACGGGAGGCAGCGGGGCGTGTGCGGCGGGGACCGCAACCGAGTCCGCGCCCAAGACCGCGACCCAGACCGCGACCGAGAACGCGACCCAGACCGAGACCGAGACCGAGACCGAGACCGAGACCGAGACCGCGGCCGAGGCCGGGAGCGGGCTCAGAGCGGCCGCGGCAGCTGGGCTGCGCAGGTGACAGCCCGCCGAAGCCGAGGCGGGGGCCCCATCCGGAACAGGCGGGCCCTGGGCCGCGGAGGCGACGGGGGCGGCGCCCGGAAACAAGCCAAGCCCTACAGCCCACCAAAACGGCTTCCCCAGAAGAGGCAGCCCCACGGCTTCCACAGTGCCTCTGGAGGCGGGGCCCGAGGGGACACAGGGGGCCAATTGCTGATCTCCAATCTGGATGCTAGGGTTTCCGATGCGGATATTCAGGAACTATTTGCTCCTTTTGGAACTCTCAAGAAGTCAGCTCTCCATTATGATCCCTGGGGCCGAAGCTTAGGAACAGCAGACGTTCACTTTGAGCGAAAAGCAGACGCTCTCAAGGCCATGAAACGCTATCATGGTGTCACTTTGGATGGCAGCCCGATGAACGTTCAGCTTGTTCTCTCAAGGACTGAGGCACAACGAATTCCTGCACACAGTGTAAAGACAGCTGCAGTGACTGCAAACCGTGACTCTGGACGTGCCCGTGATGGAGGTGGCTTCCGGAGAGGCGGCCGCCTTGGAGGCAATCCAGGGCGACCAGCGCCAGGGACTGCAAGAAATTCCAAACAACAGCTTTCTCGAGAAGAACTAGATGCACAATTGGATGCTTATCGTGCCATGCTGGATACCAGTTAAACTAAGCCCACATGTTCCCTGCATGGCACACGACCCAGCATTCTCATTCTGGACCTTTGTGCTGGAAGGCAGAGGACACCACTGTGGCTCTGCTGTCAGGGATGGATCTGTGGCTTTTCTGTTTCCATATAGGATGGAAAACTCACCGAAAGGCTTTGGTGCTTGCTTTTCTTGACCTTTCGCTTGGGGGTTTTCTTTTGGTTGTTGTTTCTGTTTCTTCTTTGAATTCTGAAACAGACCTCTTTTGCACCATAAATTTTACTGCTTGCTGCGCTGGAGAAGGTGGCCTTTTCACCTTTGCCATAATAAAACACAACTGGGGCTAGAAGGGAAACTCTACGGATTGTACATTTCTTCCACAAAAGATAGCATTGAATAGACTTTGATGGAGGGCATCCAAGAGGTTTCCCATCAACATTTGGAACTGTCAAAACTATTTTGACCAGTGATTGCTTTTTTCTTCCTGCTCTGAATCCAGTCTGAGAATGTACTTTCAATAAAATTGGATCAGTTGTCCACTATTTCAAAGTCTGTTTTGTTTTTTTTTTTCCCACAGCAAAATGAATGCATGGATATGTAGACCTATCTGGTATTTCACTTAGACTTTCATCTATTTGTATTGACCCCCATCTGGGGCCGGGGCAGTGGGGCAGGGGGGCAGGGGCGAAGGAGGGGAACAGGTGCAACTAAAGCTGTGGCAATCCTAAGAGAATTAATGAAGGGAACAAAATAATAGAAACCCTTTTTAGGAAAAGAAAAAGATAAGCAAGAAAACCTTGCAGGGTGGGCCAGGAAGCTTGGGGTTTCAAAGTAATCACTTAATGAGTAGGAGGGGGGAAATACAGAAAATAGAGACAAAAGGATTCCATAGCTCAATAAAAATAACAAGGGAGGCTTAGAACTCATCAGTAAAAGCTACACAACTAAAGGGCAGGAGAACCTTGGTGGGAATGGGAGACCTGGGAATGGGTTGATTTAGAGGACCTTAAGCAAAACTGCTAGGCCTACAAAGTTCTAGATTAAAAGTAAAAGGGACTGAAAATAGCACTTGATTCAGAGACCACAGTCAAAATATCCAAATACAAAGAAAGACTTAATGGGGAAATCTTACACAATGGGTGGGCTGAAGAACAAGTCATTAAACACTTCATCATCATGGCAAAGAAAAGGATGTTGAAAACATAACATACAAAATTTGGGATGCATCCAAAGCACTCTTTCTGAGGTTTCAATATGACATCTGAAAGTAATTCAAAAGAAAAAGTGAATTGAACATACATTTTCATAAGAATCTGCCACATAAGTGCCCTCCAAGTCATCATAAAAAAGAGAAAATATTGAAGTTAAGGGGAGAAATAAATAAAAAATAAAAACAACCAAAAAAAAAAAAAAAAAAAAAAAAAACCCAAGAACAACAACAAAACAAAGGCTCCAGAAATGAACAACAAAGCTAAAAGCTTCTTCTTGGAAAAATAAATTGTGTCCATTCACAAACGTTTAGCTAAATGGATTAAAAAGAATGCAGAAAAATAGTCAATAAAATAGCAAGTGAACAAGGTGAAAGCAGAACAAAGCTGGAAGAACAATTCAGCAAAACATGATCGGTAACTATGCATCCCCAAATTCCAAAGAACATGAAACAGAGAAGATTTTCTTCAAACAAAATTCTAAAATTCTAGTTTCTATACAGAGAGAGAGAGAGAGAGAGAGAGAGAGAGAGAGAGAGAGAGAGAGAGAGAGCAAGTTTTGAACCCAAAGGACACTAAAAGCAAACAGATGCCAGACAAGGCCCCAAAGGGGGGAAGGTCACCTCCTGGTCCCCATCCCACAAGGCTCTTGAAGAAGAAATGGTCAAAGATCATAAAAGAGAGCTAGAAGAAAAATGAGGAAAGGAAAGAGAAGCTCTGCAAGAGAGGACGGAAAAGGCATATAATTCCCTTGTGGTTTCTCTCCAGTATACTTTGAAGCAGAATTTGTTCTGCTATGTTGGAAAGGCAAGAAGCCTTGTCACAGATCCTGGGTTGGAGTTGGAGTTCTATCTTTGAATGACCTTGAGGAACATGATCTTCCCTGCTCTGGTTTAAGAACAAAGCTCTAGCTCGGTCCTTTGACTCCAAATCTAGTGCTTTGGCTACTCTGCCATTCTGAGAACAAATATTGATCAAAAGTATATTCCTTTTATGGCGGTGGCTCAGCTGATTCCATTTGGGAATTTCTTGGCAAAAAGGGTAGAGTGGTTTGACCTTTCCTTTTCCAGCTGATTTTAGACTTGAGGAAAGAAAAACAAACAGAATTAAGTGAGGTGATCACAGTCATACCTCTACTTTCTGGGGCCAGAGTTGAACTCCTGGAGATCAGTCTTCCTTGTTCCAGGCCAAGAGCTCTGTATCTTAGACAGCCTGAGGAAAGGAAACACACCTCAGGCCATTCAAATCCCATTCTCACTGAGAATTAAAAGATGCTTCTCTATCACCCTTGTTTTCTGGGTGGAATAGGAAGTCATTGGACTTTCTCAACTGGTGAATTCTTCTCCCCTGTATAACTCAAAGCAAAGGATAATCTACATTTTGAAGAAGAGACCAAATGAAAGCATGCTAATCAATAAGGAATCCAATGGAGCCCACCATCTGGAAAACACATGACAGAATTCTATTCAAGTTTGGTTTGGAAAAGTTAGCATGGCTTAGTGGGAGGGAATGGTAGGTCTGAATCACAAACATTGAGGGTCAGCTCTTGTTTGGGACACTTGAATCTTGAAGTGGCTCAGGGGGTTCCTTAGCCTTTCTCTATAGAATGCTATAGAATGCAATGGTCTTGTTTTATCCATGGAAAAGGAGTATGTGACATACCCAAAGTCACTCAAGTACCATTAAATCATAGGGGGGGTTCTCCGCTGGTGAAAGAAGTTCCCACACTCTAGATGCCCACTGCCAAGAAACTCCCCAATCCTTCACACGCATATATAAACAGATGTGTGGATGGATGGATGGATGGATGGATGTATAGAGACGCATCTGTGTTTCTAGAGATTTGTGTGTCTATAGCTTAGCAAGGCTAGAAAGAAATGTCCCATTCAGTTGGCAAAAGGGAAAAGGAACCAAAAGTTTTCACAAGAAATCTTTGGGATGAGGGAAACACCTAAATAAGCAAGTTGGGAATCTTTTCCCTTTTAACTACTCTCACCCTAGGATCTTCGGAAAAAGAAAGTCAAATACCATTCTTATAATAGCATGAAAGATCTATGAAGAAAGACATCATCTGCATCTCAAGAAAGACATGGGAAAGAGAAGTATGTAGAAAATCAAGGGACATCTAGAGGTGGAAAGGGCATGAAGTCTGGAGAAATCTAGGGAAGGCTCAGGATGATTGACATCACCCTCCATCGAGGTGTTAACTCAGTGGAAGTGCCAAGACAGTGGTTATCCAGCTTACAAGTCCTTAGTACTTAGTATAGTGCTACCAGTGTTGACACCTCCTCTACAAGAACCCCACCTACATTGATGGATTCCTAAGAGAGTATATAAGAGCTAAGGGATCTGGGAGGAAGACAGACTGGAAAAGAAAGACCCTCAGGGTGGCTGGCCTGTCTCCTTCCCTTCTCTACTGAGACAAGAGAGCAAAGTCCACATTCCATATAGCTCTCTATTCCATATAGCCGTCTCTAGAGTGGAGTGGAGAAGGAAAGAAGAAAATTCAATAACTATTCTATCTTTTAAGAAAAAAAAAAAAAAAACCACAAAAATATAGCTTCTTGTGGGGGCTCCTGGCGAGGCCCCGATCCAGCGTCCGCCATGGCCAACAAGATGGACATGTCCCTGGACGACATCATTAAAGTCAACGGGAGGCAGCGGGGCGTGTGCGGCGGGGACCGCAACCGAGTCCGCGCCCAAGACCGCGACCCAGACCGAGACCGAGAACGCGACCCAGACCGAGACCGAGACCGAGACCGAGACCGCGGCCGAGGCCGGGAGCGGGCTCAGAGCGGCCGCGGCAGCTGGGCTGCGCAGGTGACAGCCCGCCGAAGCCGAGGCGGGGGCCCCATCCGGAACAGGCGGGCCCTGGGCCGCGGAGGCGACGGGGGCGGCGCCCGGAAACAAGCCAAGCCCTACAGCCCACCAAAACGGCTTCCCCAGAAGAGGCAGCCCCACGGCTTCCACAGTGCCTCTGGAGGCGGGGCCCGAGGGGACACAGGGGGCCAATTGCTGATCTCCAATCTGGATGCTAGGGTTTCCGATGCGGATATTCAGGAACTATTTGCTCCTTTTGGAACTCTCAAGAAGTCAGCTCTCCATTATGATCCCTGGGGCCGAAGCTTAGGAACAGCAGACGTTCACTTTGAGCGAAAAGCAGACGCTCTCAAGGCCATGAAACGCTATCATGGTGTCACTTTGGATGGCAGCCCGATGAACGTTCAGCTTGTTCTCTCAAGGACTGAGGCACAACGAATTCCTGCACACAGTGTAAAGACAGCTGCAGTGACTGCAAACCGTGACTCTGGACGTGCCCGTGATGGAGGTGGCTTCCGGAGAGGCGGCCGCCTTGGAGGCAATCCAGGGCGACCAGCGCCAGGGACTGCAAGAAATTCCAAACAACAGCTTTCTCGAGAAGAACTAGATGCACAATTGGATGCTTATCGTGCCATGCTGGATACCAGTTAAACTAAGCCCACATGTTCCCTGCATGGCACACGACCCAGCATTCTCATTCTGGACCTTTGTGCTGGAAGGCAGAGGACACCACTGTGGCTCTGCTGTCAGGGATGGATCTGTGGCTTTTCTGTTTCCATATAGGATGGAAAACTCACCGAAAGGCTTTGGTGCTTGCTTTTCTTGACCTTTCGCTTGGGGGTTTTCTTTTGGTTGTTGTTTCTGTTTCTTCTTTGAATTCTGAAACAGACCTCTTTTGCACCATAAATTTTACTGCTTGCTGCGCTGGAGAAGGTGGCCTTTTCACCTTTGCCATAATAAAACACAACTGGGGCTAGAAGGGAAACTCTACGGATTGTACATTTCTTCCACAAAAGATAGCATTGAATAGACTTTGATGGAGGGCATCCAAGAGGTTTCCCATCAACATTTGGAACTGTCAAAACTATTTTGACCAGTGATTGCTTTTTTCTTCCTGCTCTGAATCCAGTCTGAGAATGTACTTTCAATAAAATTGGATCAGTTGTCCACTATTTCAAAGTCTGTTTTTTTTTTTTTTTTTTTTTTTTTCCCCACAGCAAAATGAATGCATGGATATGTAGACCTATCTGGTATTTCACTTAGACTTTCATCTATTTGTATTGACCCCCATCTGGGGCCGGGGCAGGGGGGCAGGGGGGCAGGGGCGAAGGAGGGGAACAGGTGCAACTAAAGCTGTGGCAATCCTAAGAGAATTAATGAAGGGAACAAAATAATAGAAACCCTTTTTAGGAAAAGAAAAAGATAAGCAAGAAAACCTTGCAGGGTGGGCCAGGAAGCTTGGGGTTTCAAAGTAATCACTTAATGAGTAGGAGGGGGGAAATACAGAAAATAGAGACAAAAGGATTCCATAGCTCAATAAAAATAACAAGGGAGGCTTAGAACTCATCAGTAAAAGCTACACAACTAAAGGGCAGGAGAACCTTGGTGGGAATGGGAGACCTGGGAATGGGTTGATTTAGAGGACCTTAAGCAAAACTGCTAGGCCTACAAAGTTCTAGATTAAAAGTAAAAGGGACTGAAAATAGCACTTGATTCAGAGACCACAGTCAAAATATCCAAATACAAAGAAAGACTTAATGGGGAAATCTTACACAATGGGTGGGCTGAAGAACAAGTCATTAAACACTTCATCATCATGGCAAAGAAAAGGATGTTGAAAAAATAACATACAAAATTTGGGATGCATCCAAAGCACTCTTTCTGAGGTTTCAATATGACATCTGAAAGTAATTCAAAAGAAAGAGTGAATTGAACATACATTTTCATAAGAATCTGCCACATAAGTGCCCTCCAAGTCATCATAAAAAAGAGAAAATATTGAAGTTAAGGGGAGAAATAAATAAAAAATAAAAACAACCAAAAAAAAAAAAAAAAAAAAAAAAAAAAAACCAAGAACAACAACAAAACAAAGGCTCCAGAAATGAACAACAAAGCTAAAAGCTTCTTCTTGGAAAAATAAATTGTGTCCATTCACAAACGTTTAGCTAAATGGATTAAAAAGAATGCAGAAAAATAGTCAATAAAATAGCAAGTGAACAAGGTGAAAGCAGAACAAAGCTGGAAGAACAATTCAGCAAAACATGATCGGTACCTATGCATCCCCAAATTCCAAAGAACATGAAACAGAGAAGATTTTCTTCAAACAAAATTCTAAAATTCTAGTTTCTATACAGAGAGAGAGAGAGAGAGAGAGAGAGAGAGAGAGAGAGAGAGAGAGAGAGAGAGAGTGAGAGCAAGTTTTGAACCCAAAGGACACTAAAAGCAAACAGATGCCAGACAAGGCCCCAAAGGGGGGAAGGTCACCTCCTGGTCCCCATCCCACAAGGCTCTTGAAGAAGAAATGGTCAAAGATCATAAAAGAGAGCTAGAAGAAAAATGAGGAAAGGAAAGAGAAGCTCTGCAAGAGAGGACGGAAAAGGCATATAATTCCCTTGTGGTTTCTCTCCAGTATACTTTGAAGCAGAATTTGTTCTGCTATGTTGGAAAGGCAAGAAGCCTTGTCACAGATCCTGGGTTGGAGTTGGAGTTCTATCTTTGAATGACCTTGAGGAACATGATCTTCCCTGCTCTGGTTTAAGAACAAAGCTCTAGCTCGGTCCTTTGACTCCAAATCTAGTGCTTTGGCTACTCTGCCATTCTGAGAACAAATATTGATCAAAAGTATATTCCTTTTATGGCGGTGGCTCAGCTGATTCCATTTGGGAATTTCTTGGCAAAAAGGGTAGAGTGGTTTGACCTTTCCTTTTCCAGCTGATTTTAGACTTGAGGAAAGAAAAACAAACAGAATTAAGTGAGGTGATCACAGTCATACCTCTACTTTCTGGGGCCAGAGTTGAACTCCTGGAGATCAGTCTTCCTTGTTCTAGGCCAAGAGCTCTGTATCTTAGACAGCCTGAGGAAAGGAAACACACCTCAGGCCATTCAAATCCCATTCTCACTGAGAATTAAAAGATGCTTCTCTATCACCCTTGTTTTCTGGGTGGAATAGGAAGTCATTGGACTTTCTCAACTGGTGAATTCTTCTCCCCTGTATAACTCAAAGCAAAGGATAATCTACATTTTGAAGAAGAGACCAAATGAAAGCATGCTAATCAATAAGGAATCCAATGGAGCCCACCATCTGGAAAACACATGACAGAATTCTATTCAAGTTTGGTTTGGAAAAGTTAGCATGGCTTAGTGGGAGGGAATGGTAGGTCTGAATCACAAACATTGAGGGTCAGCTCTTGTTTGGGACACTTGAATCTTGAAGTGGCTCAGGGGGTTCCTTAGCCTTTCTCTATAGAATGCTATAGAATGCAATGGTCTTGTTTTATCCATGGAAAAGGAGTATGTGACATACCCAAAGTCACTCAAGTACCATTAAATCATAGGGGGGGTTCTCCGCTGGTGAAAGAAGTTCCCACACTCTAGATCCCCACTGCCAAGAAACTCCCCAATCCTTCACACGCATATATAAACAGATGTGTGGATGGATGGATGGATGGATGGATGTATAGAGACGCATCTGTGTTTCTAGAGATTTGTGTGTCTATAGCTTAGCAAGGCTAGAAAGAAATGTCCCATTCAGTTGGCAAAAGGGAAAAGGAACCAAAAGTTTTCACAAGAAATCTTTGGGATGAGGGAAACACCTAAATAAGCAAGTTGGGAATCTTTTCCCTTTTAACTACTCTCACCCTAGGATCTTCGGAAAAAGAAAGTCAAATACCATTCTTATAATAGCATGAAAGATCTATGAAGAAAGACATCATCTGCATCTCAAGAAAGACATGGGAAAGAGAAGTATGTAGAAAATCAAGGGACATCTAGAGGTGGAAAGGGCATGAAGTCTGGAGAAATCTAGGGAAGGCTCAGGATGATTGACATCACCCTCCATCGAGGTGTTAACTCAGTGGAAGTGCCAAGACAGTGGTTATCCAGCTTACAAGTCCTTAGTACTTAGTATAGTGCTACCAGTGTTGACACCTCCTCTACAAGAACCCCACCTACATTGATGGATTCCTAAGAGAGTATATAAGAGCTAAGGGATCTGGGAGGAAGACAGACTGGAAAAGAAAGACCCTCAGGGTGGCTGGCCTGTCTCCTTCCCTTCTCTACTGAGACAAGAGAGCAAAGTCCACATTCCATATAGCTCTCTATTCCATATAGCCGTCTCTAGAGTGGAGTGGAGAAGGAAAGAAGAAAATTCAATAACTATTCTATCTTTTAAGAAAAAAAAAAAAAAAAAAACCACAAAAATATAGCTTCTTGTGGGGGCTCCTGGCGAGGCCCCGATCCAGCGTCCGCCATGGCCAACAAGATGGACATGTCCCTGGACGACATCATTAAAGTCAACGGGAGGCAGCGGGGCGTGTGCGGCGGGGACCGCAACCGAGTCCGCGCCCAAGACCGCGAGCCAGACCGCGACCGAGAACGCGACCCAGACCGAGACCGAGAACGCGACCCAGACCGAGACCGAGACCGAGACCGAGACCGAGACCGAGACCGCGGCCGAGGCCGGGAGCGGGCTCAGAGCGGCCGCGGCAGCTGGGCTGCGCAGGTGACAGCCCGCCGAAGCCGAGGCGGGGGCCCCATCCGGAACAGGCGGGCCCTGGGCCGCGGAGGCGACGGGGGCGGCGCCCGGAAACAAGCCAAGCCCTACAGCCCACCAAAACGGCTTCCCCAGAAGAGGCAGCCCCACGGCTTCCACAGTGCCTCTGGAGGCGGGGCCCGAGGGGACACAGGGGGCCAATTGCTGATCTCCAATCTGGATGCTAGGGTTTCCGATGCGGATATTCAGGAACTATTTGCTCCTTTTGGAACTCTCAAGAAGTCAGCTCTCCATTATGATCCCTGGGGCCGAAGCTTAGGAACAGCAGACGTTCACTTTGAGCGAAAAGCAGACGCTCTCAAGGCCATGAAACGCTATCATGGTGTCACTTTGGATGGCAGCCCGATGAACGTTCAGCTTGTTCTCTCAAGGACTGAGGCACAACGAATTCCTGCACACAGTGTAAAGACAGCTGCAGTGACTGCAAACCGTGACTCTGGACGTGCCCGTGATGGAGGTGGCTTCCGGAGAGGCGGCCGCCTTGGAGGCAATCCAGGGCGACCAGCGCCAGGGACTGCAAGAAATTCCAAACAACAGCTTTCTCGAGAAGAACTAGATGCACAATTGGATGCTTATCGTGCCATGCTGGATACCAGTTAAACTAAGCCCACATGTTCCCTGCATGGCACACGACCCAGCATTCTCATTCTGGACCTTTGTGCTGGAAGGCAGAGGACACCACTGTGGCTCTGCTGTCAGGGATGGATCTGTGGCTTTTCTGTTTCCATATAGGATGGAAAACTCACCGAAAGGCTTTGGTGCTTGCTTTTCTTGACCTTTCGCTTGGGGGTTTTCTTTTGGTTGTTGTTTCTGTTTCTTCTTTGAATTCTGAAACAGACCTCTTTTGCACCATAAATTTTACTGCTTGCTGCGCTGGAGAAGGTGGCCTTTTCACCTTTGCCATAATAAAACACAACTGGGGCTAGAAGGGAAACTCTACGGATTGTACATTTCTTCCACAAAAGATAGCATTGAATAGACTTTGATGGAGGGCATCCAAGAGGTTTCCCATCAACATTTGGAACTGTCAAAACTATTTTGACCAGTGATTGCTTTTTTCTTCCTGCTCTGAATCCAGTCTGAGAATGTACTTTCAATAAAATTGGATCAGTTGTCCACTATTTCAAAGTCTGTTTTGTTTTTTTTTTTCCCACAGCAAAATGAATGCATGGATATGTAGACCTATCTGGTATTTCACTTAGACTTTCATCTATTTGTATTGACCCCCATCTGGGGCCGGGGCAGGGGGGCAGGGGGGCAGGGGCGAAGGAGGGGAACAGGTGCAACTAAAGCTGTGGCAATCCTAAGAGAATTAATGAAGGGAACAAAATAATAGAAACCCTTTTTAGGAAAAGAAAAAGATAAGCAAGAAAACCTTGCAGGGTGGGCCAGGAAGCTTGGGGTTTCAAAGTAATCACTTAATGAGTAGGAGGGGGGAAATACAGAAAATAGAGACAAAAGGATTCCATAGCTCAATAAAAATAACAAGGGAGGCTTAGAACTCATCAGTAAAAGCTACACAACTAAAGGGCAGGAGAACCTTGGTGGGAATGGGAGACCTGGGAATGGGTTGATTTAGAGGACCTTAAGCAAAACTGCTAGGCCTACAAAGTTCTAGATTAAAAGTAAAAGGGACTGAAAATAGCACTTGATTCAGAGACCACAGTCAAAATATCCAAATACAAAGAAAGACTTAATGGGGAAATCTTACACAATGGGTGGGCTGAAGAACAAGTCATTAAACACTTCATCATCATGGCAAAGAAAAGGATGTTGAAAAAATAACATACAAAATTTGGGATGCATCCAAAGCACTCTTTCTGAGGTTTCAATATGACATCTGAAAGTAATTCAAAAGAAAGAGTGAATTGAACATACATTTTCATAAGAATCTGCCACATAAGTGCCCTCCAAGTCATCATAAAAAAGAGAAAATATTGAAGTTAAGGGGAGAAATAAATAAAAAATAAAAACAACCAAAAAAAAAAAAAAAAAAAAAAAAAAAAAAAAAAAAAAAACCAAGAACAACAACAAAACAAAGGCTCCAGAAATGAACAACAAAGCTAAAAGCTTCTTCTTGGAAAAATAAATTGTGTCCATTCACAAACGTTTAGCTAAATGGATTAAAAAGAATGCAGAAAAATAGTCAATAAAATAGCAAGTGAACAAGGTGAAAGCAGAACAAAGCTGGAAGAACAATTCAGCAAAACATGATCGGTACCTATGCATCCCCAAATTCCAAAGAACATGAAACAGAGAAGATTTTCTTCAAACAAAATTCTAAAATTCTAGTTTCTATACAGAGAGAGAGAGAGAGAGAGAAAGAGAGAGAGAGAGAGAGAGAGAGAGAGAGAGAGAGAGAGAGAGAGAGAGAGTGAGAGCAAGTTTTGAACCCAAAGGACACTAAAAGCAAACAGATGCCAGACAAGGCCCCAAAGGGGGGAAGGTCACCTCCTGGTCCCCATCCCACAAGGCTCTTGAAGAAGAAATGGTCAAAGATCATAAAAGAGAGCTAGAAGAAAAATGAGGAAAGGAAAGAGAAGCTCTGCAAGAGAGGACGGAAAAGGCATATAATTCCCTTGTGGTTTCTCTCCAGTATACTTTGAAGCAGAATTTGTTCTGCTATGTTGGAAAGGCAAGAAGCCTTGTCACAGATCCTGGGTTGGAGTTGGAGTTCTATCTTTGAATGACCTTGAGGAACATGATCTTCCCTGCTCTGGTTTAAGAACAAAGCTCTAGCTCGGTCCTTTGACTCCAAATCTAGTGCTTTGGCTACTCTGCCATTCTGAGAACAAATATTGATCAAAAGTATATTCCTTTTATGGCGGTGGCTCAGCTGATTCCATTTGGGAATTTCTTGGCAAAAAGGGTAGAGTGGTTTGACCTTTCCTTTTCCAGCTGATTTTAGACTTGAGGAAAGAAAAACAAACAGAATTAAGTGAGGTGATCACAGTCATACCTCTACTTTCTGGGGCCAGAGTTGAACTCCTGGAGATCAGTCTTCCTTGTTCCAGGCCAAGAGCTCTGTATCTTAGACAGCCTGAGGAAAGGAAACACACCTCAGGCCATTCAAATCCCATTCTCACTGAGAATTAAAAGATGCTTCTCTATCACCCTTGTTTTCTGGGTGGAATAGGAAGTCATTGGACTTTCTCAACTGGTGAATTCTTCTCCCCTGTATAACTCAAAGCAAAGGATAATCTACATTTTGAAGAAGAGACCAAATGAAAGCATGCTAATCAATAAGGAATCCAATGGAGCCCACCATCTGGAAAACACATGACAGAATTCTATTCAAGTTTGGTTTGGAAAAGTTAGCATGGCTTAGTGGGAGGGAATGGTAGGTCTGAATCACAAACATTGAGGGTCAGCTCTTGTTTGGGACACTTGAATCTTGAAGTGGCTCAGGGGGTTCCTTAGCCTTTCTCTATAGAATGCTATAGAATGCAATGGTCTTGTTTTATCCATGGAAAAGGAGTATGTGACATACCCAAAGTCACTCAAGTACCATTAAATCATAGGGGGGGTTCTCCGCTGGTGAAAGAAGTTCCCACACTCTAGATGCCCACTGCCAAGAAACTCCCCAATCCTTCACACGCATATATAAACAGATGTGTGTATGGATGGATGGATGGATGGATGTATAGAGACGCATCTGTGTTTCTAGAGATTTGTGTGTCTATAGCTTAGCAAGGCTAGAAAGAAATGTCCCATTCAGTTGGCAAAAGGGAAAAGGAACCAAAAGTTTTCACAAGAAATCTTTGGGATGAGGGAAACACCTAAATAAGCAAGTTGGGAATCTTTTCCCTTTTAACTACTCTCACCCTAGGATCTTCGGAAAAAGAAAGTCAAATAGCATTCTTATAATAGCATGAAAGATCTATGAAGAAAGACATCATCTGCATCTCAAGAAAGACATGGGAAAGAGAAGTATGTAGAAAATCAAGGGACATCTAGAGGTGGAAAGGGCAGGAAGTCTGGAGAAATCTAGGGAAGGCTCAGGATGATTGACTTCACCCTCCATCGAGGTGTTAACTCAGTGGAAGTGCCAAGACAGTGGTTATCCAGCTTACAAGTCCTTAGTACTTAGTATAGTGCTACCAGTGTTGACACCTCCTCTACAAGAACCCCACCTACAATGATGGATTCCTAAGAGAGTATATAAGAGCTAAGGGATCTGGGAGGAAGACAGACTGGAAAAGAAAGACCCTCAGGGTGGCTGGCCTGTCTCCTTCCCTTCTCTACTGAGACAAGAGAGCAAAGTCCACATTCCATATAGCTCTCTATTCCATATAGCCGTCTCTAGAGTGGAGTGGAGAAGGAAAGAAGAAAATTCAATAACTATTCTATCTTTTAAGAAAAAAAAAAAAAAAAAAACCACAAAAATATAGCTTCTTGTGGGGGCTCCTGGCGAGGCCCCGATCCAGCGTCCGCCATGGCCAACAAGATGGACATGTCCCTGGACGACATCATTAAAGTCAACGGGAGGCAGCGGGGCGTGTGCGGCGGGGACCGCAACCGAGTCCGCGCCCAAGACCGCGAGCCAGACCGCGACCGAGAACGCGACCCAGACCGAGACCGAGAACGCGACCCAGACCGAGACCGAGACCGAGACCGAGACCGAGACCGAGACCGCGGCCGAGGCCGGGAGCGGGCTCAGAGCGGCCGCGGCAGCTGGGCTGCGCAGGTGACAGCCCGCCGAAGCCGAGGCGGGGGCCCCATCCGGAACAGGCGGGCCCTGGGCCGCGGAGGCGACGGGGGCGGCGCCCGGAAACAAGCCAAGCCCTACAGCCCACCAAAACGGCTTCCCCAGAAGAGGCAGCCCCACGGCTTCCACAGTGCCTCTGGAGGCGGGGCCCGAGGGGACACAGGGGGCCAATTGCTGATCTCCAATCTGGATGCTAGGGTTTCCGATGCGGATATTCAGGAACTATTTGCTCCTTTTGGAACTCTCAAGAAGTCAGCTCTCCATTATGATCCCTGGGGCCGAAGCTTAGGAACAGCAGACGTTCACTTTGAGCGAAAAGCAGACGCTCTCAAGGCCATGAAACGCTATCATGGTGTCACTTTGGATGGCAGCCCGATGAACGTTCAGCTTGTTCTCTCAAGGACTGAGGCACAACGAATTCCTGCACACAGTGTAAAGACAGCTGCAGTGACTGCAAACCGTGACTCTGGACGTGCCCGTGATGGAGGTGGCTTCCGGAGAGGCGGCCGCCTTGGAGGCAATCCAGGGCGACCAGCGCCAGGGACTGCAAGAAATTCCAAACAACAGCTTTCTCGAGAAGAACTAGATGCACAATTGGATGCTTATCGTGCCATGCTGGATACCAGTTAAACTAAGCCCACATGTTCCCTGCATGGCACACGACCCAGCATTCTCATTCTGGACCTTTGTGCTGGAAGGCAGAGGACACCACTGTGGCTCTGCTGTCAGGGATGGATCTGTGGCTTTTCTGTTTCCATATAGGATGGAAAACTCACCGAAAGGCTTTGGTGCTTGCTTTTCTTGACCTTTCGCTTGGGGGTTTTCTTTTGGTTGTTGTTTCTGTTTCTTCTTTGAATTCTGAAACAGACCTCTTTTGCACCATAAATTTTACTGCTTGCTGCGCTGGAGAAGGTGGCCTTTTCACCTTTGCCATAATAAAACACAACTGGGGCTAGAAGGGAAACTCTACGGATTGTACATTTCTTCCACAAAAGATAGCATTGAATAGACTTTGATGGAGGGCATCCAAGAGGTTTCCCATCAACATTTGGAACTGTCAAAACTATTTTGACCAGTGATTGCTTTTTTCTTCCTGCTCTGAATCCAGTCTGAGAATGTACTTTCAATAAAATTGGATCAGTTGTCCACTATTTCAAAGTCTGTTTTGTTTTTTTTTTTCCCACAGCAAAATGAATGCATGGATATGTAGACCTATCTGGTATTTCACTTAGACTTTCATCTATTTGTATTGACCCCCATCTGGGGCCGGGGCAGGGGGGCAGGGGGGCAGGGGCGAAGGAGGGGAACAGGTGCAACTAAAGCTGTGGCAATCCTAAGAGAATTAATGAAGGGAACAAAATAATAGAAACCCTTTTTAGGAAAAGAAAAAGATAAGCAAGAAAACCTTGCAGGGTGGGCCAGGAAGCTTGGGGTTTCAAAGTAATCACTTAATGAGTAGGAGGGGGGAAATACAGAAAATAGAGACAAAAGGATTCCATAGCTCAATAAAAATAACAAGGGAGGCTTAGAACTCATCAGTAAAAGCTACACAACTAAAGGGCAGGAGAACCTTGGTGGGAATGGGAGACCTGGGAATGGGTTGATTTAGAGGACCTTAAGCAAAACTGCTAGGCCTACAAAGTTCTAGATTAAAAGTAAAAGGGACTGAAAATAGCACTTGATTCAGAGACCACAGTCAAAATATCCAAATACAAAGAAAGACTTAATGGGGAAATCTTACACAATGGGTGGGCTGAAGAACAAGTCATTAAACACTTCATCATCATGGCAAAGAAAAGGATGTTGAAAAAATAACATACAAAATTTGGGATGCATCCAAAGCACTCTTTCTGAGGTTTCAATATGACATCTGAAAGTAATTCAAAAGAAAGAGTGAATTGAACATACATTTTCATAAGAATCTGCCACATAAGTGCCCTCCAAGTCATCATAAAAAAGAGAAAATATTGAAGTTAAGGGGAGAAATAAATAAAAAATAAAAACAACCAAAAAAAAAAAAAAAAAAAAAAAAAAAACCAAGAACAACAACAAAACAAAGGCTCCAGAAATGAACAACAAAGCTAAAAGCTTCTTCTTGGAAAAATAAATTGTGTCCATTCACAAACGTTTAGCTAAATGGATTAAAAAGAATGCAGAAAAATAGTCAATAAAATAGCAAGTGAACAAGGTGAAAGCAGAACAAAGCTGGAAGAACAATTCAGCAAAACATGATCGGTACCTATGCATCCCCAAATTCCAAAGAACATGAAACAGAGAAGATTTTCTTCAAACAAAATTCTAAAATTCTAGTTTTTATACAGAGAGAGATAGAGAGAGAGAGAGAGAGAGAGAGAGAGAGAGAGAGAGAGAGAGAGAGAGAGAGTGAGAGCAAGTTTTGAACCCAAAGGACACTAAAAGCAAACAGATGCCAGACAAGGCCCCAAAGGGGGAAAGGTCACCTCCTGGTCCCCATCCCACAAGGCTCTTGAAGAAGAAATGGTCAAAGATCATAAAAGAGAGCTAGAAGAAAAATGAGGAAAGGAAAGAGAAGCTCTGCAAGAGAGGACGGAAAAGGCATATAATTCCCTTGTGGTTTCTCTCCAGTATACTTTGAAGCAGAATTTGTTCTGCTATGTTGGAAAGGCAAGAAGCCTTGTCACAGATCCTGGGTTGGAGTTGGAGTTCTATCTTTGAATGACCTTGAGGAACATGATCTTCCCTGCTCTGGTTTAAGAACAAAGCTCTAGCTCGGTCCTTTGACTCCAAATCTAGTGCTTTGGCTACTCTGCCATTCTGAGAACTAATATTGATCAAAAGTATATTCCTTTTATGGCGGTGGCTCAGCTGATTCCATTTGGGAATTTCTTGGCAAAAAGGGTAGAGTGGTTTGACCTTTCCTTTTCCAGCTGATTTTAGACTTGAGGAAAGAAAAACAAACAGAATTAAGTGAGGTGATCACAGTCATACCTCTACTTTCTGGGGCCAGAGTTGAACTCCTGGAGATCAGTCTTCCTTGTTCCAGGCCAAGAGCTCTGTATCTTAGACAGCCTGAGGAAAGGAAACACACCTCAGGCCATTCAAATCCCATTCTCACTGAGAATTAAAAGATGCTTCTCTATCACACTTGTTTTCTGGGTGGAATAGGAAGTCATTGGACTTTCTCAACTGGTGAATTCTTCTCCCCTGTATAACTCAAAGCAAAGGATAATCTACATTTTGAAGAAGAGACCAAATGAAAGCATGCTAATCAATAAGGAATCCAATGGAGCCCACCATCTGGAAAACACATGACAGAATTCTATTCAAGTTTGGTTTGGAAAAGTTAGCATGGCTTAGTGGGATGGAATGGTGGGTCTGAATCACAAACATTGAGGGTCAGCTCTTGTTTGGGACACTTGAATCTTGAAGTGGCTCAGGGGGTTCCTTAGCCTTTCTCTATAGAATGCAATGGTCTTGTTTTATCCATGGAAAAGGAGTATGTGACATACCCAAAGTCACTCAAGTACCATTAAATCATAGGGGGGGTTCTCCGCTGGTGAAAGAAGTTCCCACACTCTAGATGCCCACTGCCAAGAAACTCCCCAATCCTTCACACGCATATATAAACAGATGTGTGTATGGATGGATGGATGGATGGATGTATAGAGACGCATCTGTGTTTCTAGAGATTTGTGTGTCTATAGCTTAGCAAGGCTAGAAAGAAATGTCCCATTCAGTTGGCAAAAGGGAAAAGGAACCAAAAGTTTTCACAAGAAATCTTTGGGATGAGGGAAACACCTAAATAAGCAAGTTGGGAATCTTTTCCCTTTTAACTACTCTCACCCTAGGATCTTCGGAAAAAGAAAGTCAAATAGCATTCTTATAATAGCATGAAAGATCTATGAAGAAAGACATCATCTGCATCTCAAGAAAGACATGGGAAAGAGAAGTATGTAGAAAATCAAGGGACATCTAGAGGTGGAAAGGGCAGGAAGTCTGGAGAAATCTAGGGAAGGCTCAGGATGATTGACTTCACCCTGCATCGAGGTGTTAACTCAGTGGAAGTGCCAAGACAGTGGTTATCCAGCTTACAAGTCCTTAGTACTTAGTATAGTGCTACCAGTGTTGACACCTCCTCTACAAGAACCCCACCTACAATGATGGATTCCTAAGAGAGTATATAAGAGCTAAGGGATCTGGGAGGAAGACAGACTGGAAAAGAAAGACCCTCAGGGTGGCTGGCCTGTCTCCTTCCCTTCTCTACTGAGACAAGAGAGCAAAGTCCACATTCCATATAGCTCTCTATTCCATATAGCCGTCTCTAGAGTGGAGTGGAGAAGGAAAGAAGAAAATTCAATAACTATTCTATCTTTTAAGAAAAAAAAAAAAAAAAACCACAAAAATATAGCTTCTTGTGGGGGCTCCTGGCGAGGCCCCGATCCAGCGTCCGCCATGGCCAACAAGATGGACATGTCCCTGGACGACATCATTAAAGTCAACGGGAGGCAGCGGGGCGTGTGCGGCGGGGACCGCAACCGAGTCCGCGCCCAAGACCGCGAGCCAGACCGCGACCGAGAACGCGACCCAGACCGAGACCGAGAACGCGACCCAGACCGAGACCGAGACCGAGACCGAGACCGAGACCGAGACCGAGACCGCGGCCGAGGCCGGGAGCGGGCTCAGAGCGGCCGCGGCAGCTGGGCTGCGCAGGTGACAGACCGCCGAAGCCGAGGCGGGGGCCCCATCCGGAACAGGCGGGCCCTGGGCCGCGGAGGCGACGGGGGCGGCGCCCGGAAACAAGCCAAGCCCTACAGCCAACCAAAACGGCTTCCCCAGAAGAGGCAGCCCCACGGCTTCCACAGTGCCTCTGGAGGCGGGGCCCGAGGGGACACAGGGGGCCAATTGCTGATCTCCAATCTGGATGCTAGGGTTTCCGATGCGGATATTCAGGAACTATTTGCTCCTTTTGGAACTCTCAAGAAGTCAGCTCTCCATTATGATCCCTGGGGCCGAAGCTTAGGAACAGCAGACGTTCACTTTGAGCGAAAAGCAGACGCTCTCAAGGCCATGAAACGCTATCATGGTGTCACTTTGGATGGCAGCCCGATGAACGTTCAGCTTGTTCTCTCAAGGACTGAGGCACAACGAATTCCTGCACACAGTGTAAAGACAGCTGCAGTGACTGCAAACCGTGACTCTGGACGTGCCCGTGATGGAGGTGGCTTCCGGAGAGGCGGCCGCCTTGGAGGCAATCCAGGGCGACCAGCGCCAGGGACTGCAAGAAATTCCAAACAACAGCTTTCTCGAGAAGAACTAGATGCACAATTGGATGCTTATCGTGCCATGCTGGATACCAGTTAAACTAAGCCCACATGTTCCCTGCATGGCACACGACCCAGCATTCTCATTCTGGACCTTTGTGCTGGAAGGCAGAGGACACCACTGTGGCTCTGCTGTCAGGGATGGATCTGTGGCTTTTCTGTTTCCATATAGGATGGAAAACTCACCGAAAGGCTTTGGTGCTTGCTTTTCTTGACCTTTCGCTTGGGGGTTTTCTTTTGGTTGTTGTTTCTGTTTCTTCTTTGAATTCTGAAACAGACCTCTTTTGCACCATAAATTTTACTGCTTGCTGCGCTGGAGAAGGTGGCCTTTTCACCTTTGCCATAATAAAACACAACTGGGGCTAGAAGGGAAACTCTACGGATTGTACATTTCTTCCACAAAAGATAGCATTGAATAGACTTTGATGGAGGGCATCCAAGAGGTTTCCCATCAACATTTGGAACTGTCAAAACTATTTTGACCAGTGATTGCTTTTTTCTTCCTGCTCTGAATCCAGTCTGAGAATGTACTTTCAATAAAATTGGATCAGTTGTCCACTATTTCAAAGTCTGTTTTGTTTTTTTTTTTCCCACAGCAAAATGAATGCATGGATATGTAGACCTATCTGGTATTTCACTTAGACTTTCATCTATTTGTATTGACCCCCATCTGGGGCCGGGGCAGGGGGGCAGGGGGGCAGGGGCGAAGGAGGGGAACAGGTGCAACTAAAGCTGTGGCAATCCTAAGAGAATTAATGAAGGGAACAAAATAATAGAAACCCTTTTTAGGAAAAGAAAAAGATAAGCAAGAAAACCTTGCAGGGTGGGCCAGGAAGCTTGGGGTTTCAAAGTAATCACTTAATGAGTAGGAGGGGGGAAATACAGAAAATAGAGACAAAAGGATTCCATAGCTCAATAAAAATAACAAGGGAGGCTTAGAACTCATCAGTAAAAGCTACACAACTAAAGGGCAGGAGAACCTTGGTGGGAATGGGAGACCTGGGAATGGGTTGATTTAGAGGACCTTAAGCAAAACTGCTAGGCCTACAAAGTTCTAGATTAAAAGTAAAAGGGACTGAAAATAGCACTTGATTCAGAGACCACAGTCAAAATATCCAAATACAAAGAAAGACTTAATGGGGAAATCTTACACAATGGGTGGGCTGAAAAACAAGTCATTAAACACTTCATCATCATGGCAAAGAAAAGGATGTTGAAAAAATAACATACAAAATTTGGGATGCATCCAAAGCACTCTTTCTGAGGTTTCAATATGACATCTGAAAGTAATTCAAAAGAAAGAGTGAATTGAACATACATTTTCATAAGAATCTGCCACATAAGTGCCCTCCAAGTCATCATAAAAAAGAGAAAATATTGAAGTTAAGGGGAGAAATAAATAAAAAATAAAAACAACCAAAAAAAAAAAAAAAAAAAAAAAAAAAAAAAAAAAAAAAAAAAAACCAAGAACAACAACAAAACAAAGGCTCCAGAAATGAACAACAAAGCTAAAAGCTTCTTCTTGGAAAAATAAATTGTGTCCATTCACAAACGTTTAGCTAAATGGATTAAAAAGAATGCAGAAAAATAGTCAATAAAATAGCAAGTGAACAAGGTGAAAGCAGAACAAAGCTGGAAGAACAATTCAGCAAAACATGATCGGTACCTATGCATCCCCAAATTCCAAAGAACATGAAACAGAGAAGATTTTCTTCAAACAAAATTCTAAAATTCTAGTTTCTATACTGAGAGAGAGAGAGAGAGAGAGAGAGAGAGAGAGAGAGAGAGAGAGAGAGAGAGAGCAAGTTTTGAACCCAAAGGACACTAAAAGCAAACAGATGCCAGACAAGGCCCCAAAGGGGGGAAGGTCACCTCCTGGTCCCCATCCCACAAGGCTCTTGAAGAAGAAATGGTCAAAGATCATAAAAGAGAGCTAGAAGAAAAATGAGGAAAGGAAAGAGAAGCTCTGCAAGAGAGGACGGAAAAGGCATATAATTCCCTTGTGGTTTCTCTCCAGTATACTTTGAAGCAGAATTTGTTCTGCTATGTTGGAAAGGCAAAAAGCCTTGTCACAGATCCTGGGTTGGAGTTGGAGTTCTATCTTTGAATGACCTTGAGGAACATGATCTTCCCTGCTCTGGTTTAAGAACAAAGCTCTAGCTCGGTCCTTTGACTCCAAATCTAGTGCTTTGGCTACTCTGCCATTCTGAGAACTAATATTGATCAAAAGTATATTCCTTTTATGGCGGTGGCTCAGCTGATTCCATTTGGGAATTTCTTGGCAAAAAGGGTAGAGTGGTTTGACCTTTCCTTTTCCAGCTGATTTTAGACTTGAGGAAAGAAAAACAAACAGAATTAAGTGAGGTGATCACAGTCATACCTCTACTTTCTGGGGCCAGAGTTGAACTCCTGGAGATCAGTCTTCCTTGTTCCAGGCCAAGAGCTCTGTATCTTAGACAGCCTGAGGAAAGGAAACACACCTCAGGCCATTCAAATCCCATTCTCACTGAGAATTAAAAGATGCTTCTCTATCACACTTGTTTTCTGGGTGGAATAGGAAGTCATTGGACTTTCTCAACTGGTGAATTCTTCTCCCCTGTATAACTCAAAGCAAAGGATAATCTACATTTTGAAGAAGAGACCAAATGAAAGCATGCTAATCAATAAGGAATCCAATGGAGCCCACCATCTGGAAAACACATGACAGAATTCTATTCAAGTTTGGTTTGGAAAAGTTAGCATGGCTTAGTGGGATGGAATGGTGGGTCTGAATCACAAACATTGAGGGTCAGCTCTTGTTTGGGACACTTGAATCTTGAAGTGGCTCAGGGGGTTCCTTAGCCTTTCTCTATAGAATGCAATGGTCTTGTTTTATCCATGGAAAAGGAGTATGTGACATACCCAAAGTCACTCAAGTACCATTAAATCATAGGGGGGGTTCTCCGCTGGTGAAAGAAGTTCCCACACTCTAGATGCCCACTGCCAAGAAACTCCCCAATCCTTCACACGCATATATAAACAGATGTGTGTATGGATGGATGGATGGATGGATGTATAGAGACGCATCTGTGTTTCTAGAGATTTGTGTGTCTATAGCTTAGCAAGGCTAGAAAGAAATGTCCCATTCAGTTGGCAAAAGGGAAAAGGAACCAAAAGTTTTCACAAGAAATCTTTGGGATGAGGGAAACACCTAAATAAGCAAGTTGGGAATCTTTTCCCTTTTAACTACTCTCACCCTAGGATCTTCGGAAAAAGAAAGTCAAATAGCATTCTTATAATAGCATGAAAGATCTATGAAGAAAGACATCATCTGCATCTCAAGAAAGACATGGGAAAGAGAAGTATGTAGAAAATCAAGGGACATCTAGAGGTGGAAAGGGCAGGAAGTCTGGAGAAATCTAGGGAAGGCTCAGGATGATTGACTTCACCCTCCATCGAGGTGTTAACTCAGTGGAAGTGCCAAGACAGTGGTTATCCAGCTTACAAGTCCTTAGTACTTAGTATAGTGCTACCAGTGTTGACACCTCCTCTACAAGAACCCCACCTACAATGATGGATTCCTAAGAGAGTATATAAGAGCTAAGGGATCTGGGAGGAAGACAGACTGGAAAAGAAAGACCCTCAGGGTGGCTGGCCTGTCTCCTTCCCTTCTCTACTGAGACAAGAGAGCAAAGTCCACATTCCATATAGCTCTCTATTCCATATAGCCGTCTCTAGAGTGGAGTGGAGAAGGAAAGAAGAAAATTCAATAACTATTCTATCTTTTAAGAAAAAAAAAAAAAAAAACCACAAAAATATAGCTTCTTGTGGGGGCTCCTGGCGAGGCCCCGATCCAGCGTCCGCCATGGCCAACAAGATGGACATGTCCCTGGACGACATCATTAAAGTCAACGGGAGGCAGCGGGGCGTGTGCGGCGGGGACCGCAACCGAGTCCGCGCCCAAGACCGCGAGCCAGACCGCGACCGAGAACGCGACCCAGACCGAGACCGAGAACGCGACCCAGACCGAGACCGAGACCGAGACCGAGACCGAGACCGAGACCGAGACCGCGGCCGAGGCCGGGAGCGGGCTCAGAGCGGCCGCGGCAGCTGGGCTGCGCAGGTGACAGACCGCCGAAGCCGAGGCGGGGGCCCCATCCGGAACAGGCGGGCCCTGGGCCGCGGAGGCGACGGGGGCGGCGCCCGGAAACAAGCCAAGCCCTACAGCCAACCAAAACGGCTTCCCCAGAAGAGGCAGCCCCACGGCTTCCACAGTGCCTCTGGAGGCGGGGCCCGAGGGGACACAGGGGGCCAATTGCTGATCTCCAATCTGGATGCTAGGGTTTCCGATGCGGATATTCAGGAACTATTTGCTCCTTTTGGAACTCTCAAGAAGTCAGCTCTCCATTATGATCCCTGGGGCCGAAGCTTAGGAACAGCAGACGTTCACTTTGAGCGAAAAGCAGACGCTCTCAAGGCCATGAAACGCTATCATGGTGTCACTTTGGATGGCAGCCCGATGAACGTTCAGCTTGTTCTCTCAAGGACTGAGGCACAACGAATTCCTGCACACAGTGTAAAGACAGCTGCAGTGACTGCAAACCGTGACTCTGGACGTGCCCGTGATGGAGGTGGCTTCCGGAGAGGCGGCCGCCTTGGAGGCAATCCAGGGCGACCAGCGCCAGGGACTGCAAGAAATTCCAAACAACAGCTTTCTCGAGAAGAACTAGATGCACAATTGGATGCTTATCGTGCCATGCTGGATACCAGTTAAACTAAGCCCACATGTTCCCTGCATGGCACACGACCCAGCATTCTCATTCTGGACCTTTGTGCTGGAAGGCAGAGGACACCACTGTGGCTCTGCTGTCAGGGATGGATCTGTGGCTTTTCTGTTTCCATATAGGATGGAAAACTCACCGAAAGGCTTTGGTGCTTGCTTTTCTTGACCTTTCGCTTGGGGGTTTTCTTTTGGTTGTTGTTTCTGTTTCTTCTTTGAATTCTGAAACAGACCTCTTTTGCACCATAAATTTTACTGCTTGCTGCGCTGGAGAAGGTGGCCTTTTCACCTTTGCCATAATAAAACACAACTGGGGCTAGAAGGGAAACTCTACGGATTGTACATTTCTTCCACAAAAGATAGCATTGAATAGACTTTGATGGAGGGCATCCAAGAGGTTTCCCATCAACATTTGGAACTGTCAAAACTATTTTGACCAGTGATTGCTTTTTTCTTCCTGCTCTGAATCCAGTCTGAGAATGTACTTTCAATAAAATTGGATCAGTTGTCCACTATTTCAAAGTCTGTTTTGTTTTTTTTTTTCCCACAGCAAAATGAATGCATGGATATGTAGACCTATCTGGTATTTCACTTAGACTTTCATCTATTTGTATTGACCCCCATCTGGGGCCGGGGCAGGGGGGCAGGGGGGCAGGGGCGAAGGAGGGGAACAGGTGCAACTAAAGCTGTGGCAATCCTAAGAGAATTAATGAAGGGAACAAAATAATAGAAACCCTTTTTAGGAAAAGAAAAAGATAAGCAAGAAAACCTTGCAGGGTGGGCCAGGAAGCTTGGGGTTTCAAAGTAATCACTTAATGAGTAGGAGGGGGGAAATACAGAAAATAGAGACAAAAGGATTCCATAGCTCAATAAAAATAACAAGGGAGGCTTAGAACTCATCAGTAAAAGCTACACAACTAAAGGGCAGGAGAACCTTGGTGGGAATGGGAGACCTGGGAATGGGTTGATTTAGAGGACCTTAAGCAAAACTGCTAGGCCTACAAAGTTCTAGATTAAAAGTAAAAGGGACTGAAAATAGCACTTGATTCAGAGACCACAGTCAAAATATCCAAATACAAAGAAAGACTTAATGGGGAAATCTTACACAATGGGTGGGCTGAAAAACAAGTCATTAAACACTTCATCATCATGGCAAAGAAAAGGATGTTGAAAAAATAACATACAAAATTTGGGATGCATCCAAAGCACTCTTTCTGAGGTTTCAATATGACATCTGAAAGTAATTCAAAAGAAAGAGTGAATTGAACATACATTTTCATAAGAATCTGCCACATAAGTGCCCTCCAAGTCATCATAAAAAAGAGAAAATATTGAAGTTAAGGGGAGAAATAAATAAAAAATAAAAACAACCAAAAAAAA
This sequence comes from Sminthopsis crassicaudata, assembly GCF_048593235.1. Classification (NCBI taxonomy): domain Eukaryota; kingdom Metazoa; phylum Chordata; class Mammalia; order Dasyuromorphia; family Dasyuridae; genus Sminthopsis; species Sminthopsis crassicaudata. The sequence continues at coordinate 147,358,635 of NC_133617.1, forward strand.
AAAAAAAAAAAAAAAAAAAAAAAAAAAAAAAACCAAGAACAACAACAAAACAAAGGCTCCAGAAATGAACAACAAAGCTAAAAGCTTCTTCTTGGAAAAATAAATTGTGTCCATTCACAAACGTTTAGCTAAATGGATTAAAAAGAATGCAGAAAAATAGTCAATAAAATAGCAAGTGAACAAGGTGAAAGCAGAACAAAGCTGGAAGAACAATTCAGCAAAACATGATCGGTACCTATGCATCCCCAAATTCCAAAGAACATGAAACAGAGAAGATTTTCTTCAAACAAAATTCTAAAATTCTAGTTTCTATACTGAGAGAGAGAGAGAGAGAGAGAGAGAGAGAGAGAGAGAGAGAGAGAGCAAGTTTTGAACCCAAAGGACACTAAAAGCAAACAGATGCCAGACAAGGCCCCAAAGGGGGGAAGGTCACCTCCTGGTCCCCATCCCACAAGGCTCTTGAAGAAGAAATGGTCAAAGATCATAAAAGAGAGCTAGAAGAAAAATGAGGAAAGGAAAGAGAAGCTCTGCAAGAGAGGACGGAAAAGGCATATAATTCCCTTGTGGTTTCTCTCCAGTATACTTTGAAGCAGAATTTGTTCTGCTATGTTGGAAAGGCAAAAAGCCTTGTCACAGATCCTGGGTTGGAGTTGGAGTTCTATCTTTGAATGACCTTGAGGAACATGATCTTCCCTGCTCTGGTTTAAGAACAAAGCTCTAGCTCGGTCCTTTGACTCCAAATCTAGTGCTTTGGCTACTCTGCCATTCTGAGAACTAATATTGATCAAAAGTATATTCCTTTTATGGCGGTGGCTCAGCTGATTCCATTTGGGAATTTCTTGGCAAAAAGGGTAGAGTGGTTTGACCTTTCCTTTTCCAGCTGATTTTAGACTTGAGGAAAGAAAAACAAACAGAATTAAGTGAGGTGATCACAGTCATACCTCTACTTTCTGGGGCCAGAGTTGAACTCCTGGAGATCAGTCTTCCTTGTTCCAGGCCAAGAGCTCTGTATCTTAGACAGCCTGAGGAAAGGAAACACACCTCAGGCCATTCAAATCCCATTCTCACTGAGAATTAAAAGATGCTTCTCTATCACACTTGTTTTCTGGGTGGAATAGGAAGTCATTGGACTTTCTCAACTGGTGAATTCTTCTCCCCTGTATAACTCAAAGCAAAGGATAATCTACATTTTGAAGAAGAGACCAAATGAAAGCATGCTAATCAATAAGGAATCCAATGGAGCCCACCATCTGGAAAACACATGACAGAATTCTATTCAAGTTTGGTTTGGAAAAGTTAGCATGGCTTAGTGGGATGGAATGGTGGGTCTGAATCACAAACATTGAGGGTCAGCTCTTGTTTGGGACACTTGAATCTTGAAGTGGCTCAGGGGGTTCCTTAGCCTTTCTCTATAGAATGCAATGGTCTTGTTTTATCCATGGAAAAGGAGTATGTGACATACCCAAAGTCACTCAAGTACCATTAAATCATAGGGGGGGTTCTCCGCTGGTGAAAGAAGTTCCCACACTCTAGATGCCCACTGCCAAGAAACTCCCCAATCCTTCACACGCATATATAAACAGATGTGTGTATGGATGGATGGATGGATGGATGTATAGAGACGCATCTGTGTTTCTAGAGATTTGTGTGTCTATAGCTTAGCAAGGCTAGAAAGAAATGTCCCATTCAGTTGGCAAAAGGGAAAAGGAACCAAAAGTTTTCACAAGAAATCTTTGGGATGAGGGAAACACCTAAATAAGCAAGTTGGGAATCTTTTCCCTTTTAACTACTCTCACCCTAGGATCTTCGGAAAAAGAAAGTCAAATAGCATTCTTATAATAGCATGAAAGATCTATGAAGAAAGACATCATCTGCATCTCAAGAAAGACATGGGAAAGAGAAGTATGTAGAAAATCAAGGGACATCTAGAGGTGGAAAGGGCAGGAAGTCTGGAGAAATCTAGGGAAGGCTCAGGATGATTGACTTCACCCTGCATCGAGGTGTTAACTCAGTGGAAGTGCCAAGACAGTGGTTATCCAGCTTACAAGTCCTTAGTACTTAGTATAGTGCTACCAGTGTTGACACCTCCTCTACAAGAACCCCACCTACAATGATGGATTCCTAAGAGAGTATATAAGAGCTAAGGGATCTGGGAGGAAGACAGACTGGAAAAGAAAGACCCTCAGGGTGGCTGGCCTGTCTCCTTCCCTTCTCTACTGAGACAAGAGAGCAAAGTCCACATTCCATATAGCTCTCTATTCCATATAGCCGTCTCTAGAGTGGAGTGGAGAAGGAAAGAAGAAAATTCAATAACTATTCTATCTTTTAAGAAAAAAAAAAAAAAAAACCACAAAAATATAGCTTCTTGTGGGGGCTCCTGGCGAGGCCCCGATCCAGCGTCCGCCATGGCCAACAAGATGGACATGTCCCTGGACGACATCATTAAAGTCAACGGGAGGCAGCGGGGCGTGTGCGGCGGGGACCGCAACCGAGTCCGCGCCCAAGACCGCGAGCCAGACCGCGACCGAGAACGCGACCCAGACCGAGACCGAGAACGCGACCCAGACCGAGACCGAGACCGAGACCGAGACCGAGACCGAGACCGAGACCGCGGCCGAGGCCGGGAGCGGGCTCAGAGCGGCCGCGGCAGCTGGGCTGCGCAGGTGACAGACCGCCGAAGCCGAGGCGGGGGCCCCATCCGGAACAGGCGGGCCCTGGGCCGCGGAGGCGACGGGGGCGGCGCCCGGAAACAAGCCAAGCCCTACAGCCCACCAAAACGGCTTCCCCAGAAGAGGCAGCCCCACGGCTTCCACAGTGCCTCTGGAGGCGGGGCCCGAGGGGACACAGGGGGCCAATTGCTGATCTCCAATCTGGATGCTAGGGTTTCCGATGCGGATATTCAGGAACTATTTGCTCCTTTTGGAACTCTCAAGAAGTCAGCTCTCCATTATGATCCCTGGGGCCGAAGCTTAGGAACAGCAGACGTTCACTTTGAGCGAAAAGCAGACGCTCTCAAGGCCATGAAACGCTATCATGGTGTCACTTTGGATGGCAGCCCGATGAACGTTCAGCTTGTTCTCTCAAGGACTGAGGCACAACGAATTCCTGCACACAGTGTAAAGACAGCTGCAGTGACTGCAAACCGTGACTCTGGACGTGCCCGTGATGGAGGTGGCTTCCGGAGAGGCGGCCGCCTTGGAGGCAATCCAGGGCGACCAGCGCCAGGGACTGCAAGAAATTCCAAACAACAGCTTTCTCGAGAAGAACTAGATGCACAATTGGATGCTTATCGTGCCATGCTGGATACCAGTTAAACTAAGCCCACATGTTCCCTGCATGGCACACGACCCAGCATTCTCATTCTGGACCTTTGTGCTGGAAGGCAGAGGACACCACTGTGGCTCTGCTGTCAGGGATGGATCTGTGGCTTTTCTGTTTCCATATAGGATGGAAAACTCACCGAAAGGCTTTGGTGCTTGCTTTTCTTGACCTTTCGCTTGGGGGTTTTCTTTTGGTTGTTGTTTCTGTTTCTTCTTTGAATTCTGAAACAGACCTCTTTTGCACCATAAATTTTACTGCTTGCTGCGCTGGAGAAGGTGGCCTTTTCACCTTTGCCATAATAAAACACAACTGGGGCTAGAAGGGAAACTCTACGGATTGTACATTTCTTCCACAAAAGATAGCATTGAATAGACTTTGATGGAGGGCATCCAAGAGGTTTCCCATCAACATTTGGAACTGTCAAAACTATTTTGACCAGTGATTGCTTTTTTCTTCCTGCTCTGAATCCAGTCTGAGAATGTACTTTCAATAAAATTGGATCAGTTGTCCACTATTTCAAAGTCTGTTTTGTTTTTTTTTTTCCCACAGCAAAATGAATGCATGGATATGTAGACCTATCTGGTATTTCACTTAGACTTTCATCTATTTGTATTGACCCCCATCTGGGGCCGGGGCAGGGGGGCAGGGGGGCAGGGGCGAAGGAGGGGAACAGGTGCAACTAAAGCTGTGGCAATCCTAAGAGAATTAATGAAGGGAACAAAATAATAGAAACCCTTTTTAGGAAAAGAAAAAGATAAGCAAGAAAACCTTGCAGGGTGGGCCAGGAAGCTTGGGGTTTCAAAGTAATCACTTAATGAGTAGGAGGGGGGAAATACAGAAAATAGAGACAAAAGGATTCCATAGCTCAATAAAAATAACAAGGGAGGCTTAGAACTCATCAGTAAAAGCTACACAACTAAAGGGCAGGAGAACCTTGGTGGGAATGGGAGACCTGGGAATGGGTTGATTTAGAGGACCTTAAGCAAAACTGCTAGGCCTACAAAGTTCTAGATTAAAAGTAAAAGGGACTGAAAATAGCACTTGATTCAGAGACCACAGTCAAAATATCCAAATACAAAGAAAGACTTAATGGGGAAATCTTACACAATGGGTGGGCTGAAAAACAAGTCATTAAACACTTCATCATCATGGCAAAGAAAAGGATGTTGAAAAAATAACATACAAAATTTGGGATGCATCCAAAGCACTCTTTCTGAGGTTTCAATATGACATCTGAAAGTAATTCAAAAGAAAGAGTGAATTGAACATACATTTTCATAAGAATCTGCCACATAAGTGCCCTCCAAGTCATCATAAAAAAGAGAAAATATTGAAGTTAAGGGGAGAAATAAATAAAAAATAAAAACAACCAAAAAAAAAAAAAAAAAAAAAAAAAAAAAAAAAAAAAAAAACCAAGAACAACAACAAAACAAAGGCTCCAGAAATGAACAACAAAGCTAAAAGCTTCTTCTTGGAAAAATAAATTGTGTCCATTCACAAACGTTTAGCTAAATGGATTAAAAAGAATGCAGAAAAATAGTCAATAAAATAGCAAGTGAACAAGGTGAAAGCAGAACAAAGCTGGAAGAACAATTCAGCAAAACATGATCGGTACCTATGCATCCCCAAATTCCAAAGAACATGAAACAGAGAAGATTTTCTTCAAACAAAATTCTAAAATTCTAGTTTCTATACTGAGAGAGAGAGAGAGAGAGAGAGAGAGAGAGAGAGAGAGAGAGAGAGCAAGTTTTGAACCCAAAGGACACTAAAAGCAAACAGATGCCAGACAAGGCCCCAAAGGGGGGAAGGTCACCTCCTGGTCCCCATCCCACAAGGCTCTTGAAGAAGAAATGGTCAAAGATCATAAAAGAGAGCTAGAAGAAAAATGAGGAAAGGAAAGAGAAGCTCTGCAAGAGAGGACGGAAAAGGCATATAATTCCCTTGTGGTTTCTCTCCAGTATACTTTGAAGCAGAATTTGTTCTGCTATGTTGGAAAGGCAAGAAGCCTTGTCACAGATCCTGGGTTGGAGTTGGAGTTCTATCTTTGAATGACCTTGAGGAACATGATCTTCCCTGCTCTGGTTTAAGAACAAAGCTCTAGCTCGGTCCTTTGACTCCAAATCTAGTGCTTTGGCTACTCTGCCATTCTGAGAACTAATATTGATCAAAAGTATATTCCTTTTATGGCGGTGGCTCAGCTGATTCCATTTGGGAATTTCTTGGCAAAAAGGGTAGAGTGGTTTGACCTTTCCTTTTCCAGCTGATTTTAGACTTGAGGAAAGAAAAACAAACAGAATTAAGTGAGGTGATCACAGTCATACCTCTACTTTCTGGGGCCAGAGTTGAACTCCTGGAGATCAGTCTTCCTTGTTCCAGGCCAAGAGCTCTGTATCTTAGACAGCCTGAGGAAAGGAAACACACCTCAGGCCATTCAAATCCCATTCTCACTGAGAATTAAAAGATGCTTCTCTATCACACTTGTTTTCTGGGTGGAATAGGAAGTCATTGGACTTTCTCAACTGGTGAATTCTTCTCCCCTGTATAACTCAAAGCAAAGGATAATCTACATTTTGAAGAAGAGACCAAATGAAAGCATGCTAATCAATAAGGAATCCAATGGAGCCCACCATCTGGAAAACACATGACAGAATTCTATTCAAGTTTGGTTTGGAAAAGTTAGCATGGCTTAGTGGGATGGAATGGTGGGTCTGAATCACAAACATTGAGGGTCAGCTCTTATTTGGGACACTTGAATCTTGAAGTGGCTCAGGGGGTTCCTTAGCCTTTCTCTATAGAATGCAATGGTCTTGTTTTATCCATGGAAAAGGAGTATGTGACATACCCAAAGTCACTCAAGTACCATTAAATCATAGGGGGGGTTCTCCGCTGGTGAAAGAAGTTCCCACACTCTAGATGCCCACTGCCAAGAAACTCCCCAATCCTTCACACGCATATATAAACAGATGTGTGTATGGATGGATGGATGGATGGATGTATAGAGACGCATCTGTGTTTCTAGAGATTTGTGTGGCTATAGCTTAGCAAGGCTAGAAAGAAATGTCCCATTCAGTTGGCAAAAGGGAAAAGGAACCAAAAGTTTTCACAAGAAATCTTTGGGATGAGGGAAACACCTAAATAAGCAAGTTGGGAATCTTTTCCCTTTTAACTACTCTCACCCTAGGATCTTCGGAAAAAGAAAGTCAAATAGCATTCTTATAATAGCATGAAAGATCTATGAAGAAAGACATCATCTGCATCTCAAGAAAGACATGGGAAAGAGAAGTATGTAGAAAATCAAGGGACATCTAGAGGTGGAAAGGGCAGGAAGTCTGGAGAAATCTAGGGAAGGCTCAGGATGATTGACTTCACCCTCCATCGAGGTGTTAACTCAGTGGAAGTGCCAAGACAGTGGTTATCCAGCTTACAAGTCCTTAGTACTTAGTATAGTGCTACCAGTGTTGACACCTCCTCTACAAGAACCCCACCTACAATGATGGATTCCTAAGAGAGTATATAAGAGCTAAGGGATCTGGGAGGAAGACAGACTGGAAAAGAAAGACCCTCAGGGTGGCTGGCCTGTCTCCTTCCCTTCTCTACTGAGACAAGAGAGCAAAGTCCACATTCCATATAGCTCTCTATTCCATATAGCCGTCTCTAGAGTGGAGTGGAGAAGGAAAGAAGAAAATTCAATAACTATTCTATCTTTTAAGAAAAAAAAAAAAAAAAAACCACAAAAATATAGCTTCTTGTGGGGGCTCCTGGCGAGGCCCCGATCCAGCGTCCGCCATGGCCAACAAGATGGACATGTCCCTGGACGACATCATTAAAGTCAACGGGAGGCAGCGGGGCGTGTGCGGCGGGGACCGCAACCGAGTCCGCGCCCAAGACCGCGAGCCAGACCGCGACCGAGAACGCGACCCAGACCGAGACCGAGAACGCGACCCAGACCGAGACCGAGACCGAGACCGAGACCGAGACCGAGACCGCGGCCGAGGCCGGGAGCGGGCTCAGAGCGGCCGCGGCAGCTGGGCTGCGCAGGTGACAGCCCGCCGAAGCCGAGGCGGGGGCCCCATCCGGAACAGGCGGGCCCTGGGCCGCGGAGGCGACGGGGGCGGCGCCCGGAAACAAGCCAAGCCCTACAGCCCACCAAAACGGCTTCCCCAGAAGAGGCAGCCCCACGGCTTCCACAGTGCCTCTGGAGGCGGGGCCCGAGGGGACACAGGGGGCCAATTGCTGATCTCCAATCTGGATGCTAGGGTTTCCGATGCGGATATTCAGGAACTATTTGCTCCTTTTGGAACTCTCAAGAAGTCAGCTCTCCATTATGATCCCTGGGGCCGAAGCTTAGGAACAGCAGACGTTCACTTTGAGCGAAAAGCAGACGCTCTCAAGGCCATGAAACGCTATCATGGTGTCACTTTGGATGGCAGCCCGATGAACGTTCAGCTTGTTCTCTCAAGGACTGAGGCACAACGAATTCCTGCACACAGTGTAAAGACAGCTGCAGTGACTGCAAACCGTGACTCTGGACGTGCCCGTGATGGAGGTGGCTTCCGGAGAGGCGGCCGCCTTGGAGGCAATCCAGGGCGACCAGCGCCAGGGACTGCAAGAAATTCCAAACAACAGCTTTCTCGAGAAGAACTAGATGCACAATTGGATGCTTATCGTGCCATGCTGGATACCAGTTAAACTAAGCCCACATGTTCCCTGCATGGCACACGACCCAGCATTCTCATTCTGGACCTTTGTGCTGGAAGGCAGAGGACACCACTGTGGCTCTGCTGTCAGGGATGGATCTGTGGCTTTTCTGTTTCCATATAGGATGGAAAACTCACCGAAAGGCTTTGGTGCTTGCTTTTCTTGACCTTTCGCTTGGGGGTTTTCTTTTGGTTGTTGTTTCTGTTTCTTCTTTGAATTCTGAAACAGACCTCTTTTGCACCATAAATTTTACTGCTTGCTGCGCTGGAGAAGGTGGCCTTTTCACCTTTGCCATAATAAAACACAACTGGGGCTAGAAGGGAAACTCTACGGATTGTACATTTCTTCCACAAAAGATAGCATTGAATAGACTTTGATGGAGGGCATCCAAGAGGTTTCCCATCAACATTTGGAACTGTCAAAACTATTTTGACCAGTGATTGCTTTTTTCTTCCTGCTCTGAATCCAGTCTGAGAATGTACTTTCAATAAAATTGGATCAGTTGTCCACTATTTCAAAGTCTGTTTTGTTTTTTTTTTTTCCCACAGCAAAATGAATGCATGGATATGTAGACCTATCTGGTATTTCACTTAGACTTTCATCTATTTGTATTGACCCCCATCTGGGGCCGGGGCAGGGGGGCAGGGGGGCAGGGGCGAAGGAGGGGAACAGGTGCAACTAAAGCTGTGGCAATCCTAAGAGAATTAATGAAGGGAACAAAATAATAGAAACCCTTTTTAGGAAAAGAAAAAGATAAGCAAGAAAACCTTGCAGGGTGGGCCAGGAAGCTTGGGGTTTCAAAGTAATCACTTAATGAGTAGGAGGGGGGAAATACAGAAAATAGAGACAAAAGGATTCCATAGCTCAATAAAAATAACAAGGGAGGCTTAGAACTCATCAGTAAAAGCTACACAACTAAAGGGCAGGAGAACCTTGGTGGGAATGGGAGACCTGGGAATGGGTTGATTTAGAGGACCTTAAGCAAAACTGCTAGGCCTACAAAGTTCTAGATTAAAAGTAAAAGGGACTGAAAATAGCACTTGATTCAGAGACCACAGTCAAAATATCCAAATACAAAGAAAGACTTAATGGGGAAATCTTACACAATGGGTGGGCTGAAAAACAAGTCATTAAACACTTCATCATCATGGCAAAGAAAAGGATGTTGAAAAAATAACATACAAAATTTGGGATGCATCCAAAGCACTCTTTCTGAGGTTTCAATATGACATCTGAAAGTAATTCAAAAGAAAGAGTGAATTGAACATACATTTTCATAAGAATCTGCCACATAAGTGCCCTCCAAGTCATCATAAAAAAGAGAAAATATTGAAGTTAAGGGGAGAAATAAATAAAAAATAAAAACAACCAAAAAAAAAAAAAAAAAAAAAAAAAAAAAAAAACCAAGAACAACAACAAAACAAAGGCTCCAGAAATGAACAACAAAGCTAAAAGCTTCTTCTTGGAAAAATAAATTGTGTCCATTCACAAACGTTTAGCTAAATGGATTAAAAAGAATGCAGAAAAATAGTCAATAAAATAGCAAGTGAACAAGGTGAAAGCAGAAGAAAGCTGGAAGAACAATTCAGCAAAACATGATCGGTACCTATGCATCCCCAAATTCCAAAGAACATGAAACAGAGAAGATTTTCTTCAAACAAAATTCTAAAATTCTAGTTTCTATACAGAGAGAGAGAGAGAGAGAGAGAGAGAGAGAGAGAGAGAGAGAGAGAGAGAGAGAGAGAGCAAGTTTTGAACCCAAAGGACACTAAAAGCAAACAGATGCCAGACAAGGCCCCAAAGGGGGGAAGGTCACCTCCTGGTCCCCATCCCACAAGGCTCTTGAAGAAGAAATGGTCAAAGATCATAAAAGAGAGCTAGAAGAAAAATGAGGAAAGGAAAGAGAAGCTCTGCAAGAGAGGACGGAAAAGGCATATAATTCCCTTGTGGTTTCTCTCCAGTATACTTTGAAGCAGAATTTGTTCTGCTATGTTGGAAAGGCAAGAAGCCTTGTCACAGATCCTGGGTTGGAGTTGGAGTTCTATCTTTGAATGACCTTGAGGAACATGATCTTCCCTGCTCTGGTTTAAGAACAAAGCTCTAGCTCGGTCCTTTGACTCCAAATCTAGTGCTTTGGCTACTCTGCCATTCTGAGAACTAATATTGATCAAAAGTATATTCCTTTTATGGCGGTGGCTCAGCTGATTCCATTTGGGAATTTCTTGGCAAAAAGGGTAGAGTGGTTTGACCTTTCCTTTTCCAGCTGATTTTAGACTTGAGGAAAGAAAAACAAACAGAATTAAGTGAGGTGATCACAGTCATACCTCTACTTTCTGGGGCCAGAGTTGAACTCCTGGAGATCAGTCTTCCTTGTTCCAGGCCAAGAGCTCTGTATCTTAGACAGCCTGAGGAAAGGAAACACACCTCAGGCCATTCAAATCCCATTCTCACTGAGAATTAAAAGATGCTTCTCTATCACACTTGTTTTCTGGGTGGAATAGGAAGTCATTGGACTTTCTCAACTGGTGAATTCTTCTCCCCTGTATAACTCAAAGCAAAGGATAATCTACATTTTGAAGAAGAGACCAAATGAAAGCATGCTAATCAATAAGGAATCCAATGGAGCCCACCATCTGGAAAACACATGACAGAATTCTATTCAAGTTTGGTTTGGAAAAGTTAGCATGGCTTAGTGGGATGGAATGGTGGGTCTGAATCACAAACATTGAGGGTCAGCTCTTGTTTGGGACACTTGAATCTTGAAGTGGCTCAGGGGGTTCCTTAGCCTTTCTCTATAGAATGCAATGGTCTTGTTTTATCCATGGAAAAGGAGTATGTGACATACCCAAAGTCACTCAAGTACCATTAAATCATAGGGGGGGTTCTCCGCTGGTGAAAGAAGTTCCCACACTCTAGATGCCCACTGCCAAGAAACTCCCCAATCCTTCACATGCATATATAAACACATGTGTGTATGGATGGATGGATGGATGGATGTATAGAGACGCATCTGTGTTTCTAGAGATTTGTGTGTCTATAGCTTAGCAAGGCTAGAAAGAAATGTCCCATTCAGTTGGCAAAAGGGAAAAGGAACCAAAAGTTTTCACAAGAAATCTTTGGGATGAGGGAAACACCTAAATAAGCAAGTTGGGAATCTTTTCCCTTTTAACTACTCTCACCCTAGGATCTTCGGAAAAAGAAAGTCAAATAGCATTCTTATAATAGCATGAAAGATCTATGAAGAAAGACATCATCTGCATCTCAAGAAAGACATGGGAAAGAGAAGTATGTAGAAAATCAAGGGACATCTAGAGGTGGAAAGGGCAGGAAGTCTGGAGAAATCTAGGGAAGGCTCAGGATGATTGACTTCACCCTCCATCGAGGTGTTAACTCAGTGGAAGTGCCAAGACAGTGGTTATCCAGCTTACAAGTCCTTAGTACTTAGTATAGTGCTACCAGTGTTGACACCTCCTCTACAAGAACCCCACCTACAATGATGGATTCCTAAGAGAGTATATAAGAGCTAAGGGATCTGGGAGGAAGACAGACTGGAAAAGAAAGACCCTCAGGGTGGCTGGCCTGTCTCCTTCCCTTCTCTACTGAGACAAGAGAGCAAAGTCCACATTCCATATAGCTCTCTATTCCATATAGCCGTCTCTAGAGTGGAGTGGAGAAGGAAAGAAGAAAATTCAATAACTATTCTATCTTTTAAGAAAAAAAAAAAAAAAAAACCACAAAAATATAGCTTCTTGTGGGGGCTCCTGGCGAGGCCCCGATCCAGCGTCCGCCATGGCCAACAAGATGGACATGTCCCTGGACGACATCATTAAAGTCAACGGGAGGCAGCGGGGCGTGTGCGGCGGGGACCGCAACCGAGTCCGCGCCCAAGACCGCGAGCCAGACCGCGACCGAGAACGCGACCCAGACCGAGACCGAGAACGCGACCCAGACCGAGACCGAGACCGAGACCGAGACCGAGACCGAGACCGCGGCCGAGGCCGGGAGCGGGCTCAGAGCGGCCGCGGCAGCTGGGCTGCGCAGGTGACAGCCCGCCGAAGCCGAGGCGGGGGCCCCATCCGGAACAGGCGGGCCCTGGGCCGCGGAGGCGACGGGGGCGGCGCCCGGAAACAAGCCAAGCCCTACAGCCCACCAAAACGGCTTCCCCAGAAGAGGCAGCCCCACGGCTTCCACAGTGCCTCTGGAGGCGGGGCCCGAGGGGACACAGGGGGCCAATTGCTGATCTCCAATCTGGATGCTAGGGTTTCCGATGCGGATATTCAGGAACTATTTGCTCCTTTTGGAACTCTCAAGAAGTCAGCTCTCCATTATGATCCCTGGGGCCGAAGCTTAGGAACAGCAGACGTTCACTTTGAGCGAAAAGCAGACGCTCTCAAGGCCATGAAACGCTATCATGGTGTCACTTTGGATGGCAGCCCGATGAACGTTCAGCTTGTTCTCTCAAGGACTGAGGCACAACGAATTCCTGCACACAGTGTAAAGACAGCTGCAGTGACTGCAAACCGTGACTCTGGACGTGCCCGTGATGGAGGTGGCTTCCGGAGAGGCGGCCGCCTTGGAGGCAATCCAGGGCGACCAGCGCCAGGGACTGCAAGAAATTCCAAACAACAGCTTTCTCGAGAAGAACTAGATGCACAATTGGATGCTTATCGTGCCATGCTGGATACCAGTTAAACTAAGCCCACATGTTCCCTGCATGGCACACGACCCAGCATTCTCATTCTGGACCTTTGTGCTGGAAGGCAGAGGACACCACTGTGGCTCTGCTGTCAGGGATGGATCTGTGGCTTTTCTGTTTCCATATAGGATGGAAAACTCACCGAAAGGCTTTGGTGCTTGCTTTTCTTGACCTTTCGCTTGGGGGTTTTCTTTTGGTTGTTGTTTCTGTTTCTTCTTTGAATTCTGAAACAGACCTCTTTTGCACCATAAATTTTACTGCTTGCTGCGCTGGAGAAGGTGGCCTTTTCACCTTTGCCATAATAAAACACAACTGGGGCTAGAAGGGAAACTCTACGGATTGTACATTTCTTCCACAAAAGATAGCATTGAATAGACTTTGATGGAGGGCATCCAAGAGGTTTCCCATCAACATTTGGAACTGTCAAAACTATTTTGACCAGTGATTGCTTTTTTCTTCCTGCTCTGAATCCAGTCTGAGAATGTACTTTCAATAAAATTGGATCAGTTGTCCACTATTTCAAAGTCTGTTTTGTTTTTTTTTTTTTTCCCACAGCAAAATGAATGCATGGATATGTAGACCTATCTGGTATTTCACTTAGACTTTCATCTATTTGTATTGACCCCCATCTGGGGCCGGGGCAGGGGGGCAGGGGGGCAGGGGCGAAGGAGGGGAACAGGTGCAACTAAGGCTGTGGCAATCCTAAGAGAATTAATGAAGGGAACAAAATAATAGAAACCCTTTTTAGGAAAAGAAAAAGATAAGCAAGAAAACCTTGCAGGGTGGGCCAGGAAGCTTGGGGTTTCAAAGTAATCACTTAATGAGTAGGAGGGGGGAAATACAGAAAATAGAGACAAAAGGATTCCATAGCTCAATAAAAATAACAAGGGAGGCTTAGAACTCATCAGTAAAAGCTACACAACTAAAGGGCAGGAGAACCTTGGTGGGAATGGGAGACCTGGGAATGGGTTGATTTAGAGGATCTTAAGCAAAACTGCTAGGCCTACAAAGTTCTAGATTAAAAGTAAAAGGGACTGAAAATAGCACTTGATTCAGAGACCACAGTCAAAATATCCAAATACAAAGAAAGACTTAATGGGGAAATCTTACACAATGGGTGGGCTGAAGAACAAGTCATTAAACACTTCATCATCATGGCAAAGAAAAGGATGTTGAAAAAATAACATACAAAATTTGGGATGCATCCAAAGCACTCTTTCTGAGGTTTCAATATGACATCTGAAAGTAATTCAAAAGAAAGAGTGAATTGAACATACATTTTCATAAGAATCTGCCACATAAGTGCCCTCCAAGTCATCATAAAAAAGAGAAAATATTGAAGTTAAGGGGAGAAATAAATAAAAAATAAAAAGAACCAAAAAAAAAAAAAAAAAAAAAAACCAAGAACAACAACAAAACAAAGGCTCCAGAAATGAACAACAAAGCTAAAAGCTTCTTCTTGGAAAAATAAATTGTGTCCATTCACAAACGTTTAGCTAAATGGATTAAAAAGAATGCAGAAAAATAGTCAATAAAATAGCAAGTGAACAAGGTGAAAGCAGAAGAAAGCTGGAAGAACAATTCAGCAAAACATGATCGGTACCTATGCATCCCCAAATTCCAAAGAACATGAAACAGAGAAGATTTTCTTCAAACAAAATTCTAAAATTCTAGTTTCTATACAGAGAGAGAGAGAGAGAGAGAGAGAGAGAGAGAGAGAGAGAGAGAGAGCAAGTTTTGAACCCAAAGGACACTAAAAGCAAACAGATGCCAGACAAGGCCCCAAAGGGGGGAAGGTCACCTCCTGGTCCCCATCCCACAAGGCTCTTGAAGAAGAAATGGTCAAAGATCATAAAAGAGAGCTAGAAGAAAAATGAGGAAAGGAAAGAGAAGCTCTGCAAGAGAGGACGGAAAAGGCATATAATTCCCTTGTGGTTTCTCTCCAGTATACTTTGAAGCAGAATTTGTTCTGCTATGTTGGAAAGGCAAGAAGCCTTGTCACAGATCCTGGGTTGGAGTTGGAGTTCTATCTTTGAATGACCTTGAGGAACATGATCTTCCCTGCTCTGGTTTAAGAACAAAGCTCTAGCTCGGTCCTTTGACTCCAAATCTAGTGCTTTGGCTACTCTGCCATTCTGAGAACTAATATTGATCAAAAGTATATTCCTTTTATGGCGGTGGCTCAGCTGATTCCATTTGGGAATTTCTTGGCAAAAAGGGTAGAGTGGTTTGACCTTTCCTTTTCCAGCTGATTTTAGACTTGAGGAAAGAAAAACAAACAGAATTAAGTGAGGTGATCACAGTCATACCTCTACTTTCTGGGGCCAGAGTTGAACTCCTGGAGATCAGTCTTCCTTGTTCCAGGCCAAGAGCTCTGTATCTTAGACAGCCTGAGGAAAGGAAACACACCTCAGGCCATTCAAATCCCATTCTCACTGAGAATTAAAAGATGCTTCTCTATCACACTTGTTTTCTGGGTGGAATAGGAAGTCATTGGACTTTCTCAACTGGTGAATTCTTCTCCCCTGTATAACTCAAAGCAAAGGATAATCTACATTTTGAAGAAGAGACCAAATGAAAGCATGCTAATCAATAAGGAATCCAATGGAGCCCACCATCTGGAAAACACATGACAGAATTCTATTCAAGTTTGGTTTGGAAAAGTTAGCATGGCTTAGTGGGATGGAATGGTGGGTCTGAATCACAAACATTGAGGGTCAGCTCTTGTTTGGGACACTTGAATCTTGAAGTGGCTCAGGGGGTTCCTTAGCCTTTCTCTATAGAATGCAATGGTCTTGTTTTATCCATGGAAAAGGAGTATGTGACATACCCAAAGTCACTCAAGTACCATTAAATCATAGGGGGGGTTCTCCGCTGGTGAAAGAAGTTCCCACACTCTAGATGCCCACTGCCAAGAAACTCCCCAATCCTTCACACGCATATATAAACAGATGTGTGTATGGATGGATGGATGGATGGATGTATAGAGACGCATCTGTGTTTCTAGAGATTTGTGTGTCTATAGCTTAGCAAGGCTAGAAAGAAATGTCCCATTCAGTTGGCACAAGGGAAAAGGAACCAAAAGTTTTCACAAGAAATCTTTGGGATGAGGGAAACACCTAAATAAGCAAGTTGGGAATCTTTTCCCTTTTAACTACTCTCACCCTAGGATCTTCGGAAAAAGAAAGTCAAATAGCATTCTTATAATAGCATGAAAGATCTATGAAGAAAGACATCATCTGCATCTCAAGAAAGACATGGGAAAGAGAAGTATGTAGAAAATCAAGGGACATCTAGAGGTGGAAAGGGCAGGAAGTCTGGAGAAATCTAGGGAAGGCTCAGGATGATTGACTTCACCCTCCATCGAGGTGTTAACTCAGTGGAAGTGCCAAGACAGTGGTTATCCAGCTTACAAGTCCTTAGTACTTAGTATAGTGCTACCAGTGTTGACACCTCCTCTACAAGAACCCCACCTACAATGATGGATTCCTAAGAGAGTATATAAGAGCTAAGGGATCTGGGAGGAAGACAGACTGGAAAAGAAAGACCCTCAGGGTGGCTGGCCTGTCTCCTTCCCTTCTCTACTGAGACAAGAGAGCAAAGTCCACATTCCATATAGCTCTCTATTCCATATAGCCGTCTCTAGAGTGGAGTGGAGAAGGAAAGAAGAAAATTCAATAACTATTCTATCTTTTAAGAAAAAAAAAAAAAAAACCACAAAAATATAGCTTCTTGTGGGGGCTCCTGGCGAGGCCCCGATCCAGCGTCCGCCATGGCCAACAAGATGGACATGTCCCTGGACGACATCATTAAAGTCAACGGGAGGCAGCGGGGCGTGTGCGGCGGGGACCGCAACCGAGTCCGCGCCCAAGACCGCGAGCCAGACCGCGACCGAGAACGCGACCCAGACCGAGACCGAGAACGCGACCCAGACCGAGACCGAGACCGAGACCGAGACCGAGACCGAGACCGCGGCCGAGGCCGGGAGCGGGCTCAGAGCGGCCGCGGCAGCTGGGCTGCGCAGGTGACAGCCCGCCGAAGCCGAGGCGGGGGCCCCATCCGGAACAGGCGGGCCCTGGGCCGCGGAGGCGACGGGGGCGGCGCCCGGAAACAAGCCAAGCCCTACAGCCAACCAAAACGGCTTCCCCAGAAGAGGCAGCCCCACGGCTTCCACAGTGCCTCTGGAGGCGGGGCCCGAGGGGACACAGGGGGCCAATTGCTGATCTCCAATCTGGATGCTAGGGTTTCCGATGCGGATATTCAGGAACTATTTGCTCCTTTTGGAACTCTCAAGAAGTCAGCTCTCCATTATGATCCCTGGGGCCGAAGCTTAGGAACAGCAGACGTTCACTTTGAGCGAAAAGCAGACGCTCTCAAGGCCATGAAACGCTATCATGGTGTCACTTTGGATGGCAGCCCGATGAACGTTCAGCTTGTTCTCTCAAGGACTGAGGCACAACGAATTCCTGCACACAGTGTAAAGACAGCTGCAGTGACTGCAAACCGTGACTCTGGACGTGCCCGTGATGGAGGTGGCTTCCGGAGAGGCGGCCGCCTTGGAGGCAATCCAGGGCGACCAGCGCCAGGGACTGCAAGAAATTCCAAACAACAGCTTTCTCGAGAAGAACTAGATGCACAATTGGATGCTTATCGTGCCATGCTGGATACCAGTTAAACTAAGCCCACATGTTCCCTGCATGGCACACGACCCAGCATTCTCATTCTGGACCTTTGTGCTGGAAGGCAGAGGACACCACTGTGGCTCTGCTGTCAGGGATGGATCTGTGGCTTTTCTGTTTCCATATAGGATGGAAAACTCACCGAAAGGCTTTGGTGCTTGCTTTTCTTGACCTTTCGCTTGGGGGTTTTCTTTTGGTTGTTGTTTCTGTTTCTTCTTTGAATTCTGAAACAGACCTCTTTTGCACCATAAATTTTACTGCTTGCTGCGCTGGAGAAGGTGGCCTTTTCACCTTTGCCATAATAAAACACAACTGGGGCTAGAAGGGAAACTCTACGGATTGTACATTTCTTCCACAAAAGATAGCATTGAATAGACTTTGATGGAGGGCATCCAAGAGGTTTCCCATCAACATTTGGAACTGTCAAAACTATTTTGACCAGTGATTGCTTTTTTCTTCCTGCTCTGAATCCAGTCTGAGAATGTACTTTCAATAAAATTGGATCAGTTGTCCACTATTTCAAAGTCTGTTTTGTTTTTTTTTTTTTCCCACAGCAAAATGAATGCATGGATATGTAGACCTATCTGGTATTTCACTTAGACTTTCATCTATTTGTATTGACCCCCATCTGGGGCCGGGGCAGGGGGGCAGGGGGGCAGGGGCGAAGGAGGGGAACAGGTGCAACTAAAGCTGTGGCAATCCTAAGAGAATTAATGAAGGGAACAAAATAATAGAAACCCTTTTTAGGAAAAGAAAAAGATAAGCAAGAAAACCTTGCAGGGTGGGCCAGGAAGCTTGGGGTTTCAAAGTAATCACTTAATGAGTAGGAGGGGGGAAATACAGAAAATAGAGACAAAAGGATTCCATAGCTCAATAAAAATAACAAGGGAGGCTTAGAACTCATCAGTAAAAGCTACACAACTAAAGGGCAGGAGAACCTTGGTGGGAATGGGAGACCTGGGAATGGGTTGATTTAGAGGATCTTAAGCAAAACTGCTAGGCCTACAAAGTTCTAGATTAAAAGTAAAAGGGACTGAAAATAGCACTTGATTCAGAGACCACAGTCAAAATATCCAAATACAAAGAAAGACTTAATGGGGAAATCTTACACAATGGGTGGGCTGAAGAACAAGTCATTAAACACTTCATCATCATGGCAAAGAAAAGGATGTTGAAAAAATAACATACAAAATTTGGGATGCATCCAAAGCACTCTTTCTGAGGTTTCAATATGACATCTGAAAGTAATTCAAAAGAAAGAGTGAATTGAACATACATTTTCATAAGAATCTGCCACATAAGTGCCCTCCAAGTCATCATAAAAAAGAGAAAATATTGAAGTTAAGGGGAGAAATAAATAAAAAATAAAAAGAACCAAAAAAAAAAAAAAAAAAAAAAAACCAAGAACAACAACAAAACAAAGGCTCCAGAAATGAACAACAAAGCTAAAAGCTTCTTCTTGGAAAAATAAATTGTGTCCATTCACAAACGTTTAGCTAAATGGATTAAAAAGAATGCAGAAAAATAGTCAATAAAATAGCAAGTGAACAAGGTGAAAGCAGAAGAAAGCTGGAAGAACAATTCAGCAAAACATGATCGGTACCTATGCATCCCCAAATTCCAAAGAACATGAAACAGAGAAGATTTTCTTCAAACAAAATTCTAAAATTCTAGTTTCTATACAGAGAGAGAGAGAGAGAGAGAGAGAGAGAGAGAGAGAGAGAGAGAGAGCAAGTTTTGAACCCAAAGGACACTAAAAGCAAACAGATGCCAGACAAGGCCCCAAAGGGGGGAAGGTCACCTCCTGGTCCCCATCCCACAAGGCTCTTGAAGAAGAAATGGTCAAAGATCATAAAAGAGAGCTAGAAGAAAAATGAGGAAAGGAAAGAGAAGCTCTGCAAGAGAGGACGGAAAAGGCATATAATTCCCTTGTGGTTTCTCTCCAGTATACTTTGAAGCAGAATTTGTTCTGCTATGTTGGAAAGGCAAGAAGCCTTGTCACAGATCCTGGGTTGGAGTTGGAGTTCTATCTTTGAATGACCTTGAGGAACATGATCTTCCCTGCTCTGGTTTAAGAACAAAGCTCTAGCTCGGTCCTTTGACTCCAAATCTAGTGCTTTGGCTACTCTGCCATTCTGAGAACTAATATTGATCAAAAGTATATTCCTTTTATGGCGGTGGCTCAGCTGATTCCATTTGGGAATTTCTTGGCAAAAAGGGTAGAGTGGTTTGACCTTTCCTTTTCCAGCTGATTTTAGACTTGAGGAAAGAAAAACAAACAGAATTAAGTGAGGTGATCACAGTCATACCTCTACTTTCTGGGGCCAGAGTTGAACTCCTGGAGATCAGTCTTCCTTGTTCCAGGCCAAGAGCTCTGTATCTTAGACAGCCTGAGGAAAGGAAACACACCTCAGGCCATTCAAATCCCATTCTCACTGAGAATTAAAAGATGCTTCTCTATCACACTTGTTTTCTGGGTGGAATAGGAAGTCATTGGACTTTCTCAACTGGTGAATTCTTCTCCCCTGTATAACTCAAAGCAAAGGATAATCTACATTTTGAAGAAGAGACCAAATGAAAGCATGCTAATCAATAAGGAATCCAATGGAGCCCACCATCTGGAAAACACATGACAGAATTCTATTCAAGTTTGGTTTGGAAAAGTTAGCATGGCTTAGTGGGATGGAATGGTGGGTCTGAATCACAAACATTGAGGGTCAGCTCTTGTTTGGGACACTTGAATCTTGAAGTGGCTCAGGGGGTTCCTTAGCCTTTCTCTATAGAATGCAATGGTCTTGTTTTATCCATGGAAAAGGAGTATGTGACATACCCAAAGTCACTCAAGTACCATTAAATCATAGGGGGGGTTCTCCGCTGGTGAAAGAAGTTCCCACACTCTAGATGCCCACTGCCAAGAAACTCCCCAATCCTTCACACGCATATATAAACAGATGTGTGTATGGATGGATGGATGGATGGATGTATAGAGACGCATCTGTGTTTCTAGAGATTTGTGTGTCTATAGCTTAGCAAGGCTAGAAAGAAATGTCCCATTCAGTTGGCACAAGGGAAAAGGAACCAAAAGTTTTCACAAGAAATCTTTGGGATGAGGGAAACACCTAAATAAGCAAGTTGGGAATCTTTTCCCTTTTAACTACTCTCACCCTAGGATCTTCGGAAAAAGAAAGTCAAATAGCATTCTTATAATAGCATGAAAGATCTATGAAGAAAGACATCATCTGCATCTCAAGAAAGACATGGGAAAGAGAAGTATGTAGAAAATCAAGGGACATCTAGAGGTGGAAAGGGCAGGAAGTCTGGAGAAATCTAGGGAAGGCTCAGGATGATTGACTTCACCCTCCATCGAGGTGTTAACTCAGTGGAAGTGCCAAGACAGTGGTTATCCAGCTTACAAGTCCTTAGTACTTAGTATAGTGCTACCAGTGTTGACACCTCCTCTACAAGAACCCCACCTACAATGATGGATTCCTAAGAGAGTATATAAGAGCTAAGGGATCTGGGAGGAAGACAGACTGGAAAAGAAAGACCCTCAGGGTGGCTGGCCTGTCTCCTTCCCTTCTCTACTGAGACAAGAGAGCAAAGTCCACATTCCATATAGCTCTCTATTCCATATAGCCGTCTCTAGAGTGGAGTGGAGAAGGAAAGAAGAAAATTCAATAACTATTCTATCTTTTAAGAAAAAAAAAAAAAAAACCACAAAAATATAGCTTCTTGTGGGGGCTCCTGGCGAGGCCCCGATCCAGCGTCCGCCATGGCCAACAAGATGGACATGTCCCTGGACGACATCATTAAAGTCAACGGGAGGCAGCGGGGCGTGTGCGGCGGGGACCGCAACCGAGTCCGCGCCCAAGACCGCGAGCCAGACCGCGACCGAGAACGCGACCCAGACCGAGACCGAGAACGCGACCCAGACCGAGACCGAGACCGAGACCGAGACCGAGACCGAGACCGCGGCCGAGGCCGGGAGCGGGCTCAGAGCGGCCGCGGCAGCTGGGCTGCGCAGGTGACAGCCCGCCGAAGCCGAGGCGGGGGCCCCATCCGGAACAGGCGGGCCCTGGGCCGCGGAGGCGACGGGGGCGGCGCCCGGAAACAAGCCAAGCCCTACAGCCCACCAAAACGGCTTCCCCAGAAGAGGCAGCCCCACGGCTTCCACAGTGCCTCTGGAGGCGGGGCCCGAGGGGACACAGGGGGCCAATTGCTGATCTCCAATCTGGATGCTAGGGTTTCCGATGCGGATATTCAGGAACTATTTGCTCCTTTTGGAACTCTCAAGAAGTCAGCTCTCCATTATGATCCCTGGGGCCGAAGCTTAGGAACAGCAGACGTTCACTTTGAGCGAAAAGCAGACGCTCTCAAGGCCATGAAACGCTATCATGGTGTCACTTTGGATGGCAGCCCGATGAACGTTCAGCTTGTTCTCTCAAGGACTGAGGCACAACGAATTCCTGCACACAGTGTAAAGACAGCTGCAGTGACTGCAAACCGTGACTCTGGACGTGCCCGTGATGGAGGTGGCTTCCGGAGAGGCGGCCGCCTTGGAGGCAATCCAGGGCGACCAGCGCCAGGGACTGCAAGAAATTCCAAACAACAGCTTTCTCGAGAAGAACTAGATGCACAATTGGATGCTTATCGTGCCATGCTGGATACCAGTTAAACTAAGCCCACATGTTCCCTGCATGGCACACGACCCAGCATTCTCATTCTGGACCTTTGTGCTGGAAGGCAGAGGACACCACTGTGGCTCTGCTGTCAGGGATGGATCTGTGGCTTTTCTGTTTCCATATAGGATGGAAAACTCACCGAAAGGCTTTGGTGCTTGCTTTTCTTGACCTTTCGCTTGGGGGTTTTCTTTTGGTTGTTGTTTCTGTTTCTTCTTTGAATTCTGAAACAGACCTCTTTTGCACCATAAATTTTACTGCTTGCTGCGCTGGAGAAGGTGGCCTTTTCACCTTTGCCATAATAAAACACAACTGGGGCTAGAAGGGAAACTCTACGGATTGTACATTTCTTCCACAAAAGATAGCATTGAATAGACTTTGATGGAGGGCATCCAAGAGGTTTCCCATCAACATTTGGAACTGTCAAAACTATTTTGACCAGTGATTGCTTTTTTCTTCCTGCTCTGAATCCAGTCTGAGAATGTACTTTCAATAAAATTGGATCAGTTGTCCACTATTTCAAAGTCTGTTTTGTTTTTTTTTTTTCCCACAGCAAAATGAATGCATGGATATGTAGACCTATCTGGTATTTCACTTAGACTTTCATCTATTTGTATTGACCCCCATCTGGGGCCGGGGCAGGGGGGCAGGGGGGCAGGGGCGAAGGAGGGGAACAGGTGCAACTAAAGCTGTGGCAATCCTAAGAGAATTAATGAAGGGAACAAAATAATAGAAACCCTTTTTAGGAAAAGAAAAAGATAAGCAAGAAAACCTTGCAGGGTGGGCCAGGAAGCTTGGGGTTTCAAAGTAATCACTTAATGAGTAGGAGGGGGGAAATACAGAAAATAGAGACAAAAGGATTCCATAGCTCAATAAAAATAACAAGGGAGGCTTAGAACTCATCAGTAAAAGCTACACAACTAAAGGGCAGGAGAACCTTGGTGGGAATGGGAGACCTGGGAATGGGTTGATTTAGAGGACCTTAAGCAAAACTGCTAGGCCTACAAAGTTCTAGATTAAAAGTAAAAGGGACTGAAAATAGCACTTGATTCAGAGACCACAGTCAAAATATCCAAATACAAAGAAAGACTTAATGGGGAAATCTTACACAATGGGTGGGCTGAAGAACAAGTCATTAAACACTTCATCATCATGGCAAAGAAAAGGATGTTGAAAAAATAACATACAAAATTTGGGATGCATCCAAAGCACTCTTTCTGAGGTTTCAATATGACATCTGAAAGTAATTCAAAAGAAAGAGTGAATTGAACATACATTTTCATAAGAATCTGCCACATAAGTGCCCTCCAAGTCATCATAAAAAAGAGAAAATATTGAAGTTAAGGGGAGAAATAAATAAAAAATAAAAAGAACCAAAAAAAAAAAAAAAAAACCAAGAACAACAACAAAACAAAGGCTCCAGAAATGAACAACAAAGCTAAAAGCTTCTTCTTGGAAAAATAAATTGTGTCCATTCACAAACGTTTAGCTAAATGGATTAAAAAGAATGCAGAAAAATAGTCAATAAAATAGCAAGTGAACAAGGTGAAAGCAGAAGAAAGCTGGAAGAACAATTCAGCAAAACATGATCGGTACCTATGCATCCCCAAATTCCAAAGAACATGAAACAGAGAAGATTTTCTTCAAACAAAATTCTAAAATTCTAGTTTCTATACAGAGAGAGAGAGAGAGAGAGAGAGAGAGAGAGAGAGAGAGAGAGAGAGAGAGAGAGAGCAAGTTTTGAACCCAAAGGACACTAAAAGCAAACAGATGCCAGACAAGGCCCCAAAGGGGGGAAGGTCACCTCCTGGTCCCCATCCCACAAGGCTCTTGAAGAAGAAATGGTCAAAGATCATAAAAGAGAGCTAGAAGAAAAATGAGGAAAGGAAAGAGAAGCTCTGCAAGAGAGGACGGAAAAGGCATATAATTCCCTTGTGGTTTCTCTCCAGTATACTTTGAAGCAGAATTTGTTCTGCTATGTTGGAAAGGCAAGAAGCCTTGTCACAGATCCTGGGTTGGAGTTGGAGTTCTATCTTTGAATGACCTTGAGGAACATGATCTTCCCTGCTCTGGTTTAAGAACAAAGCTCTAGCTCGGTCCTTTGACTCCAAATCTAGTGCTTTGGCTACTCTGCCATTCTGAGAACTAATATTGATCAAAAGTATATTCCTTTTATGGCGGTGGCTCAGCTGATTCCATTTGGGAATTTCTTGGCAAAAAGGGTAGAGTGGTTTGACCTTTCCTTTTCCAGCTGATTTTAGACTTGAGGAAAGAAAAACAAACAGAATTAAGTGAGGTGATCACAGTCATACCTCTACTTTCTGGGGCCAGAGTTGAACTCCTGGAGATCAGTCTTCCTTGTTCCAGGCCAAGAGCTCTGTATCTTAGACAGCCTGAGGAAAGGAAACACACCTCAGGCCATTCAAATCCCATTCTCACTGAGAATTAAAAGATGCTTCTCTATCACACTTGTTTTCTGGGTGGAATAGGAAGTCATTGGACTTTCTCAACTGGTGAATTCTTCTCCCCTGTATAACTCAAAGCAAAGGATAATCTACATTTTGAAGAAGAGACCAAATGAAAGCATGCTAATCAATAAGGAATCCAATGGAGCCCACCATCTGGAAAACACATGACAGAATTCTATTCAAGTTTGGTTTGGAAAAGTTAGCATGGCTTAGTGGGATGGAATGGTGGGTCTGAATCACAAACATTGAGGGTCAGCTCTTGTTTGGGACACTTGAATCTTGAAGTGGCTCAGGGGGTTCCTTAGCCTTTCTCTATAGAATGCAATGGTCTTGTTTTATCCATGGAAAAGGAGTATGTGACATACCCAAAGTCACTCAAGTACCATTAAATCATAGGGGGGGTTCTCCGCTGGTGAAAGAAGTTCCCACACTCTAGATGCCCACTGCCAAGAAACTCCCCAATCCTTCACACGCATATATAAACAGATGTGTGTATGGATGGATGGATGGATGGATGTATAGAGACGCATCTGTGTTTCTAGAGATTTGTGTGGCTATAGCTTAGCAAGGCTAGAAAGAAATGTCCCATTCAGTTGGCAAAAGGGAAAAGGAACCAAAAGTTTTCACAAGAAATCTTTGGGATGAGGGAAACACCTAAATAAGCAAGTTGGGAATCTTTTCCCTTTTAACTACTCTCACCCTAGGATCTTCGGAAAAAGAAAGTCAAATAGCATTCTTATAATAGCATGAAAGATCTATGAAGAAAGACATCATCTGCATCTCAAGAAAGACATGGGAAAGAGAAGTATGTAGAAAATCAAGGGACATCTAGAGGTGGAAAGGGCAGGAAGTCTGGAGAAATCTAGGGAAGGCTCAGGATGATTGACTTCACCCTCCATCGAGGTGTTAACTCAGTGGAAGTGCCAAGACAGTGGTTATCCAGCTTACAAGTCCTTAGTACTTAGTATAGTGCTACCAGTGTTGACACCTCCTCTACAAGAACCCCACCTACAATGATGGATTCCTAAGAGAGTATATAAGAGCTAAGGGATCTGGGAGGAAGACAGACTGGAAAAGAAAGACCCTCAGGGTGGCTGGCCTGTCTCCTTCCCTTCTCTACTGAGACAAGAGAGCAAAGTCCACATTCCATATAGCTCTCTATTCCATATAGCCGTCTCTAGAGTGGAGTGGAGAAGGAAAGAAGAAAATTCAATAACTATTCTATCTTTTAAGAAAAAAAAAAAAAAAAAACCACAAAAATATAGCTTCTTGTGGGGGCTCCTGGCGAGGCCCCGATCCAGCGTCCGCCATGGCCAACAAGATGGACATGTCCCTGGACGACATCATTAAAGTCAACGGGAGGCAGCGGGGCGTGTGCGGCGGGGACCGCAACCGAGTCCGCGCCCAAGACCGCGAGCCAGACCGCGACCGAGAACGCGACCCAGACCGAGACCGAGAACGCGACCCAGACCGAGACCGAGACCGAGACCGAGACCGAGACCGAGACCGCGGCCGAGGCCGGGAGCGGGCTCAGAGCGGCCGCGGCAGCTGGGCTGCGCAGGTGACAGCCCGCCGAAGCCGAGGCGGGGGCCCCATCCGGAACAGGCGGGCCCTGGGCCGCGGAGGCGACGGGGGCGGCGCCCGGAAACAAGCCAAGCCCTACAGCCCACCAAAACGGCTTCCCCAGAAGAGGCAGCCCCACGGCTTCCACAGTGCCTCTGGAGGCGGGGCCCGAGGGGACACAGGGGGCCAATTGCTGATCTCCAATCTGGATGCTAGGGTTTCCGATGCGGATATTCAGGAACTATTTGCTCCTTTTGGAACTCTCAAGAAGTCAGCTCTCCATTATGATCCCTGGGGCCGAAGCTTAGGAACAGCAGACGTTCACTTTGAGCGAAAAGCAGACGCTCTCAAGGCCATGAAACGCTATCATGGTGTCACTTTGGATGGCAGCCCGATGAACGTTCAGCTTGTTCTCTCAAGGACTGAGGCACAACGAATTCCTGCACACAGTGTAAAGACAGCTGCAGTGACTGCAAACCGTGACTCTGGACGTGCCCGTGATGGAGGTGGCTTCCGGAGAGGCGGCCGCCTTGGAGGCAATCCAGGGCGACCAGCGCCAGGGACTGCAAGAAATTCCAAACAACAGCTTTCTCGAGAAGAACTAGATGCACAATTGGATGCTTATCGTGCCATGCTGGATACCAGTTAAACTAAGCCCACATGTTCCCTGCATGGCACACGACCCAGCATTCTCATTCTGGACCTTTGTGCTGGAAGGCAGAGGACACCACTGTGGCTCTGCTGTCAGGGATGGATCTGTGGCTTTTCTGTTTCCATATAGGATGGAAAACTCACCGAAAGGCTTTGGTGCTTGCTTTTCTTGACCTTTCGCTTGGGGGTTTTCTTTTGGTTGTTGTTTCTGTTTCTTCTTTGAATTCTGAAACAGACCTCTTTTGCACCATAAATTTTACTGCTTGCTGCGCTGGAGAAGGTGGCCTTTTCACCTTTGCCATAATAAAACACAACTGGGGCTAGAAGGGAAACTCTACGGATTGTACATTTCTTCCACAAAAGATAGCATTGAATAGACTTTGATGGAGGGCATCCAAGAGGTTTCCCATCAACATTTGGAACTGTCAAAACTATTTTGACCAGTGATTGCTTTTTTCTTCCTGCTCTGAATCCAGTCTGAGAATGTACTTTCAATAAAATTGGATCAGTTGTCCACTATTTCAAAGTCTGTTTTGTTTTTTTTTTTTCCCACAGCAAAATGAATGCATGGATATGTAGACCTATCTGGTATTTCACTTAGACTTTCATCTATTTGTATTGACCCCCATCTGGGGCCGGGGCAGGGGGGCAGGGGGGCAGGGGCGAAGGAGGGGAACAGGTGCAACTAAAGCTGTGGCAATCCTAAGAGAATTAATGAAGGGAACAAAATAATAGAAACCCTTTTTAGGAAAAGAAAAAGATAAGCAAGAAAACCTTGCAGGGTGGGCCAGGAAGCTTGGGGTTTCAAAGTAATCACTTAATGAGTAGGAGGGGGGAAATACAGAAAATAGAGACAAAAGGATTCCATAGCTCAATAAAAATAACAAGGGAGGCTTAGAACTCATCAGTAAAAGCTACACAACTAAAGGGCAGGAGAACCTTGGTGGGAATGGGAGACCTGGGAATGGGTTGATTTAGAGGACCTTAAGCAAAACTGCTAGGCCTACAAAGTTCTAGATTAAAAGTAAAAGGGACTGAAAATAGCACTTGATTCAGAGACCACAGTCAAAATATCCAAATACAAAGAAAGACTTAATGGGGAAATCTTACACAATGGGTGGGCTGAAGAACAAGTCATTAAACACTTCATCATCATGGCAAAGAAAAGGATGTTGAAAAAATAACATACAAAATTTGGGATGCATCCAAAGCACTCTTTCTGAGGTTTCAATATGACATCTGAAAGTAATTCAAAAGAAAGAGTGAATTGAACATACATTTTCATAAGAATCTGCCACATAAGTGCCCTCCAAGTCATCATAAAAAAGAGAAAATATTGAAGTTAAGGGGAGAAATAAATAAAAAATAAAAACAACCAAAAAAAAAAAAAAAAAAAAAAAAAAAAAAAAAAAACCAAGAACAACAACAAAACAAAGGCTCCAGAAATGAACAACAAAGCTAAAAGCTTCTTCTTGGAAAAATAAATTGTGTCCATTCACAAACGTTTAGCTAAATGGATTAAAAAGAATGCAGAAAAATAGTCAATAAAATAGCAAGTGAACAAGGTGAAAGCAGAAGAAAGCTGGAAGAACAATTCAGCAAAACATGATCGGTACCTATGCATCCCCAAATTCCAAAGAACATGAAACAGAGAAGATTTTCTTCAAACAAAATTCTAAAATTCTAGTTTCTATACAGAGAGAGAGAGAGAGAGAGAGAGAGAGAGAGAGAGAGAGAGAGAGAGGAGAGAGAGAGCAAGTTTTGAACCCAAAGGACACTAAAAGAAACAGATGCCAGACAAGGCCCCAAAGGGGGGAAGGTCACCTCCTGGTCCCCATCCCACAAGGCTCTTGAAGAAGAAATGGTCAAAGATCATAAAAGAGAGCTAGAAGAAAAATGAGGAAAGGAAAGAGAAGCTCTGCAAGAGAGGACGGAAAAGGCATATAATTCCCTTGTGGTTTCTCTCCAGTATACTTTGAAGCAGAATTTGTTCTGCTATGTTGGAAAGGCAAGAAGCCTTGTCACAGATCCTGGGTTGGAGTTGGAGTTCTATCTTTGAATGACCTTGAGGAACATGATCTTCCCTGCTCTGGTTTAAGAACAAAGCTCTAGCTCGGTCCTTTGACTCCAAATCTAGTGCTTTGGCTACTCTGCCATTCTGAGAACTAATATTGATCAAAAGTATATTCCTTTTATGGCGGTGGCTCAGCTGATTCCATTTGGGAATTTCTTGGCAAAAAGGGTAGAGTGGTTTGACCTTTCCTTTTCCAGCTGATTTTAGACTTGAGGAAAGAAAAACAAACAGAATTAAGTGAGGTGATCACAGTCATACCTCTACTTTCTGGGGCCAGAGTTGAACTCCTGGAGATCAGTCTTCCTTGTTCCAGGCCAAGAGCTCTGTATCTTAGACAGCCTGAGGAAAGGAAACACACCTCAGGCCATTCAAATCCCATTCTCACTGAGAATTAAAAGATGCTTCTCTATCACACTTGTTTTCTGGGTGGAATAGGAAGTCATTGGACTTTCTCAACTGGTGAATTCTTCTCCCCTGTATAACTCAAAGCAAAGGATAATCTACATTTTGAAGAAGAGACCAAATGAAAGCATGCTAATCAATAAGGAATCCAATGGAGCCCACCATCTGGAAAACACATGACAGAATTCTATTCAAGTTTGGTTTGGAAAAGTTAGCATGGCTTAGTGGGATGGAATGGTGGGTCTGAATCACAAACATTGAGGGTCAGCTCTTATTTGGGACACTTGAATCTTGAAGTGGCTCAGGGGGTTCCTTAGCCTTTCTCTATAGAATGCAATGGTCTTGTTTTATCCATGGAAAAGGAGTATGTGACATACCCAAAGTCACTCAAGTACCATTAAATCATAGGGGGGGTTCTCCGCTGGTGAAAGAAGTTCCCACACTCTAGATGCCCACTGCCAAGAAACTCCCCAATCCTTCACACGCATATATAAACAGATGTGTGTATGGATGGATGGATGGATGGATGTATAGAGACGCATCTGTGTTTCTAGAGATTTGTGTGGCTATAGCTTAGCAAGGCTAGAAAGAAATGTCCCATTCAGTTGGCAAAAGGGAAAAGGAACCAAAAGTTTTCACAAGAAATCTTTGGGATGAGGGAAACACCTAAATAAGCAAGTTGGGAATCTTTTCCCTTTTAACTACTCTCACCCTAGGATCTTCGGAAAAAGAAAGTCAAATAGCATTCTTATAATAGCATGAAAGATCTATGAAGAAAGACATCATCTGCATCTCAAGAAAGACATGGGAAAGAGAAGTATGTAGAAAATCAAGGGACATCTAGAGGTGGAAAGGGCAGGAAGTCTGGAGAAATCTAGGGAAGGCTCAGGATGATTGACTTCACCCTCCATCGAGGTGTTAACTCAGTGGAAGTGCCAAGACAGTGGTTATCCAGCTTACAAGTCCTTAGTACTTAGTATAGTGCTACCAGTGTTGACACCTCCTCTACAAGAACCCCACCTACAATGATGGATTCCTAAGAGAGTATATAAGAGCTAAGGGATCTGGGAGGAAGACAGACTGGAAAAGAAAGACCCTCAGGGTGGCTGGCCTGTCTCCTTCCCTTCTCTACTGAGACAAGAGAGCAAAGTCCACATTCCATATAGCTCTCTATTCCATATAGCCGTCTCTAGAGTGGAGTGGAGAAGGAAAGAAGAAAATTCAATAACTATTCTATCTTTTAAGAAAAAAAAAAAAAAAAAACCACAAAAATATAGCTTCTTGTGGGGGCTCCTGGCGAGGCCCCGATCCAGCGTCCGCCATGGCCAACAAGATGGACATGTCCCTGGACGACATCATTAAAGTCAACGGGAGGCAGCGGGGCGTGTGCGGCGGGGACCGCAACCGAGTCCGCGCCCAAGACCGCGAGCCAGACCGCGACCGAGAACGCGACCCAGACCGAGACCGAGAACGCGACCCAGACCGAGACCGAGACCGAGACCGAGACCGAGACCGAGACCGCGGCCGAGGCCGGGAGCGGGCTCAGAGCGGCCGCGGCAGCTGGGCTGCGCAGGTGACAGCCCGCCGAAGCCGAGGCGGGGGCCCCATCCGGAACAGGCGGGCCCTGGGCCGCGGAGGCGACGGGGGCGGCGCCCGGAAACAAGCCAAGCCCTACAGCCCACCAAAACGGCTTCCCCAGAAGAGGCAGCCCCACGGCTTCCACAGTGCCTCTGGAGGCGGGGCCCGAGGGGACACAGGGGGCCAATTGCTGATCTCCAATCTGGATGCTAGGGTTTCCGATGCGGATATTCAGGAACTATTTGCTCCTTTTGGAACTCTCAAGAAGTCAGCTCTCCATTATGATCCCTGGGGCCGAAGCTTAGGAACAGCAGACGTTCACTTTGAGCGAAAAGCAGACGCTCTCAAGGCCATGAAACGCTATCATGGTGTCACTTTGGATGGCAGCCCGATGAACGTTCAGCTTGTTCTCTCAAGGACTGAGGCACAACGAATTCCTGCACACAGTGTAAAGACAGCTGCAGTGACTGCAAACCGTGACTCTGGACGTGCCGGTGATGGAGGTGGCTTCCGGAGAGGCGGCCGCCTTGGAGGCAATCCAGGGCGACCAGCGCCAGGGACTGCAAGAAATTCCAAACAACAGCTTTCTCGAGAAGAACTAGATGCACAATTGGATGCTTATCGTGCCATGCTGGATACCAGTTAAACTAAGCCCACATGTTCCCTGCATGGCACACGACCCAGCATTCTCATTCTGGACCTTTGTGCTGGAAGGCAGAGGACACCACTGTGGCTCTGCTGTCAGGGATGGATCTGTGGCTTTTCTGTTTCCATATAGGATGGAAAACTCACCGAAAGGCTTTGGTGCTTGCTTTTCTTGACCTTTCGCTTGGGGGTTTTCTTTTGGTTGTTGTTTCTGTTTCTTCTTTGAATTCTGAAACAGACCTCTTTTGCACCATAAATTTTACTGCTTGCTGCGCTGGAGAAGGTGGCCTTTTCACCTTTGCCATAATAAAACACAACTGGGGCTAGAAGGGAAACTCTACGGATTGTACATTTCTTCCACAAAAGATAGCATTGAATAGACTTTGATGGAGGGCATCCAAGAGGTTTCCCATCAACATTTGGAACTGTCAAAACTATTTTGACCAGTGATTGCTTTTTTCTTCCTGCTCTGAATCCAGTCTGAGAATGTACTTTCAATAAAATTGGATCAGTTGTCCACTATTTCAAAGTCTGTTTTTTTTTTTTTTTCCCACAGCAAAATGAATGCATGGATATGTAGACCTATCTGGTATTTCACTTAGACTTTCATCTATTTGTATTGACCCCCATCTGGGGCCGGGGCAGGGGGGCAGGGGGGCAGGGGCGAAGGAGGGGAACAGGTGCAACTAAAGCTGTGGCAATCCTAAGAGAATTAATGAAGGGAACAAAATAATAGAAACCCTTTTTAGGAAAAGAAAAAGATAAGCAAGAAAACCTTGCAGGGTGGGCCAGGAAGCTTGGGGTTTCAAAGTAATCACTTAATGAGTAGGAGGGGGGAAATACAGAAAATAGAGACAAAAGGATTCCATAGCTCAATAAAAATAACAAGGGAGGCTTAGAACTCATCAGTAAAAGCTACACAACTAAAGGGCAGGAGAACCTTGGTGGGAATGGGAGACCTGGGAATGGGTTGATTTAGAGGACCTTAAGCAAAACTGCTAGGCCTACAAAGTTCTAGATTAAAAGTAAAAGGGACTGAAAATAGCACTTGATTCAGAGACCACAGTCAAAATATCCAAATACAAAGAAAGACTTAATGGGGAAATCTTACACAATGGGTGGGCTGAAGAACAAGTCATTAAACACTTCATCATCATGGCAAAGAAAAGGATGTTGAAAAAATAACATACAAAATTTGGGATGCATCCAAAGCACTCTTTCTGAGGTTTCAATATGACATCTGAAAGTAATTCAAAAGAAAGAGTGAATTGAACATACATTTTCATAAGAATCTGCCACATAAGTGCCCTCCAAGTCATCATAAAAAAGAGAAAATATTGAAGTTAAGGGGAGAAATAAATAAAAAATAAAAACAACCAAAAAAAAAAAAAAAAAAAAAAAAAAAACCAAGAACAACAACAAAACAAAGGCTCCAGAAATGAACAACAAAGCTAAAAGCTTCTTCTTGGAAAAATAAATTGTGTCCATTCACAAACGTTTAGCTAAATGGATTAAAAAGAATGCAGAAAAATAGTCAATAAAATAGCAAGTGAACAAGGTGAAAGCAGAAGAAAGCTGGAAGAACAATTCAGCAAAACATGATCGGTACCTATGCATCCCCAAATTCCAAAGAACATGAAACAGAGAAGATTTTCTTCAAACAAAATTCTAAAATTCTAGTTTCTATACAGAGAGAGAGAGAGAGAGAGAGAGAGAGAGAGAGAGAGAGAGAGAGAGAGAGAGAGCAAGTTTTGAACCCAAAGGACACTAAAAGCAAACAGATGCCAGACAAGGCCCCAAAGGGGGGAAGGTCACCTCCTGGTCCCCATCCCACAAGGCTCTTGAAGAAGAAATGGTCAAAGATCATAAAAGAGAGCTAGAAGAAAAATGAGGAAAGGAAAGAGAAGCTCTGCAAGAGAGGACGGAAAAGGCATATAATTCCCTTGTGGTTTCTCTCCAGTATACTTTGAAGCAGAATTTGTTCTGCTATGTTGGAAAGGCAAGAAGCCTTGTCACAGATCCTGGGTTGGAGTTGGAGTTCTATCTTTGAATGACCTTGAGGAACATGATCTTCCCTGCTCTGGTTTAAGAACAAAGCTCTAGCTCGGTCCTTTGACTCCAAATCTAGTGCTTTGGCTACTCTGCCATTCTGAGAACTAATATTGATCAAAAGTATATTCCTTTTATGGCGGTGGCTCAGCTGATTCCATTTGGGAATTTCTTGGCAAAAAGGGTAGAGTGGTTTGACCTTTCCTTTTCCAGCTGATTTTAGACTTGAGGAAAGAAAAACAAACAGAATTAAGTGAGGTGATCACAGTCATACCTCTACTTTCTGGGGCCAGAGTTGAACTCCTGGAGATCAGTCTTCCTTGTTCCAGGCCAAGAGCTCTGTATCTTAGACAGCCTGAGGAAAGGAAACACACCTCAGGCCATTCAAATCCCATTCTCACTGAGAATTAAAAGATGCTTCTCTATCACACTTGTTTTCTGGGTGGAATAGGAAGTCATTGGACTTTCTCAACTGGTGAATTCTTCTCCCCTGTATAACTCAAAGCAAAGGATAATCTACATTTTGAAGAAGAGACCAAATGAAAGCATGCTAATCAATAAGGAATCCAATGGAGCCCACCATCTGGAAAACACATGACAGAATTCTATTCAAGTTTGGTTTGGAAAAGTTAGCATGGCTTAGTGGGATGGAATGGTGGGTCTGAATCACAAACATTGAGGGTCAGCTCTTGTTTGGGACACTTGAATCTTGAAGTGGCTCAGGGGGTTCCTTAGCCTTTCTCTATAGAATGCAATGGTCTTGTTTTATCCATGGAAAAGGAGTATGTGACATACCCAAAGTCACTCAAGTACCATTAAATCATAGGGGGGGTTCTCCGCTGGTGAAAGAAGTTCCCACACTCTAGATGCCCACTGCCAAGAAACTCCCCAATCCTTCACACGCATATATAAACAGATGTGTGTATGGATGGATGGATGGATGGATGTATAGAGACGCATCTGTGTTTCTAGAGATTTGTGTGTCTATAGCTTAGCAAGGCTAGAAAGAAATGTCCCATTCAGTTGGCAAAAGGGAAAAGGAACCAAAAGTTTTCACAAGAAATCTTTGGGATGAGGGAAACACCTAAATAAGCAAGTTGGGAATCTTTTCCCTTTTAACTACTCTCACCCTAGGATCTTCGGAAAAAGAAAGTCAAATAGCATTCTTATAATAGCATGAAAGATCTATGAAGAAAGACATCATCTGCATCTCAAGAAAGACATGGGAAAGAGAAGTATGTAGAAAATCAAGGGACATCTAGAGGTGGAAAGGGCAGGAAGTCTGGAGAAATCTAGGGAAGGCTCAGGATGATTGACTTCACCCTCCATCGAGGTGTTAACTCAGTGGAAGTGCCAAGACAGTGGTTATCCAGCTTACAAGTCCTTAGTACTTAGTATAGTGCTACCAGTGTTGACACCTCCTCTACAAGAACCCCACCTACAATGATGGATTCCTAAGAGAGTATATAAGAGCTAAGGGATCTGGGAGGAAGACAGACTGGAAAA
The DNA here is from genome assembly GCF_048593235.1 of Sminthopsis crassicaudata. Classification (NCBI taxonomy): domain Eukaryota; kingdom Metazoa; phylum Chordata; class Mammalia; order Dasyuromorphia; family Dasyuridae; genus Sminthopsis; species Sminthopsis crassicaudata. The sequence goes on from NC_133617.1 coordinate 147,393,644, forward strand.
GAAAGACCCTCAGGGTGGCTGGCCTGTCTCCTTCCCTTCTCTACTGAGACAAGAGAGCAAAGTCCACATTCCATATAGCTCTCTATTCCATATAGCCGTCTCTAGAGTGGAGTGGAGAAGGAAAGAAGAAAATTCAATAACTATTCTATCTTTTAAGAAAAAAAAAAAAAAAAAACCACAAAAATATAGCTTCTTGTGGGGGCTCCTGGCGAGGCCCCGATCCAGCGTCCGCCATGGCCAACAAGATGGACATGTCCCTGGACGACATCATTAAAGTCAACGGGAGGCAGCGGGGCGTGTGCGGCGGGGACCGCAACCGAGTCCGCGCCCAAGACCGCGAGCCAGACCGCGACCGAGAACGCGACCCAGACCGAGACCGAGAACGCGACCCAGACCGAGACCGAGACCGAGACCGAGACCGAGACCGAGACCGCGGCCGAGGCCGGGAGCGGGCTCAGAGCGGCCGCGGCAGCTGGGCTGCGCAGGTGACAGCCCGCCGAAGCCGAGGCGGGGGCCCCATCCGGAACAGGCGGGCCCTGGGCCGCGGAGGCGACGGGGGCGGCGCCCGGAAACAAGCCAAGCCCTACAGCCCACCAAAACGGCTTCCCCAGAAGAGGCAGCCCCACGGCTTCCACAGTGCCTCTGGAGGCGGGGCCCGAGGGGACACAGGGGGCCAATTGCTGATCTCCAATCTGGATGCTAGGGTTTCCGATGCGGATATTCAGGAACTATTTGCTCCTTTTGGAACTCTCAAGAAGTCAGCTCTCCATTATGATCCCTGGGGCCGAAGCTTAGGAACAGCAGACGTTCACTTTGAGCGAAAAGCAGACGCTCTCAAGGCCATGAAACGCTATCATGGTGTCACTTTGGATGGCAGCCCGATGAACGTTCAGCTTGTTCTCTCAAGGACTGAGGCACAACGAATTCCTGCACACAGTGTAAAGACAGCTGCAGTGACTGCAAACCGTGACTCTGGACGTGCCGGTGATGGAGGTGGCTTCCGGAGAGGCGGCCGCCTTGGAGGCAATCCAGGGCGACCAGCGCCAGGGACTGCAAGAAATTCCAAACAACAGCTTTCTCGAGAAGAACTAGATGCACAATTGGATGCTTATCGTGCCATGCTGGATACCAGTTAAACTAAGCCCACATGTTCCCTGCATGGCACACGACCCAGCATTCTCATTCTGGACCTTTGTGCTGGAAGGCAGAGGACACCACTGTGGCTCTGCTGTCAGGGATGGATCTGTGGCTTTTCTGTTTCCATATAGGATGGAAAACTCACCGAAAGGCTTTGGTGCTTGCTTTTCTTGACCTTTCGCTTGGGGGTTTTCTTTTGGTTGTTGTTTCTGTTTCTTCTTTGAATTCTGAAACAGACCTCTTTTGCACCATAAATTTTACTGCTTGCTGCGCTGGAGAAGGTGGCCTTTTCACCTTTGCCATAATAAAACACAACTGGGGCTAGAAGGGAAACTCTACGGATTGTACATTTCTTCCACAAAAGATAGCATTGAATAGACTTTGATGGAGGGCATCCAAGAGGTTTCCCATCAACATTTGGAACTGTCAAAACTATTTTGACCAGTGATTGCTTTTTTCTTCCTGCTCTGAATCCAGTCTGAGAATGTACTTTCAATAAAATTGGATCAGTTGTCCACTATTTCAAAGTCTGTTTTTTTTTTTTTTTTCCCACAGCAAAATGAATGCATGGATATGTAGACCTATCTGGTATTTCACTTAGACTTTCATCTATTTGTATTGACCCCCATCTGGGGCCGGGGCAGGGGGGCAGGGGGGCAGGGGCGAAGGAGGGGAACAGGTGCAACTAAAGCTGTGGCAATCCTAAGAGAATTAATGAAGGGAACAAAATAATAGAAACCCTTTTTAGGAAAAGAAAAAGATAAGCAAGAAAACCTTGCAGGGTGGGCCAGGAAGCTTGGGGTTTCAAAGTAATCACTTAATGAGTAGGAGGGGGGAAATACAGAAAATAGAGACAAAAGGATTCCATAGCTCAATAAAAATAACAAGGGAGGCTTAGAACTCATCAGTAAAAGCTACACAACTAAAGGGCAGGAGAACCTTGGTGGGAATGGGAGACCTGGGAATGGGTTGATTTAGAGGACCTTAAGCAAAACTGCTAGGCCTACAAAGTTCTAGATTAAAAGTAAAAGGGACTGAAAATAGCACTTGATTCAGAGACCACAGTCAAAATATCCAAATACAAAGAAAGACTTAATGGGGAAATCTTACACAATGGGTGGGCTGAAGAACAAGTCATTAAACACTTCATCATCATGGCAAAGAAAAGGATGTTGAAAAAATAACATACAAAATTTGGGATGCATCCAAAGCACTCTTTCTGAGGTTTCAATATGACATCTGAAAGTAATTCAAAAGAAAGAGTGAATTGAACATACATTTTCATAAGAATCTGCCACATAAGTGCCCTCCAAGTCATCATAAAAAAGAGAAAATATTGAAGTTAAGGGGAGAAATAAATAAAAAATAAAAACAACCAAAAAAAAAAAAAAAAAAAAAAAAAAAAAAAAAACCAAGAACAACAACAAAACAAAGGCTCCAGAAATGAACAACAAAGCTAAAAGCTTCTTCTTGGAAAAATAAATTGTGTCCATTCACAAACGTTTAGCTAAATGGATTAAAAAGAATGCAGAAAAATAGTCAATAAAATAGCAAGTGAACAAGGTGAAAGCAGAAGAAAGCTGGAAGAACAATTCAGCAAAACATGATCGGTACCTATGCATCCCCAAATTCCAAAGAACATGAAACAGAGAAGATTTTCTTCAAACAAAATTCTAAAATTCTAGTTTCTATACAGAGAGAGAGAGAGAGAGAGAGAGAGAGAGAGAGAGAGAGAGAGAGAGAGAGAGCAAGTTTTGAACCCAAAGGACACTAAAAGCAAACAGATGCCAGACAAGGCCCCAAAGGGGGGAAGGTCACCTCCTGGTCCCCATCCCACAAGGCTCTTGAAGAAGAAATGGTCAAAGATCATAAAAGAGAGCTAGAAGAAAAATGAGGAAAGGAAAGAGAAGCTCTGCAAGAGAGGACGGAAAAGGCATATAATTCCCTTGTGGTTTCTCTCCAGTATACTTTGAAGCAGAATTTGTTCTGCTATGTTGGAAAGGCAAGAAGCCTTGTCACAGATCCTGGGTTGGAGTTGGAGTTCTATCTTTGAATGACCTTGAGGAACATGATCTTCCCTGCTCTGGTTTAAGAACAAAGCTCTAGCTCGGTCCTTTGACTCCAAATCTAGTGCTTTGGCTACTCTGCCATTCTGAGAACTAATATTGATCAAAAGTATATTCCTTTTATGGCGGTGGCTCAGCTGATTCCATTTGGGAATTTCTTGGCAAAAAGGGTAGAGTGGTTTGACCTTTCCTTTTCCAGCTGATTTTAGACTTGAGGAAAGAAAAACAAACAGAATTAAGTGAGGTGATCACAGTCATACCTCTACTTTCTGGGGCCAGAGTTGAACTCCTGGAGATCAGTCTTCCTTGTTCCAGGCCAAGAGCTCTGTATCTTAGACAGCCTGAGGAAAGGAAACACACCTCAGGCCATTCAAATCCCATTCTCACTGAGAATTAAAAGATGCTTCTCTATCACACTTGTTTTCTGGGTGGAATAGGAAGTCATTGGACTTTCTCAACTGGTGAATTCTTCTCCCCTGTATAACTCAAAGCAAAGGATAATCTACATTTTGAAGAAGAGACCAAATGAAAGCATGCTAATCAATAAGGAATCCAATGGAGCCCACCATCTGGAAAACACATGACAGAATTCTATTCAAGTTTGGTTTGGAAAAGTTAGCATGGCTTAGTGGGATGGAATGGTGGGTCTGAATCACAAACATTGAGGGTCAGCTCTTGTTTGGGACACTTGAATCTTGAAGTGGCTCAGGGGGTTCCTTAGCCTTTCTCTATAGAATGCAATGGTCTTGTTTTATCCATGGAAAAGGAGTATGTGACATACCCAAAGTCACTCAAGTACCATTAAATCATAGGGGGGGTTCTCCGCTGGTGAAAGAAGTTCCCACACTCTAGATGCCCACTGCCAAGAAACTCCCCAATCCTTCACACGCATATATAAACAGATGTGTGTATGGATGGATGGATGGATGGATGTATAGAGACGCATCTGTGTTTCTAGAGATTTGTGTGTCTATAGCTTAGCAAGGCTAGAAAGAAATGTCCCATTCAGTTGGCAAAAGGGAAAAGGAACCAAAAGTTTTCACAAGAAATCTTTGGGATGAGGGAAACACCTAAATAAGCAAGTTGGGAATCTTTTCCCTTTTAACTACTCTCACCCTAGGATCTTCGGAAAAAGAAAGTCAAATAGCATTCTTATAATAGCATGAAAGATCTATGAAGAAAGACATCATCTGCATCTCAAGAAAGACATGGGAAAGAGAAGTATGTAGAAAATCAAGGGACATCTAGAGGTGGAAAGGGCAGGAAGTCTGGAGAAATCTAGGGAAGGCTCAGGATGATTGACTTCACCCTCCATCGAGGTGTTAACTCAGTGGAAGTGCCAAGACAGTGGTTATCCAGCTTACAAGTCCTTAGTACTTAGTATAGTGCTACCAGTGTTGACACCTCCTCTACAAGAACCCCACCTACAATGATGGATTCCTAAGAGAGTATATAAGAGCTAAGGGATCTGGGAGGAAGACAGACTGGAAAAGAAAGACCCTCAGGGTGGCTGGCCTGTCTCCTTCCCTTCTCTACTGAGACAAGAGAGCAAAGTCCACATTCCATATAGCTCTCTATTCCATATAGCCGTCTCTAGAGTGGAGTGGAGAAGGAAAGAAGAAAATTCAATAACTATTCTATCTTTTAAGAAAAAAAAAAAAAAAAAACCACAAAAATATAGCTTCTTGTGGGGGCTCCTGGCGAGGCCCCGATCCAGCGTCCGCCATGGCCAACAAGATGGACATGTCCCTGGACGACATCATTAAAGTCAACGGGAGGCAGCGGGGCGTGTGCGGCGGGGACCGCAACCGAGTCCGCGCCCAAGACCGCGAGCCAGACCGCGACCGAGAACGCGACCCAGACCGAGACCGAGAACGCGACCCAGACCGAGACCGAGACCGAGACCGAGACCGAGACCGAGACCGCGGCCGAGGCCGGGAGCGGGCTCAGAGCGGCCGCGGCAGCTGGGCTGCGCAGGTGACAGCCCGCCGAAGCCGAGGCGGGGGCCCCATCCGGAACAGGCGGGCCCTGGGCCGCGGAGGCGACGGGGGCGGCGCCCGGAAACAAGCCAAGCCCTACAGCCCACCAAAACGGCTTCCCCAGAAGAGGCAGCCCCACGGCTTCCACAGTGCCTCTGGAGGCGGGGCCCGAGGGGACACAGGGGGCCAATTGCTGATCTCCAATCTGGATGCTAGGGTTTCCGATGCGGATATTCAGGAACTATTTGCTCCTTTTGGAACTCTCAAGAAGTCAGCTCTCCATTATGATCCCTGGGGCCGAAGCTTAGGAACAGCAGACGTTCACTTTGAGCGAAAAGCAGACGCTCTCAAGGCCATGAAACGCTATCATGGTGTCACTTTGGATGGCAGCCCGATGAACGTTCAGCTTGTTCTCTCAAGGACTGAGGCACAACGAATTCCTGCACACAGTGTAAAGACAGCTGCAGTGACTGCAAACCGTGACTCTGGACGTGCCCGTGATGGAGGTGGCTTCCGGAGAGGCGGCCGCCTTGGAGGCAATCCAGGGCGACCAGCGCCAGGGACTGCAAGAAATTCCAAACAACAGCTTTCTCGAGAAGAACTAGATGCACAATTGGATGCTTATCGTGCCATGCTGGATACCAGTTAAACTAAGCCCACATGTTCCCTGCATGGCACACGACCCAGCATTCTCATTCTGGACCTTTGTGCTGGAAGGCAGAGGACACCACTGTGGCTCTGCTGTCAGGGATGGATCTGTGGCTTTTCTGTTTCCATATAGGATGGAAAACTCACCGAAAGGCTTTGGTGCTTGCTTTTCTTGACCTTTCGCTTGGGGGTTTTCTTTTGGTTGTTGTTTCTGTTTCTTCTTTGAATTCTGAAACAGACCTCTTTTGCACCATAAATTTTACTGCTTGCTGCGCTGGAGAAGGTGGCCTTTTCACCTTTGCCATAATAAAACACAACTGGGGCTAGAAGGGAAACTCTACGGATTGTACATTTCTTCCACAAAAGATAGCATTGAATAGACTTTGATGGAGGGCATCCAAGAGGTTTCCCATCAACATTTGGAACTGTCAAAACTATTTTGACCAGTGATTGCTTTTTTCTTCCTGCTCTGAATCCAGTCTGAGAATGTACTTTCAATAAAATTGGATCAGTTGTCCACTATTTCAAAGTCTGTTTTGTTTTTTTTTTTCCCACAGCAAAATGAATGCATGGATATGTAGACCTATCTGGTATTTCACTTAGACTTTCATCTATTTGTATTGACCCCCATCTGGGGCCGGGGCAGGGGGGCAGGGGGGCAGGGGCGAAGGAGGGGAACAGGTGCAACTAAAGCTGTGGCAATCCTAAGAGAATTAATGAAGGGAACAAAATAATAGAAACCCTTTTTAGGAAAAGAAAAAGATAAGCAAGAAAACCTTGCAGGGTGGGCCAGGAAGCTTGGGGTTTCAAAGTAATCACTTAATGAGTAGGAGGGGGGAAACACAGAAAATAGAGACAAAAGGATTCCATAGCTCAATAAAAATAACAAGGGAGGCTTAGAACTCATCAGTAAAAGCTACACAACTAAAGGGCAGGAGAACCTTGGTGGGAATGGGAGACCTGGGAATGGGTTGATTTAGAGGACCTTAAGCAAAACTGCTAGGCCTACAAAGTTCTAGATTAAAAGTAAAAGGGACTGAAAATAGCACTTGATTCAGAGACCACAGTCAAAATATCCAAATACAAAGAAAGACTTAATGGGGAAATCTTACACAATGGGTGGGCTGAAGAACAAGTCATTAAACACTTCATCATCATGGCAAAGAAAAGGATGTTGAAAAAATAACATACAAAATTTGGGATGCATCCAAAGCACTCTTTCTGAGGTTTCAATATGACATCTGAAAGTAATTCAAAAGAAAGAGTGAATTGAACATACATTTTCATAAGAATCTGCCACATAAGTGCCCTCCAAGTCATCATAAAAAAGAGAAAATATTGAAGTTAAGGGGAGAAATAAATAAAAAATAAAAACAACAAAAAAAAAAAAAAAAAAAAAAAAAAACCAAGAACAACAACAAAACAAAGGCTCCAGAAATGAACAACAAAGCTAAAAGCTTCTTCTTGGAAAAATAAATTGTGTCCATTCACAAACGTTTAGCTAAATGGATTAAAAAGAATGCAGAAAAATAGTCAATAAAATAGCAAGTGAACAAGGTGAAAGCAGAAGAAAGCTGGAAGAACAATTCAGCAAAACATGATCGGTACCTATGCATCCCCAAATTCCAAAGAACATGAAACAGAGAAGATTTTCTTCAAACAAAATTCTAAAATTCTAGTTTCTATACAGAGAGAGAGAGAGAGAGAGAGAGAGAGAGAGAGAGAGAGAGAGAGAGAGAGAGAGAGAGAGCAAGTTTTGAACCCAAAGGACACTAAAAGCAAACAGATGCCAGACAAGGCCCCAAAGGGGGGAAGGTCACCTCCTGGTCCCCATCCCACAAGGCTCTTGAAGAAGAAATGGTCAAAGATCATAAAAGAGAGCTAGAAGAAAAATGAGGAAAGGAAAGAGAAGCTCTGCAAGAGAGGACGGAAAAGGCATATAATTCCCTTGTGGTTTCTCTCCAGTATACTTTGAAGCAGAATTTGTTCTGCTATGTTGGAAAGGCAAGAAGCCTTGTCACAGATCCTGGGTTGGAGTTGGAGTTCTATCTTTGAATGACCTTGAGGAACATGATCTTCCCTGCTCTGGTTTAAGAACAAAGCTCTAGCTCGGTCCTTTGACTCCAAATCTAGTGCTTTGGCTACTCTGCCATTCTGAGAACTAATATTGATCAAAAGTATATTCCTTTTATGGCGGTGGCTCAGCTGATTCCATTTGGGAATTTCTTGGCAAAAAGGGTAGAGTGGTTTGACCTTTCCTTTTCCAGCTGATTTTAGACTTGAGGAAAGAAAAACAAACAGAATTAAGTGAGGTGATCACAGTCATACCTCTACTTTCTGGGGCCAGAGTTGAACTCCTGGAGATCAGTCTTCCTTGTTCCAGGCCAAGAGCTCTGTATCTTAGACAGCCTGAGGAAAGGAAACACACCTCAGGCCATTCAAATCCCATTCTCACTGAGAATTAAAAGATGCTTCTCTATCACACTTGTTTTCTGGGTGGAATAGGAAGTCATTGGACTTTCTCAACTGGTGAATTCTTCTCCCCTGTATAACTCAAAGCAAAGGATAATCTACATTTTGAAGAAGAGACCAAATGAAAGCATGCTAATCAATAAGGAATCCAATGGAGCCCACCATCTGGAAAACACATGACAGAATTCTATTCAAGTTTGGTTTGGAAAAGTTAGCATGGCTTAGTGGGATGGAATGGTGGGTCTGAATCACAAACATTGAGGGTCAGCTCTTATTTGGGACACTTGAATCTTGAAGTGGCTCAGGGGGTTCCTTAGCCTTTCTCTATAGAATGCAATGGTCTTGTTTTATCCATGGAAAAGGAGTATGTGACATACCCAAAGTCACTCAAGTACCATTAAATCATAGGGGGGGTTCTCCGCTGGTGAAAGAAGTTCCCACACTCTAGATGCCCACTGCCAAGAAACTCCCCAATCCTTCACACGCATATATAAACAGATGTGTGTATGGATGGATGGATGGATGGATGTATAGAGACGCATCTGTGTTTCTAGAGATTTGTGTGTCTATAGCTTAGCAAGGCTAGAAAGAAATGTCCCATTCAGTTGGCAAAAGGGAAAAGGAACCAAAAGTTTTCACAAGAAATCTTTGGGATGAGGGAAACACCTAAATAAGCAAGTTGGGAATCTTTTCCCTTTTAACTACTCTCACCCTAGGATCTTCGGAAAAAGAAAGTCAAATAGCATTCTTATAATAGCATGAAAGATCTATGAAGAAAGACATCATCTGCATCTCAAGAAAGACATGGGAAAGAGAAGTATGTAGAAAATCAAGGGACATCTAGAGGTGGAAAGGGCAGGAAGTCTGGAGAAATCTAGGGAAGGCTCAGGATGATTGACTTCACCCTCCATCGAGGTGTTAACTCAGTGGAAGTGCCAAGACAGTGGTTATCCAGCTTACAAGTCCTTAGTACTTAGTATAGTGCTACCAGTGTTGACACCTCCTCTACAAGAACCCCACCTACAATGATGGATTCCTAAGAGAGTATATAAGAGCTAAGGGATCTGGGAGGAAGACAGACTGGAAAAGAAAGACCCTCAGGGTGGCTGGCCTGTCTCCTTCCCTTCTCTACTGAGACAAGAGAGCAAAGTCCACATTCCATATAGCTCTCTATTCCATATAGCCGTCTCTAGAGTGGAGTGGAGAAGGAAAGAAGAAAATTCAATAACTATTCTATCTTTTAAGAAAAAAAAAAAAAAAAAACCACAAAAATATAGCTTCTTGTGGGGGCTCCTGGCGAGGCCCCGATCCAGCGTCCGCCATGGCCAACAAGATGGACATGTCCCTGGACGACATCATTAAAGTCAACGGGAGGCAGCGGGGCGTGTGCGGCGGGGACCGCAACCGAGTCCGCGCCCAAGACCGCGAGCCAGACCGCGACCGAGAACGCGACCCAGACCGAGACCGAGAACGCGACCCAGACCGAGACCGAGACCGAGACCGAGACCGAGACCGAGACCGAGACCGAGACCGCGGCCGAGGCCGGGAGCGGGCTCAGAGCGGCCGCGGCAGCTGGGCTGCGCAGGTGACAGCCCGCCGAAGCCGAGGCGGGGGCCCCATCCGGAACAGGCGGGCCCTGGGCCGCGGAGGCGACGGGGGCGGCGCCCGGAAACAAGCCAAGCCCTACAGCCCACCAAAACGGCTTCCCCAGAAGAGGCAGCCCCACGGCTTCCACAGTGCCTCTGGAGGCGGGGCCCGAGGGGACACAGGGGGCCAATTGCTGATCTCCAATCTGGATGCTAGGGTTTCCGATGCGGATATTCAGGAACTATTTGCTCCTTTTGGAACTCTCAAGAAGTCAGCTCTCCATTATGATCCCTGGGGCCGAAGCTTAGGAACAGCAGACGTTCACTTTGAGCGAAAAGCAGACGCTCTCAAGGCCATGAAACGCTATCATGGTGTCACTTTGGATGGCAGCCCGATGAACGTTCAGCTTGTTCTCTCAAGGACTGAGGCACAACGAATTCCTGCACACAGTGTAAAGACAGCTGCAGTGACTGCAAACCGTGACTCTGGACGTGCCCGTGATGGAGGTGGCTTCCGGAGAGGCGGCCGCCTTGGAGGCAATCCAGGGCGACCAGCGCCAGGGACTGCAAGAAATTCCAAACAACAGCTTTCTCGAGAAGAACTAGATGCACAATTGGATGCTTATCGTGCCATGCTGGATACCAGTTAAACTAAGCCCACATGTTCCCTGCATGGCACACGACCCAGCATTCTCATTCTGGACCTTTGTGCTGGAAGGCAGAGGACACCACTGTGGCTCTGCTGTCAGGGATGGATCTGTGGCTTTTCTGTTTCCATATAGGATGGAAAACTCACCGAAAGGCTTTGGTGCTTGCTTTTCTTGACCTTTCGCTTGGGGGTTTTCTTTTGGTTGTTGTTTCTGTTTCTTCTTTGAATTCTGAAACAGACCTCTTTTGCACCATAAATTTTACTGCTTGCTGCGCTGGAGAAGGTGGCCTTTTCACCTTTGCCATAATAAAACACAACTGGGGCTAGAAGGGAAACTCTACGGATTGTACATTTCTTCCACAAAAGATAGCATTGAATAGACTTTGATGGAGGGCATCCAAGAGGTTTCCCATCAACATTTGGAACTGTCAAAACTATTTTGACCAGTGATTGCTTTTTTCTTCCTGCTCTGAATCCAGTCTGAGAATGTACTTTCAATAAAATTGGATCAGTTGTCCACTATTTCAAAGTCTGTTTTGTTTTTTTTTTTTCCCACAGCAAAATGAATGCATGGATATGTAGACCTATCTGGTATTTCACTTAGACTTTCATCTATTTGTATTGACCCCCATCTGGGGCCGGGGCAGGGGGGCAGGGGGGCAGGGGCGAAGGAGGGGAACAGGTGCAACTAAAGCTGTGGCAATCCTAAGAGAATTAATGAAGGGAACAAAATAATAGAAACCCTTTTTAGGAAAAGAAAAAGATAAGCAAGAAAACCTTGCAGGGTGGGCCAGGAAGCTTGGGGTTTCAAAGTAATCACTTAATGAGTAGGAGGGGGGAAATACAGAAAATAGAGACAAAAGGATTCCATAGCTCAATAAAAATAACAAGGGAGGCTTAGAACTCATCAGTAAAAGCTACACAACTAAAGGGCAGGAGAACCTTGGTGGGAATGGGAGACCTGGGAATGGGTTGATTTAGAGGACCTTAAGCAAAACTGCTAGGCCTACAAAGTTCTAGATTAAAAGTAAAAGGGACTGAAAATAGCACTTGATTCAGAGACCACAGTCAAAATATCCAAATACAAAGAAAGACTTAATGGGGAAATCTTACACAATGGGTGGGCTGAAGAACAAGTCATTAAACACTTCATCATCATGGCAAAGAAAAGGATGTTGAAAAAATAACATACAAAATTTGGGATGCATCCAAAGCACTCTTTCTGAGGTTTCAATATGACATCTGAAAGTAATTCAAAAGAAAGAGTGAATTGAACATACATTTTCATAAGAATCTGCCACATAAGTGCCCTCCAAGTCATCATAAAAAAGAGAAAATATTGAAGTTAAGGGGAGAAATAAATAAAAAATAAAAACAACCAAAAAAAAAAAAAAAAAAAAAAAAAAAAAAAAAAAACCAAGAACAACAACAAAACAAAGGCTCCAGAAATGAACAACAAAGCTAAAAGCTTCTTCTTGGAAAAATAAATTGTGTCCATTCACAAACGTTTAGCTAAATGGATTAAAAAGAATGCAGAAAAATAGTCAATAAAATAGCAAGTGAACAAGGTGAAAGCAGAAGAAAGCTGGAAGAACAATTCAGCAAAACATGATCGGTACCTATGCATCCCCAAATTCCAAAGAACATGAAACAGAGAAGATTTTCTTCAAACAAAATTCTAAAATTCTAGTTTCTATACAGAGAGAGAGAGAGAGAGAGAGAGAGAGAGAGAGAGAGAGAGAGAGAGAGAGAGAGAGAGCAAGTTTTGAACCCAAAGGACACTAAAAGCAAACAGATGCCAGACAAGGCCCCAAAGGGGGGAAGGTCACCTCCTGGTCCCCATCCCACAAGGCTCTTGAAGAAGAAATGGTCAAAGATCATAAAAGAGAGCTAGAAGAAAAATGAGGAAAGGAAAGAGAAGCTCTGCAAGAGAGGACGGAAAAGGCATATAATTCCCTTGTGGTTTCTCTCCAGTATACTTTGAAGCAGAATTTGTTCTGCTATGTTGGAAAGGCAAGAAGCCTTGTCACAGATCCTGGGTTGGAGTTGGAGTTCTATCTTTGAATGACCTTGAGGAACATGATCTTCCCTGCTCTGGTTTAAGAACAAAGCTCTAGCTCGGTCCTTTGACTCCAAATCTAGTGCTTTGGCTACTCTGCCATTCTGAGAACTAATATTGATCAAAAGTATATTCCTTTTATGGCGGTGGCTCAGCTGATTCCATTTGGGAATTTCTTGGCAAAAAGGGTAGAGTGGTTTGACCTTTCCTTTTCCAGCTGATTTTAGACTTGAGGAAAGAAAAACAAACAGAATTAAGTGAGGTGATCACAGTCATACCTCTACTTTCTGGGGCCAGAGTTGAACTCCTGGAGATCAGTCTTCCTTGTTCCAGGCCAAGAGCTCTGTATCTTAGACAGCCTGAGGAAAGGAAACACACCTCAGGCCATTCAAATCCCATTCTCACTGAGAATTAAAAGATGCTTCTCTATCACACTTGTTTTCTGGGTGGAATAGGAAGTCATTGGACTTTCTCAACTGGTGAATTCTTCTCCCCTGTATAACTCAAAGCAAAGGATAATCTACATTTTGAAGAAGAGACCAAATGAAAGCATGCTAATCAATAAGGAATCCAATGGAGCCCACCATCTGGAAAACACATGACAGAATTCTATTCAAGTTTGGTTTGGAAAAGTTAGCATGGCTTAGTGGGATGGAATGGTGGGTCTGAATCACAAACATTGAGGGTCAGCTCTTATTTGGGACACTTGAATCTTGAAGTGGCTCAGGGGGTTCCTTAGCCTTTCTCTATAGAATGCAATGGTCTTGTTTTATCCATGGAAAAGGAGTATGTGACATACCCAAAGTCACTCAAGTACCATTAAATCATAGGGGGGGTTCTCCGCTGGTGAAAGAAGTTCCCACACTCTAGATGCCCACTGCCAAGAAACTCCCCAATCCTTCACACGCATATATAAACAGATGTGTGTATGGATGGATGGATGGATGGATGTATAGAGACGCATCTGTGTTTCTAGAGATTTGTGTGGCTATAGCTTAGCAAGGCTAGAAAGAAATGTCCCATTCAGTTGGCAAAAGGGAAAAGGAACCAAAAGTTTTCACAAGAAATCTTTGGGATGAGGGAAACACCTAAATAAGCAAGTTGGGAATCTTTTCCCTTTTAACTACTCTCACCCTAGGATCTTCGGAAAAAGAAAGTCAAATAGCATTCTTATAATAGCATGAAAGATCTATGAAGAAAGACATCATCTGCATCTCAAGAAAGACATGGGAAAGAGAAGTATGTAGAAAATCAAGGGACATCTAGAGGTGGAAAGGGCAGGAAGTCTGGAGAAATCTAGGGAAGGCTCAGGATGATTGACTTCACCCTCCATCGAGGTGTTAACTCAGTGGAAGTGCCAAGACAGTGGTTATCCAGCTTACAAGTCCTTAGTACTTAGTATAGTGCTACCAGTGTTGACACCTCCTCTACAAGAACCCCACCTACAATGATGGATTCCTAAGAGAGTATATAAGAGCTAAGGGATCTGGGAGGAAGACAGACTGGAAAAGAAAGACCCTCAGGGTGGCTGGCCTGTCTCCTTCCCTTCTCTACTGAGACAAGAGAGCAAAGTCCACATTCCATATAGCTCTCTATTCCATATAGCCGTCTCTAGAGTGGAGTGGAGAAGGAAAGAAGAAAATTCAATAACTATTCTATCTTTTAAGAAAAAAAAAAAAAAAAAACCACAAAAATATAGCTTCTTGTGGGGGCTCCTGGCGAGGCCCCGATCCAGCGTCCGCCATGGCCAACAAGATGGACATGTCCCTGGACGACATCATTAAAGTCAACGGGAGGCAGCGGGGCGTGTGCGGCGGGGACCGCAACCGAGTCCGCGCCCAAGACCGCGAGCCAGACCGCGACCGAGAACGCGACCCAGACCGAGACCGAGAACGCGACCCAGACCGAGACCGAGACCGAGACCGAGACCGAGACCGAGACCGCGGCCGAGGCCGGGAGCGGGCTCAGAGCGGCCGCGGCAGCTGGGCTGCGCAGGTGACAGCCCGCCGAAGCCGAGGCGGGGGCCCCATCCGGAACAGGCGGGCCCTGGGCCGCGGAGGCGACGGGGGCGGCGCCCGGAAACAAGCCAAGCCCTACAGCCCACCAAAACGGCTTCCCCAGAAGAGGCAGCCCCACGGCTTCCACAGTGCCTCTGGAGGCGGGGCCCGAGGGGACACAGGGGGCCAATTGCTGATCTCCAATCTGGATGCTAGGGTTTCCGATGCGGATATTCAGGAACTATTTGCTCCTTTTGGAACTCTCAAGAAGTCAGCTCTCCATTATGATCCCTGGGGCCGAAGCTTAGGAACAGCAGACGTTCACTTTGAGCGAAAAGCAGACGCTCTCAAGGCCATGAAACGCTATCATGGTGTCACTTTGGATGGCAGCCCGATGAACGTTCAGCTTGTTCTCTCAAGGACTGAGGCACAACGAATTCCTGCACACAGTGTAAAGACAGCTGCAGTGACTGCAAACCGTGACTCTGGACGTGCCGGTGATGGAGGTGGCTTCCGGAGAGGCGGCCGCCTTGGAGGCAATCCAGGGCGACCAGCGCCAGGGACTGCAAGAAATTCCAAACAACAGCTTTCTCGAGAAGAACTAGATGCACAATTGGATGCTTATCGTGCCATGCTGGATACCAGTTAAACTAAGCCCACATGTTCCCTGCATGGCACACGACCCAGCATTCTCATTCTGGACCTTTGTGCTGGAAGGCAGAGGACACCACTGTGGCTCTGCTGTCAGGGATGGATCTGTGGCTTTTCTGTTTCCATATAGGATGGAAAACTCACCGAAAGGCTTTGGTGCTTGCTTTTCTTGACCTTTCGCTTGGGGGTTTTCTTTTGGTTGTTGTTTCTGTTTCTTCTTTGAATTCTGAAACAGACCTCTTTTGCACCATAAATTTTACTGCTTGCTGCGCTGGAGAAGGTGGCCTTTTCACCTTTGCCATAATAAAACACAACTGGGGCTAGAAGGGAAACTCTACGGATTGTACATTTCTTCCACAAAAGATAGCATTGAATAGACTTTGATGGAGGGCATCCAAGAGGTTTCCCATCAACATTTGGAACTGTCAAAACTATTTTGACCAGTGATTGCTTTTTTCTTCCTGCTCTGAATCCAGTCTGAGAATGTACTTTCAATAAAATTGGATCAGTTGTCCACTATTTCAAAGTCTGTTTTTTTTTTTTTTTCCCACAGCAAAATGAATGCATGGATATGTAGACCTATCTGGTATTTCACTTAGACTTTCATCTATTTGTATTGACCCCCATCTGGGGCCGGGGCAGGGGGGCAGGGGGGCAGGGGCGAAGGAGGGGAACAGGTGCAACTAAAGCTGTGGCAATCCTAAGAGAATTAATGAAGGGAACAAAATAATAGAAACCCTTTTTAGGAAAAGAAAAAGATAAGCAAGAAAACCTTGCAGGGTGGGCCAGGAAGCTTGGGGTTTCAAAGTAATCACTTAATGAGTAGGAGGGGGGAAATACAGAAAATAGAGACAAAAGGATTCCATAGCTCAATAAAAATAACAAGGGAGGCTTAGAACTCATCAGTAAAAGCTACACAACTAAAGGGCAGGAGAACCTTGGTGGGAATGGGAGACCTGGGAATGGGTTGATTTAGAGGACCTTAAGCAAAACTGCTAGGCCTACAAAGTTCTAGATTAAAAGTAAAAGGGACTGAAAATAGCACTTGATTCAGAGACCACAGTCAAAATATCCAAATACAAAGAAAGACTTAATGGGGAAATCTTACACAATGGGTGGGCTGAAGAACAAGTCATTAAACACTTCATCATCATGGCAAAGAAAAGGATGTTGAAAAAATAACATACAAAATTTGGGATGCATCCAAAGCACTCTTTCTGAGGTTTCAATATGACATCTGAAAGTAATTCAAAAGAAAGAGTGAATTGAACATACATTTTCATAAGAATCTGCCACATAAGTGCCCTCCAAGTCATCATAAAAAAGAGAAAATATTGAAGTTAAGGGGAGAAATAAATAAAAAATAAAAACAACCAAAAAAAAAAAAAAAAAAAAAAAAAAAACCAAGAACAACAACAAAACAAAGGCTCCAGAAATGAACAACAAAGCTAAAAGCTTCTTCTTGGAAAAATAAATTGTGTCCATTCACAAACGTTTAGCTAAATGGATTAAAAAGAATGCAGAAAAATAGTCAATAAAATAGCAAGTGAACAAGGTGAAAGCAGAAGAAAGCTGGAAGAACAATTCAGCAAAACATGATCGGTACCTATGCATCCCCAAATTCCAAAGAACATGAAACAGAGAAGATTTTCTTCAAACAAAATTCTAAAATTCTAGTTTCTATACAGAGAGAGAGAGAGAGAGAGAGAGAGAGAGAGAGAGAGAGAGAGAGAGAGAGAGAGCAAGTTTTGAACCCAAAGGACACTAAAAGCAAACAGATGCCAGACAAGGCCCCAAAGGGGGGAAGGTCACCTCCTGGTCCCCATCCCACAAGGCTCTTGAAGAAGAAATGGTCAAAGATCATAAAAGAGAGCTAGAAGAAAAATGAGGAAAGGAAAGAGAAGCTCTGCAAGAGAGGACGGAAAAGGCATATAATTCCCTTGTGGTTTCTCTCCAGTATACTTTGAAGCAGAATTTGTTCTGCTATGTTGGAAAGGCAAGAAGCCTTGTCACAGATCCTGGGTTGGAGTTGGAGTTCTATCTTTGAATGACCTTGAGGAACATGATCTTCCCTGCTCTGGTTTAAGAACAAAGCTCTAGCTCGGTCCTTTGACTCCAAATCTAGTGCTTTGGCTACTCTGCCATTCTGAGAACTAATATTGATCAAAAGTATATTCCTTTTATGGCGGTGGCTCAGCTGATTCCATTTGGGAATTTCTTGGCAAAAAGGGTAGAGTGGTTTGACCTTTCCTTTTCCAGCTGATTTTAGACTTGAGGAAAGAAAAACAAACAGAATTAAGTGAGGTGATCACAGTCATACCTCTACTTTCTGGGGCCAGAGTTGAACTCCTGGAGATCAGTCTTCCTTGTTCCAGGCCAAGAGCTCTGTATCTTAGACAGCCTGAGGAAAGGAAACACACCTCAGGCCATTCAAATCCCATTCTCACTGAGAATTAAAAGATGCTTCTCTATCACACTTGTTTTCTGGGTGGAATAGGAAGTCATTGGACTTTCTCAACTGGTGAATTCTTCTCCCCTGTATAACTCAAAGCAAAGGATAATCTACATTTTGAAGAAGAGACCAAATGAAAGCATGCTAATCAATAAGGAATCCAATGGAGCCCACCATCTGGAAAACACATGACAGAATTCTATTCAAGTTTGGTTTGGAAAAGTTAGCATGGCTTAGTGGGATGGAATGGTGGGTCTGAATCACAAACATTGAGGGTCAGCTCTTGTTTGGGACACTTGAATCTTGAAGTGGCTCAGGGGGTTCCTTAGCCTTTCTCTATAGAATGCAATGGTCTTGTTTTATCCATGGAAAAGGAGTATGTGACATACCCAAAGTCACTCAAGTACCATTAAATCATAGGGGGGGTTCTCCGCTGGTGAAAGAAGTTCCCACACTCTAGATGCCCACTGCCAAGAAACTCCCCAATCCTTCACACGCATATATAAACAGATGTGTGTATGGATGGATGGATGGATGGATGTATAGAGACGCATCTGTGTTTCTAGAGATTTGTGTGTCTATAGCTTAGCAAGGCTAGAAAGAAATGTCCCATTCAGTTGGCAAAAGGGAAAAGGAACCAAAAGTTTTCACAAGAAATCTTTGGGATGAGGGAAACACCTAAATAAGCAAGTTGGGAATCTTTTCCCTTTTAACTACTCTCACCCTAGGATCTTCGGAAAAAGAAAGTCAAATAGCATTCTTATAATAGCATGAAAGATCTATGAAGAAAGACATCATCTGCATCTCAAGAAAGACATGGGAAAGAGAAGTATGTAGAAAATCAAGGGACATCTAGAGGTGGAAAGGGCAGGAAGTCTGGAGAAATCTAGGGAAGGCTCAGGATGATTGACTTCACCCTCCATCGAGGTGTTAACTCAGTGGAAGTGCCAAGACAGTGGTTATCCAGCTTACAAGTCCTTAGTACTTAGTATAGTGCTACCAGTGTTGACACCTCCTCTACAAGAACCCCACCTACAATGATGGATTCCTAAGAGAGTATATAAGAGCTAAGGGATCTGGGAGGAAGACAGACTGGAAAAGAAAGACCCTCAGGGTGGCTGGCCTGTCTCCTTCCCTTCTCTACTGAGACAAGAGAGCAAAGTCCACATTCCATATAGCTCTCTATTCCATATAGCCGTCTCTAGAGTGGAGTGGAGAAGGAAAGAAGAAAATTCAATAACTATTCTATCTTTTAAGAAAAAAAAAAAAAAAAAACCACAAAAATATAGCTTCTTGTGGGGGCTCCTGGCGAGGCCCCGATCCAGCGTCCGCCATGGCCAACAAGATGGACATGTCCCTGGACGACATCATTAAAGTCAACGGGAGGCAGCGGGGCGTGTGCGGCGGGGACCGCAACCGAGTCCGCGCCCAAGACCGCGAGCCAGACCGCGACCGAGAACGCGACCCAGACCGAGACCGAGAACGCGACCCAGACCGAGACCGAGACCGAGACCGAGACCGAGACCGAGACCGCGGCCGAGGCCGGGAGCGGGCTCAGAGCGGCCGCGGCAGCTGGGCTGCGCAGGTGACAGCCCGCCGAAGCCGAGGCGGGGGCCCCATCCGGAACAGGCGGGCCCTGGGCCGCGGAGGCGACGGGGGCGGCGCCCGGAAACAAGCCAAGCCCTACAGCCCACCAAAACGGCTTCCCCAGAAGAGGCAGCCCCACGGCTTCCACAGTGCCTCTGGAGGCGGGGCCCGAGGGGACACAGGGGGCCAATTGCTGATCTCCAATCTGGATGCTAGGGTTTCCGATGCGGATATTCAGGAACTATTTGCTCCTTTTGGAACTCTCAAGAAGTCAGCTCTCCATTATGATCCCTGGGGCCGAAGCTTAGGAACAGCAGACGTTCACTTTGAGCGAAAAGCAGACGCTCTCAAGGCCATGAAACGCTATCATGGTGTCACTTTGGATGGCAGCCCGATGAACGTTCAGCTTGTTCTCTCAAGGACTGAGGCACAACGAATTCCTGCACACAGTGTAAAGACAGCTGCAGTGACTGCAAACCGTGACTCTGGACGTGCCGGTGATGGAGGTGGCTTCCGGAGAGGCGGCCGCCTTGGAGGCAATCCAGGGCGACCAGCGCCAGGGACTGCAAGAAATTCCAAACAACAGCTTTCTCGAGAAGAACTAGATGCACAATTGGATGCTTATCGTGCCATGCTGGATACCAGTTAAACTAAGCCCACATGTTCCCTGCATGGCACACGACCCAGCATTCTCATTCTGGACCTTTGTGCTGGAAGGCAGAGGACACCACTGTGGCTCTGCTGTCAGGGATGGATCTGTGGCTTTTCTGTTTCCATATAGGATGGAAAACTCACCGAAAGGCTTTGGTGCTTGCTTTTCTTGACCTTTCGCTTGGGGGTTTTCTTTTGGTTGTTGTTTCTGTTTCTTCTTTGAATTCTGAAACAGACCTCTTTTGCACCATAAATTTTACTGCTTGCTGCGCTGGAGAAGGTGGCCTTTTCACCTTTGCCATAATAAAACACAACTGGGGCTAGAAGGGAAACTCTACGGATTGTACATTTCTTCCACAAAAGATAGCATTGAATAGACTTTGATGGAGGGCATCCAAGAGGTTTCCCATCAACATTTGGAACTGTCAAAACTATTTTGACCAGTGATTGCTTTTTTCTTCCTGCTCTGAATCCAGTCTGAGAATGTACTTTCAATAAAATTGGATCAGTTGTCCACTATTTCAAAGTCTGTTTTTTTTTTTTTTTTCCCACAGCAAAATGAATGCATGGATATGTAGACCTATCTGGTATTTCACTTAGACTTTCATCTATTTGTATTGACCCCCATCTGGGGCCGGGGCAGGGGGGCAGGGGGGCAGGGGCGAAGGAGGGGAACAGGTGCAACTAAAGCTGTGGCAATCCTAAGAGAATTAATGAAGGGAACAAAATAATAGAAACCCTTTTTAGGAAAAGAAAAAGATAAGCAAGAAAACCTTGCAGGGTGGGCCAGGAAGCTTGGGGTTTCAAAGTAATCACTTAATGAGTAGGAGGGGGGAAATACAGAAAATAGAGACAAAAGGATTCCATAGCTCAATAAAAATAACAAGGGAGGCTTAGAACTCATCAGTAAAAGCTACACAACTAAAGGGCAGGAGAACCTTGGTGGGAATGGGAGACCTGGGAATGGGTTGATTTAGAGGACCTTAAGCAAAACTGCTAGGCCTACAAAGTTCTAGATTAAAAGTAAAAGGGACTGAAAATAGCACTTGATTCAGAGACCACAGTCAAAATATCCAAATACAAAGAAAGACTTAATGGGGAAATCTTACACAATGGGTGGGCTGAAGAACAAGTCATTAAACACTTCATCATCATGGCAAAGAAAAGGATGTTGAAAAAATAACATACAAAATTTGGGATGCATCCAAAGCACTCTTTCTGAGGTTTCAATATGACATCTGAAAGTAATTCAAAAGAAAGAGTGAATTGAACATACATTTTCATAAGAATCTGCCACATAAGTGCCCTCCAAGTCATCATAAAAAAGAGAAAATATTGAAGTTAAGGGGAGAAATAAATAAAAAATAAAAACAACCAAAAAAAAAAAAAAAAAAAAAAAAAAAAAAAAAACCAAGAACAACAACAAAACAAAGGCTCCAGAAATGAACAACAAAGCTAAAAGCTTCTTCTTGGAAAAATAAATTGTGTCCATTCACAAACGTTTAGCTAAATGGATTAAAAAGAATGCAGAAAAATAGTCAATAAAATAGCAAGTGAACAAGGTGAAAGCAGAAGAAAGCTGGAAGAACAATTCAGCAAAACATGATCGGTACCTATGCATCCCCAAATTCCAAAGAACATGAAACAGAGAAGATTTTCTTCAAACAAAATTCTAAAATTCTAGTTTCTATACAGAGAGAGAGAGAGAGAGAGAGAGAGAGAGAGAGAGAGAGAGAGAGAGAGAGAGCAAGTTTTGAACCCAAAGGACACTAAAAGCAAACAGATGCCAGACAAGGCCCCAAAGGGGGGAAGGTCACCTCCTGGTCCCCATCCCACAAGGCTCTTGAAGAAGAAATGGTCAAAGATCATAAAAGAGAGCTAGAAGAAAAATGAGGAAAGGAAAGAGAAGCTCTGCAAGAGAGGACGGAAAAGGCATATAATTCCCTTGTGGTTTCTCTCCAGTATACTTTGAAGCAGAATTTGTTCTGCTATGTTGGAAAGGCAAGAAGCCTTGTCACAGATCCTGGGTTGGAGTTGGAGTTCTATCTTTGAATGACCTTGAGGAACATGATCTTCCCTGCTCTGGTTTAAGAACAAAGCTCTAGCTCGGTCCTTTGACTCCAAATCTAGTGCTTTGGCTACTCTGCCATTCTGAGAACTAATATTGATCAAAAGTATATTCCTTTTATGGCGGTGGCTCAGCTGATTCCATTTGGGAATTTCTTGGCAAAAAGGGTAGAGTGGTTTGACCTTTCCTTTTCCAGCTGATTTTAGACTTGAGGAAAGAAAAACAAACAGAATTAAGTGAGGTGATCACAGTCATACCTCTACTTTCTGGGGCCAGAGTTGAACTCCTGGAGATCAGTCTTCCTTGTTCCAGGCCAAGAGCTCTGTATCTTAGACAGCCTGAGGAAAGGAAACACACCTCAGGCCATTCAAATCCCATTCTCACTGAGAATTAAAAGATGCTTCTCTATCACACTTGTTTTCTGGGTGGAATAGGAAGTCATTGGACTTTCTCAACTGGTGAATTCTTCTCCCCTGTATAACTCAAAGCAAAGGATAATCTACATTTTGAAGAAGAGACCAAATGAAAGCATGCTAATCAATAAGGAATCCAATGGAGCCCACCATCTGGAAAACACATGACAGAATTCTATTCAAGTTTGGTTTGGAAAAGTTAGCATGGCTTAGTGGGATGGAATGGTGGGTCTGAATCACAAACATTGAGGGTCAGCTCTTGTTTGGGACACTTGAATCTTGAAGTGGCTCAGGGGGTTCCTTAGCCTTTCTCTATAGAATGCAATGGTCTTGTTTTATCCATGGAAAAGGAGTATGTGACATACCCAAAGTCACTCAAGTACCATTAAATCATAGGGGGGGTTCTCCGCTGGTGAAAGAAGTTCCCACACTCTAGATGCCCACTGCCAAGAAACTCCCCAATCCTTCACACGCATACCATGAAACGCTATCATGGTGTCACTTTGGATGGCAGCCCGATGAACGTTCAGCTTGTTCTCTCAAGGACTGAGGCACAACGAATTCCTGCACACAGTGTAAAGACAGCTGCAGTGACTGCAAACCGTGACTCTGGACGTGCCCGTGATGGAGGTGGCTTCCGGAGAGGCGGCCGCCTTGGAGGCAATCCAGGGCGACCAGCGCCAGGGACTGCAAGAAATTCCAAACAACAGCTTTCTCGAGAAGAACTAGATGCACAATTGGATGCTTATCGTGCCATGCTGGATACCAGTTAAACTAAGCCCACATGTTCCCTGCATGGCACACGACCCAGCATTCTCATTCTGGACCTTTGTGCTGGAAGGCAGAGGACACCACTGTGGCTCTGCTGTCAGGGATGGATCTGTGGCTTTTCTGTTTCCATATAGGATGGAAAACTCACCGAAAGGCTTTGGTGCTTGCTTTTCTTGACCTTTCGCTTGGGGGTTTTCTTTTGGTTGTTGTTTCTGTTTCTTCTTTGAATTCTGAAACAGACCTCTTTTGCACCATAAATTTTACTGCTTGCTGCGCTGGAGAAGGTGGCCTTTTCACCTTTGCCATAATAAAACACAACTGGGGCTAGAAGGGAAACTCTACGGATTGTACATTTCTTCCACAAAAGATAGCATTGAATAGACTTTGATGGAGGGCATCCAAGAGGTTTCCCATCAACATTTGGAACTGTCAAAACTATTTTGACCAGTGATTGCTTTTTTCTTCCTGCTCTGAATCCAGTCTGAGAATGTACTTTCAATAAAATTGGATCAGTTGTCCACTATTTCAAAGTCTGTTTTGTTTTTTTTTTTTTTCCCACAGCAAAATGAATGCATGGATATGTAGACCTATCTGGTATTTCACTTAGACTTTCATCTATTTGTATTGACCCCCATCTGGGGCCGGGGCAGGGGGGCAGGGGGGCAGGGGCGAAGGAGGGGAACAGGTGCAACTAAAGCTGTGGCAATCCTAAGAGAATTAATGAAGGGAACAAAATAATAGAAACCCTTTTTAGGAAAAGAAAAAGATAAGCAAGAAAACCTTGCAGGGTGGGCCAGGAAGCTTGGGGTTTCAAAGTAATCACTTAATGAGTAGGAGGGGGGAAATACAGAAAATAGAGACAAAAGGATTCCATAGCTCAATAAAAATAACAAGGGAGGCTTAGAACTCATCAGTAAAAGCTACACAACTAAAGGGCAGGAGAACCTTGGTGGGAATGGGAGACCTGGGAATGGGTTGATTTAGAGGACCTTAAGCAAAACTGCTAGGCCTACAAAGTTCTAGATTAAAAGTAAAAGGGACTGAAAATAGCACTTGATTCAGAGACCACAGTCAAAATATCCAAATACAAAGAAAGACTTAATGGGGAAATCTTACACAATGGGTGGGCTGAAGAACAAGTCATTAAACACTTCATCATCATGGCAAAGAAAAGGATGTTGAAAAAATAACATACAAAATTTGGGATGCATCCAAAGCACTCTTTCTGAGGTTTCAATATGACATCTGAAAGTAATTCAAAAGAAAGAGTGAATTGAACATACATTTTCATAAGAATCTGCCACATAAGTGCCCTCCAAGTCATCATAAAAAAGAGAAAATATTGAAGTTAAGGGGAGAAAGAAATAAAAAATAAAAACAACCAAAAAAAAAAAAAAAAAAAAAACCAAGAACAACAACAAAACAAAGGCTCCAGAAATGAACAACAAAGCTAAAAGCTTCTTCTTGGAAAAATAAATTGTGTCCATTCACAAACGTTTAGCTAAATGGATTAAAAAGAATGCAGAAAAATAGTCAATAAAATAGCAAGTGAACAAGGTCAAAGCAGAACAAAGCTGGAAGAACAATTCAGCAAAACATGATCGGTACCTATGCATCCCCAAATTCCAAAGAACATGAAACAGAGAAGATTTTCTTCAAACAAAATTCTAAAATTCTAGTTTCTATACAGAGAGAGAGAGAGAGAGAGAGAGAGAGAGAGAGAGAGAGAGAGAGAGAGCAAGTTTTGAACCCAAAGGACACTAAAAGCAAACAGATGCCAGACAAGGCCCCAAAGGGGGGAAGGTCACCTCCTGGTCCCCATCCCACAAGGCTCTTGAAGAAGAAATGGTCAAAGATCATAAAAGAGAGCTAGAAGAAAAATGAGGAAAGGAAAGAGAAGCTCTGCAAGAGAGGACGGAAAAGGCATATAATTCCCTTGTGGTTTCTCTCCAGTATACTTTGAAGCAGAATTTGTTCTGCTATGTTGGAAAGGCAAGAAGCCTTGTCACAGA
This sequence comes from Sminthopsis crassicaudata, assembly GCF_048593235.1. NCBI lineage: Eukaryota > Metazoa > Chordata > Mammalia > Dasyuromorphia > Dasyuridae > Sminthopsis > Sminthopsis crassicaudata. The sequence goes on from NC_133617.1 coordinate 147,418,842, forward strand.
TCCTGGGTTGGAGTTGGAGTTCTATCTTTGAATGACCTTGAGGAACATGATCTTCCCTGCTCTGGTTTAAGAACAAAGCTCTAGCTCGGTCCTTTGACTCCAAATCTAGTGCTTTGGCTACTCTGCCATTCTGAGAACTAATATTGATCAAAAGTATATTCCTTTTATGGCGGTGGCTCAGCTGATTCCATTTGGGAATTTCTTGGCAAAAAGGGTAGAGTGGTTTGACCTTTCCTTTTCCAGCTGATTTTAGACTTGAGGAAAGAAAAACAAACAGAATTAAGTGAGGTGATCACAGTCATACCTCTACTTTCTGGGGCCAGAGTTGAACTCCTGGAGATCAGTCTTCCTTGTTCCAGGCCAAGAGCTCTGTATCTTAGACAGCCTGAGGAAAGGAAACACACCTCAGGCCATTCAAATCCCATTCTCACTGAGAATTAAAAGATGCTTCTCTATCACACTTGTTTTCTGGGTGGAATAGGAAGTCATTGGACTTTCTCAACTGGTGAATTCTTCTCCCCTGTATAACTCAAAGCAAAGGATAATCTACATTTTGAAGAAGAGACCAAATGAAAGCATGCTAATCAATAAGGAATCCAATGGAGCCCACCATCTGGAAAACACATGACAGAATTCTATTCAAGTTTGGTTTGGAAAAGTTAGCATGGCTTAGTGGGATGGAATGGTGGGTCTGAATCACAAACATTGAGGGTCAGCTCTTGTTTGGGACACTTGAATCTTGAAGTGGCTCAGGGGGTTCCTTAGCCTTTCTCTATAGAATGCAATGGTCTTGTTTTATCCATGGAAAAGGAGTATGTGACATACCCAAAGTCACTCAAGTACCATTAAATCATAGGGGGGGTTCTCCGCTGGTGAAAGAAGTTCCCACACTCTAGATGCCCACTGCCAAGAAACTCCCCAATCCTTCACACGCATATATAAACAGATGTGTGTATGGATGGATGGATGGATGGATGTATAGAGACGCATCTGTGTTTCTAGAGATTTGTGTGTCTATAGCTTAGCAAGGCTAGAAAGAAATGTCCCATTCAGTTGGCAAAAGGGAAAAGGAACCAAAAGTTTTCACAAGAAATCTTTGGGATGAGGGAAACACCTAAATAAGCAAGTTGGGAATCTTTTCCCTTTTAACTACTCTCACCCTAGGATCTTCGGAAAAAGAAAGTCAAATAGCATTCTTATAATAGCATGAAAGATCTATGAAGAAAGACATCATCTGCATCTCAAGAAAGACATGGGAAAGAGAAGTATGTAGAAAATCAAGGGACATCTAGAGGTGGAAAGGGCAGGAAGTCTGGAGAAATCTAGGGAAGGCTCAGGATGATTGACTTCACCCTCCATCGAGGTGTTAACTCAGTGGAAGTGCCAAGACAGTGGTTATCCAGCTTACAAGTCCTTAGTACTTAGTATAGTGCTACCAGTGTTGACACCTCCTCTACAAGAACCCCACCTACAATGATGGATTCCTAAGAGAGTATATAAGAGCTAAGGGATCTGGGAGGAAGACAGACTGGAAAAGAAAGACGCTCAGGGTGGCTGGCCTGTCTCCTTCCCTTCTCTACTGAGACAAGAGAGCAAAGTCCACATTCCATATAGCTCTCTATTCCATATAGCCGTCTCTAGAGTGGAGTGGAGAAGGAAAGAAGAAAATTCAATAACTATTCTATCTTTTAAGAAAAAAAAAAAAAAAAAACCACAAAAATATAGCTTCTTGTGGGGGCTCCTGGCGAGGCCCCGATCCAGCGTCCGCCATGGCCAACAAGATGGACATGTCCCTGGACGACATCATTAAAGTCAACGGGAGGCAGCGGGGCGTGTGCGGCGGGGACCGCAACCGAGTCCGCGCCCAAGACCGCGAGCCAGACCGCGACCGAGAACGCGACCCAGACCGAGACCGAGAACGCGACCCAGACCGAGACCGAGACCGAGACCGAGACCGAGACCGAGACCGCGGCCGAGGCCGGGAGCGGGCTCAGAGCGGCCGCGGCAGCTGGGCTGCGCAGGTGACAGCCCGCCGAAGCCGAGGCGGGGGCCCCATCCGGAACAGGCGGGCCCTGGGCCGCGGAGGCGACGGGGGCGGCGCCCGGAAACAAGCCAAGCCCTACAGCCCACCAAAACGGCTTCCCCAGAAGAGGCAGCCCCACGGCTTCCACAGTGCCTCTGGAGGCGGGGCCCGAGGGGACACAGGGGGCCAATTGCTGATCTCCAATCTGGATGCTAGGGTTTCCGATGCGGATATTCAGGAACTATTTGCTCCTTTTGGAACTCTCAAGAAGTCAGCTCTCCATTATGATCCCTGGGGCCGAAGCTTAGGAACAGCAGACGTTCACTTTGAGCGAAAAGCAGACGCTCTCAAGGCCATGAAACGCTATCATGGTGTCACTTTGGATGGCAGCCCGATGAACGTTCAGCTTGTTCTCTCAAGGACTGAGGCACAACGAATTCCTGCACACAGTGTAAAGACAGCTGCAGTGACTGCAAACCGTGACTCTGGACGTGCCCGTGATGGAGGTGGCTTCCGGAGAGGCGGCCGCCTTGGAGGCAATCCAGGGCGACCAGCGCCAGGGACTGCAAGAAATTCCAAACAACAGCTTTCTCGAGAAGAACTAGATGCACAATTGGATGCTTATCGTGCCATGCTGGATACCAGTTAAACTAAGCCCACATGTTCCCTGCATGGCACACGACCCAGCATTCTCATTCTGGACCTTTGTGCTGGAAGGCAGAGGACACCACTGTGGCTCTGCTGTCAGGGATGGATCTGTGGCTTTTCTGTTTCCATATAGGATGGAAAACTCACCGAAAGGCTTTGGTGCTTGCTTTTCTTGACCTTTCGCTTGGGGGTTTTCTTTTGGTTGTTGTTTCTGTTTCTTCTTTGAATTCTGAAACAGACCTCTTTTGCACCATAAATTTTACTGCTTGCTGCGCTGGAGAAGGTGGCCTTTTCACCTTTGCCATAATAAAACACAACTGGGGCTAGAAGGGAAACTCTACGGATTGTACATTTCTTCCACAAAAGATAGCATTGAATAGACTTTGATGGAGGGCATCCAAGAGGTTTCCCATCAACATTTGGAACTGTCAAAACTATTTTGACCAGTGATTGCTTTTTTCTTCCTGCTCTGAATCCAGTCTGAGAATGTACTTTCAATAAAATTGGATCAGTTGTCCACTATTTCAAAGTCTGTTTTGTTTTTTTTTTTCCCACAGCAAAATGAATGCATGGATATGTAGACCTATCTGGTATTTCACTTAGACTTTCATCTATTTGTATTGACCCCCATCTGGGGCCGGGGCAGGGGGGCAGGGGGGCAGGGGCGAAGGAGGGGAACAGGTGCAACTAAAGCTGTGGCAATCCTAAGAGAATTAATGAAGGGAACAAAATAATAGAAACCCTTTTTAGGAAAAGAAAAAGATAAGCAAGAAAACCTTGCAGGGTGGGCCAGGAAGCTTGGGGTTTCAAAGTAATCACTTAATGAGTAGGAGGGGGGAAATACAGAAAATAGAGACAAAAGGATTCCATAGCTCAATAAAAATAACAAGGGAGGCTTAGAACTCATCAGTAAAAGCTACACAACTAAAGGGCAGGAGAACCTTGGTGGGAATGGGAGACCTGGGAATGGGTTGATTTAGAGGACCTTAAGCAAAACTGCTAGGCCTACAAAGTTCTAGATTAAAAGTAAAAGGGACTGAAAATAGCACTTGATTCAGAGACCACAGTCAAAATATCCAAATACAAAGAAAGACTTAATGGGGAAATCTTACACAATGGCTGGGCTGAAAAACAAGTCATTAAACACTTCATCATCATGGCAAAGAAAAGGATGTTGAAAAAATAACATACAAAATTTGGGATGCATCCAAAGCACTCTTTCTGAGGTTTCAATATGACATCTGAAAGTAATTCAAAAGAAAGAGTGAATTGAACATACATTTTCATAAGAATCTGCCACATAAGTGCCCTCCAAGTCATCATAAAAAAGAGAAAATATTGAAGTTAAGGGGAGAAATAAATAAAAAATAAAAACAACCAAAAAAAAAAAAAAAAAAAAAAAAAAAAAAAACCAAGAACAACAACAAAACAAAGGCTCCAGAAATGAACAACAAAGCTAAAAGCTTCTTCTTGGAAAAATAAATTGTGTCCATTCACAAACGTTTAGCTAAATGGATTAAAAAGAATGCAGAAAAATAGTCAATAAAATAGCAAGTGAACAAGGTGAAAGCAGAAGAAAGCTGGAAGAACAATTCAGCAAAACATGATCGGTACCTATGCATCCCCAAATTCCAAAGAACATGAAACAGAGAAGATTTTCTTCAAACAAAATTCTAAAATTCTAGTTTCTATACTGAGAGAGAGAGAGAGAGAGAGAGAGAGAGAGAGAGCAAGTTTTGAACCCAAAGGACACTAAAAGCAAACAGATGCCAGACAAGGCCCCAAAGGGGGGAAGGTCACCTCCTGGTCCCCATCCCACAAGGCTCTTGAAGAAGAAATGGTCAAAGATCATAAAAGAGAGCTAGAAGAAAAATGAGGAAAGGAAAGAGAAGCTCTGCAAGAGAGGACGGAAAAGGCATATAATTCCCTTGTGGTTTCTCTCCAGTATACTTTGAAGCAGAATTTGTTCTTCTATGTTGGAAAGGCAAGAAGCCTTGTCACAGATCCTGGGTTGGAGTTGGAGTTCTATCTTTGAATGACCTTGAGGAACATGATCTTCCCTGCTCTGGTTTAAGAACAAAGCTCTAGCTCGGTCCTTTGACTCCAAATCTAGTGCTTTGGCTACTCTGCCATTCTGAGAACTAATATTGATCAAAAGTATATTCCTTTTATGGCGGTGGCTCAGCTGATTCCATTTGGGAATTTCTTGGCAAAAAGGGTAGAGTGGTTTGACCTTTCCTTTTCCAGCTGATTTTAGACTTGAGGAAAGAAAAACAAACAGAATTAAGTGAGGTGATCACAGTCATACCTCTACTTTCTGGGGCCAGAGTTGAACTCCTGGAGATCAGTCTTCCTTGTTCCAGGCCAAGAGCTCTGTATCTTAGACAGCCTGAGGAAAGGAAACACACCTCAGGCCATTCAAATCCCATTCTCACTGAGAATTAAAAGATGCTTCTCTATCACACTTGTTTTCTGGGTGGAATAGGAAGTCATTGGACTTTCTCAACTGGTGAATTCTTCTCCCCTGTATAACTCAAAGCAAAGGATAATCTACATTTTGAAGAAGAGACCAAATGAAAGCATGCTAATCAATAAGGAATCCAATGGAGCCCACCATCTGGAAAACACATGACAGAATTCTATTCAAGTTTGGTTTGGAAAAGTTAGCATGGCTTAGTGGGATGGAATGGTGGGTCTGAATCACAAACATTGAGGGTCAGCTCTTGTTTGGGACACTTGAATCTTGAAGTGGCTCAGGGGGTTCCTTAGCCTTTCTCTATAGAATGCAATGGTCTTGTTTTATCCATGGAAAAGGAGTATGTGACATACCCAAAGTCACTCAAGTACCATTAAATCATAGGGGGGGTTCTCCGCTGGTGAAAGAAGTTCCCACACTCTAGATGCCCACTGCCAAGAAACTCCCCAATCCTTCACACGCATATATAAACAGATGTGTGTATGGATGGATGGATGGATGGATGTATAGAGACGCATCTGTGTTTCTAGAGATTTGTGTGTCTATAGCTTAGCAAGGCTAGAAAGAAATGTCCCATTCAGTTGGCAAAAGGGAAAAGGAACCAAAAGTTTTCACAAGAAATCTTTGGGATGAGGGAAACACCTAAATAAGCAAGTTGGGAATCTTTTCCCTTTTAACTACTCTCACCCTAGGATCTTCGGAAAAAGAAAGTCAAATAGCATTCTTATAATAGCATGAAAGATCTATGAAGAAAGACATCATCTGCATCTCAAGAAAGACATGGGAAAGAGAAGTATGTAGAAAATCAAGGGACATCTAGAGGTGGAAAGGGCAGGAAGTCTGGAGAAATCTAGGGAAGGCTCAGGATGATTGACTTCACCCTCCATCGAGGTGTTAACTCAGTGGAAGTGCCAAGACAGTGGTTATCCAGCTTACAAGTCCTTAGTACTTAGTATAGTGCTACCAGTGTTGACACCTCCTCTACAAGAACCCCACCTACAATGATGGATTCCTAAGAGAGTATATAAGAGCTAAGGGATCTGGGAGGAAGACAGACTGGAAAAGAAAGACCCTCAGGGTGGCTGGCCTGTCTCCTTCCCTTCTCTACTGAGACAAGAGAGCAAAGTCCACATTCCATATAGCTCTCTATTCCATATAGCCGTCTCTAGAGTGGAGTGGAGAAGGAAAGAAGAAAATTCAATAACTATTCTATCTTTTAAGAAAAAAAAAAAAAAAAACCACAAAAATATAGCTTCTTGTGGGGGCTCCTGGCGAGGCCCCGATCCAGCGTCCGCCATGGCCAACAAGATGGACATGTCCCTGGACGACATCATTAAAGTCAACGGGAGGCAGCGGGGCGTGTGCGGCGGGGACCGCAACCGAGTCCGCGCCCAAGACCGCGAGCCAGACCGCGACCGAGAACGCGACCCAGACCGAGACCGAGAACGCGACCCAGACCGAGACCGAGACCGAGACCGAGACCGAGACCGAGACCGAGACCGAGACCGCGGCCGAGGCCGGGAGCGGGCTCAGAGCGGCCGCGGCAGCTGGGCTGCGCAGGTGACAGCCCGCCGAAGCCGAGGCGGGGGCCCCATCCGGAACAGGCGGGCCCTGGGCCGCGGAGGCGACGGGGGCGGCGCCCGGAAACAAGCCAAGCCCTACAGCCCACCAAAACGGCTTCCCCAGAAGAGGCAGCCCCACGGCTTCCACAGTGCCTCTGGAGGCGGGGCCCGAGGGGACACAGGGGGCCAATTGCTGATCTCCAATCTGGATGCTAGGGTTTCCGATGCGGATATTCAGGAACTATTTGCTCCTTTTGGAACTCTCAAGAAGTCAGCTCTCCATTATGATCCCTGGGGCCGAAGCTTAGGAACAGCAGACGTTCACTTTGAGCGAAAAGCAGACGCTCTCAAGGCCATGAAACGCTATCATGGTGTCACTTTGGATGGCAGCCCGATGAACGTTCAGCTTGTTCTCTCAAGGACTGAGGCACAACGAATTCCTGCACACAGTGTAAAGACAGCTGCAGTGACTGCAAACCGTGACTCTGGACGTGCCCGTGATGGAGGTGGCTTCCGGAGAGGCGGCCGCCTTGGAGGCAATCCAGGGCGACCAGCGCCAGGGACTGCAAGAAATTCCAAACAACAGCTTTCTCGAGAAGAACTAGATGCACAATTGGATGCTTATCGTGCCATGCTGGATACCAGTTAAACTAAGCCCACATGTTCCCTGCATGGCACACGACCCAGCATTCTCATTCTGGACCTTTGTGCTGGAAGGCAGAGGACACCACTGTGGCTCTGCTGTCAGGGATGGATCTGTGGCTTTTCTGTTTCCATATAGGATGGAAAACTCACCGAAAGGCTTTGGTGCTTGCTTTTCTTGACCTTTCGCTTGGGGGTTTTCTTTTGGTTGTTGTTTCTGTTTCTTCTTTGAATTCTGAAACAGACCTCTTTTGCACCATAAATTTTACTGCTTGCTGCGCTGGAGAAGGTGGCCTTTTCACCTTTGCCATAATAAAACACAACTGGGGCTAGAAGGGAAACTCTACGGATTGTACATTTCTTCCACAAAAGATAGCATTGAATAGACTTTGATGGAGGGCATCCAAGAGGTTTCCCATCAACATTTGGAACTGTCAAAACTATTTTGACCAGTGATTGCTTTTTTCTTCCTGCTCTGAATCCAGTCTGAGAATGTACTTTCAATAAAATTGGATCAGTTGTCCACTATTTCAAAGTCTGTTTTGTTTTTTTTTTTTTTCCCACAGCAAAATGAATGCATGGATATGTAGACCTATCTGGTATTTCACTTAGACTTTCATCTATTTGTATTGACCCCCATCTGGGGCCGGGGCAGGGGGGCAGGGGGGCAGGGGCGAAGGAGGGGAACAGGTGCAACTAAAGCTGTGGCAATCCTAAGAGAATTAATGAAGGGAACAAAATAATAGAAACCCTTTTTAGGAAAAGAAAAAGATAAGCAAGAAAACCTTGCAGGGTGGGCCAGGAAGCTTGGGGTTTCAAAGTAATCACTTAATGAGTAGGAGGGGGGAAATACAGAAAATAGAGACAAAAGGATTCCATAGCTCAATAAAAATAACAAGGGAGGCTTAGAACTCATCAGTAAAAGCTACACAACTAAAGGGCAGGAGAACCTTGGTGGGAATGGGAGACCTGGGAATGGGTTGATTTAGAGGACCTTAAGCAAAACTGCTAGGCCTACAAAGTTCTAGATTAAAAGTAAAAGGGACTGAAAATAGCACTTGATTCAGAGACCACAGTCAAAATATCCAAATACAAAGAAAGACTTAATGGGGAAATCTTACACAATGGGTGGGCTGAAGAACAAGTCATTAAACACTTCATCATCATGGCAAAGAAAAGGATGTTGAAAAAATAACATACAAAATTTGGGATGCATCCAAAGCACTCTTTCTGAGGTTTCAATATGACATCTGAAAGTAATTCAAAAGAAAGAGTGAATTGAACATACATTTTCATAAGAATCTGCCACATAAGTGCCCTCCAAGTCATCATAAAAAAGAGAAAATATTGAAGTTAAGGGGAGAAAGAAATAAAAAATAAAAACAACCAAAAAAAAAACAAAAAAAACCAAGAACAACAACAAAACAAAGGCTCCAGAAATGAACAACAAAGCTAAAAGCTTCTTCTTGGAAAAATAAATTGTGTCCATTCACAAACGTTTAGCTAAATGGATTAAAAAGAATGCAGAAAAATAGTCAATAAAATAGCAAGTGAACAAGGTCAAAGCAGAACAAAGCTGGAAGAACAATTCAGCAAAACATGATCGGTACCTATGCATCCCCAAATTCCAAAGAACATGAAACAGAGAAGATTTTCTTCAAACAAAATTCTAAAATTCTAGTTTCTATACAGAGAGAGAGAGAGAGAGAGAGAGAGAGAGAGAGAGAGAGAGAGAGAGAGAGAGAGAGCAAGTTTTGAACCCAAAGGACACTAAAAGCAAACAGATGCCAGACAAGGCCCCAAAGGGGGGAAGGTCACCTCCTGGTCCCCATCCCACAAGGCTCTTGAAGAAGAAATGGTCAAAGATCATAAAAGAGAGCTAGAAGAAAAATGAGGAAAGGAAAGAGAAGCTCTGCAAGAGAGGACGGAAAAGGCATATAATTCCCTTGTGGTTTCTCTCCAGTATACTTTGAAGCAGAATTTGTTCTGCTATGTTGGAAAGGCAAGAAGCCTTGTCACAGATCCTGGGTTGGAGTTGGAGTTCTATCTTTGAATGACCTTGAGGAACATGATCTTCCCTGCTCTGGTTTAAGAACAAAGCTCTAGCTCGGTCCTTTGACTCCAAATCTAGTGCTTTGGCTACTCTGCCATTCTGAGAACTAATATTGATCAAAAGTATATTCCTTTTATGGCGGTGGCTCAGCTGATTCCATTTGGGAATTTCTTGGCAAAAAGGGTAGAGTGGTTTGACCTTTCCTTTTCCAGCTGATTTTAGACTTGAGGAAAGAAAAACAAACAGAATTAAGTGAGGTGATCACAGTCATACCTCTACTTTCTGGGGCCAGAGTTGAACTCCTGGAGATCAGTCTTCCTTGTTCCAGGCCAAGAGCTCTGTATCTTAGACAGCCTGAGGAAAGGAAACACACCTCAGGCCATTCAAATCCCATTCTCACTGAGAATTAAAAGATGCTTCTCTATCACACTTGTTTTCTGGGTGGAATAGGAAGTCATTGGACTTTCTCAACTGGTGAATTCTTCTCCCCTGTATAACTCAAAGCAAAGGATAATCTACATTTTGAAGAAGAGACCAAATGAAAGCATGCTAATCAATAAGGAATCCAATGGAGCCCACCATCTGGAAAACACATGACAGAATTCTATTCAAGTTTGGTTTGGAAAAGTTAGCATGGCTTAGTGGGATGGAATGGTGGGTCTGAATCACAAACATTGAGGGTCAGCTCTTGTTTGGGACACTTGAATCTTGAAGTGGCTCAGGGGGTTCCTTAGCCTTTCTCTATAGAATGCAATGGTCTTGTTTTATCCATGGAAAAGGAGTATGTGACATACCCAAAGTCACTCAAGTACCATTAAATCATAGGGGGGGTTCTCCGCTGGTGAAAGAAGTTCCCACACTCTAGATGCCCACTGCCAAGAAACTCCCCAATCCTTCACACGCATATATAAACAGATGTGTGTATGGATGGATGGATGGATGGATGTATAGAGACGCATCTGTGTTTCTAGAGATTTGTGTGTCTATAGCTTAGCAAGGCTAGAAAGAAATGTCCCATTCAGTTGGCAAAAGGGAAAAGGAACCAAAAGTTTTCACAAGAAATCTTTGGGATGAGGGAAACACCTAAATAAGCAAGTTGGGAATCTTTTCCCTTTTAACTACTCTCACCCTAGGATCTTCGGAAAAAGAAAGTCAAATAGCATTCTTATAATAGCATGAAAGATCTATGAAGAAAGACATCATCTGCATCTCAAGAAAGACATGGGAAAGAGAAGTATGTAGAAAATCAAGGGACATCTAGAGGTGGAAAGGGCAGGAAGTCTGGAGAAATCTAGGGAAGGCTCAGGATGATTGACTTCACCCTCCATCGAGGTGTTAACTCAGTGGAAGTGCCAAGACAGTGGTTATCCAGCTTACAAGTCCTTAGTACTTAGTATAGTGCTACCAGTGTTGACACCTCCTCTACAAGAACCCCACCTACAATGATGGATTCCTAAGAGAGTATATAAGAGCTAAGGGATCTGGGAGGAAGACAGACTGGAAAAGAAAGACCCTCAGGGTGGCTGGCCTGTCTCCTTCCCTTCTCTACTGAGACAAGAGAGCAAAGTCCACATTCCATATAGCTCTCTATTCCATATAGCCGTCTCTAGAGTGGAGTGGAGAAGGAAAGAAGAAAATTCAATAACTATTCTATCTTTTAAGAAAAAAAAAAAAAAACACAAAAATATAGCTTCTTGTGGGGGCTCCTGGCGAGGCCCCGATCCAGCGTCCGCCATGGCCAACAAGATGGACATGTCCCTGGACGACATCATTAAAGTCAACGGGAGGCAGCGGGGCGTGTGCGGCGGGGACCGCAACCGAGTCCGCGCCCAAGACCGCGACCCAGACCGCGACCGAGAACGCGACCCAGACCGAGACCGAGAACGCGACCCAGATCGAGACCGAGACCGCGGCCGAGGCCGGGAGCGGGCTCAGAGCGGCCGCGGCAGCTGGGCTGCGCAGGTGACAGCCCGCCGAAGCCGAGGCGGGGGCCCCATCCGGAACAGGCGGGCCCTGGGCCGCGGAGGCGACGGGGGCGGCGCCCGGAAACAAGCCAAGCCCTACAGCCCACCAAAACGGCTTCCCCAGAAGAGGCAGCCCCACGGCTTCCACAGTGCCTCTGGAGGCGGGGCCCGAGGGGACACAGGGGGCCAATTGCTGATCTCCAATCTGGATGCTAGCGTTTCCGATGCGGATATTCAGGAACTATTTGCTCCTTTTGGAACTCTCAAGAAGTCAGCTCTCCATTATGATCCCTGGGGCCGAAGCTTAGGAACAGCAGACGTTCACTTTGAGCGAAAAGCAGACGCTCTCAAGGCCATGAAACGCTATCATGGTGTCACTTTGGATGGCAGCCCGATGAACGTTCAGCTTGTTCTCTCAAGGACTGAGGCACAACGAATTCCTGCACACAGTGTAAAGACAGCTGCAGTGACTGCAAACCGTGACTCTGGACGTGCCCGTGATGGAGGTGGCTTCCGGAGAGGCGGCCGCCTTGGAGGCAATCCAGGGCGACCAGCGCCAGGGACTGCAAGAAATTCCAAACAACAGCTTTCTCGAGAAGAACTAGATGCACAATTGGATGCTTATCGTGCCATGCTGGATACCAGTTAAACTAAGCCCACATGTTCCCTGCATGGCACACGACCCAGCATTCTCATTCTGGACCTTTGTGCTGGAAGGCAGAGGACACCACTGTGGCTCTGCTGTCAGGGATGGATCTGTGGCTTTTCTGTTTCCATATAGGATGGAAAACTCACCGAAAGGCTTTGGTGCTTGCTTTTCTTGACCTTTCGCTTGGGGGTTTTCTTTTGGTTGTTGTTTCTGTTTCTTCTTTGAATTCTGAAACAGACCTCTTTTGCACCATAAATTTTACTGCTTGCTGCGCTGGAGAAGGTGGCCTTTTCACCTTTGCCATAATAAAACACAACTGGGGCTAGAAGGGAAACTCTACGGATTGTACATTTCTTCCACAAAAGATAGCATTGAATAGACTTTGATGGAGGGCATCCAAGAGGTTTCCCATCAACATTTGGAACTGTCAAAACTATTTTGACCAGTGATTGCTTTTTTCTTCCTGCTCTGAATCCAGTCTGAGAATGTACTTTCAATAAAATTGGATCAGTTGTCCACTATTTCAAAGTCTGTTTTGTTTTTTTTTTTTCCCACAGCAAAATGAATGCATGGATATGTAGACCTATCTGGTATTTCACTTAGACTTTCATCTATTTGTATTGACCCCCATCTGGGGCCGGGGCAGGGGGGCAGGGGGGCAGGGGCGAAGGAGGGGAACAGGTGCAACTAAAGCTGTGGCAATCCTAAGAGAATTAATGAAGGGAACAAAATAATAGAAACCCTTTTTAGGAAAAGAAAAAGATAAGCAAGAAAACCTTGCAGGGTGGGCCAGGAAGCTTGGGGTTTCAAAGTAATCACTTAATGAGTAGGAGGGGGGAAATACAGAAAATAGAGACAAAAGGATTCCATAGCTCAATAAAAATAACAAGGGAGGCTTAGAACTCATCAGTAAAAGCTACACAACTAAAGGGCAGGAGAACCTTGGTGGGAATGGGAGACCTGGGAATGGGTTGATTTAGAGGATCTTAAGCAAAACTGCTAGGCCTACAAAGTTCTAGATTAAAAGTAAAAGGGACTGAAAATAGCACTTGATTCAGAGACCACAGTCAAAATATCCAAATACAAAGAAAGACTTAATGGGGAAATCTTACACAATGGGTGGGCTGAAGAACAAGTCATTAAACACTTCATCATCATGGCAAAGAAAAGGATGTTGAAAAAATAACATACAAAATTTGGGATGCATCCAAAGCACTCTTTCTGAGGTTTCAATATGACATCTGAAAGTAATTCAAAAGAAAGAGTGAATTGAACATACATTTTCATAAGAATCTGCCACATAAGTGCCCTCCAAGTCATCATAAAAAAGAGAAAATATTGAAGTTAAGGGGAGAAATAAATAAAAAATAAAAACAACCAAAAAAAAAAAAAAAAAAAACCAAGAACAACAACAAAACAAAGGCTCCAGAAATGAACAACAAAGCTAAAAGCTTCTTCTTGGAAAAATAAATTGTGTCCATTCACAAACGTTTAGCTAAATGGATTAAAAAGAATGCAGAAAAATAGTCAATAAAATAGCAAGTGAACAAGGTCAAAGCAGAACAAAGCTGGAAGAACAATTCAGCAAAACATGATCGGTACCTATGCATCCCCAAATTCCAAAGAACATGAAACAGAGAAGATTTTCTTCAAACAAAATTCTAAAATTCTAGTTTCTATACAGAGAGAGAGAGAGAGAGAGCGAGAGAGAGAGAGAGAGAGAGAGAGAGAGAGAGAGAGAGAGCAAGTTTTGAACCCAAAGGACACTAAAAGCAAACAGATGCCAGACAAGGCCCCAAAGGGGGGAAGGTCACCTCCTGGTCCCCATCCCACAAGGCTCTTGAAGAAGAAATGGTCAAAGATCATAAAAGAGAGCTAGAAGAAAAATGAGGAAAGGAAAGAGAAGCTCTGCAAGAGAGGACGGAAAAGGCATATAATTCCCTTGTGGTTTCTCTCCAGTATACTTTGAAGCAGAATTTGTTCTTCTATGTTGGAAAGGCAAGAAGCCTTGTCACAGATCCTGGGTTGGAGTTGGAGTTCTATCTTTGAATGACCTTGAGGAACATGATCTTCCCTGCTCTGGTTTAAGAACAAAGCTCTAGCTCGGTCCTTTGACTCCAAATCTAGTGCTTTGGCTACTCTGCCATTCTGAGAACTAATATTGATCAAAAGTATATTCCTTTTATGGCGGTGGCTCAGCTGATTCCATTTGGGAATTTCTTGGCAAAAAGGGTAGAGTGGTTTGACCTTTCCTTTTCCAGCTGATTTTAGACTTGAGGAAAGAAAAACAAACAGAATTAAGTGAGGTGATCACAGTCATACCTCTACTTTCTGGGGCCAGAGTTGAACTCCTGGAGATCAGTCTTCCTTGTTCCAGGCCAAGAGCTCTGTATCTTAGACAGCCTGAGGAAAGGAAACACACCTCAGGCCATTCAAATCCCATTCTCACTGAGAATTAAAAGATGCTTCTCTATCACACTTGTTTTCTGGGTGGAATAGGAAGTCATTGGACTTTCTCAACTGGTGAATTCTTCTCCCCTGTATAACTCAAAGCAAAGGATAATCTACATTTTGAAGAAGAGACCAAATGAAAGCATGCTAATCAATAAGGAATCCAATGGAGCCCACCATCTGGAAAACACATGACAGAATTCTATTCAAGTTTGGTTTGGAAAAGTTAGCATGGCTTAGTGGGATGGAATGGTGGGTCTGAATCACAAACATTGAGGGTCAGCTCTTGTTTGGGACACTTGAATCTTGAAGTGGCTCAGGGGGTTCCTTAGCCTTTCTCTATAGAATGCAATGGTCTTGTTTTATCCATGGAAAAGGAGTATGTGACATACCCAAAGTCACTCAAGTACCATTAAATCATAGGGGGGGTTCTCCGCTGGTGAAAGAAGTTCCCACACTCTAGATGCCCACTGCCAAGAAACTCCCCAATCCTTCACACGCATATATAAACAGATGTGTGTATGGATGGATGGATGGATGGATGTATAGAGACGCATCTGTGTTTCTAGAGATTTGTGTGTCTATAGCTTAGCAAGGCTAGAAAGAAATGTCCCATTCAGTTGGCAAAAGGGAAAAGGAACCAAAAGTTTTCACAAGAAATCTTTGGGATGAGGGAAACACCTAAATAAGCAAGTTGGGAATCTTTTCCCTTTTAACTACTCTCACCCTAGGATCTTCGGAAAAAGAAAGTCAAATAGCATTCTTATAATAGCATGAAAGATCTATGAAGAAAGACATCATCTGCATCTCAAGAAAGACATGGGAAAGAGAAGTATGTAGAAAATCAAGGGACATCTAGAGGTGGAAAGGGCAGGAAGTCTGGAGAAATCTAGGGAAGGCTCAGGATGATTGACTTCACCCTCCATCGAGGTGTTAACTCAGTGGAAGTGCCAAGACAGTGGTTATCCAGCTTACAAGTCCTTAGTACTTAGTATAGTGCTACCAGTGTTGACACCTCCTCTACAAGAACCCCACCTACAATGATGGATTCCTAAGAGAGTATATAAGAGCTAAGGGATCTGGGAGGAAGACAGACTGGAAAAGAAAGACCCTCAGGGTGGCTGGCCTGTCTCCTTCCCTTCTCTACTGAGACAAGAGAGCAAAGTCCACATTCCATATAGCTCTCTATTCCATATAGCCGTCTCTAGAGTGGAGTGGAGAAGGAAAGAAGAAAATTCAATAACTATTCTATCTTTTAAGAAAAAAAAAAAAAAAAACCACAAAAATATAGCTTCTTGTGGGGGCTCCTGGCGAGGCCCCGATCCAGCGTCCGCCATGGCCAACAAGATGGACATGTCCCTGGACGACATCATTAAAGTCAACGGGAGGCAGCGGGGCGTGTGCGGCGGGGACCGCAACCGAGTCCGCGCCCAAGACCGCGACCCAGACCGCGACCGAGAACGCGACCCAGACCGAGACCGAGAACGCGACCCAGATCGAGACCGAGACCGCGGCCGAGGCCGGGAGCGGGCTCAGAGCGGCCGCGGCAGCTGGGCTGCGCAGGTGACAGCCCGCCGAAGCCGAGGCGGGGGCCCCATCCGGAACAGGCGGGCCCTGGGCCGCGGAGGCGACGGGGGCGGCGCCCGGAAACAAGCCAAGCCCTACAGCCCACCAAAACGGCTTCCCCAGAAGAGGCAGCCCCACGGCTTCCACAGTGCCTCTGGAGGCGGGGCCCGAGGGGACACAGGGGGCCAATTGCTGATCTCCAATCTGGATGCTAGCGTTTCCGATGCGGATATTCAGGAACTATTTGCTCCTTTTGGAACTCTCAAGAAGTCAGCTCTCCATTATGATCCCTGGGGCCGAAGCTTAGGAACAGCAGACGTTCACTTTGAGCGAAAAGCAGACGCTCTCAAGGCCATGAAACGCTATCATGGTGTCACTTTGGATGGCAGCCCGATGAACGTTCAGCTTGTTCTCTCAAGGACTGAGGCACAACGAATTCCTGCACACAGTGTAAAGACAGCTGCAGTGACTGCAAACCGTGACTCTGGACGTGCCCGTGATGGAGGTGGCTTCCGGAGAGGCGGCCGCCTTGGAGGCAATCCAGGGCGACCAGCGCCAGGGACTGCAAGAAATTCCAAACAACAGCTTTCTCGAGAAGAACTAGATGCACAATTGGATGCTTATCGTGCCATGCTGGATACCAGTTAAACTAAGCCCACATGTTCCCTGCATGGCACACGACCCAGCATTCTCATTCTGGACCTTTGTGCTGGAAGGCAGAGGACACCACTGTGGCTCTGCTGTCAGGGATGGATCTGTGGCTTTTCTGTTTCCATATAGGATGGAAAACTCACCGAAAGGCTTTGGTGCTTGCTTTTCTTGACCTTTCGCTTGGGGGTTTTCTTTTGGTTGTTGTTTCTGTTTCTTCTTTGAATTCTGAAACAGACCTCTTTTGCACCATAAATTTTACTGCTTGCTGCGCTGGAGAAGGTGGCCTTTTCACCTTTGCCATAATAAAACACAACTGGGGCTAGAAGGGAAACTCTACGGATTGTACATTTCTTCCACAAAAGATAGCATTGAATAGACTTTGATGGAGGGCATCCAAGAGGTTTCCCATCAACATTTGGAACTGTCAAAACTATTTTGACCAGTGATTGCTTTTTTCTTCCTGCTCTGAATCCAGTCTGAGAATGTACTTTCAATAAAATTGGATCAGTTGTCCACTATTTCAAAGTCTGTTTTGTTTTTTTTTTTCCCACAGCAAAATGAATGCATGGATATGTAGACCTATCTGGTATTTCACTTAGACTTTCATCTATTTGTATTGACCCCCATCTGGGGCCGGGGCAGGGGGGCAGGGGGGCAGGGGCGAAGGAGGGGAACAGGTGCAACTAAAGCTGTGGCAATCCTAAGAGAATTAATGAAGGGAACAAAATAATAGAAACCCTTTTTAGGAAAAGAAAAAGATAAGCAAGAAAACCTTGCAGGGTGGGCCAGGAAGCTTGGGGTTTCAAAGTAATCACTTAATGAGTAGGAGGGGGGAAATACAGAAAATAGAGACAAAAGGATTCCATAGCTCAATAAAAATAACAAGGGAGGCTTAGAACTCATCAGTAAAAGCTACACAACTAAAGGGCAGGAGAACCTTGGTGGGAATGGGAGACCTGGGAATGGGTTGATTTAGAGGATCTTAAGCAAAACTGCTAGGCCTACAAAGTTCTAGATTAAAAGTAAAAGGGACTGAAAATAGCACTTGATTCAGAGACCACAGTCAAAATATCCAAATACAAAGAAAGACTTAATGGGGAAATCTTACACAATGGGTGGGCTGAAGAACAAGTCATTAAACACTTCATCATCATGGCAAAGAAAAGGATGTTGAAAAAATAACATACAAAATTTGGGATGCATCCAAAGCACTCTTTCTGAGGTTTCAATATGACATCTGAAAGTAATTCAAAAGAAAGAGTGAATTGAACATACATTTTCATAAGAATCTGCCACATAAGTGCCCTCCAAGTCATCATAAAAAAGAGAAAATATTGAAGTTAAGGGGAGAAATAAATAAAAAATAAAAACAACCAAAAAAAAAAAAAAAAAAAAAAACCAAGAACAACAACAAAACAAAGGCTCCAGAAATGAACAACAAAGCTAAAAGCTTCTTCTTGGAAAAATAAATTGTGTCCATTCACAAACGTTTAGCTAAATGGATTAAAAAGAATGCAGAAAAATAGTCAATAAAATAGCAAGTGAACAAGGTCAAAGCAGAACAAAGCTGGAAGAACAATTCAGCAAAACATGATCGGTACCTATGCATCCCCAAATTCCAAAGAACATGAAACAGAGAAGATTTTCTTCAAACAAAATTCTAAAATTCTAGTTTCTATACAGAGAGAGAGAGAGAGAGAGCGAGAGAGAGAGAGAGAGAGAGAGAGAGAGAGAGAGAGAGAGCAAGTTTTGAACCCAAAGGACACTAAAAGCAAACAGATGCCAGACAAGGCCCCAAAGGGGGGAAGGTCACCTCCTGGTCCCCATCCCACAAGGCTCTTGAAGAAGAAATGGTCAAAGATCATAAAAGAGAGCTAGAAGAAAAATGAGGAAAGGAAAGAGAAGCTCTGCAAGAGAGGACGGAAAAGGCATATAATTCCCTTGTGGTTTCTCTCCAGTATACTTTGAAGCAGAATTTGTTCTGCTATGTTGGAAAGGCAAGAAGCCTTGTCACAGATCCTGGGTTGGAGTTGGAGTTCTATCTTTGAATGACCTTGAGGAACATGATCTTCCCTGCTCTGGTTTAAGAACAAAGCTCTAGCTCGGTCCTTTGACTCCAAATCTAGTGCTTTGGCTACTCTGCCATTCTGAGAACTAATATTGATCAAAAGTATATTCCTTTTATGGCGGTGGCTCAGCTGATTCCATTTGGGAATTTCTTGGCAAAAAGGGTAGAGTGGTTTGACCTTTCCTTTTCCAGCTGATTTTAGACTTGAGGAAAGAAAAACAAACAGAATTAAGTGAGGTGATCACAGTCATACCTCTACTTTCTGGGGCCAGAGTTGAACTCCTGGAGATCAGTCTTCCTTGTTCCAGGCCAAGAGCTCTGTATCTTAGACAGCCTGAGGAAAGGAAACACACCTCAGGCCATTCAAATCCCATTCTCACTGAGAATTAAAAGATGCTTCTCTATCACACTTGTTTTCTGGGTGGAATAGGAAGTCATTGGACTTTCTCAACTGGTGAATTCTTCTCCCCTGTATAACTCAAAGCAAAGGATAATCTACATTTTGAAGAAGAGACCAAATGAAAGCATGCTAATCAATAAGGAATCCAATGGAGCCCACCATCTGGAAAACACATGACAGAATTCTATTCAAGTTTGGTTTGGAAAAGTTAGCATGGCTTAGTGGGATGGAATGGTGGGTCTGAATCACAAACATTGAGGGTCAGCTCTTGTTTGGGACACTTGAATCTTGAAGTGGCTCAGGGGGTTCCTTAGCCTTTCTCTATAGAATGCAATGGTCTTGTTTTATCCATGGAAAAGGAGTATGTGACATACCCAAAGTCACTCAAGTACCATTAAATCATAGGGGGGGTTCTCCGCTGGTGAAAGAAGTTCCCACACTCTAGATGCCCACTGCCAAGAAACTCCCCAATCCTTCACACGCATATATAAACAGATGTGTGTATGGATGGATGGATGGATGGATGTATAGAGACGCATCTGTGTTTCTAGAGATTTGTGTGTCTATAGCTTAGCAAGGCTAGAAAGAAATGTCCCATTCAGTTGGCAAAAGGGAAAAGGAACCAAAAGTTTTCACAAGAAATCTTTGGGATGAGGGAAACACCTAAATAAGCAAGTTGGGAATCTTTTCCCTTTTAACTACTCTCACCCTAGGATCTTCGGAAAAAGAAAGTCAAATAGCATTCTTATAATAGCATGAAAGATCTATGAAGAAAGACATCATCTGCATCTCAAGAAAGACATGGGAAAGAGAAGTATGTAGAAAATCAAGGGACATCTAGAGGTGGAAAGGGCAGGAAGTCTGGAGAAATCTAGGGAAGGCTCAGGATGATTGACTTCACCCTCCATCGAGGTGTTAACTCAGTGGAAGTGCCAAGACAGTGGTTATCCAGCTTACAAGTCCTTAGTACTTAGTATAGTGCTACCAGTGTTGACACCTCCTCTACAAGAACCCCACCTACAATGATGGATTCCTAAGAGAGTATATAAGAGCTAAGGGATCTGGGAGGAAGACAGACTGGAAAAGAAAGACCCTCAGGGTGGCTGGCCTGTCTCCTTCCCTTCTCTACTGAGACAAGAGAGCAAAGTCCACATTCCATATAGCTCTCTATTCCATATAGCCGTCTCTAGAGTGGAGTGGAGAAGGAAAGAAGAAAATTCAATAACTATTCTATCTTTTAAGAAAAAAAAAAAAAAAAACCACAAAAATATAGCTTCTTGTGGGGGCTCCTGGCGAGGCCCCGATCCAGCGTCCGCCATGGCCAACAAGATGGACATGTCCCTGGACGACATCATTAAAGTCAACGGGAGGCAGCGGGGCGTGTGCGGCGGGGACCGCAACCGAGTCCGCGCCCAAGACCGCGAGCCAGACCGCGACCGAGAACGCGACCCAGACCGAGACCGAGAACGCGACCCAGATCGAGACCGAGACCGCGGCCGAGGCCGGGAGCGGGCTCAGAGCGGCCGCGGCAGCTGGGCTGCGCAGGTGACAGCCCGCCGAAGCCGAGGCGGGGGCCCCATCCGGAACAGGCGGGCCCTGGGCCGCGGAGGCGACGGGGGCGGCGCCCGGAAACAAGCCAAGCCCTACAGCCCACCAAAACGGCTTCCCCAGAAGAGGCAGCCCCACGGCTTCCACAGTGCCTCTGGAGGCGGGGCCCGAGGGGACACAGGGGGCCAATTGCTGATCTCCAATCTGGATGCTAGCGTTTCCGATGCGGATATTCAGGAACTATTTGCTCCTTTTGGAACTCTCAAGAAGTCAGCTCTCCATTATGATCCCTGGGGCCGAAGCTTAGGAACAGCAGACGTTCACTTTGAGCGAAAAGCAGACGCTCTCAAGGCCATGAAACGCTATCATGGTGTCACTTTGGATGGCAGCCCGATGAACGTTCAGCTTGTTCTCTCAAGGACTGAGGCACAACGAATTCCTGCACACAGTGTAAAGACAGCTGCAGTGACTGCAAACCGTGACTCTGGACGTGCCCGTGATGGAGGTGGCTTCCGGAGAGGAGGCCGCCTTGGAGGCAATCCAGGGCGACCAGCGCCAGGGACTGCAAGAAATTCCAAACAACAGCTTTCTCGAGAAGAACTAGATGCACAATTGGATGCTTATCGTGCCATGCTGGATACCAGTTAAACTAAGCCCACATGTTCCCTGCATGGCACACGACCCAGCATTCTCATTCTGGACCTTTGTGCTGGAAGGCAGAGGACACCACTGTGGCTCTGCTGTCAGGGATGGATCTGTGGCTTTTCTGTTTCCATATAGGATGGAAAACTCACCGAAAGGCTTTGGTGCTTGCTTTTCTTGACCTTTCGCTTGGGGGTTTTCTTTTGGTTGTTGTTTCTGTTTCTTCTTTGAATTCTGAAACAGACCTCTTTTGCACCATAAATTTTACTGCTTGCTGCGCTGGAGAAGGTGGCCTTTTCACCTTTGCCATAATAAAACACAACTGGGGCTAGAAGGGAAACTCTACGGATTGTACATTTCTTCCACAAAAGATAGCATTGAATAGACTTTGATGGAGGGCATCCAAGAGGTTTCCCATCAACATTTGGAACTGTCAAAACTATTTTGACCAGTGATTGCTTTTTTCTTCCTGCTCTGAATCCAGTCTGAGAATGTACTTTCAATAAAATTGGATCAGTTGTCCACTATTTCAAAGTCTGTTTTGTTTTTTTTTTTCCCACAGCAAAATGAATGCATGGATATGTAGACCTATCTGGTATTTCACTTAGACTTTCATCTATTTGTATTGACCCCCATCTGGGGCCGGGGCAGGGGGGCAGGGGGGCAGGGGCGAAGGAGGGGAACAGGTGCAACTAAAGCTGTGGCAATCCTAAGAGAATTAATGAAGGGAACAAAATAATAGAAACCCTTTTTAGGAAAAGAAAAAGATAAGCAAGAAAACCTTGCAGGGTGGGCCAGGAAGCTTGGGGTTTCAAAGTAATCACTTAATGAGTAGGAGGGGGGAAATACAGAAAATAGAGACAAAAGGATTCCATAGCTCAATAAAAATAACAAGGGAGGCTTAGAACTCATCAGTAAAAGCTACACAACTAAAGGGCAGGAGAACCTTGGTGGGAATGGGAGACCTGGGAATGGGTTGATTTAGAGGATCTTAAGCAAAACTGCTAGGCCTACAAAGTTCTAGATTAAAAGTAAAAGGGACTGAAAATAGCACTTGATTCAGAGACCACAGTCAAAATATCCAAATACAAAGAAAGACTTAATGGGGAAATCTTACACAATGGGTGGGCTGAAGAACAAGTCATTAAACACTTCATCATCATGGCAAAGAAAAGGATGTTGAAAAAATAACATACAAAATTTGGGATGCATCCAAAGCACTCTTTCTGAGGTTTCAATATGACATCTGAAAGTAATTCAAAAGAAAGAGTGAATTGAACATACATTTTCATAAGAATCTGCCACATAAGTGCCCTCCAAGTCATCATAAAAAAGAGAAAATATTGAAGTTAAGGGGAGAAATAAATAAAAAATAAAAACAACCAAAAAAAAAACAAAAAAAACCAAGAACAACAACAAAACAAAGGCTCCAGAAATGAACAACAAAGCTAAAAGCTTCTTCTTGGAAAAATAAATTGTGTCCATTCACAAACGTTTAGCTAAATGGATTAAAAAGAATGCAGAAAAATAGTCAATAAAATAGCAAGTGAACAAGGTCAAAGCAGAACAAAGCTGGAAGAACAATTCAGCAAAACATGATCGGTACCTATGCATCCCCAAATTCCAAAGAACATGAAACAGAGAAGATTTTCTTCAAACAAAATTCTAAAATTCTAGTTTCTATACAGAGAGAGAGAGAGAGAGAGCGAGAGAGAGAGAGAGAGAGAGAGAGAGAGAGCAAGTTTTGAACCCAAAGGACACTAAAAGCAAACAGATGCCAGACAAGGCCCCAAAGGGGGGAAGGTCACCTCCTGGTCCCCATCCCACAAGGCTCTTGAAGAAGAAATGGTCAAAGATCATAAAAGAGAGCTAGAAGAAAAATGAGGAAAGGAAAGAGAAGCTCTGCAAGAGAGGACGGAAAAGGCATATAATTCCCTTGTGGTTTCTCTCCAGTATACTTTGAAGCAGAATTTGTTCTGCTATGTTGGAAAGGCAAGAAGCCTTGTCACAGATCCTGGGTTGGAGTTGGAGTTCTATCTTTGAATGACCTTGAGGAACATGATCTTCCCTGCTCTGGTTTAAGAACAAAGCTCTAGCTCGGTCCTTTGACTCCAAATCTAGTGCTTTGGCTACTCTGCCATTCTGAGAACTAATATTGATCAAAAGTATATTCCTTTTATGGCGGTGGCTCAGCTGATTCCATTTGGGAATTTCTTGGCAAAAAGGGTAGAGTGGTTTGACCTTTCCTTTTCCAGCTGATTTTAGACTTGAGGAAAGAAAAACAAACAGAATTAAGTGAGGTGATCACAGTCATACCTCTACTTTCTGGGGCCAGAGTTGAACTCCTGGAGATCAGTCTTCCTTGTTCCAGGCCAAGAGCTCTGTATCTTAGACAGCCTGAGGAAAGGAAACACACCTCAGGCCATTCAAATCCCATTCTCACTGAGAATTAAAAGATGCTTCTCTATCACACTTGTTTTCTGGGTGGAATAGGAAGTCATTGGACTTTCTCAACTGGTGAATTCTTCTCCCCTGTATAACTCAAAGCAAAGGATAATCTACATTTTGAAGAAGAGACCAAATGAAAGCATGCTAATCAATAAGGAATCCAATGGAGCCCACCATCTGGAAAACACATGACAGAATTCTATTCAAGTTTGGTTTGGAAAAGTTAGCATGGCTTAGTGGGATGGAATGGTGGGTCTGAATCACAAACATTGAGGGTCAGCTCTTGTTTGGGACACTTGAATCTTGAAGTGGCTCAGGGGGTTCCTTAGCCTTTCTCTATAGAATGCAATGGTCTTGTTTTATCCATGGAAAAGGAGTATGTGACATACCCAAAGTCACTCAAGTACCATTAAATCATAGGGGGGGTTCTCCGCTGGTGAAAGAAGTTCCCACACTCTAGATGCCCACTGCCAAGAAACTCCCCAATCCTTCACACGCATATATAAACAGATGTGTGTATGGATGGATGGATGGATGGATGTATAGAGACGCATCTGTGTTTCTAGAGATTTGTGTGTCTATAGCTTAGCAAGGCTAGAAAGAAATGTCCCATTCAGTTGGCAAAAGGGAAAAGGAACCAAAAGTTTTCACAAGAAATCTTTGGGATGAGGGAAACACCTAAATAAGCAAGTTGGGAATCTTTTCCCTTTTAACTACTCTCACCCTAGGATCTTCGGAAAAAGAAAGTCAAATAGCATTCTTATAATAGCATGAAAGATCTATGAAGAAAGACATCATCTGCATCTCAAGAAAGACATGGGAAAGAGAAGTATGTAGAAAATCAAGGGACATCTAGAGGTGGAAAGGGCAGGAAGTCTGGAGAAATCTAGGGAAGGCTCAGGATGATTGACTTCACCCTCCATCGAGGTGTTAACTCAGTGGAAGTGCCAAGACAGTGGTTATCCAGCTTACAAGTCCTTAGTACTTAGTATAGTGCTACCAGTGTTGACACCTCCTCTACAAGAACCCCACCTACAATGATGGATTCCTAAGAGAGTATATAAGAGCTAAGGGATCTGGGAGGAAGACAGACTGGAAAAGAAAGACCCTCAGGGTGGCTGGCCTGTCTCCTTCCCTTCTCTACTGAGACAAGAGAGCAAAGTCCACATTCCATATAGCTCTCTATTCCATATAGCCGTCTCTAGAGTGGAGTGGAGAAGGAAAGAAGAAAATTCAATAACTATTCTATCTTTTAAGAAAAAAAAAAAAAAAAACACAAAAATATAGCTTCTTGTGGGGGCTCCTGGCGAGGCCCCGATCCAGCGTCCGCCATGGCCAACAAGATGGACATGTCCCTGGACGACATCATTAAAGTCAACGGGAGGCAGCGGGGCGTGTGCGGCGGGGACCGCAACCGAGTCCGCGCCCAAGACCGCGACCCAGACCGCGACCGAGAACGCGACCCAGACCGAGACCGAGACCGAGACCGAGACCGAGACCGAGACCGAGACCGCGGCCGAGGCCGGGAGCGGGCTCAGAGCGGCCGCGGCAGCTGGGCTGCGCAGGTGACAGCCCGCCGAAGCCGAGGCGGGGGCCCCATCCGGAACAGGCGGGCCCTGGGCCGCGGAGGCGACGGGGGCGGCGCCCGGAAACAAGCCAAGCCCTACAGCCCACCAAAACGGCTTCCCCAGAAGAGGCAGCCCCACGGCTTCCACAGTGCCTCTGGAGGCGGGGCCCGAGGGGACACAGGGGGCCAATTGCTGATCTCCAATCTGGATGCTAGCGTTTCCGATGCGGATATTCAGGAACTATTTGCTCCTTTTGGAACTCTCAAGAAGTCAGCTCTCCATTATGATCCCTGGGGCCGAAGCTTAGGAACAGCAGACGTTCACTTTGAGCGAAAAGCAGACGCTCTCAAGGCCATGAAACGCTATCATGGTGTCACTTTGGATGGCAGCCCGATGAACGTTCAGCTTGTTCTCTCAAGGACTGAGGCACAACGAATTCCTGCACACAGTGTAAAGACAGCTGCAGTGACTGCAAACCGTGACTCTGGACGTGCCCGTGATGGAGGTGGCTTCCGGAGAGGCGGCCGCCTTGGAGGCAATCCAGGGCGACCAGCGCCAGGGACTGCAAGAAATTCCAAACAACAGCTTTCTCGAGAAGAACTAGATGCACAATTGGATGCTTATCGTGCCATGCTGGATACCAGTTAAACTAAGCCCACATGTTCCCTGCATGGCACACGACCCAGCATTCTCATTCTGGACCTTTGTGCTGGAAGGCAGAGGACACCACTGTGGCTCTGCTGTCAGGGATGGATCTGTGGCTTTTCTGTTTCCATATAGGATGGAAAACTCACCGAAAGGCTTTGGTGCTTGCTTTTCTTGACCTTTCGCTTGGGGGTTTTCTTTTGGTTGTTGTTTCTGTTCTTCTTTGAATTCTGAAACAGACCTCTTTTGCACCATAAATTTTACTGCTTGCTGCGCTGGAGAAGGTGGCCTTTTCACCTTTGCCATAATAAAACACAACTGGGGCTAGAAGGGAAACTCTACGGATTGTACATTTCTTCCACAAAAGATAGCATTGAATAGACTTTGATGGAGGGCATCCAAGAGGTTTCCCATCAACATTTGGAACTGTCAAAACTATTTTGACCAGTGATTGCTTTTTTCTTCCTGCTCTGAATCCAGTCTGAGAATGTACTTTCAATAAAATTGGATCAGTTGTCCACTATTTCAAAGTCTGTTTTTTTTTTTTTTTTCCCACAGCAAAATGAATGCATGGATATGTAGACCTATCTGGTATTTCACTTAGACTTTCATCTATTTGTATTGACCCCCATCTGGGGCCGGGGCAGGGGGGCAGGGGGGCAGGGGCGAAGGAGGGGAACAGGTGCAACTAAAGCTGTGGCAATCCTAAGAGAATTAATGAAGGGAACAAAATAATAGAAACCCTTTTTAGGAAAAGAAAAAGATAAGCAAGAAAACCTTGCAGGGTGGGCCAGGAAGCTTGGGGTTTCAAAGTAATCACTTAATGAGTAGGAGGGGGGAAATACAGAAAATAGAGACAAAAGGATTCCATAGCTCAATAAAAATAACAAGGGAGGCTTAGAACTCATCAGTAAAAGCTACACAACTAAAGGGCAGGAGAACCTTGGTGGGAATGGGAGACCTGGGAATGGGTTGATTTAGAGGATCTTAAGCAAAACTGCTAGGCCTACAAAGTTCTAGATTAAAAGTAAAAGGGACTGAAAATAGCACTTGATTCAGAGACCACAGTCAAAATATCCAAATACAAAGAAAGACTTAATGGGGAAATCTTACACAATGGGTGGGCTGAAGAACAAGTCATTAAACACTTCATCATCATGGCAAAGAAAAGGATGTTGAAAAAATAACATACAAAATTTGGGATGCATCCAAAGCACTCTTTCTGAGGTTTCAATATGACATCTGAAAGTAATTCAAAAGAAAGAGTGAATTGAACATACATTTTCATAAGAATCTGCCACATAAGTGCCCTCCAAGTCATCATAAAAAAGAGAAAATATTGAAGTTAAGGGGAGAAATAAATAAAAAATAAAAACAACCAAAAAAAAAAAAAAAAAAAAACCAAGAACAACAACAAAACAAAGGCTCCAGAAATGAACAACAAAGCTAAAAGCTTCTTCTTGGAAAAATAAATTGTGTCCATTCACAAACGTTTAGCTAAATGGATTAAAAAGAATGCAGAAAAATAGTCAATAAAATAGCAAGTGAACAAGGTCAAAGCAGAACAAAGCTGGAAGAACAATTCAGCAAAACATGATCGGTACCTATGCATCCCCAAATTCCAAAGAACATGAAACAGAGAAGATTTTCTTCAAACAAAATTCTAAAATTCTAGTTTCTATACAGAGAGAGAGAGAGAGAGAGCGAGAGAGAGAGAGAGAGAGAGAGAGAGAGAGAGAGAGAGAGAGCAAGTTTTGAACCCAAAGGACACTAAAAGCAAACAGATGCCAGACAAGGCCCCAAAGGGGGGAAGGTCACCTCCTGGTCCCCATCCCACAAGGCTCTTGAAGAAGAAATGGTCAAAGATCATAAAAGAGAGCTAGAAGAAAAATGAGGAAAGGAAAGAGAAGCTCTGCAAGAGAGGACGGAAAAGGCATATAATTCCCTTGTGGTTTCTCTCCAGTATACTTTGAAGCAGAATTTGTTCTGCTATGTTGGAAAGGCAAGAAGCCTTGTCACAGATCCTGGGTTGGAGTTGGAGTTCTATCTTTGAATGACCTTGAGGAACATGATCTTCCCTGCTCTGGTTTAAGAACAAAGCTCTAGCTCGGTCCTTTGACTCCAAATCTAGTGCTTTGGCTACTCTGCCATTCTGAGAACTAATATTGATCAAAAGTATATTCCTTTTATGGCGGTGGCTCAGCTGATTCCATTTGGGAATTTCTTGGCAAAAAGGGTAGAGTGGTTTGACCTTTCCTTTTCCAGCTGATTTTAGACTTGAGGAAAGAAAAACAAACAGAATTAAGTGAGGTGATCACAGTCATACCTCTACTTTCTGGGGCCAGAGTTGAACTCCTGGAGATCAGTCTTCCTTGTTCCAGGCCAAGAGCTCTGTATCTTAGACAGCCTGAGGAAAGGAAACACACCTCAGGCCATTCAAATCCCATTCTCACTGAGAATTAAAAGATGCTTCTCTATCACATTTGTTTTCTGGGTGGAATAGGA
The DNA here is from genome assembly GCF_048593235.1 of Sminthopsis crassicaudata. Taxonomy (NCBI): domain Eukaryota; kingdom Metazoa; phylum Chordata; class Mammalia; order Dasyuromorphia; family Dasyuridae; genus Sminthopsis; species Sminthopsis crassicaudata. Next base: position 147,447,351 of record NC_133617.1, read on the forward strand.
AGTCATTGGACTTTCTCAACTGGTGAATTCTTCTCCCCTGTATAACTCAAAGCAAAGGATAATCTACATTTTGAAGAAGAGACCAAATGAAAGCATGCTAATCAATAAGGAATCCAATGGAGCCCACCATCTGGAAAACACATGACAGAATTCTATTCAAGTTTGGTTTGGAAAAGTTAGCATGGCTTAGTGGGATGGAATGGTGGGTCTGAATCACAAACATTGAGGGTCAGCTCTTGTTTGGGACACTTGAATCTTGAAGTGGCTCAGGGGGTTCCTTAGCCTTTCTCTATAGAATGCAATGGTCTTGTTTTATCCATGGAAAAGGAGTATGTGACATACCCAAAGTCACTCAAGTACCATTAAATCATAGGGGGGGTTCTCCGCTGGTGAAAGAAGTTCCCACACTCTAGATGCCCACTGCCAAGAAACTCCCCAATCCTTCACACGCATATATAAACAGATGTGTGTATGGATGGATGGATGGATGGATGTATAGAGACGCATCTGTGTTTCTAGAGATTTGTGTGTCTATAGCTTAGCAAGGCTAGAAAGAAATGTCCCATTCAGTTGGCAAAAGGGAAAAGGAACCAAAAGTTTTCACAAGAAATCTTTGGGATGAGGGAAACACCTAAATAAGCAAGTTGGGAATCTTTTCCCTTTTAACTACTCTCACCCTAGGATCTTCGGAAAAAGAAAGTCAAATAGCATTCTTATAATAGCATGAAAGATCTATGAAGAAAGACATCATCTGCATCTCAAGAAAGACATGGGAAAGAGAAGTATGTAGAAAATCAAGGGACATCTAGAGGTGGAAAGGGCAGGAAGTCTGGAGAAATCTAGGGAAGGCTCAGGATGATTGACTTCACCCTCCATCGAGGTGTTAACTCAGTGGAAGTGCCAAGACAGTGGTTATCCAGCTTACAAGTCCTTAGTACTTAGTATAGTGCTACCAGTGTTGACACCTCCTCTACAAGAACCCCACCTACAATGATGGATTCCTAAGAGAGTATATAAGAGCTAAGGGATCTGGGAGGAAGACAGACTGGAAAAGAAAGACCCTCAGGGTGGCTGGCCTGTCTCCTTCCCTTCTCTACTGAGACAAGAGAGCAAAGTCCACATTCCATATAGCTCTCTATTCCATATAGCCGTCTCTAGAGTGGAGTGGAGAAGGAAAGAAGAAAATTCAATAACTATTCTATCTTTTAAGAAAAAAAAAAAAAAAACCACAAAAATATAGCTTCTTGTGGGGGCTCCTGGCGAGGCCCCGATCCAGCGTCCGCCATGGCCAACAAGATGGACATGTCCCTGGACGACATCATTAAAGTCAACGGGAGGCAGCGGGGCGTGTGCGGCGGGGACCGCAACCGAGTCCGCGCCCAAGACCGCGACCCAGACCGCGACCGAGAACGCGACCCAGACCGAGACCGAGACCGAGACCGAGACCGAGACCGAGACCGCGGCCGAGGCCGGGAGCGGGCTCAGAGCGGCCGCGGCAGCTGGGCTGCGCAGGTGACAGCCCGCCGAAGCCGAGGCGGGGGCCCCATCCGGAACAGGCGGGCCCTGGGCCGCGGAGGCGACGGGGGCGGCGCCCGGAAACAAGCCAAGCCCTACAGCCCACCAAAACGGCTTCCCCAGAAGAGGCAGCCCCACGGCTTCCACAGTGCCTCTGGAGGCGGGGCCCGAGGGGACACAGGGGGCCAATTGCTGATCTCCAATCTGGATGCTAGGGTTTCCGATGCGGATATTCAGGAACTATTTGCTCCTTTTGGAACTCTCAAGAAGTCAGCTCTCCATTATGATCCCTGGGGCCGAAGCTTAGGAACAGCAGACGTTCACTTTGAGCGAAAAGCAGACGCTCTCAAGGCCATGAAACGCTATCATGGTGTCACTTTGGATGGCAGCCCGATGAACGTTCAGCTTGTTCTCTCAAGGACTGAGGCACAACGAATTCCTGCACACAGTGTAAAGACAGCTGCAGTGACTGCAAACCGTGACTCTGGACGTGCCCGTGATGGAGGTGGCTTCCGGAGAGGCGGCCGCCTTGGAGGCAATCCAGGGCGACCAGCGCCAGGGACTGCAAGAAATTCCAAACAACAGCTTTCTCGAGAAGAACTAGATGCACAATTGGATGCTTATCGTGCCATGCTGGATACCAGTTAAACTAAGCCCACATGTTCCCTGCATGGCACACGACCCAGCATTCTCATTCTGGACCTTTGTGCTGGAAGGCAGAGGACACCACTGTGGCTCTGCTGTCAGGGATGGATCTGTGGCTTTTCTGTTTCCATATAGGATGGAAAACTCACCGAAAGGCTTTGGTGCTTGCTTTTCTTGACCTTTCGCTTGGGGGTTTTCTTTTGGTTGTTGTTTCTGTTTCTTCTTTGAATTCTGAAACAGACCTCTTTTGCACCATAAATTTTACTGCTTGCTGCGCTGGAGAAGGTGGCCTTTTCACCTTTGCCATAATAAAACACAACTGGGGCTAGAAGGGAAACTCTACGGATTGTACATTTCTTCCACAAAAGATAGCATTGAATAGACTTTGATGGAGGGCATCCAAGAGGTTTCCCATCAACATTTGGAACTGTCAAAACTATTTTGACCAGTGATTGCTTTTTTCTTCCTGCTCTGAATCCAGTCTGAGAATGTACTTTCAATAAAATTGGATCAGTTGTCCACTATTTCAAAGTCTGTTTTGTTTTTTTTTTTCCCACAGCAAAATGAATGCATGGATATGTAGACCTATCTGGTATTTCACTTAGACTTTCATCTATTTGTATTGACCCCCATCTGGGGCCGGGGTAGGGGGGCAGGGGGGCAGGGGCGAAGGAGGGGAACAGGTGCAACTAAAGCTGTGGCAATCCTAAGAGAATTAATGAAGGGAACAAAATAATAGAAACCCTTTTTAGGAAAAGAAAAAGATAAGCAAGAAAACCTTGCAGGGTGGGCCAGGAAGCTTGGGGTTTCAAAGTAATCACTTAATGAGTAGGAGGGGGGAAATACAGAAAATAGAGACAAAAGGATTCCATAGCTCAATAAAAATAACAAGGGAGGCTTAGAACTCATCAGTAAAAGCTACACAACTAAAGGGCAGGAGAACCTTGGTGGGAATGGGAGACCTGGGAATGGGTTGATTTAGAGGATCTTAAGCAAAACTGCTAGGCCTACAAAGTTCTAGATTAAAAGTAAAAGGGACTGAAAATAGCACTTGATTCAGAGACCACAGTCAAAATATCCAAATACAAAGAAAGACTTAATGGGGAAATCTTACACAATGGGTGGGCTGAAGAACAAGTCATTAAACACTTCATCATCATGGCAAAGAAAAGGATGTTGAAAAAATAACATACAAAATTTGGGATGCATCCAAAGCACTCTTTCTGAGGTTTCAATATGACATCTGAAAGTAATTCAAAAGAAAGAGTGAATTGAACATACATTTTCATAAGAATCTGCCACATAAGTGCCCTCCAAGTCATCATAAAAAAGAGAAAATATTGAAGTTAAGGGGAGAAAGAAATAAAAAATAAAAACAACCAAAAAAAAAAAAAAAAAACCAAGAACAACAACAAAACAAAGGCTCCAGAAATGAACAACAAAGCTAAAAGCTTCTTCTTGGAAAAATAAATTGTGTCCATTCACAAACGTTTAGCTAAATGGATTAAAAAGAATGCAGAAAAATAGTCAATAAAATAGCAAGTGAACAAGGTCAAAGCAGAACAAAGCTGGAAGAACAATTCAGCAAAACATGATCGGTACCTATGCATCCCCAAATTCCAAAGAACATGAAACAGAGAAGATTTTCTTCAAACAAAATTCTAAAATTCTAGTTTCTATACAGAGAGAGAGAGAGAGAGAGAGAGAGAGAGAGAGAGAGAGAGAGAGAGAGAGAGAGAGAGCAAGTTTTGAACCCAAAGGACACTAAAAGCAAACAGATGCCAGACAAGGCCCCAAAGGGGGGAAGGTCACCTCCTGGTCCCCATCCCACAAGGCTCTTGAAGAAGAAATGGTCAAAGATCATAAAAGAGAGCTAGAAGAAAAATGAGGAAAGGAAAGAGAAGCTCTGCAAGAGAGGACGGAAAAGGCATATAATTCCCTTGTGGTTTCTCTCCAGTATACTTTGAAGCAGAATTTGTTCTGCTATGTTGGAAAGGCAAGAAGCCTTGTCACAGATCCTGGGTTGGAGTTGGAGTTCTATCTTTGAATGACCTTGAGGAACATGATCTTCCCTGCTCTGGTTTAAGAACAAAGCTCTAGCTCGGTCCTTTGACTCCAAATCTAGTGCTTTGGCTACTCTGCCATTCTGAGAACTAATATTGATCAAAAGTATATTCCTTTTATGGCGGTGGCTCAGCTGATTCCATTTGGGAATTTCTTGGCAAAAAGGGTAGAGTGGTTTGACCTTTCCTTTTCCAGCTGATTTTAGACTTGAGGAAAGAAAAACAAACAGAATTAAGTGAGGTGATCACAGTCATACCTCTACTTTCTGGGGCCAGAGTTGAACTCCTGGAGATCAGTCTTCCTTGTTCCAGGCCAAGAGCTCTGTATCTTAGACAGCCTGAGGAAAGGAAACACACCTCAGGCCATTCAAATCCCATTCTCACTGAGAATTAAAAGATGCTTCTCTATCACACTTGTTTTCTGGGTGGAATAGGAAGTCATTGGACTTTCTCAACTGGTGAATTCTTCTCCCCTGTATAACTCAAAGCAAAGGATAATCTACATTTTGAAGAAGAGACCAAATGAAAGCATGCTAATCAATAAGGAATCCAATGGAGCCCACCATCTGGAAAACACATGACAGAATTCTATTCAAGTTTGGTTTGGAAAAGTTAGCATGGCTTAGTGGGATGGAATGGTGGGTCTGAATCACAAACATTGAGGGTCAGCTCTTGTTTGGGACACTTGAATCTTGAAGTGGCTCAGGGGGTTCCTTAGCCTTTCTCTATAGAATGCAATGGTCTTGTTTTATCCATGGAAAAGGAGTATGTGACATACCCAAAGTCACTCAAGTACCATTAAATCATAGGGGGGGTTCTCCGCTGGTGAAAGAAGTTCCCACACTCTAGATGCCCACTGCCAAGAAACTCCCCAATCCTTCACACGCATATATAAACAGATGTGTGTATGGATGGATGGATGGATGGATGTATAGAGACGCATCTGTGTTTCTAGAGATTTGTGTGTCTATAGCTTAGCAAGGCTAGAAAGAAATGTCCCATTCAGTTGGCAAAAGGGAAAAGGAACCAAAAGTTTTCACAAGAAATCTTTGGGATGAGGGAAACACCTAAATAAGCAAGTTGGGAATCTTTTCCCTTTTAACTACTCTCACCCTAGGATCTTCGGAAAAAGAAAGTCAAATACCATTCTTATAATAGCATGAAAGATCTATGAAGAAAGACATCATCTGCATCTCAAGAAAGACATGGGAAAGAGAAGTATGTAGAAAATCAAGGGACATCTAGAGGTGGAAAGGGCAGGAAGTCTGGAGAAATCTAGGGAAGGCTCAGGATGATTGACTTCACCCTCCATCGAGGTGTTAACTCAGTGGAAGTGCCAAGACAGTGGTTATCCAGCTTACAAGTCCTTAGTACTTAGTATAGTGCTACCAGTGTTGACACCTCCTCTACAAGAACCCCACCTACAATGATGGATTCCTAAGAGAGTATATAAGAGCTAAGGGATCTGGGAGGAAGACAGACTGGAAAAGAAAGACCCTCAGGGTGGCTGGCCTGTCTCCTTCCCTTCTCTACTGAGACAAGAGAGCAAAGTCCACATTCCATATAGCTCTCTATTCCATATAGCCGTCTCTAGAGTGGAGTGGAGAAGGAAAGAAGAAAATTCAATAACTATTCTATCTTTTAAGAAAAAAAAAAAAAAAAACCACAAAAATATAGCTTCTTGTGGGGGCTCCTGGCGAGGCCCCGATCCAGCGTCCGCCATGGCCAACAAGATGGACATGTCCCTGGACGACATCATTAAAGTCAACGGGAGGCAGCGGGGCGTGTGCGGCGGGGACCGCAACCGAGTCCGCGCCCAAGACCGCGAGCCAGACCGCGACCGAGAACGCGACCCAGACCGAGACCGAGAACGCGACCCAGACCGAGACCGAGACCGAGACCGAGACCGAGACCGAGACCGAGACCGAGACCGCGGCCGAGGCCGGGAGCGGGCTCAGAGCGGCCGCGGCAGCTGGGCTGCGCAGGTGACAGCCCGCCGAAGCCGAGGCGGGGGCCCCATCCGGAACAGGCGGGCCCTGGGCCGCGGAGGCGACGGGGGCGGCGCCCGGAAACAAGCCAAGCCCTACAGCCCACCAAAACGGCTTCCCCAGAAGAGGCAGCCCCACGGCTTCCACAGTGCCTCTGGAGGCGGGGCCCGAGGGGACACAGGGGGCCAATTGCTGATCTCCAATCTGGATGCTAGGGTTTCCGATGCGGATATTCAGGAACTATTTGCTCCTTTTGGAACTCTCAAGAAGTCAGCTCTCCATTATGATCCCTGGGGCCGAAGCTTAGGAACAGCAGACGTTCACTTTGAGCGAAAAGCAGACGCTCTCAAGGCCATGAAACGCTATCATGGTGTCACTTTGGATGGCAGCCCGATGAACGTTCAGCTTGTTCTCTCAAGGACTGAGGCACAACGAATTCCTGCACACAGTGTAAAGACAGCTGCAGTGACTGCAAACCGTGACTCTGGACGTGCCCGTGATGGAGGTGGCTTCCGGAGAGGCGGCCGCCTTGGAGGCAATCCAGGGCGACCAGCGCCAGGGACTGCAAGAAATTCCAAACAACAGCTTTCTCGAGAAGAACTAGATGCACAATTGGATGCTTATCGTGCCATGCTGGATACCAGTTAAACTAAGCCCACATGTTCCCTGCATGGCACACGACCCAGCATTCTCATTCTGGACCTTTGTGCTGGAAGGCAGAGGACACCACTGTGGCTCTGCTGTCAGGGATGGATCTGTGGCTTTTCTGTTTCCATATAGGATGGAAAACTCACCGAAAGGCTTTGGTGCTTGCTTTTCTTGACCTTTCGCTTGGGGGTTTTCTTTTGGTTGTTGTTTCTGTTTCTTCTTTGAATTCTGAAACAGACCTCTTTTGCACCATAAATTTTACTGCTTGCTGCGCTGGAGAAGGTGGCCTTTTCACCTTTGCCATAATAAAACACAACTGGGGCTAGAAGGGAAACTCTACGGATTGTACATTTCTTCCACAAAAGATAGCATTGAATAGACTTTGATGGAGGGCATCCAAGAGGTTTCCCATCAACATTTGGAACTGTCAAAACTATTTTGACCAGTGATTGCTTTTTTCTTCCTGCTCTGAATCCAGTCTGAGAATGTACTTTCAATAAAATTGGATCAGTTGTCCACTATTTCAAAGTCTGTTTTGTTTTTTTTTTTTCCCACAGCAAAATGAATGCATGGATATGTAGACCTATCTGGTATTTCACTTAGACTTTCATCTATTTGTATTGACCCCCATCTGGGGCCGGGGCAGGGGGGCAGGGGGGCAGGGGCGAAGGAGGGGAACAGGTGCAACTAAAGCTGTGGCAATCCTAAGAGAATTAATGAAGGGAACAAAATAATAGAAACCCTTTTTAGGAAAAGAAAAAGATAAGCAAGAAAACCTTGCAGGGTGGGCCAGGAAGCTTGGGGTTTCAAAGTAATCACTTAATGAGTAGGAGGGGGGAAATACAGAAAATAGAGACAAAAGGATTCCATAGCTCAATAAAAATAACAAGGGAGGCTTAGAACTCATCAGTAAAAGCTACACAACTAAAGGGCAGGAGAACCTTGGTGGGAATGGGAGACCTGGGAATGGGTTGATTTAGAGGATCTTAAGCAAAACTGCTAGGCCTACAAAGTTCTAGATTAAAAGTAAAAGGGACTGAAAATAGCACTTGATTCAGAGACCACAGTCAAAATATCCAAATACAAAGAAAGACTTAATGGGGAAATCTTACACAATGGGTGGGCTGAAGAACAAGTCATTAAACACTTCATCATCATGGCAAAGAAAAGGATGTTGAAAAAATAACATACAAAATTTGGGATGCATCCAAAGCACTCTTTCTGAGGTTTCAATATGACATCTGAAAGTAATTCAAAAGAAAGAGTGAATTGAACATACATTTTCATAAGAATCTGCCACATAAGTGCCCTCCAAGTCATCATAAAAAAGAGAAAATATTGAAGTTAAGGGGAGAAATAAATAAAAAATAAAAAGAACCAAAAAAAAAAAAAAAAAAAAAAAACCAAGAACAACAACAAAACAAAGGCTCCAGAAATGAACAACAAAGCTAAAAGCTTCTTCTTGGAAAAATAAATTTTGTCCATTCACAAACGTTTAGCTAAATGGATTAAAAAGAATGCAGAAAAATAGTCAATAAAATAGCAAGTGAACAAGGTCAAAGCAGAACAAAGCTGGAAGAACAATTCAGCAAAACATGATCGGTACCTATGCATCCCCAAATTCCAAAGAACATGAAACAGAGAAGATTTTCTTCAAACAAAATTCTAAAATTCTAGTTTCTATACAGAGAGAGAGAGAGAGAGAGAGAGAGAGAGAGAGAGAGAGAGAGAGAGAGAGAGAGCAAGTTTTGAACCCAAAGGACACTAAAAGCAAACAGATGCCAGACAAGGCCCCAAAGGGGGGAAGGTCACCTCCTGGTCCCCATCCCACAAGGCTCTTGAAGAAGAAATGGTCAAAGATCATAAAAGAGAGCTAGAAGAAAAATGAGGAAAGGAAAGAGAAGCTCTGCAAGAGAGGACGGAAAAGGCATATAATTCCCTTGTGGTTTCTCTCCAGAATACTTTGAAGCAGAATTTGTTCTGCTATGTTGGAAAGGCAAGAAGCCTTGTCACAGATCCTGGGTTGGAGTTGGAGTTCTATCTTTGAATGACCTTGAGGAACATGATCTTCCCTGCTCTGGTTTAAGAACAAAGCTCTAGCTCGGTCCTTTGACTCCAAATCTAGTGCTTTGGCTACTCTGCCATTCTGAGAACTAATATTGATCAAAAGTATATTCCTTTTATGGCGGTGGCTCAGCTGATTCCATTTGGGAATTTCTTGGCAAAAAGGGTAGAGTGGTTTGACCTTTCCTTTTCCAGCTGATTTTAGACTTGAGGAAAGAAAAACAAACAGAATTAAGTGAGGTGATCACAGTCATACCTCTACTTTCTGGGGCCAGAGTTGAACTCCTGGAGATCAGTCTTCCTTGTTCCAGGCCAAGAGCTCTGTATCTTAGACAGCCTGAGGAAAGGAAACACACCTCAGGCCATTCAAATCCCATTCTCACTGAGAATTAAAAGATGCTTCTCTATCACACTTGTTTTCTGGGTGGAATAGGAAGTCATTGGACTTTCTCAACTGGTGAATTCTTCTCCCCTGTATAACTCAAAGCAAAGGATAATCTACATTTTGAAGAAGAGACCAAATGAAAGCATGCTAATCAATAAGGAATCCAATGGAGCCCACCATCTGGAAAACACATGACAGAATTCTATTCAAGTTTGGTTTGGAAAAGTTAGCATGGCTTAGTGGGATGGAATGGTGGGTCTGAATCACAAACATTGAGGGTCAGCTCTTGTTTGGGACACTTGAATCTTGAAGTGGCTCAGGGGGTTCCTTAGCCTTTCTCTATAGAATGCAATGGTCTTGTTTTATCCATGGAAAAGGAGTATGTGACATACCCAAAGTCACTCAAGTACCATTAAATCATAGGGGGGGTTCTCCGCTGGTGAAAGAAGTTCCCACACTCTAGATGCCCACTGCCAAGAAACTCCCCAATCCTTCACACGCATATATAAACAGATGTGTGTATGGATGGATGGATGGATGGATGTATAGAGACGCATCTGTGTTTCTAGAGATTTGTGTGTCTATAGCTTAGCAAGGCTAGAAAGAAATGTCCCATTCAGTTGGCAAAAGGGAAAAGGAACCAAAAGTTTTCACAAGAAATCTTTGGGATGAGGGAAACACCTAAATAAGCAAGTTGGGAATCTTTTCCCTTTTAACTACTCTCACCCTAGGATCTTCGGAAAAAGAAAGTCAAATAGCATTCTTATAATAGCATGAAAGATCTATGAAGAAAGACATCATCTGCATCTCAAGAAAGACATGGGAAAGAGAAGTATGTAGAAAATCAAGGGACATCTAGAGGTGGAAAGGGCAGGAAGTCTGGAGAAATCTAGGGAAGGCTCAGGATGATTGACTTCACCCTCCATCGAGGTGTTAACTCAGTGGAAGTGCCAAGACAGTGGTTATCCAGCTTACAAGTCCTTAGTACTTAGTATAGTGCTACCAGTGTTGACACCTCCTCTACAAGAACCCCACCTACAATGATGGATTCCTAAGAGAGTATATAAGAGCTAAGGGATCTGGGAGGAAGACAGACTGGAAAAGAAAGACCCTCAGGGTGGCTGGCCTGTCTCCTTCCCTTCTCTACTGAGACAAGAGAGCAAAGTCCACATTCCATATAGCTCTCTATTCCATATAGCCGTCTCTAGAGTGGAGTGGAGAAGGAAAGAAGAAAATTCAATAACTATTCTATCTTTTAAGAAAAAAAAAAAAAAAACCACAAAAATATAGCTTCTTGTGGGGGCTCCTGGCGAGGCCCCGATCCAGCGTCCGCCATGGCCAACAAGATGGACATGTCCCTGGACGACATCATTAAAGTCAACGGGAGGCAGCGGGGCGTGTGCGGCGGGGACCGCAACCGAGTCCGCGCCCAAGACCGCGAGCCAGACCGCGACCGAGAACGCGACCCAGACCGAGACCGAGACCGAGACCGAGACCGAGACCGAGACCGCGGCCGAGGCCGGGAGCGGGCTCAGAGCGGCCGCGGCAGCTGGGCTGCGCAGGTGACAGCCCGCCGAAGCCGAGGCGGGGGCCCCATCCGGAACAGGCGGGCCCTGGGCCGCGGAGGCGACGGGGGCGGCGCCCGGAAACAAGCCAAGCCCTACAGCCCACCAAAACGGCTTCCCCAGAAGAGGCAGCCCCACGGCTTCCACAGTGCCTCTGGAGGCGGGGCCCGAGGGGACACAGGGGGCCAATTGCTGATCTCCAATCTGGATGCTAGCGTTTCCGATGCGGATATTCAGGAACTATTTGCTCCTTTTGGAACTCTCAAGAAGTCAGCTCTCCATTATGATCCCTGGGGCCGAAGCTTAGGAACAGCAGACGTTCACTTTGAGCGAAAAGCAGACGCTCTCAAGGCCATGAAACGCTATCATGGTGTCACTTTGGATGGCAGCCCGATGAACGTTCAGCTTGTTCTCTCAAGGACTGAGGCACAACGAATTCCTGCACACAGTGTAAAGACAGCTGCAGTGACTGCAAACCGTGACTCTGGACGTGCCCGTGATGGAGGTGGCTTCCGGAGAGGCGGCCGCCTTGGAGGCAATCCAGGGCGACCAGCGCCAGGGACTGCAAGAAATTCCAAACAACAGCTTTCTCGAGAAGAACTAGATGCACAATTGGATGCTTATCGTGCCATGCTGGATACCAGTTAAACTAAGCCCACATGTTCCCTGCATGGCACACGACCCAGCATTCTCATTCTGGACCTTTGTGCTGGAAGGCAGAGGACACCACTGTGGCTCTGCTGTCAGGGATGGATCTGTGGCTTTTCTGTTTCCATATAGGATGGAAAACTCACCGAAAGGCTTTGGTGCTTGCTTTTCTTGACCTTTCGCTTGGGGGTTTTCTTTTGGTTGTTGTTTCTGTTTCTTCTTTGAATTCTGAAACAGACCTCTTTTGCACCATAAATTTTACTGCTTGCTGCGCTGGAGAAGGTGGCCTTTTCACCTTTGCCATAATAAAACACAACTGGGGCTAGAAGGGAAACTCTACGGATTGTACATTTCTTCCACAAAAGATAGCATTGAATAGACTTTGATGGAGGGCATCCAAGAGGTTTCCCATCAACATTTGGAACTGTCAAAACTATTTTGACCAGTGATTGCTTTTTTCTTCCTGCTCTGAATCCAGTCTGAGAATGTACTTTCAATAAAATTGGATCAGTTGTCCACTATTTCAAAGTCTGTTTTGTTTTTTTTTTTCCCACAGCAAAATGAATGCATGGATATGTAGACCTATCTGGTATTTCACTTAGACTTTCATCTATTTGTATTGACCCCCATCTGGGGCCGGGGCAGGGGGGCAGGGGGGCAGGGGCGAAGGAGGGGAACAGGTGCAACTAAAGCTGTGGCAATCCTAAGAGAATTAATGAAGGGAACAAAATAATAGAAACCCTTTTTAGGAAAAGAAAAAGATAAGCAAGAAAACCTTGCAGGGTGGGCCAGGAAGCTTGGGGTTTCAAAGTAATCACTTAATGAGTAGGAGGGGGGAAATACAGAAAATAGAGACAAAAGGATTCCATAGCTCAATAAAAATAACAAGGGAGGCTTAGAACTCATCAGTAAAAGCTACACAACTAAAGGGCAGGAGAACCTTGGTGGGAATGGGAGACCTGGGAATGGGTTGATTTAGAGGATCTTAAGCAAAACTGCTAGGCCTACAAAGTTCTAGATTAAAAGTAAAAGGGACTGAAAATAGCACTTGATTCAGAGACCACAGTCAAAATATCCAAATACAAAGAAAGACTTAATGGGGAAATCTTACACAATGGGTGGGCTGAAGAACAAGTCATTAAACACTTCATCATCATGGCAAAGAAAAGGATGTTGAAAAAATAACATACAAAATTTGGGATGCATCCAAAGCACTCTTTCTGAGGTTTCAATATGACATCTGAAAGTAATTCAAAAGAAAGAGTGAATTGAACATACATTTTCATAAGAATCTGCCACATAAGTGCCCTCCAAGTCATCATAAAAAAGAGAAAATATTGAAGTTAAGGGGAGAAATAAATAAAAAATAAAAACAACAAAAAGAAAAAAAAAAAAAAAAAAAAAACCAAGAACAACAACAAAACAAAGGCTCCAGAAATGAACAACAAAGCTAAAAGCTTCTTCTTGGAAAAATAAATTGTGTCCATTCACAAACGTTTAGCTAAATGGATTAAAAAGAATGCAGAAAAATAGTCAATAAAATAGCAAGTGAACAAGGTGAAAGCAGAAGAAAGCTGGAAGAACAATTCAGCAAAACATGATCGGTACCTATGCATCCCCAAATTCCAAAGAACATGAAACAGAGAAGATTTTCTTCAAACAAAATTCTAAAATTCTAGTTTCTATACAGAGAGAGAGAGCGAGAGAGAGAGAGAGAGAGAGAGAGAGAGAGTGAGAGCAAGTTTTGAACCCAAAGGACACTAAAAGCAAACAGATGCCAGACAAGGCCCCAAAGGGGGGAAGGTCACCTCCTGGTCCCCATCCCACAAGGCTCTTGAAGAAGAAATGGTCAAAGATCATAAGAGAGAGCTAGAAGAAAAATGAGGAAAGGAAAGAGAAGCTCTGCAAGAGAGGACGGAAAAGGCATATAATTCCCTTGTGGTTTCTCTCCAGTATACTTTGAAGCAGAATTTGTTCTGCTATGTTGGAAAGGCAAGAAGCCTTGTCACAGATCCTGGGTTGGAGTTGGAGTTCTATCTTTGAATGACCTTGAGGAACATGATCTTCCCTGCTCTGGTTTAAGAACAAAGCTCTAGCTCGGTCCTTTGACTCCAAATCTAGTGCTTTGGCTACTCTGCCATTCTGAGAACTAATATTGATCAAAAGTATATTCCTTTTATGGCGGTGGCTCAGCTGATTCCATTTGGGAATTTCTTGGCAAAAAGGGTAGAGTGGTTTGACCTTTCCTTTTCCAGCTGATTTTAGACTTGAGGAAAGAAAAACAAACAGAATTAAGTGAGGTGATCACAGTCATACCTCTACTTTCTGGGGCCAGAGTTGAACTCCTGGAGATCAGTCTTCCTTGTTCCAGGCCAAGAGCTCTGTATCTTAGACAGCCTGAGGAAAGGAAACACACCTCAGGCCATTCAAATCCCATTCTCACTGAGAATTAAAAGATGCTTCTCTATCACACTTGTTTTCTGGGTGGAATAGGAAGTCATTGGACTTTCTCAACTGGTGAATTCTTCTCCCCTGTATAACTCAAAGCAAAGGATAATCTACATTTTGAAGAAGAGACCAAATGAAAGCATGCTAATCAATAAGGAATCCAATGGAGCCCACCATCTGGAAAACACATGACAGAATTCTATTCAAGTTTGGTTTGGAAAAGTTAGCATGGCTTAGGGGGATGGAATGGTGGGTCTGAATCACAAACATTGAGGGTCAACTCTTGTTTGGGACACTTGAATCTTGAAGTGGCTCAGGGGGTTTCTCTATAGAATGCTATAGAATGCAATGGTCTTGTTTTATCCATGGAAAAGGAGTATGTGACATACCCAAAGTCACTCAAGTACCATTAAATCATAGGGGGGGTTCTCCGCTGGTGAAAGAAGTTCCCACACTCTAGATGCCCACTGCCAAGAAACTCCCCAATCCTTCACACGCATATATAAACAGATGTGTGTATGGATGGATGGATGGATGGATGGATGTATAGAGACGCATCTGTGTTTCTAGAGATTTGTGTGTCTATAGCTTAGCAAGGCTAGAAAGAAATGTACCATTCAGTTGGCACAAGGGAAAAGGAACCAAAAGTTTTCACAAGAAATCTTTGGGATGAGGGAAACACCTAAATAAGCAAGTTGGGAATCTTTTCCCTTTTAACTACTCTCACCCTAGGATCTTCGGAAAAAGAAAGTCAAATACCATTCTTATAATAGCATGAAAGATCTATGAAGAAAGACATCATCTGCATCTCAAGAAAGACATGGGAAAGAGAAGTATGTAGAAAATCAAGGGACATCTAGAGGTGGAAAGGGCAGGAAGTCTGGAGAAATCTAGGGAAGGCTCAGGATGATTGACATCACCCTCCATCGAGGTGTTAACTCAGTGGAAATGCCAAGACAGTGGTTATCCAGCTTACAAGTCCTTAGTACTTAGTATAGTGCTACCAGTGTTGACACCTCCTCTACAAGAACCCCACCTACAATGATTGATTCCTAAGAGAGTATATAAGAGCTAAGGGATCTGGGAGGAAGACAGACTGGAAAAGAAAGACCCTCAGGGTGGCTGGCCTGTCTCCTTCCCTTCTCTACTGAGACAAGAGAGCAAAGTCCACATTCCATATAGCTCTCTATTTCATATAGCCGTCTCTAGAGTGCAGTGGAGAAGGAAAGAAGAAAATTCAATAACTATTCTATTTTTTAAGAAAAAAAAAAAAACCACAAAAATATAGCTTCTTGTGGGGGCTCCTGGCGAGGCCCCGATCCAGCGTCCGCCATGGCCAACAAGATGGACATGTCCCTGGACGACATCATTAAAATCAACGGGAGGCAGCGGGGCGTGTGCGGCGGGGACCGCAACCGAGTCCGCGCCCAAGACCGCGACCCAGACCGCGACCGAGAACGCGACCCAGACCGAGACCGAGACCGAGACCGAGACCGAGACCGAGACCGCGGCCGAGGCCGGGAGCGGGCTCAGAGCGGCCGCGGCAGCTGGGCTGCGCAGGTGACAGCCCGCCGAAGCCGAGGCGGGGGCCCCATCCGGAACAGGCGGGCCCTGGGCCGCGGAGGCGACGGGGGCGGCGCCCGGAAACAAGCCAAGCCCTACAGCCCACCAAAACGGCTTCCCCAGAAGAGGCAGCCCCACGGCTTCCACAGTGCCTCTGGAGGCGGGGCCCGAGGGGACACAGGGGGCCAATTGCTGATCTCCAATCTGGATGCTAGGGTTTCCGATGCGGATATTCAGGAACTATTTGCTCCTTTTGGAACTCTCAAGAAGTCAGCTCTCCATTATGATCCCTGGGGCCGAAGCTTAGGAACAGCAGACGTTCACTTTGAGCGAAAAGCAGACGCTCTCAAGGCCATGAAACGCTATCATGGTGTCACTTTGGATGGCAGCCCGATGAACGTTCAGCTTGTTCTCTCAAGGACTGAGGCACAACGAATTCCTGCACACAGTGTAAAGACAGCTGCAGTGACTGCAAACCGTGACTCTGGACGTGCCCGTGATGGAGGTGGCTTCCGGAGAGGCGGCCGCCTTGGAGGCAATCCAGGGCGACCAGCGCCAGGGACTGCAAGAAATTCCAAACAACAGCTTTCTCGAGAAGAACTAGATGCACAATTGGATGCTTATCGTGCCATGCTGGATACCAGTTAAACTAAGCCCACATGTTCCCTGCATGGCACACGACCCAGCATTCTCATTCTGGACCTTTGTGCTGGAAGGCAGAGGACACCACTGTGGCTCTGCTGTCAGGGATGGATCTGTGGCTTTTCTGTTTCCATATAGGATGGAAAACTCACCGAAAGGCTTTGGTGCTTGCTTTTCTTGACCTTTCGCTTGGGGGTTTTCTTTTGGTTGTTGTTTCTGTTTCTTCTTTGAATTCTGAAACAGACCTCTTTTGCACCATAAATTTTACTGCTTGCTGCGCTGGAGAAGGTGGCCTTTTCACCTTTGCCATAATAAAACACAACTGGGGCTAGAAGGGAAACTCTACGGATTGTACATTTCTTCCACAAAAGATAGCATTGAATAGACTTTGATGGAGGGCATCCAAGAGGTTTCCCATCAACATTTGGAACTGTCAAAACTATTTTGACCAGTGATTGCTTTTTTCTTCCTGCTCTGAATCCAGTCTGAGAATGTACTTTCAATAAAATTGGATCAGTTGTCCACTATTTCAAAGTCTGTTTTGTTTTTTTTTTTTCCCACAGCAAAATGAATGCATGGATATGTAGACCTATCTGGTATTTCACTTAGACTTTCATCTATTTGTATTGACCCCCATCTGGGGCCGGGGCAGGGGGGCAGGGGGGCAGGGGCGAAGGAGGGGAACAGGTGCAACTAAAGCTGTGGCAATCCTAAGAGAATTAATGAAGGGAACAAAATAATAGAAACCCTTTTTAGGAAAAGAAAAAGATAAGCAAGAAAACCTTGCAGGGTGGGCCAGGAAGCTTGGGGTTTCAAAGTAATCACTTAATGAGTAGGAGGGGGGAAATACAGAAAATAGAGACAAAAGGATTCCATAGCTCAATAAAAATAACAAGGGAGGCTTAGAACTCATCAGTAAAAGCTACACAACTAAAGGGCAGGAGAACCTTGGTGGGAATGGGAGACCTGGGAATGGGTTGATTTAGAGGATCTTAAGCAAAACTGCTAGGCCTACAAAGTTCTAGATTAAAAGTAAAAGGGACTGAAAATAGCACTTGATTCAGAGACCACAGTCAAAATATCCAAATACAAAGAAAGACTTAATGGGGAAATCTTACACAATGGGTGGGCTGAAGAACAAGTCATTAAACACTTCATCATCATGGCAAAGAAAAGGATGTTGAAAAAATAACATACAAAATTTGGGATGCATCCAAAGCACTCTTTCTGAGGTTTCAATATGACATCTGAAAGTAATTCAAAAGAAAGAGTGAATTGAACATACATTTTCATAAGAATCTGCCACATAAGTGCCCTCCAAGTCATCATAAAAAAGAGAAAATATTGAAGTTAAGGGGAGAAATAAATAAAAAATAAAAACAACCAAAAAAAAAAAAAAAAAAAAAAAAAAACCAAGAACAACAACAAAACAAAGGCTCCAGAAATGAACAACAAAGCTAAAAGCTTCTTCTTGGAAAAATAAATTGTGTCCATTCACAAACGTTTAGCTAAATGGATTAAAAAGAATGCAGAAAAATAGTCAATAAAATAGCAAGTGAACAAGGTGAAAGCAGAACAAAGCTGGAAGAACAATTCAGCAAAACATGATCGGTACCTATGCATCCCCAAATTCCAAAGAACATGAAACAGAGAAGATTTTCTTCAAACAAAATTCTAAAATTCTAGTTTCTATACAGAGAGAGATAGAGAGAGAGAGAGAGAGAGAGAGAGAGAGAGAGAGAGAGAGAGAGAGAGAGTGAGAGCAAGTTTTGAACCCAAAGGACACTAAAAGCAAACAGATGCCAGACAAGGCCCCAAAGGGGGGAAGGTCACCTCCTGGTCCCCATCCCACAAGGCTCTTGAAGAAGAAATGGTCAAAGATCATAAAAGAGAGCTAGAAGAAAAATGAGGAAAGGAAAGAGAAGCTCTGCAAGAGAGGACGGAAAAGGCATATAATTCCCTTGTGGTTTCTCTCCAGTATACTTTGAAGCAGAATTTGTTCTGCTATGTTGGAAAGGCAAGAAGCCTTGTCACAGATCCTGGGTTGGAGTTGGAGTTCTATCTTTGAATGACCTTGAGGAACATGATCTTCCCTGCTCTGGTTTAAGAACAAAGCTCTAGCTCGGTCCTTTGACTCCAAATCTAGTGCTTTGGCTACTCTGCCATTCTGAGAACTAATATTGATCAAAAGTATATTCCTTTTATGGCGGTGGCTCAGCTGATTCCATTTGGGAATTTCTTGGCAAAAAGGGTAGAGTGGTTTGACCTTTCCTTTTCCAGCTGATTTTAGACTTGAGGAAAGAAAAACAAACAGAATTAAGTGAGGTGATCACAGTCATACCTCTACTTTCTGGGGCCAGAGTTGAACTCCTGGAGATCAGTCTTCCTTGTTCCAGGCCAAGAGCTCTGTATCTTAGACAGCCTGAGGAAAGGAAACACACCTCAGGCCATTCAAATCCCATTCTCACTGAGAATTAAAAGATGCTTCTCTATCACACTTGTTTTCTGGGTGGAATAGGAAGTCATTGGACTTTCTCAACTGGTGAATTCTTCTCCCCTGTATAACTCAAAGCAAAGGATAATCTACATTTTGAAGAAGAGACCAAATGAAAGCATGCTAATCAATAAGGAATCCAATGGAGCCCACCATCTGGAAAACACATGACAGAATTCTATTCAAGTTTGGTTTGGAAAAGTTAGCATGGCTTAGTGGGATGGAATGGTGGGTCTGAATCACAAACATTGAGGGTCAGCTCTTGTTTGGGACACTTGAATCTTGAAGTGGCTCAGGGGGTTCCTTAGCCTTTCTCTATAGAATGCAATGGTCTTGTTTTATCCATGGAAAAGGAGTATGTGACATACCCAAAGTCACTCAAGTACCATTAAATCATAGGGGGGGTTCTCCGCTGGTGAAAGAAGTTCCCACACTCTAGATGCCCACTGCCAAGAAACTCCCCAATCCTTCACACGCATATATAAACAGATGTGTGTATGGATGGATGGATGGATGGATGTATAGAGACGCATCTGTGTTTCTAGAGATTTGTGTGTCTATAGCTTAGCAAGGCTAGAAAGAAATGTCCCATTCAGTTGGCAAAAGGGAAAAGGAACCAAAAGTTTTCACAAGAAATCTTTGGGATGAGGGAAACACCTAAATAAGCAAGTTGGGAATCTTTTCCCTTTTAACTACTCTCACCCTAGGATCTTCGGAAAAAGAAAGTCAAATACCATTCTTATAATAGCATGAAAGATCTATGAAGAAAGACATCATCTGCATCTCAAGAAAGACATGGGAAAGAGAAGTATGTAGAAAATCAAGGGACATCTAGAGGTGGAAAGGGCAGGAAGTCTGGAGAAATCTAGGGAAGGCTCAGGATGATTGACTTCACCCTCCATCGAGGTGTTAACTCAGTGGAAGTGCCAAGACAGTGGTTATCCAGCTTACAAGTCCTTAGTACTTAGTATAGTGCTACCAGTGTTGACACCTCCTCTACAAGAACCCCACCTACAATGATGGATTCCTAAGAGAGTATATAAGAGCTAAGGGATCTGGGAGGAAGACAGACTGGAAAAGAAAGACCCTCAGGGTGGCTGGCCTGTCTCCTTCCCTTCTCTACTGAGACAAGAGAGCAAAGTCCACATTCCATATAGCTCTCTATTCCATATAGCCGTCTCTAGAGTGGAGTGGAGAAGGAAAGAAGAAAATTCAATAACTATTCTATCTTTTAAGAAAAAAAAAAAAAAAAAAACACAAAAATATAGCTTCTTGTGGGGGCTCCTGGCGAGGCCCCGATCCAGCGTCCGCCATGGCCAACAAGATGGACATGTCCCTGGACGACATCATTAAAGTCAACGGGAGGCAGCGGGGCGTGTGCGGCGGGGACCGCAACCGAGTCCGCGCCCAAGACCGCGACCCAGACCGCGACCGAGAACGCGACCCAGACCGAGACCGAGAACGCGACCCAGATCGAGACCGAGACCGAGACCGAGACCGAGACCGAGACCGCGGCCGAGGCCGGGAGCGGGCTCAGAGCGGCCGCGGCAGCTGGGCTGCGCAGGTGACAGCCCGCCGAAGCCGAGGCGGGGGCCCCATCCGGAACAGGCGGGCCCTGGGCCGCGGAGGCGACGGGGGCGGCGCCCGGAAACAAGCCAAGCCCTACAGCCCACCAAAACGGCTTCCCCAGAAGAGGCAGCCCCACGGCTTCCACAGTGCCTCTGGAGGCGGGGCCCGAGGGGACACAGGGGGCCAATTGCTGATCTCCAATCTGGATGCTAGGGTTTCCGATGCGGATATTCAGGAACTATTTGCTCCTTTTGGAACTCTCAAGAAGTCAGCTCTCCATTATGATCCCTGGGGCCGAAGCTTAGGAACAGCAGACGTTCACTTTGAGCGAAAAGCAGACGCTCTCAAGGCCATGAAACGCTATCATGGTGTCACTTTGGATGGCAGCCCGATGAACGTTCAGCTTGTTCTCTCAAGGACTGAGGCACAACGAATTCCTGCACACAGTGTAAAGACAGCTGCAGTGACTGCAAACCGTGACTCTGGACGTGCCCGTGATGGAGGTGGCTTCCGGAGAGGCGGCCGCCTTGGAGGCAATCCAGGGCGACCAGCGCCAGGGACTGCAAGAAATTCCAAACAACAGCTTTCTCGAGAAGAACTAGATGCACAATTGGATGCTTATCGTGCCATGCTGGATACCAGTTAAACTAAGCCCACATGTTCCCTGCATGGCACACGACCCAGCATTCTCATTCTGGACCTTTGTGCTGGAAGGCAGAGGACACCACTGTGGCTCTGCTGTCAGGGATGGATCTGTGGCTTTTCTGTTTCCATATAGGATGGAAAACTCACCGAAAGGCTTTGGTGCTTGCTTTTCTTGACCTTTCGCTTGGGGGTTTTCTTTTGGTTGTTGTTTCTGTTTCTTCTTTGAATTCTGAAACAGACCTCTTTTGCACTATAAATTTTACTGCTTGCTGCGCTGGAGAAGGTGGCCTTTTCACCTTTGCCATAATAAAACACAACTGGGGCTAGAAGGGAAACTCTACGGATTGTACATTTCTTCCACAAAAGATAGCATTGAATAGACTTTGATGGAGGGCATCCAAGAGGTTTCCCATCAACATTTGGAACTGTCAAAACTATTTTGACCAGTGATTGCTTTTTTCTTCCTGCTCTGAATCCAGTCTGAGAATGTACTTTCAATAAAATTGGATCAGTTGTCCACTATTTCAAAGTCTGTTTTTTTTTTTTTTTTTCCCACAGCAAAATGAATGCATGGATATGTAGACCTATCTGGTATTTCACTTAGACTTTCATCTATTTGTATTGACCCCCATCTGGGGCCGGGGCAGGGGGGCAGGGGGGCAGGGGCGAAGGAGGGGAACAGGTGCAACTAAAGCTGTGGCAATCCTAAGAGAATTAATGAAGGGAACAAAATAATAGAAACCCTTTTTAGGAAAAGAAAAAGATAAGCAAGAAAACCTTGCAGGGTGGGCCAGGAAGCTTGGGGTTTCAAAGTAATCACTTAATGAGTAGGAGGGGGGAAATACAGAAAATAGAGACAAAAGGATTCCATAGCTCAATAAAAATAACAAGGGAGGCTTAGAACTCATCAGTAAAAGCTACACAACTAAAGGGCAGGAGAACCTTGGTGGGAATGGGAGACCTGGGAATGGGTTGATTTAGAGGATCTTAAGCAAAACTGCTAGGCCTACAAAGTTCTAGATTAAAAGTAAAAGGGACTGAAAATAGCACTTGATTCAGAGACCACAGTCAAAATATCCAAATACAAAGAAAGACTTAATGGGGAAATCTTACACAATGGGTGGGCTGAAGAACAAGTCATTAAACACTTCATCATCATGGCAAAGAAAAGGATGTTGAAAAAATAACATACAAAATTTGGGATGCATCCAAAGCACTCTTTCTGAGGTTTCAATATGACATCTGAAAGTAATTCAAAAGAAAGAGTGAATTGAACATACATTTTCATAAGAATCTGCCACATAAGTGCCCTCCAAGTCATCATAAAAAAGAGAAAATATTGAAGGTAAGGGGAGAAATAAATAAAAAATAAAAACAACAACAACAACAAAAAAAAAAAAAAAAAAAAAAAAAAAAAAAAACCAAGAACAACAACAAAACAAAGGCTCCAGAAATGAACAACAAAGCTAAAAGCTTCTTCTTGGAAAAATAAATTGTGTCCATTCACAAACGTTTAGCTAAATGGATTAAAAAGAATGCAGAAAAATAGTCAATAAAATAGCAAGTGAACAAGGTCAAAGCAGAACAAAGCTGGAAGAACAATTCAGCAAAACATGATCGGTACCTATGCATCCCCAAATTCCAAAGAACATGAAACAGAGAAGATTTTCTTCAAACAAAATTCTAAAATTCTAGTTTCTATACAGAGAGAGAGAGAGAGAGAGAGAGAAAGAGAGAGAGAGAGAGAGAGAGAGAGAGAGAGAGAGAGAGAGAGAGAGAGAGAGAGCAAGTTTTGAACCCAAAGGACACTAAAAGCAAACAGATGCCAGACAAGGCCCCAAAGGGGGGAAGGTCACCTCCTGGTCCCCATCCCACAAGGCTCTTGAAGAAGAAATGGTCAAAGATCATAAAAGAGAGCTAGAAGAAAAATGAGGAAAGGAAAGAGAAGCTCTGCAAGAGAGGACGGAAAAGGCATATAATTCCCTTGTGGTTTCTCTCCAGTATACTTTGAAGCAGAATTTGTTCTGCTATGTTGGAAAGGCAAGAAGCCTTGTCACAGATCCTGGGTTGGAGTTGGAGTTCTATCTTTGAATGACCTTGAGGAACATGATCTTCCCTGCTCTGGTTTAAGAACAAAGCTCTAGCTCGGTCCTTTGACTCCAAATCTAGTGCTTTGGCTACTCTGCCATTCTGAGAACTAATATTGATCAAAAGTATATTCCTTTTATGGCGGTGGCTCAGCTGATTCCATTTGGGAATTTCTTGGCAAAAAGGGTAGAGTGGTTTGACCTTTCCTTTTCCAGCTGATTTTAGACTTGAGGAAAGAAAAACAAACAGAATTAAGTGAGGTGATCACAGTCATACCTCTACTTTCTGGGGCCAGAGTTGAACTCCTGGAGATCAGTCTTCCTTGTTCCAGGCCAAGAGCTCTGTATCTTAGACAGCCTGAGGAAAGGAAACACACCTCAGGCCATTCAAATCCCATTCTCACTGAGAATTAAAAGATGCTTCTCTATCACACTTGTTTTCTGGGTGGAATAGGAAGTCATTGGACTTTCTCAACTGGTGAATTCTTCTCCCCTGTATAACTCAAAGCAAAGGATAATCTACATTTTGAAGAAGAGACCAAATGAAAGCATGCTAATCAATAAGGAATCCAATGGAGCCCACCATCTGGAAAACACATGACAGAATTCTATTCAAGTTTGGTTTGGAAAAGTTAGCATGGCTTAGTGGGATGGAATGGTGGGTCTGAATCACAAACATTGAGGGTCAGCTCTTGTTTGGGACACTTGAATCTTGAAGTGGCTCAGGGGGTTCCTTAGCCTTTCTCTATAGAATGCAATGGTCTTGTTTTATCCATGGAAAAGGAGTATGTGACATACCCAAAGTCACTCAAGTACCATTAAATCATAGGGGGGGTTCTCCGCTGGTGAAAGAAGTTCCCACACTCTAGATGCCCACTGCCAAGAAACTCCCCAATCCTTCACACGCATATATAAACAGATGTGTGTATGGATGGATGGATGGATGGATGTATAGAGACGCATCTGTGTTTCTAGAGATTTGTGTGTCTATAGCTTAGCAAGGCTAGAAAGAAATGTCCCATTCAGTTGGCAAAAGGGAAAAGGAACCAAAAGTTTTCACAAGAAATCTTTGGGATGAGGGAAACACCTAAATAAGCAAGTTGGGAATCTTTTCCCTTTTAACTACTCTCACCCTAGGATCTTCGGAAAAAGAAAGTCAAATACCATTCTTATAATAGCATGAAAGATCTATGAAGAAAGACATCATCTGCATCTCAAGAAAGACATGGGAAAGAGAAGTATGTAGAAAATCAAGGGACATCTAGAGGTGGAAAGGGCAGGAAGTCTGGAGAAATCTAGGGAAGGCTCAGGATGATTGACTTCACCCTCCATCGAGGTGTTAACTCAGTGGAAGTGCCAAGACAGTGGTTATCCAGCTTACAAGTCCTTAGTACTTAGTATAGTGCTACCAGTGTTGACACCTCCTCTACAAGAACCCCACCTACAATGATGGATTCCTAAGAGAGTATATAAGAGCTAAGGGATCTGGGAGGAAGACAGACTGGAAAAGAAAGACCCTCAGGGTGGCTGGCCTGTCTCCTTCCCTTCTCTACTGAGACAAGAGAGCAAAGTCCACATTCCATATAGCTCTCTATTCCATATAGCCGTCTCTAGAGTGGAGTGGAGAAGGAAAGAAGAAAATTCAATAACTATTCTATCTTTTAAGAAAAAAAAAAAAAAAACCACAAAAATATAGCTTCTTGTGGGGGCTCCTGGCGAGGCCCCGATCCAGCGTCCGCCATGGCCAACAAGATGGACATGTCCCTGGACGACATCATTAAAGTCAACGGGAGGCAGCGGGGCGTGTGCGGCGGGGACCGCAACCGAGTCCGCGCCCAAGACCGCGAGCCAGACCGCGACCGAGAACGCGACCCAGACCGAGACCGAGAACGCGACCCAGACCGAGACCGAGACCGAGACCGAGACCGAGACCGAGACCGAGACCGAGACCGAGACCGCGGCCGAGGCCGGGAGCGGGCTCAGAGCGGCCGCGGCAGCTGGGCTGCGCAGGTGACAGCCCGCCGAAGCCGAGGCGGGGGCCCCATCCGGAACAGGCGGGCCCTGGGCCGCGGAGGCGACGGGGGCGGCGCCCGGAAACAAGCCAAGCCCTACAGCCCACCAAAACGGCTTCCCCAGAAGAGGCAGCCACACGGCTTCCACAGTGCCTCTGGAGGCGGGGCCCGAGGGGACACAGGGGGCCAATTGCTGATCTCCAATCTGGATGCTAGGGTTTCCGATGCGGATATTCAGGAACTATTTGCTCCTTTTGGAACTCTCAAGAAGTCAGCTCTCCATTATGATCCCTGGGGCCGAAGCTTAGGAACAGCAGACGTTCACTTTGAGCGAAAAGCAGACGCTCTCAAGGCCATGAAACGCTATCATGGTGTCACTTTGGATGGCAGCCCGATGAACGTTCAGCTTGTTCTCTCAAGGACTGAGGCACAACGAATTCCTGCACACAGTGTAAAGACAGCTGCAGTGACTGCAAACCGTGACTCTGGACGTGCCCGTGATGGAGGTGGCTTCCGGAGAGGCGGCCGCCTTGGAGGCAATCCAGGGCGACCAGCGCCAGGGACTGCAAGAAATTCCAAACAACAGCTTTCTCGAGAAGAACTAGATGCACAATTGGATGCTTATCGTGCCATGCTGGATACCAGTTAAACTAAGCCCACATGTTCCCTGCATGGCACACGACCCAGCATTCTCATTCTGGACCTTTGTGCTGGAAGGCAGAGGACACCACTGTGGCTCTGCTGTCAGGGATGGATCTGTGGCTTTTCTGTTTCCATATAGGATGGAAAACTCACCGAAAGGCTTTGGTGCTTGCTTTTCTTGACCTTTCGCTTGGGGGTTTTCTTTTGGTTGTTGTTTCTGTTTCTTCTTTGAATTCTGAAACAGACCTCTTTTGCACCATAAATTTTACTGCTTGCTGCGCTGGAGAAGGTGGCCTTTTCACCTTTGCCATAATAAAACACAACTGGGGCTAGAAGGGAAACTCTACGGATTGTACATTTCTTCCACAAAAGATAGCATTGAATAGACTTTGATGGAGGGCATCCAAGAGGTTTCCCATCAACATTTGGAACTGTCAAAACTATTTTGACCAGTGATTGCTTTTTTCTTCCTGCTCTGAATCCAGTCTGAGAATGTACTTTCAATAAAATTGGATCAGTTGTCCACTATTTCAAAGTCTGTTTTGTTTTTTTTTTTCCCACAGCAAAATGAATGCATGGATATGTAGACCTATCTGGTATTTCACTTAGACTTTCATCTATTTGTATTGACCCCCATCTGGGGCCGGGGCAGGGGGGCAGGGGGGCAGGGGCGAAGGAGGGGAACAGGTGCAACTAAAGCTGTGGCAATCCTAAGAGAATTAATGAAGGGAACAAAATAATAGAAACCCTTTTTAGGAAAAGAAAAAGATGAGCAAGAAAACCTTGCAGGGTGGGCCAGGAAGCTTGGGGTTTCAAAGTAATCACTTAATGAGTAGGAGGGGGGAAATACAGAAAATAGAGACAAAAGGATTCCATAGCTCAATAAAAATAACAAGGGAGGCTTAGAACTCATCAGTAAAAGCTACACAACTAAAGGGCAGGAGAACCTTGGTGGGAATGGGAGACCTGGGAATGGGTTGATTTAGAGGATCTTAAGCAAAATTGCTAGGCCTACAAAGTTCTAGATTAAAAGTAAAAGGGACTGAAAATAGCACTTGATTCAGAGACCACAGTCAAAATATCCAAATACAAAGAAAGACTTAATGGGGAAATCTTACACAATGGGTGGGCTGAAGAACAAGTCATTAAACACTTCATCATCATGGCAAAGAAAAGGATGTTGAAAAAATAACATACAAAATTTGGGATGCATCCAAAGCACTCTTTCTGAGGTTTCAATATGACATCTGAAAGTAATTCAAAAGAAAGAGTGAATTGAACATACATTTTCATAAGAATCTGCCACATAAGTGCCCTCCAAGTCATCATAAAAAAGAGAAAATATTGAAGTTAAGGGGAGAAAGAAATAAAAAATAAAAACAACCAAAAAAAAAAAAAAAAAACCAAGAACAACAACAAAACAAAGGCTTTAGAAATGAACAACAAAGCTAAAAGCTTCTTCTTGGAAAAATAAATTGTGTCCATTCACAAACGTTTAGCTAAATGGATTAAAAAGAATGCAGAAAAATAGTCAATAAAATAGCAAGTGAACAAGGTCAAAGCAGAACAAAGCTGGAAGAACAATTCAGCAAAACATGATCGGTACCTATGCATCCCCAAATTCCAAAGAACATGAAACAGAGAAGATTTTCTTCAAACAAAATTCTAAAATTCTAGTTTCTATACAGAGAGAGAGAGAGAGAGAGAGAGAGAGAGAGAGAGAGAGAGAGAGAGAGAGAGAGAGAGCAAGTTTTGAACCCAAAGGACACTAAAAGCAAACAGATGCCAGACAAGGCCCCAAAGGGGGGAAGGTCACCTCCTGGTCCCCATCCCACAAGGCTCTTGAAGAAGAAATGGTCAAAGATCATAAAAGAGAGCTAGAAGAAAAATGAGGAAAGGAAAGAGAAGCTCTGCAAGAGAGGACGGAAAAGGCATATAATTCCCTTGTGGTTTCTCTCCAGTATACTTTGAAGCAGAATTTGTTCTGCTATGTTGGAAAGGCAAGAAGCCTTGTCACAGATCCTGGGTTGGAGTTGGAGTTCTATCTTTGAATGACCTTGAGGAACATGATCTTCCCTGCTCTGGTTTAAGAACAAAGCTCTAGCTCGGTCCTTTGACTCCAAATCTAGTGCTTTGGCTACTCTGCCATTCTGAGAACTAATATTGATCAAAAGTATATTCCTTTTATGGCGGTGGCTCAGCTGATTCCATTTGGGAATTTCTTGGCAAAAAGGGTAGAGTGGTTTGACCTTTCCTTTTCCAGCTGATTTTAGACTTGAGGAAAGAAAAACAAACAGAATTAAGTGAGGTGATCACAGTCATACCTCTACTTTCTGGGGCCAGAGTTGAACTCCTGGAGATCAGTCTTCCTTGTTCCAGGCCAAGAGCTCTGTATCTTAGACAGCCTGAGGAAAGGAAACACACCTCAGGCCATTCAAATCCCATTCTCACTGAGAATTAAAAGATGCTTCTCTATCACACTTGTTTTCTGGGTGGAATAGGAAGTCATTGGACTTTCTCAACTGGTGAATTCTTCTCCCCTGTATAACTCAAAGCAAAGGATAATCTACATTTTGAAGAAGAGACCAAATGAAAGCATGCTAATCAATAAGGAATCCAATGGAGCCCACCATCTGGAAAACACATGACAGAATTCTATTCAAGTTTGGTTTGGAAAAGTTAGCATGGCTTAGTGGGATGGAATGGTGGGTCTGAATCACAAACATTGAGGGTCAGCTCTTGTTTGGGACACTTGAATCTTGAAGTGGCTCAGGGGGTTCCTTAGCCTTTCTCTATAGAATGCAATGGTCTTGTTTTATCCATGGAAAAGGAGTATGTGACATACCCAAAGTCACTCAAGTACCATTAAATCATAGGGGGGGTTCTCCGCTGGTGAAAGAAGTTCCCACACTCTAGATGCCCACTGCCAAGAAACTCCCCAATCCTTCACACGCATATAGAAACAGATGTGTGTATGGATGGATGGATGGATGGATGTATAGAGACGCATCTGTGTTTCTAGAGATTTGTGTGTCTATAGCTTAGCAAGGCTAGAAAGAAATGTCCCATTCAGTTGGCAAAAGGGAAAAGGAACCAAAAGTTTTCACAAGAAATCTTTGGGATGAGGGAAACACCTAAATAAGCAAGTTGGGAATCTTTTCCCTTTTAACTACTCTCACCCTAGGATCTTCGGAAAAAGAAAGTCAAATAGCATTCTTATAATAGCATGAAAGATCTATGAAGAAAGACATCATCTGCATCTCAAGAAAGACATGGGAAAGAGAAGTATGTAGAAAATCAAGGGACATCTAGAGGTGGAAAGGGCAGGAAGTCTGGAGAAATCTAGGGAAGGCTCAGGATGATTGACTTCACCCTCCATCGAGGTGTTAACTCAGTGGAAGTGCCAAGACAGTGGTTATCCAGCTTACAAGTCCTTAGTACTTAGTATAGTGCTACCAGTGTTGACACCTCCTCTACAAGAACCCCACCTACAATGATGGATTCCTAAGAGAGTATATAAGAGCTAAGGGATCTGGGAGGAAGACAGACTGGAAAAGAAAGACCCTCAGGGTGGCTGGCCTGTCTCCTTCCCTTCTCTACTGAGACAAGAGAGCAAAGTCCACATTCCATATAGCTCTCTATTCCATATAGCCGTCTCTAGAGTGGAGTGGAGAAGGAAAGAAGAAAATTCAATAACTATTCTATCTTTTAAGAAAAAAAAAAAAAAAAAACCACAAAAATATAGCTTCTTGTGGGGGCTCCTGGCGAGGCCCCGATCCAGCGTCCGCCATGGCCAACAAGATGGACATGTCCCTGGACGACATCATTAAAGTCAACGGGAGGCAGCGGGGCGTGTGCGGCGGGGACCGCAACCGAGTCCGCGCCCAAGACCGCGAGCCAGACCGCGACCGAGAACGCGACCCAGACCGAGACCGAGAACGCGACCCAGACCGAGACCGAGACCGAGACCGAGACCGAGACCGAGACCGCGGCCGAGGCCGGGAGCGGGCTCAGAGCGGCCGCGGCAGCTGGGCTGCGCAGGTGACAGCCCGCCGAAGCCGAGGCGGGGGCCCCATCCGGAACAGGCGGGCCCTGGGCCGCGGAGGCGACGGGGGCGGCGCCCGGAAACAAGCCAAGCCCTACAGCCCACCAAAACGGCTTCCCCAGAAGAGGCAGCCCCACGGCTTCCACAGTGCCTCTGGAGGCGGGGCCCGAGGGGACACAGGGGGCCAATTGCTGATCTCCAATCTGGATGCTAGCGTTTCCGATGCGGATATTCAGGAACTATTTGCTCCTTTTGGAACTCTCAAGAAGTCAGCTCTCCATTATGATCCCTGGGGCCGAAGCTTAGGAACAGCAGACGTTCACTTTGAGCGAAAAGCAGACGCTCTCAAGGCCATGAAACGCTATCATGGTGTCACTTTGGATGGCAGCCCGATGAACGTTCAGCTTGTTCTCTCAAGGACTGAGGCACAACGAATTCCTGCACACAGTGTAAAGACAGCTGCAGTGACTGCAAACCGTGACTCTGGACGTGCCCGTGATGGAGGTGGCTTCCGGAGAGGCGGCCGCCTTGGAGGCAATCCAGGGCGACCAGCGCCAGGGACTGCAAGAAATTCCAAACAACAGCTTTCTCGAGAAGAACTAGATGCACAATTGGATGCTTATCGTGCCATGCTGGATACCAGTTAAACTAAGCCCACATGTTCCCTGCATGGCACACGACCCAGCATTCTCATTCTGGACCTTTGTGCTGGAAGGCAGAGGACACCACTGTGGCTCTGCTGTCAGGGATGGATCTGTGGCTTTTCTGTTTCCATATAGGATGGAAAACTCACCGAAAGGCTTTGGTGCTTGCTTTTCTTGACCTTTCGCTTGGGGGTTTTCTTTTGGTTGTTGTTTCTGTTTCTTCTTTGAATTCTGAAACAGACCTCTTTTGCACCATAAATTTTACTGCTTGCTGCGCTGGAGAAGGTGGCCTTTTCACCTTTGCCATAATAAAACACAACTGGGGCTAGAAGGGAAACTCTACGGATTGTACATTTCTTCCACAAAAGATAGCATTGAATAGACTTTGATGGAGGGCATCCAAGAGGTTTCCCATCAACATTTGGAACTGTCAAAACTATTTTGACCAGTGATTGCTTTTTTCTTCCTGCTCTGAATCCAGTCTGAGAATGTACTTTCAATAAAATTGGATCAGTTGTCCACTATTTCAAAGTCTGTTTTTTTTTTTTTTTTCCCACAGCAAAATGAATGCATGGATATGTAGACCTATCTGGTATTTCACTTAGACTTTCATCTATTTGTATTGACCCCCATCTGGGGCCGGGGTAGGGGGGCAGGGGGGCAGGGGCGAAGGAGGGGAACAGGTGCAACTAAAGCTGTGGCAATCCTAAGAGAATTAATGAAGGGAACAAAATAATAGAAACCCTTTTTAGGAAAAGAAAAAGATGAGCAAGAAAACCTTGCAGGGTGGGCCAGGAAGCTTGGGGTTTCAAAGTAATCACTTAATGAGTAGGAGGGGGGAAATACAGAAAATAGAGACAAAAGGATTCCATAGCTCAATAAAAATAACAAGGGAGGCTTAGAACTCATCAGTAAAAGCTACACAACTAAAGGGCAGGAGAACCTTGGTGGGAATGGGAGACCTGGGAATGGGTTGATTTAGAGGATCTTAAGCAAAATTGCTAGGCCTACAAAGTTCTAGATTAAAAGTAAAAGGGACTGAAAATAGCACTTGATTCAGAGACCACAGTCAAAATATCCAAATACAAAGAAAGACTTAATGGGGAAATCTTACACAATGGGTGGGCTGAAGAACAAGTCATTAAACACTTCATCATCATGGCAAAGAAAAGGATGTTGAAAAAATAACATACAAAATTTGGGATGCATCCAAAGCACTCTTTCTGAGGTTTCAATATGACATCTGAAAGTAATTCAAAAGAAAGAGTGAATTGAACATACATTTTCATAAGAATCTGCCACATAAGTGCCCTCCAAGTCATCATAAAAAAGAGAAAATATTGAAGTTAAGGGGAGAAAGAAATAAAAAATAAAAACAACCAAAAAAAAAAAAAAAAAAACCAAGAACAACAACAAAACAAAGGCTTTAGAAATGAACAACAAAGCTAAAAGCTTCTTCTTGGAAAAATAAATTGTGTCCATTCACAAACGTTTAGCTAAATGGATTAAAAAGAATGCAGAAAAATAGTCAATAAAATAGCAAGTGAACAAGGTCAAAGCAGAACAAAGCTGGAAGAACAATTCAGCAAAACATGATCGGTACCTATGCATCCCCAAATTCCAAAGAACATGAAACAGAGAAGATTTTCTTCAAACAAAATTCTAAAATTCTAGTTTCTATACAGAGAGAGAGAGAGAGAGAGAGAGAGAGAGAGAGAGAGAGAGAGAGAGAGAGAGAGCAAGTTTTGAACCCAAAGGACACTAAAAGCAAACAGATGCCAGACAAGGCCCCAAAGGGGGGAAGGTCACCTCCTGGTCCCCATCCCACAAGGCTCTTGAAGAAGAAATGGTCAAAGATCATAAAAGAGAGCTAGAAGAAAAATGAGGAAAGGAAAGAGAAGCTCTGCAAGAGAGGACGGAAAAGGCATATAATTCCCTTGTGGTTTCTCTCCAGTATACTTTGAAGCAGAATTTGTTCTGCTATGTTGGAAAGGCAAGAAGCCTTGTCACAGATCCTGGGTTGGAGTTGGAGTTCTATCTTTGAATGACCTTGAGGAACATGATCTTCCCTGCTCTGGTTTAAGAACAAAGCTCTAGCTCGGTCCTTTGACTCCAAATCTAGTGCTTTGGCTACTCTGCCATTCTGAGAACTAATATTGATCAAAAGTATATTCCTTTTATGGCGGT
Organism: Sminthopsis crassicaudata; assembly: GCF_048593235.1. Classification (NCBI taxonomy): domain Eukaryota; kingdom Metazoa; phylum Chordata; class Mammalia; order Dasyuromorphia; family Dasyuridae; genus Sminthopsis; species Sminthopsis crassicaudata. The sequence continues at coordinate 147,479,850 of NC_133617.1, forward strand.
GGCTCAGCTGATTCCATTTGGGAATTTCTTGGCAAAAAGGGTAGAGTGGTTTGACCTTTCCTTTTCCAGCTGATTTTAGACTTGAGGAAAGAAAAACAAACAGAATTAAGTGAGGTGATCACAGTCATACCTCTACTTTCTGGGGCCAGAGTTGAACTCCTGGAGATCAGTCTTCCTTGTTCCAGGCCAAGAGCTCTGTATCTTAGACAGCCTGAGGAAAGGAAACACACCTCAGGCCATTCAAATCCCATTCTCACTGAGAATTAAAAGATGCTTCTCTATCACACTTGTTTTCTGGGTGGAATAGGAAGTCATTGGACTTTCTCAACTGGTGAATTCTTCTCCCCTGTATAACTCAAAGCAAAGGATAATCTACATTTTGAAGAAGAGACCAAATGAAAGCATGCTAATCAATAAGGAATCCAATGGAGCCCACCATCTGGAAAACACATGACAGAATTCTATTCAAGTTTGGTTTGGAAAAGTTAGCATGGCTTAGTGGGATGGAATGGTGGGTCTGAATCACAAACATTGAGGGTCAGCTCTTGTTTGGGACACTTGAATCTTGAAGTGGCTCAGGGGGTTCCTTAGCCTTTCTCTATAGAATGCAATGGTCTTGTTTTATCCATGGAAAAGGAGTATGTGACATACCCAAAGTCACTCAAGTACCATTAAATCATAGGGGGGGTTCTCCGCTGGTGAAAGAAGTTCCCACACTCTAGATGCCCACTGCCAAGAAACTCCCCAATCCTTCACACGCATATAGAAACAGATGTGTGTATGGATGGATGGATGGATGGATGTATAGAGACGCATCTGTGTTTCTAGAGATTTGTGTGTCTATAGCTTAGCAAGGCTAGAAAGAAATGTCCCATTCAGTTGGCAAAAGGGAAAAGGAACCAAAAGTTTTCACAAGAAATCTTTGGGATGAGGGAAACACCTAAATAAGCAAGTTGGGAATCTTTTCCCTTTTAACTACTCTCACCCTAGGATCTTCGGAAAAAGAAAGTCAAATAGCATTCTTATAATAGCATGAAAGATCTATGAAGAAAGACATCATCTGCATCTCAAGAAAGACATGGGAAAGAGAAGTATGTAGAAAATCAAGGGACATCTAGAGGTGGAAAGGGCAGGAAGTCTGGAGAAATCTAGGGAAGGCTCAGGATGATTGACTTCACCCTCCATCGAGGTGTTAACTCAGTGGAAGTGCCAAGACAGTGGTTATCCAGCTTACAAGTCCTTAGTACTTAGTATAGTGCTACCAGTGTTGACACCTCCTCTACAAGAACCCCACCTACAATGATGGATTCCTAAGAGAGTATATAAGAGCTAAGGGATCTGGGAGGAAGACAGACTGGAAAAGAAAGACCCTCAGGGTGGCTGGCCTGTCTCCTTCCCTTCTCTACTGAGACAAGAGAGCAAAGTCCACATTCCATATAGCTCTCTATTCCATATAGCCGTCTCTAGAGTGGAGTGGAGAAGGAAAGAAGAAAATTCAATAACTATTCTATCTTTTAAGAAAAAAAAAAAAAAAAAACCACAAAAATATAGCTTCTTGTGGGGGCTCCTGGCGAGGCCCCGATCCAGCGTCCGCCATGGCCAACAAGATGGACATGTCCCTGGACGACATCATTAAAGTCAACGGGAGGCAGCGGGGCGTGTGCGGCGGGGACCGCAACCGAGTCCGCGCCCAAGACCGCGAGCCAGACCGCGACCGAGAACGCGACCCAGACCGAGACCGAGAACGCGACCCAGACCGAGACCGAGACCGAGACCGAGACCGAGACCGAGACCGCGGCCGAGGCCGGGAGCGGGCTCAGAGCGGCCGCGGCAGCTGGGCTGCGCAGGTGACAGCCCGCCGAAGCCGAGGCGGGGGCCCCATCCGGAACAGGCGGGCCCTGGGCCGCGGAGGCGACGGGGGCGGCGCCCGGAAACAAGCCAAGCCCTACAGCCCACCAAAACGGCTTCCCCAGAAGAGGCAGCCCCACGGCTTCCACAGTGCCTCTGGAGGCGGGGCCCGAGGGGACACAGGGGGCCAATTGCTGATCTCCAATCTGGATGCTAGCGTTTCCGATGCGGATATTCAGGAACTATTTGCTCCTTTTGGAACTCTCAAGAAGTCAGCTCTCCATTATGATCCCTGGGGCCGAAGCTTAGGAACAGCAGACGTTCACTTTGAGCGAAAAGCAGACGCTCTCAAGGCCATGAAACGCTATCATGGTGTCACTTTGGATGGCAGCCCGATGAACGTTCAGCTTGTTCTCTCAAGGACTGAGGCACAACGAATTCCTGCACACAGTGTAAAGACAGCTGCAGTGACTGCAAACCGTGACTCTGGACGTGCCCGTGATGGAGGTGGCTTCCGGAGAGGCGGCCGCCTTGGAGGCAATCCAGGGCGACCAGCGCCAGGGACTGCAAGAAATTCCAAACAACAGCTTTCTCGAGAAGAACTAGATGCACAATTGGATGCTTATCGTGCCATGCTGGATACCAGTTAAACTAAGCCCACATGTTCCCTGCATGGCACACGACCCAGCATTCTCATTCTGGACCTTTGTGCTGGAAGGCAGAGGACACCACTGTGGCTCTGCTGTCAGGGATGGATCTGTGGCTTTTCTGTTTCCATATAGGATGGAAAACTCACCGAAAGGCTTTGGTGCTTGCTTTTCTTGACCTTTCGCTTGGGGGTTTTCTTTTGGTTGTTGTTTCTGTTTCTTCTTTGAATTCTGAAACAGACCTCTTTTGCACCATAAATTTTACTGCTTGCTGCGCTGGAGAAGGTGGCCTTTTCACCTTTGCCATAATAAAACACAACTGGGGCTAGAAGGGAAACTCTACGGATTGTACATTTCTTCCACAAAAGATAGCATTGAATAGACTTTGATGGAGGGCATCCAAGAGGTTTCCCATCAACATTTGGAACTGTCAAAACTATTTTGACCAGTGATTGCTTTTTTCTTCCTGCTCTGAATCCAGTCTGAGAATGTACTTTCAATAAAATTGGATCAGTTGTCCACTATTTCAAAGTCTGTTTTTTTTTTTTTTTTCCCACAGCAAAATGAATGCATGGATATGTAGACCTATCTGGTATTTCACTTAGACTTTCATCTATTTGTATTGACCCCCATCTGGGGCCGGGGCAGGGGGGCAGGGGGGCAGGGGCGAAGGAGGGGAACAGGTGCAACTAAAGCTGTGGCAATCCTAAGAGAATTAATGAAGGGAACAAAATAATAGAAACCCTTTTTAGGAAAAGAAAAAGATAAGCAAGAAAACCTTGCAGGGTGGGCCAGGAAGCTTGGGGTTTCAAAGTAATCACTTAATGAGTAGGAGGGGGGAAATACAGAAAATAGAGACAAAAGGATTCCATAGCTCAATAAAAATAACAAGGGAGGCTTAGAACTCATCAGTAAAAGCTACACAACTAAAGGGCAGGAGAACCTTGGTGGGAATGGGAGACCTGGGAATGGGTTGATTTAGAGGACCTTAAGCAAAACTGCTAGGCCTACAAAGTTCTAGATTAAAAGTAAAAGGGACTGAAAATAGCACTTGATTCAGAGACCACAGTCAAAATATCCAAATACAAAGAAAGACTTAATGGGGAAATCTTACACAATGGGTGGGCTGAAGAACAAGTCATTAAACACTTCATCATCATGGCAAAGAAAAGGATGTTGAAAAAATAACATACAAAATTTGGGATGCATCCAAAGCACTCTTTCTGAGGTTTCAATATGACATCTGAAAGTAATTCAAAAGAAAGAGTGAATTGAACATACATTTTCATAAGAATCTGCCACATAAGTGCCCTCCAAGTCATCATAAAAAAGAGAAAATATTGAAGTTAAGGGGAGAAATAAATAAAAAATAAAAACAACCAAAAAAAAAAAAAAAAAAAAAAAAAAAAACCAAGAACAACAACAAAACAAAGGCTCCAGAAATGAACAACAAAGCTAAAAGCTTCTTCTTGGAAAAATAAATTGTGTCCATTCACAAACGTTTAGCTAAATGGATTAAAAAGAATGCAGAAAAATAGTCAATAAAATAGCAAGTGAACAAGGTGAAAGCAGAACAAAGCTGGAAGAACAATTCAGCAAAACATGATCGGTACCTATGCATCCCCAAATTCCAAAGAACATGAAACAGAGAAGATTTTCTTCAAACAAAATTCTAAAATTCTAGTTTCTATACAGAGAGAGAGAGAGAGAGAGAGAGAGAGAGAGAGAGAGAGAGAGAGAGAGAGAGAGCAAGTTTTGAACCCAAAGGACACTAAAAGCAAACAGATGCCAGACAAGGCCCCAAAGGGGGGAAGGTCACCTCCTGGTCCCCATCCCACAAGGCTCTTGAAGAAGAAATGGTCAAAGATCATAAAAGAGAGCTAGAAGAAAAATGAGGAAAGGAAAGAGAAGCTCTGCAAGAGAGGACGGAAAAGGCATATAATTCCCTTGTGGTTTCTCTCCAGTATACTTTGAAGCAGAATTTGTTCTGCTATGTTGGAAAGGCAAGAAGCCTTGTCACAGATCCTGGGTTGGAGTTGGAGTTCTATCTTTGAATGACCTTGAGGAACATGATCTTCCCTGCTCTGGTTTAAGAACAAAGCTCTAGCTCGGTCCTTTGACTCCAAATCTAGTGCTTTGGCTACTCTGCCATTCTGAGAACTAATATTGATCAAAAGTATATTCCTTTTATGGCGGTGGCTCAGCTGATTCCATTTGGGAATTTCTTGGCAAAAAGGGTAGAGTGGTTTGACCTTTCCTTTTCCAGCTGATTTTAGACTTGAGGAAAGAAAAACAAACAGAATTAAGTGAGGTGATCACAGTCATACCTCTACTTTCTGGGGCCAGAGTTGAACTCCTGGAGATCAGTCTTCCTTGTTCCAGGCCAAGAGCTCTGTATCTTAGACAGCCTGAGGAAAGGAAACACACCTCAGGCCATTCAAATCCCATTCTCACTGAGAATTAAAAGATGCTTCTCTATCACACTTGTTTTCTGGGTGGAATAGGAAGTCATTGGACTTTCTCAACTGGTGAATTCTTCTCCCCTGTATAACTCAAAGCAAAGGATAATCTACATTTTGAAGAAGAGACCAAATGAAAGCATGCTAATCAATAAGGAATCCAATGGAGCCCACCATCTGGAAAACACATGACAGAATTCTATTCAAGTTTGGTTTGGAAAAGTTAGCATGGCTTAGTGGGATGGAATGGTGGGTCTGAATCACAAACATTGAGGGTCAGCTCTTGTTTGGGACACTTGAATCTTGAAGTGGCTCAGGGGGTTCCTTAGCCTTTCTCTATAGAATGCAATGGTCTTGTTTTATCCATGGAAAAGGAGTATGTGACATACCCAAAGTCACTCAAGTACCATTAAATCATAGGGGGGGTTCTCCGCTGGTGAAAGAAGTTCTCACACTCTAGATGCCCACTGCCAAGAAACTCCCCAATCCTTCACACGCATATATAAACAGATGTGTGTATGGATGGATGGATGGATGGATGTATAGAGACGCATCTGTGTTTCTAGAGATTTGTGTGTCTATAGCTTAGCAAGGCTAGAAAGAAATGTCCCATTCAGTTGGCAAAAGGGAAAAGGAACCAAAAGTTTTCACAAGAAATCTTTGGGATGAGGGAAACACCTAAATAAGCAAGTTGGGAATCTTTTCCCTTTTAACTACTCTCACCCTAGGATCTTCGGAAAAAGAAAGTCAAATAGCATTCTTATAATAGCATGAAAGATCTATGAAGAAAGACATCATCTGCATCTCAAGAAAGACATGGGAAAGAGAAGTATGTAGAAAATCAAGGGACATCTAGAGGTGGAAAGGGCAGGAAGTCTGGAGAAATCTAGGGAAGGCTCAGGATGATTGACTTCACCCTCCATCGAGGTGTTAACTCAGTGGAAGTGCCAAGACAGTGGTTATCCAGCTTACAAGTCCTTAGTACTTAGTATAGTGCTACCAGTGTTGACACCTCCTCTACAAGAACCCCACCTACAATGATGGATTCCTAAGAGAGTATATAAGAGCTAAGGGATCTGGGAGGAAGACAGACTGGAAAAGAAAGACCCTCAGGGTGGCTGGCCTGTCTCCTTCCCTTCTCTACTGAGACAAGAGAGCAAAGTCCACATTCCATATAGCTCTCTATTCCATATAGCCGTCTCTAGAGTGGAGTGGAGAAGGAAAGAAGAAAATTCAATAACTATTCTATCTTTTAAGAAAAAAAAAAAAAAAACACAAAAATATAGCTTCTTGTGGGGGCTCCTGGCGAGGCCCCGATCCAGCGTCCGCCATGGCCAACAAGATGGACATGTCCCTGGACGACATCATTAAAGTCAACGGGAGGCAGCGGGGCGTGTGCGGCGGGGACCGCAACCGAGTCCGCGCCCAAGACCGCGAGCCAGACCGCGACCGAGAACGCGACCCAGACCGAGACCGAGAACGCGACCCAGACCGAGACCGAGACCGAGACCGAGACCGAGACCGAGACCGAGACCGAGACCGCGGCCGAGGCCGGGAGCGGGCTCAGAGCGGCCGCGGCAGCTGGGCTGCGCAGGTGACAGCCCGCCGAAGCCGAGGCGGGGGCCCCATCCGGAACAGGCGGGCCCTGGGCCGCGGAGGCGACGGGGGCGGCGCCCGGAAACAAGCCAAGCCCTACAGCCCACCAAAACGGCTTCCCCAGAAGAGGCAGCCCCACGGCTTCCACAGTGCCTCTGGAGGCGGGGCCCGAGGGGACACAGGGGGCCAATTGCTGATCTCCAATCTGGATGCTAGGGTTTCCGATGCGGATATTCAGGAACTATTTGCTCCTTTTGGAACTCTCAAGAAGTCAGCTCTCCATTATGATCCCTGGGGCCGAAGCTTAGGAACAGCAGACGTTCACTTTGAGCGAAAAGCAGACGCTCTCAAGGCCATGAAACGCTATCATGGTGTCACTTTGGATGGCAGCCCGATGAACGTTCAGCTTGTTCTCTCAAGGACTGAGGCACAACGAATTCCTGCACACAGTGTAAAGACAGCTGCAGTGACTGCAAACCGTGACTCTGGACGTGCCCGTGATGGAGGTGGCTTCCGGAGAGGCGGCCGCCTTGGAGGCAATCCAGGGCGACCAGCGCCAGGGACTGCAAGAAATTCCAAACAACAGCTTTCTCGAGAAGAACTAGATGCACAATTGGATGCTTATCGTGCCATGCTGGATACCAGTTAAACTAAGCCCACATGTTCCCTGCATGGCACACGACCCAGCATTCTCATTCTGGACCTTTGTGCTGGAAGGCAGAGGACACCACTGTGGCTCTGCTGTCAGGGATGGATCTGTGGCTTTTCTGTTTCCATATAGGATGGAAAACTCACCGAAAGGCTTTGGTGCTTGCTTTTCTTGACCTTTCGCTTGGGGGTTTTCTTTTGGTTGTTGTTTCTGTTTCTTCTTTGAATTCTGAAACAGACCTCTTTTGCACCATAAATTTTACTGCTTGCTGCGCTGGAGAAGGTGGCCTTTTCACCTTTGCCATAATAAAACACAACTGGGGCTAGAAGGGAAACTCTACGGATTGTACATTTCTTCCACAAAAGATAGCATTGAATAGACTTTGATGGAGGGCATCCAAGAAGTTTCCCATCAACATTTGGAACTGTCAAAACTATTTTGACCAGTGATTGCTTTTTTCTTCCTGCTCTGAATCCAGTCTGAGAATGTACTTTCAATAAAATTGGATCAGTTGTCCACTATTTCAAAGTCTGTTTTGTTTTTTTTTTTCCCACAGCAAAATGAATGCATGGATATGTAGACCTATCTGGTATTTCACTTAGACTTTCATCTATTTGTATTGACCCCCATCTGGGGCCGGGGCAGGGGGGCAGGGGGGCAGGGGCGAAGGAGGGGAACAGGTGCAACTAAAGCTGTGGCAATCCTAAGAGAATTAATGAAGGGAACAAAATAATAGAAACCCTTTTTAGGAAAAGAAAAAGATAAGCAAGAAAACCTTGCAGGGTGGGCCAGGAAGCTTGGGGTTTCAAAGTAATCACTTAATGAGTAGGAGGGGGGAAATACAGAAAATAGAGACAAAAGGATTCCATAGCTCAATAAAAATAACAAGGGAGGCTTAGAACTCATCAGTAAAAGCTACACAACTAAAGGGCAGGAGAACCTTGGTGGGAATGGGAGACCTGGGAATGGGTTGATTTAGAGGATCTTAAGCAAAACTGCTAGGCCTACAAAGTTCTAGATTAAAAGTAAAAGGGACTGAAAATAGCACTTGATTCAGAGACCACAGTCAAAATATCCAAATACAAAGAAAGACTTAATGGGGAAATCTTACACAATGGGTGGGCTGAAGAACAAGTCATTAAACACTTCATCATCATGGCAAAGAAAAGGATGTTGAAAAAATAACATACAAAATTTGGGATGCATCCAAAGCACTCTTTCTGAGGTTTCAATATGACATCTGAAAGTAATTCAAAAGAAAGAGTGAATTGAACATACATTTTCATAAGAATCTGCCACATAAGTGCCCTCCAAGTCATCATAAAAAAGAGAAAATATTGAAGTTAAGGGGAGAAATAAATAAAAAATAAAAACAACCAAAAAAAAAACAAAAAAAACCAAGAACAACAACAAAACAAAGGCTCCAGAAATGAACAACAAAGCTAAAAGCTTCTTCTTGGAAAAATAAATTGTGTCCATTCACAAACGTTTAGCTAAATGGATTAAAAAGAATGCAGAAAAATAGTCAATAAAATAGCAAGTGAACAAGGTCAAAGCAGAACAAAGCTGGAAGAACAATTCAGCAAAACATGATCGGTACCTATGCATCCCCAAATTCCAAAGAACATGAAACAGAGAAGATTTTCTTCAAACAAAATTCTAAAATTCTAGTTTCTATACAGAGAGAGAGAGAGAGAGAGAGAGAGAGAGAGAGAGAGAGAGAGAGAGAGAGAGAGCAAGTTTTGAACCCAAAGGACACTAAAAGCAAACAGATGCCAGACAAGGCCCCAAAGGGGGGAAGGTCACCTCCTGGTCCCCATCCCACAAGGCTCTTGAAGAAGAAATGGTCAAAGATCATAAAAGAGAGCTAGAAGAAAAATGAGGAAAGGAAAGAGAAGCTCTGCAAGAGAGGACGGAAAAGGCATATAATTCCCTTGTGGTTTCTCTCCAGTATACTTTGAAGCAGAATTTGTTCTGCTATGTTGGAAAGGCAAGAAGCCTTGTCACAGATCCTGGGTTGGAGTTGGAGTTCTATCTTTGAATGACCTTGAGGAACATGATCTTCCCTGCTCTGGTTTAAGAACAAAGCTCTAGCTCGGTCCTTTGACTCCAAATCTAGTGCTTTGGCTACTCTGCCATTCTGAGAACTAATATTGATCAAAAGTATATTCCTTTTATGGCGGTGGCTCAGCTGATTCCATTTGGGAATTTCTTGGCAAAAAGGGTAGAGTGGTTTGACCTTTCCTTTTCCAGCTGATTTTAGACTTGAGGAAAGAAAAACAAACAGAATTAAGTGAGGTGATCACAGTCATACCTCTACTTTCTGGGGCCAGAGTTGAACTCCTGGAGATCAGTCTTCCTTGTTCCAGGCCAAGAGCTCTGTATCTTAGACAGCCTGAGGAAAGGAAACACACCTCAGGCCATTCAAATCCCATTCTCACTGAGAATTAAAAGATGCTTCTCTATCACACTTGTTTTCTGGGTGGAATAGGAAGTCATTGGACTTTCTCAACTGGTGAATTCTTCTCCCCTGTATAACTCAAAGCAAAGGATAATCTACATTTTGAAGAAGAGACCAAATGAAAGCATGCTAATCAATAAGGAATCCAATGGAGCCCACCATCTGGAAAACACATGACAGAATTCTATTCAAGTTTGGTTTGGAAAAGTTAGCATGGCTTAGTGGGATGGAATGGTGGGTCTGAATCACAAACATTGAGGGTCAGCTCTTGTTTGGGACACTTGAATCTTGAAGTGGCTCAGGGGGTTCCTTAGCCTTTCTCTATAGAATGCAATGGTCTTGTTTTATCCATGGAAAAGGAGTATGTGACATACCCAAAGTCACTCAAGTACCATTAAATCATAGGGGGGGTTCTCCGCTGGTGAAAGAAGTTCCCACACTCTAGATGCCCACTGCCAAGAAACTCCCCAATCCTTCACACGCATATATAAACAGATGTGTGTATGGATGGATGGATGGATGGATGTATAGAGACGCATCTGTGTTTCTAGAGATTTGTGTGTCTATAGCTTAGCAAGGCTAGAAAGAAATGTCCCATTCAGTTGGCAAAAGGGAAAAGGAACCAAAAGTTTTCACAAGAAATCTTTGGGATGAGGGAAACACCTAAATAAGCAAGTTGGGAATCTTTTCCCTTTTAACTACTCTCACCCTAGGATCTTCGGAAAAAGAAAGTCAAATAGCATTCTTATAATAGCATGAAAGATCTATGAAGAAAGACATCATCTGCATCTCAAGAAAGACATGGGAAAGAGAAGTATGTAGAAAATCAAGGGACATCTAGAGGTGGAAAGGGCAGGAAGTCTGGAGAAATCTAGGGAAGGCTCAGGATGATTGACTTCACCCTCCATCGAGGTGTTAACTCAGTGGAAGTGCCAAGACAGTGGTTATCCAGCTTACAAGTCCTTAGTACTTAGTATAGTGCTACCAGTGTTGACACCTCCTCTACAAGAACCCCACCTACAATGATGGATTCCTAAGAGAGTATATAAGAGCTAAGGGATCTGGGAGGAAGACAGACTGGAAAAGAAAGACCCTCAGGGTGGCTGGCCTGTCTCCTTCCCTTCTCTACTGAGACAAGAGAGCAAAGTCCACATTCCATATAGCTCTCTATTCCATATAGCCGTCTCTAGAGTGGAGTGGAGAAGGAAAGAAGAAAATTCAATAACTATTCTATCTTTTAAGAAAAAAAAAAAAAAAAACCACAAAAATATAGCTTCTTGTGGGGGCTCCTGGCGAGGCCCCGATCCAGCGTCCGCCATGGCCAACAAGATGGACATGTCCCTGGACGACATCATTAAAGTCAACGGGAGGCAGCGGGGCGTGTGCGGCGGGGACCGCAATCGAGTCCGCGCCCAAGACCGCGACCCAGACCGCGACCGAGAACGCGACCCAGACCGAGACCGAGAACGCGACCCAGATCGAGACCGAGACCGCGGCCGAGGCCGGGAGCGGGCTCAGAGCGGCCGCGGCAGCTGGGCTGCGCAGGTGACAGCCCGCCGAAGCCGAGGCGGGGGCCCCATCCGGAACAGGCGGGCCCTGGGCCGCGGAGGCGACGGGGGCGGCGCCCGGAAACAAGCCAAGCCCTACAGCCCACCAAAACGGCTTCCCCAGAAGAGGCAGCCCCACGGCTTCCACAGTGCCTCTGGAGGCGGGGCCCGAGGGGACACAGGGGGCCAATTGCTGATCTCCAATCTGGATGCTAGCGTTTCCGATGCGGATATTCAGGAACTATTTGCTCCTTTTGGAACTCTCAAGAAGTCAGCTCTCCATTATGATCCCTGGGGCCGAAGCTTAGGAACAGCAGACGTTCACTTTGAGCGAAAAGCAGACGCTCTCAAGGCCATGAAACGCTATCATGGTGTCACTTTGGATGGCAGCCCGATGAACGTTCAGCTTGTTCTCTCAAGGACTGAGGCACAACGAATTCCTGCACACAGTGTAAAGACAGCTGCAGTGACTGCAAACCGTGACTCTGGACGTGCCCGTGATGGAGGTGGCTTCCGGAGAGGCGGCCGCCTTGGAGGCAATCCAGGGCGACCAGCGCCAGGGACTGCAAGAAATTCCAAACAACAGCTTTCTCGAGAAGAACTAGATGCACAATTGGATGCTTATCGTGCCATGCTGGATACCAGTTAAACTAAGCCCACATGTTCCCTGCATGGCACACGACCCAGCATTCTCATTCTGGACCTTTGTGCTGGAAGGCAGAGGACACCACTGTGGCTCTGCTGTCAGGGATGGATCTGTGGCTTTTCTGTTTCCATATAGGATGGAAAACTCACCGAAAGGCTTTGGTGCTTGCTTTTCTTGACCTTTCGCTTGGGGGTTTTCTTTTGGTTGTTGTTTCTGTTTCTTCTTTGAATTCTGAAACAGACCTCTTTTGCACCATAAATTTTACTGCTTGCTGCGCTGGAGAAGGTGGCCTTTTCACCTTTGCCATAATAAAACACAACTGGGGCTAGAAGGGAAACTCTACGGATTGTACATTTCTTCCACAAAAGATAGCATTGAATAGACTTTGATGGAGGGCATCCAAGAGGTTTCCCATCAACATTTGGAACTGTCAAAACTATTTTGACCAGTGATTGCTTTTTTCTTCCTGCTCTGAATCCAGTCTGAGAATGTACTTTCAATAAAATTGGATCAGTTGTCCACTATTTCAAAGTCTGTTTTGTTTTTTTTTTTCCCACAGCAAAATGAATGCATGGATATGTAGACCTATCTGGTATTTCACTTAGACTTTCATCTATTTGTATTGACCCCCATCTGGGGCCGGGGCAGGGGGGCAGGGGGGCAGGGGCGAAGGAGGGGAACAGGTGCAACTAAAGCTGTGGCAATCCTAAGAGAATTAATGAAGGGAACAAAATAATAGAAACCCTTTTTAGGAAAAGAAAAAGATAAGCAAGAAAACCTTGCAGGGTGGGCCAGGAAGCTTGGGGTTTCAAAGTAATCACTTAATGAGTAGGAGGGGGGAAATACAGAAAATAGAGACAAAAGGATTCCATAGCTCAATAAAAATAACAAGGGAGGCTTAGAACTCATCAGTAAAAGCTACACAACTAAAGGGCAGGAGAACCTTGGTGGGAATGGGAGACCTGGGAATGGGTTGATTTAGAGGACCTTAAGCAAAACTGCTAGGCCTACAAAGTTCTAGATTAAAAGTAAAAGGGACTGAAAATACCACTTGATTCAGAGACCACAGTCAAAATATCCAAATACAAAGAAAGACTTAATGGGGAAATCTTACACAATGGGTGGGCTGAAGAACAAGTCATTAAACACTTCATCATCATGGCAAAGAAAAGGATGTTGAAAAAATAACATACAAAATTTGGGATGCATCCAAAGCACTCTTTCTGAGGTTTCAATATGACATCTGAAAGTAATTCAAAAGAAAGAGTGAATTGAACATACATTTTCATAAGAATCTGCCACATAAGTGCCCTCCAAGTCATCATAAAAAAGAGAAAATATTGAAGTTAAGGGGAGAAATAAATAAAAAATAAAAACAACCAAAAAAAAAAAAAAAACCAAGAACAACAACAAAACAAAGGCTCCAGAAATGAACAACAAAGCTAAAAGCTTCTTCTTGGAAAAATAAATTGTGTCCATTCACAAACGTTTAGCTAAATGGATTAAAAAGAATGCAGAAAAATAGTCAATAAAATAGCAAGTGAACAAGGTCAAAGCAGAACAAAGCTGGAAGAACAATTCAGCAAAACATGATCGGTACCTATGCATCCCCAAATTCCAAAGAACATGAAACAGAGAAGATTTTCTTCAAACAAAATTCTAAAATTCTAGTTTCTATACAGAGAGAGAGAGAGAGAGAGAGAGAAAGAGAGAGAGAGAGAGAGAGAGAGAGAGAGAGAGAGAGAGAGAGAGAGAGAGAGAGCAAGTTTTGAACCCAAAGGACACTAAAAGCAAACAGATGCCAGACAAGGCCCCAAAGGGGGGAAGGTCACCTCCTGGTCCCCATCCCACAAGGCTCTTGAAGAAGAAATGGTCAAAGATCATAAAAGAGAGCTAGAAGAAAAATGAGGAAAGGAAAGAGAAGCTCTGCAAGAGAGGACGGAAAAGGCATATAATTCCCTTGTGGTTTCTCTCCAGTATACTTTGAAGCAGAATTTGTTCTGCTATGTTGGAAAGGCAAGAAGCCTTGTCACAGATCCTGGGTTGGAGTTGGAGTTCTATCTTTGAATGACCTTGAGGAACATGATCTTCCCTGCTCTGGTTTAAGAACAAAGCTCTAGCTCGGTCCTTTGACTCCAAATCTAGTGCTTTGGCTACTCTGCCATTCTGAGAACTAATATTGATCAAAAGTATATTCCTTTTATGGCGGTGGCTCAGCTGATTCCATTTGGGAATTTCTTGGCAAAAAGGGTAGAGTGGTTTGACCTTTCCTTTTCCAGCTGATTTTAGACTTGAGGAAAGAAAAACAAACAGAATTAAGTGAGGTGATCACAGTCATACCTCTACTTTCTGGGGCCAGAGTTGAACTCCTGGAGATCAGTCTTCCTTGTTCCAGGCCAAGAGCTCTGTATCTTAGACAGCCTGAGGAAAGGAAACACACCTCAGGCCATTCAAATCCCATTCTCACTGAGAATTAAAAGATGCTTCTCTATCACACTTGTTTTCTGGGTGGAATAGGAAGTCATTGGACTTTCTCAACTGGTGAATTCTTCTCCCCTGTATAACTCAAAGCAAAGGATAATCTACATTTTGAAGAAGAGACCAAATGAAAGCATGCTAATCAATAAGGAATCCAATGGAGCCCACCATCTGGAAAACACATGACAGAATTCTATTCAAGTTTGGTTTGGAAAAGTTAGCATGGCTTAGTGGGATGGAATGGTGGGTCTGAATCACAAACATTGAGGGTCAGCTCTTGTTTGGGACACTTGAATCTTGAAGTGGCTCAGGGGGTTCCTTAGCCTTTCTCTATAGAATGCAATGGTCTTGTTTTATCCATGGAAAAGGAGTATGTGACATACCCAAAGTCACTCAAGTACCATTAAATCATAGGGGGGGTTCTCCGCTGGTGAAAGAAGTTCCCACACTCTAGATGCCCACTGCCAAGAAACTCCCCAATCCTTCACACGCATATATAAACAGATGTGTGTATGGATGGATGGATGGATGGATGTATAGAGACGCATCTGTGTTTCTAGAGATTTGTGTGTCTATAGCTTAGCAAGGCTAGAAAGAAATGTCCCATTCAGTTGGCAAAAGGGAAAAGGAACCAAAAGTTTTCACAAGAAATCTTTGGGATGAGGGAAACACCTAAATAAGCAAGTTGGGAATCTTTTCCCTTTTAACTACTCTCACCCTAGGATCTTCGGAAAAAGAAAGTCAAATAGCATTCTTATAATAGCATGAAAGATCTATGAAGAAAGACATCATCTGCATCTCAAGAAAGACATGGGAAAGAGAAGTATGTAGAAAATCAAGGGACATCTAGAGGTGGAAAGGGCAGGAAGTCTGGAGAAATCTAGGGAAGGCTCAGGATGATTGACTTCACCCTCCATCGAGGTGTTAACTCAGTGGAAGTGCCAAGACAGTGGTTATCCAGCTTACAAGTCCTTAGTACTTAGTATAGTGCTACCAGTGTTGACACCTCCTCTACAAGAACCCCACCTACAATGATGGATTCCTAAGAGAGTATATAAGAGCTAAGGGATCTGGGAGGAAGACAGACTGGAAAAGAAAGACCCTCAGGGTGGCTGGCCTGTCTCCTTCCCTTCTCTACTGAGACAAGAGAGCAAAGTCCACATTCCATATAGCTCTCTATTCCATATAGCCGTCTCTAGAGTGGAGTGGAGAAGGAAAGAAGAAAATTCAATAACTATTCTATCTTTTAAGAAAAAAAAAAAAAAAAAACCACAAAAATATAGCTTCTTGTGGGGGCTCCTGGCGAGGCCCCGATCCAGCGTCCGCCATGGCCAACAAGATGGACATGTCCCTGGACGACATCATTAAAGTCAACGGGAGGCAGCGGGGCGTGTGCGGCGGGGACCGCAACCGAGTCCGCGCCCAAGACCGCGAGCCAGACCGCGACCGAGAACGCGACCCAGACCGAGACCGAGAACGCGACCCAGACCGAGACCGAGACCGAGACCGAGACCGAGACCGAGACCGAGACCGAGACCGCGGCCGAGGCCGGGAGCGGGCTCAGAGCGGCCGCGGCAGCTGGGCTGCGCAGGTGACAGCCCGCCGAAGCCGAGGCGGGGGCCCCATCCGGAACAGGCGGGCCCTGGGCCGCGGAGGCGACGGGGGCGGCGCCCGGAAACAAGCCAAGCCCCACAGCCCACCAAAACGGCTTCCCCAGAAGAGGCAGCCCCACGGCTTCCACAGTGCCTCTGGAGGCGGGGCCCGAGGGGACACAGGGGGCCAATTGCTGATCTCCAATCTGGATGCTAGGGTTTCCGATGCGGATATTCAGGAACTATTTGCTCCTTTTGGAACTCTCAAGAAGTCAGCTCTCCATTATGATCCCTGGGGCCGAAGCTTAGGAACAGCAGACGTTCACTTTGAGCGAAAAGCAGACGCTCTCAAGGCCATGAAACGCTATCATGGTGTCACTTTGGATGGCAGCCCGATGAACGTTCAGCTTGTTCTCTCAAAGACTGAGGCACAACGAATTCCTGCACACAGTGTAAAGACAGCTGCAGTGACTGCAAACCGTGACTCTGGACGTGCCCGTGATGGAGGTGGCTTCCGGAGAGGCGGCCGCCTTGGAGGCAATCCAGGGCGACCAGCGCCAGGGACTGCAAGAAATTCCAAACAACAGCTTTCTCGAGAAGAACTAGATGCACAATTGGATGCTTATCGTGCCATGCTGGATACCAGTTAAACTAAGCCCACATGTTCCCTGCATGGCACACGACCCAGCATTCTCATTCTGGACCTTTGTGCTGGAAGGCAGAGGACACCACTGTGGCTCTGCTGTCAGGGATGGATCTGTGGCTTTTCTGTTTCCATATAGGATGGAAAACTCACCGAAAGGCTTTGGTGCTTGCTTTTCTTGACCTTTCGCTTGGGGGTTTTCTTTTGGTTGTTGTTTCTGTTTCTTCTTTGAATTCTGAAACAGACCTCTTTTGCACCATAAATTTTACTGCTTGCTGCGCTGGAGAAGGTGGCCTTTTCACCTTTGCCATAATAAAACACAACTGGGGCTAGAAGGGAAACTCTACGGATTGTACATTTCTTCCACAAAAGATAGCATTGAATAGACTTTGATGGAGGGCATCCAAGAGGTTTCCCATCAACATTTGGAACTGTCAAAACTATTTTGACCAGTGATTGCTTTTTTCTTCCTGCTCTGAATCCAGTCTGAGAATGTACTTTCAATAAAATTGGATCAGTTGTCCACTATTTCAAAGTCTGTTTTGTTTTTTTTTTTTTTCCCCACAGCAAAATGAATGCATGGATATGTAGACCTATCTGGTATTTCACTTAGACTTTCATCTATTTGTATTGACCCCCATCTGGGGCCGGGGCAGGGGGGCAGGGGGGCAGGGGCGAAGGAGGGGAACAGGTGCAACTAAAGCTGTGGCAATGCTAAGAGAATTAATGAAGGGAACAAAATAATAGAAACCCTTTTTAGGAAAAGAAAAAGATAAGCAAGAAAACCTTGCAGGGTGGGCCAGGAAGCTTGGGGTTTCAAAGTAATCACTTAATTAGTAGGAGGGGGGAAATACAGAAAATAGAGACAAAAGGATTCCATAGCTCAATAAAAATAACAAGGGAGGCTTAGAACTCATCAGTAAAAGCTACACAACTAAAGGGCAGGAGAACCTTGGTGGGAATGGGAGACCTGGGAATGGGTTGATTTAGAGGATCTTAAGCAAAACTGCTAGGCCTACAAAGTTCTAGATTAAAAGTAAAAGGGACTGAAAATAGCACTTGATTCAGAGACCACAGTCAAAATATCCAAATACAAAGAAAGACTTAATGGGGAAATCTTACACAATGGGTGGGCTGAAGAACAAGTCATTAAACACTTCATCATCATGGCAAAGAAAAGGATGTTGAAAAAATAACATACAAAATTTGGGATGCATCCAAAGCACTCTTTCTGAGGTTTCAATATGACATCTGAAAGTAATTCAAAAGAAAGAGTGAATTGAACATACATTTTCATAAGAATCTGCCACATAAGTGCCCTCCAAGTCATCATAAAAAAGAGAAAATATTGAAGTTAAGGGGAGAAAGAAATAAAAAATAAAAACAAACAAACAAACAAAAAAAAAAAAAAAAAAAAAAAAAAAAACCAAGAACAACAACAAAACAAAGGCTCCAGAAATGAACAACAAAGCTAAAAGCTTCTTCTTGGAAAAATAAATTGTGTCCATTCACAAACGTTTAGCTAAATGGATTAAAAAGAATGCAGAAAAATAGTCAATAAAATAGCAAGTGAACAAGGTGAAAGCAGAACAAAGCTGGAAGAACAATTCAGCAAAACATGATCGGTACCTATGCATCCCCAAATTCCAAAGAACATGAAACAGAGAAGATTTTCTTCAAACAAAATTCTAAAATTCTAGTTTTTATACAGAGAGAGATAGAGAGAGAGAGAGAGAGAGAGAGAGAGAGAGAGAGAGAGAGAGAGTGAGAGCAAGTTTTGAACCCAAAGGACACTAAAAGCAAACAGATGCCAGACAAGGCCCCAAAGGGGGGAAGGTCACCTCCTGGTCCCCATCCCACAAGGCTCTTGAAGAAGAAATGGTCAAAGATCATAAAAGAGAGCTAGAAGAAAAATGAGGAAAGGAAAGAGAAGCTCTGCAAGAGAGGACGGAAAAGGCATATAATTCCCTTGTGGTTTCTCTCCAGTATACTTTGAAGCAGAATTTGTTCTGCTATGTTGGAAAGGCAAGAAGCCTTGTCACAGATCCTGGGTTGGAGTTGGAGTTCTATCTTTGAATGACCTTGAGGAACATGATCTTCCCTGCTCTGGTTTAAGAACAAAGCTCTAGCTCGGTCCTTTGACTCCAAATCTAGTGCTTTGGCTACTCTGCCATTCTGAGAACTAATATTGATCAAAAGTATATTCCTTTTATGGCGGTGGCTCAGCTGATTCCATTTGGGAATTTCTTGGCAAAAAGGGTAGAGTGGTTTGACCTTTCCTTTTCCAGCTGATTTTAGACTTGAGGAAAGAAAAACAAACAGAATTAAGTGAGGTGATCACAGTCATACCTCTACTTTCTGGGGCCAGAGTTGAACTCCTGGAGATCAGTCTTCCTTGTTCCAGGCCAAGAGCTCTGTATCTTAGACAGCCTGAGGAAAGGAAACACACCTCAGGCCATTCAAATCCCATTCTCACTGAGAATTAAAAGATGCTTCTCTATCACACTTGTTTTCTGGGTGGAATAGGAAGTCATTGGACTTTCTCAACTGGTGAATTCTTCTCCCCTGTATAACTCAAAGCAAAGGATAATCTACATTTTGAAGAAGAGACCAAATGAAAGCATGCTAATCAATAAGGAATCCAATGGAGCCCACCATCTGGAAAACACATGACAGAATTCTATTCAAGTTTGGTTTGGAAAAGTTAGCATGGCTTAGGGGGATGGAATGGTGGGTCTGAATCACAAACATTGAGGGTCAGCTCTTGTTTGGGACACTTGAATCTTGAAGTGGCTCAGGGGGTTCCTTAGCCTTTCTCTATAGAATGCAATGGTCTTGTTTTATCCATGGAAAAGGAGTATGTGACATACCCAAAGTCACTCAAGTACCATTAAATCATAGGGGGGGTTCTCCGCTGGTGAAAGAAGTTCCCACACTCTAGATGCCCACTGCCAAGAAACTCCCCAATCCTTCACACGCATATAGAAACAGATGTGTGTATGGATGGATGGATGGATGGATGTATAGAGACGCATCTGTGTTTCTAGAGATTTGTGTGTCTATAGCTTAGCAAGGCTAGAAAGAAATGTCCCATTCAGTTGGCAAAAGGGAAAAGGAACCAAAAGTTTTCACAAGAAATCTTTGGGATGAGGGAAACACCTAAATAAGCAAGTTGGGAATCTTTTCCCTTTTAACTACTCTCACCCTAGGATCTTCGGAAAAAGAAAGTCAAATAGCATTCTTATAATAGCATGAAAGATCTATGAAGAAAGACATCATCTGCATCTCAAGAAAGACATGGGAAAGAGAAGTATGTAGAAAATCAAGGGACATCTAGAGGTGGAAAGGGCAGGAAGTCTGGAGAAATCTAGGGAAGGCTCAGGATGATTGACTTCACCCTCCATCGAGGTGTTAACTCAGTGGAAGTGCCAAGACAGTGGTTATCCAGCTTACAAGTCCTTAGTACTTAGTATAGTGCTACCAGTGTTGACACCTCCTCTACAAGAACCCCACCTACAATGATGGATTCCTAAGAGAGTATATAAGAGCTAAGGGATCTGGGAGGAAGACAGACTGGAAAAGAAAGACCCTCAGGGTGGCTGGCCTGTCTCCTTCCCTTCTCTACTGAGACAAGAGAGCAAAGTCCACATTCCATATAGCTCTCTATTCCATATAGCCGTCTCTAGAGTGGAGTGGAGAAGGAAAGAAGAAAATTCAATAACTATTCTATCTTTTAAGAAAAAAAAAAAAAAAACCACAAAAATATAGCTTCTTGTGGGGGCTCCTGGCGAGGCCCCGATCCAGCGTCCGCCATGGCCAACAAGATGGACATGTCCCTGGACGACATCATTAAAGTCAACGGGAGGCAGCGGGGCGTGTGCGGCGGGGACCGCAACCGAGTCCGCGCCCAAGACCGCGACCCAGACCGCGACCGAGAACACGACCCAGACCGAGACCGAGAACGCGACCCAGACCGAGACCAGGACCGAGACCGAGACCGAGACCGAGACCGCGGCCGAGGCCGGGAGCGGGCTCAGAGCGGCCGCGGCAGCTGGGCTGCGCAGGTGACAGCCCGCCGAAGCCGAGGCGGGGGCCCCATCCGGAACAGGCGGGCCCTGGGCCGCGGAGGCGACGGGGGCGGCGCCCGGAAACAAGCCAAGCCCTACAGCCCACCAAAACGGCTTCCCCAGAAGAGGCAGCCCCACGGCTTCCACAGTGCCTCTGGAGGCGGGGCCCGAGGGGACACAGGGGGCCAATTGCTGATCTCCAATCTGGATGCTAGGGTTTCCGATGCGGATATTCAGGAACTATTTGCTCCTTTTGGAACTCTCAAGAAGTCAGCTCTCCATTATGATCCCTGGGGCCGAAGCTTAGGAACAGCAGACGTTCACTTTGAGCGAAAAGCAGACGCTCTCAAGGCCATGAAACGCTATCATGGTGTCACTTTGGATGGCAGCCCGATGAACGTTCAGCTTGTTCTCTCAAGGACTGAGGCACAACGAATTCCTGCACACAGTGTAAAGACAGCTGCAGTGACTGCAAACCGTGACTCTGGACGTGCCCGTGATGGAGGTGGCTTCCGGAGAGGCGGCCGCCTTGGAGGCAATCCAGGGCGACCAGCGCCAGGGACTGCAAGAAATTCCAAACAACAGCTTTCTCGAGAAGAACTAGATGCACAATTGGATGCTTATCGTGCCATGCTGGATACCAGTTAAACTAAGCCCACATGTTCCCTGCATGGCACACGACCCAGCATTCTCATTCTGGACCTTTGTGCTGGAAGGCAGAGGACACCACTGTGGCTCTGCTGTCAGGGATGGATCTGTGGCTTTTCTGTTTCCATATAGGATGGAAAACTCACCGAAAGGCTTTGGTGCTTGCTTTTCTTGACCTTTCGCTTGGGGGTTTTCTTTTGGTTGTTGTTTCTGTTTCTTCTTTGAATTCTGAAACAGACCTCTTTTGCACCATAAATTTTACTGCTTGCTGCGCTGGAGAAGGTGGCCTTTTCACCTTTGCCATAATAAAACACAACTGGGGCTAGAAGGGAAACTCTACGGATTGTACATTTCTTCCACAAAAGATAGCATTGAATAGACTTTGATGGAGGGCATCC
Organism: Sminthopsis crassicaudata; assembly: GCF_048593235.1. Lineage (NCBI taxonomy): Eukaryota > Metazoa > Chordata > Mammalia > Dasyuromorphia > Dasyuridae > Sminthopsis > Sminthopsis crassicaudata. Next base: position 147,501,529 of record NC_133617.1, read on the forward strand.
AAGAGGTTTCCCATCAACATTTGGAACTGTCAAAACTATTTTGACCAGTGATTGCTTTTTTCTTCCTGCTCTGAATCCAGTCTGAGAATGTACTTTCAATAAAATTGGATCAGTTGTCCACTATTTCAAAGTCTGTTTTGTTTTTTTTTTTTTCCCACAGCAAAATGAATGCATGGATATGTAGACCTATCTGGTATTTCACTTAGACTTTCATCTATTTGTATTGACCCCCATCTGGGGCCGGGGCAGGGGGGCAGGGGGGCAGGGGCGAAGGAGGGGAACAGGTGCAACTAAAGCTGTGGCAATCCTAAGAGAATTAATGAAGGGAACAAAATAATAGAAACCCTTTTTAGGAAAAGAAAAAGATAAGCAAGAAAACCTTGCAGGGTGGGCCAGGAAGCTTGGGGTTTCAAAGTAATCACTTAATGAGTAGGAGGGGGGAAATACAGAAAATAGAGACAAAAGGATTCCATAGCTCAATAAAAATAACAAGGGAGGCTTAGAACTCATCAGTAAAAGCTACACAACTAAAGGGCAGGAGAACCTTGGTGGGAATGGGAGACCTGGGAATGGGTTGATTTAGAGGATCTTAAGCAAAACTGCTAGGCCTACAAAGTTCTAGATTAAAAGTAAAAGGGACTGAAAATAGCACTTGATTCAGAGACCACAGTCAAAATATCCAAATACAAAGAAAGACTTAATGGGGAAATCTTACACAATGGGTGGGCTGAAGAACAAGTCATTAAACACTTCATCATCATGGCAAAGAAAAGGATGTTGAAAAAATAACATACAAAATTTGGGATGCATCCAAAGCACTCTTTCTGAGGTTTCAATATGACATCTGAAAGTAATTCAAAAGAAAGAGTGAATTGAACATACATTTTCATAAGAATCTGCCACATAAGTGCCCTCCAAGTCATCATAAAAAAGAGAAAATATTGAAGTTAAGGGGAGAAAGAAATAAAAAATAAAAACAAACAAACAAACAAACAAACAAAAAAAAAAAAAAAAAAAAAAAAAAAAAAAAAAAAAAAAACCAAGAACAACAACAAAACAAAGGCTCCAGAAATGAACAACAAAGCTAAAAGCTTCTTCTTGGAAAAATAAATTGTGTCCATTCACAAACGTTTAGCTAAATGGATTAAAAAGAATGCAGAAAAATAGTCAATAAAATAGCAAGTGAACAAGGTGAAAGCAGAACAAAGCTGGAAGAACAATTCAGCAAAACATGATCGGTACCTATGCATCCCCAAATTCCAAAGAACATGAAACAGAGAAGATTTTCTTCAAACAAAATTCTAAAATTCTAGTTTTTATACAGAGAGAGATAGAGAGAGAGAGAGAGAGAGAGAGAGAGAGAGAGAGAGAGAGAGAGAGTGAGAGCAAGTTTTGAACCCAAAGGACACTAAAAGCAAACAGATGCCAGACAAGGCCCCAAAGGGGGGAAGGTCACCTCCTGGTCCCCATCCCACAAGGCTCTTGAAGAAGAAATGGTCAAAGATCATAAAAGAGAGCTAGAAGAAAAATGAGGAAAGGAAAGAGAAGCTCTGCAAGAGAGGACGGAAAAGGCATATAATTCCCTTGTGGTTTCTCTCCAGTATACTTTGAAGCAGAATTTGTTCTGCTATGTTGGAAAGGCAAGAAGCCTTGTCACAGATCCTGGGTTGGAGTTGGAGTTCTATCTTTGAATGACCTTGAGGAACATGATCTTCCCTGCTCTGGTTTAAGAACAAAGCTCTAGCTCGGTCCTTTGACTCCAAATCTAGTGCTTTGGCTACTCTGCCATTCTGAGAACTAATATTGATCAAAAGTATATTCCTTTTATGGCGGTGGCTCAGCTGATTCCATTTGGGAATTTCTTGGCAAAAAGGGTAGAGTGGTTTGACCTTTCCTTTTCCAGCTGATTTTAGACTTGAGGAAAGAAAAACAAACAGAATTAAGTGAGGTGATCACAGTCATACCTCTACTTTCTGGGGCCAGAGTTGAACTCCTGGAGATCAGTCTTCCTTGTTCCAGGCCAAGAGCTCTGTATCTTAGACAGCCTGAGGAAAGGAAACACACCTCAGGCCATTCAAATCCCATTCTCACTGAGAATTAAAAGATGCTTCTCTATCACACTTGTTTTCTGGGTGGAATAGGAAGTCATTGGACTTTCTCAACTGGTGAATTCTTCTCCCCTGTATAACTCAAAGCAAAGGATAATCTACATTTTGAAGAAGAGACCAAATGAAAGCATGCTAATCAATAAGGAATCCAATGGAGCCCACCATCTGGAAAACACATGACAGAATTCTATTCAAGTTTGGTTTGGAAAAGTTAGCATGGCTTAGTGGGATGGAATGGTGGGTCTGAATCACAAACATTGAGGGTCAGCTCTTGTTTGGGACACTTGAATCTTGAAGTGGCTCAGGGGGTTCCTTAGCCTTTCTCTATAGAATGCAATGGTCTTGTTTTATCCATGGAAAAGGAGTATGTGACATACCCAAAGTCACTCAAGTACCATTAAATCATAGGGGGGGTTCTCCGCTGGTGAAAGAAGTTCCCACACTCTAGATGCCCACTGCCAAGAAACTCCCCAATCCTTCACACGCATATAGAAACAGATGTGTGTATGGATGGATGGATGGATGGATGTATAGAGACGCATCTGTGTTTCTAGAGATTTGTGTGTCTATAGCTTAGCAAGGCTAGAAAGAAATGTCCCATTCAGTTGGCAAAAGGGAAAAGGAACCAAAAGTTTTCACAAGAAATCTTTGGGATGAGGGAAACACCTAAATAAGCAAGTTGGGAATCTTTTCCCTTTTAACTACTCTCACCCTAGGATCTTCGGAAAAAGAAAGTCAAATAGCATTCTTATAATAGCATGAAAGATCTATGAAGAAAGACATCATCTGCATCTCAAGAAAGACATGGGAAAGAGAAGTATGTAGAAAATCAAGGGACATCTAGAGGTGGAAAGGGCAGGAAGTCTGGAGAAATCTAGGGAAGGCTCAGGATGATTGACTTCACCCTCCATCGAGGTGTTAACTCAGTGGAAGTGCCAAGACAGTGGTTATCCAGCTTACAAGTCCTTAGTACTTAGTATAGTGCTACCAGTGTTGACACCTCCTCTACAAGAACCCCACCTACAATGATGGATTCCTAAGAGAGTATATAAGAGCTAAGGGATCTGGGAGGAAGACAGACTGGAAAAGAAAGACCCTCAGGGTGGCTGGCCTGTCTCCTTCCCTTCTCTACTGAGACAAGAGAGCAAAGTCCACATTCCATATAGCTCTCTATTCCATATAGCCGTCTCTAGAGTGGAGTGGAGAAGGAAAGAAGAAAATTCAATAACTATTCTATCTTTTAAGAAAAAAAAAAAAAAACCACAAAAATATAGCTTCTTGTGGGGGCTCCTGGCGAGGCCCCGATCCAGCGTCCGCCATGGCCAACAAGATGGACATGTCCCTGGACGACATCATTAAAGTCAACGGGAGGCAGCGGGGCGTGTGCGGCGGGGACCGCAACCGAGTCCGCGCCCAAGACGGCGAGCCAGACCGCGACCGAGAACGCGACCCAGACCGAGACCGAGAACGCGACCCAGACCGAGACCGAGACCGAGACCGAGACCGAGACCGAGACCGCGGCCGAGGCCGGGAGCGGGCTCAGAGCGGCCGCGGCAGCTGGGCTGCGCAGGTGACAGCCCGCCGAAGCCGAGGCGGGGGCCCCATCCGGAACAGGCGGGCCCTGGGCCGCGGAGGCGACGGGGGCGGCGCCCGGAAACAAGCCAAGCCCTACAGCCCACCAAAACGGCTTCCCCAGAAGAGGCAGCCCCACGGCTTCCACAGTGCCTCTGGAGGCGGGGCCCGAGGGGACACAGGGGGCCAATTGCTGATCTCCAATCTGGATGCTAGGGTTTCCGATGCGGATATTCAGGAACTATTTGCTCCTTTTGGAACTCTCAAGAAGTCAGCTCTCCATTATGATCCCTGGGGCCGAAGCTTAGGAACAGCAGACGTTCACTTTGAGCGAAAAGCAGACGCTCTCAAGGCCATGAAACGCTATCATGGTGTCACTTTGGATGGCAGCCCGATGAACGTTCAGCTTGTTCTCTCAAGGACTGAGGCACAACGAATTCCTGCACACAGTGTAAAGACAGCTGCAGTGACTGCAAACCGTGACTCTGGACGTGCCCGTGATGGAGGTGGCTTCCGGAGAGGCGGCCGCCTTGGAGGCAATCCAGGGCGACCAGCGCCAGGGACTGCAAGAAATTCCAAACAACAGCTTTCTCGAGAAGAACTAGATGCACAATTGGATGCTTATCGTGCCATGCTGGATACCAGTTAAACTAAGCCCACATGTTCCCTGCATGGCACACGACCCAGCATTCTCATTCTGGACCTTTGTGCTGGAAGGCAGAGGACACCACTGTGGCTCTGCTGTCAGGGATGGATCTGTGGCTTTTCTGTTTCCATATAGGATGGAAAACTCACCGAAAGGCTTTGGTGCTTGCTTTTCTTGACCTTTCGCTTGGGGGTTTTCTTTTGGTTGTTGTTTCTGTTTCTTCTTTGAATTCTGAAACAGACCTCTTTTGCACCATAAATTTTACTGCTTGCTGCGCTGGAGAAGGTGGCCTTTTCACCTTTGCCATAATAAAACACAACTGGGGCTAGAAGGGAAACTCTACGGATTGTACATTTCTTCCACAAAAGATAGCATTGAATAGACTTTGATGGAGGGCATCCAAGAGGTTTCCCATCAACATTTGGAACTGTCAAAACTATTTTGACCAGTGATTGCTTTTTTCTTCCTGCTCTGAATCCAGTCTGAGAATGTACTTTCAATAAAATTGGATCAGTTGTCCACTATTTCAAAGTCTGTTTTGTTTTTTTTTTTTCCCACAGCAAAATGAATGCATGGATATGTAGACCTATCTGGTATTTCACTTAGACTTTCATCTATTTGTATTGACCCCCATCTGGGGCCGGGGCAGGGGGGCAGGGGGGCAGGGGCGAAGGAGGGGAACAGGTGCAACTAAAGCTGTGGCAATCCTAAGAGAATTAATGAAGGGAACAAAATAATAGAAACCCTTTTTAGGAAAAGAAAAAGATAAGCAAGAAAACCTTGCAGGGTGGGCCAGGAAGCTTGGGGTTTCAAAGTAATCACTTAATGAGTAGGAGGGGGGAAATACAGAAAATAGAGACAAAAGGATTCCATAGCTCAATAAAAATAACAAGGGAGGCTTAGAACTCATCAGTAAAAGCTACACAACTAAAGGGCAGGAGAACCTTGGTGGGAATGGGAGACCTGGGAATGGGTTGATTTAGAGGATCTTAAGCAAAACTGCTAGGCCTACAAAGTTCTAGATTAAAAGTAAAAGGGACTGAAAATAGCACTTGATTCAGAGACCACAGTCAAAATATCCAAATACAAAGAAAGACTTAATGGGGAAATCTTACACAATGGGTGGGCTGAAGAACAAGTCATTAAACACTTCATCATCATGGCAAAGAAAAGGATGTTGAAAAAATAACATACAAAATTTGGGATGCATCCAAAGCACTCTTTCTGAGGTTTCAATATGACATCTGAAAGTAATTCAAAAGAAAGAGTGAATTGAACATACATTTTCATAAGAATCTGCCACATAAGTGCCCTCCAAGTCATCATAAAAAAGAGAAAATATTGAAGTTAAGGGGAGAAATAAATAAAAAATAAAAACAACCAAAAAAAAAAAAAAAAAAACCAAGAACAACAACAAAACAAAGGCTCCAGAAATGAACAACAAAGCTAAAAGCTTCTTCTTGGAAAAATAAATTGTGTCCATTCACAAACGTTTAGCTAAATGGATTAAAAAGAATGCAGAAAAATAGTCAATAAAATAGCAAGTGAACAAGGTCAAAGCAGAACAAAGCTGGAAGAACAATTCAGCAAAACATGATCGGTACCTATGCATCCCCAAATTCCAAAGAACATGAAACAGAGAAGATTTTCTTCAAACAAAATTCTAAAATTCTAGTTTCTATACAGAGAGAGAGAGAGAGAGAGAGAGAGAGAGCAAGTTTTGAACCCAAAGGACACTAAAAGCAAACAGATGCCAGACAAGGCCCCAAAGGGGGGAAGGTCACCTCCTGGTCCCCATCCCACAAGGCTCTTGAAGAAGAAATGGTCAAAGATCATAAAAGAGAGCTAGAAGAAAAATGAGGAAAGGAAAGAGAAGCTCTGCAAGAGAGGACGGAAAAGGCATATAATTCCCTTGTGGTTTCTCTCCAGTATACTTTGAAGCAGAATTTGTTCTGCTATGTTGGAAAGGCAAGAAGCCTTGTCACAGATCCTGGGTTGGAGTTGGAGTTCTATCTTTGAATGACCTTGAGGAACATGATCTTCCCTGCTCTGGTTTAAGAACAAAGCTCTAGCTCGGTCCTTTGACTCCAAATCTAGTGCTTTGGCTACTCTGCCATTCTGAGAACTAATATTGATCAAAAGTATATTCCTTTTATGGCGGTGGCTCAGCTGATTCCATTTGGGAATTTCTTGGCAAAAAGGGTAGAGTGGTTTGACCTTTCCTTTTCCAGCTGATTTTAGACTTGAGGAAAGAAAAACAAACAGAATTAAGTGAGGTGATCACAGTCATACCTCTACTTTCTGGGGCCAGAGTTGAACTCCTGGAGATCAGTCTTCCTTGTTCCAGGCCAAGAGCTCTGTATCTTAGACAGCCTGAGGAAAGGAAACACACCTCAGGCCATTCAAATCCCATTCTCACTGAGAATTAAAAGATGCTTCTCTATCACACTTGTTTTCTGGGTGGAATAGGAAGTCATTGGACTTTCTCAACTGGTGAATTCTTCTCCCCTGTATAACTCAAAGCAAAGGATAATCTACATTTTGAAGAAGAGACCAAATGAAAGCATGCTAATCAATAAGGAATCCAATGGAGCCCACCATCTGGAAAACACATGACAGAATTCTATTCAAGTTTGGTTTGGAAAAGTTAGCATGGCTTAGTGGGATGGAATGGTGGGTCTGAATCACAAACATTGAGGGTCAGCTCTTGTTTGGGACACTTGAATCTTGAAGTGGCTCAGGGGGTTCCTTAGCCTTTCTCTATAGAATGCAATGGTCTTGTTTTATCCATGGAAAAGGAGTATGTGACATACCCAAAGTCACTCAAGTACCATTAAATCATAGGGGGGGTTCTCCGCTGGTGAAAGAAGTTCCCACACTCTAGATGCCCACTGCCAAGAAACTCCCCAATCCTTCACACGCATATAGAAACAGATGTGTGTATGGATGGATGGATGGATGGATGTATAGAGACGCATCTGTGTTTCTAGAGATTTGTGTGTCTATAGCTTAGCAAGGCTAGAAAGAAATGTCCCATTCAGTTGGCAAAAGGGAAAAGGAACCAAAAGTTTTCACAAGAAATCTTTGGGATGAGGGAAACACCTAAATAAGCAAGTTGGGAATCTTTTCCCTTTTAACTACTCTCACCCTAGGATCTTCGGAAAAAGAAAGTCAAATAGCATTCTTATAATAGCATGAAAGATCTATGAAGAAAGACATCATCTGCATCTCAAGAAAGACATGGGAAAGAGAAGTATGTAGAAAATCAAGGGACATCTAGAGGTGGAAAGGGCAGGAAGTCTGGAGAAATCTAGGGAAGGCTCAGGATGATTGACTTCACCCTCCATCGAGGTGTTAACTCAGTGGAAGTGCCAAGACAGTGGTTATCCAGCTTACAAGTCCTTAGTACTTAGTATAGTGCTACCAGTGTTGACACCTCCTCTACAAGAACCCCACCTACAATGATGGATTCCTAAGAGAGTATATAAGAGCTAAGGGATCTGGGAGGAAGACAGACTGGAAAAGAAAGACCCTCAGGGTGGCTGGCCTGTCTCCTTCCCTTCTCTACTGAGACAAGAGAGCAAAGTCCACATTCCATATAGCTCTCTATTCCATATAGCCGTCTCTAGAGTGGAGTGGAGAAGGAAAGAAGAAAATTCAATAACTATTCTATCTTTTAAGAAAAAAAAAAAAAAAACACAAAAATATAGCTTCTTGTGGGGGCTCCTGGAGAGGCCCCGATCCAGCGTCCGCCATGGCCAACAAGATGGACATGTCCCTGGACGACATCATTAAAGTCAACGGGAGGCAGCGGGGCGTGTGCGGCGGGGACCGCAACCGAGTCCGCGCCCAAGACGGCGAGCCAGACCGCGACCGAGAACGCGACCCAGACCGAGACCGAGAACGCGACCCAGACCGAGACCGAGACCGAGACCGAGACCGAGACCGAGACCGCGGCCGAGGCCGGGAGCGGGCTCAGAGCGGCCGCGGCAGCTGGGCTGCGCAGGTGACAGCCCGCCGAAGCCGAGGCGGGGGCCCCATCCGGAACAGGCGGGCCCTGGGCCGCGGAGGCGACGGGGGCGGCGCCCGGAAACAAGCCAAGCCCTACAGCCCACCAAAACGGCTTCCCCAGAAGAGGCAGCCCCACGGCTTCCACAGTGCCTCTGGAGGCGGGGCCCGAGGGGACACAGGGGGCCAATTGCTGATCTCCAATCTGGATGCTAGGGTTTCCGATGCGGATATTCAGGAACTATTTGCTCCTTTTGGAACTCTCAAGAAGTCAGCTCTCCATTATGATCCCTGGGGCCGAAGCTTAGGAACAGCAGACGTTCACTTTGAGCGAAAAGCAGACGCTCTCAAGGCCATGAAACGCTATCATGGTGTCACTTTGGATGGCAGCCCGATGAACGTTCAGCTTGTTCTCTCAAGGACTGAGGCACAACGAATTCCTGCACACAGTGTAAAGACAGCTGCAGTGACTGCAAACCGTGACTCTGGACGTGCCCGTGATGGAGGTGGCTTCCGGAGAGGCGGCCGCCTTGGAGGCAATCCAGGGCGACCAGCGCCAGGGACTGCAAGAAATTCCAAACAACAGCTTTCTCGAGAAGAACTAGATGCACAATTGGATGCTTATCGTGCCATGCTGGATACCAGTTAAACTAAGCCCACATGTTCCCTGCATGGCACACGACCCAGCATTCTCATTCTGGACCTTTGTGCTGGAAGGCAGAGGACACCACTGTGGCTCTGCTGTCAGGGATGGATCTGTGGCTTTTCTGTTTCCATATAGGATGGAAAACTCACCGAAAGGCTTTGGTGCTTGCTTTTCTTGACCTTTCGCTTGGGGGTTTTCTTTTGGTTGTTGTTTCTGTTTCTTCTTTGAATTCTGAAACAGACCTCTTTTGCACCATAAATTTTACTGCTTGCTGCGCTGGAGAAGGTGGCCTTTTCACCTTTGCCATAATAAAACACAACTGGGGCTAGAAGGGAAACTCTACGGATTGTACATTTCTTCCACAAAAGATAGCATTGAATAGACTTTGATGGAGGGCATCCAAGAGGTTTCCCATCAACATTTGGAACTGTCAAAACTATTTTGACCAGTGATTGCTTTTTTCTTCCTGCTCTGAATCCAGTCTGAGAATGTACTTTCAATAAAATTGGATCAGTTGTCCACTATTTCAAAGTCTGTTTTGTTTTTTTTTTTCCCACAGCAAAATGAATGCATGGATATGTAGACCTATCTGGTATTTCACTTAGACTTTCATCTATTTGTATTGACCCCCATCTGGGGCCGGGGCAGGGGGGCAGGGGGGCAGGGGCGAAGGAGGGGAACAGGTGCAACTAAAGCTGTGGCAATCCTAAGAGAATTAATGAAGGGAACAAAATAATAGAAACCCTTTTTAGGAAAAGAAAAAGATAAGCAAGAAAACCTTGCAGGGTGGGCCAGGAAGCTTGGGGTTTCAAAGTAATCACTTAATGAGTAGGAGGGGGGAAATACAGAAAATAGAGACAAAAGGATTCCATAGCTCAATAAAAATAACAAGGGAGGCTTAGAACTCATCAGTAAAAGCTACACAACTAAAGGGCAGGAGAACCTTGGTGGGAATGGGAGACCTGGGAATGGGTTGATTTAGAGGATCTTAAGCAAAACTGCTAGGCCTACAAAGTTCTAGATTAAAAGTAAAAGGGACTGAAAATAGCACTTGATTCAGAGACCACAGTCAAAATATCCAAATACAAAGAAAGACTTAATGGGGAAATCTTACACAATGGGTGGGCTGAAGAACAAGTCATTAAACACTTCATCATCATGGCAAAGAAAAGGATGTTGAAAAAATAACATACAAAATTTGGGATGCATCCAAAGCACTCTTTCTGAGGTTTCAATATGACATCTGAAAGTAATTCAAAAGAAAGAGTGAATTGAACATACATTTTCATAAGAATCTGCCACATAAGTGCCCTCCAAGTCATCATAAAAAAGAGAAAATATTGAAGTTAAGGGGAGAAATAAATAAAAAATAAAAACAACCAAAAAAAAAAAAAAAAAAAAAAAAAAAAAAAACCAAGAACAACAACAAAACAAAGGCTCCAGAAATGAACAACAAAGCTAAAAGCTTCTTCTTGGAAAAATAAATTGTGTCCATTCACAAACGTTTAGCTAAATGGATTAAAAAGAATGCAGAAAAATAGTCAATAAAATAGCAAGTGAACAAGGTGAAAGCAGAACAAAGCTGGAAGAACAATTCAGCAAAACATGATCGGTACCTATGCATCCCCAAATTCCAAAGAACATGAAACAGAGAAGATTTTCTTCAAACAAAATTCTAAAATTCTAGTTTCTATACAGAGAGAGAGAGAGAGAGAGAGAGAGAGAGAGAGAGAGAGAGAGAGAGAGAGAGAGAGCAAGTTTTGAACCCAAAGGACACTAAAAGCAAACAGATGCCAGACAAGGCCCCAAAGGGGGGAAGGTCACCTCCTGGTCCCCATCCCACAAGGCTCTTGAAGAAGAAATGGTCAAAGATCATAAAAGAGAGCTAGAAGAAAAATGAGGAAAGGAAAGAGAAGCTCTGCAAGAGAGGACGGAAAAGGCATATAATTCCCTTGTGGTTTCTCTCCAGTATACTTTGAAGCAGAATTTGTTCTGCTATGTTGGAAAGGCAAGAAGCCTTGTCACAGATCCTGGGTTGGAGTTGGAGTTCTATCTTTGAATGACCTTGAGGAACATGATCTTCCCTGCTCTGGTTTAAGAACAAAGCTCTAGCTCGGTCCTTTGACTCCAAATCTAGTGCTTTGGCTACTCTGCCATTCTGAGAACAAATATTGATCAAAAGTATATTCCTTTTATGGCGGTGGCTCAGCTGATTCCATTTGGGAATTTCTTGGCAAAAAGGGTAGAGTGGTTTGACCTTTCCTTTTCCAGCTGATTTTAGACTTGAGGAAAGAAAAACAAACAGAATTAAGTGAGGTGATCACAGTCATACCTCTACTTTCTGGGGCCAGAGTTGAACTCCTGGAGATCAGTCTTCCTTGTTCCAGGCCAAGAGCTCTGTATCTTAGACAGCCTGAGGAAAGGAAACACACCTCAGGCCATTCAAATCCCATTCTCACTGAGAATTAAAAGATGCTTCTCTATCACACTTGTTTTCTGGGTGGTGGAATAGGAAGTCATTGGACTTTCTCAACTGGTGAATTCTTCTCCCCTGTATAACTCAAAGCAAAGGATAATCTACATTTTGAAGAAGAGACCAAATGAAAGCATGCTAATCAATAAGGAATCCAATGGAGCCCACCATCTGGAAAACACATGACAGAATTCTATTCAAGTTTGGTTTGGAAAAGTTAGCATGGCTTAGTGGGATGGAATGGTGGGTCTGAATCACAAACATTGAGGGTCAGCTCTTGTTTGGGACACTTGAATCTTGAAGTGGCTCAGGGGGTTCCTTAGCCTTTCTCTATAGAATGCAATGGTCTTGTTTTATCCATGGAAAAGGAGTATGTGACATACCCAAAGTCACTCAAGTACCATTAAATCATAGGGGGGGTTCTCCGCTGGTGAAAGAAGTTCCCACACTCTAGATGCCCACTGCCAAGAAACTCCCCAATCCTTCACACGCATATATAAACAGATGTGTGTATGGATGGATGGATGGATGGATGTATAGAGACGCATCTGTGTTTCTAGAGATTTGTGTGTCTATAGCTTAGCAAGGCTAGAAAGAAATGTCCCATTCAGTTGGCAAAAGGGAAAAGGAACCAAAAGTTTTCACAAGAAATCTTTGGGATGAGGGAAACACCTAAATAAGCAAGTTGGGAATCTTTTCCCTTTTAACTACTCTCACCCTAGGATCTTCGGAAAAAGAAAGTCAAATAGCATTCTTATAATAGCATGAAAGATCTATGAAGAAAGACATCATCTGCATCTCAAGAAAGACATGGGAAAGAGAAGTATGTAGAAAATCAAGGGACATCTAGAGGTGGAAAGGGCAGGAAGTCTGGAGAAATCTAGGGAAGGCTCAGGATGATTGACTTCACCCTCCATCGAGGTGTTAACTCAGTGGAAGTGCCAAGACAGTGGTTATCCAGCTTACAAGTCCTTAGTACTTAGTATAGTGCTACCAGTGTTGACACCTCCTCTACAAGAACCCCACCTACAATGATGGATTCCTAAGAGAGTATATAAGAGCTAAGGGATCTGGGAGGAAGACAGACTGGAAAAGAAAGACCCTCAGGGTGGCTGGCCTGTCTCCTTCCCTTCTCTACTGAGACAAGAGAGCAAAGTCCACATTCCATATAGCTCTCTATTCCATATAGCCGTCTCTAGAGTGGAGTGGAGAAGGAAAGAAGAAAATTCAATAACTATTCTATCTTTTAAGAAAAAAAAAAAAAAACCACAAAAATATAGCTTCTTGTGGGGGCTCCTGGCGAGGCCCCGATCCAGCGTCCGCCATGGCCAACAAGATGGACATGTCCCTGGACGACATCATTAAAGTCAACGGGAGGCAGCGGGGCGTGTGCGGCGGGGACCGCAACCGAGTCCGCGCCCAAGACGGCGAGCCAGACCGCGACCGAGAACGCGACCCAGACCGAGACCGAGAACGCGACCCAGACCGAGACCGAGACCGAGACCGAGACCGAGACCGAGACCGCGGCCGAGGCCGGGAGCGGGCTCAGAGCGGCCGCGGCAGCTGGGCTGCGCAGGTGACAGCCCGCCGAAGCCGAGGCGGGGGCCCCATCCGGAACAGGCGGGCCCTGGGCCGCGGAGGCGACGGGGGCGGCGCCCGGAAACAAGCCAAGCCCTACAGCCCACCAAAACGGCTTCCCCAGAAGAGGCAGCCCCACGGCTTCCACAGTGCCTCTGGAGGCGGGGCCCGAGGGGACACAGGGGGCCAATTGCTGATCTCCAATCTGGATGCTAGGGTTTCCGATGAGGATATTCAGGAACTATTTGCTCCTTTTGGAACTCTCAAGAAGTCAGCTCTCCATTATGATCCCTGGGGCCGAAGCTTAGGAACAGCAGACGTTCACTTTGAGCGAAAAGCAGACGCTCTCAAGGCCATGAAACGCTATCATGGTGTCACTTTGGATGGCAGCCCGATGAACGTTCAGCTTGTTCTCTCAAGGACTGAGGCACAACGAATTCCTGCACACAGTGTAAAGACAGCTGCAGTGACTGCAAACCGTGACTCTGGACGTGCCCGTGATGGAGGTGGCTTCCGGAGAGGCGGCCGCCTTGGAGGCAATCCAGGGCGACCAGCGCCAGGGACTGCAAGAAATTCCAAACAACAGCTTTCTCGAGAAGAACTAGATGCACAATTGGATGCTTATCGTGCCATGCTGGATACCAGTTAAACTAAGCCCACATGTTCCCTGCATGGCACACGACCCAGCATTCTCATTCTGGACCTTTGTGCTGGAAGGCAGAGGACACCACTGTGGCTCTGCTGTCAGGGATGGATCTGTGGCTTTTCTGTTTCCATATAGGATGGAAAACTCACCGAAAGGCTTTGGTGCTTGCTTTTCTTGACCTTTCGCTTGGGGGTTTTCTTTTGGTTGTTGTTTCTGTTTCTTCTTTGAATTCTGAAACAGACCTCTTTTGCACCATAAATTTTACTGCTTGCTGCGCTGGAGAAGGTGGCCTTTTCACCTTTGCCATAATAAAACACAACTGGGGCTAGAAGGGAAACTCTACGGATTGTACATTTCTTCCACAAAAGATAGCATTGAATAGACTTTGATGGAGGGCATCCAAGAGGTTTCCCATCAACATTTGGAACTGTCAAAACTATTTTGACCAGTGATTGCTTTTTTCTTCCTGCTCTGAATCCAGTCTGAGAATGTACTTTCAATAAAATTGGATCAGTTGTCCACTATTTCAAAGTCTGTTTTGTTTTTTTTTTTTCCCACAGCAAAATGAATGCATGGATATGTAGACCTATCTGGTATTTCACTTAGACTTTCATCTATTTGTATTGACCCCCATCTGGGGCCGGGGCAGGGGGGCAGGGGGGCAGGGGCGAAGGAGGGGAACAGGTGCAACTAAAGCTGTGGCAATCCTAAGAGAATTAATGAAGGGAACAAAATAATAGAAACCCTTTTTAGGAAAAGAAAAAGATAAGCAAGAAAACCTTGCAGGGTGGGCCAGGAAGCTTGGGGTTTCAAAGTAATCACTTAATGAGTAGGAGGGGGGAAATACAGAAAATAGAGACAAAAGGATTCCATAGCTCAATAAAAATAACAAGGGAGGCTTAGAACTCATCAGTAAAAGCTACACAACTAAAGGGCAGGAGAACCTTGGTGGGAATGGGAGACCTGGGAATGGGTTGATTTAGAGGATCTTAAGCAAAACTGCTAGGCCTACAAAGTTCTAGATTAAAAGTAAAAGGGACTGAAAATAGCACTTGATTCAGAGACCACAGTCAAAATATCCAAATACAAAGAAAGACTTAATGGGGAAATCTTACACAATGGGTGGGCTGAAGAACAAGTCATTAAACACTTCATCATCATGGCAAAGAAAAGGATGTTGAAAAAATAACATACAAAATTTGGGATGCATCCAAAGCACTCTTTCTGAGGTTTCAATATGACATCTGAAAGTAATTCAAAAGAAAGAGTGAATTGAACATACATTTTCATAAGAATCTGCCACATAAGTGCCCTCCAAGTCATCATAAAAAAGAGAAAATATTGAAGTTAAGGGGAGAAATAAATAAAAAATAAAAACAACCAAAAAAAAAAAAAAAAAAAAAAAAACCAAGAACAACAACAAAACAAAGGCTCCAGAAATGAACAACAAAGCTAAAAGCTTCTTCTTGGAAAAATAAATTGTGTCCATTCACAAACGTTTAGCTAAATGGATTAAAAAGAATGCAGAAAAATAGTCAATAAAATAGCAAGTGAACAAGGTGAAAGCAGAAGAAAGCTGGAAGAACAATTCAGCAAAACATGATCGGTACCTATGCATCCCCAAATTCCAAAGAACATGAAACAGAGAAGATTTTCTTCAAACAAAATTCTAAAATTCTAGTTTCTATACAGAGATAGAGAGAGAGAGAGAGAGAGAGAGAGAGAGAGAGAGAGAGAGAGAGTGAGAGCAAGTTTTGAACCCAAAGGACACTAAAAGCAAACAGATGCCAGACAAGGCCCCAAAGGGGGGAAGGTCACCTCCTGGTCCCCATCCCACAAGGCTCTTGAAGAAGAAATGGTCAAAGATCATAAAAGAGAGCTAGAAGAAAAATGAGGAAAGGAAAGAGAAGCTCTGCAAGAGAGGACGGAAAAGGCATATAATTCCCTTGTGGTTTCTCTCCAGTATACTTTGAAGCAGAATTTGTTCTGCTATGTTGGAAAGGCAAGAAGCCTTGTTACAGATCCTGGGTTGGAGTTGGAGTTCTATCTTTGAATGACCTTGAGGAACATGATCTTCCCTGCTCTGGTTTAAGAACAAAGCTCTAGCTCGGTCCTTTGACTCCAAATCTAGTGCTTTGGCTACTCTGCCATTCTGAGAACAAATATTGATCAAAAGTATATTCCTTTTATGGCGGTGGCTCAGCTGATTCCATTTGGGAATTTCTTGGCAAAAAGGGTAGAGTGGTTTGACCTTTCCTTTTCCAGCTGATTTTAGACTTGAGGAAAGAAAAACAAACAGAATTAAGTGAGGTGATCACAGTCATACCTCTACTTTCTGGGGCCAGAGTTGAACTCCTGGAGATCAGTCTTCCTTGTTCCAGGCCAAGAGCTCTGTATCTTAGACAGCCTGAGGAAAGGAAACACACCTCAGGCCATTCAAATCCCATTCTCACTGAGAATTAAAAGATGCTTCTCTATCACACTTGTTTTCTGGGTGGAATAGGAAGTCATTGGACTTTCTCAACTGGTGAATTCTTCTCCCCTGTATAACTCAAAGCAAAGGATAATCTACATTTTGAAGAAGAGACCAAATGAAAGCATGCTAATCAATAAGGAATCCAATGGAGCCCACCATCTGGAAAACACATGACAGAATTCTATTCAAGTTTGGTTTGGAAAAGTTAGCATGGCTTAGTGGGATGGAATGGTGGGTCTGAATCACAAACATTGAGGGTCAGCTCTTGTTTGGGACACTTGAATCTTGAAGTGGCTCAGGGGGTTCCTTAGCCTTTCTCTATAGAATGCAATGGTCTTGTTTTATCCATGGAAAAGGAGTATGTGACATACCCAAAGTCACTCAAGTACCATTAAATCATAGGGGGGGTTCTCCGCTGGTGAAAGAAGTTCCCACACTCTAGATGCCCACTGCCAAGAAACTCCCCAATCCTTCACACGCATATATAAACAGATGTGTGTATGGATGGATGGATGGATGGATGTATAGAGACGCATCTGTGTTTCTAGAGATTTGTGTGTCTATAGCTTAGCAAGGCTAGAAAGAAATGTCCCATTCAGTTGGCAAAAGGGAAAAGGAACCAAAAGTTTTCACAAGAAATCTTTGGGATGAGGGAAACACCTAAATAAGCAAGTTGGGAATCTTTTCCCTTTTAACTACTCTCACCCTAGGATCTTCGGAAAAAGAAAGTCAAATAGCATTCTTATAATAGCATGAAAGATCTATGAAGAAAGACATCATCTGCATCTCAAGAAAGACATGGGAAAGAGAAGTATGTAGAAAATCAAGGGACATCTAGAGGTGGAAAGGGCAGGAAGTCTGGAGAAATCTAGGGAAGGCTCAGGATGATTGACTTCACCCTCCATCGAGGTGTTAACTCAGTGGAAGTGCCAAGACAGTGGTTATCCAGCTTACAAGTCCTTAGTACTTAGTATAGTGCTACCAGTGTTGACACCTCCTCTACAAGAACCCCACCTACAATGATGGATTCCTAAGAGAGTATATAAGAGCTAAGGGATCTGGGAGGAAGACAGACTGGAAAAGAAAGACCCTCAGGGTGGCTGGCCTGTCTCCTTCCCTTCTCTACTGAGACAAGAGAGCAAAGTCCACATTCCATATAGCTCTCTATTCCATATAGCCGTCTCTAGAGTGGAGTGGAGAAGGAAAGAAGAAAATTCAATAACTATTCTATCTTTTAAGAAAAAAAAAAAAAAAAAACCACAAAAATATAGCTTCTTGTGGGGGCTCCTGGCGAGGCCCCGATCCAGCGTCCGCCATGGCCAACAAGATGGACATGTCCCTGGACGACATCATTAAAGTCAACGGGAGGCAGCGGGGCGTGTGCGGCGGGGACCGCAACCGAGTCCGCGCCCAAGACCGCGACCCAGACCGCGACCGAGAACGCGACCCAGATCGATACCGAGACCGCGGCCGAGGCCGGGAGCGGGCTCAGAGCGGCCGCGGCAGCTGGGCTGCGCAGGTGACAGCCCGCCGAAGCCGAGGCGGGGGCCCCATCCGGAACAGGCGGGCCCTGGGCCGCGGAGGCGACGGGGGCGGCGCCCGGAAACAAGCCAAGCCCTACAGCCCACCAAAACGGCTTCCCCAGAAGAGGCAGCCCCACGGCTTCCACAGTGCCTCTGGAGGCGGGGCCCGAGGGGACACAGGGGGCCAATTGCTGATCTCCAATCTGGATGCTAGCGTTTCCGATGCGGATATTCAGGAACTATTTGCTCCTTTTGGAACTCTCAAGAAGTCAGCTCTCCATTATGATCCCTGGGGCCGAAGCTTAGGAACAGCAGACGTTCACTTTGAGCGAAAAGCAGACGCTCTCAAGGCCATGAAACGCTATCATGGTGTCACTTTGGATGGCAGCCCGATGAACGTTCAGCTTGTTCTCTCAAGGACTGAGGCACAACGAATTCCTGCACACAGTGTAAAGACAGCTGCAGTGACTGCAAACCGTGACTCTGGACGTGCCCGTGATGGAGGTGGCTTCCGGAGAGGCGGCCGCCTTGGAGGCAATCCAGGGCGACCAGCGCCAGGGACTGCAAGAAATTCCAAACAACAGCTTTCTCGAGAAGAACTAGATGCACAATTGGATGCTTATCGTGCCATGCTGGATACCAGTTAAACTAAGCCCACATGTTCCCTGCATGGCACACGACCCAGCATTCTCATTCTGGACCTTTGTGCTGGAAGGCAGAGGACACCACTGTGGCTCTGCTGTCAGGGATGGATCTGTGGCTTTTCTGTTTCCATATAGGATGGAAAACTCACCGAAAGGCTTTGGTGCTTGCTTTTCTTGACCTTTCGCTTGGGGGTTTTCTTTTGGTTGTTGTTTCTGTTTCTTCTTTGAATTCTGAAACAGACCTCTTTTGCACCATAAATTTTACTGCTTGCTGCGCTGGAGAAGGTGGCCTTTTCACCTTTGCCATAATAAAACACAACTGGGGCTAGAAGGGAAACTCTACGGATTGTACATTTCTTCCACAAAAGATAGCATTGAATAGACTTTGATGGAGGGCATCCAAGAGGTTTCCCATCAACATTTGGAACTGTCAAAACTATTTTGACCAGTGATTGCTTTTTTCTTCCTGCTCTGAATCCAGTCTGAGAATGTACTTTCAATAAAATTGGATCAGTTGTCCACTATTTCAAAGTCTGTTTTGTTTTTTTTTTTTCCCACAGCAAAATGAATGCATGGATATGTAGACCTATCTGGTATTTCACTTAGACTTTCATCTATTTGTATTGACCCCCATCTGGGGCCGGGGCAGGGGGGCAGGGGGGCAGGGGCGAAGGAGGGGAACAGGTGCAACTAAAGCTGTGGCAATCCTAAGAGAATTAATGAAGGGAACAAAATAATAGAAACCCTTTTTAGGAAAAGAAAAAGATAAGCAAGAAAACCTTGCAGGGTGGGCCAGGAAGCTTGGGGTTTCAAAGTAATCACTTAATGAGTAGGAGGGGGGAAATACAGAAAATAGAGACAAAAGGATTCCATAGCTCAATAAAAATAACAAGGGAGGCTTAGAACTCATCAGTAAAAGCTACACAACTAAAGGGCAGGAGAACCTTGGTGGGAATGGGAGACCTGGGAATGGGTTGATTTAGAGGATCTTAAGCAAAACTGCTAGGCCTACAAAGTTCTAGATTAAAAGTAAAAGGGACTGAAAATAGCACTTGATTCAGAGACCACAGTCAAAATATCCAAATACAAAGAAAGACTTAATGGGGAAATCTTACACAATGGGTGGGCTGAAGAACAAGTCATTAAACACTTCATCATCATGGCAAAGAAAAGGATGTTGAAAAAATAACATACAAAATTTGGGATGCATCCAAAGCACTCTTTCTGAGGTTTCAATATGACATCTGAAAGTAATTCAAAAGAAAGAGTGAATTGAACATACATTTTCATAAGAATCTGCCACATAAGTGCCCTCCAAGTCATCATAAAAAAGAGAAAATATTGAAGTTAAGGGGAGAAATAAATAAAAAATAAAAACAACCAAAAAAAAAAAAAAAAAAAAACCAAGAACAACAACAAAACAAAGGCTCCAGAAATGAACAACAAAGCTAAAAGCTTCTCCTTGGAAAAATAAATTGTGTCCATTCACAAACGTTTAGCTAAATGGATTAAAAAGAATGCAGAAAAATAGTCAATAAAATAGCAAGTGAACAAGGTCAAAGCAGAACAAAGCTGGAAGAACAATTCAGCAAAACATGATCGGTACCTATGCATCCCCAAATTCCAAAGAACATGAAACAGAGAAGATTTTCTTCAAACAAAATTCTAAAATTCTAGTTTCTATACAGAGAGAGAGAGAGAGAGAGAGAGAGAGAGAGAGAGAGAGAGAGAGAGAGAGAGAGCAAGTTTTGAACCCAAAGGACACTAAAAGCAAACAGATGCCAGACAAGGCCCCAAAGGGGGGAAGGTCACCTCCTGGTCCCCATCCCACAAGGCTCTTGAAGAAGAAATGGTCAAAGATCATAAAAGAGAGCTAGAAGAAAAATGAGGAAAGGAAAGAGAAGCTCTGCAAGAGAGGACGGAAAAGGCATATAATTCCCTTGTGGTTTCTCTCCAGTATACTTTGAAGCAGAATTTGTTCTGCTATGTTGGAAAGGCAAGAAGCCTTGTCACAGATCCTGGGTTGGAGTTGGAGTTCTATCTTTGAATGACCTTGAGGAACATGATCTTCCCTGCTCTGGTTTAAGAACAAAGCTCTAGCTCGGTCCTTTGACTCCAAATCTAGTGCTTTGGCTACTCTGCCATTCTGAGAACTAATATTGATCAAAAGTATATTCCTTTTATGGCGGTGGCTCAGCTGATTCCATTTGGGAATTTCTTGGCAAAAAGGGTAGAGTGGTTTGACCTTTCCTTTTCCAGCTGATTTTAGACTTGAGGAAAGAAAAACAAACAGAATTAAGTGAGGTGATCACAGTCATACCTCTACTTTCTGGGGCCAGAGTTGAACTCCTGGAGATCAGTCTTCCTTGTTCCAGGCCAAGAGCTCTGTATCTTAGACAGCCTGAGGAAAGGAAACACACCTCAGGCCATTCAAATCCCATTCTCACTGAGAATTAAAAGATGCTTCTCTATCACACTTGTTTTCTGGGTGGAATAGGAAGTCATTGGACTTTCTCAACTGGTGAATTCTTCTCCCCTGTATAACTCAAAGCAAAGGATAATCTACATTTTGAAGAAGAGACCAAATGAAAGCATGCTAATCAATAAGGAATCCAATGGAGCCCACCATCTGGAAAACACATGACAGAATTCTATTCAAGTTTGGTTTGGAAAAGTTAGCATGGCTTAGTGGGATGGAATGGTGGGTCTGAATCACAAACATTGAGGGTCAGCTCTTGTTTGGGACACTTGAATCTTGAAGTGGCTCAGGGGGTTCCTTAGCCTTTCTCTATAGAATGCAATGGTCTTGTTTTATCCATGGAAAAGGAGTATGTGACATACCCAAAGTCACTCAAGTACCATTAAATCATAGGGGGGGTTCTCCGCTGGTGAAAGAAGTTCCCACACTCTAGATGCCCACTGCCAAGAAACTCCCCAATCCTTCACACGCATATATAAACAGATGTGTGTATGGATGGATGGATGGATGGATGTATAGAGACGCATCTGTGTTTCTAGAGATTTGTGTGTCTATAGCTTAGCAAGGCTAGAAAGAAATGTCCCATTCAGTTGGCAAAAGGGAAAAGGAACCAAAAGTTTTCACAAGAAATCTTTGGGATGAGGGAAACACCTAAATAAGCAAGTTGGGAATCTTTTCCCTTTTAACTACTCTCACCCTAGGATCTTCGGAAAAAGAAAGTCAAATAGCATTCTTATAATAGCATGAAAGATCTATGAAGAAAGACATCATCTGCATCTCAAGAAAGACATGGGAAAGAGAAGTATGTAGAAAATCAAGGGACATCTAGAGGTGGAAAGGGCAGGAAGTCTGGAGAAATCTAGGGAAGGCTCAGGATGATTGACTTCACCCTCCATCGAGGTGTTAACTCAGTGGAAGTGCCAAGACAGTGGTTATCCAGCTTACAAGTCCTTAGTACTTAGTATAGTGCTACCAGTGTTGACACCTCCTCTACAAGAACCCCACCTACAATGATGGATTCCTAAGAGAGTATATAAGAGCTAAGGGATCTGGGAGGAAGACAGACTGGAAAAGAAAGACCCTCAGGGTGGCTGGCCTGTCTCCTTCCCTTCTCTACTGAGACAAGAGAGCAAAGTCCACATTCCATATAGCTCTCTATTCCATATAGCCGTCTCTAGAGTGGAGTGGAGAAGGAAAGAAGAAAATTCAATAACTATTCTATCTTTTAAGAAAAAAAAAAAAAAAAACCACAAAAATATAGCTTCTTGTGGGGGCTCCTGGCGAGGCCCCGATCCAGCGTCCGCCATGGCCAACAAGATGGACATGTCCCTGGACGACATCATTAAAGTCAACGGGAGGCAGCGGGGCGTGTGCGGCGGGGACCGCAACCGAGTCCGCGCCCAAGACCGCGAGCCAGACCGCGACCGAGAACGCGACCCAGACCGAGACCGAGAACGCGACCCAGACCGAGACCGAGACCGAGACCGAGACCGAGACCGAGACCGCGGCCGAGGCCGGGAGCGGGCTCAGAGCGGCCGCGGCAGCTGGGCTGCGCAGGTGACAGCCCGCCGAAGCCGAGGCGGGGGCCCCATCCGGAACAGGCGGGCCCTGGGCCGCGGAGGCGACGGGGGCGGCGCCCGGAAACAAGCCAAGCCCTACAGCCCACCAAAACGGCTTCCCCAGAAGAGGCAGCCCCACGGCTTCCACAGTGCCTCTGGAGGCGGGGCCCGAGGGGACACAGGGGGCCAATTGCTGATCTCCAATCTGGATGCTAGGGTTTCCGATGCGGATATTCAGGAACTATTTGCTCCTTTTGGAACTCTCAAGAAGTCAGCTCTCCATTATGATCCCTGGGGCCGAAGCTTAGGAACAGCAGACGTTCACTTTGAGCGAAAAGCAGACGCTCTCAAGGCCATGAAACGCTATCATGGTGTCACTTTGGATGGCAGCCCGATGAACGTTCAGCTTGTTCTCTCAAGGACTGAGGCACAACGAATTCCTGCACACAGTGTAAAGACAGCTGCAGTGACTGCAAACCGTGACTCTGGACGTGCCCGTGATGGAGGTGGCTTCCGGAGAGGCGGCCGCCTTGGAGGCAATCCAGGGCGACCAGCGCCAGGGACTGCAAGAAATTCCAAACAACAGCTTTCTCGAGAAGAACTAGATGCACAATTGGATGCTTATCGTGCCATGCTGGATACCAGTTAAACTAAGCCCACATGTTCCCTGCATGGCACACGACCCAGCATTCTCATTCTGGACCTTTGTGCTGGAAGGCAGAGGACACCACTGTGGCTCTGCTGTCAGGGATGGATCTGTGGCTTTTCTGTTTCCATATAGGATGGAAAACTCACCGAAAGGCTTTGGTGCTTGCTTTTCTTGACCTTTCGCTTGGGGGTTTTCTTTTGGTTGTTGTTTCTGTTTCTTCTTTGAATTCTGAAACAGACCTCTTTTGCACCATAAATTTTACTGCTTGCTGCGCTGGAGAAGGTGGCCTTTTCACCTTTGCCATAATAAAACACAACTGGGGCTAGAAGGGAAACTCTACGGATTGTACATTTCTTCCACAAAAGATAGCATTGAATAGACTTTGATGGAGGGCATCCAAGAGGTTTCCCATCAACATTTGGAACTGTCAAAACTATTTTGACCAGTGATTGCTTTTTTCTTCCTGCTCTGAATCCAGTCTGAGAATGTACTTTCAATAAAATTGGATCAGTTGTCCACTATTTCAAAGTCTGTTTTGTTTTTTTTTTTTTTCCCCACAGCAAAATGAATGCATGGATATGTAGACCTATCTGGTATTTCACTTAGACTTTCATCTATTTGTATTGACCCCCATCTGGGGCCGGGGCAGGGGGGCAGGGGGGCAGGGGCGAAGGAGGGGAACAGGTGCAACTAAAGCTGTGGCAATGCTAAGAGAATTAATGAAGGGAACAAAATAATAGAAACCCTTTTTAGGAAAAGAAAAAGATAAGCAAGAAAACCTTGCAGGGTGGGCCAGGAAGCTTGGGGTTTCAAAGTAATCACTTAATGAGTAGGAGGGGGGAAATACAGAAAATAGAGACAAAAGGATTCCATAGCTCAATAAAAATAACAAGGGAGGCTTAGAACTCATCAGTAAAAGCTACACAACTAAAGGGCAGGAGAACCTTGGTGGGAATGGGAGACCTGGGAATGGGTTGATTTAGAGGATCTTAAGCAAAACTGCTAGGCCTACAAAGTTCTAGATTAAAAGTAAAAGGGACTGAAAATAGCACTTGATTCAGAGACCACAGTCAAAATATCCAAATACAAAGAAAGACTTAATGGGGAAATCTTACACAATGGGTGGGCTGAAGAACAAGTCATTAAACACTTCATCATCATGGCAAAGAAAAGGATGTTGAAAAA
Organism: Sminthopsis crassicaudata; assembly: GCF_048593235.1. Lineage (NCBI taxonomy): Eukaryota > Metazoa > Chordata > Mammalia > Dasyuromorphia > Dasyuridae > Sminthopsis > Sminthopsis crassicaudata. The sequence goes on from NC_133617.1 coordinate 147,525,721, forward strand.
ATAACATACAAAATTTGGGATGCATCCAAAGCACTCTTTCTGAGGTTTCAATATGACATCTGAAAGTAATTCAAAAGAAAGAGTGAATTGAACATACATTTTCATAAGAATCTGCCACATAAGTGCCCTCCAAGTCATCATAAAAAAGAGAAAATATTGAAGTTAAGGGGAGAAAGAAATAAAAAATAAAAACAACCAAAAAAAAAAAAAAAAACCAAGAACAACAACAAAACAAAGGCTCCAGAAATGAACAACAAAGCTAAAAGCTTCTTCTTGGAAAAATAAATTGTGTCCATTCACAAACGTTTAGCTAAATGGATTAAAAAGAATGCAGAAAAATAGTCAATAAAATAGCAAGTGAACAAGGTCAAAGCAGAACAAAGCTGGAAGAACAATTCAGCAAAACATGATCGGTACCTATGCATCCCCAAATTCCAAAGAACATGAAACAGAGAAGATTTTCTTCAAACAAAATTCTAAAATTCTAGTTTCTATACAGAGAGAGAGAGAGAGAGAGAGAGAGAGAGAGAGAGAGAGAGAGAGAGAGAGAGAGAGAGAGAGAGAGAGAGCAAGTTTTGAACCCAAAGGACACTAAAAGCAAACAGATGCCAGACAAGGCCCCAAAGGGGGGAAGGTCACCTCCTGGTCCCCATCCCACAAGGCTCTTGAAGAAGAAATGGTCAAAGATCATAAAAGAGAGCTAGAAGAAAAATGAGGAAAGGAAAGAGAAGCTCTGCAAGAGAGGACGGAAAAGGCATATAATTCCCTTGTGGTTTCTCTCCAGTATACTTTGAAGCAGAATTTGTTCTGCTATGTTGGAAAGGCAAGAAGCCTTGTCACAGATCCTGGGTTGGAGTTGGAGTTCTATCTTTGAATGACCTTGAGGAACATGATCTTCCCTGCTCTGGTTTAAGAACAAAGCTCTAGCTCGGTCCTTTGACTCCAAATCTAGTGCTTTGGCTACTCTGCCATTCTGAGAACTAATATTGATCAAAAGTATATTCCTTTTATGGCGGTGGCTCAGCTGATTCCATTTGGGAATTTCTTGGCAAAAAGGGTAGAGTGGTTTGACCTTTCCTTTTCCAGCTGATTTTAGACTTGAGGAAAGAAAAACAAACAGAATTAAGTGAGGTGATCACAGTCATACCTCTACTTTCTGGGGCCAGAGTTGAACTCCTGGAGATCAGTCTTCCTTGTTCCAGGCCAAGAGCTCTGTATCTTAGACAGCCTGAGGAAAGGAAACACACCTCAGGCCATTCAAATCCCATTCTCACTGAGAATTAAAAGATGCTTCTCTATCACACTTGTTTTCTGGGTGGAATAGGAAGTCATTGGACTTTCTCAACTGGTGAATTCTTCTCCCCTGTATAACTCAAAGCAAAGGATAATCTACATTTTGAAGAAGAGACCAAATGAAAGCATGCTAATCAATAAGGAATCCAATGGAGCCCACCATCTGGAAAACACATGACAGAATTCTATTCAAGTTTGGTTTGGAAAAGTTAGCATGGCTTAGTGGGATGGAATGGTGGGTCTGAATCACAAACATTGAGGGTCAGCTCTTGTTTGGGACACTTGAATCTTGAAGTGGCTCAGGGGGTTCCTTAGCCTTTCTCTATAGAATGCAATGGTCTTGTTTTATCCATGGAAAAGGAGTATGTGACATACCCAAAGTCACTCAAGTACCATTAAATCATAGGGGGGGTTCTCCGCTGGTGAAAGAAGTTCCCACACTCTAGATGCCCACTGCCAAGAAACTCCCCAATCCTTCACACGCATATATAAACAGATGTGTGTATGGATGGATGGATGGATGGATGTATAGAGACGCATCTGTGTTTCTAGAGATTTGTGTGTCTATAGCTTAGCAAGGCTAGAAAGAAATGTCCCATTCAGTTGGCAAAAGGGAAAAGGAACCAAAAGTTTTCACAAGAAATCTTTGGGATGAGGGAAACACCTAAATAAGCAAGTTGGGAATCTTTTCCCTTTTAACTACTCTCACCCTAGGATCTTCGGAAAAAGAAAGTCAAATAGCATTCTTATAATAGCATGAAAGATCTATGAAGAAAGACATCATCTGCATCTCAAGAAAGACATGGGAAAGAGAAGTATGTAGAAAATCAAGGGACATCTAGAGGTGGAAAGGGCAGGAAGTCTGGAGAAATCTAGGGAAGGCTCAGGATGATTGACTTCACCCTCCATCGAGGTGTTAACTCAGTGGAAGTGCCAAGACAGTGGTTATCCAGCTTACAAGTCCTTAGTACTTAGTATAGTGCTACCAGTGTTGACACCTCCTCTACAAGAACCCCACCTACAATGATGGATTCCTAAGAGAGTATATAAGAGCTAAGGGATCTGGGAGGAAGACAGACTGGAAAAGAAAGACCCTCAGGGTGGCTGGCCTGTCTCCTTCCCTTCTCTACTGAGACAAGAGAGCAAAGTCCACATTCCATATAGCTCTCTATTCCATATAGCCGTCTCTAGAGTGGAGTGGAGAAGGAAAGAAGAAAATTCAATAACTATTCTATCTTTTAAGAAAAAAAAAAAAAAAACCACAAAAATATAGCTTCTTGTGGGGGCTCCTGGCGAGGCCCCGATCCAGCGTCCGCCATGGCCAACAAGATGGACATGTCCCTGGACGACATCATTAAAGTCAACGGGAGGCAGCGGGGCGTGTGCGGCGGGGACCGCAACCGAGTCCGCGCCCAAGACCGCGAGCCAGACCGCGACCGAGAACGCGACCCAGACCGAGACCGAGAACGCGACCCAGACCGAGACCGAGACCGAGACCGAGACCGAGACCGAGACCGAGACCGAGACCGCGGCCGAGGCCGGGAGCGGGCTCAGAGCGGCCGCGGCAGCTGGGCTGCGCAGGTGACAGCCCGCCGAAGCCGAGGCGGGGGCCCCATCCGGAACAGGCGGGCCCTGGGCCGCGGAGGCGACGGGGGCGGCGCCCGGAAACAAGCCAAGCCCTACAGCCCACCAAAACGGCTTCCCCAGAAGAGGCAGCCCCACGGCTTCCACAGTGCCTCTGGAGGCGGGGCCCGAGGGGACACAGGGGGCCAATTGCTGATCTCCAATCTGGATGCTAGGGTTTCCGATGCGGATATTCAGGAACTATTTGCTCCTTTTGGAACTCTCAAGAAGTCAGCTCTCCATTATGATCCCTGGGGCCGAAGCTTAGGAACAGCAGACGTTCACTTTGAGCGAAAAGCAGACGCTCTCAAGGCCATGAAACGCTATCATGGTGTCACTTTGGATGGCAGCCCGATGAACGTTCAGCTTGTTCTCTCAAGGACTGAGGCACAACGAATTCCTGCACACAGTGTAAAGACAGCTGCAGTGACTGCAAACCGTGACTCTGGACGTGCCCGTGATGGAGGTGGCTTCCGGAGAGGCGGCCGCCTTGGAGGCAATCCAGGGCGACCAGCGCCAGGGACTGCAAGAAATTCCAAACAACAGCTTTCTCGAGAAGAACTAGATGCACAATTGGATGCTTATCGTGCCATGCTGGATACCAGTTAAACTAAGCCCACATGTTCCCTGCATGGCACACGACCCAGCATTCTCATTCTGGACCTTTGTGCTGGAAGGCAGAGGACACCACTGTGGCTCTGCTGTCAGGGATGGATCTGTGGCTTTTCTGTTTCCATATAGGATGGAAAACTCACCGAAAGGCTTTGGTGCTTGCTTTTCTTGACCTTTCGCTTGGGGGTTTTCTTTTGGTTGTTGTTTCTGTTTCTTCTTTGAATTCTGAAACAGACCTCTTTTGCACCATAAATTTTACTGCTTGCTGCGCTGGAGAAGGTGGCCTTTTCACCTTTGCCATAATAAAACACAACTGGGGCTAGAAGGGAAACTCTACGGATTGTACATTTCTTCCACAAAAGATAGCATTGAATAGACTTTGATGGAGGGCATCCAAGAGGTTTCCCATCAACATTTGGAACTGTCAAAACTATTTTGACCAGTGATTGCTTTTTTCTTCCTGCTCTGAATCCAGTCTGAGAATGTACTTTCAATAAAATTGGATCAGTTGTCCACTATTTCAAAGTCTGTTTTGTTTTTTTTTTTTTTTTCCCCACAGCAAAATGAATGCATGGATATGTAGACCTATCTGGTATTTCACTTAGACTTTCATCTATTTGTATTGACCCCCATCTGGGGCCGGGGCAGGGGGGCAGGGGGGCAGGGGCGAAGGAGGGGAACAGGTGCAACTAAAGCTGTGGCAATCCTAAGAGAATTAATGAAGGGAACAAAATAATAGAAACCCTTTTTAGGAAAAGAAAAAGATAAGCAAGAAAACCTTGCAGGGTGGGCCAGGAAGCTTGGGGTTTCAAAGTAATCACTTAATGAGTAGGAGGGGGGAAATACAGAAAATAGAGACAAAAGGATTCCATAGCTCAATAAAAATAACAAGGGAGGCTTAGAACTCATCAGTAAAAGCTACACAACTAAAGGGCAGGAGAACCTTGGTGGGAATGGGAGACCTGGGAATGGGTTGATTTAGAGGATCTTAAGCAAAACTGCTAGGCCTACAAAGTTCTAGATTAAAAGTAAAAGGGACTGAAAATAGCACTTGATTCAGAGACCACAGTCAAAATATCCAAATACAAAGAAAGACTTAATGGGGAAATCTTACACAATGGGTGGGCTGAAGAACAAGTCATTAAACACTTCATCATCATGGCAAAGAAAAGGATGTTGAAAAAATAACATACAAAATTTGGGATGCATCCAAAGCACTCTTTCTGAGGTTTCAATATGACATCTGAAAGTAATTCAAAAGAAAGAGTGAATTGAACATACATTTTCATAAGAATCTGCCACATAAGTGCCCTCCAAGTCATCATAAAAAAGAGAAAATATTGAAGTTAAGGGGAGAAAGAAATAAAAAATAAAAACAACCAAAAAAAAAAAAAAAAAACCAAGAACAACAACAAAACAAAGGCTCCAGAAATGAACAACAAAGCTAAAAGCTTCTTCTTGGAAAAATAAATTGTGTCCATTCACAAACGTTTAGCTAAATGGATTAAAAAGAATGCAGAAAAATAGTCAATAAAATAGCAAGTGAACAAGGTCAAAGCAGAACAAAGCTGGAAGAACAATTCAGCAAAACATGATCGGTACCTATGCATCCCCAAATTCCAAAGAACATGAAACAGAGAAGATTTTCTTCAAACAAAATTCTAAAATTCTAGTTTCTATACAGAGAGAGAGAGAGAGAGAGAGAGAGAGAGAGAGAGAGAGAGAGAGAGAGAGAGAGAGAGAGCAAGTTTTGAACCCAAAGGACACTAAAAGCAAACAGATGCCAGACAAGGCCCCAAAGGGGGGAAGGTCACCTCCTGGTCCCCATCCCACAAGGCTCTTGAAGAAGAAATGGTCAAAGATCATAAAAGAGAGCTAGAAGAAAAATGAGGAAAGGAAAGAGAAGCTCTGCAAGAGAGGACGGAAAAGGCATATAATTCCCTTGTGGTTTCTCTCCAGTATACTTTGAAGCAGAATTTGTTCTGCTATGTTGGAAAGGCAAGAAGCCTTGTCACAGATCCTGGGTTGGAGTTGGAGTTCTATCTTTGAATGACCTTGAGGAACATGATCTTCCCTGCTCTGGTTTAAGAACAAAGCTCTAGCTCGGTCCTTTGACTCCAAATCTAGTGCTTTGGCTACTCTGCCATTCTGAGAACTAATATTGATCAAAAGTATATTCCTTTTATGGCGGTGGCTCAGCTGATTCCATTTGGGAATTTCTTGGCAAAAAGGGTAGAGTGGTTTGACCTTTCCTTTTCCAGCTGATTTTAGACTTGAGGAAAGAAAAACAAACAGAATTAAGTGAGGTGATCACAGTCATACCTCTACTTTCTGGGGCCAGAGTTGAACTCCTGGAGATCAGTCTTCCTTGTTCCAGGCCAAGAGCTCTGTATCTTAGACAGCCTGAGGAAAGGAAACACACCTCAGGCCATTCAAATCCCATTCTCACTGAGAATTAAAAGATGCTTCTCTATCACACTTGTTTTCTGGGTGGAATAGGAAGTCATTGGACTTTCTCAACTGGTGAATTCTTCTCCCCTGTATAACTCAAAGCAAAGGATAATCTACATTTTGAAGAAGAGACCAAATGAAAGCATGCTAATCAATAAGGAATCCAATGGAGCCCACCATCTGGAAAACACATGACAGAATTCTATTCAAGTTTGGTTTGGAAAAGTTAGCATGGCTTAGTGGGATGGAATGGTGGGTCTGAATCACAAACATTGAGGGTCAGCTCTTGTTTGGGACACTTGAATCTTGAAGTGGCTCAGGGGGTTCCTTAGCCTTTCTCTATAGAATGCAATGGTCTTGTTTTATCCATGGAAAAGGAGTATGTGACATACCCAAAGTCACTCAAGTACCATTAAATCATAGGGGGGGTTCTCCGCTGGTGAAAGAAGTTCCCACACTCTAGATGCCCACTGCCAAGAAACTCCCCAATCCTTCACACGCATATAGAAACAGATGTGTGTATGGATGGATGGATGGATGGATGTATAGAGACGCATCTGTGTTTCTAGAGATTTGTGTGTCTATAGCTTAGCAAGGCTAGAAAGAAATGTCCCATTCAGTTGGCAAAAGGGAAAAGGAACCAAAAGTTTTCACAAGAAATCTTTGGGATGAGGGAAACACCTAAATAAGCAAGTTGGGAATCTTTTCCCTTTTAACTACTCTCACCCTAGGATCTTCGGAAAAAGAAAGTCAAATAGCATTCTTATAATAGCATGAAAGATCTATGAAGAAAGACATCATCTGCATCTCAAGAAAGACATGGGAAAGAGAAGTATGTAGAAAATCAAGGGACATCTAGAGGTGGAAAGGGCAGGAAGTCTGGAGAAATCTAGGGAAGGCTCAGGATGATTGACTTCACCCTCCATCGAGGTGTTAACTCAGTGGAAGTGCCAAGACAGTGGTTATCCAGCTTACAAGTCCTTAGTACTTAGTATAGTGCTACCAGTGTTGACACCTCCTCTACAAGAACCCCACCTACAATGATGGATTCCTAAGAGAGTATATAAGAGCTAAGGGATCTGGGAGGAAGACAGACTGGAAAAGAAAGACCCTCAGGGTGGCTGGCCTGTCTCCTTCCCTTCTCTACTGAGACAAGAGAGCAAAGTCCACATTCCATATAGCTCTCTATTCCATATAGCCGTCTCTAGAGTGGAGTGGAGAAGGAAAGAAGAAAATTCAATAACTATTCTATCTTTTAAGAAAAAAAAAAAAAAAACCACAAAAATATAGCTTCTTGTGGGGGCTCCTGGCGAGGCCCCGATCCAGCGTCCGCCATGGCCAACAAGATGGACATGTCCCTGGACGACATCATTAAAGTCAACGGGAGGCAGCGGGGCGTGTGCGGCGGGGACCGCAACCGAGTCCGCGCCCAAGACCGCGAGCCAGACCGCGACCGAGAACGCGACCCAGACCGAGACCGAGAACGCGACCCAGACCGAGACCGAGACCGAGACCGAGACCGAGACCGAGACCGAGACCGAGACCGCGGCCGAGGCCGGGAGCGGGCTCAGAGCGGCCGCGGCAGCTGGGCTGCGCAGGTGACAGCCCGCCGAAGCCGAGGCGGGGGCCCCATCCGGAACAGGCGGGCCCTGGGCCGCGGAGGCGACGGGGGCGGCGCCCGGAAACAAGCCAAGCCCTACAGCCCACCAAAACGGCTTCCCCAGAAGAGGCAGCCCCACGGCTTCCACAGTGCCTCTGGAGGCGGGGCCCGAGGGGACACAGGGGGCCAATTGCTGATCTCCAATCTGGATGCTAGGGTTTCCGATGCGGATATTCAGGAACTATTTGCTCCTTTTGGAACTCTCAAGAAGTCAGCTCTCCATTATGATCCCTGGGGCCGAAGCTTAGGAACAGCAGACGTTCACTTTGAGCGAAAAGCAGACGCTCTCAAGGCCATGAAACGCTATCATGGTGTCACTTTGGATGGCAGCCCGATGAACGTTCAGCTTGTTCTCTCAAGGACTGAGGCACAACGAATTCCTGCACACAGTGTAAAGACAGCTGCAGTGACTGCAAACCGTGACTCTGGACGTGCCCGTGATGGAGGTGGCTTCCGGAGAGGCGGCCGCCTTGGAGGCAATCCAGGGCGACCAGCGCCAGGGACTGCAAGAAATTCCAAACAACAGCTTTCTCGAGAAGAACTAGATGCACAATTGGATGCTTATCGTGCCATGCTGGATACCAGTTAAACTAAGCCCACATGTTCCCTGCATGGCACACGACCCAGCATTCTCATTCTGGACCTTTGTGCTGGAAGGCAGAGGACACCACTGTGGCTCTGCTGTCAGGGATGGATCTGTGGCTTTTCTGTTTCCATATAGGATGGAAAACTCACCGAAAGGCTTTGGTGCTTGCTTTTCTTGACCTTTCGCTTGGGGGTTTTCTTTTGGTTGTTGTTTCTGTTTCTTCTTTGAATTCTGAAACAGACCTCTTTTGCACCATAAATTTTACTGCTTGCTGCGCTGGAGAAGGTGGCCTTTTCACCTTTGCCATAATAAAACACAACTGGGGCTAGAAGGGAAACTCTACGGATTGTACATTTCTTCCACAAAAGATAGCATTGAATAGACTTTGATGGAGGGCATCCAAGAGGTTTCCCATCAACATTTGGAACTGTCAAAACTATTTTGACCAGTGATTGCTTTTTTCTTCCTGCTCTGAATCCAGTCTGAGAATGTACTTTCAATAAAATTGGATCAGTTGTCCACTATTTCAAAGTCTGTTTTGTTTTTTTTTTTCCCACAGCAAAATGAATGCATGGATATGTAGACCTATCTGGTATTTCACTTAGACTTTCATCTATTTGTATTGACCCCCATCTGGGGCCGGGGCAGGGGGGCAGGGGGGCAGGGGCGAAGGAGGGGAACAGGTGCAACTAAAGCTGTGGCAATCCTAAGAGAATTAATGAAGGGAACAAAATAATAGAAACCCTTTTTAGGAAAAGAAAAAGATAAGCAAGAAAACCTTGCAGGGTGGGCCAGGAAGCTTGGGGTTTCAAAGTAATCACTTAATGAGTAGGAGGGGGGAAATACAGAAAATAGAGACAAAAGGATTCCATAGCTCAATAAAAATAACAAGGGAGGCTTAGAACTCATCAGTAAAAGCTACACAACTAAAGGGCAGGAGAACCTTGGTGGGAATGGGAGACCTGGGAATGGGTTGATTTAGAGGATCTTAAGCAAAACTGCTAGGCCTACAAAGTTCTAGATTAAAAGTAAAAGGGACTGAAAATAGCACTTGATTCAGAGACCACAGTCAAAATATCCAAATACAAAGAAAGACTTAATGGGGAAATCTTACACAATGGGTGGGCTGAAGAACAAGTCATTAAACACTTCATCATCATGGCAAAGAAAAGGATGTTGAAAAAATAACATACAAAATTTGGGATGCATCCAAAGCACTCTTTCTGAGGTTTCAATATGACATCTGAAAGTAATTCAAAAGAAAGAGTGAATTGAACATACATTTTCATAAGAATCTGCCACATAAGTGCCCTCCAAGTCATCATAAAAAAGAGAAAATATTGAAGTTAAGGGGAGAAATAAATAAAAAATAAAAACAACCAAAAAAAAAAAAAAAAAAAAAAAAAAAAAAAAAACCAAGAACAACAACAAAACAAAGGCTCCAGAAATGAACAACAAAGCTAAAAGCTTCTTCTTGGAAAAATAAATTGTGTCCATTCACAAACGTTTAGCTAAATGGATTAAAAAGAATGCAGAAAAATAGTCAATAAAATAGCAAGTGAACAAGGTCAAAGCAGAACAAAGCTGGAAGAACAATTCAGCAAAACATGATCGGTACCTATGCATCCCCAAATTCCAAAGAACATGAAACAGAGAAGATTTTCTTCAAACAAAATTCTAAAATTCTAGTTTCTATACAGAGAGAGAGAGAGAGAGAGAGAGAGAGAGAGAGAGAGAGAGAGAGAGAGCAAGTTTTGAACCCAAAGGACACTAAAAGCAAACAGATGCCAGACAAGGCCCCAAAGGGGGGAAGGTCACCTCCTGGTCCCCATCCCACAAGGCTCTTGAAGAAGAAATGGTCAAAGATCATAAAAGAGAGCTAGAAGAAAAATGAGGAAAGGAAAGAGAAGCTCTGCAAGAGAGGACGGAAAAGGCATATAATTCCCTTGTGGTTTCTCTCCAGTATACTTTGAAGCAGAATTTGTTCTGCTATGTTGGAAAGGCAAGAAGCCTTGTCACAGATCCTGGGTTGGAGTTGGAGTTCTATCTTTGAATGACCTTGAGGAACATGATCTTCCCTGCTCTGGTTTAAGAACAAAGCTCTAGCTCGGTCCTTTGACTCCAAATCTAGTGCTTTGGCTACTCTGCCATTCTGAGAACTAATATTGATCAAAAGTATATTCCTTTTATGGCGGTGGCTCAGCTGATTCCATTTGGGAATTTCTTGGCAAAAAGGGTAGAGTGGTTTGACCTTTCCTTTTCCAGCTGATTTTAGACTTGAGGAAAGAAAAACAAACAGAATTAAGTGAGGTGATCACAGTCATACCTCTACTTTCTGGGGCCAGAGTTGAACTCCTGGAGATCAGTCTTCCTTGTTCCAGGCCAAGAGCTCTGTATCTTAGACAGCCTGAGGAAAGGAAACACACCTCAGGCCATTCAAATCCCATTCTCACTGAGAATTAAAAGATGCTTCTCTATCACACTTGTTTTCTGGGTGGAATAGGAAGTCATTGGACTTTCTCAACTGGTGAATTCTTCTCCCCTGTATAACTCAAAGCAAAGGATAATCTACATTTTGAAGAAGAGACCAAATGAAAGCATGCTAATCAATAAGGAATCCAATGGAGCCCACCATCTGGAAAACACATGACAGAATTCTATTCAAGTTTGGTTTGGAAAAGTTAGCATGGCTTAGTGGGATGGAATGGTGGGTCTGAATCACAAACATTGAGGGTCAGCTCTTGTTTGGGACACTTGAATCTTGAAGTGGCTCAGGGGGTTCCTTAGCCTTTCTCTATAGAATGCAATGGTCTTGTTTTATCCATGGAAAAGGAGTATGTGACATACCCAAAGTCACTCAAGTACCATTAAATCATAGGGGGGGTTCTCCGCTGGTGAAAGAAGTTCCCACACTCTAGATGCCCACTGCCAAGAAACTCCCCAATCCTTCACACGCATATAGAAACAGATGTGTGTATGGATGGATGGATGGATGGATGGATGTATAGAGACGCATCTGTGTTTCTAGAGATTTGTGTGTCTATAGCTTAGCAAGGCTAGAAAGAAATGTCCCATTCAGTTGGCAAAAGGGAAAAGGAACCAAAAGTTTTCACAAGAAATCTTTGGGATGAGGGAAACACCTAAATAAGCAAGTTGGGAATCTTTTCCCTTTTAACTACTCTCACCCTAGGATCTTCGGAAAAAGAAAGTCAAATAGCATTCTTATAATAGCATGAAAGATCTATGAAGAAAGACATCATCTGCATCTCAAGAAAGACATGGGAAAGAGAAGTATGTAGAAAATCAAGGGACATCTAGAGGTGGAAAGGGCAGGAAGTCTGGAGAAATCTAGGGAAGGCTCAGGATGATTGACTTCACCCTCCATCGAGGTGTTAACTCAGTGGAAGTGCCAAGACAGTGGTTATCCAGCTTACAAGTCCTTAGTACTTAGTATAGTGCTACCAGTGTTGACACCTCCTCTACAAGAACCCCACCTACAATGATGGATTCCTAAGAGAGTATATAAGAGCTAAGGGATCTGGGAGGAAGACAGACTGGAAAAGAAAGACCCTCAGGGTGGCTGGCCTGTCTCCTTCCCTTCTCTACTGAGACAAGAGAGCAAAGTCCACATTCCATATAGCTCTCTATTCCATATAGCCGTCTCTAGAGTGGAGTGGAGAAGGAAAGAAGAAAATTCAATAACTATTCTATCTTTTAAGAAAAAAAAAAAAAAACCACAAAAATATAGCTTCTTGTGGGGGCTCCTGGCGAGGCCCCGATCCAGCGTCCGCCATGGCCAACAAGATGGACATGTCCCTGGACGACATCATTAAAGTCAACGGGAGGCAGCGGGGCGTGTGCGGCGGGGACCGCAACCGAGTCCGCGCCCAAGACCGCGACCGAGAACGCGACCGAGAACGCGACCCAGACCGAGACCGAGAACGCGACCCAGACCGAGACCGAGACCGAGACCGAGACCGAGACCGAGACCGCGGCCGAGGCCGGGAGCGGGCTCAGAGCGGCCGCGGCAGCTGGGCTGCGCAGGTGACAGCCCGCCGAAGCCGAGGCGGGGGCCCCATCCGGAACAGGCGGGCCCTGGGCCGCGGAGGCGACGGGGGCGGCGCCCGGAAACAAGCCAAGCCCTACAGCCCACCAAAACGGCTTCCCCAGAAGAGGCAGCCCCACGGCTTCCACAGTGCCTCTGGAGGCGGGGCCCGAGGGGACACAGGGGGCCAATTGCTGATCTCCAATCTGGATGCTAGGGTTTCCGATGCGGATATTCAGGAACTATTTGCTCCTTTTGGAACTCTCAAGAAGTCAGCTCTCCATTATGATCCCTGGGGCCGAAGCTTAGGAACAGCAGACGTTCACTTTGAGCGAAAAGCAGACGCTCTCAAGGCCATGAAACGCTATCATGGTGTCACTTTGGATGGCAGCCCGATGAACGTTCAGCTTGTTCTCTCAAGGACTGAGGCACAACGAATTCCTGCACACAGTGTAAAGACAGCTGCAGTGACTGCAAACCGTGACTCTGGACGTGCCCGTGATGGAGGTGGCTTCCGGAGAGGCGGCCGCCTTGGAGGCAATCCAGGGCGACCAGCGCCAGGGACTGCAAGAAATTCCAAACAACAGCTTTCTCGAGAAGAACTAGATGCACAATTGGATGCTTATCGTGCCATGCTGGATACCAGTTAAACTAAGCCCACATGTTCCCTGCATGGCACACGACCCAGCATTCTCATTCTGGACCTTTGTGCTGGAAGGCAGAGGACACCACTGTGGCTCTGCTGTCAGGGATGGATCTGTGGCTTTTCTGTTTCCATATAGGATGGAAAACTCACCGAAAGGCTTTGGTGCTTGCTTTTCTTGACCTTTCGCTTGGGGGTTTTCTTTTGGTTGTTGTTTCTGTTTCTTCTTTGAATTCTGAAACAGACCTCTTTTGCACCATAAATTTTACTGCTTGCTGCGCTGGAGAAGGTGGCCTTTTCACCTTTGCCATAATAAAACACAACTGGGGCTAGAAGGGAAACTCTACGGATTGTACATTTCTTCCACAAAAGATAGCATTGAATAGACTTTGATGGAGGGCATCCAAGAGGTTTCCCATCAACATTTGGAACTGTCAAAACTATTTTGACCAGTGATTGCTTTTTTCTTCCTGCTCTGAATCCAGTCTGAGAATGTACTTTCAATAAAATTGGATCAGTTGTCCACTATTTCAAAGTCTGTTTTGTTTTTTTTTTTTTTTCCCCACAGCAAAATGAATGCATGGATATGTAGACCTATCTGGTATTTCACTTAGACTTTCATCTATTTGTATTGACCCCCATCTGGGGCCGGGGCAGGGGGGCAGGGGGGCAGGGGCGAAGGAGGGGAACAGGTGCAACTAAAGCTGTGGCAATCCTAAGAGAATTAATGAAGGGAACAAAATAATAGAAACCCTTTTTAGGAAAAGAAAAAGATAAGCAAGAAAACCTTGCAGGGTGGGCCAGGAAGCTTGGGGTTTCAAAGTAATCACTTAATGAGTAGGAGGGGGGAAATACAGAAAATAGAGACAAAAGGATTCCATAGCTCAATAAAAATAACAAGGGAGGCTTAGAACTCATCAGTAAAAGCTACACAACTAAAGGGCAGGAGAACCTTGGTGGGAATGGGAGACCTGGGAATGGGTTGATTTAGAGGATCTTAAGCAAAACTGCTAGGCCTACAAAGTTCTAGATTAAAAGTAAAAGGGACTGAAAATAGCACTTGATTCAGAGACCACAGTCAAAATATCCAAATACAAAGAAAGACTTAATGGGGAAATCTTACACAATGGGTGGGCTGAAGAACAAGTCATTAAACACTTCATCATCATGGCAAAGAAAAGGATGTTGAAAAAATAACATACAAAATTTGGGATGCATCCAAAGCACTCTTTCTGAGGTTTCAATATGACATCTGAAAGTAATTCAAAAGAAAGAGTGAATTGAACATACATTTTCATAAGAATCTGCCACATAAGTGCCCTCCAAGTCATCATAAAAAAGAGAAAATATTGAAGTTAAGGGGAGAAATAAATAAAAAATAAAAACAACCAAAAAAAAAAAAAAAACCAAGAACAACAACAAAACAAAGGCTCCAGAAATGAACAACAAAGCTAAAAGCTTCTTCTTGGAAAAATAAATTGTGTCCATTCACAAATGTTTAGCTAAATGGATTAAAAAGAATGCAGAAAAATAGTCAATAAAATAGCAAGTGAACAAGGTCAAAGCAGAACAAAGCTGGAAGAACAATTCAGCAAAACATGATCGGTACCTATGCATCCCCAAATTCCAAAGAACATGAAACAGAGAAGATTTTCTTCAAACAAAATTCTAAAATTCTAGTTTCTATACAGAGAGAGAGAGAGAGAGAGAGAGAGAGAGAGAGAGAGAGAGAGAGAGAGAGAGCAAGTTTTGAACCCAAAGGACACTAAAAGCAAACAGATGCCAGACAAGGCCCCAAAGGGGGGAAGGTCACCTCCTGGTCCCCATCCCACAAGGCTCTTGAAGAAGAAATGGTCAAAGATCATAAAAGAGAGCTAGAAGAAAAATGAGGAAAGGAAAGAGAAGCTCTGCAAGAGAGGACGGAAAAGGCATATAATTCCCTTGTGGTTTCTCTCCAGTATACTTTGAAGCAGAATTTGTTCTGCTATGTTGGAAAGGCAAGAAGCCTTGTCACAGATCCTGGGTTGGAGTTGGAGTTCTATCTTTGAATGACCTTGAGGAACATGATCTTCCCTGCTCTGGTTTAAGAACAAAGCTCTAGCTCGGTCCTTTGACTCCAAATCTAGTGCTTTGGCTACTCTGCCATTCTGAGAACTAATATTGATCAAAAGTATATTCCTTTTATGGCGGTGGCTCAGCTGATTCCATTTGGGAATTTCTTGGCAAAAAGGGTAGAGTGGTTTGACCTTTCCTTTTCCAGCTGATTTTAGACTTGAGGAAAGAAAAACAAACAGAATTAAGTGAGGTGATCACAGTCATACCTCTACTTTCTGGGGCCAGAGTTGAACTCCTGGAGATCAGTCTTCCTTGTTCCAGGCCAAGAGCTCTGTATCTTAGACAGCCTGAGGAAAGGAAACACACCTCAGGCCATTCAAATCCCATTCTCACTGAGAATTAAAAGATGCTTCTCTATCACATTTGTTTTCTGGGTGGAATAGGAAGTCATTGGACTTTCTCAACTGGTGAATTCTTCTCCCCTGTATAACTCAAAGCAAAGGATAATCTACATTTTGAAGAAGAGACCAAATGAAAGCATGCTAATCAATAAGGAATCCAATGGAGCCCACCATCTGGAAAACACATGACAGAATTCTATTCAAGTTTGGTTTGGAAAAGTTAGCATGGCTTAGTGGGATGGAATGGTGGGTCTGAATCACAAACATTGAGGGTCAGCTCTTGTTTGGGACACTTGAATCTTGAAGTGGCTCAGGGGGTTCCTTAGCCTTTCTCTATAGAATGCAATGGTCTTGTTTTATCCATGGAAAAGGAGTATGTGACATACCCAAAGTCACTCAAGTACCATTAAATCATAGGGGGGGTTCTCCGCTGGTGAAAGAAGTTCCCACACTCTAGATGCCCACTGCCAAGAAACTCCCCAATCCTTCACACGCATATAGAAACAGATGTGTGTATGGATGGATGGATGGATGGATGTATAGAGACGCATCTGTGTTTCTAGAGATTTGTGTGTCTATAGCTTAGCAAGGCTAGAAAGAAATGTCCCATTCAGTTGGCAAAAGGGAAAAGGAACCAAAAGTTTTCACAAGAAATCTTTGGGATGAGGGAAACACCTAAATAAGCAAGTTGGGAATCTTTTCCCTTTTAACTACTCTCACCCTAGGATCTTCGGAAAAAGAAAGTCAAATAGCATTCTTATAATAGCATGAAAGATCTATGAAGAAAGACATCATCTGCATCTCAAGAAAGACATGGGAAAGAGAAGTATGTAGAAAATCAAGGGACATCTAGAGGTGGAAAGGGCAGGAAGTCTGGAGAAATCTAGGGAAGGCTCAGGATGATTGACTTCACCCTCCATCGAGGTGTTAACTCAGTGGAAGTGCCAAGACAGTGGTTATCCAGCTTACAAGTCCTTAGTACTTAGTATAGTGCTACCAGTGTTGACACCTCCTCTACAAGAACCCCACCTACAATGATGGATTCCTAAGAGAGTATATAAGAGCTAAGGGATCTGGGAGGAAGACAGACTGGAAAAGAAAGACCCTCAGGATGGCTGGCCTGTCTCCTTCCCTTCTCTACTGAGACAAGAGAGCAAAGTCCACATTCCATATAGCTCTCTATTCCATATAGCCGTCTCTAGAGTGGAGTGGAGAAGGAAAGAAGAAAATTCAATAACTATTCTATCTTTTAAGAAAAAAAAAAAAAAAACCACAAAAATATAGCTTCTTGTGGGGGCTCCTGGCGAGGCCCCGATCCAGCGTCCGCCATGGCCAACAAGATGGACATGTCCCTGGACGACATCATTAAAGTCAACGGGAGGCAGCGGGGCGTGTGCGGCGGGGACCGCAACCGAGTCCGCGCCCAAGACCGCGAGCCAGACCGCGACCGAGAACGCGACCCAGACCGAGACCGAGAACGCGACCCAGACCGAGACCGAGACCGAGACCGAGACCGAGACCGAGACCGCGGCCGAGGCCGGGAGCGGGCTCAGAGCGGCCGCGGCAGCTGGGCTGCGCAGGTGACAGCCCGCCGAAGCCGAGGCGGGGGCCCCATCCGGAACAGGCGGGCCCTGGGCCGCGGAGGCGACGGGGGCGGCGCCCGGAAACAAGCCAAGCCCTACAGCCCACCAAAACGGCTTCCCCAGAAGAGGCAGCCCCACGGCTTCCACAGTGCCTCTGGAGGCGGGGCCCGAGGGGACACAGGGGGCCAATTGCTGATCTCCAATCTGGATGCTAGGGTTTCCGATGCGGATATTCAGGAACTATTTGCTCCTTTTGGAACTCTCAAGAAGTCAGCTCTCCATTATGATCCCTGGGGCCGAAGCTTAGGAACAGCAGACGTTCACTTTGAGCGAAAAGCAGACGCTCTCAAGGCCATGAAACGCTATCATGGTGTCACTTTGGATGGCAGCCCGATGAACGTTCAGCTTGTTCTCTCAAGGACTGAGGCACAACGAATTCCTGCACACAGTGTAAAGACAGCTGCAGTGACTGCAAACCGTGACTCTGGACGTGCCCGTGATGGAGGTGGCTTCCGGAGAGGCGGCCGCCTTGGAGGCAATCCAGGGCGACCAGCGCCAGGGACTGCAAGAAATTCCAAACAACAGCTTTCTCGAGAAGAACTAGATGCACAATTGGATGCTTATCGTGCCATGCTGGATACCAGTTAAACTAAGCCCACATGTTCCCTGCATGGCACACGACCCAGCATTCTCATTCTGGACCTTTGTGCTGGAAGGCAGAGGACACCACTGTGGCTCTGCTGTCAGGGATGGATCTGTGGCTTTTCTGTTTCCATATAGGATGGAAAACTCACCGAAAGGCTTTGGTGCTTGCTTTTCTTGACCTTTCGCTTGGGGGTTTTCTTTTGGTTGTTGTTTCTGTTTCTTCTTTGAATTCTGAAACAGACCTCTTTTGCACCATAAATTTTACTGCTTGCTGCGCTGGAGAAGGTGGCCTTTTCACCTTTGCCATAATAAAACACAACTGGGGCTAGAAGGGAAACTCTACGGATTGTACATTTCTTCCACAAAAGATAGCATTGAATAGACTTTGATGGAGGGCATCCAAGAGGTTTCCCATCAACATTTGGAACTGTCAAAACTATTTTGACCAGTGATTGCTTTTTTCTTCCTGCTCTGAATCCAGTCTGAGAATGTACTTTCAATAAAATTGGATCAGTTGTCCACTATTTCAAAGTCTGTTTTGTTTTTTTTTTTTTCCCCACAGCAAAATGAATGCATGGATATGTAGACCTATCTGGTATTTCACTTAGACTTTCATCTATTTGTATTGACCCCCATCTGGGGCCGGGGCAGGGGGGCAGGGGGGCAGGGGCGAAGGAGGGGAACAGGTGCAACTAAAGCTGTGGCAATCCTAAGAGAATTAATGAAGGGAACAAAATAATAGAAACCCTTTTTAGGAAAAGAAAAAGATAAGCAAGAAAACCTTGCAGGGTGGGCCAGGAAGCTTGGGGTTTCAAAGTAATCACTTAATGAGTAGGAGGGGGGAAATACAGAAAATAGAGACAAAAGGATTCCATAGCTCAATAAAAATAACAAGGGAGGCTTAGAACTCATCAGTAAAAGCTACACAACTAAAGGGCAGGAGAACCTTGGTGGGAATGGGAGACCTGGGAATGGGTTGATTTAGAGGATCTTAAGCAAA
The DNA here is from genome assembly GCF_048593235.1 of Sminthopsis crassicaudata. Classification (NCBI taxonomy): domain Eukaryota; kingdom Metazoa; phylum Chordata; class Mammalia; order Dasyuromorphia; family Dasyuridae; genus Sminthopsis; species Sminthopsis crassicaudata. The sequence continues at coordinate 147,544,318 of NC_133617.1, forward strand.
ACTGCTAGGCCTACAAAGTTCTAGATTAAAAGTAAAAGGGACTGAAAATAGCACTTGATTCAGAGACCACAGTCAAAATATCCAAATACAAAGAAAGACTTAATGGGGAAATCTTACACAATGGGTGGGCTGAAGAACAAGTCATTAAACACTTCATCATCATGGCAAAGAAAAGGATGTTGAAAAAATAACATACAAAATTTGGGATGCATCCAAAGCACTCTTTCTGAGGTTTCAATATGACATCTGAAAGTAATTCAAAAGAAAGAGTGAATTGAACATACATTTTCATAAGAATCTGCCACATAAGTGCCCTCCAAGTCATCATAAAAAAGAGAAAATATTGAAGTTAAGGGGAGAAATAAATAAAAAATAAAAACAACCAAAAAAAAAAAAAAAACCAAGAACAACAACAAAACAAAGGCTCCAGAAATGAACAACAAAGCTAAAAGCTTCTTCTTGGAAAAATAAATTGTGTCCATTCACAAACGTTTAGCTAAATGGATTAAAAAGAATGCAGAAAAATAGTCAATAAAATAGCAAGTGAACAAGGTCAAAGCAGAACAAAGCTGGAAGAACAATTCAGCAAAACATGATCGGTACCTATGCATCCCCAAATTCCAAAGAACATGAAACAGAGAAGATTTTCTTCAAACAAAATTCTAAAATTCTAGTTTCTATACAGAGAGAGAGAGAGAGAGAGAGAGAGAGAGAGAGAGAGAGAGAGAGAGAGCAAGTTTTGAACCCAAAGGACACTAAAAGCAAACAGATGCCAGACAAGGCCCCAAAGGGGGGAAGGTCACCTCCTGGTCCCCATCCCACAAGGCTCTTGAAGAAGAAATGGTCAAAGATCATAAAAGAGAGCTAGAAGAAAAATGAGGAAAGGAAAGAGAAGCTCTGCAAGAGAGGACGGAAAAGGCATATAATTCCCTTGTGGTTTCTCTCCAGTATACTTTGAAGCAGAATTTGTTCTGCTATGTTGGAAAGGCAAGAAGCCTTGTCACAGATCCTGGGTTGGAGTTGGAGTTCTATCTTTGAATGACCTTGAGGAACATGATCTTCCCTGCTCTGGTTTAAGAACAAAGCTCTAGCTCGGTCCTTTGACTCCAAATCTAGTGCTTTGGCTACTCTGCCATTCTGAGAACTAATATTGATCAAAAGTATATTCCTTTTATGGCGGTGGCTCAGCTGATTCCATTTGGGAATTTCTTGGCAAAAAGGGTAGAGTGGTTTGACCTTTCCTTTTCCAGCTGATTTTAGACTTGAGGAAAGAAAAACAAACAGAATTAAGTGAGGTGATCACAGTCATACCTCTACTTTCTGGGGCCAGAGTTGAACTCCTGGAGATCAGTCTTCCTTGTTCCAGGCCAAGAGCTCTGTATCTTAGACAGCCTGAGGAAAGGAAACACACCTCAGGCCATTCAAATCCCATTCTCACTGAGAATTAAAAGATGCTTCTCTATCACATTTGTTTTCTGGGTGGAATAGGAAGTCATTGGACTTTCTCAACTGGTGAATTCTTCTCCCCTGTATAACTCAAAGCAAAGGATAATCTACATTTTGAAGAAGAGACCAAATGAAAGCATGCTAATCAATAAGGAATCCAATGGAGCCCACCATCTGGAAAACACATGACAGAATTCTATTCAAGTTTGGTTTGGAAAAGTTAGCATGGCTTAGTGGGATGGAATGGTGGGTCTGAATCACAAACATTGAGGGTCAGCTCTTGTTTGGGACACTTGAATCTTGAAGTGGCTCAGGGGGTTCCTTAGCCTTTCTCTATAGAATGCAATGGTCTTGTTTTATCCATGGAAAAGGAGTATGTGACATACCCAAAGTCACTCAAGTACCATTAAATCATAGGGGGGGTTCTCCGCTGGTGAAAGAAGTTCCCACACTCTAGATGCCCACTGCCAAGAAACTCCCCAATCCTTCACACGCATATAGAAACAGATGTGTGTATGGATGGATGGATGGATGGATGTATAGAGACGCATCTGTGTTTCTAGAGATTTGTGTGTCTATAGCTTAGCAAGGCTAGAAAGAAATGTCCCATTCAGTTGGCAAAAGGGAAAAGGAACCAAAAGTTTTCACAAGAAATCTTTGGGATGAGGGAAACACCTAAATAAGCAAGTTGGGAATCTTTTCCCTTTTAACTACTCTCACCCTAGGATCTTCGGAAAAAGAAAGTCAAATAGCATTCTTATAATAGCATGAAAGATCTATGAAGAAAGACATCATCTGCATCTCAAGAAAGACATGGGAAAGAGAAGTATGTAGAAAATCAAGGGACATCTAGAGGTGGAAAGGGCAGGAAGTCTGGAGAAATCTAGGGAAGGCTCAGGATGATTGACTTCACCCTCCATCGAGGTGTTAACTCAGTGGAAGTGCCAAGACAGTGGTTATCCAGCTTACAAGTCCTTAGTACTTAGTATAGTGCTACCAGTGTTGACACCTCCTCTACAAGAACCCCACCTACAATGATGGATTCCTAAGAGAGTATATAAGAGCTAAGGGATCTGGGAGGAAGACAGACTGGAAAAGAAAGACCCTCAGGGTGGCTGGCCTGTCTCCTTCCCTTCTCTACTGAGACAAGAGAGCAAAGTCCACATTCCATATAGCTCTCTATTCCATATAGCCGTCTCTAGAGTGGAGTGGAGAAGGAAAGAAGAAAATTCAATAACTATTCTATCTTTTAAGAAAAAAAAAAAAAAACCACAAAAATATAGCTTCTTGTGGGGGCTCCTGGCGAGGCCCCGATCCAGCGTCCGCCATGGCCAACAAGATGGACATGTCCCTGGACGACATCATTAAAGTCAACGGGAGGCAGCGGGGCGTGTGCGGCGGGGACCGCAACCGAGTCCGCGCCCAAGACCGCGAGCCAGACCGCGACCGAGAACGCGACCCAGACCGAGACCGAGAACGCGACCCAGACCGAGACCGAGACCGAGACCGAGACCGAGACCGAGACCGAGACCGAGACCGCGGCCGAGGCCGGGAGCGGGCTCAGAGCGGCCGCGGCAGCTGGGCTGCGCAGGTGACAGCCCGCCGAAGCCGAGGCGGGGGCCCCATCCGGAACAGGCGGGCCCTGGGCCGCGGAGGCGACGGGGGCGGCGCCCGGAAACAAGCCAAGCCCTACAGCCCACCAAAACGGCTTCCCCAGAAGAGGCAGCCCCACGGCTTCCACAGTGCCTCTGGAGGCGGGGCCCGAGGGGACACAGGGGGCCAATTGCTGATCTCCAATCTGGATGCTAGGGTTTCCGATGCGGATATTCAGGAACTATTTGCTCCTTTTGGAACTCTCAAGAAGTCAGCTCTCCATTATGATCCCTGGGGCCGAAGCTTAGGAACAGCAGACGTTCACTTTGAGCGAAAAGCAGACGCTCTCAAGGCCATGAAACGCTATCATGGTGTCACTTTGGATGGCAGCCCGATGAACGTTCAGCTTGTTCTCTCAAGGACTGAGGCACAACGAATTCCTGCACACAGTGTAAAGACAGCTGCAGTGACTGCAAACCGTGACTCTGGACGTGCCCGTGATGGAGGTGGCTTCCGGAGAGGCGGCCGCCTTGGAGGCAATCCAGGGCGACCAGCGCCAGGGACTGCAAGAAATTCCAAACAACAGCTTTCTCGAGAAGAACTAGATGCACAATTGGATGCTTATCGTGCCATGCTGGATACCAGTTAAACTAAGCCCACATGTTCCCTGCATGGCACACGACCCAGCATTCTCATTCTGGACCTTTGTGCTGGAAGGCAGAGGACACCACTGTGGCTCTGCTGTCAGGGATGGATCTGTGGCTTTTCTGTTTCCATATAGGATGGAAAACTCACCGAAAGGCTTTGGTGCTTGCTTTTCTTGACCTTTCGCTTGGGGGTTTTCTTTTGGTTGTTGTTTCTGTTTCTTCTTTGAATTCTGAAACAGACCTCTTTTGCACCATAAATTTTACTGCTTGCTGCGCTGGAGAAGGTGGCCTTTTCACCTTTGCCATAATAAAACACAACTGGGGCTAGAAGGGAAACTCTACGGATTGTACATTTCTTCCACAAAAGATAGCATTGAATAGACTTTGATGGAGGGCATCCAAGAGGTTTCCCATCAACATTTGGAACTGTCAAAACTATTTTGACCAGTGATTGCTTTTTTCTTCCTGCTCTGAATCCAGTCTGAGAATGTACTTTCAATAAAATTGGATCAGTTGTCCACTATTTCAAAGTCTGTTTTGTTTTTTTTTTTCCCACAGCAAAATGAATGCATGGATATGTAGACCTATCTGGTATTTCACTTAGACTTTCATCTATTTGTATTGACCCCCATCTGGGGCCGGGGCAGGGGGGCAGGGGGGCAGGGGCGAAGGAGGGGAACAGGTGCAACTAAAGCTGTGGCAATCCTAAGAGAATTAATGAAGGGAACAAAATAATAGAAACCCTTTTTAGGAAAAGAAAAAGATAAGCAAGAAAACCTTGCAGGGTGGGCCAGGAAGCTTGGGGTTTCAAAGTAATCACTTAATGAGTAGGAGGGGGGAAATACAGAAAATAGAGACAAAAGGATTCCATAGCTCAATAAAAATAACAAGGGAGGCTTAGAACTCATCAGTAAAAGCTACACAACTAAAGGGCAGGAGAACCTTGGTGGGAATGGGAGACCTGGGAATGGGTTGATTTAGAGGATCTTAAGCAAAACTGCTAGGCCTACAAAGTTCTAGATTAAAAGTAAAAGGGACTGAAAATAGCACTTGATTCAGAGACCACAGTCAAAATATCCAAATACAAAGAAAGACTTAATGGGGAAATCTTACACAATGGGTGGGCTGAAGAACAAGTCATTAAACACTTCATCATCATGGCAAAGAAAAGGATGTTGAAAAAATAACATACAAAATTTGGGATGCATCCAAAGCACTCTTTCTGAGGTTTCAATATGACATCTGAAAGTAATTCAAAAGAAAGAGTGAATTGAACATACATTTTCATAAGAATCTGCCACATAAGTGCCCTCCAAGTCATCATAAAAAAGAGAAAATATTGAAGTTAAGGGGAGAAATAAATAAAAAATAAAAACAACCAAAAAAAAAAAAAAAAAACCAAGAACAACAACAAAACAAAGGCTCCAGAAATGAACAACAAAGCTAAAAGCTTCTTCTTGGAAAAATAAATTGTGTCCATTCACAAACGTTTAGCTAAATGGATTAAAAAGAATGCAGAAAAATAGTCAATAAAATAGCAAGTGAACAAGGTCAAAGCAGAACAAAGCTGGAAGAACAATTCAGCAAAACATGATCGGTACCTATGCATCCCCAAATTCCAAAGAACATGAAACAGAGAAGATTTTCTTCAAACAAAATTCTAAAATTCTAGTTTCTATAAAGAGAGAGAGAGAGAGAGAGAGAGAGAGAGAGAGAGAGAGAGAGAGAGAGAGCAAGTTTTGAACCCAAAGGACACTAAAAGCAAACAGATGCCAGACAAGGCCCCAAAGGGGGGAAGGTCACCTCCTGGTCCCCATCCCACAAGGCTCTTGAAGAAGAAATGGTCAAAGATCATAAAAGAGAGCTAGAAGAAAAATGAGGAAAGGAAAGAGAAGCTCTGCAAGAGAGGACGGAAAAGGCATATAATTCCCTTGTGGTTTCTCTCCAGTATACTTTGAAGCAGAATTTGTTCTGCTATGTTGGAAAGGCAAGAAGCCTTGTCACAGATCCTGGGTTGGAGTTGGAGTTCTATCTTTGAATGACCTTGAGGAACATGATCTTCCCTGCTCTGGTTTAAGAACAAAGCTCTAGCTCGGTCCTTTGACTCCAAATCTAGTGCTTTGGCTACTCTGCCATTCTGAGAACTAATATTGATCAAAAGTATATTCCTTTTATGGCGGTGGCTCAGCTGATTCCATTTGGGAATTTCTTGGCAAAAAGGGTAGAGTGGTTTGACCTTTCCTTTTCCAGCTGATTTTAGACTTGAGGAAAGAAAAACAAACAGAATTAAGTGAGGTGATCACAGTCATACCTCTACTTTCTGGGGCCAGAGTTGAACTCCTGGAGATCAGTCTTCCTTGTTCCAGGCCAAGAGCTCTGTATCTTAGACAGCCTGAGGAAAGGAAACACACCTCAGGCCATTCAAATCCCATTCTCACTGAGAATTAAAAGATGCTTCTCTATCACACTTGTTTTCTGGGTGGAATAGGAAGTCATTGGACTTTCTCAACTGGTGAATTCTTCTCCCCTGTATAACTCAAAGCAAAGGATAATCTACATTTTGAAGAAGAGACCAAATGAAAGCATGCTAATCAATAAGGAATCCAATGGAGCCCACCATCTGGAAAACACATGACAGAATTCTATTCAAGTTTGGTTTGGAAAAGTTAGCATGGCTTAGTGGGATGGAATGGTGGGTCTGAATCACAAACATTGAGGGTCAGCTCTTGTTTGGGACACTTGAATCTTGAAGTGGCTCAGGGGGTTCCTTAGCCTTTCTCTATAGAATGCAATGGTCTTGTTTTATCCATGGAAAAGGAGTATGTGACATACCCAAAGTCACTCAAGTACCATTAAATCATAGGGGGGGTTCTCCGCTGGTGAAAGAAGTTCCCACACTCTAGATGCCCACTGCCAAGAAACTCCCCAATCCTTCACACGCATATAGAAACAGATGTGTGTATGGATGGATGGATGGATGGATGTATAGAGACGCATCTGTGTTTCTAGAGATTTGTGTGTCTATAGCTTAGCAAGGCTAGAAAGAAATGTCCCATTCAGTTGGCAAAAGGGAAAAGGAACCAAAAGTTTTCACAAGAAATCTTTGGGATGAGGGAAACACCTAAATAAGCAAGTTGGGAATCTTTTCCCTTTTAACTACTCTCACCCTAGGATCTTCGGAAAAAGAAAGTCAAATAGCATTCTTATAATAGCATGAAAGATCTATGAAGAAAGACATCATCTGCATCTCAAGAAAGACATGGGAAAGAGAAGTATGTAGAAAATCAAGGGACATCTAGAGGTGGAAAGGGCAGGAAGTCTGGAGAAATCTAGGGAAGGCTCAGGATGATTGACTTCACCCTCCATCGAGGTGTTAACTCAGTGGAAGTGCCAAGACAGTGGTTATCCAGCTTACAAGTCCTTAGTACTTAGTATAGTGCTACCAGTGTTGACACCTCCTCTACAAGAACCCCACCTACAATGATGGATTCCTAAGAGAGTATATAAGAGCTAAGGGATCTGGGAGGAAGACAGACTGGAAAAGAAAGACCCTCAGGGTGGCTGGCCTGTCTCCTTCCCTTCTCTACTGAGACAAGAGAGCAAAGTCCACATTCCATATAGCTCTCTATTCCATATAGCCGTCTCTAGAGTGGAGTGGAGAAGGAAAGAAGAAAATTCAATAACTATTCTATCTTTTAAGAAAAAAAAAAAAAAACCACAAAAATATAGCTTCTTGTGGGGGCTCCTGGCGAGGCCCCGATCCAGCGTCCGCCATGGCCAACAAGATGGACATGTCCCTGGACGACATCATTAAAGTCAACGGGAGGCAGCGGGGCGTGTGCGGCGGGGACCGCAACCGAGTCCGCGCCCAAGACCGCGACCGAGAACGCGACCGAGAACGCGACCCAGACCGAGACCGAGAACGCGACCCAGACCGAGACCGAGACCGAGACCGAGACCGAGACCGAGACCGCGGCCGAGGCCGGGAGCGGGCTCAGAGCGGCCGCGGCAGCTGGGCTGCGCAGGTGACAGCCCCCCGAAGCCGAGGCGGGGGCCCCATCCGGAACAGGCGGGCCCTGGGCCGCGGAGGCGACGGGGGCGGCGCCCGGAAACAAGCCAAGCCCTACAGCCCACCAAAACGGCTTCCCCAGAAGAGGCAGCCCCACGGCTTCCACAGTGCCTCTGGAGGCGGGGCCCGAGGGGACACAGGGGGCCAATTGCTGATCTCCAATCTGGATGCTAGGGTTTCCGATGCGGATATTCAGGAACTATTTGCTCCTTTTGGAACTCTCAAGAAGTCAGCTCTCCATTATGATCCCTGGGGCCGAAGCTTAGGAACAGCAGACGTTCACTTTGAGCGAAAAGCAGACGCTCTCAAGGCCATGAAACGCTATCATGGTGTCACTTTGGATGGCAGCCCGATGAACGTTCAGCTTGTTCTCTCAAGGACTGAGGCACAACGAATTCCTGCACACAGTGTAAAGACAGCTGCAGTGACTGCAAACCGTGACTCTGGACGTGCCCGTGATGGAGGTGGCTTCCGGAGAGGCGGCCGCCTTGGAGGCAATCCAGGGCGACCAGCGCCAGGGACTGCAAGAAATTCCAAACAACAGCTTTCTCGAGAAGAACTAGATGCACAATTGGATGCTTATCGTGCCATGCTGGATACCAGTTAAACTAAGCCCACATGTTCCCTGCATGGCACACGACCCAGCATTCTCATTCTGGACCTTTGTGCTGGAAGGCAGAGGACACCACTGTGGCTCTGCTGTCAGGGATGGATCTGTGGCTTTTCTGTTTCCATATAGGATGGAAAACTCACCGAAAGGCTTTGGTGCTTGCTTTTCTTGACCTTTCGCTTGGGGGTTTTCTTTTGGTTGTTGTTTCTGTTTCTTCTTTGAATTCTGAAACAGACCTCTTTTGCACCATAAATTTTACTGCTTGCTGCGCTGGAGAAGGTGGCCTTTTCACCTTTGCCATAATAAAACACAACTGGGGCTAGAAGGGAAACTCTACGGATTGTACATTTCTTCCACAAAAGATAGCATTGAATAGACTTTGATGGAGGGCATCCAAGAGGTTTCCCATCAACATTTGGAACTGTCAAAACTATTTTGACCAGTGATTGCTTTTTTCTTCCTGCTCTGAATCCAGTCTGAGAATGTACTTTCAATAAAATTGGATCAGTTGTCCACTATTTCAAAGTCTGTTTTGTTTTTTTTTTTTCCCACAGCAAAATGAATGCATGGATATGTAGACCTATCTGGTATTTCACTTAGACTTTCATCTATTTGTATTGACCCCCATCTGGGGCCGGGGCAGGGGGGCAGGGGGGCAGGGGCGAAGGAGGGGAACAGGTGCAACTAAAGCTGTGGCAATCCTAAGAGAATTAATGAAGGGAACAAAATAATAGAAACCCTTTTTAGGAAAAGAAAAAGATAAGCAAGAAAACCTTGCAGGGTGGGCCAGGAAGCTTGGGGTTTCAAAGTAATCACTTAATGAGTAGGAGGGGGGAAATACAGAAAATAGAGACAAAAGGATTCCATAGCTCAATAAAAATAACAAGGGAGGCTTAGAACTCATCAGTAAAAGCTACACAACTAAAGGGCAGGAGAACCTTGGTGGGAATGGGAGACCTGGGAATGGGTTGATTTAGAGGATCTTAAGCAAAACTGCTAGGCCTACAAAGTTCTAGATTAAAAGTAAAAGGGACTGAAAATAGCACTTGATTCAGAGACCACAGTCAAAATATCCAAATACAAAGAAAGACTTAATGGGGAAATCTTACACAATGGGTGGGCTGAAGAACAAGTCATTAAACACTTCATCATCATGGCAAAGAAAAGGATGTTGAAAAAATAACATACAAAATTTGGGATGCATCCAAAGCACTCTTTCTGAGGTTTCAATATGACATCTGAAAGTAATTCAAAAGAAAGAGTGAATTGAACATACATTTTCATAAGAATCTGCCACATAAGTGCCCTCCAAGTCATCATAAAAAAGAGAAAATATTGAAGTTAAGGGGAGAAATAAATAAAAAATAAAAACAACCAAAAAAAAAAACAAAAAACCAAGAACAACAACAAAACAAAGGCTCCAGAAATGAACAACAAAGCTAAAAGCTTCTTCTTGGAAAAATAAATTGTGTCCATTCACAAACGTTTAGCTAAATGGATTAAAAAGAATGCAGAAAAATAGTCAATAAAATAGCAAGTGAACAAGGTCAAAGCAGAACAAAGCTGGAAGAACAATTCAGCAAAACATGATCGGTACCTATGCATCCCCAAATTCCAAAGAACATGAAACAGAGAAGATTTTCTTCAAACAAAATTCTAAAATTCTAGTTTTTATACAGAGAGAGATAGAGAGAGAGAGAGAGAGAGAGAGAGAGAGAGAGAGAAAGAGAGAGAGAGAGAGAGAGAGAGAGAGAGCAAGTTTTGAACCCAAAGGACACTAAAAGCAAACAGATGCCAGACAAGGCCCCAAAGGGGGGAAGGTCACCTCCTGGTCCCCATCCCACAAGGCTCTTGAAGAAGAAATGGTCAAAGATCATAAAAGAGAGCTAGAAGAAAAATGAGGAAAGGAAAGAGAAGCTCTGCAAGAGAGGACGGAAAAGGCATATAATTCCCTTGTGGTTTCTCTCCAGTATACTTTGAAGCAGAATTTGTTCTGCTATGTTGGAAAGGCAAGAAGCCTTGTCACAGATCCTGGGTTGGAGTTGGAGTTCTATCTTTGAATGACCTTGAGGAACATGATCTTCCCTGCTCTGGTTTAAGAACAAAGCTCTAGCTCGGTCCTTTGACTCCAAATCTAGTGCTTTGGCTACTCTGCCATTCTGAGAACAAATATTGATCAAAAGTATATTCCTTTTATGGCGGTGGCTCAGCTGATTCCATTTGGGAATTTCTTGTCAAAAAGGGTAGAGTGGTTTGACCTTTCCTTTTCCAGCTGATTTTAGACTTGAGGAAAGAAAAACAAACAGAATTAAGTGAGGTGATCACAGTCATACCTCTACTTTCTGGGGCCAGAGTTGAACTCCTGGAGATCAGTCTTCCTTGTTCCAGGCCAAGAGCTCTGTATCTTAGACAGCCTGAGGAAAGGAAACACACCTCAGGCCATTCAAATCCCATTCTCACTGAGAATTAAAAGATGCTTCTCTATCACACTTGTTTTCTGGGTGGAATAGGAAGTCATTGGACTTTCTCAACTGGTGAATTCTTCTCCCCTGTATAACTCAAAGCAAAGGATAATCTACATTTTGAAGAAGAGACCAAATGAAAGCATGCTAATCAATAAGGAATCCAATGGAGCCCACCATCTGGAAAACACATGACAGAATTCTATTCAAGTTTGGTTTGGAAAAGTTAGCATGGCTTAGTGGGATGGAATGGTGGGTCTGAATCACAAACATTGAGGGTCAGCTCTTGTTTGGGACACTTGAATCTTGAAGTGGCTCAGGGGGTTCCTTAGCCTTTCTCTATAGAATGCAATGGTCTTGTTTTATCCATGGAAAAGGAGTATGTGACATACCCAAAGTCACTCAAGTACCATTAAATCATAGGGGGGGTTCTCCGCTGGTGAAAGAAGTTCCCACACTCTAGATGCCCACTGCCAAGAAACTCCCCAATCCTTCACACGCATATATAAACAGATGTGTGTATGGATGGATGGATGGATGGATGTATAGAGACGCATCTGTGTTTCTAGAGATTTGTGTGTCTATAGCTTAGCAAGGCTAGAAAGAAATGTCCCATTCAGTTGGCAAAAGGGAAAAGGAACCAAAAGTTTTCACAAGAAATCTTTGGGATGAGGGAAACACCTAAATAAGCAAGTTGGGAATCTTTTCCCTTTTAACTACTCTCACCCTAGGATCTTCGGAAAAAGAAAGTCAAATAGCATTCTTATAATAGCATGAAAGATCTATGAAGAAAGACATCATCTGCATCTCAAGAAAGACATGGGAAAGAGAAGTATGTAGAAAATCAAGGGACATCTAGAGGTGGAAAGGGCAGGAAGTCTGGAGAAATCTAGGGAAGGCTCAGGATGATTGACTTCACCCTCCATCGAGGTGTTAACTCAGTGGAAGTGCCAAGACAGTGGTTATCCAGCTTACAAGTCCTTAGTACTTAGTATAGTGCTACCAGTGTTGACACCTCCTCTACAAGAACCCCACCTACAATGATGGATTCCTAAGAGAGTATATAAGAGCTAAGGGATCTGGGAGGAAGACAGACTGGAAAAGAAAGACCCTCAGGGTGGCTGGCCTGTCTCCTTCCCTTCTCTACTGAGACAAGAGAGCAAAGTCCACATTCCATATAGCTCTCTATTCCATATAGCCGTCTCTAGAGTGGAGTGGAGAAGGAAAGAAGAAAATTCAATAACTATTCTATCTTTTAAGAAAAAAAAAAAAAAACCACAAAAATATAGCTTCTTGTGGGGGCTCCTGGCGAGGCCCCGATCCAGCGTCCGCCATGGCCAACAAGATGGACATGTCCCTGGACGACATCATTAAAGTCAACGGGAGGCAGCGGGGCGTGTGCGGCGGGGACCGCAACCGAGTCCGCGCCCAAGACCGCGAGCCAGACCGCGACCGAGAACGCGACCCAGACCGAGACCGAGAACGCGACCCAGACCGAGACCGAGACCGAGACCGAGACCGAGACCGAGACCGCGGCCGAGGCCGGGAGCGGGCTCAGAGCGGCCGCGGCAGCTGGGCTGCGCAGGTGACAGCCCCCCGAAGCCGAGGCGGGGGCCCCATCCGGAACAGGCGGGCCCTGGGCCGCGGAGGCGACGGGGGCGGCGCCCGGAAACAAGCCAAGCCCTACAGCCCACCAAAACGGCTTCCCCAGAAGAGGCAGCCCCACGGCTTCCACAGTGCCTCTGGAGGCGGGGCCCGAGGGGACACAGGGGGCCAATTGCTGATCTCCAATCTGGATGCTAGGGTTTCCGATGCGGATATTCAGGAACTATTTGCTCCTTTTGGAACTCTCAAGAAGTCAGCTCTCCATTATGATCCCTGGGGCCGAAGCTTAGGAACAGCAGACGTTCACTTTGAGCGAAAAGCAGACGCTCTCAAGGCCATGAAACGCTATCATGGTGTCACTTTGGATGGCAGCCCGATGAACGTTCAGCTTGTTCTCTCAAGGACTGAGGCACAACGAATTCCTGCACACAGTGTAAAGACAGCTGCAGTGACTGCAAACCGTGACTCTGGACGTGCCCGTGATGGAGGTGGCTTCCGGAGAGGCGGCCGCCTTGGAGGCAATCCAGGGCGACCAGCGCCAGGGACTGCAAGAAATTCCAAACAACAGCTTTCTCGAGAAGAACTAGATGCACAATTGGATGCTTATCGTGCCATGCTGGATACCAGTTAAACTAAGCCCACATGTTCCCTGCATGGCACACGACCCAGCATTCTCATTCTGGACCTTTGTGCTGGAAGGCAGAGGACACCACTGTGGCTCTGCTGTCAGGGATGGATCTGTGGCTTTTCTGTTTCCATATAGGATGGAAAACTCACCGAAAGGCTTTGGTGCTTGCTTTTCTTGACCTTTCGCTTGGGGGTTTTCTTTTGGTTGTTGTTTCTGTTTCTTCTTTGAATTCTGAAACAGACCTCTTTTGCACCATAAATTTTACTGCTTGCTGCGCTGGAGAAGGTGGCCTTTTCACCTTTGCCATAATAAAACACAACTGGGGCTAGAAGGGAAACTCTACGGATTGTACATTTCTTCCACAAAAGATAGCATTGAATAGACTTTGATGGAGGGCATCCAAGAGGTTTCCCATCAACATTTGGAACTGTCAAAACTATTTTGACCAGTGATTGCTTTTTTCTTCCTGCTCTGAATCCAGTCTGAGAATGTACTTTCAATAAAATTGGATCAGTTGTCCACTATTTCAAAGTCTGTTTTGTTTTTTTTTTTCCCACAGCAAAATGAATGCATGGATATGTAGACCTATCTGGTATTTCACTTAGACTTTCATCTATTTGTATTGACCCCCATCTGGGGCCGGGGCAGGGGGGCAGGGGGGCAGGGGCGAAGGAGGGGAACAGGTGCAACTAAAGCTGTGGCAATCCTAAGAGAATTAATGAAGGGAACAAAATAATAGAAACCCTTTTTAGGAAAAGAAAAAGATAAGCAAGAAAACCTTGCAGGGTGGGCCAGGAAGCTTGGGGTTTCAAAGTAATCACTTAATGAGTAGGAGGGGGGAAATACAGAAAATAGAGACAAAAGGATTCCATAGCTCAATAAAAATAACAAGGGAGGCTTAGAACTCATCAGTAAAAGCTACACAACTAAAGGGCAGGAGAACCTTGGTGGGAATGGGAGACCTGGGAATGGGTTGATTTAGAGGATCTTAAGCAAAACTGCTAGGCCTACAAAGTTCTAGATTAAAAGTAAAAGGGACTGAAAATAGCACTTGATTCAGAGACCACAGTCAAAATATCCAAATACAAAGAAAGACTTAATGGGGAAATCTTACACAATGGGTGGGCTGAAGAACAAGTCATTAAACACTTCATCATCATGGCAAAGAAAAGGATGTTGAAAAAATAACATACAAAATTTGGGATGCATCCAAAGCACTCTTTCTGAGGTTTCAATATGACATCTGAAAGTAATTCAAAAGAAAGAGTGAATTGAACATACATTTTCATAAGAATCTGCCACATAAGTGCCCTCCAAGTCATCATAAAAAAGAGAAAATATTGAAGTTAAGGGGAGAAATAAATAAAAAATAAAAACAACCAAAAAAAAAAAAAAAAACCAAGAACAACAACAAAACAAAGGCTCCAGAAATGAACAACAAAGCTAAAAGCTTCTTCTTGGAAAAATAAATTGTGTCCATTCACAAACGTTTAGCTAAATGGATTAAAAAGAATGCAGAAAAATAGTCAATAAAATAGCAAGTGAACAAGGTCAAAGCAGAACAAAGCTGGAAGAACAATTCAGCAAAACATGATCGGTACCTATGCATCCCCAAATTCCAAAGAACATGAAACAGAGAAGATTTTCTTCAAACAAAATTCTAAAATTCTAGTTTCTATACAGAGAGAGAGAGAGAGAGAGAGAGAGAGAGAGAGAGAGAGCAAGTTTTGAACCCAAAGGACACTAAAAGCAAACAGATGCCAGACAAGGCCCCAAAGGGGGGAAGGTCACCTCCTGGTCCCCATCCCACAAGGCTCTTGAAGAAGAAATGGTCAAAGATCATAAAAGAGAGCTAGAAGAAAAATGAGGAAAGGAAAGAGAAGCTCTGCAAGAGAGGACGGAAAAGGCATATAATTCCCTTGTGGTTTCTCTCCAGTATACTTTGAAGCAGAATTTGTTCTGCTATGTTGGAAAGGCAAGAAGCCTTGTCACAGATCCTGGGTTGGAGTTGGAGTTCTATCTTTGAATGACCTTGAGGAACATGATCTTCCCTGCTCTGGTTTAAGAACAAAGCTCTAGCTCGGTCCTTTGACTCCAAATCTAGTGCTTTGGCTACTCTGCCATTCTGAGAACTAATATTGATCAAAAGTATATTCCTTTTATGGCGGTGGCTCAGCTGATTCCATTTGGGAATTTCTTGGCAAAAAGGGTAGAGTGGTTTGACCTTTCCTTTTCCAGCTGATTTTAGACTTGAGGAAAGAAAAACAAACAGAATTAAGTGAGGTGATCACAGTCATACCTCTACTTTCTGGGGCCAGAGTTGAACTCCTGGAGATCAGTCTTCCTTGTTCCAGGCCAAGAGCTCTGTATCTTAGACAGCCTGAGGAAAGGAAACACACCTCAGGCCATTCAAATCCCATTCTCACTGAGAATTAAAAGATGCTTCTCTATCACACTTGTTTTCTGGGTGGAATAGGAAGTCATTGGACTTTCTCAACTGGTGAATTCTTCTCCCCTGTATAACTCAAAGCAAAGGATAATCTACATTTTGAAGAAGAGACCAAATGAAAGCATGCTAATCAATAAGGAATCCAATGGAGCCCACCATCTGGAAAACACATGACAGAATTCTATTCAAGTTTGGTTTGGAAAAGTTAGCATGGCTTAGTGGGATGGAATGGTGGGTCTGAATCACAAACATTGAGGGTCAGCTCTTGTTTGGGACACTTGAATCTTGAAGTGGCTCAGGGGGTTCCTTAGCCTTTCTCTATAGAATGCAATGGTCTTGTTTTATCCATGGAAAAGGAGTATGTGACATACCCAAAGTCACTCAAGTACCATTAAATCATAGGGGGGGTTCTCCGCTGGTGAAAGAAGTTCCCACACTCTAGATGCCCACTGCCAAGAAACTCCCCAATCCTTCACACGCATATATAAACAGATGTGTGTATGGATGGATGGATGGATGGATGTATAGAGACGCATCTGTGTTTCTAGAGATTTGTGTGTCTATAGCTTAGCAAGGCTAGAAAGAAATGTCCCATTCAGTTGGCAAAAGGGAAAAGGAACCAAAAGTTTTCACAAGAAATCTTTGGGATGAGGGAAACACCTAAATAAGCAAGTTGGGAATCTTTTCCCTTTTAACTACTCTCACCCTAGGATCTTCGGAAAAAGAAAGTCAAATACCATTCTTATAATAGCATGAAAGATCTATGAAGAAAGACATCATCTGCATCTCAAGAAAGACATGGGAAAGAGAAGTATGTAGAAAATCAAGGGACATCTAGAGGTGGAAAGGGCAGGAAGTCTGGAGAAATCTAGGGAAGGCTCAGGATGATTGACTTCACCCTCCATCGAGGTGTTAACTCAGTGGAAGTGCCAAGACAGTGGTTATCCAGCTTACAAGTCCTTAGTACTTAGTATAGTGCTACCAGTGTTGACACCTCCTCTACAAGAACCCCACCTACAATGATGGATTCCTAAGAGAGTATATAAGAGCTAAGGGATCTGGGAGGAAGACAGACTGGAAAAGAAAGACCCTCAGGGTGGCTGGCCTGTCTCCTTCCCTTCTCTACTGAGACAAGAGAGCAAAGTCCACATTCCATATAGCTCTCTATTCCATATAGCCGTCTCTAGAGTGGAGTGGAGAAGGAAAGAAGAAAATTCAATAACTATTCTATCTTTTAAGAAAAAAAAAACCACAAAAATATAGCTTCTTGTGGGGGCTCCTGGCGAGGCCCCGATCCAGCGTCCGCCATGGCCAACAAGATGGACATGTCCCTGGACGACATCATTAAAGTCAACGGGAGGCAGCGGGGCGTGTGCGGCGGGGACCGCAACCGAGTCCGCGCCCAAGACCGCGAGCCAGACCGCGACCGAGAACGCGACCCAGACCGAGACCGAGAACGCGACCCAGACCGAGACCGAGACCGAGACCGAGACCGAGACCGAGACCGCGGCCGAGGCCGGGAGCGGGCTCAGAGCGGCCGCGGCAGCTGGGCTGCGCAGGTGACAGCCCGCCGAAGCCGAGGCGGGGGCCCCATCCGGAACAGGCGGGCCCTGGGCCGCGGAGGCGACGGGGGCGGCGCCCGGAAACAAGCCAAGCCCTACAGCCCACCAAAACGGCTTCCCCAGAAGAGGCAGCCCCACGGCTTCCACAGTGCCTCTGGAGGCGGGGCCCGAGGGGACACAGGGGGCCAATTGCTGATCTCCAATCTGGATGCTAGGGTTTCCGATGCGGATATTCAGGAACTATTTGCTCCTTTTGGAACTCTCAAGAAGTCAGCTCTCCATTATGATCCCTGGGGCCGAAGCTTAGGAACAGCAGACGTTCACTTTGAGCGAAAAGCAGACGCTCTCAAGGCCATGAAACGCTATCATGGTGTCACTTTGGATGGCAGCCCGATGAACGTTCAGCTTGTTCTCTCAAGGACTGAGGCACAACGAATTCCTGCACACAGTGTAAAGACAGCTGCAGTGACTGCAAACCGTGACTCTGGACGTGCCCGTGATGGAGGTGGCTTCCGGAGAGGCGGCCGCCTTGGAGGCAATCCAGGGCGACCAGCGCCAGGGACTGCAAGAAATTCCAAACAACAGCTTTCTCGAGAAGAACTAGATGCACAATTGGATGCTTATCGTGCCATGCTGGATACCAGTTAAACTAAGCCCACATGTTCCCTGCATGGCACACGACCCAGCATTCTCATTCTGGACCTTTGTGCTGGAAGGCAGAGGACACCACTGTGGCTCTGCTGTCAGGGATGGATCTGTGGCTTTTCTGTTTCCATATAGGATGGAAAACTCACCGAAAGGCTTTGGTGCTTGCTTTTCTTGACCTTTCGCTTGGGGGTTTTCTTTTGGTTGTTGTTTCTGTTTCTTCTTTGAATTCTGAAACAGACCTCTTTTGCACCATAAATTTTACTGCTTGCTGCGCTGGAGAAGGTGGCCTTTTCACCTTTGCCATAATAAAACACAACTGGGGCTAGAAGGGAAACTCTACGGATTGTACATTTCTTCCACAAAAGATAGCATTGAATAGACTTTGATGGAGGGCATCCAAGAGGTTTCCCATCAACATTTGGAACTGTCAAAACTATTTTGACCAGTGATTGCTTTTTTCTTCCTGCTCTGAATCCAGTCTGAGAATGTACTTTCAATAAAATTGGATCAGTTGTCCACTATTTCAAAGTCTGTTTTGTTTTTTTTTTTCCCACAGCAAAATGAATGCATGGATATGTAGACCTATCTGGTATTTCACTTAGACTTTCATCTATTTGTATTGACCCCCATCTGGGGCCGGGGCAGGGGGGCAGGGGGGCAGGGGCGAAGGAGGGGAACAGGTGCAACTAAAGCTGTGGCAATCCTAAGAGAATTAATGAAGGGAACAAAATAATAGAAACCCTTTTTAGGAAAAGAAAAAGATAAGCAAGAAAACCTTGCAGGGTGGGCCAGGAAGCTTGGGGTTTCAAAGTAATCACTTAATGAGTAGGAGGGGGGAAATACAGAAAATAGAGACAAAAGGATTCCATAGCTCAATAAAAATAACAAGGGAGGCTTAGAACTCATCAGTAAAAGCTACACAACTAAAGGGCAGGAGAACCTTGGTGGGAATGGGAGACCTGGGAATGGGTTGATTTAGAGGATCTTAAGCAAAACTGCTAGGCCTACAAAGTTCTAGATTAAAAGTAAAAGGGACTGAAAATAGCACTTGATTCAGAGACCACAGTCAAAATATCCAAATACAAAGAAAGACTTAATGGGGAAATCTTACACAATGGGTGGGCTGAAGAACAAGTCATTAAACACTTCATCATCATGGCAAAGAAAAGGATGTTGAAAAAATAACATACAAAATTTGGGATGCATCCAAAGCACTCTTTCTGAGGTTTCAATATGACATCTGAAAGTAATTCAAAAGAAAGAGTGAATTGAACATACATTTTCATAAGAATCTGCCACATAAGTGCCCTCCAAGTCATCATAAAAAAGAGAAAATATTGAAGTTAAGGGGAGAAATAAATAAAAAATAAAAACAACCAAAAAAAAAAAAAAAAAACCAAGAACAACAACAAAACAAAGGCTCCAGAAATGAACAACAAAGCTAAAAGCTTCTTCTTGGAAAAATAAATTGTGTCCATTCACAAACGTTTAGCTAAATGGATTAAAAAGAATGCAGAAAAATAGTCAATAAAATAGCAAGTGAACAAGGTGAAAGCAGAACAAAGCTGGAAGAACAATTCAGCAAAACATGATCGGTACCTATGCATCCCCAAATTCCAAAGAACATGAAACAGAGAAGATTTTCTTCAAACAAAATTCTAAAATTCTAGTTTCTATACAGAGAGAGAGAGAGAGAGAGAGAGAGAGAGAGAGAGAGAGAGAGAGAGAGAGAGAGCAAGTTTTGAACCCAAAGGACACTAAAAGCAAACAGATGCCAGACAAGGCCCCAAAGGGGGGAAGGTCACCTCCTGGTCCCCATCCCACAAGGCTCTTGAAGAAGAAATGGTCAAAGATCATAAAAGAGAGCTAGAAGAAAAATGAGGAAAGGAAAGAGAAGCTCTGCAAGAGAGGACGGAAAAGGCATATAATTCCCTTGTGGTTTCTCTCCAGTATACTTTGAAGCAGAATTTGTTCTGCTATGTTGGAAAGGCAAGAAGCCTTGTCACAGATCCTGGGTTGGAGTTGGAGTTCTATCTTTGAATGACCTTGAGGAACATGATCTTCCCTGCTCTGGTTTAAGAACAAAGCTCTAGCTCGGTCCTTTGACTCCAAATCTAGTGCTTTGGCTACTCTGCCATTCTGAGAACTAATATTGATCAAAAGTATATTCCTTTTATGGCGGTGGCTCAGCTGATTCCATTTGGGAATTTCTTGGCAAAAAGGGTAGAGTGGTTTGACCTTTCCTTTTCCAGCTGATTTTAGACTTGAGGAAAGAAAAACAAACAGAATTAAGTGAGGTGATCACAGTCATACCTCTACTTTCTGGGGCCAGAGTTGAACTCCTGGAGATCAGTCTTCCTTGTTCCAGGCCAAGAGCTCTGTATCTTAGACAGCCTGAGGAAAGGAAACACACCTCAGGCCATTCAAATCCCATTCTCACTGAGAATTAAAAGATGCTTCTCTATCACACTTGTTTTCTGGGTGGAATAGGAAGTCATTGGACTTTCTCAACTGGTGAATTCTTCTCCCCTGTATAACTCAAAGCAAAGGATAATCTACATTTTGAAGAAGAGACCAAATGAAAGCATGCTAATCAATAAGGAATCCAATGGAGCCCACCATCTGGAAAACACATGACAGAATTCTATTCAAGTTTGGTTTGGAAAAGTTAGCATGGCTTAGTGGGATGGAATGGTGGGTCTGAATCACAAACATTGAGGGTCAGCTCTTGTTTGGGACACTTGAATCTTGAAGTGGCTCAGGGGGTTCCTTAGCCTTTCTCTATAGAATGCAATGGTCTTGTTTTATCCATGGAAAAGGAGTATGTGACATACCCAAAGTCACTCAAGTACCATTAAATCATAGGGGGGGTTCTCCGCTGGTGAAAGAAGTTCCCACACTCTAGATGCCCACTGCCAAGAAACTCCCCAATCCTTCACACGCATATAGAAACAGATGTGTGTATGGATGGATGGATGGATGGATGTATACGCATCTGTGTTTCTAGAGATTTGTGTGTCTATAGCTTAGCAAGGCTAGAAAGAAATGTCCCATTCAGTTGGCAAAAGGGAAAAGGAACCAAAAGTTTTCACAAGAAATCTTTGGGATGAGGGAAACACCTAAATAAGCAAGTTGGGAATCTTTTCCCTTTTAACTACTCTCACCCTAGGATCTTCGGAAAAAGAAAGTCAAATAGCATTCTTATAATAGCATGAAAGATCTATGAAGAAAGACATCATCTGCATCTCAAGAAAGACATGGGAAAGAGAAGTATGTAGAAAATCAAGGGACATCTAGAGGTGGAAAGGGCAGGAAGTCTGGAGAAATCTAGGGAAGGCTCAGGATGATTGACTTCACCCTCCATCGAGGTGTTAACTCAGTGGAAGTGCCAAGACAGTGGTTATCCAGCTTACAAGTCCTTAGTACTTAGTATAGTGCTACCAGTGTTGACACCTCCTCTACAAGAACCCCACCTACAATGATGGATTCCTAAGAGAGTATATAAGAGCTAAGGGATCTGGGAGGAAGACAGACTGGAAAAGAAAGACCCTCAGGGTGGCTGGCCTGTCTCCTTCCCTTCTCTACTGAGACAAGAGAGCAAAGTCCACATTCCATATAGCTCTCTATTCCATATAGCCGTCTCTAGAGTGGAGTGGAGAAGGAAAGAAGAAAATTCAATAACTATTCTATCTTTTAAGAAAAAAAAAAAAAAAAACCACAAAAATATAGCTTCTTGTGGGGGCTCCTGGCGAGGCCCCGATCCAGCGTCCGCCATGGCCAACAAGATGGACATGTCCCTGGACGACATCATTAAAGTCAACGGGAGGCAGCGGGGCGTGTGCGGCGGGGACCGCAACCGAGTCCGCGCCCAAGACCGCGACCGAGAACGCGACCGAGAACGCGACCCAGACCGAGACCGAGAACGCGACCCAGACCGAGACCGAGACCGAGACCGAGACCGAGACCGAGACCGCGGCCGAGGCCGGGAGCGGGCTCAGAGCGGCCGCGGCAGCTGGGCTGCGCAGGTGACAGCCCGCCGAAGCCGAGGCGGGGGCCCCATCCGGAACAGGCGGGCCCTGGGCCGCGGAGGCGACGGGGGCGGCGCCCGGAAACAAGCCAAGCCCTACAGCCCACCAAAACGGCTTCCCCAGAAGAGGCAGCCCCACGGCTTCCACAGTGCCTCTGGAGGCGGGGCCCGAGGGGACACAGGGGGCCAATTGCTGATCTCCAATCTGGATGCTAGGGTTTCCGATGCGGATATTCAGGAACTATTTGCTCCTTTTGGAACTCTCAAGAAGTCAGCTCTCCATTATGATCCCTGGGGCCGAAGCTTAGGAACAGCAGACGTTCACTTTGAGCGAAAAGCAGACGCTCTCAAGGCCATGAAACGCTATCATGGTGTCACTTTGGATGGCAGCCCGATGAACGTTCAGCTTGTTCTCTCAAGGACTGAGGCACAACGAATTCCTGCACACAGTGTAAAGACAGCTGCAGTGACTGCAAACCGTGACTCTGGACGTGCCCGTGATGGAGGTGGCTTCCGGAGAGGCGGCCGCCTTGGAGGCAATCCAGGGCGACCAGCGCCAGGGACTGCAAGAAATTCCAAACAACAGCTTTCTCGAGAAGAACTAGATGCACAATTGGATGCTTATCGTGCCATGCTGGATACCAGTTAAACTAAGCCCACATGTTCCCTGCATGGCACACGACCCAGCATTCTCATTCTGGACCTTTGTGCTGGAAGGCAGAGGACACCACTGTGGCTCTGCTGTCAGGGATGGATCTGTGGCTTTTCTGTTTCCATATAGGATGGAAAACTCACCGAAAGGCTTTGGTGCTTGCTTTTCTTGACCTTTCGCTTGGGGGTTTTCTTTTGGTTGTTGTTTCTGTTTCTTCTTTGAATTCTGAAACAGACCTCTTTTGCACCATAAATTTTACTGCTTGCTGCGCTGGAGAAGGTGGCCTTTTCACCTTTGCCATAATAAAACACAACTGGGGCTAGAAGGGAAACTCTACGGATTGTACATTTCTTCCACAAAAGATAGCATTGAATAGACTTTGATGGAGGGCATCCAAGAGGTTTCCCATCAACATTTGGAACTGTCAAAACTATTTTGACCAGTGATTGCTTTTTTCTTCCTGCTCTGAATCCAGTCTGAGAATGTACTTTCAATAAAATTGGATCAGTTGTCCACTATTTCAAAGTCTGTTTTGTTTTTTTTTTTTCCCACAGCAAAATGAATGCATGGATATGTAGACCTATCTGGTATTTCACTTAGACTTTCATCTATTTGTATTGACCCCCATCTGGGGCCGGGGCAGGGGGGCAGGGGGGCAGGGGCGAAGGAGGGGAACAGGTGCAACTAAAGCTGTGGCAATCCTAAGAGAATTAATGAAGGGAACAAAATAATAGAAACCCTTTTTAGGAAAAGAAAAAGATAAGCAAGAAAACCTTGCAGGGTGGGCCAGGAAGCTTGGGGTTTCAAAGTAATCACTTAATGAGTAGGAGGGGGGAAATACAGAAAATAGAGACAAAAGGATTCCATAGCTCAATAAAAATAACAAGGGAGGCTTAGAACTCATCAGTAAAAGCTACACAACTAAAGGGCAGGAGAACCTTGGTGGGAATGGGAGACCGGGAATGGGTTGATTTAGAGGATCTTAAGCAAAACTGCTAGGCCTACAAAGTTCTAGATTAAAAGTAAAAGGGACTGAAAATAGCACTTGATTCAGAGACCACAGTCAAAATATCCAAATACAAAGAAAGACTTAATGGGGAAATCTTACACAATGGGTGGGCTGAAGAACAAGTCATTAAACACTTCATCATCATGGCAAAGAAAAGGATGTTGAAAAAATAACATACAAAATTTGGGATGCATCCAAAGCACTCTTTCTGAGGTTTCAATATGACATCTGAAAGTAATTCAAAAGAAAGAGTGAATTGAACATACATTTTCATAAGAATCTGCCACATAAGTGCCCTCCAAGTCATCATAAAAAAGAGAAAATATTGAAGTTAAGGGGAGAAATAAATAAAAAATAAAAAGAACCAAAAAAAAAAAAAAAAAAAAAACCAAGAACAACAACAAAACAAAGGCTCCAGAAATGAACAACAAAGCTAAAAGCTTCTTCTTGGAAAAATAAATTGTGTCCATTCACAAACGTTTAGCTAAATGGATTAAAAAGAATGCAGAAAAATAGTCAATAAAATAGCAAGTGAACAAGGTCAAAGCAGAACAAAGCTGGAAGAACAATTCAGCAAAACATGATCGGTACCTATGCATCCCCAAATTCCAAAGAACATGAAACAGAGAAGATTTTCTTCAAACAAAATTCTAAAATTCTAGTTTCTATACAGAGAGAGAGAGAGAGAGAGAGAGAGAGAGAGAGAGAGAGAGAGAGAGAGAGAGAGAGAGCAAGTTTTGAACCCAAAGGACACTAAAAGCAAACAGATGCCAGACAAGGCCCCAAAGGGGGGAAGGTCACCTCCTGGTCCCCATCCCACAAGGCTCTTGAAGAAGAAATGGTCAAAGATCATAAAAGAGAGCTAGAAGAAAAATGAGGAAAGGAAAGAGAAGCTCTGCAAGAGAGGACGGAAAAGGCATATAATTCCCTTGTGGTTTCTCTCCAGAATACTTTGAAGCAGAATTTGTTCTGCTATGTTGGAAAGGCAAGAAGCCTTGTCACAGATCCTGGGTTGGAGTTGGAGTTCTATCTTTGAATGACCTTGAGGAACATGATCTTCCCTGCTCTGGTTTAAGAACAAAGCTCTAGCTCGGTCCTTTGACTCCAAATCTAGTGCTTTGGCTACTCTGCCATTCTGAGAACTAATATTGATCAAAAGTATATTCCTTTTATGGCGGTGGCTCAGCTGATTCCATTTGGGAATTTCTTGGCAAAAAGGGTAGAGTGGTTTGACCTTTCCTTTTCCAGCTGATTTTAGACTTGAGGAAAGAAAAACAAACAGAATTAAGTGAGGTGATCACAGTCATACCTCTACTTTCTGGGGCCAGAGTTGAACTCCTGGAGATCAGTCTTCCTTGTTCCAGGCCAAGAGCTCTGTATCTTAGACAGCCTGAGGAAAGGAAACACACCTCAGGCCATTCAAATCCCATTCTCACTGAGAATTAAAAGATGCTTCTCTATCACACTTGTTTTCTGGGTGGAATAGGAAGTCATTGGACTTTCTCAACTGGTGAATTCTTCTCCCCTGTATAACTCAAAGCAAAGGATAATCTACATTTTGAAGAAGAGACCAAATGAAAGCATGCTAATCAATAAGGAATCCAATGGAGCCCACCATCTGGAAAACACATGACAGAATTCTATTCAAGTTTGGTTTGGAAAAGTTAGCATGGCTTAGTGGGATGGAATGGTGGGTCTGAATCACAAACATTGAGGGTCAGCTCTTGTTTGGGACACTTGAATCTTGAAGTGGCTCAGGGGGTTCCTTAGCCTTTCTCTATAGAATGCAATGGTCTTGTTTTATCCATGGAAAAGGAGTATGTGACATACCCAAAGTCACTCAAGTACCATTAAATCATAGGGGGGGTTCTCCGCTGGTGAAAGAAGTTCCCACACTCTAGATGCCCACTGCCAAGAAACTCCCCAATCCTTCACACGCATATATAAACAGATGTGTGTATGGATGGATGGATGGATGGATGTATAGAGACGCATCTGTGTTTCTAGAGATTTGTGTGTCTATAGCTTAGCAAGGCTAGAAAGAAATGTCCCATTCAGTTGGCAAAAGGGAAAAGGAACCAAAAGTTTTCACAAGAAATCTTTGGGATGAGGGAAACACCTAAATAAGCAAGTTGGGAATCTTTTCCCTTTTAACTACTCTCACCCTAGGATCTTCGGAAAAAGAAAGTCAAATACCATTCTTATAATAGCATGAAAGATCTATGAAGAAAGACATCATCTGCAT
The DNA here is from genome assembly GCF_048593235.1 of Sminthopsis crassicaudata. Taxonomy (NCBI): domain Eukaryota; kingdom Metazoa; phylum Chordata; class Mammalia; order Dasyuromorphia; family Dasyuridae; genus Sminthopsis; species Sminthopsis crassicaudata. The sequence goes on from NC_133617.1 coordinate 147,569,970, forward strand.
CTCAAGAAAGACATGGGAAAGAGAAGTATGTAGAAAATCAAGGGACATCTAGAGGTGGAAAGGGCAGGAAGTCTGGAGAAATCTAGGGAAGGCTCAGGATGATTGACATCACCCTCCATCGAGGTGTTAACTCAGTGGAAATGCCAAGACAGTGGTTATCCAGCTTACAAGTCCTTAGTACTTAGTATAGTGCTACCAGTGTTGACACCTCCTCTACAAGAACCCCACCTACAATGATGGATTCCTAAGAGAGTATATAAGAGCTAAGGGATCTGGGAGGAAGACAGACTGGAAAAGAAAGACCCTCAGGGTGGCTGGCCTGTCTCCTTCCCTTCTCTACTGAGACAAGAGAGCAAAGTCCACATTCCATATAGCTCTCTATTTCATATAGCCGTCTCTAGAGTGGAGTGGAGAAGGAAAGAAGAAAATTCAATAACTATTCTATCTTTTAAGAAAAAAAAAAAAAAACCACAAAAATATAGCTTCTTGTTGGGGCTCCTGGCGAGGCCCCGATCCAGCGTCCGCCATGGCCAACAAGATGGACATGTCCCTGGACGACATCATTAAAATCAACGGGAGGCAGCGGGGCGTGTGCGGCGGGGACCGCAACCGAGTCCGCGCCCAAGACCGCGACCCAGACCGCGACCGAGAACGCGACCCAGACCGAGACCGAGACCGAGACCGAGACCGAGACCGAGACCGCGGCCGAGGCCGGGAGCGGGCTCAGAGCGGCCGCGGCAGCTGGGCTGCGCAGGTGACAGCCCGCCGAAGCCGAGGCGGGGGCCCCATCCGGAACAGGCGGCCCTGGGCCCCGGAGGCGACGGGGGCGGCGCCCGGAAACAAGCCAAGCCCTACAGCCCACCAAAACGGCTTCCCCAGAAGAGGCAGCCCCACGGCTTCCACAGTGCCTCTGGAGGCGGGGCCCGAGGGGACACAGGGGGCCAATTGCTGATCTCCAATCTGGATGCTAGGGTTTCCGATGCGGATATTCAGGAACTATTTGCTCCTTTTGGAACTCTCAAGAAGTCAGCTCTCCATTATGATCCCTGGGGCCGAAGCTTAGGAACAGCAGACGTTCACTTTGAGCGAAAAGCAGACGCTCTCAAGGCCATGAAACGCTATCATGGTGTCACTTTGGATGGCAGCCCGATGAACGTTCAGCTTGTTCTCTCAAGGACTGAGGCACAACGAATTCCTGCACACAGTGTAAAGACAGCTGCAGTGACTGCAAACCGTGACTCTGGACGTGCCCGTGATGGAGGTGGCTTCCGGAGAGGCGGCCGCCTTGGAGGCAATCCAGGGCGACCAGCGCCAGGGACTGCAAGAAATTCCAAACAACAGCTTTCTCGAGAAGAACTAGATGCACAATTGGATGCTTATCGTGCCATGCTGGATACCAGTTAAACTAAGCCCACATGTTCCCTGCATGGCACACGACCCAGCATTCTCATTCTGGACCTTTGTGCTGGAAGGCAGAGGACACCACTGTGGCTCTGCTGTCAGGGATGGATCTGTGGCTTTTCTGTTTCCATATAGGATGGAAAACTCACCGAAAGGCTTTGGTGCTTGCTTTTCTTGACCTTTCGCTTGGGGGTTTTCTTTTGGTTGTTGTTTCTGTTTCTTCTTTGAATTCTGAAACAGACCTCTTTTGCACCATAAATTTTACTGCTTGCTGCGCTGGAGAAGGTGGCCTTTTCACCTTTGCCATAATAAAACACAACTGGGGCTAGAAGGGAAACTCTACGGATTGTACATTTCTTCCACAAAAGATAGCATTGAATAGACTTTGATGGAGGGCATCCAAGAGGTTTCCCATCAACATTTGGAACTGTCAAAACTATTTTGACCAGTGATTGCTTTTTTCTTCCTGCTCTGAATCCAGTCTGAGAATGTACTTTCAATAAAATTGGATCAGTTGTCCACTATTTCAAAGTCTGTTTTGTTTTTTTTTTTCCCACAGCAAAATGAATGCATGGATATGTAGACCTATCTGGTATTTCACTTAGACTTTCATCTATTTGTATTGACCCCCATCTGGGGCCGGGGCAGGGGGGCAGGGGGGCAGGGGCGAAGGAGGGGAACAGGTGCAACTAAAGCTGTGGCAATCCTAAGAGAATTAATGAAGGGAACAAAATAATAGAAACCCTTTTTAGGAAAAGAAAAAGATAAGCAAGAAAACCTTGCAGGGTGGGCCAGGAAGCTTGGGGTTTCAAAGTAATCACTTAATGAGTAGGAGGGGGGAAATACAGAAAATAGAGACAAAAGGATTCCATAGCTCAATAAAAATAACAAGGGAGGCTTAGAACTCATCAGTAAAAGCTACACAACTAAAGGGCAGGAGAACCTTGGTGGGAATGGGAGACCTGGGAATGGGTTGATTTAGAGGACCTTAAGCAAAACTGCTAGGCCTACAAAGTTCTAGATTAAAAGTAAAAGGGACTGAAAATAGCACTTGATTCAGAGACCACAGTCAAAATATCCAAATACAAAGAAAGACTTAATGGGGAAATCTTACACAATGGGTGGGCTGAAGAACAAGTCATTAAACACTTCATCATCATGGCAAAGAAAAGGATGTTGAAAAAATAACATACAAAATTTGGGATGCATCCAAAGCACTCTTTCTGAGGTTTCAATATGACATCTGAAAGTAATTCAAAAGAAAGAGTGAATTGAACATACATTTTCATAAGAATCTGCCACATAAGTGCCCTCCAAGTCATCATAAAAAAGAGAAAATATTGAAGTTAAGGGGAGAAATAAATAAAAAATAAAAACAACCAAAAAAAAAAAAAAAAAAAAAAAAAAAACCAAGAACAACAACAAAACAAAGGCTCCAGAAATGAACAACAAAGCTAAAAGCTTCTTCTTGGAAAAATAAATTGTGTCCATTCACAAACGTTTAGCTAAATGGATTAAAAAGAATGCAGAAAAATAGTCAATAAAATAGCAAGTGAACAAGGTGAAAGCAGAACAAAGCTGGAAGAACAATTCAGCAAAACATGATCGGTACCTATGCATCCCCAAATTCCAAAGAACATGAAACAGAGAAGATTTTCTTCAAACAAAATTCTAAAATTCTAGTTTCTATACAGAGAGAGAGAGAGAGAGAGAGAGAGAGAGAGAGAGAGAGAGAGAGAGAGAGAGCAAGTTTTGAACCCAAAGGACACTAAAAGCAAACAGATGCCAGACAAGGCCTCAAAGGGGGGAAGGTCACCTCCTGGTCCCCATCCCACAAGGCTCTTGAAGAAGAAATGGTCAAAGATCATAAAAGAGAGCTAGAAGAAAAATGAGGAAAGGAAAGAGAAGCTCTGCAAGAGAGGACGGAAAAGGCATATAATTCCCTTGTGGTTTCTCTCCAGTATACTTTGAAGCAGAATTTGTTCTGCTATGTTGGAAAGGCAAGAAGCCTTGTCACAGATCCTGGGTTGGAGTTGGAGTTCTATCTTTGAATGACCTTGAGGAACATGATCTTCCCTGCTCTGGTTTAAGAACAAAGCTCTAGCTCGGTCCTTTGACTCCAAATCTAGTGCTTTGGCTACTCTGCCATTCTGAGAACTAATATTGATCAAAAGTATATTCCTTTTATGGCGGTGGCTCAGCTGATTCCATTTGGGAATTTCTTGGCAAAAAGGGTAGAGTGGTTTGACCTTTCCTTTTCCAGCTGATTTTAGACTTGAGGAAAGAAAAACAAACAGAATTAAGTGAGGTGATCACAGTCATACCTCTACTTTCTGGGGCCAGAGTTGAACTCCTGGAGATCAGTCTTCCTTGTTCCAGGCCAAGAGCTCTGTATCTTAGACAGCCTGAGGAAAGGAAACACACCTCAGGCCATTCAAATCCCATTCTCACTGAGAATTAAAAGATGCTTCTCTATCACCCTTGTTTTCTGGGTGGAATAGGAAGTCATTGGACTTTCTCAACTGGTGAATTCTTCTCCCCTGTATAACTCAAAGCAAAGGATAATCTACATTTTGAAGAAGAGACCAAATGAAAGCATGCTAATCAATAAGGAATCCAATGGAGCCCACCATCTGGAAAACACATGACAGAATTCTATTCAAGTTTGGTTTGGAAAAGTTAGCATGGCTTAGTGGGATGGAATGGTGGGTCTGAATCACAAACATTGAGGGTCAGCTCTTGTTTGGGACACTTGAATCTTGAAGTGGCTCAGGGGGTTCCTTAGCCTTTCTCTATAGAATGCAATGGTCTTGTTTTATCCATGGAAAAGGAGTATGTGACATACCCAAAGTCACTCAAGTACCATTAAATCATAGGGGGGGTTCTCCGCTGGTGAAAGAAGTTCCCACACTCTAGATGCCCACTGCCAAGAAACTCCCCAATCCTTCACACGCATATATAAACAGATGTGTGTATGGATGGATGGATGGATGGATGTATAGAGACGCATCTGTGTTTCTAGAGATTTGTGTGTCTATAGCTTAGCAAGGCTAGAAAGAAATGTCCCATTCAGTTGGCAAAAGGGAAAAGGAACCAAAAGTTTTCACAAGAAATCTTTGGGATGAGGGAAACACCTAAATAAGCAAGTTGGGAATCTTTTCCCTTTTAACTACTCTCACCCTAGGATCTTCGGAAAAAGAAAGTCAAATACCATTCTTATAATAGCATGAAAGATCTATGAAGAAAGACATCATCTGCATCTCAAGAAAGACATGGGAAAGAGAAGTATGTAGAAAATCAAGGGACATCTAGAGGTGGAAAGGGCAGGAAGTCTGGAGAAATCTAGGGAAGGCTCAGGATGATTGACTTCACCCTCCATCGAGGTGTTAACTCAGTGGAAGTGCCAAGACAGTGGTTATCCAGCTTACAAGTCCTTAGTACTTAGTATAGTGCTACCAGTGTTGACACCTCCTCTACAAGAACCCCACCTACAATGATGGATTCCTAAGAGAGTATATAAGAGCTAAGGGATCTGGGAGGAAGACAGACTGGAAAAGAAAGACCCTCAGGGTGGCTGGCCTGTCTCCTTCCCTTCTCTACTGAGACAAGAGAGCAAAGTCCACATTCCATATAGCTCTCTATTCCATATAGCCGTCTCTAGAGTGGAGTGGAGAAGGAAAGAAGAAAATTCAATAACTATTCTATCTTTTAAGAAAAAAAAAAAAAAAAAAACCACAAAAATATAGCTTCTTGTGGGGGCTCCTGGCGAGGCCCCGATCCAGCGTCCGCCATGGCCAACAAGATGGACATGTCCCTGGACGACATCATTAAAGTCAACGGGAGGCAGCGGGACGTGTGCGGCGGGGACCGCAACCGAGTCCGCGCCCAAGACCGCGAGCCAGACCGCGACCGAGAACGCGACCCAGACCGAGACCGAGAACGCGACCCAGACCGAGACCGAGACCGAGACCGAGACCGAGACCGAGACCGCGGCCGAGGCCGGGAGCGGGCTCAGAGCGGCCGCGGCAGCTGGGCTGCGCAGGTGACAGACCGCCGAAGCCGAGGCGGGGGCCCCATCCGGAACAGGCGGGCCCTGGGCCGCGGAGGCGACGGGGGCGGCGCCCGGAAACAAGCCAAGCCCTACAGCCCACCAAAACGGCTTCCCCAGAAGAGGCAGCCCCACGGCTTCCACAGTGCCTCTGGAGGCGGGGCCCGAGGGGACACAGGGGGCCAATTGCTGATCTCCAATCTGGATGCTAGGGTTTCCGATGCGGATATTCAGGAACTATTTGCTCCTTTTGGAACTCTCAAGAAGTCAGCTCTCCATTATGATCCCTGGGGCCGAAGCTTAGGAACAGCAGACGTTCACTTTGAGCGAAAAGCAGACGCTCTCAAGGCCATGAAACGCTATCATGGTGTCACTTTGGATGGCAGCCCGATGAACGTTCAGCTTGTTCTCTCAAGGACTGAGGCACAACGAATTCCTGCACACAGTGTAAAGACAGCTGCAGTGACTGCAAACCGTGACTCTGGACGTGCCCGTGATGGAGGTGGCTTCCGGAGAGGCGGCCGCCTTGGAGGCAATCCAGGGCGACCAGCGCCAGGGACTGCAAGAAATTCCAAACAACAGCTTTCTCGAGAAGAACTAGATGCACAATTGGATGCTTATCGTGCCATGCTGGATACCAGTTAAACTAAGCCCACATGTTCCCTGCATGGCACACGACCCAGCATTCTCATTCTGGACCTTTGTGCTGGAAGGCAGAGGACACCACTGTGGCTCTGCTGTCAGGGATGGATCTGTGGCTTTTCTGTTTCCATATAGGATGGAAAACTCACCGAAAGGCTTTGGTGCTTGCTTTTCTTGACCTTTCGCTTGGGGGTTTTCTTTTGGTTGTTGTTTCTGTTTCTTCTTTGAATTCTGAAACAGACCTCTTTTGCACCATAAATTTTACTGCTTGCTGCGCTGGAGAAGGTGGCCTTTTCACCTTTGCCATAATAAAACACAACTGGGGCTAGAAGGGAAACTCTACGGATTGTACATTTCTTCCACAAAAGATAGCATTGAATAGACTTTGATGGAGGGCATCCAAGAGGTTTCCCATCAACATTTGGAACTGTCAAAACTATTTTGACCAGTGATTGCTTTTTTCTTCCTGCTCTGAATCCAGTCTGAGAATGTACTTTCAATAAAATTGGATCAGTTGTCCACTATTTCAAAGTCTGTTTTGTTTTTTTTTTTTTTCCCCACAGCAAAATGAATGCATGGATATGTAGACCTATCTGGTATTTCACTTAGACTTTCATCTATTTGTATTGACCCCCATCTGGGGCCGGGGCAGGGGGGCAGGGGCGAAGGAGGGGAACAGGTGCAACTAAAGCTGTGGCAATCCTAAGAGAATTAATGAAGGGAACAAAATAATAGAAACCCTTTTTAGGAAAAGAAAAAGATAAGCAAGAAAACCTTGCAGGGTGGGCCAGGAAGCTTGGGGTTTCAAAGTAATCACTTAATGAGTAGGAGGGGGGAAATACAGAAAATAGAGACAAAAGGATTCCATAGCTCAATAAAAATAACAAGGGAGGCTTAGAACTCATCAGTAAAAGCTACACAACTAAAGGGCAGGAGAACCTTGGTGGGAATGGGAGACCTGGGAATGGGTTGATTTAGAGGATCTTAAGCAAAACTGCTAGGCCTACAAAGTTCTAGATTAAAAGTAAAAGGGACTGAAAATAGCACTTGATTCAGAGACCACAGTCAAAATATCCAAATACAAAGAAAGACTTAATGGGGAAATCTTACACAATGGGTGGGCTGAAGAACAAGTCATTAAACACTTCATCATCATGGCAAAGAAAAGGATGTTGAAAAAATAACATACAAAATTTGGGATGCATCCAAAGCACTCTTTCTGAGGTTTCAATATGACATCTGAAAGTAATTCAAAAGAAAGAGTGAATTGAACATACATTTTCATAAGAATCTGCCACATAAGTGCCCTCCAAGTCATCATAAAAAAGAGAAAATATTGAAGTTAAGGGGAGAAAGAAATAAAAAATAAAAACAACCAAAAAAAAAAAAAAAAAACCAAGAACAACAACAAAACAAAGGCTCCAGAAATGAACAACAAAGCTAAAAGCTTCTTCTTGGAAAAATAAATTGTGTCCATTCACAAACGTTTAGCTAAATGGATTAAAAAGAATGCAGAAAAATAGTCAATAAAATAGCAAGTGAACAAGGTGAAAGCAGAACAAAGCTGGAAGAACAATTCAGCAAAACATGATCGGTACCTATGCATCCCCAAATTCCAAAGAACATGAAACAGAGAAGATTTTCTTCAAACAAAATTCTAAAATTCTAGTTTCTATACAGAGAGAGATAGAGAGAGAGAGAGAGAGAGAGAGAGAGAGAGAGAGAGAGAGAGAGAGAGAGAGAGAGAGAGTGAGAGCAAGTTTTGAACCCAAAGGACACTAAAAGCAAACAGATGCCAGATAAGGCCCCAAAGGGGGGAAGGTCACCTCCTGGTCCCCATCCCACAAGGCTCTTGAAGAAGAAATGGTCAAAGATCATAAAAGAGAGCTAGAAGAAAAATGAGGAAAGGAAAGAGAAGCTCTGCAAGAGAGGACGGAAAAGGCATATAATTCCCTTGTGGTTTCTCTCCAGTATACTTTGAAGCAGAATTTGTTCTGCTATGTTGGAAAGGCAAGAAGCCTTGTCACAGATCCTGGGTTGGAGTTGGAGTTCTATCTTTGAATGACCTTGAGGAACATGATCTTCCCTGCTCTGGTTTAAGAACAAAGCTCTAGCTCGGTCCTTTGACTCCAAATCTAGTGCTTTGGCTACTCTGCCATTCTGAGAACTAATATTGATCAAAAGTATATTCCTTTTATGGCGGTGGCTCAGCTGATTCCATTTGGGAATTTCTTGGCAAAAAGGGTAGAGTGGTTTGACCTTTCCTTTTCCAGCTGATTTTAGACTTGAGGAAAGAAAAACAAACAGAATTAAGTGAGGTGATCACAGTCATACCTCTACTTTCTGGGGCCAGAGTTGAACTCCTGGAGATCAGTCTTCCTTGTTCCAGGCCAAGAGCTCTGTATCTTAGACAGCCTGAGGAAAGGAAACACACCTCAGGCCATTCAAATCCCATTCTCACTGAGAATTAAAAGATGCTTCTCTATCACACTTGTTTTCTGGGTGGAATAGGAAGTCATTGGACTTTCTCAACTGGTGAATTCTTCTCCCCTGTATAACTCAAAGCAAAGGATAATCTACATTTTGAAGAAGAGACCAAATGAAAGCATGCTAATCAATAAGGAATCCAATGGAGCCCACCATCTGGAAAACACATGACAGAATTCTATTCAAGTTTGGTTTGGAAAAGTTAGCATGGCTTAGTGGGATGGAATGGTGGGTCTGAATCACAAACATTGAGGGTCAGCTCTTGTTTGGGACACTTGAATCTTGAAGTGGCTCAGGGGGTTCCTTAGCCTTTCTCTATAGAATGCAATGGTCTTGTTTTATCCATGGAAAAGGAGTATGTGACATACCCAAAGTCACTCAAGTACCATTAAATCATAGGGGGGGTTCTCCGCTGGTGAAAGAAGTTCCCACACTCTAGATGCCCACTGCCAAGAAACTCCCCAATCCTTCACACGCATATATAAACAGATGTGTGTATGGATGGATGGATGGATGGATGTATAGAGACGCATCTGTGTTTCTAGAGATTTGTGTGTCTATAGCTTAGCAAGGCTAGAAAGAAATGTCCCATTCAGTTGGCAAAAGGGAAAAGGAACCAAAAGTTTTCACAAGAAATCTTTGGGATGAGGGAAACACCTAAATAAGCAAGTTGGGAATCTTTTCCCTTTTAACTACTCTCACCCTAGGATCTTCGGAAAAAGAAAGTCAAATAGCATTCTTATAATAGCATGAAAGATCTATGAAGAAAGACATCATCTGCATCTCAAGAAAGACATGGGAAAGAGAAGTATGTAGAAAATCAAGGGACATCTAGAGGTGGAAAGGGCAGGAAGTCTGGAGAAATCTAGGGAAGGCTCAGGATGATTGACTTCACCCTCCATCGAGGTGTTAACTCAGTGAAAGTGCCAAGACAGTGGTTATCCAGCTTACAAGTCCTTAGTACTTAGTATAGTGCTACCAGTGTTGACACCTCCTCTACAAGAACCCCACCTACAATGATGGATTCCTAAGAGAGTATATAAGAGCTAAGGGATCTGGGAGGAAGACAGACTGGAAAAGAAAGACCCTCAGGGTGGCTGGCCTGTCTCCTTCCCTTCTCTACTGAGACAAGAGAGCAAAGTCCACATTCCATATAGCTCTCTATTCCATATAGCCGTCTCTAGAGTGGAGTGGAGAAGGAAAGAAGAAAATTCAATAACTATTCTATCTTTTAAGAAAAAAAAAAAAAAAAACCACAAAAATATAGCTTCTTGTGGGGGCTCCTGGCGAGGCCCCGATCCAGCGTCCGCCATGGCCAACAAGATGGACATGTCCCTGGACGACATCATTAAAGTCAACGGGAGGCAGCGGGGCGTGTGCGGCGGGGACCGCAACCGAGTCCGCGCCCAAGACCGCGAGCCAGACCGCGACCGAGAACGCGACCCAGACCGAGACCGAGAACGCGACCCAGACCGAGACCGAGACCGAGACCGAGACCGAGACCGAGACCGAGACCGAGACCGCGGCCGAGGCCGGGAGCGGGCTCAGAGCGGCCGCGGCAGCTGGGCTGCGCAGGTGACAGCCCGCCGAAGCCGAGGCGGGGGCCCCATCCGGAACAGGCGGGCCCTGGGCCGCGGAGGCGACGGGGGCGGCGCCCGGAAACAAGCCAAGCCCTACAGCCCACCAAAACGGCTTCCCCAGAAGAGGCAGCCCCACGGCTTCCACAGTGCCTCTGGAGGCGGGGCCCGAGGGGACACAGGGGGCCAATTGCTGATCTCCAATCTGGATGCTAGGGTTTCCGATGCGGATATTCAGGAACTATTTGCTCCTTTTGGAACTCTCAAGAAGTCAGCTCTCCATTATGATCCCTGGGGCCGAAGCTTAGGAACAGCAGACGTTCACTTTGAGCGAAAAGCAGACGCTCTCAAGGCCATGAAACGCTATCATGGTGTCACTTTGGATGGCAGCCCGATGAACGTTCAGCTTGTTCTCTCAAGGACTGAGGCACAACGAATTCCTGCACACAGTGTAAAGACAGCTGCAGTGACTGCAAACCGTGACTCTGGACGTGCCCGTGATGGAGGTGGCTTCCGCAGAGGCGGCCGCCTTGGAGGCAATCCAGGGCGACCAGCGCCAGGGACTGCAAGAAATTCCAAACAACAGCTTTCTCGAGAAGAACTAGATGCACAATTGGATGCTTATCGTGCCATGCTGGATACCAGTTAAACTAAGCCCACATGTTCCCTGCATGGCACACGACCCAGCATTCTCATTCTGGACCTTTGTGCTGGAAGGCAGAGGACACCACTGTGGCTCTGCTGTCAGGGATGGATCTGTGGCTTTTCTGTTTCCATATAGGATGGAAAACTCACCGAAAGGCTTTGGTGCTTGCTTTTCTTGACCTTTCGCTTGGGGGTTTTCTTTTGGTTGTTGTTTCTGTTTCTTCTTTGAATTCTGAAACAGACCTCTTTTGCACCATAAATTTTACTGCTTGCTGCGCTGGAGAAGGTGGCCTTTTCACCTTTGCCATAATAAAACACAACTGGGGCTAGAAGGGAAACTCTACGGATTGTACATTTCTTCCACAAAAGATAGCATTGAATAGACTTTGATGGAGGGCATCCAAGAGGTTTCCCATCAACATTTGGAACTGTCAAAACTATTTTGACCAGTGATTGCTTTTTTCTTCCTGCTCTGAATCCAGTCTGAGAATGTACTTTCAATAAAATTGGATCAGTTGTCCACTATTTCAAAGTCTGTTTTGTTTTTTTTTTTTCCCACAGCAAAATGAATGCATGGATATGTAGACCTATCTGGTATTTCACTTAGACTTTCATCTATTTGTATTGACCCCCATCTGGGGCCGGGGCAGGGGGGCAGGGGGGCAGGGGCGAAGGAGGGGAACAGGTGCAACTAAAGCTGTGGCAATCCTAAGAGAATTAATGAAGGGAACAAAATAATAGAAACCCTTTTTAGGAAAAGAAAAAGATAAGCAAGAAAACCTTGCAGGGTGGGCCAGGAAGCTTGGGGTTTCAAAGTAATCACTTAATGAGTAGGAGGGGGGAAATACAGAAAATAGAGACAAAAGGATTCCATAGCTCAATAAAAATAACAAGGGAGGCTTAGAACTCATCAGTAAAAGCTACACAACTAAAGGGCAGGAGAACCTTGGTGGGAATGGGAGACCTGGGAATGGGTTGATTTAGAGGACCTTAAGCAAAACTGCTAGGCCTACAAAGTTCTAGATTAAAAGTAAAAGGGACTGAAAATAGCACTTGATTCAGAGACCACAGTCAAAATATCCAAATACAAAGAAAGACTTAATGGGGAAATCTTACACAATGGGTGGGCTGAAGAACAAGTCATTAAACACTTCATCATCATGGCAAAGAAAAGGATGTTGAAAAAATAACATACAAAATTTGGGATGCATCCAAAGCACTCTTTCTGAGGTTTCAATATGACATCTGAAAGTAATTCAAAAGAAAGAGTGAATTGAACATACATTTTCATAAGAATCTGCCACATAAGTGCCCTCCAAGTCATCATAAAAAAGAGAAAATATTGAAGTTAAGGGGAGAAATAAATAAAAAATAAAAACAACCAAAAAAAAAAAAAAAAAAACCAAGAACAACAACAAAACAAAGGCTCCAGAAATGAACAACAAAGCTAAAAGCTTCTTCTTGGAAAAATAAATTGTGTCCATTCACAAACGTTTAGCTAAATGGATTAAAAAGAATGCAGAAAAATAGTCAATAAAATAGCAAGTGAACAAGGTCAAAGCAGAACAAAGCTGGAAGAACAATTCAGCAAAACATGATCGGTACCTATGCATCCCCAAATTCCAAAGAACATGAAACAGAGAAGATTTTCTTCAAACAAAATTCTAAAATTCTAGTTTCTATACAGAGAGAGAGAGAGAGAGAGAGAGAGAGAGAGAGAGAGAGAGAGCAAGTTTTGAACCCAAAGGACACTAAAAGCAAACAGATGCCAGACAAGGCCCCAAAGGGGGGAAGGTCACCTCCTGGTCCCCATCCCACAAGGCTCTTGAAGAAGAAATGGTCAAAGATCATAAAAGAGAGCTAGAAGAAAAATGAGGAAAGGAAAGAGAAGCTCTGCAAGAGAGGACGGAAAAGGCATATAATTCCCTTGTGGTTTCTCTCCAGTATACTTTGAAGCAGAATTTGTTCTGCTATGTTGGAAAGGCAAGAAGCCTTGTCACAGATCCTGGGTTGGAGTTGGAGTTCTATCTTTGAATGACCTTGAGGAACATGATCTTCCCTGCTCTGGTTTAAGAACAAAGCTCTAGCTCGGTCCTTTGACTCCAAATCTAGTGCTTTGGCTACTCTGCCATTCTGAGAACAAATATTGATCAAAAGTATATTCCTTTTATGGCGGTGGCTCAGCTGATTCCATTTGGGAATTTCTTGGCAAAAAGGGTAGAGTGGTTTGACCTTTCCTTTTCCAGCTGATTTTAGACTTGAGGAAAGAAAAACAAACAGAATTAAGTGAGGTGATCACAGTCATACCTCTACTTTCTGGGGCCAGAGTTGAACTCCTGGAGATCAGTCTTCCTTGTTCCAGGCCAAGAGCTCTGTATCTTAGACAGCCTGAGGAAAGGAAACACACCTCAGGCCATTCAAATCCCATTCTCACTGAGAATTAAAAGATGCTTCTCTATCACCCTTGTTTTCTGGGTGGAATAGGAAGTCATTGGACTTTCTCAACTGGTGAATTCTTCTCCCCTGTATAACTCAAAGCAAAGGATAATCTACATTTTGAAGAAGAGACCAAATGAAAGCATGCTAATCAATAAGGAATCCAATGGAGCCCACCATCTGGAAAACACATGACAGAATTCTATTCAAGTTTGGTTTGGAAAAGTTAGCATGGCTTAGGGGGATGGAATGGTGGGTCTGAATCACAAACATTGAGGGTCAACTCTTGTTTGGGACACTTGAATCTTGAAGTGGCTCAGGGGGTTCCTTAGCCTTTCTCTATAGAATGCTATAGAATGCAATGGTCTTGTTTTATCCATGGAAAAGGAGTATGTGACATACCCAAAGTCACTCAAGTACCATTAAATCATAGGGGGGGTTCTCCGCTGGTGAAAGAAGTTCCCACACTCTAGATGCCCACTGCCAAGAAACTCCCCAATCCTTCACACGCATATATAAACAGATGTGTGTATGGATGGATGGATGGATGGATGTATAGAGACGCATCTGTGTTTCTAGAGATTTGTGTGTCTATAGCTTAGCAAGGCTAGAAAGAAATGTCCCATTCAGTTGGCACAAGGGAAAAGGAACCAAAAGTTTTCACAAGAAATCTTTGGGATGAGGGAAACACCTAAATAAGCAAGTTGGGAATCTTTTCCCTTTTAACTACTCTCACCCTAGGATCTTCGGAAAAAGAAAGTCAAATAGCATTCTTATAATAGCATGAAAGATCTATGAAGAAAGACATCATCTGCATCTCAAGAAAGACATGGGAAAGAGAAGTATGTAGAAAATCAAGGGACATCTAGAGGTGGAAAGGGCAGGAAGTCTGGAGAAATCTAGGGAAGGCTCAGGATGATTGACATCACCCTCCATAGAGGTGTTAACTCAGTGGAAATGCCAAGACAGTGGTTATCCAGCTTACAAGTCCTTATTACTTAGTATAGTGCTACCAGTGTTGACACCTCCTCTACAAGAACCCCACCTACAATGATGGATTCCTAAGAGAGTATATAAGAGCTAAGGGATCTGGGAGGAAGACAGACTGGAAAAGAAAGACCCTCAGGGTGGCTGGCCTGTCTCCTTCCCTTCTCTACTGAGACAAGAGAGCAAAGTCCACATTCCATATAGCTCTCTATTCCATATAGCCGTCTCTAGAGTGGAGTGGAGAAGGAAAGAAGAAAATTCAATAACTATTCTATCTTTTAAGAAAAAAAAAAAAAAAACCACAAAAATATAGCTTCTTGTGGGGGCTCCTGGCGAGGCCCCGATCCAGCGTCCGCCATGGCCAACAAGATGGACATGTCCCTGGACGACATCATTAAAGTCAACGGGAGGCAGCGGGGCGTGTGCGGCGGGGACCGCAACCGAGTCCGCGCCCAAGACCGCGACCCAGACCGCGACCGAGAACGCGACCCAGACCGAGACCGAGAACGCGACCCAGACCGAGACCGAGACCGAGACCGAGACCGAGACCGAGACCGCGGCCGAGGCCGGGAGCGGGCTCAGAGCGGCCGCGGCAGCTGGGCTGCGCAGGTGACAGCCCGCCGAAGCCGAGGCGGGGGCCCCATCCGGAACAGGCGGGCCCTGGGCCGCGGAGGCGACGGGGGCGGCGCCCGGAAACAAGCCAAGCCCTACAGCCCACCAAAACGGCTTCCCCAGAAGAGGCAGCCCCACGGCTTCCACAGTGCCTCTGGAGGCGGGGCCCGAGGGGACACAGGGGGCCAATTGCTGATCTCCAATCTGGATGCTAGGGTTTCCGATGCGGATATTCAGGAACTATTTGCTCCTTTTGGAACTCTCAAGAAGTCAGCTCTCCATTATGATCCCTGGGGCCGAAGCTTAGGAACAGCAGACGTTCACTTTGAGCGAAAAGCAGACGCTCTCAAGGCCATGAAACGCTATCATGGTGTCACTTTGGATGGCAGCCCGATGAACGTTCAGCTTGTTCTCTCAAGGACTGAGGCACAACGAATTCCTGCACACAGTGTAAAGACAGCTGCAGTGACTGCAAACCGTGACTCTGGACGTGCCCGTGATGGAGGTGGCTTCCGGAGAGGCGGCCGCCTTGGAGGCAATCCAGGGCGACCAGCGCCAGGGACTGCAAGAAATTCCAAACAACAGCTTTCTCGAGAAGAACTAGATGCACAATTGGATGCTTATCGTGCCATGCTGGATACCAGTTAAACTAAGCCCACATGTTCCCTGCATGGCACACGACCCAGCATTCTCATTCTGGACCTTTGTGCTGGAAGGCAGAGGACACCACTGTGGCTCTGCTGTCAGGGATGGATCTGTGGCTTTTCTGTTTCCATATAGGATGGAAAACTCACCGAAAGGCTTTGGTGCTTGCTTTTCTTGACCTTTCGCTTGGGGGTTTTCTTTTGGTTGTTGTTTCTGTTTCTTCTTTGAATTCTGAAACAGACCTCTTTTGCACCATAAATTTTACTGCTTGCTGCGCTGGAGAAGGTGGCCTTTTCACCTTGGCCATAATAAAACACAACTGGGGCTAGAAGGGAAACTCTACGGATTGTACATTTCTTCCACAAAAGATAGCATTGAATAGACTTTGATGGAGGGCATCCAAGAGGTTTCCCATCAACATTTGGAACTGTCAAAACTATTTTGACCAGTGATTGCTTTTTTCTTCCTGCTCTGAATCCAGTCTGAGAATGTACTTTCAATAAAATTGGATCAGTTGTCCACTATTTCAAAGTCTGTTTTTTTTTTTTTTCTTCCCACAGCAAAATGAATGCATGGATATGTAGACCTATCTGGTATTTCACTTAGACTTTCATCTATTTGTATTGACCCCCATCTGGGGCCAGGGCAGGGGGGCAGGGGGGCAGGGGCGAAGGAGGGGAACAGGTGCAACTAAAGCTGTGGCAATCCTAAGAGAATTAATGAACGGAACAAAATAATAGAAACCCTTTTTAGGAAAAGAAAAAGATAAGCAAGAAAACCTTGCAGGGTGGGCCAGGAAGCTTGGGGTTTCAAAGTAATCACTTAATGAGTAGGAGGGGGGAAACACAGAAAATAGAGACAAAAGGATTCCATAGCTCAATAAAAATAACAAGGGAGGCTTAGAACTCATCAGTAAAAGCTACACAACTAAAGGGCAGGAGAACCTTGGTGGGAATGGGAGACCTGGGAATGGGTTGATTTAGAGGACCTTAAGCAAAACTGCTAGGCCTACAAAGTTCTAGATTAAAAGTAAAAGGGACTGAAAATAGCACTTGATTCAGAGACCACAGTCAAAATATCCAAATACAAAGAAAGACTTAATGGGGAAATCTTACACAATGGGTGGGCTGAAGAACAAGTCATTAAACACTTCATCATCATGGCAAAGAAAAGGATGTTGAAAAAATAACATACAAAATTTGGGATGCATCCAAAGCACTCTTTCTGAGGTTTCAATATGACATCTGAAAGTAATTCAAAAGAAAGAGTGAATTGAACATACATTTTCATAAGAATCTGCCACATAAGTGCCCTCCAAGTCATCATAAAAAAGAGAAAATATTGAAGTTAAGGGGAGAAATAAATAAAAAATAAAAACAACCAAAAAAAAAAAAAAAAAAAAAAAAAAAAAAACCAAGAACAACAACAAAACAAAGGCTCCAGAAATGAACAACAAAGCTAAAAGCTTCTTCTTGGAAAAATAAATTGTGTCCATTCACAAACGTTTAGCTAAATGGATTAAAAAGAATGCAGAAAAATAGTCAATAAAATAGCAAGTGAACAAGGTGAAAGCAGAACAAAGCTGGAAGAACAATTCAGCAAAACATGATCGGTACCTATGCATCCCCAAATTCCAAAGAACATGAAATAGAGAAGATTTTCTTCAAACAAAATTCTAAAATTCTAGTTTCTATACAGAGAGAGAGAGAGAGAGAGAGAGAGAGAGAGAGAGAGAGAGAGAGAGAGAGAGAGAGAGAGAGTGAGAGCAAGTTTTGAACCCAAAGGACACTAAAAGCAAACAGATGCCAGACAAGGCCCCAAAGGGGGGAAGGTCACCTCCTGGTCCCCATCCCACAAGGCTCTTGAAGAAGAAATGGTCAAAGATCATAAAAGAGAGCTAGAAGAAAAATGAGGAAAGGAAAGAGAAGCTCTGCAAGAGAGGACGGAAAAGGCATATAATTCCCTTGTGGTTTCTCTCCAGTATACTTTGAAGCAGAATTTGTTCTGCTATGTTGGAAAGGCAAGAAGCCTTGTCACAGATCCTGGGTTGGAGTTGGAGTTCTATCTTTGAATGACCTTGAGGAACATGATCTTCCCTGCTCTGGTTTAAGAACAAAGCTCTAGCTCGGTCCTTTGACTCCAAATCTAGTGCTTTGGCTACTCTGCCATTCTGAGAACTAATATTGATCAAAAGTATATTCCTTTTATGGCGGTGGCTCAGCTGATTCCATTTGGGAATTTCTTGGCAAAAAGGGTAGAGTGGTTTGACCTTTCCTTTTCCAGCTGATTTTAGACTTGAGGAAAGAAAAACAAACAGAATTAAGTGAGGTGATCACAGTCATACCTCTACTTTCTGGGGCCAGAGTTGAACTCCTGGAGATCAGTCTTCCTTGTTCCAGGCCAAGAGCTCTGTATCTTAGACAGCCTGAGGAAAGGAAACACACCTCAGGCCATTCAAATCCCATTCTCACTGAGAATTAAAAGATGCTTCTCTATCACCCTTGTTTTCTGGGTGGAATAGGAAGTCATTGGACTTTCTCAACTGGTGAATTCTTCTCCCCTGTATAACTCAAAGCAAAGGATAATCTACATTTTGAAGAAGAGACCAAATGAAAGCATGCTAATCAATAAGGAATCCAATGGAGCCCACCATCTGGAAAACACATGACAGAATTCTATTCAAGTTTGGTTTGGAAAAGTTAGCATGGCTTAGTGGGATGGAATGGTGGGTCTGAATCACAAACATTGAGGGTCAGCTCTTGTTTGGGACACTTGAATCTTGAAGTGGCTCAGGCGGTTCCTTAGCCTTTCTCTATAGAATGCTATAGAATGCAATGGTCTTGTTTTATCCATGGAAAAGGAGTATGTGACATACCCAAAGTCACTCAAGTACCATTAAATCATAGGGGGGGTTCTCCGCTGGTGAAAGAAGTTCCCACACTCTAGATCCCCACTGCCAAGAAACTCCCCAATCCTTCACACGCATATATAAACAGATGTGTGTATGGATGGATGGATGGATGGATGTATAGAGACGCATCTGTGTTTCTAGAGATTTGTGTGTCTATAGCTTAGCAAGGCTAGAAAGAAATGTCCCATTCAGTTGGCAAAAGGGAAAAGGAACCAAAAGTTTTCACAAGAAATCTTTGGGATGAGGGAAACACCTAAATAAGCAAGTTGGGAATCTTTTCCCTTTTAACTACTCTCACCCTAGGATCTTCGGAAAAAGAAAGTCAAATACCATTCTTATAATAGCATGAAAGATCTATGAAGAAAGACATCATCTGCATCTCAAGAAAGACATGGGAAAGAGAAGTATGTAGAAAATCAAGGGACATCTAGAGGTGGAAAGGGCAGGAAGTCTGGAGAAATCTAGGGAAGGCTCAGGATGATTGACATCACCCTCCATCGAGGTGTTAACTCAATGGAAATGCCAAGACAGTGGTTATCCAGCTTACAAGTCCTTAGTACTTAGTATAGTGCTACCAGTGTTGACACCTCCTCTACAAGAACCCCACCTACAATGATGGATTCCTAAGAGAGTATATAAGAGCTAAGGGATCTGGGAGGAAGACAGACTGGAAAAGAAAGACCCTCAGGGTGGCTGGCCTGTCTCCTTCCCTTCTCTACTGAGACAAGAGAGCAAAGTCCACATTCCATATAGCTCTCTATTCCATATAGCCGTCTCTAGAGTGGAGTGGAGAAGGAAAGAAGAAAATTCAATAACTATTCTATCTTTTAAGAAAAAAAAAAAAAAAAACCACAAAAATATAGCTTCTTGTGGGGGCTCCTGGCGAGGCCCCGATCCAGCGTCCGCCATGGCCAACAAGATGGACATGTCCCTGGACGACATCATTAAAGTCAACGGGAGGCAGCGGGGCGTGTGCGGCGGGGACCGCAACCGAGTCCGCGCCCAAGACCGCGAGCCAGACCGCGACCGAGAACGCGACCCAGACCGAGACCGAGACCGAGACCGAGACCGAGACCGAGACCGCGGCCGAGGCCGGGAGCGGGCTCAGAGCGGCCGCGGCAGCTGGGCTGCGCAGGTGACAGCCCGCCGAAGCCGAGGCGGGGGCCCCATCCGGAACAGGCGGGCCCTGGGCCGCGGAGGCGACGGGGGCGGCGCCCGGAAACAAGCCAAGCCCTACAGCCCACCAAAACGGCTTCCCCAGAAGAGGCAGCCCCATGGCTTCCACAGTGCCTCTGGAGGCGGGGCCCGAGGGGACACAGGGGGCCAATTGCTGATCTCCAATCTGGATGCTAGGGTTTCCGATGCGGATATTCAGGGACTATTTGCTCCTTTTGGAACTCTCAAGAAGTCAGCTCTCCATTATGATCCCTGGGGCCGAAGCTTAGGAACAGCAGACGTTCACTTTGAGCGAAAAGCAGACGCTCTCAAGGCCATGAAACGGTATCATGGTGTCACTTTGGATGGCAGCCCGATGAACGTTCAGCTTGTTCTCTCAAGGACTGAGGCACAACGAATTCCTGCACACAGTGTAAAGACAGCTGCAGTGACTGCAAACCGTGACTCTGGACGTGCCCGTGATGGAGGTGGCTTCCGGAGAGGCGGCCGCCTTGGAGGCAATCCAGGGCGACCAGCGCCAGGGACTGCAAGAAATTCCAAACAACAGCTTTCTCGAGAAGAACTAGATGCACAATTGGATGCTTATCGTGCCATGCTGGATACCAGTTAAACTAAGCCCACATGTTCCCTGCATGGCACACGACCCAGCATTCTCATTCTGGACCTTTGTGCTGGAAGGCAGAGGACACCACTGTGGCTCTGCTGTCAGGGATGGATCTGTGGCTTTTCTGTTTCCATATAGGATGGAAAACTCACCGAAAGGCTTTGGTGCTTGCTTTTCTTGACCTTTCGCTTGGGGGTTTTCTTTTGGTTGTTGTTTCTGTTTCTTCTTTGAATTCTGAAACAGACCTCTTTTGCACCATAAATTTTACTGCTTGCTGCTCTGGAGAAGGTGGCCTTTTCACCTTTGCCATAATAAAACACAACTGGGGCTAGAAGGGAAACTCTACGGATTGTACATTTCTTCCACAAAAGATAGCATTGAATAGACTTTGATGGAGGGCATCCAAGAGGTTTCCCATCAACATTTGGAACTGTCAAAACTATTTTGACCAGTGATTGCTTTTTTCTTCCTGCTCTGAATCCAGTCTGAGAATGTACTTTCAATAAAATTGGATCAGTTGTCCACTATTTCAAAGTCTGTTTTGTTTTTTTTTTTTTCCCACAGCAAAATGAATGCATGGATATGTAGACCTATCTGGTATTTCACTTAGACTTTCATCTATTTGTATTGACTCCCATCTGGGGCCGGGGCAGGGGGGCAGGGGGGCAGGGGCGAAGGAGGGGAACAGGTGCAACTAAAGCTGTGGCAATCCTAAGAGAATTAATGAAGGGAACAAAATAATAGAAACCCTTTTTAGGAAAAGAAAAAGATAAGCAAGAAAACCTTGCAGGGTGGGCCAGGAAGCTTGGGGTTTCAAAGTAATCACTTAATGAGTAGGAGGGGGGAAATACAGAAAATAGAGACAAAAGGATTCCATAGCTCAATAAAAATAACAAGGGAGGCTTAGAACTCATCAGTAAAAGCTACACAACTAAAGGGCAGGAGAACCTTGGTGGGAATGGGAGACCTGGGAATGGGTTGATTTAGAGGACCTTAAGCAAAACTGCTAGGCCTACAAAGTTCTAGATTAAAAGTAAAAGGGACTGAAAATAGCACTTGATTCAGAGACCACAGTCAAAATATCCAAATACAAAGAAAGACTTAATGGGGAAATCTTACACAATGGGTGGGCTGAAGAACAAGTCATTAAACACTTCATCATCATGGCAAAGAAAAGGATGTTGAAAAAATAACATACAAAATTTGGGATGCATCCAAAGCACTCTTTCTGAGGTTTCAATATGACATCTGAAAGTAATTCAAAAGAAAGAGTGAATTGAACATACATTTTCATAAGAATCTGCCACATAAGTGCCCTCCAAGTCATCATAAAAAAGAGAAAATATTGAAGTTAAGGGGAGAAATAAATAAAAAATAAAAACAACCAAAAAAAAAAAAAAAAAAAAACCAAGAACAACAACAAAACAAAGGCTCCAGAAATGAACAACAAAGCTAAAAGCTTCTTCTTGGAAAAATAAATTGTGTCCATTCACAAACGTTTAGCTAAATGGATTAAAAAGAATGCAGAAAAATAGTCAATAAAATAGCAAGTGAACAAGGTGAAAGCAGAAGAAAGCTGGAAGAACAATTCAGCAAAACATGATCGGTACCTATGCATCCCCAAATTCCAAAGAACATGAAACAGAGAAGATTTTCTTCAAACAAAATTCTAAAATTCTAGTTTCTATACAGAGAGAGAGAGAGAGAGAGAGAGAGAGAGAGAGAGAGAGAGAGAGAGAGAGAGAGAGCAAGTTTTGAACCCAAAGGACACTAAAAGCAAACAGATGCCAGACAAGGCCCCAAAGGGGGGAAGGTCACCTCCTGGTCCCCATCCCACAAGGCTCTTGAAGAAGAAATGGTCAAAGATCATAAAAGAGAGCTAGAAGAAAAATGAGGAAAGGAAAGAGAAGCTCTGCAAGAGAGGACGGAAAAGGCATATAATTCCCTTGTGGTTTCTCTCCAGTATACTTTGAAGCAGAATTTGTTCTGCTATGTTGGAAAGGCAAGAAGCCTTGTCACAGATCCTGGGTTGGAGTTGGAGTTCTATCTTTGAATGACCTTGAGGAACATGATCTTCCCTGCTCTGGTTTAAGAACAAAGCTCTAGCTCGGTCCTTTGACTCCAAATCTAGTGCTTTGGCTACTCTGCCATTCTGAGAACTAATATTGATCAAAAGTATATTCCTTTTATGGCGGTGGCTCAGCTGATTCCATTTGGGAATTTCTTGGCAAAAAGGGTAGAGTGGTTTGACCTTTCCTTTTCCAGCTGATTTTAGACTTGAGGAAAGAAAAACAAACAGAATTAAGTGAGGTGATCACAGTCATACCTCTACTTTCTGGGGCCAGAGTTGAACTCCTGGAGATCAGTCTTCCTTGTTCCAGGCCAAGAGCTCTGTATCTTAGACAGCCTGAGGAAAGGAAACACACCTCAGGCCATTCAAATCCCATTCTCACTGAGAATTAAAAGATGCTTCTCTATCACCCTTGTTTTCTGGGTGGAATAGGAAGTCATTGGACTTTCTCAACTGGTGAATTCTTCTCCCCTGTATAACTCAAAGCAAAGGATAATCTACATTTTGAAGAAGAGACCAAATGAAAGCATGCTAATCAATAAGGAATCCAATGGAGCCCACCATCTGGAAAACACATGACAGAATTCTATTCAAGTTTGGTTTGGAAAAGTTAGCATGGCTTAGTGGGATGGAATGGTGGGTCTGAATCACAAACATGGAGGGTCAGCTCTTGTTTGGGACACTTGAATCTTGAAGTGGCTCAGGGGGTTCCTTAGCCTTTCTCTATAGAATGCTATAGAATGCAATGGTCTTGTTTTATCCATGGAAAAGGAGTATGTGACATACCCAAAGTCACTCAAGTACCATTAAATCATAGGGGGGGTTCTCCGCTGGTGAAAGAAGTTCCCACACTCTAGATCCCCACTGCCAAGAAACTCCCCAATCCTTCACACGCATATATAAACAGATGTGTGTATGGATGGATGGATGGATGGATGTATAGAGACGCATCTGTGTTTCTAGAGATTTGTGTGTCTATAGCTTAGCAAGGCTAGAAAGAAATGTCCCATTCAGTTGGCAAAAGGGAAAAGGAACCAAAAGTTTTCACAAGAAATCTTTGGGATGAGGGAAACACCTAAATAAGCAAGTTGGGAATCTTTTCCCTTTTAACTACTCTCACCCTAGGATCTTCGGAAAAAGAAAGTCAAATAGCATTCTTATAATAGCATGAAAGATCTATGAAGAAAGACATCATCTGCATCTCAAGAAAGACATGGGAAAGAGAAGTATGTAGAAAATCAAGGGACATCTAGAGGTGGAAAGGGCAGGAAGTCTGGAGAAATCTAGGGAAGGCTCAGGATGATTGACTTCACCCTCCATCGAGGTGTTAACTCAGTGGAAGTGCCAAGACAGTGGTTATCCAGCTTACAAGTCCTTAGTACTTAGTATAGTGCTACCAGTGTTGACACCTCCTCTACAAGAACCCCACCTACAATGATGGATTCCTAAGAGAGTATATAAGAGCTAAGGGATCTGGGAGGAAGACAGACTGGAAAAGAAAGACCCTCAGGGTGGCTGGCCTGTCTCCTTCCCTTCTCTACTGAGACAAGACAGCAAAGTCCACATTCCATATAGCTCTCTATTCCATATAGCCGTCTCTAGAGTGGAGTGGAGAAGGAAAGAAGAAAATTCAATAACTATTCTATCTTTTAAGAAAAAAAAAAAAAAACCACAAAAATATAGCTTCTTGTGGGGGCTCCTGGCGAGGCCCCGATCCAGCGTCCGCCATGGCCAACAAGATGGACATGTCCCTGGACGACATCATTAAAGTCAACGGGAGGCAGCGGGGCGTGTGCGGCGGGGACCGCAACCGAGTCCGCGCCCAAGACTGCGACCCAGACCGCGACCGAGAACGCGACCCAGACCGAGACCGAGAACGCGACCCAGACCGAGACCGAGACCGAGACCGCGGCCGAGGCTGGGAGCGGGCTCAGAGCGGCCGCGGCAGCTGGGCTGAGCAGGTGACAGCCCGCCGAAGCCGAGGCGGGGGCCCCATCCGGAACAGGCGGGCCCTGGGCCGCGGAGGCGACGGGGGCGGCGCCCGGAAACAAGCCAAGCCCTACAGCCCACCAAAACGGCTTCCCCAGAAGAGGCAGCCCCACGGCTTCCACAGTGCCTCTGGAGGCGGGGCCCGAGGGGACACAGGGGGCCAATTGCTGATCTCCAATCTGGATGCTAGGGTTTCCGATGCGGATATTCAGGAACTATTTGCTCCTTTTGGAACTCTCAAGAAGTCAGCTCTCCATTATGATCCCTGGGGCCGAAGCTTAGGAACAGCAGACGTTCACTTTGAGCGAAAAGCAGACGCTCTCAAGGCCATGAAACGCTATCATGGTGTCACTTTGGATGGCAGCCCGATGAACGTTCAGCTTGTTCTCTCAAGGACTGAGGCACAACGAATTCCTGCACACAGTGTAAAGACAGCTGCAGTGACTGCAAACCGTGACTCTGGACGTGCCCGTGATGGAGGTGGCTTCCGGAGAGGCGGCCGCCTTGGAGGCAATCCAGGGCGACCAGCGCCAGGGACTGCAAGAAATTCCAAACAACAGCTTTCTCGAGAAGAACTAGATGCACAATTGGATGCTTATCGTGCCATGCTGGATACCAGTTAAACTAAGCCCACATGTTCCCTGCATGGCACACGACCCAGCATTCTCATTCTGGACCTTTGTGCTGGAAGGCAGAGGACACCACTGTGGCTCTGCTGTCAGGGATGGATCTGTGGCTTTTCTGTTTCCATATAGGATGGAAAACTCACCGAAAGGCTTTGGTGCTTGCTTTTCTTGACCTTTCGCTTGGGGGTTTTCTTTTGGTTGTTGTTTCTGTTTCTTCTTTGAATTCTGAAACAGACCTCTTTTGCACCATAAATTTTACTGCTTGCTGCGCTGGAGAAGGTGGCCTTTTCACCTTGGCCATAATAAAACACAACTGGGGCTAGAAGGGAAACTCTACGGATTGTACATTTCTTCCACAAAAGATAGCATTGAATAGACTTTGATGGAGGGCATCCAAGAGGTTTCCCATCAACATTTGGAACTGTCAAAACTATTTTGACCAGTGATTGCTTTTTTCTTCCTGCTCTGAATCCAGTCTGAGAATGTACTTTCAATAAAATTGGATCAGTTGTCCACTATTTCAAAGTCTGTTTTTTTTTTTTTTTTTTTCCCACAGCAAAATGAATGCATGGATATGTAGACCTATCTGGTATTTCACTTAGACTTTCATCTATTTGTATTGACCCCCATCTGGGGCCGGGGCAGGGGGGCAGGGGGGCAGGGGCGAAGGAGGGGAACAGGTGCAACTAAAGCTGTGGCAATCCTAAGAGAATTAATGAAGGGAACAAAATAATAGAAACCCTTTTTAGGAAAAGAAAAAGATAAGCAAGAAAACCTTGCAGGGTGGGCCAGGAAGCTTGGGGTTTCAAAGTAATCACTTAATGAGTAGGAGGGGGGAAATACAGAAAATAGAGACAAAAGGATTCCATAGCTCAATAAAAATAACAAGGGAGGCTTAGAACTCATCAGTAAAAGCTACACAAATAAAGGGCAGGAGAACCTTGGTGGGAATGGGAGACCTGGGAATGGGTTGATTTAGAGGACCTTAAGCAAAACTGCTAGGCCTACAAAGTTCTAGATTAAAAGTAAAAGGGACTGAAAATAGCACTTGATTCAGAGACCACAGTCAAAATATCCAAATACAAAGAAAGACTTAATGGGGAAATCTTACACAATGGGTGGGCTGAAGAACAAGTCATTAAACACTTCATCATCATGGCAAAGAAAAGGATGTTGAAAAAATAACATACAAAATTTGGGATGCATCCAAAGCACTCTTTCTGAGGTTTCAATATGACATCTGAAAGTAATTCAAAAGAAAAAGTGAATTGAACATACATTTTCATAAGAATCTGCCACATAAGTGCCCTCCAAGTCATCATAAAAAAGAGAAAATATTGAAGTTAAGGGGAGAAATAAATAAAAAATAAAAACAACCAAAAAAAAAAAAAAAAACCAAGAACAACAACAAAACAAAGGCTCCAGAAATGAACAACAAAGCTAAAAGCTTCTTCTTGGAAAAATAAATTGTGTCCATTCACAAACGTTTAGCTAAATGGATTAAAAAGAATGCAGAAAAATAGTCAATAAAATAGCAAGTGAACAAGGTGAAAGCAGAACAAAGCTGGAAGAACAATTCAGCAAAACATGATCGGTACCTATGCATCCCCAAATTCCAAAGAACATGAAACAGAGAAGATTTTCTTCAAACAAAATTCTAAAATTCTAGTTTCTATACAGAGAGAGAGAGAGAGAGAGAGAGAGAGAGAGAGAGAGAGAGAGCAAGTTTTGAACCCAAGGGACACTAAAAGCAAACAGATGCCAGACAAGGCCCCAAAGGGGGGAAGGTCACCTCCTGGTCCCCATCCCACAAGGCTCTTGAAGAAGAAATGGTCAAAGATCATAAAAGAGAGCTAGAAGAAAAATGAGGAAAGGAAAGAGAAGCTCTGCAAGAGAGGACGGAAAAGGCATATAATTCCCTTGTGGTTTCTCTCCAGTATACTTTGAAGCAGAATTTGTTCTGCTATGTTGGAAAGGCAAGAAGCCTTGTCACAGATCCTGGGTTGGAATTGGAGTTCTATCTTTGAATGACCTTGAGGAACATGATCTTCCCTGCTCTGGTTTAAGAACAAAGCTCTAGCTCGGTCCTTTGACTCCAAATCTAGTGCTTTGGCTACTCTGCCATTCTGAGAACAAATATTGATCAAAAGTATATTCCTTTTATGGCGGTGGCTCAGCTGATTCCATTTGGGAATTTCTTGGCAAAAAGGGTAGAGTGGTTTGACCTTTCCTTTTCCAGCTGATTTTAGACTTGAGGAAAGAAAAACAAACAGAATTAAGTGAGGTGATCACAGTCATACCTCTACTTTCTGGGGCCAGAGTTGAACTCCTGGAGATCAGTCTTCCTTGTTCCAGGCCAAGAGCTCTGTATCTTAGACAGCCTGAGGAAAGGAAACACACCTCAGGCCATTCAAATCCCATTCTCACTGAGAATTAAAAGATGCTTCTCTATCACCCTTGTTTTCTGGGTGGAATAGGAAGTCATTGGACTTTCTCAACTGGTGAATTCTTCTCCCCTGTATAACTCAAAGCAAAGGATAATCTACATTTTGAAGAAGAGACCAAATGAAAGCATGCTAATCAATAAGGAATCCAATGGAGCCCACCATCTGGAAAACACATGACAGAATTCTATTCAAGTTTGGTTTGGAAAAGTTAGCATGGCTTAGTGGGATGGAATGGTGGGTCTGAATCACAAACATTGAGGGTCAACTCTTGTTTGGGACACTTGAATCTTGAAGTGGCTCAGGGGGTTCCTTAGCCTTTCTCTATAGAATGCTATAGAATGCAATGGTCTTGTTTTATCCATGGAAAAGGAGTATGTGACATACCCAAAGTCACTCAAGTACCATTAAATCATAGGGGGGGTTCTCCGCTGGTGAAAGAAGTTCCCACACTCTAGATCCCCACTGCCAAGAAACTCCCCAATCCTTCACACGCATATATAAACAGATGTGTGTATGGATGGATGGATGGATGGATGTATAGAGACGCATCTGTGTTTCTAGAGATTTGTGTGTCTATAGCTTAGCAAGGCTAGAAAGAAATGTCCCATTCAGTTGGCACAAGGGAAAAGGAACCAAAAGTTTTCACAAGAAATCTTTGGGATGAGGGAAACACCTAAATAAGCAAGTTGGGAATCTTTTCCCTTTTAACTACTCTCACCCTAGGATCTTCGGAAAAAGAAAGTCAAATAGCATTCTTATAATAGCATGAAAGATCTATGAAGAAAGACATCATCTGCATCTCAAGAAAGACATGGGAAAGAGAAGTATGTAGAAAATCAAGGGACATCTAGAGGTGGAAAGGGCAGGAAGTCTGGAGAAATCTAGGGAAGGCTCAGGATGATTGACTTCACCCTCCATCGAGGTGTTAACTCAGTGGAAATGCCAAGACAGTGGTTATCCAGCTTACAAGTCCTTAGTACTTAGTATAGTGCTACCAGTGTTGACACCTCCTCTACAAGAACCCCACCTACATTGATGGATTCCTAAGAGAGTATATAAGAGCTAAGGGATCTGGGAGGAAGACAGACTGGAAAAGAAAGACCCTCAGGGTGGCTGGCCTGTCTCCTTCCCTTCTCTACTGAGACAAGAGAGCAAAGTCCACATTCCATATAGCTCTCTATTCCATATAGTCGTCTCTAGAGTGGAGTGGAGAAGGAAAGAAGAAAATTCAATAACTATTCTATCTTTTAAGAAAAAAAAAAAAAAAACCACAAAAATATAGCTTCTTGTGGGGGCTCCTGGCGAGGCCCCGATCCAGCGTCCGCCATGGCCAACAAGATGGACATGTCCCTGGACGACATCATTAAAGTCAACGGGAGGCAGCGGGGCGTGTGCGGCGGGGACGGCAACCGAGTCCGCGCCCAAGACCGCGACCCAGACCGCGACCGAGAACGCGACCCAGACCGAGACCGAGAACGCGACCCAGACCGAGACCGAGACCGAGACCGAGACCGAGACCGAGACCGCGGCCGAGGCCGGGAGCGGGCTCAGAGCGGCCGCGGCAGCTGGGCTGCGCAGGTGACAGCCCGCCGAAGCCGAGGCGGGGGCCCCATCCGGAACAGGCGGGCCCTGGGCCGCGGAGGCGACGGGGGCGGCGCCCGGAAACAAGCCAAGCCCTACAGCCCACCAAAACGGCTTCCCCAGAAGAGGCAGCCCCACGGCTTCCACAGTGCCTCTGGAGGCGGGGCCCGAGGGGACACAGGGGGCCAATTGCTGATCTCCAATCTGGATGCTAGGGTTTCCGATGCGGATATTCAGGAACTATTTGCTCCTTTTGGAACTCTCAAGAAGTCAGCTCTCCATTATGATCCTTGGGGCCGAAGCTTAGGAACAGCAGACGTTCACTTTGAGCGAAAAGCAGACGCTCTCAAGGCCATGAAACGCTAACATGGTGTCACTTTGGATGGCAGCCCGATGAACGTTCAGCTTGTTCTCTCAAGGACTGAGGCACAACGAATTCCTGCACACAGTGTAAAGACAGCTGCAGTGACTGCAAACCGTGACTCTGGACGTGCCCGTGATGGAGGTGGCTTCCGGAGAGGCGGCCGCCTTGGAGGCAATCCAGGGCGACCAGCGCCAGGGACTGCAAGAAATTCCAAACAACAGCTTTCTCGAGAAGAACTAGATGCACAATTGGATGCTTATCGTGCCATGCTGGATACCAGTTAAACTA
Source organism: Sminthopsis crassicaudata (assembly GCF_048593235.1). NCBI lineage: Eukaryota > Metazoa > Chordata > Mammalia > Dasyuromorphia > Dasyuridae > Sminthopsis > Sminthopsis crassicaudata. The sequence continues at coordinate 147,599,507 of NC_133617.1, forward strand.
AGCCCACATGTTCCCTGCATGGCACACGACCCAGCATTCTCATTCTGGACCTTTGTGCTGGAAGGCAGAGGACACCACTGTGGCTCTGCTGTCAGGGATGGATCTGTGGCTTTTCTGTTTCCATATAGGATGGAAAACTCACCGAAAGGCTTTGGTGCTTGCTTTTCTTGACCTTTCGCTTGGGGGTTTTCTTTTGGTTGTTGTTTCTGTTTCTTCTTTGAATTCTGAAACAGACCTCTTTTGCACCATAAATTTTACTGCTTGCTGCGCTGGAGAAGGTGGCCTTTTCACCTTTGCCATAATAAAACACAACTGGGGCTAGAAGGGAAACTCTACGGATTGTACATTTCTTCCACAAAAGATAGCATTGAATAGACTTTGATGGAGGGCATCCAAGAGGTTTCCCATCAACATTTGGAACTGTCAAAACTATTTTGACCAGTGATTGCTTTTTTCTTCCTGCTCTGAATCCAGTCTGAGAATGTACTTTCAATAAAATTGGATCAGTTGTCCACTATTTCAAAGTCTGTTTTTTTTTTTTTTTCCCACAGCAAAATGAATGCATGGATATGTAGACCTATCTGGTATTTCACTTAGACTTTCATCAATTTGTATTGACCCCCATCTGGGGCCGGGGCAGGGGGGCAGGGGCGAAGGAGGGGAACAGGTGCAACTAAAGCTGTGGCAATCCTAAGAGAATTAATGAAGGGAACAAAATAATAGAAACCCTTTTTAGGAAAAGAAAAAGATAAGCAAGAAAACCTTGCAGGGTGGGCCAGGAAGCTTGGGGTTTCAAAGTAATCACTTAATGAGTAGGAGGGGGGAAATACAGAAAATAGAGACAAAAGGATTCCATAGCTCAATAAAAATAACAAGGGAGGCTTAGAACTCATCAGTAAAAGCTACACAACTAAAGGGCAGGAGAACCTTGGTGGGAATGGGAGACCTGGGAATGGGTTGATTTAGAGGACCTTAAGCAAAACTGCTAGGCCTACAAAGTTCTAGATTAAAAGTAAAAGGGACTGAAAATAGCACTTGATTCAGAGACCACAGTCAAAATATCCAAATACAAAGAAAGACTTAATGGGGAAATCTTACACAATGGGTGGGCTGAAGAACAAGTCATTAAACACTTCATCATCATGGCAAAGAAAAGGATGTTGAAAAAATAACATACAAAATTTGGGATGCATCCAAAGCACTCTTTCTGAGGTTTCAATATGACATCTGAAAGTAATTCAAAAGAAAAAGTGAATTGAACATACATTTTCATAAGAATCTGCCACATAAGTGCCCTCCAAGTCATCATAAAAAAGAGAAAATATTGAAGTTAAGGGGAGAAATAAATAAAAAATAAAAACAACCAAAAAAAAAAAAAAAAACCAAGAACAACAACAAAACAAAGGCTCCAGAAATGAACAACAAAGCTAAAAGCTTCTTCTTGGAAAAATAAATTGTGTCCATTCACAAACGTTTAGCTAAATGGGTTAAAAAGAATGCAGAAAAATAGTCAATAAAATAGCAAGTGAACAAGGTGAAAGCAGAACAAAGCTGGAAGAACAATTCAGCAAAACATGATCGGTACCTATGCATCCCCAAATTCCAAAGAACATGAAACAGAGAAGATTTTCTTCAAACAAAATTCTAAAATTCTAGTTTCTATACAGAGAGAGAGAGAGAGAGAGAGAGAGAGAGAGAGAGAGCAAGTTTTGAACCCAAAGGACACTAAAAGCAAACAGATGCCAGACAAGGCCCCAAAGGGGGGAAGGTCACCTCCTGGTCCCCATCCCACAAGGCTCTTGAAGAAGAAATGGTCAAAGATCATAAAAGAGAGCTAGAAGAAAAATGAGGAAAGGAAAGAGAAGCTCTGCAAGAGAGGACGGAAAAGGCATATAATTCCCTTGTGGTTTCTCTCCAGTATACTTTGAAGCAGAATTTGTTCTGCTATGTTGGAAAGGCAAGAAGCCTTGTCACAGATCCTGGGTTGGAGTTGGAGTTCTATCTTTGAATGACCTTGAGGAACATGATCTTCCCTGCTCTGGTTTAAGAACAAAGCTCTAGCTCGGTCCTTTGACTCCAAATCTAGTGCTTTGGCTACTCTGCCATTCTGAGAACAAATATTGATCAAAAGTATATTCCTTTTATGGCAGTGGCTCAGCTGATTCCATTTGGGAATTTCTTGGCAAAAAGGGTAGAGTGGTTTGACCTTTCCTTTTCCAGCTGATTTTAGACTTGAGGAAAGAAAAACAAACAGAATTAAGTGAGGTGATCACAGTCATACCTCTACTTTCTGGGGCCAGAGTTGAACTCCTGGAGATCAGTCTTCCTTGTTCCAGGCCAAGAGCTCTGTATCTTAGACAGCCTGAGGAAAGGAAACACACCTCAGGCCATTCAAATCCCATTCTCACTGAGAATTAAAAGATGCTTCTCTATCACCCTTGTTTTCTGGGTGGAATAGGAAGTCATTGGACTTTCTCAACTAGTGAATTCTTCTCCCCTATATAACTCAAAGCAAAGGATAATCTACATTTTGAAGAAGAGACCAAATGAAAGCATGCTAATCAATAAGGAATCCAATGGAGCCCACCATCTGGAAAACACATGACAGAATTCTATTCAAGTTTGGTTTGGAAAAGTTAGCATGGCTTAGGGGGATGGAATGGTGGGTCTGAATCACAAACATTGAGGGTCAACTCTTGTTTGGGACACTTGAATCTTGAAGTGGCTCAGGGGGTTCCTTAGCCTTTCTCTATAGAATGCTATAGAATGCAATGGTCTTGTTTTATCCATGGAAAAGGAGTATGTGACATACCCAAAGTCACTCAAGTACCATTAAATCATAGGGGGGGTTCTCCGCTGGTGAAAGAAGTTCCCACACTCTAGATGCCCATTGCCAAGAAACTCCCCAATCCTTCACACGCATATATAAACAGATGTGTGTATGGATGGATGGATGGATGGATGTATAGAGACGCATCTGTGTTTCTAGAGATTTGTGTGTCTATAGCTTAGCAAGGCTAGAAAGAAATGTCCCATTCAGTTGGCACAAGGGAAAAGGAACCAAAAGTTTTCACAAGAAATCTTTGGGATGAGGTAAACACCTAAATAAGCAAGTTGGGAATCTTTTCCCTTTTAACTACTCTCACCCTAGGATCTTCGGAAAAAGAAAGTCAAATATCATTCTTATAATAGCATGAAAGATCTATGAAGAAAGACATCATCTGCATCTCAAGAAAGACATGGGAAAGAGAAGTATGTAGAAAATCAAGGGACATCTAGAGGTGGAAAGGGCAGGAAGTCTGGAGAAATCTAGGGAAGGCTCAGGATGATTGACTTCACCCTCCATCGAGGTGTTAACTCAGTGGAAGTGCCAAGACAGTGGTTATCCAGCTTACAAGTCCTTAGTACTTAGTATAGTGCTACCAGTGTTGACACCTCCTCTACAAGAACCCCACCTACAATGATGGATTCCTAAGAGAGTATATAAGAGCTAAGGGATCTGGGAGGAAGACAGACTGGAAAAGAAAGACCCTCAGGGTGGCTGGCCTGTCTCCTTCCCTTCTCTACTGAGACAAGACAGCAAAGTCCACATTCCATATAGCTCTCTATTCCATATAGCCGTCTCTAGAGTGGAGTGGAGAAGGAAAGAAGAAAATTCAATAACTATTCTATCTTTTAAGGAAAAAAAAAAAAAAAAACACAAAAATATAGCTTCTTGTGGGGGCTCCTGGCGAGGCCCCGATCCAGCGTCCGCCATGGCCAACAAGATGGACATGTCCCTGGACGACATCATTAAAGTCAACGGGAGGCAGCGGGGCGTGTGCGGCGGGGACCGCAACCGAGTCCGCGCCCAAGACCGCGACCCAGACCGCGACCGAGAACGCGACCCAGACCGAGACCGAGAACGCGACCCAGACCGAGACCGAGACCGAGACCGCGGCCGAGGCCGGGAGCGGGCTCAGAGCGGCCGCGGCAGCTGGGCTGCGCAGGTGACAGCCCGCCGAAGCCGAGGCGGGGGCCCCATCCGGAACAGGCGGGCCCTGGGCCGCGGAGGCGACGGGGGCGGCGCCCGGAAACAAGCCAAGCCCTACAGCCCACCAAAACGGCTTCCCCAGAAGAGGCAGCCCCACGGCTTCCACAGTGCCTCTGGAGGCGGGGCCCGAGGGGACACAGGGGGCCAATTGCTGATCTCCAATCTGGATGCTAGGGTTTCCGATGCGGATATTCAGGAACTATTTGCTCCTTTTGGAACTCTCAAGAAGTCAGCTCTCCATTATGATCCCTGGGGCCGAAGCTTAGGAACAGCAGACGTTCACTTTGAGCGAAAAGCAGACGCTCTCAAGGCCATGAAACGCTATCATGGTGTCACTTTGGATGGCAGCCCGATGAACGTTCAGCTTGTTCTCTCAAGGACTGAGGCACAACGAATTCCTGCACACAGTGTAAAGACAGCTGCAGTGACTGCAAACCGTGACTCTGGACGTGCCCGTGATGGAGGTGGCTTCCGGAGAGGCGGCCGCCTTGGAGGCAATCCAGGGCGACCAGCGCCAGGGACTGCAAGAAATTCCAAACAACAGCTTTCTCGAGAAGAACTAGATGCACAATTGGATGCTTATCGTGCCATGCTGGATACCAGTTAAACTAAGCCCACATGTTCCCTGCATGGCACACGACCCAGCATTCTCATTCTGGACCTTTGTGCTGGAAGGCAGAGGACACCACTGTGGCTCTGCTGTCAGGGATGGATCTGTGGCTTTTCTGTTTCCATATAGGATGGAAAACTCACCGAAAGGCTTTGGTGCTTGCTTTTCTTGACCTTTCGCTTGGGGGTTTTCTTTTGGTTGTTGTTTCTGTTTCTTCTTTGAATTCTGAAACAGACCTCTTTTGCACCATAAATTTTACTGCTTGCTGCGCTGGAGAAGGTGGCCTTTTCACCTTTGCCATAATAAAACACAACTGGGGCTAGAAGGGAAACTCTACGGATTGTACATTTCTTCCACAAAAGATAGATAGCATTGAATAGACTTTGATGGAGGGCATCCAAGAGGTTTCCCATCAACATTTGGAACTGTCAAAACTATTTTGACCAGTGATTGCTTTTTTCTTCCTGCTCTGAATCCAGTCTGAGAATGTACTTTCAATAAAATTGGATCAGTTGTCCACTATTTCAAAGTCTGTTTTTTTTTTTTTTTTTTTTCCCACAGCAAAATGAATGCATGGATATGTAGACCTATCTGGTATTTCACTTAGACTTTCATCTATTTGTATTGACCTCCATCTGGGGCCGGGGCAGGGGGTCAGGGGGGCAGGGGCGAAGGAGGGGAACAGGTGCAACTAAAGCTGTGGCAATCCTAAGAGAATTAATGAAGGGAACAAAATAATAGAAACCCTTTTTAGGAAAAGAAAAAGATAAGCAAGAAAACCTTGCAGGGTGGGCCAGGAAGCTTGGGGTTTCAAAGTAATCACTTAATGAGTAGGAGGGGGGAAATACAGAAAATAGAGACAAAAGGATTCCATAGCTCAATAAAAATAACAAGGGAGGCTTAGAACTCATCAGTAAAAGCTACACAACTAAAGGGCAGGAGAACCTTGGTGGGAATGGGAGACCTGGGAATGGGTTGATTTAGAGGACCTTAAGCAAAACTGCTAGGCCTACAAAGTTCTAGATTAAAAGTAAAAGGGACTGAAAATAGCACTTGATTCAGAGACCACAGTCAAAATATCCAAATACAAAGAAAGACTTAATGGGGAAATCTTACACAATGGGTGGGCTGAAGAACAAGTCATTAAACACTTCATCATCATGGCAAAGAAAAGGATGTTGAAAAAATAACATACAAAATTTGGGATGCATCCAAAGCACTCTTTCTGAGGTTTCAATATGACATCTGAAAGTAATTCAAAAGAAAAAGTGAATTGAACATACATTTTCATAAGAATCTGCCACATAAGTGCCCTCCAAGTCATCATAAAAAAGAGAAAATATTGAAGTTAAGGGGAGAAATAAATAAAAAATAAAAACAACCAAAAAAAAAAACAAAAAAAAAAAAAAAAAACCAAGAACAACAACAAAACAAAGGCTCCAGAAATAAACAACAAAGCTAAAAGCTTCTTCTTGGAAAAATAAATTGTGTCCATTCACAAACGTTTAGCTAAATGGATTAAAAAGAATGCAGAAAAATAGTCAATAAAATAGCAAGTGAACAAGGTGAAAGCAGAACAAAGCTGGAAGAACAATTCAGCAAAACATGATCGGTACCTATGCATCCCCAAATTCCAAAGAACATGAAACAGAGAAGATTTTCTTCAAACAAAATTCTAAAATTCTAGTTTCTATACAGAGAGAGAGAGAGAGAGAGAGAGAGAGAGAGAGAGAGAGAGAGAGAGAGAGAGAGCAAGTTTTGAACCCAAAGGACACTAAAAGCAAACAGATGCCAGACAAGGCCCCAAAGGGGGGAAGGTCACCTCCTGGTCCCCATCCCACAAGGCTCTTGAAGAAGAAATGGTCAAAGATCATAAAAGAGAGCTAGAAGAAAAATGAGGAAAGGAAAGAGAAGCTCTGCAAGAGAGGACGGAAAAGGCATATAATTCCCTTGTGGTTTCTCTCCAGTATACTTTGAAGCAGAATTTGTTCTGCTATGTTGGAAAGGCAAGAAGCCTTGTCACAGATCCTGGGTTGGAGTTGGAGTTCTATCTTTGAATGACCTTGAGGAACATGATTTTCCCTGCTCTGGTTTAAGAACAAAGCTCTAGCTCGGTCCTTTGACTCCAAATCTAGTGCTTTGGCTACTCTGCCATTCTGAGAACAAATATTGATCAAAAGTATATTCCTTTTATGGCGGTGGCTCAGCTGATTCCATTTGGGAATTTCTTGGCAAAAAGGGTAGAGTGGTTTGACCTTTCCTTTTCCAGCTGATTTTAGACTTGAGGAAAGAAAAACAAACAGAATTAAGTGAGGTGATCACAGTCATACCTCTACTTTCTGGGGCCAGAGTTGAACTCCTGGAGATCAGTCTTCCTTGTTCCAGGCCAAGAGCTCTGTATCTTAGACAGCCTGAGGAAAGGAAACACACCTCAGGCCATTCAAATCCCATTCTCACTGAGAATTAAAAGATGCTTCTCTATCACCCTTGTTTTCTGGGTGGAATAGGAAGTCATTGGACTTTCTCAACTGGTGAATTCTTCTCCCCTGTATAACTCAAAGCAAAGGATAATCTACATTTTGAAGAAGAGAGCAAATGAAAGCATGCTAATCAATAAGGAATCCAATGGAGCCCACCATCTGGAAAACACATGACAGAATTCTATTCAAGTTTGGTTTGGAAAAGTTAGCATGGCTTAGTGGGATGCAATGGTGGGTCTGAATCACAAACATTGAGGGTCAACTCTTGTTTGGGACACTTGAATCTTGAAGTGGCTCAGGGGGTTCCTTAGCCTTTCTCTATAGAATGCTATAGAATGCAATGGTCTTGTTTTATCCATGGAAAAGGACTATGTGACATACCCAAAGTCACTCAAGTACCATTAAATCATAGGGGGGGTTCTCCGCTGGTGAAAGAAGTTCCCACACTCTAGATCCCCACTGCCAAGAAACTCCCCAATCCTTCACACGCATATATAAACAGATGTGTGTATGGATGGATGGATGGATGGATGTATAGAGACGCATCTGTGTTTCTAGAGATTTGTGTGTCTATAGCTTAGCAAGGCTAGAAAGAAATGTCCCATTCAGTTGGCACAAGGGAAAAGGAACCAAAAGTTTTCACAAGAAATCTTTGGGATGAGGTAAACACCTAAATAAGCAAGTTGGGAATCTTTTCCCTTTTAACTACTCTCACCCTAGGATCTTCGGAAAAAGAAAGTCAAATATCATTCTTATAATAGCATGAAAGATCTATGAAGAAAGACATCATCTGCATCTCAAGAAAGACATGGGAAAGAGAAGTATGTAGAAAATCAAGGGACATCTAGAGGTGGAAAGGGCAGGAAGTCTGGAGAAATCTAGGGAAGGCTCAGGATGATTGACTTCACCCTCCATCGAGGTGTTAACTCAGTGGAAGTGCCAAGACAGTGGTTATCCAGCTTACAAGTCCTTAGTACTTAGTATAGTGCTACCAGTGTTGACACCTCCTCTACAAGAACCCCACCTACAATGATGGATTCCTAAGAGAGTATATAAGAGCTAAGGGATCTGGGAGGAAGACAGACTGGAAAAGAAAGACCCTCAGGGTGGCTGGCCTGTCTCCTTCCCTTCTCTACTGAGACAAGACAGCAAAGTCCACATTCCATATAGCTCTCTATTCCATATAGCCGTCTCTAGAGTGGAGTGGAGAAGGAAAGAAGAAAATTCAATAACTATTCTATCTTTTAAGGAAAAAAAAAAAAAAAAACACAAAAATATAGCTTCTTGTGGGGGCTCCTGGCGAGGCCCCGATCCAGCGTCCGCCATGGCCAACAAGATGGACATGTCCCTGGACGACATCATTAAAGTCAACGGGAGGCAGCGGGGCGTGTGCGGCGGGGACCGCAACCGAGTCCGCGCCCAAGACCGCGACCCAGACCGCGACCGAGAACGCGACCCAGACCGAGACCGAGAACGCGACCCAGACCGAGACCGAGACCGAGACCGCGGCCGAGGCCGGGAGCGGGCTCAGAGCGGCCGCGGCAGCTGGGCTGCGCAGGTGACAGCCCGCCGAAGCCGAGGCGGGGGCCCCATCCGGAACAGGCGGGCCCTGGGCCGCGGAGGCGACGGGGGCGGCGCCCGGAAACAAGCCAAGCCCTACAGCCCACCAAAACGGCTTCCCCAGAAGAGGCAGCCCCACGGCTTCCACAGTGCCTCTGGAGGCGGGGCCCGAGGGGACACAGGGGGCCAATTGCTGATCTCCAATCTGGATGCTAGGGTTTCCGATGCGGATATTCAGGAACTATTTGCTCCTTTTGGAACTCTCAAGAAGTCAGCTCTCCATTATGATCCCTGGGGCCGAAGCTTAGGAACAGCAGACGTTCACTTTGAGCGAAAAGCAGACGCTCTCAAGGCCATGAAACGCTATCATGGTGTCACTTTGGATGGCAGCCCGATGAACGTTCAGCTTGTTCTCTCAAGGACTGAGGCACAACGAATTCCTGCACACAGTGTAAAGACAGCTGCAGTGACTGCAAACCGTGACTCTGGACGTGCCCGTGATGGAGGTGGCTTCCGGAGAGGCGGCCGCCTTGGAGGCAATCCAGGGCGACCAGCGCCAGGGACTGCAAGAAATTCCAAACAACAGCTTTCTCGAGAAGAACTAGATGCACAATTGGATGCTTATCGTGCCATGCTGGATACCAGTTAAACTAAGCCCACATGTTCCCTGCATGGCACACGACCCAGCATTCTCATTCTGGACCTTTGTGCTGGAAGGCAGAGGACACCACTGTGGCTCTGCTGTCAGGGATGGATCTGTGGCTTTTCTGTTTCCATATAGGATGGAAAACTCACCGAAAGGCTTTGGTGCTTGCTTTTCTTGACCTTTCGCTTGGGGGTTTTCTTTTGGTTGTTGTTTCTGTTTCTTCTTTGAATTCTGAAACAGACCTCTTTTGCACCATAAATTTTACTGCTTGCTGCGCTGGAGAAGGTGGCCTTTTCACCTTTGCCATAATAAAACACAACTGGGGCTAGAAGGGAAACTCTACGGATTGTACATTTCTTCCACAAAAGATAGCATTGAATAGACTTTGATGGAGGGCATCCAAGAGGTTTCCCATCAACATTTGGAACTGTCAAAACTATTTTGACCAGTGATTGCTTTTTTCTTCCTGCTCTGAATCCAGTCTGAGAATGTACTTTCAATAAAATTGGATCAGTTGTCCACTATTTCAAAGTCTGTTTTTTTTTTTTTTTTTTTTTCCCACAGCAAAATGAATGCATGGATATGTAGACCTATCTGGTATTTCACTTAGACTTTCATCTATTTGTATTGACCTCCATCTGGGGCCGGGGCAGGGGGTCAGGGGGGCAGGGGCGAAGGAGGGGAACAGGTGCAACTAAAGCTGTGGCAATCCTAAGAGAATTAATGAAGGGAACAAAATAATAGAAACCCTTTTTAGGAAAAGAAAAAGATAAGCAAGAAAACCTTGCAGGGTGGGCCAGGAAGCTTGGGGTTTCAAAGTAATCACTTAATGAGTAGGAGGGGGGAAATACAGAAAATAGAGACAAAAGGATTCCATAGCTCAATAAAAATAACAAGGGAGGCTTAGAACTCATCAGTAAAAGCTACACAACTAAAGGGCAGGAGAACCTTGGTGGGAATGGGAGACCTGGGAATGGGTTGATTTAGAGGACCTTAAGCAAAACTGCTAGGCCTACAAAGTTCTAGATTAAAAGTAAAAGGGACTGAAAATAGCACTTGATTCAGAGACCACAGTCAAAATATCCAAATACAAAGAAAGACTTAATGGGGAAATCTTACACAATGGGTGGGCTGAAGAACAAGTCATTAAACACTTCATCATCATGGCAAAGAAAAGGATGTTGAAAAAATAACATACAAAATTTGGGATGCATCCAAAGCACTCTTTCTGAGGTTTCAATATGACATCTGAAAGTAATTCAAAAGAAAAAGTGAATTGAACATACATTTTCATAAGAATCTGCCACATAAGTGCCCTCCAAGTCATCATAAAAAAGAGAAAATATTGAAGTTAAGGGGAGAAATAAATAAAAAATAAAAACAACCAAAAAAACAAACAAAAAAAAAAAAAAAACCAAGAACAACAACAAAACAAAGGCTCCAGAAATGAACAACAAAGCTAAAAGCTTCTTCTTGGAAAAATAAATTGTGTCCATTCACAAACGTTTAGCTAAATGGATTAAAAAGAATGCAGAAAAATAGTCAATAAAATAGCAAGTGAACAAGGTGAAAGCAGAACAAAGCTGGAAGAACAATTCAGCAAAACATGATCGGTACCTATGCATCCCCAAATTCCAAAGAACATGAAACAGAGAAGATTTTCTTCAAACAAAATTCTAAAATTCTAGTTTCTATACAGAGAGAGAGAGAGAGAGAGAGAGAGAGAGAGAGAGCAAGTTTTGAACCCAAAGGACACTAAAAGCAAACAGATGCCAGACAAGGCCCCAAAGGGGGGAAGGTCACCTCCTGGTCCCCATCCCACAAGGCTCTTGAAGAAGAAATGGTCAAAGATCATAAAAGAGAGCTAGAAGAAAAATGAGGAAAGGAAAGAGAAGCTCTGCAAGAGAGGACGGAAAAGGCATATAATTCCCTTGTGGTTTCTCTCCAGTATACTTTGAAGCAGAATTTGTTCTGCTATGTTGGAAAGGCAAGAAGCCTTGTCACAGATCCTGGGTTGGAGTTGGAGTTCTATCTTTGAATGACCTTGAGGAACATGATCTTCCCTGCTCTGGTTTAAGAACAAAGCTCTAGCTCGGTCCTTTGACTCCAAATCTAGTGCTTTGGCTACTCTGCCATTCTGAGAACAAATATTGATCAAAAGTATATTCCTTTTATGGCGGTGGCTCAGCTGATTCCATTTGGGAATTTCTTGGCAAAAAGGGTAGAGTGGTTTGACCTTTCCTTTTCCAGCTGATTTTAGACTTGAGGAAAGAAAAACAAACAGAATTAAGTGAGGTGATCACAGTCATACCTCTACTTTCTGGGGCCAGAGTTGAACTCCTGGAGATCAGTCTTCCTTGTTCCAGGCCAAGAGCTCTGTATCTTAGACAGCCTGAGGAAAGGAAACACACCTCAGGCCATTCAAATCCCATTCTCACTGAGAATTAAAAGATGCTTCTCTATTACCCTTGTTTTCTGGGTGGAATAGGAAGTCATTGGACTTTCTCAACTGGTGAATTCTTCTCCCCTGTATAACTCAAAGCAAAGGATAATCTACATTTTGAAGAAGAGAGCAAATGAAAGCATGCTAATCAATAAGGAATCCAATGGAGCCCACCATCTGGAAAACACATGACAGAATTCTATTCAAGTTTGGTTTGGAAAAGTTAGCATGGCTTAGTGGGATGCAATGGTGGGTCTGAATCACAAACATTGAGGGTCAACTCTTGTTTGGGACACTTGAATCTTGAAGTGGCTCAGGGGGTTCCTTAGCCTTTCTCTATAGAATGCTATAGAATGCAATGGTCTTGTTTTATCCATGGAAAAGGACTATGTGACATACCCAAAGTCACTCAAGTACCATTAAATCATAGGGGGGGTTCTCCGCTGGTGAAAGAAGTTCCCACACTCTAGATCCCCACTGCCAAGAAACTCCCCAATCCTTCACACGCATATATAAACAGATGTGTGTATGGATGGATGGATGGATGGATGTATAGAGACGCATCTGTGTTTCTAGAGATTTGTGTGTCTATAGCTTAGCAAGGCTAGAAAGAAATGTCCCATTCAGTTGGCAAAAGGGAAAAGGAACCAAAAGTTTTCACAAGAAATCTTTGGGATGAGGGAAACACCTAAATAAGCAAGTTGGGAATCTTTTCCCTTTTAACTACTCTCACCCTAGGATCTTCGGAAAAAGAAAGTCAAATATCATTCTTATAATAGCATGAAAGATCTATGAAGAAAGACATCATCTGCATCTCAAGAAAGACATGGGAAAGAGAAGTATGTAGAAAATCAAGGGACATCTAGAGGTGGAAAGGGCAGGAAGTCTGGAGAAATCTAGGGAAGGCTCAGGATGATTGACTTCACCCTCCATCGAGGTGTTAACTCAGTGGAAGTGCCAAGACAGTGGTTATCCAGCTTACAAGTCCTTAGTACTTAGTATAGTGCTACCAGTGTTGACACCTCCTCTACAAGAACCCCACCTACAATGATGGATTCCTAAGAGAGTATATAAGAGCTAAGGGATCTGGGAGGAAGACAGACTGGAAAAGAAAGACCCTCAGGGTGGCTGGCCTGTCTCCTTCCCTTCTCTACTGAGACAAGACAGCAAAGTCCACATTCCATATAGCTCTCTATTCCATATAGCCGTCTCTAGAGTGGAGTGGAGAAGGAAAGAAGAAAATTCAATAACTATTCTATCTTTTAAGGAAAAAAAAAAAAAAAACACAAAAATATAGCTTCTTGTGGGGGCTCCTGGCGAGGCCCCGATCCAGCGTCCGCCATGGCCAACAAGATGGACATGTCCCTGGACGACATCATTAAAGTCAACGGGAGGCAGCGGGGCGTGTGCGGCGGGGACCGCAACCGAGTCCGCGCCCAAGACCGCGACCCAGACCGCGACCGAGAACGCGACCCAGACCGAGACCGAGAACGCGACCCAGACCGAGACCGAGACCGAGACCGCGGCCGAGGCCGGGAGCGGGCTCAGAGCGGCCGCGGCAGTTGGGCTGCGCAGGTGACAGCCCGCCGAAGCCGAGGCGGGGGCCCCATCCGGAACAGGCGGGCCCTGGGCCGCGGAGGCGACGGGGGCGGCGCCCGGAAACAAGCCAAGCCCTACAGCCCACCAAAACGGCTTCCCCAGAAGAGGCAGCCCCACGGCTTCCACAGTGCCTCTGGAGGCGGGGCCCGAGGGGACACAGGGGGCCAATTGCTGATCTCCAATCTGGATGCTAGGGTTTCCGATGCGGATATTCAGGAACTATTTGCTCCTTTTGGAACTCTCAAGAAGTCAGCTCTCCATTATGATCCCTGGGGCCGAAGCTTAGGAACAGCAGACGTTCACTTTGAGCGAAAAGCAGACGCTCTCAAGGCCATGAAACGCTATCATGGTGTCACTTTGGATGGCAGCCCGATGAACGTTCAGCTTGTTCTCTCAAGGACTGAGGCACAACGAATTCCTGCACACAGTGTAAAGACAGCTGCAGTGACTGCAAACCGTGACTCTGGACGTGCCCGTGATGGAGGTGGCTTCCGGAGAGGCGGCCGCCTTGGAGGCAATCCAGGGCGACCAGCGCCAGGGACTGCAAGAAATTCCAAACAACAGCTTTCTCGAGAAGAACTAGATGCACAATTGGATGCTTATCGTGCCATGCTGGATACCAGTTAAACTAAGCCCACCTGTTCCCTGCATGGCACACGACCCAGCATTCTCATTCTGGACCTTTGTGCTGGAAGGCAGAGGACACCACTGTGGCTCTGCTGTCAGGGATGGATCTGTGGCTTTTCTGTTTCCATATAGGATGGAAAACTCACCGAAAGGCTTTGGTGCTTGCTTTTCTTGACCTTTCGCTTGGGGGTTTTCTTTTGGTTGTTGTTTCTGTTTCTTCTTTGAATTCTGAAACAGACCTCTTTTGCACCATAAATTTTACTGCTTGCTGCGCTGGAGAAGGTGGCCTTTTCACCTTTGCCATAATAAAACACAACTGGGGCTAGAAGGGAAACTCTACGGATTGTACATTTCTTCCACAAAAGATAGCATTGAATAGACTTTGATGGAGGGCATCCAAGAGGTTTCCCATCAACATTTGGAACTGTCAAAACTATTTTGACCAGTGATTGCTTTTTTCTTCCTGCTCTGAATCCAGTCTGAGAATGTACTTTCAATAAAATTGGATCAGTTGTCCACTATTTCAAAGTCTGTTTTTTTTTTTTTTTTTTTTTCCCACAGCAAAATGAATGCATGGATATGTAGACCTATCTGGTATTTCACTTAGACTTTCATCTATTTGTATTGACCCCCATCTGGGGCCGGGGCAGGGGGGCAGGGGGGCAGGGGCGAAGGAGGGGAACAGGTGCAACTAAAGCTGTGGCAATCCTAAGAGAATTAATGAAGGGAACAAAATAATAGAAACCCTTTTTAGGAAAAGAAAAAGATAAGCAAGAAAACCTTGCAGGGTGGGCCAGGAAGCTTGGGGTTTCAAAGTAATCACTTAATGAGTAGGAGGGGGGAAATACAGAAAATAGAGACAAAAGGATTCCATAGCTCAATAAAAATAACAAGGGAGGCTTAGAACTCATCAGTAAAAGCTACACAACTAAAGGGCAGGAGAACCTTGGTGGGAATGGGAGACCTGGGAATGGGTTGATTTAGAGGACCTTAAGCAAAACTGCTAGGCCTACAAAGTTCTAGATTAAAAGTAAAAGGGACTGAAAATAGCACTTGATTCAGAGACCACAGTCAAAATATCCAAATACAAAGAAAGACTTAATGGGGAAATCTTACACAATGGGTGGGCTGAAGAACAAGTCATTAAACACTTCATCATCATGGCAAAGAAAAGGATGTTGAAAACATAACATACAAAATTTGGGATGCATCCAAAGCACTCTTTCTGAGGTTTCAATATGACATCTGAAAGTAATTCAAAAGAAAAAGTGAATTGAACATACATTTTCATAAGAATCTGCCACATAAGTGCCCTCCAAGTCATCATAAAAAAGAGAAAATATTGAAGTTAAGGGGAGAAATAAATAAAAAATAAAAACAACCAAAAAAGAAAAAAAAAAAAAAAAAAAAAACCAAGAACAACAACAAAACAAAGGCTCCAGAAATGAACAACAAAGCTAAAAGCTTCTTCTTGGAAAAATAAATTGTGTCCATTCACAAACGTTTAGCTAAATGGATTAAAAAGAATGCAGAAAAATAGTCAATAAAATAGCAAGTGAACAAGGTGAAAGCAGAACAAAGCTGGAAGAACAATTCAGCAAAACATGATCGGTACCTATGCATCCCCAAATTCCAAAGAACATGAAACAGAGAAGATTTTCTTCAAACAAAATTCTAAAATTCTTGTTTCTATACAGAGAGAGAGAGAGAGAGAGAGAGAGAGAGAGAGAGAGAGAGAGAGAGAGAGAGCAAGTTTTGAACCCAAAGGACACTAAAAGCAAACAGATGCCAGACAAGGCCCCAAAGGGGGGAAGGTCACCTCCTGGTCCCCATCCCACAAGGCTCTTGAAGAAGAAATGGTCAAAGATCATAAAAGAGAGCTAGAAGAAAAATGAGGAAAGGAAAGAGAAGCTCTGCAAGAGAGGACGGAAAAGGCATATAATTCCCTTGTGGTTTCTCTCCAGTATACTTTGAAGCAGAATTTGTTCTGCTATGTTGGAAAGGCAAGAAGCCTTGTCACAGATCCTGGGTTGGAGTTGGAGTTCTATCTTTGAATGACCTTGAGGAACATGATCTTCCCTGCTCTGGTTTAAGAACAAAGCTCTAGCTCGGTCCTTTGACTCCAAATCTAGTGCTTTGGCTACTCTGCCATTCTGAGAACAAATATTGATCAAAAGTATATTCCTTTTATGGCGGTGGCTCAGCTGATTCCATTTGGGAATTTCTTGGCAAAAAGGGTAGAGTGGTTTGACCTTTCCTTTTCCAGCTGATTTTAGACTTGAGGAAAGAAAAACAAACAGAATTAAGTGAGGTGATCACAGTCATACCTCTACTTTCTGGGGCCAGAGTTGAACTCCTGGAGATCAGTCTTCCTTGTTCCAGGCCAAGAGCTCTGTATCTTAGACAGCCTGAGGAAAGGAAACACACCTCAGGCCATTCAAATCCCATTCTCACTGAGAATTAAAAGATGCTTCTCTATCACCCTTGTTTTCTGGGTGGAATAGGAAGTCATTGGACTTTCTCAACTGGTGAATTCTTCTCCCCTGTATAACTCAAAGCAAAGGATAATCTACATTTTGAAGAAGAGAGCAAATGAAAGCATGCTAATCAATAAGGAATCCAATGGAGCCCACCATCTGGAAAACACATGACAGAATTCTATTCAAGTTTGGTTTGGAAAAGTTAGCATGGCTTAGTGGGATGCAATGGTGGGTCTGAATCACAAACATTGAGGGTCAACTCTTGTTTGGGACACTTGAATCTTGAAGTGGCTCAGGGGGTTCCTTAGCCTTTCTCTATAGAATGCTATAGAATGCAATGGTCTTGTTTTATCCATGGAAAAGGACTATGTGACATACCCAAAGTCACTCAAGTACCATTAAATCATAGGGGGGGTTCTCCGCTGGTGAAAGAAGTTCCCACACTCTAGATCCCCACTGCCAAGAAACTCCCCAATCCTTCACACGCATATATAAACAGATGTGTGTATGGATGGATGGATGGATGGATGTATAGAGACGCATCTGTGTTTCTAGAGATTTGTGTGTCTATAGCTTAGCAAGGCTAGAAAGAAATGTCCCATTCAGTTGGCAAAAGGGAAAAGGAACCAAAAGTTTTCACAAGAAATCTTTGGGATGAGGGAAACACCTAAATAAGCAAGTTGGGAATCTTTTCCCTTTTAACTACTCTCACCCTAGGATCTTCGGAAAAAGAAAGTCAAATATCATTCTTATAATAGCATGAAAGATCTATGAAGAAAGACATCATCTGCATCTCAAGAAAGACATGGGAAAGAGAAGTATGTAGAAAATCAAGGGACATCTAGAGGTGGAAAGGGCAGGAAGTCTGGAGAAATCTAGGGAAGGCTCAGGATGATTGACTTCACCCTCCATCGAGGTGTTAACTCAGTGGAAGTGCCAAGACAGTGGTTATCCAGCTTACAAGTCCTTAGTACTTAGTATAGTGCTACCAGTGTTGACACCTCCTCTACAAGAACCCCACCTACAATGATGGATTCCTAAGAGAGTATATAAGAGCTAAGGGATCTGGGAGGAAGACAGACTGGAAAAGAAAGACCCTCAGGGTGGCTGGCCTGTCTCCTTCCCTTCTCTACTGAGACAAGACAGCAAAGTCCACATTCCATATAGCTCTCTATTCCATATAGCCGTCTCTAGAGTGGAGTGGAGAAGGAAAGAAGAAAATTCAATAACTATTCTATCTTTTAAGGAAAAAAAAAAAAAAAAACACAAAAATATAGCTTCTTGTGGGGGCTCCTGGCGAGGCCCCGATCCAGCGTCCGCCATGGCCAACAAGATGGACATGTCCCTGGACGACATCATTAAAGTCAACGGGAGGCAGCGGGGCGTGTGCGGCGGGGACCGCAACCGAGTCCGCGCCCAAGACCGCGACCCAGACCGCGACCGAGAACGCGACCCAGACCGAGACCGAGAACGCGACCCAGACCGAGACCGAGACCGAGACCGCGGCCGAGGCCGGGAGCGGGCTCAGAGCGGCCGCGGCAGCTGGGCTGCGCAGGTGACAGCCCGCCGAAGCCGAGGCGGGGGCCCCATCCGGAACAGGCGGGCCCTGGGCCGCGGAGGCGACGGGGGCGGCGCCCGGAAACAAGCCAAGCCCTACAGCCCACCAAAACGGCTTCCCCAGAAGAGGCAGCCCCACGGCTTCCACAGTGCCTCTGGAGGCGGGGCCCGAGGGGACACAGGGGGCCAATTGCTGATCTCCAATCTGGATGCTAGGGTTTCCGATGCGGATATTCAGGAACTATTTGCTCCTTTTGGAACTCTCAAGAAGTCAGCTCTCCATTATGATCCCTGGGGCCGAAGCTTAGGAACAGCAGACGTTCACTTTGAGCGAAAAGCAGACGCTCTCAAGGCCATGAAACGCTATCATGGTGTCACTTTGGATGGCAGCCCGATGAACGTTCAGCTTGTTCTCTCAAGGACTGAGGCACAACGAATTCCTGCACACAGTGTAAAGACAGCTGCAGTGACTGCAAACCGTGACTCTGGACGTGCCCGTGATGGAGGTGGCTTCCGGAGAGGCGGCCGCCTTGGAGGCAATCCAGGGCGACCAGCGCCAGGGACTGCAAGAAATTCCAAACAACAGCTTTCTCGAGAAGAACTAGATGCACAATTGGATGCTTATCGTGCCATGCTGGATACCAGTTAAACTAAGCCCACATGTTCCCTGCATGGCACACGACCCAGCATTCTCATTCTGGACCTTTGTGCTGGAAGGCAGAGGACACCACTGTGGCTCTGCTGTCAGGGATGGATCTGTGGCTTTTCTGTTTCCATATAGGATGGAAAACTCACCGAAAGGCTTTGGTGCTTGCTTTTCTTGACCTTTCGCTTGGGGGTTTTCTTTTGGTTGTTGTTTCTGTTTCTTCTTTGAATTCTGAAACAGACCTCTTTTGCACCATAAATTTTACTGCTTGCTGCGCTGGAGAAGGTGGCCTTTTCACCTTTGCCATAATAAAACACAACTGGGGCTAGAAGGGAAACTCTACGGATTGTACATTTCTTCCACAAAAGATAGCATTGAATAGACTTTGATGGAGGGCATCCAAGAGGTTTCCCATCAACATTTGGAACTGTCAAAACTATTTTGACCAGTGATTGCTTTTTTCTTCCTGCTCTGAATCCAGTCTGAGAATGTACTTTCAATAAAATTGGATCAGTTGTCCACTATTTCAAAGTCTGTTTTGTTTTTTTTTTTCCCACAGCAAAATGAATGCATGGATATGTAGACCTATCTGGTATTTCACTTAGACTTTCATCTATTTGTATTGACCCCCATCTGGGGCCGGGGCAGGGGGGCAGGGGGGCAGGGGCGAAGGAGGGGAACAGGTGCAACTAAAGCTGTGGCAATCCTAAGAGAATTAATGAAGGGAACAAAATAATAGAAACCCTTTTTAGGAAAAGAAAAAGATAAGCAAGAAAACCTTGCAGGGTGGGCCAGGAAGCTTGGGGTTTCAAAGTAATCACTTAATGAGTAGGAGGGGGGAAATACAGAAAATAGAGACAAAAGGATTCCATAGCTCAATAAAAATAACAAGGGAGGCTTAGAACTCATCAGTAAAAGCTACACAACTAAAGGGCAGGAGAACCTTGGTGGGAATGGGAGACCTGGGAATGGGTTGATTTAGAGGACCTTAAGCAAAACTGCTAGGCCTACAAAGTTCTAGATTAAAAGTAAAAGGGACTGAAAATAGCACTTGATTCAGAGACCACAGTCAAAATATCCAAATACAAAGAAAGACTTAATGGGGAAATCTTACACAATGGGTGGGCTGAAGAACAAGTCATTAAACACTTCATCATCATGGCAAAGAAAAGGATGTTGAAAACATAACATACAAAATTTGGGATGCATCCAAAGCACTCTTTCTGAGGTTTCAATATGACATCTGAAAGTAATTCAAAAGAAAAAGTGAATTGAACATACATTTTCATAAGAATCTGCCACATAAGTGCCCTCCAAGTCATCATAAAAAAGAGAAAATATTGAAGTTAAGGGGAGAAATAAATAAAAAATAAAAACAACCAAAAAAGAAAAAAAAAAAAAAAAAAAAAAAACAAGAACAACAACAAAACAAAGGCTCCAGAAATGAACAACAAAGCTAAAAGCTTCTTCTTGGAAAAATAAATTGTGTCCATTCACAAACGTTTAGCTAAATGGATTAAAAAGAATGCAGAAAAATAGTCAATAAAATAGCAAGTGAACAAGGTGAAAGCAGAACAAAGCTGGAAGAACAATTCAGCAAAACATGATCGGTACCTATGCATCCCCAAATTCCAAAGAACATGAAACAGAGAAGATTTTCTTCAAACAAAATTCTAAAATTCTAGTTTCTATACAGAGAGAGAGAGAGAGAGAGAGAGAGAGAGAGAGAGAGAGAGAGAGAGAGAGAGAGAGCAAGTTTTGAACCCAAAGGACACTAAAAGCAAACAGATGCCAGACAAGGCCCCAAAGGGGGGAAGGTCACCTCCTGGTCCCCATCCCACAAGGCTCTTGAAGAAGAAATGGTCAAAGATCATAAAAGAGAGCTAGAAGAAAAATGAGGAAAGGAAAGAGAAGCTCTGCAAGAGAGGACGGAAAAGGCATATAATTCCCTTGTGGTTTCTCTCCAGTATACTTTGAAGCAGAATTTGTTCTGCTATGTTGGAAAGGCAAGAAGCCTTGTCACAGATCCTGGGTTGGAGTTGGAGTTCTATCTTTGAATGACCTTGAGGAACATGATCTTCCCTGCTCTGGTTTAAGAACAAAGCTCTAGCTCGGTCCTTTGACTCCAAATCTAGTGCTTTGGCTACTCTGCCATTCTGAGAACAAATATTGATCAAAAGTATATTCCTTTTATGGCGGTGGCTCAGCTGATTCCATTTGGGAATTTCTTGGCAAAAAGGGTAGAGTGGTTTGACCTTTCCTTTTCCAGCTGATTTTAGACTTGAGGAAAGAAAAACAAACAGAATTAAGTGAGGTGATCACAGTCATACCTCTACTTTCTGGGGCCAGAGTTGAACTCCTGGAGATCAGTCTTCCTTGTTCCAGGCCAAGAGCTCTGTATCTTAGACAGCCTGAGGAAAGGAAACACACCTCAGGCCATTCAAATCCCATTCTCACTGAGAATTAAAAGATGCTTCTCTATCACCCTTGTTTTCTGGGTGGAATAGGAAGTCATTGGACTTTCTCAACTGGTGAATTCTTCTCCCCTGTATAACTCAAAGCAAAGGATAATCTACATTTTGAAGAAGAGAGCAAATGAAAGCATGCTAATCAATAAGGAATCCAATGGAGCCCACCATCTGGAAAACACATGACAGAATTCTATTCAAGTTTGGTTTGGAAAAGTTAGCATGGCTTAGTGGGATGCAATGGTGGGTCTGAATCACAAACATTGAGGGTCAACTCTTGTTTGGGACACTTGAATCTTGAAGTGGCTCAGGGGGTTCCTTAGCCTTTCTCTATAGAATGCTATAGAATGCAATGGTCTTGTTTTATCCATGGAAAAGGACTATGTGACATACCCAAAGTCACTCAAGTACCATTAAATCATAGGGGGGGTTCTCCGCTGGTGAAAGAAGTTCCCACACTCTAGATCCCCACTGCCAAGAAACTCCCCAATCCTTCACACGCATATATAAACAGATGTGTGTATGGATGGATGGATGGATGGATGTATAGAGACGCATCTGTGTTTCTAGAGATTTGTGTGTCTATAGCTTAGCAAGGCTAGAAAGAAATGTCCCATTCAGTTGGCAAAAGGGAAAAGGAACCAAAAGTTTTCACAAGAAATCTTTGGGATGAGGGAAACACCTAAATAAGCAAGTTGGGAATCTTTTCCCTTTTAACTACTCTCACCCTAGGATCTTCGGAAAAAGAAAGTCAAATATCATTCTTATAATAGCATGAAAGATCTATGAAGAAAGACATCATCTGCATCTCAAGAAAGACATGGGAAAGAGAAGTATGTAGAAAATCAAGGGACATCTAGAGGTGGAAAGGGCAGGAAGTCTGGAGAAATCTAGGGAAGGCTCAGGATGATTGACTTCACCCTCCATCGAGGTGTTAACTCAGTGGAAGTGCCAAGACAGTGGTTATCCAGCTTACAAGTCCTTAGTACTTAGTATAGTGCTACCAGTGTTGACACCTCCTCTACAAGAACCCCACCTACAATGATGGATTCCTAAGAGAGTATATAAGAGCTAAGGGATCTGGGAGGAAGACAGACTGGAAAAGAAAGACCCTCAGGGTGGCTGGCCTGTCTCCTTCCCTTCTCTACTGAGACAAGACAGCAAAGTCCACATTCCATATAGCTCTCTATTCCATATAGCCGTCTCTAGAGTGGAGTGGAGAAGGAAAGAAGAAAATTCAATAACTATTCTATCTTTCAAGGAAAAAAAAAAAAAAAAACACAAAAATATAGCTTCTTGTGGGGGCTCCTGGCGAGGCCCCGATCCAGCGTCCGCCATGGCCAACAAGATGGACATGTCCCTGGACGACATCATTAAAGTCAACGGGAGGCAGCGGGGCGTGTGCGGCGGGGACCGCAACCGAGTCCGCGCCCAAGACCGCGACCCAGACCGCGACCGAGAACGCGACCCAGACCGAGACCGAGAACGCGACCCAGACCGAGACCGAGACCGAGACCGCGGCCGAGGCCGGGAGCGGGCTCAGAGCGGCCGCGGCAGCTGGGCTGCGCAGGTGACAGCCCGCCGAAGCCGAGGCGGGGGCCCCATCCGGAACAGGCGGGCCCTGGGCCGCGGAGGCGACGGGGGCGGCGCCCGGAAACAAGCCAAGCCCTACAGCCCACCAAAACGGCTTCCCCAGAAGAGGCAGCCCCACGGCTTCCACAGTGCCTCTGGAGGCGGGGCCCGAGGGGACACAGGGGGCCAATTGCTGATCTCCAATCTGGATGCTAGGGTTTCCGATGCGGATATTCAGGAACTATTTGCTCCTTTTGGAACTCTCAAGAAGTCAGCTCTCCATTATGATCCCTGGGGCCGAAGCTTAGGAACAGCAGACGTTCACTTTGAGCGAAAAGCAGACGCTCTCAAGGCCATGAAACGCTATCATGGTGTCACTTTGGATGGCAGCCCGATGAACGTTCAGCTTGTTCTCTCAAGGACTGAGGCACAACGAATTCCTGCACACAGTGTAAAGACAGCTGCAGTGACTGCAAACCGTGACTCTGGACGTGCCCGTGATGGAGGTGGCTTCCGGAGAGGCGGCCGCCTTGGAGGCAATCCAGGGCGACCAGCGCCAGGGACTGCAAGAAATTCCAAACAACAGCTTTCTCGAGAAGAACTAGATGCACAATTGGATGCTTATCGTGCCATGCTGGATACCAGTTAAACTAAGCCCACATGTTCCCTGCATGGCACACGACCCAGCATTCTCATTCTGGACCTTTGTGCTGGAAGGCAGAGGACACCACTGTGGCTCTGCTGTCAGGGATGGATCTGTGGCTTTTCTGTTTCCATATAGGATGGAAAACTCACCGAAAGGCTTTGGTGCTTGCTTTTCTTGACCTTTCGCTTGGGGGTTTTCTTTTGGTTGTTGTTTCTGTTTCTTCTTTGAATTCTGAAACAGACCTCTTTTGCACCATAAATTTTACTGCTTGCTGCGCTGGAGAAGGTGGCCTTTTCACCTTTGCCATAATAAAACACAACTGGGGCTAGAAGGGAAACTCTACGGATTGTACATTTCTTCCACAAAAGATAGCATTGAATAGACTTTGATGGAGGGCATCCAAGAGGTTTCCCATCAACATTTGGAACTGTCAAAACTATTTTGACCAGTGATTGCTTTTTTCTTCCTGCTCTGAATCCAGTCTGAGAATGTACTTTCAATAAAATTGGATCAGTTGTCCACTATTTCAAAGTCTGTTTTGTTTTTTTTTTTCCCACAGCAAAATGAATGCATGGATATGTAGACCTATCTGGTATTTCACTTAGACTTTCATCTATTTGTATTGACCCCCATCTGGGGCCGGGGCAGGGGGGCAGGGGGGCAGGGGCGAAGGAGGGGAACAGGTGCAACTAAAGCTGTGGCAATCCTAAGAGAATTAATGAAGGGAACAAAATAATAGAAACCCTTTTTAGGAAAAGAAAAAGATAAGCAAGAAAACCTTGCAGGGTGGGCCAGGAAGCTTGGGGTTTCAAAGTAATCACTTAATGAGTAGGAGGGGGGAAATACAGAAAATAGAGACAAAAGGATTCCATAGCTCAATAAAAATAACAAGGGAGGCTTAGAACTCATCAGTAAAAGCTACACAACTAAAGGGCAGGAGAACCTTGGTGGGAATGGGAGACCTGGGAATGGGTTGATTTAGAGGACCTTAAGCAAAACTGCTAGGCCTACAAAGTTCTAGATTAAAAGTAAAAGGGACTGAAAATAGCACTTGATTCAGAGACCACAGTCAAAATATCCAAATACAAAGAAAGACTTAATGGGG
Source organism: Sminthopsis crassicaudata (assembly GCF_048593235.1). Classification (NCBI taxonomy): domain Eukaryota; kingdom Metazoa; phylum Chordata; class Mammalia; order Dasyuromorphia; family Dasyuridae; genus Sminthopsis; species Sminthopsis crassicaudata. The sequence continues at coordinate 147,623,979 of NC_133617.1, forward strand.
AAATCTTACACAATGGGTGGGCTGAAGAACAAGTCATTAAACACTTCATCATCATGGCAAAGAAAAGGATGTTAAAACATAACATACAAAATTTGGGATGCATCCAAAGCACTCTTTCTGAGGTTTCAATATGACATCTGAAAGTAATTCAAAAGAAAAAGTGAATTGAACATACATTTTCATAAGAATCTGCCACATAAGTGCCCTCCAAGTCATCATAAAAAAGAGAAAATATTGAAGTTAAGGGGAGAAATAAATAAAAAATAAAAACAACCAAAAAAAAAAAAAAAAAAAAACCAAGAACAACAACAAAACAAAGGCTCCAGAAATGAACAACAAAGCTAAAAGCTTCTTCTTGGATAAATAAATTGTGTCCATTCACAAACGTTTAGCTAAATGGATTAAAAAGAATGCAGAAAAATAGTCAATAAAATAGCAAGTGAACAAGGTGAAAGCAGAACAAAGCTGGAAGAACAATTCAGCAAAACATGATCGGTACCTATGCATCCCCAAATTCCAAAGAACATGAAACAGAGAAGATTTTCTTCAAACAAAATTCTAAAATTCTAGTTTCTATACAGAGAGAGAGAGAGAGAGAGAGAGAGAGAGAGAGAGAGAGAGAGAGAGAGAGAGAGAGCAAGTTTTGAACCCAAAGGACACTAAAAGCAAACAGATGCCAGACAAGGCCCCAAAGGGGGGAAGGTCACCTCCTGGTCCCCATCCCACAAGGCTCTTGAAGAAGAAATGGTCAAAGATCATAAAAGAGAGCTAGAAGAAAAATGAGGAAAGGAAAGAGAAGCTCTGCAAGAGAGGACGGAAAAGGCATATAATTCCCTTGTGGTTTCTCTCCAGTATACTTTGAAGCAGAATTTGTTCTGCTATGTTGGAAAGGCAAGAAGCCTTGTCACAGATCCTGGGTTGGAGTTGGAGTTCTATCTTTGAATGACCTTGAGGAACATGATCTTCCCTGCTCTGGTTTAAGAACAAAGCTCTAGCTCGGTCCTTTGACTCCAAATCTAGTGCTTTGGCTACTCTGCCATTCTGAGAACAAATATTGATCAAAAGTATATTCCTTTTATGGCGGTGGCTCAGCTGATTCCATTTGGGAATTTCTTGGCAAAAAGGGTAGAGTGGTTTGACCTTTCCTTTTCCAGCTGATTTTAGACTTGAGGAAAGAAAAACAAACAGAATTAAGTGAGGTGATCACAGTCATACCTCTACTTTCTGGGGCCAGAGTTGAACTCCTGGAGATCAGTCTTCCTTGTTCCAGGCCAAGAGCTCTGTATCTTAGACAGCCTGAGGAAAGGAAACACACCTCAGGCCATTCAAATCCCATTCTCACTGAGAATTAAAAGATGCTTCTCTATCACCCTTGTTTTCTGGGTGGAATAGGAAGTCATTGGACTTTCTCAACTGGTGAATTCTTCTCCCCTGTATAACTCAAAGCAAAGGATAATCTACATTTTGAAGAAGAGAGCAAATGAAAGCATGCTAATCAATAAGGAATCCAATGGAGCCCACCATCTGGAAAACACATGACAGAATTCTATTCAAGTTTGGTTTGGAAAAGTTAGCATGGCTTAGTGGGATGCAATGGTGGGTCTGAATCACAAACATTGAGGGTCAACTCTTGTTTGGGACACTTGAATCTTGAAGTGGCTCAGGGGGTTCCTTAGCCTTTCTCTATAGAATGCTATAGAATGCAATGGTCTTGTTTTATCCATGGAAAAGGACTATGTGACATACCCAAAGTCACTCAAGTACCATTAAATCATAGGGGGGGTTCTCCGCTGGTGAAAGAAGTTCCCACACTCTAGATCCCCACTGCCAAGAAACTCCCCAATCCTTCACACGCATATATAAACAGATGTGTGTATGGATGGATGGATGGATGGATGTATAGAGACGCATCTGTGTTTCTAGAGATTTGTGTGTCTATAGCTTAGCAAGGCTAGAAAGAAATGTCCCATTCAGTTGGCAAAAGGGAAAAGGAACCAAAAGTTTTCACAAGAAATCTTTGGGATGAGGGAAACACCTAAATAAGCAAGTTGGGAATCTTTTCCCTTTTAACTACTCTCACCCTAGGATCTTCGGAAAAAGAAAGTCAAATATCATTCTTATAATAGCATGAAAGATCTATGAAGAAAGACATCATCTGCATCTCAAGAAAGACATGGGAAAGAGAAGTATGTAGAAAATCAAGGGACATCTAGAGGTGGAAAGGGCAGGAAGTCTGGAGAAATCTAGGGAAGGCTCAGGATGATTGACTTCACCCTCCATCGAGGTGTTAACTCAGTGGAAGTGCCAAGACAGTGGTTATCCAGCTTACAAGTCCTTAGTACTTAGTATAGTGCTACCAGTGTTGACACCTCCTCTACAAGAACCCCACCTACAATGATGGATTCCTAAGAGAGTATATAAGAGCTAAGGGATCTGGGAGGAAGACAGACTGGAAAAGAAAGACCCTCAGGGTGGCTGGCCTGTCTCCTTCCCTTCTCTACTGAGACAAGACAGCAAAGTCCACATTCCATATAGCTCTCTATTCCATATAGCCGTCTCTAGAGTGGAGTGGAGAAGGAAAGAAGAAAATTCAATAACTATTCTATCTTTTAAGGAAAAAAAAAAAAAAAAACACAAAAATATAGCTTCTTGTGGGGGCTCCTGGCGAGGCCCCGATCCAGCGTCCGCCATGGCCAACAAGATGGACATGTCCCTGGACGACATCATTAAAGTCAACGGGAGGCAGCGGGGCGTGTGCGGCGGGGACCGCAACCGAGTCCGCGCCCAAGACCGCGACCCAGACCGCGACCGAGAACGCGACCCAGACCGAGACCGAGAACGCGACCCAGACCGAGACCGAGACCGAGACCGCGGCCGAGGCCGGGAGCGGGCTCAGAGCGGCCGCGGCAGCTGGGCTGCGCAGGTGACAGCCCGCCGAAGCCGAGGCGGGGGCCCCATCCGGAACAGGCGGGCCCTGGGCCGCGGAGGCGACGGGGGCGGCGCCCGGAAACAAGCCAAGCCCTACAGCCCACCAAAACGGCTTCCCCAGAAGAGGCAGCCCCACGGCTTCCACAGTGCCTCTGGAGGCGGGGCCCGAGGGGACACAGGGGGCCAATTGCTGATCTCCAATCTGGATGCTAGGGTTTCCGATGCGGATATTCAGGAACTATTTGCTCCTTTTGGAACTCTCAAGAAGTCAGCTCTCCATTATGATCCCTGGGGCCGAAGCTTAGGAACAGCAGACGTTCACTTTGAGCGAAAAGCAGACGCTCTCAAGGCCATGAAACGCTATCATGGTGTCACTTTGGATGGCAGCCCGATGAACGTTCAGCTTGTTCTCTCAAGGACTGAGGCACAACGAATTCCTGCACACAGTGTAAAGACAGCTGCAGTGACTGCAAACCGTGACTCTGGACGTGCCCGTGATGGAGGTGGCTTCCGGAGAGGCGGCCGCCTTGGAGGCAATCCAGGGCGACCAGCGCCAGGGACTGCAAGAAATTCCAAACAACAGCTTTCTCGAGAAGAACTAGATGCACAATTGGATGCTTATCGTGCCATGCTGGATACCAGTTAAACTAAGCCCACATGTTCCCTGCATGGCACACGACCCAGCATTCTCATTCTGGACCTTTGTGCTGGAAGGCAGAGGACACCACTGTGGCTCTGCTGTCAGGGATGGATCTGTGGCTTTTCTGTTTCCATATAGGATGGAAAACTCACCGAAAGGCTTTGGTGCTTGCTTTTCTTGACCTTTCGCTTGGGGGTTTTCTTTTGGTTGTTGTTTCTGTTTCTTCTTTGAATTCTGAAACAGACCTCTTTTGCACCATAAATTTTACTGCTTGCTGCGCTGGAGAAGGTGGCCTTTTCACCTTTGCCATAATAAAACACAACTGGGGCTAGAAGGGAAACTCTACGGATTGTACATTTCTTCCACAAAAGATAGCATTGAATAGACTTTGATGGAGGGCATCCAAGAGGTTTCCCATCAACATTTGGAACTGTCAAAACTATTTTGACCAGTGATTGCTTTTTTCTTCCTGCTCTGAATCCAGTCTGAGAATGTACTTTCAATAAAATTGGATCAGTTGTCCACTATTTCAAAGTCTGTTTTGTTTTTTTTTTCCCACAGCAAAATGAATGCATGGATATGTAGACCTATCTGGTATTTCACTTAGACTTTCATCTATTTGTATTGACCCCCATCTGGGGCCGGGGCAGGGGGGCAGGGGGGCAGGGGCGAAGGAGGGGAACAGGTGCAACTAAAGCTGTGGCAATCCTAAGAGAATTAATGAAGGGAACAAAATAATAGAAACCCTTTTTAGGAAAAGAAAAAGATAAGCAAGAAAACCTTGCAGGGTGGGCCAGGAAGCTTGGGGTTTCAAAGTAATCACTTAATGAGTAGGAGGGGGGAAATACAGAAAATAGAGACAAAAGGATTCCATAGCTCAATAAAAATAACAAGGGAGGCTTAGAACTCATCAGTAAAAGCTACACAACTAAAGGGCAGGAGAACCTTGGTGGGAATGGGAGACCTGGGAATGGGTTGATTTAGAGGACCTTAAGCAAAACTGCTAGGCCTACAAAGTTCTAGATTAAAAGTAAAAGGGACTGAAAATAGCACTTGATTCAGAGACCACAGTCAAAATATCCAAATACAAAGAAAGACTTAATGGGGAAATCTTACACAATGGGTGGGCTGAAGAACAAGTCATTAAACACTTCATCATCATGGCAAAGAAAAGGATGTTGAAAACATAACATACAAAATTTGGGATGCATCCAAAGCACTCTTTCTGAGGTTTCAATATGACATCTGAAAGTAATTCAAAAGAAAAAGTGAATTGAACATACATTTTCATAAGAATCTGCCACATAAGTGCCCTCCAAGTCATCATAAAAAAGAGAAAATATTGAAGTTAAGGGGAGAAATAAATAAAAAATAAAAACAACCAAAAAAGAAAAAAAAAAAAAAAAAAAAAACCAAGAACAACAACAAAACAAAGGCTCCAGAAATGAACAACAAAGCTAAAAGCTTCTTCTTGGAAAAATAAATTGTGTCCATTCACAAACGTTTAGCTAAATGGATTAAAAAGAATGCAGAAAAATAGTCAATAAAATAGCAAGTGAACAAGGTGAAAGCAGAACAAAGCTGGAAGAACAATTCAGCAAAACATGATCGGTACCTATGCATCCCCAAATTCCAAAGAACATGAAACAGAGAAGATTTTCTTCAAACAAAATTCTAAAATTCTAGTTTCTATACAGAGAGAGAGAGAGAGAGAGAGAGAGAGAGAGAGAGCAAGTTTTGAACCCAAAGGACACTAAAAGCAAACAGATGCCAGACAAGGCCCCAAAGGGGGGAAGGTCACCTCCTGGTCCCCATCCCACAAGGCTCTTGAAGAAGAAATGGTCAAAGATCATAAAAGAGAGCTAGAAGAAAAATGAGGAAAGGAAAGAGAAGCTCTGCAAGAGAGGACGGAAAAGGCATATAATTCCCTTGTGGTTTCTCTCCAGTATACTTTGAAGCAGAATTTGTTCTGCTATGTTGGAAAGGCAAGAAGCCTTGTCACAGATCCTGGGTTGGAGTTGGAGTTCTATCTTTGAATGACCTTGAGGAACATGATCTTCCCTGCTCTGGTTTAAGAACAAAGCTCTAGCTCGGTCCTTTGACTCCAAATCTAGTGCTTTGGCTACTCTGCCATTCTGAGAACAAATATTGATCAAAAGTATATTCCTTTTATGGCGGTGGCTCAGCTGATTCCATTTGGGAATTTCTTGGCAAAAAGGGTAGAGTGGTTTGACCTTTCCTTTTCCAGCTGATTTTAGACTTGAGGAAAGAAAAACAAACAGAATTAAGTGAGGTGATCACAGTCATACCTCTACTTTCTGGGGCCAGAGTTGAACTCCTGGAGATCAGTCTTCCTTGTTCCAGGCCAAGAGCTCTGTATCTTAGACAGCCTGAGGAAAGGAAACACACCTCAGGCCATTCAAATCCCATTCTCACTGAGAATTAAAAGATGCTTCTCTATCACCCTTGTTTTCTGGGTGGAATAGGAAGTCATTGGACTTTCTCAACTGGTGAATTCTTCTCCCCTGTATAACTCAAAGCAAAGGATAATCTACATTTTGAAGAAGAGACCAAATGAAAGCATGCTAATCAATAAGGAATCCAATGGAGCCCACCATCTGGAAAACACATGACAGAATTCTATTCAAGTTTGGTTTGGAAAAGTTAGCATGGCTTAGTGGGATGCAATGGTGGGTCTGAATCACAAACATTGAGGGTCAACTCTTGTTTGGGACACTTGAATCTTGAAGTGGCTCAGGGGGTTCCTTAGCCTTTCTCTATAGAATGCTATAGAATGCAATGGTCTTGTTTTATCCATGGAAAAGGACTATGTGACATACCCAAAGTCACTCAAGTACCATTAAATCATAGGGGGGGTTCTCCGCTGGTGAAAGAAGTTCCCACACTCTAGATCCCCACTGCCAAGAAACTCCCCAATCCTTCACACGCATATATAAACAGATGTGTGTATGGATGGATGGATGGATGGATGTATAGAGACGCATCTGTGTTTCTAGAGATTTGTGTGTCTATAGCTTAGCAAGGCTAGAAAGAAATGTCCCATTCAGTTGGCAAAAGGGAAAAGGAACCAAAAGTTTTCACAAGAAATCTTTGGGATGAGGGAAACACCTAAATAAGCAAGTTGGGAATCTTTTCCCTTTTAACTACTCTCACCCTAGGATCTTCGGAAAAAGAAAGTCAAATATCATTCTTATAATAGCATGAAAGATCTATGAAGAAAGACATCATCTGCATCTCAAGAAAGACATGGGAAAGAGAAGTATGTAGAAAATCAAGGGACATCTAGAGGTGGAAAGGGCAGGAAGTCTGGAGAAATCTAGGGAAGGCTCAGGATGATTGACTTCACCCTCCATCGAGGTGTTAACTCAGTGGAAGTGCCAAGACAGTGGTTATCCAGCTTACAAGTCCTTAGTACTTAGTATAGTGCTACCAGTGTTGACACCTCCTCTACAAGAACCCCACCTACAATGATGGATTCCTAAGAGAGTATATAAGAGCTAAGGGATCTGGGAGGAAGACAGACTGGAAAAGAAAGACCCTCAGGGTGGCTGGCCTGTCTCCTTCCCTTCTCTACTGAGACAAGACAGCAAAGTCCACATTCCATATAGCTCTCTATTCCATATAGCCGTCTCTAGAGTGGAGTGGAGAAGGAAAGAAGAAAATTCAATAACTATTCTATCTTTTAAGGAAAAAAAAAAAAAAAAACACAAAAATATAGCTTCTTGTGGGGGCTCCTGGCGAGGCCCCGATCCAGCGTCCGCCATGGCCAACAAGATGGACATGTCCCTGGACGACATCATTAAAGTCAACGGGAGGCAGCGGGGCGTGTGCGGCGGGGACCGCAACCGAGTCCGCGCCCAAGACCGCGACCCAGACCGCGACCGAGAACGCGACCCAGACCGAGACCGAGAACGCGACCCAGACCGAGACCGAGACCGAGACCGCGGCCGAGGCCGGGAGCGGGCTCAGAGCGGCCGCGGCAGCTGGGCTGCGCAGGTGACAGCCCGCCGAAGCCGAGGCGGGGGCCCCATCCGGAACAGGCGGGCCCTGGGCCGCGGAGGCGACGGGGGCGGCGCCCGGAAACAAGCCAAGCCCTACAGCCCACCAAAACGGCTTCCCCAGAAGAGGCAGCCCCACGGCTTCCACAGTGCCTCTGGAGGCGGGGCCCGAGGGGACACAGGGGGCCAATTGCTGATCTCCAATCTGGATGCTAGGGTTTCCGATGCGGATATTCAGGAACTATTTGCTCCTTTTGGAACTCTCAAGAAGTCAGCTCTCCATTATGATCCCTGGGGCCGAAGCTTAGGAACAGCAGACGTTCACTTTGAGCGAAAAGCAGACGCTCTCAAGGCCATGAAACGCTATCATGGTGTCACTTTGGATGGCAGCCCGATGAACGTTCAGCTTGTTCTCTCAAGGACTGAGGCACAACGAATTCCTGCACACAGTGTAAAGACAGCTGCAGTGACTGCAAACCGTGACTCTGGACGTGCCCGTGATGGAGGTGGCTTCCGGAGAGGCGGCCGCCTTGGAGGCAATCCAGGGCGACCAGCGCCAGGGACTGCAAGAAATTCCAAACAACAGCTTTCTCGAGAAGAACTAGATGCACAATTGGATGCTTATCGTGCCATGCTGGATACCAGTTAAACTAAGCCCACATGTTCCCTGCATGGCACACGACCCAGCATTCTCATTCTGGACCTTTGTGCTGGAAGGCAGAGGACACCACTGTGGCTCTGCTGTCAGGGATGGATCTGTGGCTTTTCTGTTTCCATATAGGATGGAAAACTCACCGAAAGGCTTTGGTGCTTGCTTTTCTTGACCTTTCGCTTGGGGGTTTTCTTTTGGTTGTTGTTTCTGTTTCTTCTTTGAATTCTGAAACAGACCTCTTTTGCACCATAAATTTTACTGCTTGCTGCGCTGGAGAAGGTGGCCTTTTCACCTTTGCCATAATAAAACACAACTGGGGCTAGAAGGGAAACTCTACGGATTGTACATTTCTTCCACAAAAGATAGCATTGAATAGACTTTGATGGAGGGCATCCAAGAGGTTTCCCATCAACATTTGGAACTGTCAAAACTATTTTGACCAGTGATTGCTTTTTTCTTCCTGCTCTGAATCCAGTCTGAGAATGTACTTTCAATAAAATTGGATCAGTTGTCCACTATTTCAAAGTCTGTTTTTTTTTTTTTTTTTTTTTTCCCACAGCAAAATGAATGCATGGATATGTAGACCTATCTGGTATTTCACTTAGACTTTCATCTATTTGTATTGACCCCCATCTGGGGCCGGGGCAGGGGGGCAGGGGGGCAGGGGCGAAGGAGGGGAACAGGTGCAACTAAAGCTGTGGCAATCCTAAGAGAATTAATGAAGGGAACAAAATAATAGAAACCCTTTTTAGGAAAAGAAAAAGATAAGCAAGAAAACCTTGCAGGGTGGGCCAGGAAGCTTGGGGTTTCAAAGTAATCACTTAATGAGTAGGAGGGGGGAAATACAGAAAATAGAGACAAAAGGATTCCATAGCTCAATAAAAATAACAAGGGAGGCTTAGAACTCATCAGTAAAAGCTACACAACTAAAGGGCAGGAGAACCTTGGTGGGAATGGGAGACCTGGGAATGGGTTGATTTAGAGGACCTTAAGCAAAACTGCTAGGCCTACAAAGTTCTAGATTAAAAGTAAAAGGGACTGAAAATAGCACTTGATTCAGAGACCACAGTCAAAATATCCAAATACAAAGAAAGACTTAATGGGGAAATCTTACACAATGGGTGGGCTGAAGAACAAGTCATTAAACACTTCATCATCATGGCAAAGAAAAGGATGTTGAAAACATAACATACAAAATTTGGGATGCATCCAAAGCACTCTTTCTGAGGTTTCAATATGACATCTGAAAGTAATTCAAAAGAAAAAGTGAATTGAACATACATTTTCATAAGAATCTGCCACATAAGTGCCCTCCAAGTCATCATAAAAAAGAGAAAATATTGAAGTTAAGGGGAGAAATAAATAAAAAATAAAAACAACCAAAAAAGAAAAAAAAAAAAAAAAAAAAAACCAAGAACAACAACAAAACAAAGGCTCCAGAAATGAACAACAAAGCTAAAAGCTTCTTCTTGGAAAAATAAATTGTGTCCATTCACAAACGTTTAGCTAAATGGATTAAAAAGAATGCAGAAAAATAGTCAATAAAATAGCAAGTGAACAAGGTGAAAGCAGAACAAAGCTGGAAGAACAATTCAGCAAAACATGATCGGTACCTATGCATCCCCAAATTCCAAAGAACATGAAACAGAGAAGATTTTCTTCAAACAAAATTCTAAAATTCTAGTTTCTATACAGAGAGAGAGAGAGAGAGAGAGAGAGAGAGAGAGAGAGAGAGAGAGAGAGCAAGTTTTGAACCCAAAGGACACTAAAAGCAAACAGATGCCAGACAAGGCCCCAAAGGGGGGAAGGTCACCTCCTGGTCCCCATCCCACAAGGCTCTTGAAGAAGAAATGGTCAAAGATCATAAAAGAGAGCTAGAAGAAAAATGAGGAAAGGAAAGAGAAGCTCTGCAAGAGAGGACGGAAAAGGCATATAATTCCCTTGTGGTTTCTCTCCAGTATACTTTGAAGCAGAATTTGTTCTGCTATGTTGGAAAGGCAAGAAGCCTTGTCACAGATCCTGGGTTGGAGTTGGAGTTCTATCTTTGAATGACCTTGAGGAACATGATCTTCCCTGCTCTGGTTTAAGAACAAAGCTCTAGCTCGGTCCTTTGACTCCAAATCTAGTGCTTTGGCTACTCTGCCATTCTGAGAACAAATATTGATCAAAAGTATATTCCTTTTATGGCGGTGGCTCAGCTGATTCCATTTGGGAATTTCTTGGCAAAAAGGGTAGAGTGGTTTGACCTTTCCTTTTCCAGCTGATTTTAGACTTGAGGAAAGAAAAACAAACAGAATTAAGTGAGGTGATCACAGTCATACCTCTACTTTCTGGGGCCAGAGTTGAACTCCTGGAGATCAGTCTTCCTTGTTCCAGGCCAAGAGCTCTGTATCTTAGACAGCCTGAGGAAAGGAAACACACCTCAGGCCATTCAAATCCCATTCTCACTGAGAATTAAAAGATGCTTCTCTATCACCCTTGTTTTCTGGGTGGAATAGGAAGTCATTGGACTTTCTCAACTGGTGAATTCTTCTCCCCTGTATAACTCAAAGCAAAGGATAATCTACATTTTGAAGAAGAGACCAAATGAAAGCATGCTAATCAATAAGGAATCCAATGGAGCCCACCATCTGGAAAACACATGACAGAATTCTATTCAAGTTTGGTTTGGAAAAGTTAGCATGGCTTAGTGGGATGCAATGGTGGGTCTGAATCACAAACATTGAGGGTCAACTCTTGTTTGGGACACTTGAATCTTGAAGTGGCTCAGGGGGTTCCTTAGCCTTTCTCTATAGAATGCTATAGAATGCAATGGTCTTGTTTTATCCATGGAAAAGGACTATGTGACATACCCAAAGTCACTCAAGTACCATTAAATCATAGGGGGGGTTCTCCGCTGGTGAAAGAAGTTCCCACACTCTAGATCCCCACTGCCAAGAAACTCCCCAATCCTTCACACGCATATATAAACAGATGTGTGTATGGATGGATGGATGGATGGATGTATAGAGACGCATCTGTGTTTCTAGAGATTTGTGTGTCTATAGCTTAGCAAGGCTAGAAAGAAATGTCCCATTCAGTTGGCAAAAGGGAAAAGGAACCAAAAGTTTTCACAAGAAATCTTTGGGATGAGGGAAACACCTAAATAAGCAAGTTGGGAATCTTTTCCCTTTTAACTACTCTCACCCTAGGATCTTCGGAAAAAGAAAGTCAAATATCATTCTTATAATAGCATGAAAGATCTATGAAGAAAGACATCATCTGCATCTCAAGAAAGACATGGGAAAGAGAAGTATGTAGAAAATCAAGGGACATCTAGAGGTGGAAAGGGCAGGAAGTCTGGAGAAATCTAGGGAAGGCTCAGGATGATTGACTTCACCCTCCATCGAGGTGTTAACTCAGTGGAAGTGCCAAGACAGTGGTTATCCAGCTTACAAGTCCTTAGTACTTAGTATAGTGCTACCAGTGTTGACACCTCCTCTACAAGAACCCCACCTACAATGATGGATTCCTAAGAGAGTATATAAGAGCTAAGGGATCTGGGAGGAAGACAGACTGGAAAAGAAAGACCCTCAGGGTGGCTGGCCTGTCTCCTTCCCTTCTCTACTGAGACAAGACAGCAAAGTCCACATTCCATATAGCTCTCTATTCCATATAGCCGTCTCTAGAGTGGAGTGGAGAAGGAAAGAAGAAAATTCAATAACTATTCTATCTTTTAAGGAAAAAAAAAAAAAAAAACACAAAAATATAGCTTCTTGTGGGGGCTCCTGGCGAGGCCCCGATCCAGCGTCCGCCATGGCCAACAAGATGGACATGTCCCTGGACGACATCATTAAAGTCAACGGGAGGCAGCGGGGCGTGTGCGGCGGGGACCGCAACCGAGTCCGCGCCCAAGACCGCGACCCAGACCGCGACCGAGAACGCGACCCAGACCGAGACCGAGAACGCGACCCAGACCGAGACCGAGACCGAGACCGCGGCCGAGGCCGGGAGCGGGCTCAGAGCGGCCGCGGCAGCTGGGCTGCGCAGGTGACAGCCCGCCGAAGCCGAGGCGGGGGCCCCATCCGGAACAGGCGGGCCCTGGGCCGCGGAGGCGACGGGGGCGGCGCCCGGAAACAAGCCAAGCCCTACAGCCCACCAAAACGGCTTCCCCAGAAGAGGCAGCCCCACGGCTTCCACAGTGCCTCTGGAGGCGGGGCCCGAGGGGACACAGGGGGCCAATTGCTGATCTCCAATCTGGATGCTAGGGTTTCCGATGCGGATATTCAGGAACTATTTGCTCCTTTTGGAACTCTCAAGAAGTCAGCTCTCCATTATGATCCCTGGGGCCGAAGCTTAGGAACAGCAGACGTTCACTTTGAGCGAAAAGCAGACGCTCTCAAGGCCATGAAACGCTATCATGGTGTCACTTTGGATGGCAGCCCGATGAACGTTCAGCTTGTTCTCTCAAGGACTGAGGCACAACGAATTCCTGCACACAGTGTAAAGACAGCTGCAGTGACTGCAAACCGTGACTCTGGACGTGCCCGTGATGGAGGTGGCTTCCGGAGAGGCGGCCGCCTTGGAGGCAATCCAGGGCGACCAGCGCCAGGGACTGCAAGAAATTCCAAACAACAGCTTTCTCGAGAAGAACTAGATGCACAATTGGATGCTTATCGTGCCATGCTGGATACCAGTTAAACTAAGCCCACATGTTCCCTGCATGGCACACGACCCAGCATTCTCATTCTGGACCTTTGTGCTGGAAGGCAGAGGACACCACTGTGGCTCTGCTGTCAGGGATGGATCTGTGGCTTTTCTGTTTCCATATAGGATGGAAAACTCACCGAAAGGCTTTGGTGCTTGCTTTTCTTGACCTTTCGCTTGGGGGTTTTCTTTTGGTTGTTGTTTCTGTTTCTTCTTTGAATTCTGAAACAGACCTCTTTTGCACCATAAATTTTACTGCTTGCTGCGCTGGAGAAGGTGGCCTTTTCACCTTTGCCATAATAAAACACAACTGGGGCTAGAAGGGAAACTCTACGGATTGTACATTTCTTCCACAAAAGATAGCATTGAATAGACTTTGATGGAGGGCATCCAAGAGGTTTCCCATCAACATTTGGAACTGTCAAAACTATTTTGACCAGTGATTGCTTTTTTCTTCCTGCTCTGAATCCAGTCTGAGAATGTACTTTCAATAAAATTGGATCAGTTGTCCACTATTTCAAAGTCTGTTTTTTTTTTTTTTTTTTTTTTTCCCACAGCAAAATGAATGCATGGATATGTAGACCTATCTGGTATTTCACTTAGACTTTCATCTATTTGTATTGACCCCCATCTGGGGCCGGGGCAGGGGGGCAGGGGGGCAGGGGCGAAGGAGGGGAACAGGTGCAACTAAAGCTGTGGCAATCCTAAGAGAATTAATGAAGGGAACAAAATAATAGAAACCCTTTTTAGGAAAAGAAAAAGATAAGCAAGAAAACCTTGCAGGGTGGGCCAGGAAGCTTGGGGTTTCAAAGTAATCACTTAATGAGTAGGAGGGGGGAAATACAGAAAATAGAGACAAAAGGATTCCATAGCTCAATAAAAATAACAAGGGAGGCTTAGAACTCATCAGTAAAAGCTACACAACTAAAGGGCAGGAGAACCTTGGTGGGAATGGGAGACCTGGGAATGGGTTGATTTAGAGGACCTTAAGCAAAACTGCTAGGCCTACAAAGTTCTAGATTAAAAGTAAAAGGGACTGAAAATAGCACTTGATTCAGAGACCACAGTCAAAATATCCAAATACAAAGAAAGACTTAATGGGGAAATCTTACACAATGGGTGGGCTGAAGAACAAGTCATTAAACACTTCATCATCATGGCAAAGAAAAGGATGTTGAAAACATAACATACAAAATTTGGGATGCATCCAAAGCACTCTTTCTGAGGTTTCAATATGACATCTGAAAGTAATTCAAAAGAAAAAGTGAATTGAACATACATTTTCATAAGAATCTGCCACATAAGTGCCCTCCAAGTCATCATAAAAAAGAGAAAATATTGAAGTTAAGGGGAGAAATAAATAAAAAATAAAAACAACCAAAAAAGAAAAAAAAAAAAAAAAAAAAAACCAAGAACAACAACAAAACAAAGGCTCCAGAAATGAACAACAAAGCTAAAAGCTTCTTCTTGGAAAAATAAATTGTGTCCATTCACAAACGTTTAGCTAAATGGATTAAAAAGAATGCAGAAAAATAGTCAATAAAATAGCAAGTGAACAAGGTGAAAGCAGAACAAAGCTGGAAGAACAATTCAGCAAAATATGATCGGTACCTATGCATCCCCAAATTCCAAAGAACATGAAACAGAGAAGATTTTCTTCAAACAAAATTCTAAAATTCTAGTTTCTATACAGAGAGAGAGAGAGAGAGAGAGAGAGAGAGAGAGAGAGAGAGAGAGAGAGAGAGCAAGTTTTGAACCCAAAGGACACTAAAAGCAAACAGATGCCAGACAAGGCCCCAAAGGGGGGAAGGTCACCTCCTGGTCCCCATCCCACAAGGCTCTTGAAGAAGAAATGGTCAAAGATCATAAAAGAGAGCTAGAAGAAAAATGAGGAAAGGAAAGAGAAGCTCTGCAAGAGAGGACGGAAAAGGCATATAATTCCCTTGTGGTTTCTCTCCAGTATACTTTGAAGCAGAATTTGTTCTGCTATGTTGGAAAGGCAAGAAGCCTTGTCACAGATCCTGGGTTGGAGTTGGAGTTCTATCTTTGAATGACCTTGAGGAACATGATCTTCCCTGCTCTGGTTTAAGAACAAAGCTCTAGCTCGGTCCTTTGACTCCAAATCTAGTGCTTTGGCTACTCTGCCATTCTGAGAACAAATATTGATCAAAAGTATATTCCTTTTATGGCGGTGGCTCAGCTGATTCCATTTGGGAATTTCTTGGCAAAAAGGGTAGAGTGGTTTGACCTTTCCTTTTCCAGCTGATTTTAGACTTGAGGAAAGAAAAACAAACAGAATTAAGTGAGGTGATCACAGTCATACCTCTACTTTCTGGGGCCAGAGTTGAACTCCTGGAGATCAGTCTTCCTTGTTCCAGGCCAAGAGCTCTGTATCTTAGACAGCCTGAGGAAAGGAAACACACCTCAGGCCATTCAAATCCCATTCTCACTGAGAATTAAAAGATGCTTCTCTATCACCCTTGTTTTCTGGGTGGAATAGGAAGTCATTGGACTTTCTCAACTGGTGAATTCTTCTCCCCTGTATAACTCAAAGCAAAGGATAATCTACATTTTGAAGAAGAGAGCAAATGAAAGCATGCTAATCAATAAGGAATCCAATGGAGCCCACCATCTGGAAAACACATGACAGAATTCTATTCAAGTTTGGTTTGGAAAAGTTAGCATGGCTTAGTGGGATGCAATGGTGGGTCTGAATCACAAACATTGAGGGTCAACTCTTGTTTGGGACACTTGAATCTTGAAGTGGCTCAGGGGGTTCCTTAGCCTTTCTCTATAGAATGCTATAGAATGCAATGGTCTTGTTTTATCCATGGAAAAGGACTATGTGACATACCCAAAGTCACTCAAGTACCATTAAATCATAGGGGGGGTTCTCCGCTGGTGAAAGAAGTTCCCACACTCTAGATCCCCACTGCCAAGAAACTCCCCAATCCTTCACACGCATATATAAACAGATGTGTGTATGGATGGATGGATGGATGGATGTATAGAGACGCATCTGTGTTTCTAGAGATTTGTGTGTCTATAGCTTAGCAAGGCTAGAAAGAAATGTCCCATTCAGTTGGCAAAAGGGAAAAGGAACCAAAAGTTTTCACAAGAAATCTTTGGGATGAGGGAAACACCTAAATAAGCAAGTTGGGAATCTTTTCCCTTTTAACTACTCTCACCCTAGGATCTTCGGAAAAAGAAAGTCAAATATCATTCTTATAATAGCATGAAAGATCTATGAAGAAAGACATCATCTGCATCTCAAGAAAGACATGGGAAAGAGAAGTATGTAGAAAATCAAGGGACATCTAGAGGTGGAAAGGGCAGGAAGTCTGGAGAAATCTAGGGAAGGCTCAGGATGATTGACTTCACCCTCCATCGAGGTGTTAACTCAGTGGAAGTGCCAAGACAGTGGTTATCCAGCTTACAAGTCCTTAGTACTTAGTATAGTGCTACCAGTGTTGACACCTCCTCTACAAGAACCCCACCTACAATGATGGATTCCTAAGAGAGTATATAAGAGCTAAGGGATCTGGGAGGAAGACAGACTGGAAAAGAAAGACCCTCAGGGTGGCTGGCCTGTCTCCTTCCCTTCTCTACTGAGACAAGACAGCAAAGTCCACATTCCATATAGCTCTCTATTCCATATAGCCGTCTCTAGAGTGGAGTGGAGAAGGAAAGAAGAAAATTCAATAACTATTCTATCTTTTAAGGAAAAAAAAAAAAAAAAACACAAAAATATAGCTTCTTGTGGGGGCTCCTGGCGAGGCCCCGATCCAGCGTCCGCCATGGCCAACAAGATGGACATGTCCCTGGACGACATCATTAAAGTCAACGGGAGGCAGCGGGGCGTGTGCGGCGGGGACCGCAACCGAGTCCGCGCCCAAGACCGCGACCCAGACCGCGACCGAGAACGCGACCCAGACCGAGACCGAGAACGCGACCCAGACCGAGACCGAGACCGAGACCGCGGCCGAGGCCGGGAGCGGGCTCAGAGCGGCCGCGGCAGCTGGGCTGCGCAGGTGACAGCCCGCCGAAGCCGAGGCGGGGGCCCCATCCGGAACAGGCGGGCCCTGGGCCGCGGAGGCGACGGGGGCGGCGCCCGGAAACAAGCCAAGCCCTACAGCCCACCAAAACGGCTTCCCCAGAAGAGGCAGCCCCACGGCTTCCACAGTGCCTCTGGAGGCGGGGCCCGAGGGGACACAGGGGGCCAATTGCTGATCTCCAATCTGGATGCTAGGGTTTCCGATGCGGATATTCAGGAACTATTTGCTCCTTTTGGAACTCTCAAGAAGTCAGCTCTCCATTATGATCCCTGGGGCCGAAGCTTAGGAACAGCAGACGTTCACTTTGAGCGAAAAGCAGACGCTCTCAAGGCCATGAAACGCTATCATGGTGTCACTTTGGATGGCAGCCCGATGAACGTTCAGCTTGTTCTCTCAAGGACTGAGGCACAACGAATTCCTGCACACAGTGTAAAGACAGCTGCAGTGACTGCAAACCGTGACTCTGGACGTGCCCGTGATGGAGGTGGCTTCCGGAGAGGCGGCCGCCTTGGAGGCAATCCAGGGCGACCAGCGCCAGGGACTGCAAGAAATTCCAAACAACAGCTTTCTCGAGAAGAACTAGATGCACAATTGGATGCTTATCGTGCCATGCTGGATACCAGTTAAACTAAGCCCACATGTTCCCTGCATGGCACACGACCCAGCATTCTCATTCTGGACCTTTGTGCTGGAAGGCAGAGGACACCACTGTGGCTCTGCTGTCAGGGATGGATCTGTGGCTTTTCTGTTTCCATATAGGATGGAAAACTCACCGAAAGGCTTTGGTGCTTGCTTTTCTTGACCTTTCGCTTGGGGGTTTTCTTTTGGTTGTTGTTTCTGTTTCTTCTTTGAATTCTGAAACAGACCTCTTTTGCACCATAAATTTTACTGCTTGCTGCGCTGGAGAAGGTGGCCTTTTCACCTTTGCCATAATAAAACACAACTGGGGCTAGAAGGGAAACTCTACGGATTGTACATTTCTTCCACAAAAGATAGCATTGAATAGACTTTGATGGAGGGCATCCAAGAGGTTTCCCATCAACATTTGGAACTGTCAAAACTATTTTGACCAGTGATTGCTTTTTTCTTCCTGCTCTGAATCCAGTCTGAGAATGTACTTTCAATAAAATTGGATCAGTTGTCCACTATTTCAAAGTCTGTTTTTTTTTTTTTTTTTTTTTTTCCCACAGCAAAATGAATGCATGGATATGTAGACCTATCTGGTATTTCACTTAGACTTTCATCTATTTGTATTGACCCCCATCTGGGGCCGGGGCAGGGGGGCAGGGGGGCAGGGGCGAAGGAGGGGAACAGGTGCAACTAAAGCTGTGGCAATCCTAAGAGAATTAATGAAGGGAACAAAATAATAGAAACCCTTTTTAGGAAAAGAAAAAGATAAGCAAGAAAACCTTGCAGGGTGGGCCAGGAAGCTTGGGGTTTCAAAGTAATCACTTAATGAGTAGGAGGGGGGAAATACAGAAAATAGAGACAAAAGGATTCCATAGCTCAATAAAAATAACAAGGGAGGCTTAGAACTCATCAGTAAAAGCTACACAACTAAAGGGCAGGAGAACCTTGGTGGGAATGGGAGACCTGGGAATGGGTTGATTTAGAGGACCTTAAGCAAAACTGCTAGGCCTACAAAGTTCTAGATTAAAAGTAAAAGGGACTGAAAATAGCACTTGATTCAGAGACCACAGTCAAAATATCCAAATACAAAGAAAGACTTAATGGGGAAATCTTACACAATGGGTGGGCTGAAGAACAAGTCATTAAACACTTCATCATCATGGCAAAGAAAAGGATGTTGAAAACATAACATACAAAATTTGGGATGCATCCAAAGCACTCTTTCTGAGGTTTCAATATGACATCTGAAAGTAATTCAAAAGAAAAAGTGAATTGAACATACATTTTCATAAGAATCTGCCACATAAGTGCCCTCCAAGTCATCATAAAAAAGAGAAAATATTGAAGTTAAGGGGAGAAATAAATAAAAAATAAAAACAACCAAAAAAGAAAAAAAAAAAAAAAAAAAAACCAAGAACAACAACAAAACAAAGGCTCCAGAAATGAACAACAAAGCTAAAAGCTTCTTCTTGGAAAAATAAATTGTGTCCATTCACAAACGTTTAGCTAAATGGATTAAAAAGAATGCAGAAAAATAGTCAATAAAATAGCAAGTGAACAAGGTGAAAGCAGAACAAAGCTGGAAGAACAATTCAGCAAAATATGATCGGTACCTATGCATCCCCAAATTCCAAAGAACATGAAACAGAGAAGATTTTCTTCAAACAAAATTCTAAAATTCTAGTTTCTATACAGAGAGAGAGAGAGAGAGAGAGAGAGAGAGAGAGAGAGAGAGAGAGAGAGAGAGAGAGAGAGAGAGAGATAGAGAGAGAGAGAGAGAGCAAGTTTTCAACCCAAAGGACACTAAAAGCAAACAGATGCCAGACAAGGCCCCAAAGGGGGGAAGGTCACCTCCTGGTCCCCATCCCACAAGGCTCTTGAAGAAGAAATGGTCAAAGATCATAAAAGAGAGCTAGAAGAAAAATGAGGAAAGGAAAGAGAAGCTCTGCAAGAGAGGCCGGAAAAGGCATATAATTCCCTTGTGGTTTCTCTCCAGTATACTTTGAAGCAGAATTTGTTCTGCTATGTTGGAAAGGGAAGAAGCCTTGTCACAGATCCTGGGTTGGAGTTGGAGTTCTATCTTTGAATGACCTTGAGGAACATGATCTTCCCTGCTCTAGTTTAAGAACAAAGCTCTAGCTCGGTCCTTTGACTCCAAATCTAGTGCTTTGGCTACTCTGCCATTCTGAGAACAAATATTGATCAAAAGTATATTCCTTTTATGGCAGTGGCTCAGCTGATTCCATTTGGGAATTTCTTGGCAAAAAGGGTAGAGTGGTTTGACCTTTCCTTTTCCAGCTGATTTTAGACTTGAGGAAAGAAAAACAAACAGAATTAAGTGAGGTGATCACAGTCATACCTCTACTTTCTGGGGCCAGAGTTGAACTCCTGGAGATCAGTCTTCCTTGTTCCAGGCCAAGAGCTCTGTATCTTAGACAGCCTGAGGAAAGGAAACACACCTCAGGCCATTCAAATCCCATTCTCACTGAGAATTAAAAGATGCTTCTCTATCACACTTGTTTTCTGGGTGGAATAGGAAGTCATTGGACTTTCTCAACTGGTGAATTCTTCTCCCCTGTATAACTCAAAGCAAAGGATAATCTACATTTTGAAGAAGAGACCAAATGAAAGCATGCTAATCAATAAGGAATCCAATGGAGCCCACCATCTGGAAAACACATGACAGAATTCTATTCAAGTTTGGTTTGGAAAAGTTAGCATGGCTTAGTGGGATGGAATGGTGGGTCTGAATCACAAACATTGAGGGTCAACTCTTGTTTGGGACACTTGAATCTTGAAGTGGCTCAGGCGGTTCCTTAGCCTTTCTCTATAGAATGCTATAGAATGCAATGGTCTTGTTTTATCCATGGAAAAGGAGTATGTGACATACCCAAAGTCACTCAAGTACCATTAAATCATAGGGGGGGTTCTCCGCTGGTGAAAGAAGTTCCCACACTCTAGATCCCCACTGCCAAGAAACTCCCCAATCCTTCACACGCATATATAAACAGATGTGTGTATGGATGGATGGATGGATGGATGTATAGAGACGCATCTGTGTTTCTAGAGATTTGTGTGTCTATAGCTTAGCAAGGCTAGAAAGAAATGTCCCATTCAGTTGGCAAAAGGGAAAAGGAACCAAAAGTTTTCACAAGAAATCTTTGGGATGAGGGAAACACCTAAATAAGCAAGTTGGGAATCTTTTCCCTTTTAACTACTCTCACCCTAGGATCTTCGGAAAAAGAAAGTCAAATACCATTCTTATAATAGCATGAAAGATCTATGAAGAAAGACATCATCTGCATCTCAAGAAAGACATGGGAAAGAGAAGTATGTAGAAAATCAAGGGACATCTAGAGGTGGAAAGGGCAGGAAGTCTGGAGAAATCTAGGGAAGGCTCAGGATGATTGACTTCACCCTCCATCGAGGTGTTAACTCAGTGGAAGTGCCAAGACAGTGGTTATCCAGCTTACAAGTCCTTAGTACTTAGTATAGTGCTACCAGTGTTGACACCTCCTCTACAAGAACCCCACCTACAATGATGGATTCCTAAGAGAGTATATAAGAGCTAAGGGATCTGGGAGGAAGACAGACTGGAAAAGAAAGACCCTCAGGGTGGCTGGCCTGTCTCCTTCCCTTCTCTACTGAGACAAGAGAGCAAAGTCCACATTCCATATAGCTCTCTATTCCATATAGCCGTCTCTAGAGTGGAGTGGAGAAGGAAAGAAGAAAATTCAATAACTATTCTATCTTTTAAGAAAAAAAAAAAAAAAACCACAAAAATATAGCTTCTTGTGGGGGCTCCTGGCGAGGCCCCGATCCAGCGTCCGCCATGGCCAACAAGATGGACATGTCCCTGGACGACATCATTAAAGTCAACGGGAGGCAGCGGGGCGTGTGCGGCGGGGACCGCAACCGAGTCCGCGCCCAAGACCG
This sequence comes from Sminthopsis crassicaudata, assembly GCF_048593235.1. Taxonomy (NCBI): domain Eukaryota; kingdom Metazoa; phylum Chordata; class Mammalia; order Dasyuromorphia; family Dasyuridae; genus Sminthopsis; species Sminthopsis crassicaudata. The sequence goes on from NC_133617.1 coordinate 147,645,525, forward strand.
CGAGCCAGACCGCGACCGAGAACGCGACCCAGACCGAGACCGAGAACGCGACCCAGACCGAGACCGAGACCGAGACCGCGGCCGAGGCCGGGAGCGGGCTCAGAGCGGCCGCGGCAGCTGGGCTGCGCAGGTGACAGCCCGCAGAAGCCGAGGCGGGGGCCCCATCCGGAACAGGCGGGCCCTGGGCCGTGGAGGCGACGGGGGCGGCGCCCGGAAACAAGCCAAGCCCTACAGCCCACCAAAACGGCTTCCCCAGAAGAGGCAGCCCCACGGCTTCCACAGTGCCTCTGGAGGCGGGGCCCGAGGGGACACAGGGGGCCAATTGCTGATCTCCAATCTGGATGCTAGGGTTTCCGATGCGGATATTCAGGAACTATTTGCTCCTTTTGGAACTCTCAAGAAGTCAGCTCTCCATTATGATCCCTGGGGCCGAAGCTTAGGAACAGCAGACGTTCACTTTGAGCGAAAAGCAGACGCTCTCAAGGCCATGAAACGCTATCATGGTGTCACTTTGGATGGCAGCCCGATGAACGTTCAGCTTGTTCTCTCAAGGACTGAGGCACAACGAATTCCTGCACACAGTGTAAAGACAGCTGCAGTGACTGCAAACCGTGACTCTGGACGTGCCCGTGATGGAGGTGGCTTCCGGAGAGGCGGCCGCCTTGGAGGCAATCCAGGGCGACCAGCGCCAGGGACTGCAAGAAATTCCAAACAACAGCTTTCTCGAGAAGAACTAGATGCACAATTGGATGCTTATCGTGCCATGCTGGATACCAGTTAAACTAAGCCCACATGTTCCCTGCATGGCACACGACCCAGCATTCTCATTCTGGACCTTTGTGCTGGAAGGCAGAGGACACCACTGTGGCTCTGCTGTCAGGGATGGATCTGTGGCTTTTCTGTTTCCATATAGGATGGAAAACTCACCGAAAGGCTTTGGTGCTTGCTTTTCTTGACCTTTCGCTTGGGGGTTTTCTTTTGGTTGTTGTTTCTGTTTCTTCTTTGAATTCTGAAACAGACCTCTTTTGCACCATAAATTTTACTGCTTGCTGCGCTGGAGAAGGTGGCCTTTTCACCTTTGCCATAATAAAACACAACTGGGGCTAGAAGGGAAACTCTACGGATTGTACATTTCTTCCACAAAAGATAGCATTGAATAGACTTTGATGGAGGGCATCCAAGAGGTTTCCCATCAACATTTGGAACTGTCAAAACTATTTTGACCAGTGATTGCTTTTTTCTTCCTGCTCTGAATCCAGTCTGAGAATGTACTTTCAATAAAATTGGATCAGTTGTCCACTATTTCAAAGTCTGTTTTTTTTTTTTTTTTTCCCCACAGCAAAATGAATGCATGGATATGTAGACCTATCTGGTATTTCACTTAGACTTTCATCTATTTGTATTGACCCCCATCTGGGGCCGGGGCAGGGGGGCAGGGGGGCAGGGGCGAAGGAGGGGAACAGGTGCAACTAAAGCTGTGGCAATCCTAAGAGAATTAATGAAGGGAACAAAATAATAGAAACCCTTTTTAGGAAAAGAAAAAGATAAGCAAGAAAACCTTGCAGGGTGGGCCAGGAAGCTTGGGGTTTCAAAGTAATCACTTAATGAGTAGGAGGGGGGAAATACAGAAAATAGAGACAAAAGGATTCCATAGCTCAATAAAAATAACAAGGGAGGCTTAGAACTCATCAGTAAAAGCTACACAACTAAAGGGCAGGAGAACCTTGGTGGGAATGGGAGACCTGGGAATGGGTTGATTTAGAGGACCTTAAGCAAAACTGCTAGGCCTACAAAGTTCTAGATTAAAAGTAAAAGGGACTGAAAATAGCACTTGATTCAGAGACCACAGTCAAAATATCCAAATACAAAGAAAGACTTAATGGGGAAATCTTACACAATGGGTGGGCTGAAGAACAAGTCATTAAACACTTCATCATCATGGCAAAGAAAAGGATGTTGAAAACATAACATACAAAATTTGGGATGCATCCAAAGCACTCTTTCTGAGGTTTCAATATGACATCTGAAAGTAATTCAAAAGAAAAAGTGAATTGAACATACATTTTCATAAGAATCTGCCACATAAGTGCCCTCCAAGTCATCATAAAAAAGAGAAAATATTGAAGTTAAGGGGAGAAATAAATAAAAAATAAAAACAACCAAAAAAGAAAAAAAAAAAAAAAAAAAAAAAACCAAGAACAACAACAAAACAAAGGCTCCAGAAATGAACAACAAAGCTAAAAGCTTCTTCTTGGAAAAATAAATTGTGTCCATTCACAAACGTTTAGCTAAATGGATTAAAAAGAATGCAGAAAAATAGTCAATAAAATAGCAAGTGAACAAGGTGAAAGCAGAACAAAGCTGGAAGAACAATTCAGCAAAACATGATCGGTACCTATGCATCCCCAAATTCCAAAGAACATGAAACAGAGAAGATTTTCTTCAAACAAAATTCTAAAATTCTAGTTTCTATACAGAGAGAGAGAGAGAGAGAGAGAGAGAGAGAGAGAGAGAGAGAGAGAGAGAGAGAGAGAGAGATAGAGAGAGAGAGAGAGAGCAAGTTTTCAACCCAAAGGACACTAAAAGCAAACAGATGCCAGACAAGGCCCCAAAGGGGGGAAGGTCACCTCCTGGTCCCCATCCCACAAGGCTCTTGAAGAAGAAATGGTCAAAGATCATAAAAGAGAGCTAGAAGAAAAATGAGGAAAGGAAAGAGAAGCTCTGCAAGAGAGGACGGAAAAGGCATATAATTCCCTTGTGGTTTCTCTCCAGTATACTTTGAAGCAGAATTTGTTCTGCTATGTTGGAAAGGGAAGAAGCCTTGTCACAGATCCTGGGTTGGAGTTGGAGTTCTATCTTTGAATGACCTTGAGGAACATGATCTTCCCTGCTCTGGTTTAAGAACAAAGCTCTAGCTCGGTCCTTTGACTCCAAATCTAGTGCTTTGGCTACTCTGCCATTCTGAGAACAAATATTGATCAAAAGTATATTCCTTTTATGGCAGTGGCTCAGCTGATTCCATTTGGGAATTTCTTGGCAAAAAGGGTAGAGTGGTTTGACCTTTCCTTTTCCAGCTGATTTTAGACTTGAGGAAAGAAAAACAAACAGAATTAAGTGAGGTGATCACAGTCATACCTCTACTTTCTGGGGCCAGAGTTGAACTCCTGGAGATCAGTCTTCCTTGTTCCAGGCCAAGAGCTCTGTATCTTAGACAGCCTGAGGAAAGGAAACACACCTCAGGCCATTCAAATCCCATTCTCACTGAGAATTAAAAGATGCTTCTCTATCACACTTGTTTTCTGGGTGGAATAGGAAGTCATTGGACTTTCTCAACTGGTGAATTCTTCTCCCCTGTATAACTCAAAGCAAAGGATAATCTACATTTTGAAGGAGAGACCAAATGAAAGCATGCTAATCAATAAGGAATCCAATGGAGCCCACCATCTGGAAAACACATGACAGAATTCTATTCAAGTTTGGTTTGGAAAAGTTAGCATGGCTTAGTGGGATGGAATGGTGGGTCTGAATCACAAACATTGAGGGTCAACTCTTGTTTGGGACACTTGAATCTTGAAGTGGCTCAGGCGGTTCCTTAGCCTTTCTCTATAGAATGCTATAGAATGCAATGGTCTTGTTTTATCCATGGAAAAGGAGTATGTGACATACCCAAAGTCACTCAAGTACCATTAAATCATAGGGGGGGTTCTCCGCTGGTGAAAGAAGTTCCCACACTCTAGATCCCCACTGCCAAGAAACTCCCCAATCCTTCACACGCATATATAAACAGATGTGTGTATGGATGGATGGATGGATGGATGTATAGAGACGCATCTGTGTTTCTAGAGATTTGTGTGTCTATAGCTTAGCAAGGCTAGAAAGAAATGTCCCATTCAGTTGGCAAAAGGGAAAAGGAACCAAAAGTTTTCACAAGAAATCTTTGGGATGAGGGAAACACCTAAATAAGCAAGTTGGGAATCTTTTCCCTTTTAACTACTCTCACCCTAGGATCTTCGGAAAAAGAAAGTCAAATACCATTCTTATAATAGCATGAAAGATCTATGAAGAAAGACATCATCTGCATCTCAAGAAAGACATGGGAAAGAGAAGTATGTAGAAAATCAAGGGACATCTAGAGGTGGAAAGGGCAGGAAGTCTGGAGAAATCTAGGGAAGGCTCAGGATGATTGACTTCACCCTCCATCGAGGTGTTAACTCAGTGGAAGTGCCAAGACAGTGGTTATCCAGCTTACAAGTCCTTAGTACTTAGTATAGTGCTACCAGTGTTGACACCTCCTCTACAAGAACCCCACCTACAATGATGGATTCCTAAGAGAGTATATAAGAGCTAAGGGATCTGGGAGGAAGACAGACTGGAAAAGAAAGACCCTCAGGGTGGCTGGCCTGTCTCCTTCCCTTCTCTACTGAGACAAGAGAGCAAAGTCCACATTCCATATAGCTCTCTATTCCATATAGCCGTCTCTAGAGTGGAGTGGAGAAGGAAAGAAGAAAATTCAATAACTATTCTATCTTTTAAGAAAAAAAAAAAAAAAAACCACAAAAATATAGCTTCTTGTGGGGGCTCCTGGCGAGGCCCCGATCCAGCGTCCGCCATGGCCAACAAGATGGACATGTCCCTGGACGACATCATTAAAGTCAACGGGAGGCAGCGGGGCGTGTGCGGCGGGGACCGCAACCGAGTCCGCGCCCAAGACCGCGACCCAGACCGCGACCGAGAACGCGACCCAGACCGAGACCGAGACCGAGACCGAGACCGAGACCGAGACCGCGGCCGAGGCCGGGAGCGGGCTCAGAGCGGCCGCGGCAGCTGGGCTGCGCAGGTGACAGCCCGCCGAAGCCGAGGCGGGGGCCCCATCCGGAACAGGCGGGCCCTGGGCCGCGGAGGCGACGGGGGCGGCGCCCGGAAACAAGCCAAGCCCTACAGCCCACCAAAACGGCTTCCCCAGAAGAGGCAGCCCCACGGCTTCCACAGTGCCTCTGGAGGCGGGGCCCGAGGGGACACAGGGGGCCAATTGCTGATCTCCAATCTGGATGCTAGGGTTTCCGATGCGGATATTCAGGAACTATTTGCTCCTTTTGGAACTCTCAAGAAGTCAGCTCTCCATTATGATCCCTGGGGCCGAAGCTTAGGAACAGCAGACGTTCACTTTGAGCGAAAAGCAGACGCTCTCAAGGCCATGAAACGCTATCATGGTGTCACTTTGGATGGCAGCCCGATGAACGTTCAGCTTGTTCTCTCAAGGACTGAGGCACAACGAATTCCTGCACACAGTGTAAAGACAGCTGCAGTGACTGCAAACCGTGACTCTGGACGTGCCCGTGATGGAGGTGGCTTCCGGAGAGGCGGCCGCCTTGGAGGCAATCCAGGGCGACCAGCGCCAGGGACTGCAAGAAATTCCAAACAACAGCTTTCTCGAGAAGAACTAGATGCACAATTGGATGCTTATCGTGCCATGCTGGATACCAGTTAAACTAAGCCCACATGTTCCCTGCATGGCACACGACCCAGCATTCTCATTCTGGACCTTTGTGCTGGAAGGCAGAGGACACCACTGTGGCTCTGCTGTCAGGGATGGATCTGTGGCTTTTCTGTTTCCATATAGGATGGAAAACTCACCGAAAGGCTTTGGTGCTTGCTTTTCTTGACCTTTCGCTTGGGGGTTTTCTTTTGGTTGTTGTTTCTGTTTCTTCTTTGAATTCTGAAACAGACCTCTTTTGCACCATAAATTTTACTGCTTGCTGCGCTGGAGAAGGTGGCCTTTTCACCTTTGCCATAATAAAACACAACTGGGGCTAGAAGGGAAACTCTACGGATTGTACATTTCTTCCACAAAAGATAGCATTGAATAGACTTTGATGGAGGGCATCCAAGAGGTTTCCCATCAACATTTGGAACTGTCAAAACTATTTTGACCAGTGATTGCTTTTTTCTTCCTGCTCTGAATCCAGTCTGAGAATGTACTTTCAATAAAATTGGATCAGTTGTCCACTATTTCAAAGTCTGTTTTTTTTTTTTTTTCCCACAGCAAAATGAATGCATGGATATGTAGACCTATCTGGTATTTCACTTAGACTTTCATCTATTTGTATTGACCCCCATCTGAGGCCGGGGCAGGGGGCAGGGGGGCAGGGGCGAAGGAGGGGAACAGGTGCAACTAAAGCTGTGGCAATCCTAAGAGAATTAATGAAGGGAACAAAATAATAGAAACCCTTTTTAGGAAAAGAAAAAGATAAGCAAGAAAACCTTGCAGGGTGGGCCAGGAAGCTTGGGGTTTCAAAGTAATCACTTAATGAGTAGGAGGGGGGAAATACAGAAAATAGAGACAAAAGGATTCCATAGCTCAATAAAAATAACAAGGGAGGCTTAGAACTCATCAGTAAAAGCTACACAACTAAAGGGCAGGAGAACCTTGGTGGGAATGGGAGACCTGGGAATGGGTTGATTTAGAGGACCTTAAGCAAAACTGCTAGGCCTACAAAGTTCTAGATTAAAAGTAAAAGGGACTGAAAATAGCACTTGATTCAGAGACCACAGTCAAAATATCCAAATACAAAGAAAGACTTAATGGGGAAATCTTACACAATGGGTGGGCTGAAGAACAAGTCATTAAACACTTCATCATCATGGCAAAGAAAAGGATGTTGAAAAAATAACATACAAAATTTGGGATGCATCCAAAGCACTCTTTCTGAGGTTTCAATATGACATCTGAAAGTAATTCAAAAGAAAAAGTGAATTGAACATACATTTTCATAAGAATCTGCCACATAAGTGCCCTCCAAGTCATCATAAAAAAGAGAAAATATTGAAGTTAAGGGGAGAAATAAATAAAAAATAAAAACAACCAAAAAAAAAAAAAAAAAAAAAAAAAAAAAAAAAAAAAAAAAAACCAAGAACAACAACAAAACAAAGGCTCCAGAAATGAACAACAAAGCTAAAAGCTTCTTCTTGGAAAAATAAATTGTGTCCATTCACAAACGTTTAGCTAAATGGATTAAAAAGAATGCAGAAAAATAGTCAATAAAATAGCAAGTGAACAAGGTGAAAGCAGAACAAAGCTGGAAGAAGAATTCAGCAAAACATGATCGGTACCTATGCATGCCCAAATTCCAAAGAACATGAAACAGAGAAGATTTTCTTCAAACAAAATCCTAAAATTCTAGTTTCTATACAGAGAGAGAGAGAGAGAGAGAGAGAGAGAGAGAGAGAGAGAGAGAGAGAGAGAGAGTGAGAGCAAGTTTTGAACCCAAAGGACACTAAAAGCAAACAGATGCCAGACAAGGCCCCAAAGGGGGGAAGGTCACCTCCTGGTCCCCATCCCACAAGGCTCTTGAAGAAGAAATGGTCAAAGATCATAAAAGAGAGCTAGAAGAAAAATGAGGAAAGGAAAGAGAAGCTCTGCAAGAGAGGACGGAAAAGGCATATAATTCCCTTGTGGTTTCTCTCCAGTATACTTTGAAGCAGAATTTGTTCTGCTATGTTGGAAAGGCAAGAAGCCTTGTCACAGATCCTGGGTTGGAGTTGGAGTTCTATCTTTGAATGACCTTGAGGAACATGATCTTCCCTGCTCTGGTTTAAGAACAAAGCTCTAGCTCGGTCCTTTGACTCCAAATCTAGTGCTTTGGCTACTCTGCCATTCTGAGAACAAATATTGATCAAAAGTATATTCCTTTTATGGCGATGGCTCAGCTGATTCCATTTGGGAATTTCTTGGCAAAAAGGGTAGAATGGTTTGACCTTTCCTTTTCCAGCTGATTTTAGACTTGAGGAAAGAAAAACAAACAGAATTAAGTGAGGTGATCACAGTCATACCTCTACTTTCTGGGGCCAGAGTTGAACTCCTGGAGATCAGTCTTCCTTGTTCCAGGCCAAGAGCTCTGTATCTTAGACAGCCTGATCAAAGGAAACACACCTCAGGCCATTCAAATCCCATTCTCACTGAGAATTAAAAGATGCTTCTCTATCACCCTTGTTTTCTGGGTGGAATAGGAAGTCATTGGACTTTCTCAACTGGTGAATTCTTCTCCCCTGTATAACTCAAAGCAAAGGATAATCTACATTTTGAAGAAGAGACCAAATGAAAGCATGCTAATCAATAAGGAATCCAATGGAGCCCACCATCTGGAAAACACATGACAGAATTCTATTCAAGTTTGGTTTGGAAAAGTTAGCATGGCTTAGTGGGATGGAATGATGGGTCTGAATCACAAACATTGAGGGTCAGCTCTTGTTTGGGACACTTGAATCTTGAAGTGGCTCAGGCGGTTCCTTAGCCTTTCTCTATAGAATGCTATAGAATGCAATGGTCTTGTTTTATCCATGGAAAAGGAGTATGTGACATACCCAAAGTCACTCAAGTACCATTAAATCATAGGGGGGGTTCTCCGCTGGTGAAAGAAGTTCCCACACTCTAGATCCCCACTGCCAAGAAACTCCCCAATCCTTCACACGCATATATAAACAGATGTGTGTATGGATGGATGGATGGATGGATGTATAGAGACGCATCTGTGTTTCTAGAGATTTGTGTGTCTATAGCTTAGCAAGGCTAGAAAGAAATGTCCCATTCAGTTGGCAAAAGGGAAAAGGAACCAAAAGTTTTCACAAGAAATCTTTGGGATGAGGGAAACACCTAAATAAGCAAGTTGGGAATCTTTTCCCTTTTAACTACTCTCACCCTAGGATCTTCGGAAAAAGAAAGTCAAATACCATTCTTATAATAGCATGAAAGATCTATGAAGAAAGACATCATCTGCATCTCAAGAAAGACATGGGAAAGAGAAGTATGTAGAAAATCAAGGGACATCTAGAGGTGGAAAGGGCAGGAAGTCTGGAGAAATCTAGGGAAGGCTCAGGATGATTGACTTCACCCTCCATCGAGGTGTTAACTCAGTGGAAGTGCCAAGACAGTGGTTATCCAGCTTACAAGTCCTTAGTACTTAGTATAGTGCTACCAGTGTTGACACCTCCTCTACAAGAACCCCACCTACAATGATGGATTCCTAAGAGAGTATATAAGAGCTAAGGGATCTGGGAGGAAGACAGACTGGAAAAGAAAGACCCTCAGGGTGGCTGGCCTGTCTCCTTCCCTTCTCTACTGAGACAAGAGAGCAAAGTCCACATTCCATATAGCTCTCTATTCCATATAGCCGTCTCTAGAGTGGAGTGGAGAAGGAAAGAAGAAAATTCAATAACTATTCTATCTTTTAAGAAAAAAAAAAAAACCACAAAAATATAGCTTCTTGTGGGGGCTCCTGGCGAGGCCCCGATCCAGCGTCCACCATGGCCAACAAGATGGACATGTCCCTGGACGTCATCATTAAAGTCAACGGGAGGCAGCGGGGCGTGTGCGGCGGGGACCACAACCGAGTCCGCGCCCAAGACCGCGACCCAGACCGCGACCGAGAACGCGACCCAGACCGAGACCGAGACCGAGACCGAGACCGAGACCGAGACCGCGGCCGAGGCCGGGAGCGGGCTCAGAGCGGCCGCGGCAGCTGGGCTGAGCAGGTGACAGCCCGCCGAAGCCGAGGCGGGGGCCCCATCCGGAACAGGCGGGCCCTGGGCCGTGGAGGCGACGGGGGCGGCGCCCGGAAACAAGCCAAGCCCTACAGCCCACCAAAACGGCTTCCCCAGAAGAGGCAGCCCCACGGCTTCCACAGTGCCTCTGGAGGCGGGGCCCGAGGGGACACAGGGGGCCAATTGCTGATCTCCAATCTGGATGCTAGGGTTTCCGATGCGGATATTCAGGAACTATTTGCTCCTTTTGGAACTCTCAAGAAGTCAGCTCTCCATTATGATCCCTGGGGCCGAAGCTTAGGAACAGCAGACGTTCACTTTGAGCGAAAAGCAGACGCTCTCAAGGCCATGAAACGCTATCATGGTGTCACTTTGGATGGCAGCCCGATGAACGTTCAGCTTGTTCTCTCAAGGACTGAGGCACAACGAATTCCTGCACACAGTGTAAAGACAGCTGCAGTGACTGCAAACCGTGACTCTGGACGTGCCCGTGATGGAGGTGGCTTCCGGAGAGGCGGCCGCCTTGGAGGCAATCCAGGGCGACCAGCGCCAGGGACTGCAAGAAATTCCAAACAACAGCTTTCTCGAGAAGAACTAGATGCACAATTGGATGCTTATCGTGCCATGCTGGATACCAGTTAAACTAAGCCCACATGTTCCCTGCATGGCACACGACCCAGCATTCTCATTCTGGACCTTTGTGCTGGAAGGCAGAGGACACCACTGTGGCTCTGCTGTCAGGGATGGATCTGTGGCTTTTCTGTTTCCATATAGGATGGAAAACTCACCGAAAGGCTTTGGTGCTTGCTTTTCTTGACCTTTCGCTTGGGGGTTTTCTTTTGGTTGTTGTTTCTGTTTCTTCTTTGAATTCTGAAACAGACCTCTTTTGCACCATAAATTTTACTGCTTGCTGCGCTGGAGAAGGTGGCCTTTTCACCTTTGCCATAATAAAACACAACTGGGGCTAGAAGGGAAACTCTACGGATTGTACATTTCTTCCACAAAAGATAGCATTGAATAGACTTTGATGGAGGGCATCCAAGAGGTTTCCCATCAACATTTGGAACTGTCAAAACTATTTTGACCAGTGATTGCTTTTTTCTTCCTGCTCTGAATCCAGTCTGAGAATGTACTTTCAATAAAATTGGATCAGTTGTCCACTATTTCAAAGTCTGTTTTGTTTTTTTTTTTCCCACAGCAAAATGAATGCATGGATATGTAGACCTATCTGGTATTTCACTTAGACTTTCATCTATTTGTATTGACCCCCATCTGGGGCCGGGGCAGGGGGGCAGGGGGGCAGGGGCGAAGGAGGGGAACAGGTGCAACTAAAGCTGTGGCAATCCTAAGAGAATTAATGAAGGGAACAAAATAATAGAAACCCTTTTTAGGAAAAGAAAAAGATAAGCAAGAAAACCTTGCAGGGTGGGCCAGGAAGCTTGGGGTTTCAAAGTAATCACTTAATGAGTAGGAGGGGGGAAATACAGAAAATAGAGACAAAAGGATTCCATAGCTCAATAAAAATAACAAGGGAGGCTTAGAACTCATCAGTAAAAGCTACACAACTAAAGGGCAGGAGAACCTTGGTGGGAATGGGAGACCTGGGAATGGGTTGATTTAGAGGACCTTAAGCAAAACTGCTAGGCCTACAAAGTTCTAGATTAAAAGTAAAAGGGACTGAAAATAGCACTTGATTCAGAGACCACAGTCAAAATATCCAAATACAAAGAAAGACTTAATGGGGAAATCTTACACAATGGGTGGGCTGAAGAACAAGTCATTAAACACTTCATCATCATGGCAAAGAAAAGGATGTTAAAACATAACATACAAAATTTGGGATGCATCCAAAGCACTCTTTCTGAGGTTTCAATATGACATCTGAAAGTAATTCAAAAGAAAAAGTGAATTGAACATACATTTTCATAAGAATCTGCCACATAAGTGCCCTCCAAGTCATCATAAAAAAGAGAAAATATTGAAGTTAAGGGGAGAAATAAATAAAAAATAAAAACAACCAAAAAAAAAAAAAAAAAAAAACCAAGAACAACAACAAAACAAAGGCTCCAGAAATGAACAACAAAGCTAAAAGCTTCTTCTTGGATAAATAAATTGTGTCCATTCACAAACGTTTAGCTAAATGGATTAAAAAGAATGCAGAAAAATAGTCAATAAAATAGCAAGTGAACAAGGTGAAAGCAGAACAAAGCTGGAAGAACAATTCAGCAAAACATGATCGGTACCTATGCATCCCCAAATTCCAAAGAACATGAAACAGAGAAGATTTTCTTCAAACAAAATTCTAAAATTCTAGTTTCTATACAGAGAGAGAGAGAGAGAGAGAGAGAGAGAGAGAGAGAGAGAGAGAGAGAGAGAGAGAGAGAGAGAGTGAGAGCAAGTTTTGAACCCAAAGGACACTAAAAGCAAACAGATGCCAGAGAAGGCCCCAAAGGGGGGAAGGTCACCTCCTGGTCCCCATCCCACAAGGCTCTTGAAGAAGAAATGGTCAAAGATCATAAAAGAGAGCTAGAAGAAAAATGAGGAAAGGAAAGAGAAGCTCTGCAAGAGAGGACGGAAAAGGCATATAATTCCCTTGTGGTTTCTCTCCAGTATACTTTGAAGCAGAATTTGTTCTGCTATGTTGGAAAGGCAAGAAGCCTTGTCACAGATCCTGGGTTGGAGTTGGAGTTCTATCTTTGAATGACCTTGAGGAACATGATCTTCCCTGCTCTGGTTTAAGAACAAAGCTCTAGCTCGGTCCTTTGACTCCAAATCTAGTGCTTTGGCTACTCTGCCATTCTGAGAACAAATATTGATCAAATTGATTCCTTTTATGGCGGTGGCTCAGCTGATTCCATTTGGGAATTTCTTGGCAAAAAGGGTAGAGTGGTTTGACCTTTCCTTTTCCAGCTGATTTTAGACTTGAGGAAAGAAAAACAAACAGAATTAAGTGAGGTGATCACAGTCATACCTCTACTTTCTGGGGCCAGAGTTGAACTCCTGGAGATCAGTCTTCCTTGTTCCAGGCCAAGAGCTCTGTATCTTAGACAGCCTGAGGAAAGGAAACACACCTCAGGCCATTCAAATCCCATTCTCACTGAGAATTAAAAGATGCTTCTCTATCACCCTTGTTTTCTGGGTGGAATAGGAAGTCATTGGACTTTCTCAACTGGTGAATTCTTCTCCCCTGTATAACTCAAAGCAAAGGATAATCTACATTTTGAAGAAGAGACCAAATGAAAGCATGCTAATCAATAAGGAATCCAATGGAGCCCACCATCTGGAAAACACATGACAGAATTCTATTCAAGTTTGGTTTGGAAAAGTTAGCATGGCTTAGTGGGATGCAATGGTGGGTCTGAATCACAAACATTGAGGGTCAACTCTTGTTTGGGACACTTGAATCTTGAAGTGGCTCAGGGGGTTCCTTAGCCTTTCTCTATAGAATGCTATAGAATGCAATGGTCTTGTTTTATCCATGGAAAAGGAGTATGTGACATACCCAAAGTCACTCAAGTACCATTAAATCATAGGGGGGGTTCTCCGCTGGTGAAAGAAGTTCCCACACTCTAGATCCCCACTGCCAAGAAACTCCCCAATCCTTCACACGCATATATAAACAGATGTGTGTATGGATGGATGGATGGATGGATGTATAGAGACGCATCTGTGTTTCTAGAGATTTGTGTGTCTATAGCTTAGCAAGGCTAGAAAGAAATGTCCCATTCAGTTGGGAAAAGGGAAAAGGAACCAAAAGTTTTCACAAGAAATCTTTGGGATGAGGGAAACACCTAAATAAGCAAGTTGGGAATCTTTTCCCTTTTAACTACTCTCACCCTAGGATCTTCGGAAAAAGAAAGTCAAATACCATTCTTATAATAGCATGAAAGATCTATGAAGAAAGACATCATCTGCATATCAAGAAAGACATGGGAAAGAGAAGTATGTAGAAAATCAAGGGACATCTAGAGGTGGAAAGGGCAGGAAGTCTGGAGAAATCTAGGGAAGGCTCAGGATGATTGACTTCACCCTCCATCGAGGTGTTAACTCAGTGGAAGTGCCAAGACAGTGGTTATCCAGCTTACAAGTCCTTAGTACTTAGTATAGTGCTACCAGTGTTGACACCTCCTCTACAAGAACCCCACCTACAATGATGGATTCCTAAGAGAGTATATAAGAGCTAAGGGATCTGGGAGGAAGACAGACTGGAAAAGAAAGACCCTCAGGGTGGCTGGCCTGTCTCCTTCCCTTCTCTACTGAGACAAGAGAGCAAAGTCCACATTCCATATAGCTCTCTATTCCATATAGCCGTCTCTAGAGTGGAGTGGAGAAGGAAAGAAGAAAATTCAATAACTATTCTATCTTTTAAGAAAAAAAAAAAAAAAACCACAAAAATATAGCTTCTTGTGGGGGCTCCTGGCGAGGCCCCGATCCAGCGTCCGCCATGGCCAACAAGATGGACATGTCCCTGGACGACATCATTAAAGTCAACGGGAGGCAGCGGGGCGTGTGCGGCGGGGACCGCAACCGAGTCCGCGCCCAAGACCGCGACCCAGACCGCGACCGAGAACGCGACCCAGACCGAGACCGAGAACGCGACCCAGACCGAGACCGAGACCGAGACCGCGGCCGAGGCCGGGAGCGGGCTCAGAGCGGCCGCGGCAGCTGGGCTGCGCAGGTGACAGCCCGCCGAAGCCGAGGCGGGGGCCCCATCCGGAACAGGCGGGCCCTGGGCCGCGGAGGCGACGGGGGCGGCGCCCGGAAACAAGCCAAGCCCTACAGCCCACCAAAACGGCTTCCCCAGAAGAGGCAGCCCCACGGCTTCCACAGTGCCTCTGGAGGCGGGACCGAGGGGACACAGGGGGCCAATTGCTGATCTCCAATCTGGATGCTAGGGTTTCCGATGCGGATATTCAGGAACTATTTGCTCCTTTTGGAACTCTCAAGAAGTCAGCTCTCCATTATGATCCCTGGGGCCGAAGCTTAGGAACAGCAGACGTTCACTTTGAGCGAAAAGCAGACGCTCTCAAGGCCATGAAACGCTATCATGGTGTCACTTTGGATGGCAGCCCGATGAACGTTCAGCTTGTTCTCTCAAGGACTGAGGCACAACGAATTCCTGCACACAGTGTAAAGACAGCTGCAGTGACTGCAAACCGTGACTCTGGACGTGCCCGTGATGGAGGTGGCTTCCGGAGAGGCGGCCGCCTTGGAGGCAATCCAGGGCGACCAGCGCCAGGGACTGCAAGAAATTCCAAACAACAGCTTTCTCGAGAAGAACTAGATGCACAATTGGATGCTTATCGTGCCATGCTGGATACCAGTTAAACTAAGCCCACATGTTCCCTGCATGGCACACGACCCAGCATTCTCATTCTGGACCTTTGTGCTGGAAGGCAGAGGACACCACTGTGGCTCTGCTGTCAGGGATGGATCTGTGGCTTTTCTGTTTCCATATAGGATGGAAAACTCACCGAAAGGCTTTGGTGCTTGCTTTTCTTGACCTTTCGCTTGGGGGTTTTCTTTTGGTTGTTGTTTCTGTTTCTTCTTTGAATTCTGAAACAGACCTCTTTTGCACCATAAATTTTACTGCTTGCTGCGCTGGAGAAGGTGGCCTTTTCACCTTTGCCATAATAAAACACAACTGGGGCTAGAAGGGAAACTCTACGGATTGTACATTTCTTCCACAAAAGATAGATAGCATTGAATAGACTTTGATGGAGGGCATCCAAGAGGTTTCCCATCAACATTTGGAACTGTCAAAACTATTTTGACCAGTGATTGCTTTTTTCTTCCTGCTCTGAATCCAGTCTGAGAATGTACTTTCAATAAAATTGGATCAGTTGTCCACTATTTCAAAGTCTGTTTTTTTTTTTTTTTTTTTCCCCACAGCAAAATGAATGCATGGATATGTAGACCTATCTGGTATTTCACTTAGACTTTCATCTATTTGTATTGACCCCCATCTGGGGCCGGGGCAGGGGGGCAGGGGGGCAGGGGCGAAGGAGGGGAACAGGTGCAACTAAAGCTGTGGCAATCCTAAGAGAATTAATGAAGGGAACAAAATAATAGAAACCCTTTTTAGGAAAAGAAAAAGATAAGCAAGAAAACCTTGCAGGGTGGGCCAGGAAGCTTGGGGTTTCAAAGTAATCACTTAATGAGTAGGAGGGGGGAAATACAGAAAATAGAGACAAAAGGATTCCATAGCTCAATAAAAATAACAAGGGAGGCTTAGAACTCATCAGTAAAAGCTACACAACTAAAGGGCAGGAGAACCTTGGTGGGAATGGGAGACCTGGGAATGGGTTGATTTAGAGGACCTTAAGCAAAACTGCTAGGCCTACAAAGTTCTAGATTAAAAGTAAAAGGGACTGAAAATAGCACTTGATTCAGAGACCACAGTCAAAATATCCAAATACAAAGAAAGACTTAATGGGGAAATCTTACACAATGGGTGGGCTGAAGAACAAGTCATTAAACACTTCATCATCATGGCAAAGAAAAGGATGTTGAAAACATAACATACAAAATTTGGGATGCATCCAAAGCACTCTTTCTGAGGTTTCAATATGACATCTGAAAGTAATTCAAAAGAAAAAGTGAATTGAACATACATTTTCATAAGAATCTGCCACATAAGTGCCCTCCAAGTCATCATAAAAACGAGAAAATATTGAAGTTAAGGGGAGAAATAAATAAAAAATAAAAACAACCAAAAAAAAAAAAAAAAAAAAAAAAAAAAAACCAAGAACAACAACAAAACAAAGGCTCCAGAAATGAACAACAAAGCTAAAAGCTTCTTCTTGGATAAATAAATTGTGTCCATTCACAAACGTTTAGCTAAATGGATTAAAAAGAATGCAGAAAAATAGTCAATAAAATAGCAAGTGAACAAGGTGAAAGCAGAACAAAGCTGGAAGAACAATTCAGCAAAACATGATCGGTACCTATGCATCCCCAAATTCCAAAGAACATGAAACAGAGAAGATTTTCTTCAAACAAAATTCTAAAATTCTAGTTTCTATACAGAGAGAGAGAGAGAGAGAGAGAGAGAGAGAGAGAGAGAGAGAGAGAGAGAGAGAGAGAGTGAGAGCAAGTTTTCAACCCAAAGGACACTAAAAGCAAACAGATGCCAGACAAGGCCCCAAAGGGGGGAAGGTCACCTCCTGGTCCCCATCCCACAAGGCTCTTGAAGAAGAAATGGTCAAAGATCATAAAAGAGAGCTAGAAGAAAAATGAGGAAAGGAAAGAGAAGCTCTGCAAGAGAGGACGGAAAAGGCATATAATTCCCTTGTGGTTTCTCTCCAGTATACTTTGAAGCAGAATTTGTTCTGCTATGTTGGAAAGGCAAGAAGCCTTGTCACAGACCCTGGGTTGGAGTTGGAGTTCTATCTTTGAATGACCTTGAGGAACATGATCTTCCCTGCTCTGGTTTAAGAACAAAGCTCTAGCTCGGTCCTTTGACTCCAAATCTAGTGCTTTGGCTACTCTGCCATTCTGAGAACAAATATTGATCAAAAGTATATTCCTTTTATGGCGGTGGCTCAGCTGATTCCATTTGGGAATTTCTTGGCAAAAAGGGTAGAGTGGTTTGACCTTTCCTTTTCCAGCTGATTTTAGACTTGAGGAAAGAAAAACAAACAGAATTAAGTGAGGTGATCACAGTCATACCTCTACTTTCTGGGGCCAGAGTTGAACTCCTGGAGATCAGTCTTCCTTGTTCCAGGCCAAGAGCTCTGTATCTTAGACAGCCTGAGGAAAGGAAACACACCTCAGGCCATTCAAATCCCATTCTCACTGAGAATTAAAAGATGCTTCTCTATCACCCTTGTTTTCTGGGTGGAATAGGAAGTCATTGGACTTTCTCAACTGGTGAATTCTTCTCCCCTGTATAACTCAAAGCAAAGGATAATCTACATTTTGAAGAAGAGAGCAAATGAAAGCATGCTAATCAATAAGGAATCCAATGGAGCCCACCATCTGGAAAACACATGACAGAATTCTATTCAAGTTTGGTTTGGAAAAGTTAGCATGGCTTAGTGGGATGCAATGGTGGGTCTGAATCACAAACATTGAGGGTCAACTCTTGTTTGGGACACTTGAATCTTGAAGTGGCTCAGGGGGTTCCTTAGCCTTTCTCTATAGAATGCTATAGAATGCAATGGTCTTGTTTTATCCATGGAAAAGGAGTATGTGACATACCCAAAGTCACTCAAGTACCATTAAATCATAGGGGGGGTTCTCCGCTGGTGAAAGAAGTTCCCACACTCTAGATCCCCACTGCCAAGAAACTCCCCAATCCTTCACACGCATATATAAACAGATGTGTGTATGGATGGATGGATGGATGGATGTATAGAGACGCATCTGTGTTTCTAGAGATTTGTGTGTCTATAGCTTAGCAAGGCTAGAAAGAAATGTCCCATTCAGTTGGGAAAAGGGAAAAGGAACCAAAAGTTTTCACAAGAAATCTTTGGGATGAGGGAAACACCTAAATAAGCAAGTTGGGAATCTTTTCCCTTTTAACTACTCTCACCCTAGGATCTTCGGAAAAAGAAAGTCAAATACCATTCTTATAATAGCATGAAAGATCTATGAAGAAAGACATCATCTGCATCTCAAGAAAGACATGGGAAAGAGAAGTATGTAGAAAATCAAGGGACATCTAGAGGTGGAAAGGGCAGGAAGTCTGGAGAAATCTAGGGAAGGCTCAGGATGATTGACTTCACCCTCCATCGAGGTGTTAACTCAGTGGAAGTGCCAAGACAGTGGTTATCCAGCTTACAAGTCCTTAGTACTTAGTATAGTGCTACCAGTGTTGACACCTCCTCTACAAGAACCCCACCTACAATGATGGATTCCTAAGAGAGTATATAAGAGCTAAGGGATCTGGGAGGAAGACAGACTGGAAAAGAAAGACCCTCAGGGTGGCTGGCCTGTCTCCTTCCCTTCTCTACTGAGACAAGAGAGCAAAGTCCACATTCCATATAGCTCTCTATTCCATATAGCCGTCTCTAGAGTGGAGTGGAGAAGGAAAGAAGAAAATTCAATAACTATTCTATCTTTTAAGAAAAAAAAAAAAAAACCACAAAAATATAGCTTCTTGTGGGGGCTCCTGGCGAGGCCCCGATCCAGCGTCCGCCATGGCCAACAAGATGGACATGTCCCTGGACGACATCATTAAAGTCAACGGGAGGCAGCGGGCCTGTGCGGCGGGGACCGCAACCGAGTCCGCGCCCAAGACCGCGACCCAGACCGCGACCGAGAACGCGACCCAGACCGAGACCGAGAACGCGACCCAGACCGAGACCGAGACCGAGACCGAGACCGCGGCCGAGGCCGGGAGCGGGCTCAGAGCGGCCGCGGCAGGTGGGCTGCGCAGGTGACAGCCCGCCGAAGCCGAGGCGGGGGCCCCATCTGGAACAGGCGGGCCCTGGGCCGCGGAGGCGACGGGGGCGGCGCCCGGAAACAAGCCAAGCCCTACAGCCCACCAAAACGGCTTCCCCAGAAGAGGCAGCCCCACGGCTTCCACAGTGCCTCTGGAGGCGGGGCCCGAGGGGACACAGGGGGCCAATTGCTGATCTCCAATCTGGATGCTAGGGTTTCCGATGCGGATATTCAGGAACTATTTGCTCCTTTTGGAACTCTCAAGAAGTCAGCTCTCCATTATGATCCCTGGGGCCGAAGCTTAGGAACAGCAGACGTTCACTTTGAGCGAAAAGCAGACGCTCTCAAGGCCATGAAACGCTATCATGGTGTCACTTTGGATGGCAGCCCGATGAACGTTCAGCTTGTTCTCTCAAGGACTGAGGCACAACGAATTCCTGCACACAGTGTAAAGACAGCTGCAGTGACTGCAAACCGTGACTCTGGACGTGCCCGTGATGGAGGTGGCTTCCGGAGAGGAGGCCGCCTTGGAGGCAATCCAGGGCGACCAGCGCCAGGGACTGCAAGAAATTCCAAACAACAGCTTTCTCGAGAAGAACTAGATGCACAATTGGATGCTTATCGTGCCATGCTGGATACCAGTTAAACTAAGCCCACATGTTCCCTGCATGGCACACGACCCAGCATTCTCATTCTGGACCTTTGTGCTGGAAGGCAGAGGACACCACTGTGGCTCTGCTGTCAGGGATGGATCTGTGGCTTTTCTGTTTCCATATAGGATGGAAAACTCACCGAAAGGCTTTGGTGCTTGCTTTTCTTGACCTTTCGCTTGGGGGTTTTCTTTTGGTTGTTGTTTCTGTTTCTTCTTTGAATTCTGAAACAGACCTCTTTTGCACCATAAATTTTACTGCTTGCTGCGCTGGAGAAGGTGGCCTTTTCACCTTTGCCATAATAAAACACAACTGGGGCTAGAAGGGAAACTCTACGGATTGTACATTTCTTCCACAAAAGATAGATAGCATTGAATAGACTTTGATGGAGGGCATCCAAGAGGTTTCCCATCAACATTTGGAACTGTCAAAACTATTTTGACCAGTGATTGCTTTTTTCTTCCTGCTCTGAATCCAGTCTGAGAATGTACTTTCAATAAAATTGGATCAGTTGTCCACTATTTCAAAGTCTGTTTTTTTTTTTTTTTTTTTCCCCACAGCAAAATGAATGCATGGATATGTAGACCTATCTGGTATTTCACTTAGACTTTCATCTATTTGTATTGACCCCCATCTGGGGCCGGGGCAGGGGGGCAGGGGTCAGGGGCGAAGGAGGGGAACAGGTGCAACTAAAGCTGTGGCAATCCTAAGAGAATTAATGAAGGGAACAAAATAATAGAAACCCTTTTTAGGAAAAGAAAAAGATAAGCAAGAAAACCTTGCAGGGTGGGCCAGGAAGCTTGGGGTTTCAAAGTAATCACTTAATGAGTAGGAGGGGGGAAATACAGAAAATAGAGACAAAAGGATTCCATAGCTCAATAAAAATAACAAGGGAGGCTTAGAACTCATCAGTAAAAGCTACACAACTAAAGGGCAGGAGAACCTTGGTGGGAATGGGAGACCTGGGAATGGGTTGATTTAGAGGACCTTAAGCAAAACTGCTAGGCCTACAAAGTTCTAGATTAAAAGTAAAAGGGACTGAAAATAGCACTTGATTCAGAGACCACAGTCAAAATATCCAAATACAAAGAAAGACTTAATGGGGAAATCTTACACAATGGGTGGGCTGAAGAACAAGTCATTAAACACTTCATCATCATGGCAAAGAAAAGGATGTTGAAAAAATAACATACAAAATTTGGGATGCATCCAAAGCACTCTTTCTGAGGTTTCAATATGACATCTGAAAGTAATTCAAAAGAAAAAGTGAATTGAACATACATTTTCATAAGAATCTGCCACATAAGTGCCCTCCAAGTCATTATAAAAAAGAGAAAATATTGAAGTTAAGGGGAGAAATAAATAAAAAATAAAAACAACCAAAAAAGAAAAAAAAAAAAAAAAAAAAAACCAAGAACAACAACAAAACAAAGGCTCCAGAAATGAACAACAAAGCTAAAAGCTTCTTCTTGGAAAAATAAATTGTGTCCATTCACAAACGTTTAGCTAAATGGATTAAAAAGAATGCAGAAAAATAGTCAATAAAATAGCAAGTGAACAAGGTGAAAGCAGAAGAAAGCTGGAAGAACAATTCAGCAAAACATGATCGGTACCTATGCATCCCCAAATTCCAAAGAACATGAAACAGAGAAGATTTTCTTCAAACAAAATTCTAAAATTCTAGTTTCTATACAGAGAGAGAGAGAGAGAGAGAGAGAGAGAGAGAGAGAGAGAGAGAGAGAGAGAGAGAGAGCAAGTTTTCAACCCAAAGGACACTAAAAGCAAACAGATGCCAGACAAGGCCCCAAAGGGGGGAAGGTCACCTCCTGGTCCCCATCCCACAAGGCTCTTGAAGAAGAAATGGTCAAAGATCATAAAAGAGAGCTAGAAGAAAAATGAGGAAAGGAAAGAGAAGCTCTGCAAGAGAGGACGGAAAAGGCATATAATTCCCTTGTGGTTTCTCTCCAGTATACTTTGAAGCAGAATTTGTTCTGCTATGTTGGAAAGGGAAGAAGCCTTGTCACAGATCCTGGGTTGGAGTTGGAGTTCTATCTTTGAATGACCTTGAGGAACATGATCTTCCCTGCTCTGGTTTAAGAACAAAGCTCTAGCTCGGTCCTTTGACTCCAAATCTAGTGCTTTGGCTACTCTGCCATTCTGAGAACAAATATTGATCAAAAGTATATTCCTTTTATGGCAGTGGCTCAGCTGATTCCATTTGGGAATTTCTTGGCAAAAAGGGTAGAGTGGTTTGACCTTTCCTTTTCCAGCTGATTTTAGACTTGAGGAAAGAAAAACAAACAGAATTAAGTGAGGTGATCACAGTCATACCTCTACTTTCTGGGGCCAGAGTTGAACTCCTGGAGATCAGTCTTCCTTGTTCCAGGCCAAGAGCTCTGTATCTTAGACAGCCTGAGGAAAGGAAACACACCTCAGGCCATTCAAATCCCATTCTCACTGAGAATTAAAAGATGCTTCTCTATCACACTTGTTTTCTGGGTGGAATAGGAAGTCATTGGACTTTCTCAACTGGTGAATTCTTCTCCCCTGTATAACTCAAAGCAAAGGATAATCTACATTTTGAAGAAGAGACCAAATGAAAGCATGCTAATCAATAAGGAATCCAATGGAGCCCACCATCTGGAAAACACATGACAGAATTCTATTCAAGTTTGGTTTGGAAAAGTTAGCATGGCTTAGTGGGATGGAATGGTGGGTCTGAATCACAAACATTGAGGGTCAACTCTTGTTTGGGACACTTGAATCTTGAAGTGGCTCAGGCAGTTCCTTAGCCTTTCTCTATAGAATGCTATAGAATGCAATGGTCTTGTTTTATCCATGGAAAAGGAGTATGTGACATACCCAAAGTCACTCAAGTACCATTAAATCATAGGGGGGGTTCTCCGCTGGTGAAAGAAGTTCCCACACTCTAGATCCCCACTGCCAAGAAACTCCCCAATCCTTCACACGCATATATAAACAGATGTGTGTATGGATGGATGGATGGATGGATGTATAGAGACGCATCTGTGTTTCTAGAGATTTGTGTGTCTATAGCTTAGCAAGGCTAGAAAGAAATGTCCCATTCAGTTGGCAAAAGGGAAAAGGAACCAAAAGTTTTCACAAGAAATCTTTGGGATGAGGGAAACACCTAAATAAGCAAGTTGGGAATCTTTTCCCTTTTAACTACTCTCACCCTAGGATCTTCGGAAAAAGAAAGTCAAATACCATTCTTATAATAGCATGAAAGATCTATGAAGAAAGACATCATCTGCATCTCAAGAAAGACATGGGAAAGAGAAGTATGTAGAAAATCAAGGGACATCTAGAGGTGGAAAGGGCAGGAAGTCTGGAGAAATCTAGGGAAGGCTCAGGATGATTGACTTCACCCTCCATCGAGGTGTTAACTCAGTGGAAGTGCCAAGACAGTGGTTATCCAGCTTACAAGTCCTTAGTACTTAGTATAGTGCTACCAGTGTTGACACCTCCTCTACAAGAACCCCACCTACAATGATGGATTCCTAAGAGAGTATATAAGAGCTAAGGGATCTGGGAGGAAGACAGACTGGAAAAGAAAGACCCTCAGGGTGGCTGGCCTGTCTCCTTCCCTTCTCTACTGAGACAAGAGAGCAAAGTCCACATTCCATATAGCTCTCTATTCCATATAGCCGTCTCTAGAGTGGAGTGGAGAAGGAAAGAAGAAAATTCAATAACTATTCTATCTTTTAAGAAAAAAAAAAAAAAAACCACAAAAATATAGCTTCTTGTGGGGGCTCCTGGCGAGGCCCCGATCCAGCGTCCGCCATGGCCAACAAGATGGACATGTCCCTGGACGACATCATTAAAGTCAACGGGAGGCAGCGGGGCGTGTGCGGCGGGGACCGCAACCGAGTCCGCGCCCAAGACCGCGACCCAGACCGCGACCGAGAACGCGACCCAGACCGAGACCGAGAACGCGACCCAGACCGAGACCGAGACCGAGACCGAGACCGAGACCGAGACCGAGACCGAGACCGCGGCCGAGGCCGGGAGCGGGCTCAGAGCGGCCGCGGCAGCTGGGCTGCGCAGGTGACAGCCCGCCGAAGCCGAGGCGGGGGCCCCATCCGGAACAGGCGGGCCCTGGGCCGCGGAGGCGACGGGGGCGGCGCCCGGAAACAAGCCAAGCCCTACAGCCCACCAAAACGGCTTCCCCAGAAGAGGCAGCCCCACGGCTTCCACAGTGCCTCTGGAGGCGGGGCCCGAGGGGACACAGGGGGCCAATTGCTGATCTCCAATCTGGATGCTAGGGTTTCCGATGCGGATATTCAGGAACTATTTGCTCCTTTTGGAACTCTCAAGAAGTCAGCTCTCCATTATGATCCCTGGGGCCGAAGCTTAGGAACAGCAGACGTTCACTTTGAGCGAAAAGCAGACGCTCTCAAGGCCATGAAACGCTATCATGGTGTCACTTTGGATGGCAGCCCGATGAACGTTCAGCTTGTTCTCTCAAGGACTGAGGCACAACGAATTCCTGCACACAGTGTAAAGACAGCTGCAGTGACTGCAAACCGTGACTCTGGACGTGCCCGTGATGGAGGTGGCTTCCGGAGAGGCGGCCGCCTTGGAGGCAATCCAGGGCGACCAGCACCAGGGACTGCAAGAAATTCCAAACAACAGCTTTCTCGAGAAGAACTAGATGCACAATTGGATGCTTATCGTGCCATGCTGGATACCAGTTAAACTAAGCCCACATGTTCCCTGCATGGCACACGACCCAGCATTCTCATTCTGGACCTTTGTGCTGGAAGGCAGAGGACACCACTGTGGCTCTGCTGTCAGGGATGGATCTGTGGCTTTTCTGTTTCCATATAGGATGGAAAACTCACCGAAAGGCTTTGGTGCTTGCTTTTCTTGACCTTTCGCTTGGGGGTTTTCTTTTGGTTGTTGTTTCTGTTTCTTCTTTGAATTCTGAAACAGACCTCTTTTGCACCATAAATTTTACTGCTTGCTGCGCTGGAGAAGGTGGCCTTTTCACCTTTGCCATAATAAAACACAACTGGGGCTAGAAGGGAAACTCTACGGATTGTACATTTCTTCCACAAAAGATAGCATTGAATAGACTTTGATGGAGGGCATCCAAGAGGTTTCCCATCAACATTTGGAACTGTCAAAACTATTTTGACCAGTGATTGCTTTTTTCTTCCTGCTCTGAATCCAGTCTGAGAATGTACTTTCAATAAAATTGGATCAGTTGTCCACTATTTCAAAGTCTGTTTTTTTTTTTTTTTTTCCCCACAGCAAAATGAATGCATGGATATGTAGACCTATCTGGTATTTCACTTAGACTTTCATCTATTTGTATTGACCCCCATCTGGGGCCGGGGCAGGGGGGCAGGGGGGCAGGGGCGAAGGAGGGGAACAGGTGCAACTAAAGCTGTGGCAATCCTAAGAGAATTAATGAAGGGAACAAAATAATAGAAACCCTTTTTAGGAAAAGAAAAAGATAAGCAAGAAAACCTTGCAGGGTGGGCCAGGAAGCTTGGGGTTTCAAAGTAATCACTTAATGAGTAGGAGGGGGGAAATACAGAAAATAGAGACAAAAGGATTCCATAGCTCAATAAAAATAACAAGGGAGGCTTAGAACTCATCAGTAAAAGCTACACAACTAAAGGGCAGGAGAACCTTGGTGGGAATGGGAGACCTGGGAATGGGTTGATTTAGAGGACCTTAAGCAAAACTGCTAGGCCTACAAAGTTCTAGATTAAAAGTAAAAGGGACTGAAAATAGCACTTGATTCAGAGACCACAGTCAAAATATCCAAATACAAAGAAAGACTTAATGGGGAAATCTTACACAATGGGTGGGCTGAAGAACAAGTCATTAAACACTTCATCATCATGGCAAAGAAAAGGATGTTGAAAACATAACATACAAAATTTGGGATGCATCCAAAGCACTCTTTCTGAGGTTTCAATATGACATCTGAAAGTAATTCAAAAGAAAAAGTGAATTGAACATACATTTTCATAAGAATCTGCCACATAAGTGCCCTCCAAGTCATCATAAAAAAGAGAAAATATTGAAGTTAAGGGGAGAAATAAATAAAAAATAAAAACAACCAAAAAAAAAAAAAAAAAAAAAAAAAAAAAAAAAAAAAAACCAAGAACAACAACAAAACAAAGGCTCCAGAAATGAACAACAAAGCTAAAAGCTTCTTCTTGGAAAAATAAATTGTGTCCATTCACAAACGTTTAGCTAAATGGATTAAAAAGAATGCAGAAAAATAGTCAATAAAATAGCAAGTGAACAAGGTGAAAGCAGAACAAAGCTGGAAGAACAATTCAGCAAAACATGATCGGTACCTATGCATCCCCAAATTCCAAAGAACATGAAACAGAGAAGATTTTCTTCAAACAAAATCCTAAAATTCTAGTTTCTATACAGAGAGAGAGAGAGAGAGAGAGAGAGAGAGAGAGAGAGAGAGAGAGAGAGAGAGAGAGAGATAGAGAGAGAGAGAGAGAGCAAGTTTTCAACCCAAAGGACACTAAAAGCAAACAGATGCCAGACAAGGCCCCAAAGGGGGGAAGGTCACCTCCTGGTCCCCATCCCACAAGGCTCTTGAAGAAGAAATGGTCAAAGATCATAAAAGAGAGCTAGAAGAAAAATGAGGAAAGGAAAGAGAAGCTCTGCAAGAGAGGACGGAAAAGGCATATAATTCCCTTGTGGTTTCTCTCCAGTATACTTTGAAGCAGAATTTGTTCTGCTATGTTGGAAAGGGAAGAAGCCTTGTCACAGATCCTGGGTTGGAGTTGGAGTTCTATCTTTGAATGACCTTGAGGAACATGATCTTCCCTGCTCTGGTTTAAGAACAAAGCTCTAGCTCGGTCCTTTGACTCCAAATCTAGTGCTTTGGCTACTCTGCCATTCTGAGAACAAATATTGATCAAAAGTATATTCCTTTTATGGCAGTGGCTCAGCTGATTCCATTTGGGAATTTCTTGGCAAAAAGGGTAGAGTGGTTTGACCTTTCCTTTTCCAGCTGATTTTAGACTTGAGGAAAGAAAAACAAACAGAATTAAGTGAGGTGATCACAGTCATACCTCTACTTTCTGGGGCCAGAGTTGAACTCCTGGAGATCAGTCTTCCTTGTTCCAGGCCAAGAGCTCTGTATCTTAGACAGCCTGAGGAAAGGAAACACACCTCAGGCCATTCAAATCCCATTCTCACTGAGAATTAAAAGATGCTTCTCTATCACACTTGTTTTCTGGGTGGAATAGGAAGTCATTGGACTTTCTCAACTGGTGAATTCTTCTCCCCTGTATAACTCAAAGCAAAGGATAATCTACATTTTGAAGGAGAGACCAAATGAAAGCATGCTAATCAATAAGGAATCCAATGGAGCCCACCATCTGGAAAACACATGACAGAATTCTATTCAAGTTTGGTTTGGAAAAGTTAGCATGGCTTAGTGGGATGGAATGATGGGTCTGAATCACAAACATTGAGGGTCAGCTCTTGTTTGGGACACTTGAATCTTGAAGTGGCTCAGGCGGTTCCTTAGCCTTTCTCTATAGAATGCTATAGAATGCAATGGTCTTGTTTTATCCATGGAAAAGGAGTATGTGACATACCCAAAGTCACTCAAGTACCATTAAATCATAGGGGGGGTTCTCCGCTGGTGAAAGAAGTTCCCACACTCTAGATCCCCACTGCCAAGAAACTCCCCAATCCTTCACACGCATATATAAACAGATGTGTGTATGGATGGATGGATGGATGGATGTATAGA
Source organism: Sminthopsis crassicaudata (assembly GCF_048593235.1). Taxonomy (NCBI): domain Eukaryota; kingdom Metazoa; phylum Chordata; class Mammalia; order Dasyuromorphia; family Dasyuridae; genus Sminthopsis; species Sminthopsis crassicaudata. The sequence goes on from NC_133617.1 coordinate 147,672,867, forward strand.
GACGCATCTGTGTTTCTAGAGATTTGTGTGTCTATAGCTTAGCAAGGCTAGAAAGAAATGTCCCATTCAGTTGGCAAAAGGGAAAAGGAACCAAAAGTTTTCACAAGAAATCTTTGGGATGAGGGAAACACCTAAATAAGCAAGTTGGGAATCTTTTCCCTTTTAACTACTCTCACCCTAGGATCTTCGGAAAAAGAAAGTCAAATACCATTCTTATAATAGCATGAAAGATCTATGAAGAAAGACATCATCTGCATCTCAAGAAAGACATGGGAAAGAGAAGTATGTAGAAAATCAAGGGACATCTAGAGGTGGAAAGGGCAGGAAGTCTGGAGAAATCTAGGGAAGGCTCAGGATGATTGACTTCACCCTCCATCGAGGTGTTAACTCAGTGGAAGTGCCAAGACAGTGGTTATCCAGCTTACAAGTCCTTAGTACTTAGTATAGTGCTACCAGTGTTGACACCTCCTCTACAAGAACCCCACCTACAATGATGGATTCCTAAGAGAGTATATAAGAGCTAAGGGATCTGGGAGGAAGACAGACTGGAAAAGAAAGACCCTCAGGGTGGCTGGCCTGTCTCCTTCCCTTCTCTACTGAGACAAGAGAGCAAAGTCCACATTCCATATAGCTCTCTATTCCATATAGCCGTCTCTAGAGTGGAGTGGAGAAGGAAAGAAGAAAATTCAATAACTATTCTATCTTTTAAGAAAAAAAAAAAAAACCACAAAAATATAGCTTCTTGTGGGGGCTCCTGGCGAGGCCCCGATCCAGCGTCCACCATGGCCAACAAGATGGACATGTCCCTGGACGTCATCATTAAAGTCAACGGGAGGCAGCGGGGCGTGTGCGGCGGGGACCACAACCGAGTCCGCGCCCAAGACCGCGACCCAGACCGCGACCGAGAACGCGACCCAGACCGAGACCGAGACCGAGACCGAGACCGAGACCGAGACCGCGGCCGAGGCCGGGAGCGGGCTCAGAGCGGCCGCGGCAGCTGGGCTGAGCAGGTGACAGCCCGCCGAAGCCGAGGCGGGGGCCCCATCCGGAACAGGCGGGCCCTGGGCCGCGGAGGCGACGGGGGCGGCGCCCGGAAACAAGCCAAGCCCTACAGCCCACCAAAACGGCTTCCCCAGAAGAGGCAGCCCCACGGCTTCCACAGTGCCTCTGGAGGCGGGGCCCGAGGGGACACAGGGGGCCAATTGCTGATCTCCAATCTGGATGCTAGGGTTTCCGATGCGGATATTCAGGAACTATTTGCTCCTTTTGGAACTCTCAAGAAGTCAGCTCTCCATTATGATCCCTGGGGCCGAAGCTTAGGAACAGCAGACGTTCACTTTGAGCGAAAAGCAGACGCTCTCAAGGCCATGAAACGCTATCATGGTGTCACTTTGGATGGCAGCCCGATGAACGTTCAGCTTGTTCTCTCAAGGACTGAGGCACAACGAATTCCTGCACACAGTGTAAAGACAGCTGCAGTGACTGCAAACCGTGACTCTGGACGTGCCCGTGATGGAGGTGGCTTCCGGAGAGGCGGCCGCCTTGGAGGCAATCCAGGGCGACCAGCGCCAGGGACTGCAAGAAATTCCAAACAACAGCTTTCTCGAGAAGAACTAGATGCACAATTGGATGCTTATCGTGCCATGCTGGATACCAGTTAAACTAAGCCCACATGTTCCCTGCATGGCACACGACCCAGCATTCTCATTCTGGACCTTTGTGCTGGAAGGCAGAGGACACCACTGTGGCTCTGCTGTCAGGGATGGATCTGTGGCTTTTCTGTTTCCATATAGGATGGAAAACTCACCGAAAGGCTTTGGTGCTTGCTTTTCTTGACCTTTCGCTTGGGGGTTTTCTTTTGGTTGTTGTTTCTGTTTCTTCTTTGAATTCTGAAACAGACCTCTTTTGCACCATAAATTTTACTGCTTGCTGCGCTGGAGAAGGTGGCCTTTTCACCTTTGCCATAATAAAACACAACTGGGGCTAGAAGGGAAACTCTACGGATTGTACATTTCTTCCACAAAAGATAGCATTGAATAGACTTTGATGGAGGGCATCCAAGAGGTTTCCCATCAACATTTGGAACTGTCAAAACTATTTTGACCAGTGATTGCTTTTTTCTTCCTGCTCTGAATCCAGTCTGAGAATGTACTTTCAATAAAATTGGATCAGTTGTCCACTATTTCAAAGTCTGTTTTGTTTTTTTTTTTCCCACAGCAAAATGAATGCATGGATATGTAGACCTATCTGGTATTTCACTTAGACTTTCATCTATTTGTATTGACCCCCATCTGGGGCCGGGGCAGGGGGGCAGGGGGGCAGGGGCGAAGGAGGGGAACAGGTGCAACTAAAGCTGTGGCAATCCTAAGAGAATTAATGAAGGGAACAAAATAATAGAAACCCTTTTTAGGAAAAGAAAAAGATAAGCAAGAAAACCTTGCAGGGTGGGCCAGGAAGCTTGGGGTTTCAAAGTAATCACTTAATGAGTAGGAGGGGGGAAATACAGAAAATAGAGACAAAAGGATTCCATAGCTCAATAAAAATAACAAGGGAGGCTTAGAACTCATCAGTAAAAGCTACACAACTAAAGGGCAGGAGAACCTTGGTGGGAATGGGAGACCTGGGAATGGGTTGATTTAGAGGACCTTAAGCAAAACTGCTAGGCCTACAAAGTTCTAGATTAAAAGTAAAAGGGACTGAAAATAGCACTTGATTCAGAGACCACAGTCAAAATATCCAAATACAAAGAAAGACTTAATGGGGAAATCTTACACAATGGGTGGGCTGAAGAACAAGTCATTAAACACTTCATCATCATGGCAAAGAAAAGGATGTTAAAACATAACATACAAAATTTGGGATGCATCCAAAGCACTCTTTCTGAGGTTTCAATATGACATCTGAAAGTAATTCAAAAGAAAAAGTGAATTGAACATACATTTTCATAAGAATCTGCCACATAAGTGCCCTCCAAGTCATCATAAAAAAGAGAAAATATTGAAGTTAAGGGGAGAAATAAATAAAAAATAAAAACAACCAAAAAAAAAAAAAAAAAAAAACCAAGAACAACAACAAAACAAAGGCTCCAGAAATGAACAACAAAGCTAAAAGCTTCTTCTTGGATAAATAAATTGTGTCCATTCACAAACGTTTAGCTAAATGGATTAAAAAGAATGCAGAAAAATAGTCAATAAAATAGCAAGTGAACAAGGTGAAAGCAGAACAAAGCTGGAAGAACAATTCAGCAAAACATGATCGGTACCTATGCATCCCCAAATTCCAAAGAACATGAAACAGAGAAGATTTTCTTCAAACAAAATTCTAAAATTCTAGTTTCTATACAGAGAGAGAGAGAGAGAGAGAGAGAGAGAGAGAGAGAGAGAGAGAGAGAGAGAGAGAGCAAGTTTTGAACCCAAAGGACACTAAAAGCAAACAGATGCCAGAGAAGGCCCCAAAGGGGGGAAGGTCACCTCCTGGTCCCCATCCCACAAGGCTCTTGAAGAAGAAATGGTCAAAGATCATAAAAGAGAGCTAGAAGAAAAATGAGGAAAGGAAAGAGAAGCTCTGCAAGAGAGGACGGAAAAGGCATATAATTCCCTTGTGGTTTCTCTCCAGTATACTTTGAAGCAGAATTTGTTCTGCTATGTTGGAAAGGCAAGAAGCCTTGTCACAGATCCTGGGTTGGAGTTGGAGTTCTATCTTTGAATGACCTTGAGGAACATGATCTTCCCTGCTCTGGTTTAAGAACAAAGCTCTAGCTCGGTCCTTTGACTCCAAATCTAGTGCTTTGGCTACTCTGCCATTCTGAGAACAAATATTGATCAAATTGATTCCTTTTATGGCGGTGGCTCAGCTGATTCCATTTGGGAATTTCTTGGCAAAAAGGGTAGAGTGGTTTGACCTTTCCTTTTCCAGCTGATTTTAGACTTGAGGAAAGAAAAACAAACAGAATTAAGTGAGGTGATCACAGTCATACCTCTACTTTCTGGGGCCAGAGTTGAACTCCTGGAGATCAGTCTTCCTTGTTCCAGGCCAAGAGCTCTGTATCTTAGACAGCCTGAGGAAAGGAAACACACCTCAGGCCATTCAAATCCCATTCTCACTGAGAATTAAAAGATGCTTCTCTATCACCCTTGTTTTCTGGGTGGAATAGGAAGTCATTGGACTTTCTCAACTGGTGAATTCTTCTCCCCTGTATAACTCAAAGCAAAGGATAATCTACATTTTGAAGAAGAGACCAAATGAAAGCATGCTAATCAATAAGGAATCCAATGGAGCCCACCATCTGGAAAACACATGACAGAATTCTATTCAAGTTTGGTTTGGAAAAGTTAGCATGGCTTAGTGGGATGCAATGGTGGGTCTGAATCACAAACATTGAGGGTCAACTCTTGTTTGGGACACTTGAATCTTGAAGTGGCTCAGGGGGTTCCTTAGCCTTTCTCTATAGAATGCTATAGAATGCAATGGTCTTGTTTTATCCATGGAAAAGGAGTATGTGACATACCCAAAGTCACTCAAGTACCATTAAATCATAGGGGGGGTTCTCCGCTGGTGAAAGAAGTTCCCACACTCTAGATCCCCACTGCCAAGAAACTCCCCAATCCTTCACACGCATATATAAACAGATGTGTGTATGGATGGATGGATGGATGGATGTATAGAGACGCATCTGTGTTTCTAGAGATTTGTGTGTCTATAGCTTAGCAAGGCTAGAAAGAAATGTCCCATTCAGTTGGCAAAAGGGAAAAGGAACCAAAAGTTTTCACAAGAAATCTTTGGGATGAGGGAAACACCTAAATAAGCAAGTTGGGAATCTTTTCCCTTTTAACTACTCTCACCCTAGGATCTTCGGAAAAAGAAAGTCAAATACCATTCTTATAATAGCATGAAAGATCTATGAAGAAAGACATCATCTGCATCTCAAGAAAGACATGGGAAAGAGAAGTATGTAGAAAATCAAGGGACATCTAGAGGTGGAAAGGGCAGGAAGTCTGGAGAAATCTAGGGAAGGCTCAGGATGATTGACTTCACCCTCCATCGAGGTGTTAACTCAGTGGAAGTGCCAAGACAGTGGTTATCCAGCTTACAAGTCCTTAGTACTTAGTATAGTGCTACCAGTGTTGACACCTCCTCTACAAGAACCCCACCTACAATGATGGATTCCTAAGAGAGTATATAAGAGCTAAGGGATCTGGGAGGAAGACAGACTGGAAAAGAAAGACCCTCAGGGTGGCTGGCCTGTCTCCTTCCCTTCTCTACTGAGACAAGAGAGCAAAGTCCACATTCCATATAGCTCTCTATTCCATATAGCCGTCTCTAGAGTGGAGTGGAGAAGGAAAGAAGAAAATTCAATAACTATTCTATCTTTTAAGAAAAAAAAAAAAAACCACAAAAATATAGCTTCTTGTGGGGGCTCCTGGCGAGGCCCCGATCCAGCGTCCACCATGGCCAACAAGATGGACATGTCCCTGGACGTCATCATTAAAGTCAACGGGAGGCAGCGGGGCGTGTGCGGCGGGGACCACAACCGAGTCCGCGCCCAAGACCGCGACCCAGACCGCGACCGAGAACGCGACCCAGACCGAGACCGAGACCGAGACCGAGACCGAGACCGAGACCGCGGCCGAGGCCGGGAGCGGGCTCAGAGCGGCCGCGGCAGCTGGGCTGAGCAGGTGACAGCCCGCCGAAGCCGAGGCGGGGGCCCCATCCGGAACAGGCGGGCCCTGGGCCGCGGAGGCGACGGGGGCGGCGCCCGGAAACAAGCCAAGCCCTACAGCCCACCAAAACGGCTTCCCCAGAAGAGGCAGCCCCACGGCTTCCACAGTGCCTCTGGAGGCGGGGCCCGAGGGGACACAGGGGGCCAATTGCTGATCTCCAATCTGGATGCTAGGGTTTCCGATGCGGATATTCAGGAACTATTTGCTCCTTTTGGAACTCTCAAGAAGTCAGCTCTCCATTATGATCCCTGGGGCCGAAGCTTAGGAACAGCAGACGTTCACTTTGAGCGAAAAGCAGACGCTCTCAAGGCCATGAAACGCTATCATGGTGTCACTTTGGATGGCAGCCCGATGAACGTTCAGCTTGTTCTCTCAAGGACTGAGGCACAACGAATTCCTGCACACAGTGTAAAGACAGCTGCAGTGACTGCAAACCGTGACTCTGGACGTGCCCGTGATGGAGGTGGCTTCCGGAGAGGCGGCCGCCTTGGAGGCAATCCAGGGCGACCAGCGCCAGGGACTGCAAGAAATTCCAAACAACAGCTTTCTCGAGAAGAACTAGATGCACAATTGGATGCTTATCGTGCCATGCTGGATACCAGTTAAACTAAGCCCACATGTTCCCTGCATGGCACACGACCCAGCATTCTCATTCTGGACCTTTGTGCTGGAAGGCAGAGGACACCACTGTGGCTCTGCTGTCAGGGATGGATCTGTGGCTTTTCTGTTTCCATATAGGATGGAAAACTCACCGAAAGGCTTTGGTGCTTGCTTTTCTTGACCTTTCGCTTGGGGGTTTTCTTTTGGTTGTTGTTTCTGTTTCTTCTTTGAATTCTGAAACAGACCTCTTTTGCACCATAAATTTTACTGCTTGCTGCGCTGGAGAAGGTGGCCTTTTCACCTTTGCCATAATAAAACACAACTGGGGCTAGAAGGGAAACTCTACGGATTGTACATTTCTTCCACAAAAGATAGCATTGAATAGACTTTGATGGAGGGCATCCAAGAGGTTTCCCATCAACATTTGGAACTGTCAAAACTATTTTGACCAGTGATTGCTTTTTTCTTCCTGCTCTGAATCCAGTCTGAGAATGTACTTTCAATAAAATTGGATCAGTTGTCCACTATTTCAAAGTCTGTTTTGTTTTTTTTTTTCCCACAGCAAAATGAATGCATGGATATGTAGACCTATCTGGTATTTCACTTAGACTTTCATCTATTTGTATTGACCCCCATCTGGGGCCGGGGCAGGGGGGCAGGGGGGCAGGGGCGAAGGAGGGGAACAGGTGCAACTAAAGCTGTGGCAATCCTAAGAGAATTAATGAAGGGAACAAAATAATAGAAACCCTTTTTAGGAAAAGAAAAAGATAAGCAAGAAAACCTTGCAGGGTGGGCCAGGAAGCTTGGGGTTTCAAAGTAATCACTTAATGAGTAGGAGGGGGGAAATACAGAAAATAGAGACAAAAGGATTCCATAGCTCAATAAAAATAACAAGGGAGGCTTAGAACTCATCAGTAAAAGCTACACAACTAAAGGGCAGGAGAACCTTGGTGGGAATGGGAGACCTGGGAATGGGTTGATTTAGAGGACCTTAAGCAAAACTGCTAGGCCTACAAAGTTCTAGATTAAAAGTAAAAGGGACTGAAAATAGCACTTGATTCAGAGACCACAGTCAAAATATCCAAATACAAAGAAAGACTTAATGGGGAAATCTTACACAATGGGTGGGCTGAAGAACAAGTCATTAAACACTTCATCATCATGGCAAAGAAAAGGATGTTAAAACATAACATACAAAATTTGGGATGCATCCAAAGCACTCTTTCTGAGGTTTCAATATGACATCTGAAAGTAATTCAAAAGAAAAAGTGAATTGAACATACATTTTCATAAGAATCTGCCACATAAGTGCCCTCCAAGTCATCATAAAAAAGAGAAAATATTGAAGTTAAGGGGAGAAATAAATAAAAAATAAAAACAACCAAAAAAAAAAAAAAAAAAAAACCAAGAACAACAACAAAACAAAGGCTCCAGAAATGAACAACAAAGCTAAAAGCTTCTTCTTGGATAAATAAATTGTGTCCATTCACAAACGTTTAGCTAAATGGATTAAAAAGAATGCAGAAAAATAGTCAATAAAATAGCAAGTGAACAAGGTGAAAGCAGAACAAAGCTGGAAGAACAATTCAGCAAAACATGATCGGTACCTATGCATCCCCAAATTCCAAAGAACATGAAACAGAGAAGATTTTCTTCAAACAAAATTCTAAAATTCTAGTTTCTATACAGAGAGAGAGAGAGAGAGAGAGAGAGAGAGAGAGAGAGAGAGAGAGAGAGAGAGAGAGTGAGAGCAAGTTTTGAACCCAAAGGACACTAAAAGCAAACAGATGCCAGAGAAGGCCCCAAAGGGGGGAAGGTCACCTCCTGGTCCCCATCCCACAAGGCTCTTGAAGAAGAAATGGTCAAAGATCATAAAAGAGAGCTAGAAGAAAAATGAGGAAAGGAAAGAGAAGCTCTGCAAGAGAGGACGGAAAAGGCATATAATTCCCTTGTGGTTTCTCTCCAGTATACTTTGAAGCAGAATTTGTTCTGCTATGTTGGAAAGGCAAGAAGCCTTGTCACAGATCCTGGGTTGGAGTTGGAGTTCTATCTTTGAATGACCTTGAGGAACATGATCTTCCCTGCTCTGGTTTAAGAACAAAGCTCTAGCTCGGTCCTTTGACTCCAAATCTAGTGCTTTGGCTACTCTGCCATTCTGAGAACAAATATTGATCAAATTGATTCCTTTTATGGCGGTGGCTCAGCTGATTCCATTTGGGAATTTCTTGGCAAAAAGGGTAGAGTGGTTTGACCTTTCCTTTTCCAGCTGATTTTAGACTTGAGGAAAGAAAAACAAACAGAATTAAGTGAGGTGATCACAGTCATACCTCTACTTTCTGGGGCCAGAGTTGAACTCCTGGAGATCAGTCTTCCTTGTTCCAGGCCAAGAGCTCTGTATCTTAGACAGCCTGAGGAAAGGAAACACACCTCAGGCCATTCAAATCCCATTCTCACTGAGAATTAAAAGATGCTTCTCTATCACCCTTGTTTTCTGGGTGGAATAGGAAGTCATTGGACTTTCTCAACTGGTGAATTCTTCTCCCCTGTATAACTCAAAGCAAAGGATAATCTACATTTTGAAGAAGAGACCAAATGAAAGCATGCTAATCAATAAGGAATCCAATGGAGCCCACCATCTGGAAAACACATGACAGAATTCTATTCAAGTTTGGTTTGGAAAAGTTAGCATGGCTTAGTGGGATGCAATGGTGGGTCTGAATCACAAACATTGAGGGTCAACTCTTGTTTGGGACACTTGAATCTTGAAGTGGCTCAGGGGGTTCCTTAGCCTTTCTCTATAGAATGCTATAGAATGCAATGGTCTTGTTTTATCCATGGAAAAGGAGTATGTGACATACCCAAAGTCACTCAAGTACCATTAAATCATAGGGGGGGTTCTCCGCTGGTGAAAGAAGTTCCCACACTCTAGATCCCCACTGCCAAGAAACTCCCCAATCCTTCACACGCATATATAAACAGATGTGTGTATGGATGGATGGATGGATGGATGTATAGAGACGCATCTGTGTTTCTAGAGATTTGTGTGTCTATAGCTTAGCAAGGCTAGAAAGAAATGTCCCATTCAGTTGGGAAAAGGGAAAAGGAACCAAAAGTTTTCACAAGAAATCTTTGGGATGAGGGAAACACCTAAATAAGCAAGTTGGGAATCTTTTCCCTTTTAACTACTCTCACCCTAGGATCTTCGGAAAAAGAAAGTCAAATACCATTCTTATAATAGCATGAAAGATCTATGAAGAAAGACATCATCTGCATATCAAGAAAGACATGGGAAAGAGAAGTATGTAGAAAATCAAGGGACATCTAGAGGTGGAAAGGGCAGGAAGTCTGGAGAAATCTAGGGAAGGCTCAGGATGATTGACTTCACCCTCCATCGAGGTGTTAACTCAGTGGAAGTGCCAAGACAGTGGTTATCCAGCTTACAAGTCCTTAGTACTTAGTATAGTGCTACCAGTGTTGACACCTCCTCTACAAGAACCCCACCTACAATGATGGATTCCTAAGAGAGTATATAAGAGCTAAGGGATCTGGGAGGAAGACAGACTGGAAAAGAAAGACCCTCAGGGTGGCTGGCCTGTCTCCTTCCCTTCTCTACTGAGACAAGAGAGCAAAGTCCACATTCCATATAGCTCTCTATTCCATATAGCCGTCTCTAGAGTGGAGTGGAGAAGGAAAGAAGAAAATTCAATAACTATTCTATCTTTTAAGAAAAAAAAAAAAAAAACCACAAAAATATAGCTTCTTGTGGGGGCTCCTGGCGAGGCCCCGATCCAGCGTCCGCCATGGCCAACAAGATGGACATGTCCCTGGACGACATCATTAAAGTCAACGGGAGGCAGCGGGGCGTGTGCGGCGGGGACCGCAACCGAGTCCGCGCCCAAGACCGCGACCCAGACCGCGACCGAGAACGCGACCCAGACCGAGACCGAGAACGCGACCCAGACCGAGACCGAGACCGAGACCGCGGCCGAGGCCGGGAGCGGGCTCAGAGCGGCCGCGGCAGCTGGGCTGCGCAGGTGACAGCCCGCCGAAGCCGAGGCGGGGGCCCCATCCGGAACAGGCGGGCCCTGGGCCGCGGAGGCGACGGGGGCGGCGCCCGGAAACAAGCCAAGCCCTACAGCCCACCAAAACGGCTTCCCCAGAAGAGGCAGCCCCACGGCTTCCACAGTGCCTCTGGAGGCGGGACCGAGGGGACACAGGGGGCCAATTGCTGATCTCCAATCTGGATGCTAGGGTTTCCGATGCGGATATTCAGGAACTATTTGCTCCTTTTGGAACTCTCAAGAAGTCAGCTCTCCATTATGATCCCTGGGGCCGAAGCTTAGGAACAGCAGACGTTCACTTTGAGCGAAAAGCAGACGCTCTCAAGGCCATGAAACGCTATCATGGTGTCACTTTGGATGGCAGCCCGATGAACGTTCAGCTTGTTCTCTCAAGGACTGAGGCACAACGAATTCCTGCACACAGTGTAAAGACAGCTGCAGTGACTGCAAACCGTGACTCTGGACGTGCCCGTGATGGAGGTGGCTTCCGGAGAGGCGGCCGCCTTGGAGGCAATCCAGGGCGACCAGCGCCAGGGACTGCAAGAAATTCCAAACAACAGCTTTCTCGAGAAGAACTAGATGCACAATTGGATGCTTATCGTGCCATGCTGGATACCAGTTAAACTAAGCCCACATGTTCCCTGCATGGCACACGACCCAGCATTCTCATTCTGGACCTTTGTGCTGGAAGGCAGAGGACACCACTGTGGCTCTGCTGTCAGGGATGGATCTGTGGCTTTTCTGTTTCCATATAGGATGGAAAACTCACCGAAAGGCTTTGGTGCTTGCTTTTCTTGACCTTTCGCTTGGGGGTTTTCTTTTGGTTGTTGTTTCTGTTTCTTCTTTGAATTCTGAAACAGACCTCTTTTGCACCATAAATTTTACTGCTTGCTGCGCTGGAGAAGGTGGCCTTTTCACCTTTGCCATAATAAAACACAACTGGGGCTAGAAGGGAAACTCTACGGATTGTACATTTCTTCCACAAAAGATAGATAGCATTGAATAGACTTTGATGGAGGGCATCCAAGAGGTTTCCCATCAACATTTGGAACTGTCAAAACTATTTTGACCAGTGATTGCTTTTTTCTTCCTGCTCTGAATCCAGTCTGAGAATGTACTTTCAATAAAATTGGATCAGTTGTCCACTATTTCAAAGTCTGTTTTTTTTTTTTTTTTTTTCCCCACAGCAAAATGAATGCATGGATATGTAGACCTATCTGGTATTTCACTTAGACTTTCATCTATTTGTATTGACCCCCATCTGGGGCCGGGGCAGGGGGGCAGGGGGGCAGGGGCGAAGGAGGGGAACAGGTGCAACTAAAGCTGTGGCAATCCTAAGAGAATTAATGAAGGGAACAAAATAATAGAAACCCTTTTTAGGAAAAGAAAAAGATAAGCAAGAAAACCTTGCAGGGTGGGCCAGGAAGCTTGGGGTTTCAAAGTAATCACTTAATGAGTAGGAGGGGGGAAATACAGAAAATAGAGACAAAAGGATTCCATAGCTCAATAAAAATAACAAGGGAGGCTTAGAACTCATCAGTAAAAGCTACACAACTAAAGGGCAGGAGAACCTTGGTGGGAATGGGAGACCTGGGAATGGGTTGATTTAGAGGACCTTAAGCAAAACTGCTAGGCCTACAAAGTTCTAGATTAAAAGTAAAAGGGACTGAAAATAGCACTTGATTCAGAGACCACAGTCAAAATATCCAAATACAAAGAAAGACTTAATGGGGAAATCTTACACAATGGGTGGGCTGAAGAACAAGTCATTAAACACTTCATCATCATGGCAAAGAAAAGGATGTTGAAAACATAACATACAAAATTTGGGATGCATCCAAAGCACTCTTTCTGAGGTTTCAATATGACATCTGAAAGTAATTCAAAAGAAAAAGTGAATTGAACATACATTTTCATAAGAATCTGCCACATAAGTGCCCTCCAAGTCATCATAAAAAAGAGAAAATATTGAAGTTAAGGGGAGAAATAAATAAAAAATAAAAACAACCAAAAAAAAAAAAAAAAAAAAAAAAAAAAAAAACCAAGAACAACAACAAAACAAAGGCTCCAGAAATGAACAACAAAGCTAAAAGCTTCTTCTTGGATAAATAAATTGTGTCCATTCACAAACGTTTAGCTAAATGGATTAAAAAGAATGCAGAAAAATAGTCAATAAAATAGCAAGTGAACAAGGTGAAAGCAGAACAAAGCTGGAAGAACAATTCAGCAAAACATGATCGGTACCTATGCATCCCCAAATTCCAAAGAACATGAAACAGAGAAGATTTTCTTCAAACAAAATTCTAAAATTCTAGTTTCTATACAGAGAGAGAGAGAGAGAGAGAGAGAGAGAGAGAGAGAGAGAGAGAGAGAGAGAGAGTGAGAGCAAGTTTTGAACCCAAAGGACACTAAAAGCAAACAGATGCCAGACAAGGCCCCAAAGGGGGGAAGGTCACCTCCTGGTCCCCATCCCACAAGGCTCTTGAAGAAGAAATGGTCAAAGATCATAAAAGAGAGCTAGAAGAAAAATGAGGAAAGGAAAGAGAAGCTCTGCAAGAGAGGACGGAAAAGGCATATAATTCCCTTGTGGTTTCTCTCCAGTATACTTTGAAGCAGAATTTGTTCTGCTATGTTGGAAAGGCAAGAAGCCTTGTCACAGATCCTGGGTTGGAGTTGGAGTTCTATCTTTGAATGACCTTGAGGAACATGATCTTCCCTGCTCTGGTTTAAGAACAAAGCTCTAGCTCGGTCCTTTGACTCCAAATCTAGTGCTTTGGCTACTCTGCCATTCTGAGAACAAATATTGATCAAAAGTATATTCCTTTTATGGCGGTGGCTCAGCTGATTCCATTTGGGAATTTCTTGGCAAAAAGGGTAGAGTGGTTTGACCTTTCCTTTTCCAGCTGATTTTAGACTTGAGGAAAGAAAAACAAACAGAATTAAGTGAGGTGATCACAGTCATACCTCTACTTTCTGGGGCCAGAGTTGAACTCCTGGAGATCAGTCTTCCTTGTTCCAGGCCAAGAGCTCTGTATCTTAGACAGCCTGAGGAAAGGAAACACACCTCAGGCCATTCAAATCCCATTCTCACTGAGAATTAAAAGATGCTTCTCTATCACCCTTGTTTTCTGGGTGGAATAGGAAGTCATTGGACTTTCTCAACTGGTGAATTCTTCTCCCCTGTATAACTCAAAGCAAAGGATAATCTACATTTTGAAGAAGAGAGCAAATGAAAGCATGCTAATCAATAAGGAATCCAATGGAGCCCACCATCTGGAAAACACATGACAGAATTCTATTCAAGTTTGGTTTGGAAAAGTTAGCATGGCTTAGTGGGATGCAATGGTGGGTCTGAATCACAAACATTGAGGGTCAACTCTTGTTTGGGACACTTGAATCTTGAAGTGGCTCAGGGGGTTCCTTAGCCTTTCTCTATAGAATGCTATAGAATGCAATGGTCTTGTTTTATCCATGGAAAAGGAGTATGTGACATACCCAAAGTCACTCAAGTACCATTAAATCATAGGGGGGGTTCTCCGCTGGTGAAAGAAGTTCCCACACTCTAGATCCCCACTGCCAAGAAACTCCCCAATCCTTCACACGCATATATAAACAGATGTGTGTATGGATGGATGGATGGATGGATGTATAGAGACGCATCTGTGTTTCTAGAGATTTGTGTGTCTATAGCTTAGCAAGGCTAGAAAGAAATGTCCCATTCAGTTGGGAAAAGGGAAAAGGAACCAAAAGTTTTCACAAGAAATCTTTGGGATGAGGGAAACACCTAAATAAGCAAGTTGGGAATCTTTTCCCTTTTAACTACTCTCACCCTAGGATCTTCGGAAAAAGAAAGTCAAATACCATTCTTATAATAGCATGAAAGATCTATGAAGAAAGACATCATCTGCATCTCAAGAAAGACATGGGAAAGAGAAGTATGTAGAAAATCAAGGGACATCTAGAGGTGGAAAGGGCAGGAAGTCTGGAGAAATCTAGGGAAGGCTCAGGATGATTGACTTCACCCTCCATCGAGGTGTTAACTCAGTGGAAGTGCCAAGACAGTGGTTATCCAGCTTACAAGTCCTTAGTACTTAGTATAGTGCTACCAGTGTTGACACCTCCTCTACAAGAACCCCACCTACAATGATGGATTCCTAAGAGAGTATATAAGAGCTAAGGGATCTGGGAGGAAGACAGACTGGAAAAGAAAGACCCTCAGGGTGGCTGGCCTGTCTCCTTCCCTTCTCTACTGAGACAAGAGAGCAAAGTCCACATTCCATATAGCTCTCTATTCCATATAGCCGTCTCTAGAGTGGAGTGGAGAAGGAAAGAAGAAAATTCAATAACTATTCTATCTTTTAAGAAAAAAAAAAAAAAACCACAAAAATATAGCTTCTTGTGGGGGCTCCTGGCGAGGCCCCGATCCAGCGTCCGCCATGGCCAACAAGATGGACATGTCCCTGGACGACATCATTAAAGTCAACGGGAGGCAGCGGGCCTGTGCGGCGGGGACCGCAACCGAGTCCGCGCCCAAGACCGCGACCCAGACCGCGACCGAGAACGCGACCCAGACCGAGACCGAGAACGCGACCCAGACCGAGACCGAGACCGAGACCGAGACCGCGGCCGAGGCCGGGAGCGGGCTCAGAGCGGCCGCGGCAGGTGGGCTGCGCAGGTGACAGCCCGCCGAAGCCGAGGCGGGGGCCCCATCTGGAACAGGCGGGCCCTGGGCCGCGGAGGCGACGGGGGCGGCGCCCGGAAACAAGCCAAGCCCTACAGCCCACCAAAACGGCTTCCCCAGAAGAGGCAGCCCCACGGCTTCCACAGTGCCTCTGGAGGCGGGGCCCGAGGGGACACAGGGGGCCAATTGCTGATCTCCAATCTGGATGCTAGGGTTTCCGATGCGGATATTCAGGAACTATTTGCTCCTTTTGGAACTCTCAAGAAGTCAGCTCTCCATTATGATCCCTGGGGCCGAAGCTTAGGAACAGCAGACGTTCACTTTGAGCGAAAAGCAGACGCTCTCAAGGCCATGAAACGCTATCATGGTGTCACTTTGGATGGCAGCCCGATGAACGTTCAGCTTGTTCTCTCAAGGACTGAGGCACAACGAATTCCTGCACACAGTGTAAAGACAGCTGCAGTGACTGCAAACCGTGACTCTGGACGTGCCCGTGATGGAGGTGGCTTCCGGAGAGGAGGCCGCCTTGGAGGCAATCCAGGGCGACCAGCGCCAGGGACTGCAAGAAATTCCAAACAACAGCTTTCTCGAGAAGAACTAGATGCACAATTGGATGCTTATCGTGCCATGCTGGATACCAGTTAAACTAAGCCCACATGTTCCCTGCATGGCACACGACCCAGCATTCTCATTCTGGACCTTTGTGCTGGAAGGCAGAGGACACCACTGTGGCTCTGCTGTCAGGGATGGATCTGTGGCTTTTCTGTTTCCATATAGGATGGAAAACTCACCGAAAGGCTTTGGTGCTTGCTTTTCTTGACCTTTCGCTTGGGGGTTTTCTTTTGGTTGTTGTTTCTGTTTCTTCTTTGAATTCTGAAACAGACCTCTTTTGCACCATAAATTTTACTGCTTGCTGCGCTGGAGAAGGTGGCCTTTTCACCTTTGCCATAATAAAACACAACTGGGGCTAGAAGGGAAACTCTACGGATTGTACATTTCTTCCACAAAAGATAGATAGCATTGAATAGACTTTGATGGAGGGCATCCAAGAGGTTTCCCATCAACATTTGGAACTGTCAAAACTATTTTGACCAGTGATTGCTTTTTTCTTCCTGCTCTGAATCCAGTCTGAGAATGTACTTTCAATAAAATTGGATCAGTTGTCCACTATTTCAAAGTCTGTTTTTTTTTTTTTTTTTTTCCCCACAGCAAAATGAATGCATGGATATGTAGACCTATCTGGTATTTCACTTAGACTTTCATCTATTTGTATTGACCCCCATCTGGGGCCGGGGCAGGGGGGCAGGGGTCAGGGGCGAAGGAGGGGAACAGGTGCAACTAAAGCTGTGGCAATCCTAAGAGAATTAATGAAGGGAACAAAATAATAGAAACCCTTTTTAGGAAAAGAAAAAGATAAGCAAGAAAACCTTGCAGGGTGGGCCAGGAAGCTTGGGGTTTCAAAGTAATCACTTAATGAGTAGGAGGGGGGAAATACAGAAAATAGAGACAAAAGGATTCCATAGCTCAATAAAAATAACAAGGGAGGCTTAGAACTCATCAGTAAAAGCTACACAACTAAAGGGCAGGAGAACCTTGGTGGGAATGGGAGACCTGGGAATGGGTTGATTTAGAGGACCTTAAGCAAAACTGCTAGGCCTACAAAGTTCTAGATTAAAAGTAAAAGGGACTGAAAATAGCACTTGATTCAGAGACCATAGTCAAAATATCCAAATACAAAGAAAGACTTAATGGGGAAATCTTACACAATGGGTGGGCTGAAGAACAAGTCATTAAACACTTCATCATCATGGCAAAGAAAAGGATGTTGAAAAAATAACATACAAAATTTGGGATGCATCCAAAGCACTCTTTCTGAGGTTTCAATATGACATCTGAAAGTAATTCAAAAGAAAAAGTGAATTGAACATACATTTTCATAAGAATCTGCCACATAAGTGCCCTCCAAGTCATTATAAAAAAGAGAAAATATTGAAGTTAAGGGGAGAAATAAATAAAAAATAAAAACAACCAAAAAAGAAAAAAAAAAAAAAAAAAAAAACCAAGAACAACAACAAAACAAAGGCTCCAGAAATGAACAACAAAGCTAAAAGCTTCTTCTTGGAAAAATAAATTGTGTCCATTCACAAACGTTTAGCTAAATGGATTAAAAAGAATGCAGAAAAATAGTCAATAAAATAGCAAGTGAACAAGGTGAAAGCAGAAGAAAGCTGGAAGAACAATTCAGCAAAACATGATCGGTACCTATGCATCCCCAAATTCCAAAGAACATGAAACAGAGAAGATTTTCTTCAAACAAAATTCTAAAATTCTAGTTTCTATACAGAGAGAGAGAGAGAGAGAGAGAGAGAGAGAGAGAGCAAGTTTTCAACCCAAAGGACACTAAAAGCAAACAGATGCCAGACAAGGCCCCAAAGGGGGGAAGGTCACCTCCTGGTCCCCATCCCACAAGGCTCTTGAAGAAGAAATGGTCAAAGATCATAAAAGAGAGCTAGAAGAAAAATGAGGAAAGGAAAGAGAAGCTCTGCAAGAGAGGACGGAAAAGGCATATAATTCCCTTGTGGTTTCTCTCCAGTATACTTTGAAGCAGAATTTGTTCTGCTATGTTGGAAAGGGAAGAAGCCTTGTCACAGATCCTGGGTTGGAGTTGGAGTTCTATCTTTGAATGACCTTGAGGAACATGATCTTCCCTGCTCTGGTTTAAGAACAAAGCTCTAGCTCGGTCCTTTGACTCCAAATCTAGTGCTTTGGCTACTCTGCCATTCTGAGAACAAATATTGATCAAAAGTATATTCCTTTTATGGCAGTGGCTCAGCTGATTCCATTTGGGAATTTCTTGGCAAAAAGGGTAGAGTGGTTTGACCTTTCCTTTTCCAGCTGATTTTAGACTTGAGGAAAGAAAAACAAACAGAATTAAGTGAGGTGATCACAGTCATACCTCTACTTTCTGGGGCCAGAGTTGAACTCCTGGAGATCAGTCTTCCTTGTTCCAGGCCAAGAGCTCTGTATCTTAGACAGCCTGAGGAAAGGAAACACACCTCAGGCCATTCAAATCCCATTCTCACTGAGAATTAAAAGATGCTTCTCTATCACACTTGTTTTCTGGGTGGAATAGGAAGTCATTGGACTTTCTCAACTGGTGAATTCTTCTCCCCTGTATAACTCAAAGCAAAGGATAATCTACATTTTGAAGAAGAGACCAAATGAAAGCATGCTAATCAATAAGGAATCCAATGGAGCCCACCATCTGGAAAACACATGACAGAATTCTATTCAAGTTTGGTTTGGAAAAGTTAGCATGGCTTAGTGGGATGGAATGGTGGGTCTGAATCACAAACATTGAGGGTCAACTCTTGTTTGGGACACTTGAATCTTGAAGTGGCTCAGGCAGTTCCTTAGCCTTTCTCTATAGAATGCTATAGAATGCAATGGTCTTGTTTTATCCATGGAAAAGGAGTATGTGACATACCCAAAGTCACTCAAGTACCATTAAATCATAGGGGGGGTTCTCCGCTGGTGAAAGAAGTTCCCACACTCTAGATCCCCACTGCCAAGAAACTCCCCAATCCTTCACACGCATATATAAACAGATGTGTGTATGGATGGATGGATGGATGGATGTATAGAGACGCATCTGTGTTTCTAGAGATTTGTGTGTCTATAGCTTAGCAAGGCTAGAAAGAAATGTCCCATTCAGTTGGCAAAAGGGAAAAGGAACCAAAAGTTTTCACAAGAAATCTTTGGGATGAGGGAAACACCTAAATAAGCAAGTTGGGAATCTTTTCCCTTTTAACTACTCTCACCCTAGGATCTTCGGAAAAAGAAAGTCAAATACCATTCTTATAATAGCATGAAAGATCTATGAAGAAAGACATCATCTGCATCTCAAGAAAGACATGGGAAAGAGAAGTATGTAGAAAATCAAGGGACATCTAGAGGTGGAAAGGGCAGGAAGTCTGGAGAAATCTAGGGAAGGCTCAGGATGATTGACTTCACCCTCCATCGAGGTGTTAACTCAGTGGAAGTGCCAAGACAGTGGTTATCCAGCTTACAAGTCCTTAGTACTTAGTATAGTGCTACCAGTGTTGACACCTCCTCTACAAGAACCCCACCTACAATGATGGATTCCTAAGAGAGTATATAAGAGCTAAGGGATCTGGGAGGAAGACAGACTGGAAAAGAAAGACCCTCAGGGTGGCTGGCCTGTCTCCTTCCCTTCTCTACTGAGACAAGAGAGCAAAGTCCACATTCCATATAGCTCTCTATTCCATATAGCCGTCTCTAGAGTGGAGTGGAGAAGGAAAGAAGAAAATTCAATAACTATTCTATCTTTTAAGAAAAAAAAAAAAAAAACCACAAAAATATAGCTTCTTGTGGGGGCTCCTGGCGAGGCCCCGATCCAGCGTCCGCCATGGCCAACAAGATGGACATGTCCCTGGACGACATCATTAAAGTCAACGGGAGGCAGCGGGGCGTGTGCGGCGGGGACCGCAACCGAGTCCGCGCCCAAGACCGCGACCCAGACCGCGACCGAGAACGCGACCCAGACCGAGACCGAGAACGCGACCCAGACCGAGACCGAGACCGAGACCGAGACCGAGACCGAGACCGAGACCGAGACCGCGGCCGAGGCCGGGAGCGGGCTCAGAGCGGCCGCGGCAGCTGGGCTGCGCAGGTGACAGCCCGCCGAAGCCGAGGCGGGGGCCCCATCCGGAACAGGCGGGCCCTGGGCCGCGGAGGCGACGGGGGCGGCGCCCGGAAACAAGCCAAGCCCTACAGCCCACCAAAACGGCTTCCCCAGAAGAGGCAGCCCCACGGCTTCCACAGTGCCTCTGGAGGCGGGGCCCGAGGGGACACAGGGGGCCAATTGCTGATCTCCAATCTGGATGCTAGGGTTTCCGATGCGGATATTCAGGAACTATTTGCTCCTTTTGGAACTCTCAAGAAGTCAGCTCTCCATTATGATCCCTGGGGCCGAAGCTTAGGAACAGCAGACGTTCACTTTGAGCGAAAAGCAGACGCTCTCAAGGCCATGAAACGCTATCATGGTGTCACTTTGGATGGCAGCCCGATGAACGTTCAGCTTGTTCTCTCAAGGACTGAGGCACAACGAATTCCTGCACACAGTGTAAAGACAGCTGCAGTGACTGCAAACCGTGACTCTGGACGTGCCCGTGATGGAGGTGGCTTCCGGAGAGGCGGCCGCCTTGGAGGCAATCCAGGGCGACCAGCACCAGGGACTGCAAGAAATTCCAAACAACAGCTTTCTCGAGAAGAACTAGATGCACAATTGGATGCTTATCGTGCCATGCTGGATACCAGTTAAACTAAGCCCACATGTTCCCTGCATGGCACACGACCCAGCATTCTCATTCTGGACCTTTGTGCTGGAAGGCAGAGGACACCACTGTGGCTCTGCTGTCAGGGATGGATCTGTGGCTTTTCTGTTTCCATATAGGATGGAAAACTCACCGAAAGGCTTTGGTGCTTGCTTTTCTTGACCTTTCGCTTGGGGGTTTTCTTTTGGTTGTTGTTTCTGTTTCTTCTTTGAATTCTGAAACAGACCTCTTTTGCACCATAAATTTTACTGCTTGCTGCGCTGGAGAAGGTGGCCTTTTCACCTTTGCCATAATAAAACACAACTGGGGCTAGAAGGGAAACTCTACGGATTGTACATTTCTTCCACAAAAGATAGCATTGAATAGACTTTGATGGAGGGCATCCAAGAGGTTTCCCATCAACATTTGGAACTGTCAAAACTATTTTGACCAGTGATTGCTTTTTTCTTCCTGCTCTGAATCCAGTCTGAGAATGTACTTTCAATAAAATTGGATCAGTTGTCCACTATTTCAAAGTCTGTTTTTTTTTGTTTTTTTTCCCCACAGCAAAATGAATGCATGGATATGTAGACCTATCTGGTATTTCACTTAGACTTTCATCTATTTGTATTGACCCCCATCTGGGGCCGGGGCAGGGGGGCAGGGGGGCAGGGGCGAAGGAGGGGAACAGGTGCAACTAAAGCTGTGGCAATCCTAAGAGAATTAATGAAGGGAACAAAATAATAGAAACCCTTTTTAGGAAAAGAAAAAGATAAGCAAGAAAACCTTGCAGGGTGGGCCAGGAAGCTTGGGGTTTCAAAGTAATCACTTAATGAGTAGGAGGGGGGAAATACAGAAAATAGAGACAAAAGGATTCCATAGCTCAATAAAAATAACAAGGGAGGCTTAGAACTCATCAGTAAAAGCTACACAACTAAAGGGCAGGAGAACCTTGGTGGGAATGGGAGACCTGGGAATGGGTTGATTTAGAGGACCTTAAGCAAAACTGCTAGGCCTACAAAGTTCTAGATTAAAAGTAAAAGGGACTGAAAATAGCACTTGATTCAGAGACCACAGTCAAAATATCCAAATACAAAGAAAGACTTAATGGGGAAATCTTACACAATGGGTGGGCTGAAGAACAAGTCATTAAACACTTCATCATCATGGCAAAGAAAAGGATGTTGAAAAAATAACATACAAAATTTGGGATGCATCCAAAGCACTCTTTCTGAGGTTTCAATATGACATCTGAAAGTAATTCAAAAGAAAAAGTGAATTGAACATACATTTTCATAAGAATCTGCCACATAAGTGCCCTCCAAGTCATCATAAAAAAGAGAAAATATTGAAGTTAAGGGGAGAAATAAATAAAAAATAAAAACAACCAAAAAAAAAAAAAAAAAAAAAAAAAAAAAAAAAAAACCAAGAACAACAACAAAACAAAGGCTCCAGAAATGAACAACAAAGCTAAAAGCTTCTTCTTGGAAAAATAAATTGTGTCCATTCACAAACGTTTAGCTAAATGGATTAAAAAGAATGCAGAAAAATAGTCAATAAAATAGCAAGTGAACAAGGTGAAAGCAGAACAAAGCTGGAAGAACAATTCAGCAAAACATGATCGGTACCTATGCATCCCCAAATTCCAAAGAACATGAAACAGAGAAGATTTTCTTCAAACAAAATTCTAAAATTCTAGTTTCTATACAGAGAGAGAGAGAGAGAGAGAGAGAGAGAGAGAGAGAGAGAGAGAGAGAGAGAGAGAGAGCAAGTTTTCAACCCAAAGGACACTAAAAGCAAACAGATGCCAGACAAGGCCCCAAAGGGGGGAAGGTCACCTCCTGGTCCCCATCCCACAAGGCTCTTGAAGAAGAAATGGTCAAAGATCATAAAAGAGAGCTAGAAGAAAAATGAGGAAAGGAAAGAGAAGCTCTGCAAGAGAGGACGGAAAAGGCATATAATTCCCTTGTGGTTTCTCTCCAGTATACTTTGAAGCAGAATTTGTTCTGCTATGTTGGAAAGGGAAGAAGCCTTGTCACAGATCCTGGGTTGGAGTTGGAGTTCTATCTTTGAATGACCTTGAGGAACATGATCTTCCCTGCTCTGGTTTAAGAACAAAGCTCTAGCTCGGTCCTTTGACTCCAAATCTAGTGCTTTGGCTACTCTGCCATTCTGAGAACAAATATTGATCAAAAGTATATTCCTTTTATGGCAGTGGCTCAGCTGATTCCATTTGGGAATTTCTTGGCAAAAAGGGTAGAGTGGTTTGACCTTTCCTTTTCCAGCTGATTTTAGACTTGAGGAAAGAAAAAACAAACAGAATTAAGTGAGGTGATCACAGTCATACCTCTACTTTCTGGGGCCAGAGTTGAACTCCTGGAGATCAGTCTTCCTTGTTCCAGGCCAAGAGCTCTGTATCTTAGACAGCCTGAGGAAAGGAAACACACCTCAGGCCATTCAAATCCCATTCTCACTGAGAATTAAAAGATGCTTCTCTATCACACTTGTTTTCTGGGTGGAATAGGAAGTCATTGGACTTTCTCAAACTGGTGAATTCTTCTCCCCTGTATAACTCAAAGCAAAGGATAATCTACATTTTGAAGGAGAGACCAAATGAAAGCATGCTAATCAATAAGGAATCCAATGGAGCCCACCATCTGGAAAACACATGACAGAATTCTATTCAAGTTTGGTTTGGAAAAGTTAGCATGGCTTAGTGGGATGGAATGGTGGGTCTGAATCACAAACATTGAGGGTCAACTCTTGTTTGGGACACTTGAATCTTGAAGTGGCTCAGGCGGTTCCTTAGCCTTTCTCTATAGAATGCTATAGAATGCAATGGTCTTGTTTTATCCATGGAAAAGGAGTATGTGACATACCCAAAGTCACTCAAGTACCATTAAATCATAGGGGGGGTTCTCCGCTGGTGAAAGAAGTTCCCACACTCTAGATCCCCACTGCCAAGAAACTCCCCAATCCTTCACACGCATATATAAACAGATGTGTGTATGGATGGATGGATGGATGGATGTATAGAGACGCATCTGTGTTTCTAGAGATTTGTGTGTCTATAGCTTAGCAAGGCTAGAAAGAAATGTCCCATTCAGTTGGCAAAGGGAAAAGGAACCAAAAGTTTTCACAAGAAATCTTTGGGATGAGGGAAACACCTAAATAAGCAAGTTGGGAATCTTTTCCCTTTTAACTACTCTCACCCTAGGATCTTCGGAAAAAGAAAGTCAAATACCATTCTTATAATAGCATGAAAGATCTATGAAGAAAGACATCATCTGCATCTCAAGAAAGACATGGGAAAGAGAAGTATGTAGAAAATCAAGGGACATCTAGAGGTGGAAAGGGCAGGAAGTCTGGAGAAATCTAGGGAAGGCTCAGGATGATTGACTTCACCCTCCATCGAGGTGTTAACTCAGTGGAAGTGCCAAGACAGTGGTTATCCAGCTTACAAGTCCTTAGTACTTAGTATAGTGCTACCAGTGTTGACACCTCCTCTACAAGAACCCCCACCTACAATGATGGATTCCTAAGAGAGTATATAAGAGCTAAGGGATCTGGGAGGAAGACAGACTGGAAAAGAAAGACCCCTCAGGGTGGCTGGCCTGTCTCCTTCCCTTCTCTACTGAGACAAGAGAGCAAAGTCCACATTCCATATAGCTCTCTATTCCATATAGCCGTCTCTAGAGTGGAGTGGAGAAGGAAAGAAGAAAATTCAATAACTATTCTATCTTTTAAGAAAAAAAAAAAAAAAAACCACAAAAATATAGCTTCTTGTGGGGGCTCCTGGCGAGGCCCCGATCCAGCGTCCGCCATGGCCAACAAGATGGACATGTCCCTGGACGACATCATTAAAGTCAACGGGAGGCAGCGGGGCGTGTGCGGCGGGGACCGCAACCGAGTCCGCGCCCAAGACCGCGACCCAGACCGCGACCGAGAACGCGACCCAGACCGAGACCGAGACCGAGACCGAGACCGAGACCGAGACCGCGGCCGAGGCCGGGAGCGGGCTCAGAGCGGCCGCGGCAGCTGGGCTGCGCAGGTGACAGCCCGCCGAAGCCGAGGCGGGGGCCCCATCCGGAACAGGCGGGCCCTGGGCCGCGGAGGCGACGGGGGCGGCGCCCGGAAACAAGCCAAGCCCTACAGCCCACCAAAACGGCTTCCCCAGAAGAGGCAGCCCCACGGCTTCCACAGTGCCT
This sequence comes from Sminthopsis crassicaudata, assembly GCF_048593235.1. Lineage (NCBI taxonomy): Eukaryota > Metazoa > Chordata > Mammalia > Dasyuromorphia > Dasyuridae > Sminthopsis > Sminthopsis crassicaudata. The sequence goes on from NC_133617.1 coordinate 147,697,473, forward strand.
CTGGAGGCGGGGCCCGAGGGGACACAGGGGGCCAATTGCTGATCTCCAATCTGGATGCTAGGGTTTCCGATGCGGATATTCAGGAACTATTTGCTCCTTTTGGAACTCTCAAGAAGTCAGCTCTCCATTATGATCCCTGGGGCCGAAGCTTAGGAACAGCAGACGTTCACTTTGAGCGAAAAGCAGACGCTCTCAAGGCCATGAAACGCTATCATGGTGTCACTTTGGATGGCAGCCCGATGAACGTTCAGCTTGTTCTCTCAAGGACTGAGGCACAACGAATTCCTGCACACAGTGTAAAGACAGCTGCAGTGACTGCAAACCGTGACTCTGGACGTGCCCGTGATGGAGGTGGCTTCCGGAGAGGCGGCCGCCTTGGAGGCAATCCAGGGCGACCAGCACCAGGGACTGCAAGAAATTCCAAACAACAGCTTTCTCGAGAAGAACTAGATGCACAATTGGATGCTTATCGTGCCATGCTGGATACCAGTTAAACTAAGCCCACATGTTCCCTGCATGGCACACGACCCAGCATTCTCATTCTGGACCTTTGTGCTGGAAGGCAGAGGACACCACTGTGGCTCTGCTGTCAGGGATGGATCTGTGGCTTTTCTGTTTCCATATAGGATGGAAAACTCACCGAAAGGCTTTGGTGCTTGCTTTTCTTGACCTTTCGCTTGGGGGTTTTCTTTTGGTTGTTGTTTCTGTTTCTTCTTTGAATTCTGAAACAGACCTCTTTTGCACCATAAATTTTACTGCTTGCTGCGCTGGAGAAGGTGGCCTTTTCACCTTTGCCATAATAAAACACAACTGGGGCTAGAAGGGAAACTCTACGGATTGTACATTTCTTCCACAAAAGATAGCATTGAATAGACTTTGATGGAGGGCATCCAAGAGGTTTCCCATCAACATTTGGAACTGTCAAAACTATTTTGACCAGTGATTGCTTTTTTCTTCCTGCTCTGAATCCAGTCTGAGAATGTACTTTCAATAAAATTGGATCAGTTGTCCACTATTTCAAAGTCTGTTTTTTTTTGTTTTTTTTCCCCACAGCAAAATGAATGCATGGATATGTAGACTATCTGGTATTTCACTTAGACTTTCATCTATTTGTATTGACCCCCATCTGGGGCCGGGGCAGGGGGGCAGGGGGGCAGGGGCGAAGGAGGGGAACAGGTGCAACTAAAGCTGTGGCAATCCTAAGAGAATTAATGAAGGGAACAAAATAATAGAAACCCTTTTTAGGAAAAGAAAAAGATAAGCAAGAAAACCTTGCAGGGTGGGCCAGGAAGCTTGGGGTTTCAAAGTAATCACTTAATGAGTAGGAGGGGGGAAATACAGAAAATAGAGACAAAAGGATTCCATAGCTCAATAAAAATAACAAGGGAGGCTTAGAACTCATCAGTAAAAGCTACACAACTAAAGGGCAGGAGAACCTTGGTGGGAATGGGAGACCTGGGAATGGGTTGATTTAGAGGACCTTAAGCAAAACTGCTAGGCCTACAAAGTTCTAGATTAAAAGTAAAAGGGACTGAAAATAGCACTTGATTCAGAGACCACAGTCAAAATATCCAAATACAAAGAAAGACTTAATGGGGAAATCTTACACAATGGGTGGGCTGAAGAACAAGTCATTAAACACTTCATCATCATGGCAAAGAAAAGGATGTTGAAAAAATAACATACAAAATTTGGGATGCATCCAAAGCACTCTTTCTGAGGTTTCAATATGACATCTGAAAGTAATTCAAAAGAAAAAGTGAATTGAACATACATTTTCATAAGAATCTGCCACATAAGTGCCCTCCAAGTCATCATAAAAAAGAGAAAATATTGAAGTTAAGGGGAGAAATAAATAAAAAATAAAAACAACCAAAAAAAAAAAAAAAAAAAAAAAAAAAAAAAAAAAAAAAAAAAACCAAGAACAACAACAAAACAAAGGCTCCAGAAATGAACAACAAAGCTAAAAGCTTCTTCTTGGAAAAATAAATTGTGTCCATTCACAAACGTTTAGCTAAATGGATTAAAAAGAATGCAGAAAAATAGTCAATAAAATAGCAAGTGAACAAGGTGAAAGCAGAACAAAGCTGGAAGAACAATTCAGCAAAACATGATCGGTACCTATGCATGCCCAAATTCCAAAGAACATGAAACAGAGAAGATTTTCTTCAAACAAAATCCTAAAATTCTAGTTTCTATACAGAGAGAGAGAGAGAGAGAGAGAGAGAGAGAGAGAGAGAGAGAGAGAGAGAGAGAGAGAGAGTGAGAGCAAGTTTTGAACCCAAAGGACACTAAAAGCAAACAGATGCCAGACAAGGCCCCAAAGGGGGGAAGGTCACCTCCTGGTCCCCATCCCACAAGGCTCTTGAAGAAGAAATGGTCAAAGATCATAAAAGAGAGCTAGAAGAAAAATGAGGAAAGGAAAGAGAAGCTCTGCAAGAGAGGACGGAAAAGGCATATAATTCCCTTGTGGTTTCTCTCCAGTATACTTTGAAGCAGAATTTGTTCTGCTATGTTGGAAAGGCAAGAAGCCTTGTCACAGATCCTGGGTTGGAGTTGGAGTTCTATCTTTGAATGACCTTGAGGAACATGATCTTCCCTGCTCTGGTTTAAGAACAAAGCTCTAGCTCGGTCCTTTGACTCCAAATCTAGTGCTTTGGCTACTCTGCCATTCTGAGAACAAATATTGATCAAAAGTATATTCCTTTTATGGCGATGGCTCAGCTGATTCCATTTGGGAATTTCTTGGCAAAAAGGGTAGAATGGTTTGACCTTTCCTTTTCCAGCTGATTTTAGACTTGAGGAAAGAAAAACAAACAGAATTAAGTGAGGTGATCACAGTCATACCTCTACTTTCTGGGGCCAGAGTTGAACTCCTGGAGATCAGTCTTCCTTGTTCCAGGCCAAGAGCTCTGTATCTTAGACAGCCTGATCAAAGGAAACACACCTCAGGCCATTCAAATCCCATTCTCACTGAGAATTAAAAGATGCTTCTCTATCACCCTTGTTTTCTGGGTGGAATAGGAAGTCATTGGACTTTCTCAACTGGTGAATTCTTCTCCCCTGTATAACTCAAAGCAAAGGATAATCTACATTTTGAAGAAGAGACCAAATGAAAGCATGCTAATCAATAAGGAATCCAATGGAGCCCACCATCTGGAAAACACATGACAGAATTCTATTCAAGTTTGGTTTGGAAAAGTTAGCATGGCTTAGTGGGATGGAATGATGGGTCTGAATCACAAACATTGAGGGTCAGCTCTTGTTTGGGACACTTGAATCTTGAAGTGGCTCAGGCGGTTCCTTAGCCTTTCTCTATAGAATGCTATAGAATGCAATGGTCTTGTTTTATCCATGGAAAAGGAGTATGTGACATACCCAAAGTCACTCAAGTACCATTAAATCATAGGGGGGGTTCTCCGCTGGTGAAAGAAGTTCCCACACTCTAGATCCCCACTGCCAAGAAACTCCCCAATCCTTCACACGCATATATAAACAGATGTGTGTATGGATGGATGGATGGATGGATGTATAGAGACGCATCTGTGTTTCTAGAGATTTGTGTGTCTATAGCTTAGCAAGGCTAGAAAGAAATGTCCCATTCAGTTGGCAAAAGGGAAAAGGAACCAAAAGTTTTCACAAGAAATCTTTGGGATGAGGGAAACACCTAAATAAGCAAGTTGGGAATCTTTTCCCTTTTAACTACTCTCACCCTAGGATCTTCGGAAAAAGAAAGTCAAATACCATTCTTATAATAGCATGAAAGATCTATGAAGAAAGACATCATCTGCATCTCAAGAAAGACATGGGAAAGAGAAGTATGTAGAAAATCAAGGGACATCTAGAGGTGGAAAGGGCAGGAAGTCTGGAGAAATCTAGGGAAGGCTCAGGATGATTGACTTCACCCTCCATCGAGGTGTTAACTCAGTGGAAGTGCCAAGACAGTGGTTATCCAGCTTACAAGTCCTTAGTACTTAGTATAGTGCTACCAGTGTTGACACCTCCTCTACAAGAACCCCACCTACAATGATGGATTCCTAAGAGAGTATATAAGAGCTAAGGGATCTGGGAGGAAGACAGACTGGAAAAGAAAGACCCTCAGGGTGGCTGGCCTGTCTCCTTCCCTTCTCTACTGAGACAAGAGAGCAAAGTCCACATTCCATATAGCTCTCTATTCCATATAGCCGTCTCTAGAGTGGAGTGGAGAAGGAAAGAAGAAAATTCAATAACTATTCTATCTTTTAAGAAAAAAAAAAAAAACCACAAAAATATAGCTTCTTGTGGGGGCTCCTGGCGAGGCCCCGATCCAGCGTCCACCATGGCCAACAAGATGGACATGTCCCTGGACGTCATCATTAAAGTCAACGGGAGGCAGCGGGGCGTGTGCGGCGGGGACCGCAACCGAGTCCGCGCCCAAGACCGCGACCCAGACCGCGACCGAGAACGCGACCCAGACCGAGACCGAGACCGAGACCGAGACCGAGACCGAGACCGCGGCCGAGGCCGGGAGCGGGCTCATAGCGGCCGCGGCAGCTGGGCTGCGCAGGTGACAGCCCGCCGAAGCCGAGGCGGGGGCCCCATCCGGAACAGGCGGGCCCTGGGCCGAGGAGGCGACGGGGGCGGCGCCCGGAAACAAGCCAAGCCCTACAGCCCACCAAAACGGCTTCCCCAGAAGAGGCAGCCCCACGGCTTCCACAGTGCCTCTGGAGGCGGGGCCCGAGGGGACACAGGG